>NC_135504.1:141621139-142947649 GCF_052857255.1 Amblyomma americanum | reverse complement strand
ACAACGGGTTACATTGTTTTAGATCGAAACTAGCAAGATTCACGAGCATCGATTTCACAAGTCGTCGAATATAGACGAGAAAAAGGTGTAAAGTTTTTCTCTCAGAACTGCGCGAATACTTCTATTCCGGCTCAAAACAACGGGATGCATCGTTTTAGATAGAAACTAGCAAAATTCATGAGCATCGATTTTACGAGTCGTCGAAGAGTAGACGAGAGAAAGGTGTAAACTTTTTCTCTCAGAACTGCGCGAAAACTTGTATTCCGGCTCAAAACAAAAGGTTACATCGTTTTAGGTCGAAACTGGCAAGATTCACGAGCATCGATTTTACAAGTCTTCGAAGAGTAGAGGAGAGAAAGGTGTCAAATTTTTCTCTCAGAACTCCGCGAAAACTTGTATTCCGGCTCAAAACAACGGGATATATCGTTTTAGATTGAAACTAGCAAGATTCACGAGCATCGATTTTACAAGTCGTCGAAGAGTAGACGAGAGAAAGGTGTAAACTTTTTCTCTCAGAACCTCGCGAAAACTTGTATTCCGGCTCAAAACAACGGGATACATCGTTTTAGGTCGAAACTAGCAAGATTCACGAGCATCGATATTACAAGTCGTCGAAGAGTAGACGAGAGAAATGTGTAAACTTGTTCTCTCAGAACTGCCCGAAAACTTGTATTCTGGCTCAAAACAATGGGATACATCGTTTTCGATCGAATCTAGCAAGATTCACGAGCATCGATTTTACAAGTCGTCAAAGAGTAGCCGAGAGAAAGGTGTAAACTTTTTCTCTCAGAACCTCGCGAAAACTTGTAATCCGGCTCACAACAACGGGATTCATCGTTTTAGATCGAAACTAGCAAGATTCACGAGCATCGATTTTACAAGTCGTCGAAGAGTACACGAGAGAAAGGTGTAAACTTTTTCTCTCAGAACTGCGCGAAAACTTGTATTCCGGCTCAAAACAACGGGATACATCGTTTTAGGTCGAAACTAGCAAGATTCACGAGCATCGATTTTACAAGTCGTCGAATATAGACGAGAGAAAGGTGTAAACTTTTTCTCTCAGAACTGCGCGAAAACTTGTATTCCGGCTCAAAACAACGGGTTACATCGTTTTGATCGAAAGTAGCTAGATTCATGAGCATCAATATTACATGTCGTGGAAGAGTAGACGAGAGAAAGGTGTAAACTTTTTCTCTCAGAACTGCGCGAAAACTTGTATTCCGTCTCAAAACAACGGGATACATCGTTTTAGATCGACAGTAGCGAGATTCACGAGCATCGATTTTACAAGTCGTCGAAGAGTAGACGAGAGAAATGTGTAAACTTGTTCTGTCAGAACTGCCCGAAAACTTGTATTCTGGCTCAAAACAACGGGATACATCGTTTTAGATCGAATCTAGCAAGATTCAAGTGCATCGATTTTACAAGTCGTCAAAGAGTAGACGAGAGAAAGGTGTAAACTTTTTCTCTCAGAACTGCGCGAAAACTTGTATTCCGGCTCAAAACAACAGGATACATCGTTTTAGATCGAAACCAGCAAGATTCACGAGCATCGATTTTACAAGTCGTCGAAGAGTAGACGAGAGAAAAGTGTAAACTTTTTCTCTCAGAACCTCGCAAAAACTTGTATTCCGGCTCAAAACAACGGGATACATCGTTTTAGGTCGAAACTAGCAAGATTCACGAGCATCGATATTACAAGTCGTCGAAGAGTAGACGAGAGAAATGTGTAAACTTGTTCTGTCAGAACTGCCCGAAAACTTGTATTCTGGCTCAAAACAACGGGATACATCGTTTTAGATCGAATCTAGCAAGATTCAAGTGCATCGATTTTACAAGTCGTCAAAGAGTAGACGAGAGAAAGGTGTAAACTTTTTCTCTCAGAACCTCGCGAAAACTTGTAATCCGGCTCAAAACAACGGGATTCATCGTTTTAGATCGAAACTAGCAAGATTCACGAGCATCGATTTTACAAGTCGTCGAATATAGACGAGAGAAAGGTGTGAACTTTTTCTCTCAGAACTGCGCGAAAACTTGTATTCCGGCTCAAAACAACGGGTTACATCGTTTTGATCGAAATTAGCTAGATTCATGAGCATCAATATTACAAGTCGTGGAAGAGTAGACGAGAGAAATGTGTAAACTTTTTCTCTCAGAACTGCGCGAAAACTTGTATTCCGGCTCAAAACAACGCGTTACATCGTTTTAGATCGAAAGTAGCAAGATTCACGAGCATCGATTTTACAAGTCGTCGAAGAGTACACGAGAGAAAGGTGTAAACTTTTTTCTCAGAACTGCGCGAAAACTTGTATTCCGGCTCAAAACAAAAGGTTACATCGTTTTAGGTCGAAACTGGCAAGATTCACGAGCATCGATTTTACAAGTCGTCGAATATAGACGAGAGAAAGGTGTAAACTTTTTCTCTCATAACTGCGCGAAAACTTGTATTCCGGCTCAAAACAACGGGATTCATCGTTTTAGATCGAAACTAGCAAGATTCATGAGCATCGATTTTACAAGTCGTCGAAGAGTACACGAGAGAAAGGTGTAAACTTTTTCTCTCAGAAGTGCGCGAAAACTTGTATTCCGGCTCAAAACAAAAGGTTACATCGTTTTAGGTCGAAACTGGCAAGATTCACGAGCATCGATTTTACAAGTCGTCGAATAGTAGACGAGAGAAAGGTGTCAAATTTTCCTCTCAGAACTCCGCGAAAACTTGTATTCCGGCTCAAAACAACGGGATACATCGTTTTAGATTGAAACTAGCAAGATTCACGAGCATCGATTTCACAAGACTTCGAAGAGTAGACGAGAGAAAGGTGTAAACTTTTTCTCTCAGAACTGCGCGAAAACTTGTATTCCGGCTCAAAACAACGGGATACATCGTTTTAGATCGAAACTAGCAAGATCCACGAGCATCGATATTACAAGTCGTCAAAGAGTACACGAGAGAAAGGTGTAAACTTTTTCTCTCAGAACTGCGCGAAAACTTGTATTCCGGCTCAAAACAACGGGATACATCGTTTTAGATCGAAAGTAGCAAGATTCACGAGCATCGATTTTACAAGTCTTCCAAGAGTAGACGAGAGAAAGGTGTAAATTTTTCTCTCAGAACTGCGCGAAAACTTGTATTTCGGCTTAAAACAACGGGATACGTCGTTTTAGATTGAAACTAGCAAGATTCACGAGCATCGATTTTACAAGTTGTCGAAGAGTAGACGAGAGAAAGGTGTAAACTTTTTCTCTCAGAACTGCGCGAAACCTTGTATTCCGGCTCAAAACAACGGGTTACATCGTTTTAGATCGAAACTAGCAAGATTCACGAGCATCGATATTACAAGTCGTCGAAGAGTAGACGAGAGAAATGTGTAAACTTTTTCTCTCAGAACTGCGCGAAAACTTGTGTTCCGGCTCAAAACAACGGGATAAATCGTTTTAGATCGAACCTAGCAAGATTCACGAGAATCGATTTCACAAGTCGTCGAAGAGAACACGAGAGAAAGGTGTAAACTTTTTCTTTCAGAACTGCGCGAAAACTTATATTCCGGCTCAAAACAACGGGATACATCGTTTAGATCGAAACGAGCATGATTCACGAGCATCGATTTTACAAGTCGTCGAGGAGTAGACGAGAGAAAGGTGTAAACTTTTTCTCTCCGATCTGCGCGAAAACTTGTATTCCGGCTCAAAACAACGGGATATATCGTTTTAGATCGAAACTAGCAAAATTCATGAGCATCGATTTTACGAGTCGCCGAAGACTAGACGAGAGAAAGGTGTAAACTTGCTCTCTCAGAACTGCCCGAAAACTTGTATTCTGGCTCAAAACAACGGGATACATCGTTTTCGATCGAATCTAGCAAGATTCACGAGCATCGATTTTACAAGTCGTCAAAGAGTAGACGAGAGAAAGGTGTAAACTTTTTTTCTCAGAACCTCGCGAAAACTTGTAATCCGGCTCAAAACAACGGGATTCATCGTTTTAGATCGAAACTAGCAAGATTCATGAGCATCGATTTTACAAGTCGTCGAATATAGACGAGAGAAAGGTGTAAACTTTTTCTCTCAGAACTGCGCGAAAACTTGTATTCCGGCTCAAAACAACGCGTTACATCGTTTTAGATCGAAAGTAGCAAGATTCACGAGCATCGATTTTACAAGTCGTCGAAGAGTACACGAGAGAAAGGTGTAAACTTTTTCTCTCAGAACTGCGCGAAAACTTGTATTCCGGCTCAAAACAAAAGGTTACATCGTTTTAGGTCGAAACTGGCAAGATTCACGAGCATCGATATTACAAGTCGTCGAAGAGTAGACGAGAGAAATGTGTAAACTTTTTCTGTCAGAACTGCGCGAAAACTTGTATTCCGGCTCAAAACAACGGGATAAATCGTTTTAGATCGAACCTAGCAAGATTCACGAGAATCGATTTTACAAGTCGTCGAAGAGAACACGAGAGAAAGGTGTAAACTTTTTCTTTCAGAACTGCGCGAAAACTTGTATTCCGGCTCAAAACAACGGGAAACATCGTTTAGATCGAAACGAGCATGATTCACGAGCATGGATTTTACAAGTCGTCGAGGAGTAGACGAGAGAAAGGTGTAAACTTTTTCTCTCCGATCTGCGCGAAAACTTGTATTCCGGCTCAAAACAACGGGATATATCGTTTTAGATCGAAACTAGCAAAATTCATGAGCATCGATTTTACGAGTCGCCGAAGACTAGACGAGAGAAAGGTGTAAACTTTCTCTCTCAGAACTGCCCGAAAACTTGTATTCTGGCTCAAAACAACGGGATACATCGTTTTCGATCGAATCTAGCAAGATTCACGAGCATCGATTTTACAAGTCGTCAAAGAGTAGACGAGAGAAAGGTGTAAACTTTTTCTCTCAGAACCTCGCGAAAACTTGTAATCCGGCTCAAAACAACGGGATTCATCGTTTTAGATCGAAACTAGCAAGATTCACGAGCATCGATTTTACAAGTCGTCGAAGAGTACACGAGAGAAAGGTGTAAACTTTGTCTCTCAGAACTGCGCGAAAACTTGTATTCCGGCTCACAATTTCACCAGCGCTGCGACTAGGAACAAGAACAGAGAAGGAAGACAAGGACAAGCGCTACTAACAACTGAAAGTTTATTTGAAAAAAACACAGATTATATGCACACAACTGACAACCCAAAGCGCCTGCGCTTCCCCCACCAGGCACGCAAACAGAAGCAAATAAGAGGCAAAAGAAAAAATGCATGCCAGGTGGATCATGAGTCAACCTTTGTGCCATGTGCAGAGGGAGTGGTTTATGACATACCTTTTAAATGCGGCAAGAGTTACATTGGGCAAACCGGTAAATGCATAAATACACGCTTACGTCAGCATAGAACCTCTTTGAATGGTGCTCCTTCATCAAATCTGTCCCTTCATTACAGAGATTGTCTTCTAAACAAACCCGGTGTGTCTAACAAAAAAGCATGCTTTCCTCTGCTTAACAGGGCTAAGATTAAATTCAGACATCCAGATCAGTTAACTAGAGAGTTGTGTGAAGCCTATCACATTCACAAGAACATCGACACGTGCGTTAGCACACCATCTGTAAACTTACATGAGTGTGAAATTTTGTATCTAGATTTTTAACTCTCTTTTGCGTGCCTGGTGGGGGAAGCGCAGGCGCTTTGGGTTGTCAGTTGTGTCCATATAATCTGTGTTTTTTCAAATAAACTTTCAGTTGTTAGTAGCGCTTGTCCTTGTCTTCCTTCTCTGTTCTTGTTCCTAGTCGCAGCGCTGGTGAAATTGTGAATATGTACCAACTAGCTCAAACCACCCTTTTGCTACAGTTCATTTCTAGTACATTGAGCTCTTTTCTATGTCCTAATCCCGCTCCTTTTGACAACCAGGCAGCCCTGGCTTCCCTAATTGCAGTTTGTGCCTTCAAAGCAAGGGTAGCTTCGTGGCATGCCAGACGTGCTCTTTGCCCAGTTGAGGTCCAAGTTATGTGCGGTGGCCTCCTCCCATCTAAAGGGCACAGCCGCAGGATTTGCCGGATTGCATCTTCAGAGTGGTGGCGTCAACATCGATACTACAAGGATTGCCTTTGGGTGGTGTGTGGGAAGGACAAAAATCGTGTGCGGCACTTCCATGAGTGGTGCGAACAAGCGAAAAAACATACCGAGTTCCTTTGGTACACCGCCCGCCCGTGGTTTCCCTCCAGTACAGCGTCTCCGTGCTCCGAAGGAAAGCTCTTGGTCCTGGGTGATCAGCCGGTGCCAGAGAAGTTCCAGAAGATTCTAAAGTTGGGTCCAAAATTCGGTGTCCAGCCTTCTTTGGGAAAAGAAGAAAAGTTGGCTCTTGGAAGGTCAATCGCGCGCCAAGCACGGAAAGAGGAGCAGCCTAGGTGCGTTGTGGAATGTGTTGAGGCCCTCAAGAAGAGTGGCGGAGGGCCGGCCAAAAGGTGGGACTTTGCGCACTTGACCGATTTCTTGATGTCCGAAAAACTTCGCGTGGTTGTCTCGGATAAAGAAGGTTATTTCGTTACGCTGCCAGAGAAACTTTTCCGTGAGAAGGCTAGGAATTCAGTTGCCAAAAACTTTAAGCCTGTGCGTTCCAGTGCCCTTAAACAAAAAAGCGAGGCGTTAAGGCTGGTAGGTGATATGAATTTAGTTGGCCTGCAAGCATCCATTAAGAAGGCGAAAGGCAACTTTTTAGAAGTGTTTTTTGCTGCCAAAACTCATAAAACTGACATCCCCTTCCGTTGCATTGTTACTGAACGGGGAACTTGGCAACATGCCGTTTCAAGTTTTTTGCAAAGTAAATTGTGTTCACTGACAGTAGAAGACCCGTTTCTTGTATCTAATTCCGAGGCGGTTGTGCAATATCTGAAACTAAATAATCCTGGTGGGTGTGATATGTTTAGTATTGATGTGCAGGATTTATTCTATTCATTGCCACATGACAGGCTCCTCCAGTGTGTTAAGAAATGTATAGTAGAGGATAATGATGAAGAAGCATTCATTTCAAAGTGTGGCGTTTCTGTGGGCTCGTTTTTGGAGCTTGTGTCATTTTATCTCAAATCCACATTTGTTGAGTGGGAAGGCAGGCTATATGTTCAAAAAACAGGAGTGTGCATTGGCTCAAAAGTGGCTCCGGTACTTAGTAATATCTTTCTTTCCTATGCAGATAGGAGCATTAAAGTTAACTTAGACAACCGTGTAAAACAAATCTTCCGGTATGTAGACGATTATCTTGTTTTTGTTGAATCCCATGACTGCAAGGCACATGTGGATGACATTTTAAAGACTTTTGAAAACTGCGGGTTTGGTCTGAAATTTACCTTTGAATTACCGGAAGATAATCAGCTGCAATTCTTGGATATTAGATTGGAGAAAAAGGTGAATCATGTTTGTTGGTCCTTCCTACAACGGTCGGAAAAGCCCTTGCTAAATTATCAGTCTGGGCACTCGAAAATAGTTAAATGTGGCATAGCAGTGTCTTGTTTAGGATCTGCACTTACTAAGTGATGTATTCATACTTTAGGCAGCAGTTTCGATAAGCAAGTTCAAAGGCTAAGGTCAGCGGGCTTCCCCAAAGATGTGATAGCGCTTGCTAGCAACAAGATCCTGAAGAAGATGAAGTCGTGTGGTAGACATGAAGCACAGGAAAATTCCGGCAATGACAGAACGAAGTATGCGGTAATACCCTACATTCATCAGTTATCCTATAGGCTTAAGCAGGTTGGCACTAGATATGAGGTAAAAGTGCTCTTTTCGGTCCCTAAAAAAACTAGGCAAGGTTTGTGCTATTGTTGACAAAAGAGCCCGGGAACAGAAGCAAATAAGAGGCAAAAGAAAAAATGCATGCCAGGTGGATCATGAGTCAACCTTTGTGCCATGTGCAGAGGGAGTGGTTTATGACATACCTTTTAAATGCGGCAAGAGTTACATTGGGCAAACCGGTAAATGCATAAATACACGCTTACGTCAGCATAGAACCTCTTTGAATGGTGCTCCTTCATCAAATCTGTCCCTTCATTACAGAGATTGTCTTCTAAACAAACCCGGTGTGTCTAACAAAAAAGCATGCTTTCCTCTGCTTAACAGGGCTAAGATTAAATTCAGACATCCAGATCAGTTAACTAGGGAGTTGTGTGAAGCCTATCACATTCACAAGAACATCGACACGTGCGTTAGCACACCATCTGTAAACTTACATGAGTGTGAAATTTTGTATCTAGATTTTTAACTCTCTTTTGCGTGCCTGGTGGGGGAAGCGCAGGCGCTTTGGGTTGTCAGTTGTGTGCATATAATCTGTGTTTTTTTCAAATAAACTTTCAGTTGTTAGTAGCGCTTGTCCTTGTCTTCCTTCTCTGTTCTTGTTCCTAGTCGCAGCGCTGGTGAAATTGTGAATATGTACCAACTAGCTCAAACCACCATTTTGCTACAGTATTCCGGCTCAAAACAACGGGATACATCGTTTTAGGTCGAAACTAGCAAGATTCATGAGCATCGATTTTACAAGTCGTCGAATATAGACGAGAGAAAGGTGTAAACTTTTTCTCTCAGAACTGCGCGAAAACTTGTATTCCGGCTCAAAACAACGGGTTACATCGTTTTGATCGAAAGTAGCTAGATTCATGAGCATCAATATTACAAGTCGTGGAAGAGTAGACGAGAGAAATTTGTAAACTTTTTCTCTCAGAACTGCGCGAAAACTTCTATTCCGGCGCCAAAACAACGGGTTATATCGTTTTAGATCGAAACTAGCAAGATTCACGAGCATCGATATTACAAGTCGTCGAAGAGTAGACGAGAGAAATGTGTAAACTTGTTCTCTCAGAACTGCGCGAAAACTTGTATTCTGGCTCAAAACAACGGGATACATCGTTTTAGATCGAATCTAGCAAGATTCACGAGCATCGATTTTACAAGTCGTCGAAGAGTACGCGAGAGAAAGGTGTAAACTTTTTCTCTCAGAACTGCGCGAAAACTTGTATTCCGGCTCAAAACAACGGGATATATCGTTTTAGATCAAAACTAGCATGATTCACGAGCATCGATTTTACAAGTCGTCGAAGAGTAGACGGTAGAAAGGTGTAAACGTTTTCTCTCAGAACATCGCGAAAACTTGTATTCCGGCTCAAAACAACGGGATACATCGTTTTAGGTCGAAACTAGCAAGATTCACGAGCATCGATAGTACAAGTCGTCGAAGAGTAGACGAGAGAAAGGTGTAAACTTTTTCTCTCAGAACTGCGCGAAAACTTGTATTCCGTCTCAAAACAACGGGATACATCGTTTTAGATCGAAAGTAGCGAGATTCTCGAGCATCGATTTTACAAGTCTTCGAAGAGTAGACGAGAGAAAGGTGTAAATTTTTCTCTCAGAACTGCGCGAAAACTTGTATTCCGGCTTAAAACAACGGGATACGTCGTTTTAGATTGAAACTAGCATGATTCACGAGCATCGATTTTACAAGTCGTCGAAGAGTAGACGGTAGAAAGGTGTAAACGTTTTCTCTCAGAACATCGCGAAAACTTGTATTCCGGCTCAAAACAACGGGATACATCGTTTTAGGTCGAAACTAGCAAGATTCACGAGCATCGATAGTACAAGTCGTCGAAGAGTAGACGAGAGAAATGTGTAAACTTGTTCTCTCAGAACTGCCCGAAAATTTGTATTCTGGCTCAAATCAACGGGATACATCGTTTTAGATCGAATCTAGCAAGATTCACGAGCATCGATTTTACAAGTCGTCAAAGAGTAGACGAGAGAAAAGTGTAAACTTTTTCTCTCAGAACCTCGCGAAAACTTGTAATCCGGCTCAAAACAACGGGATTCATCGTTTTAGATCGAAACTAATAAGATTCACGAGCATAGATTTTACAAGTCGTCGAAGAGTAAACGAGAGAAAGGTGTAAACTTTTTCTCTCAGAACTGCGCGAAAACTTGTATTCCGGCTCAAAACAACGGGATACATCGTTTTAGGTCGAAACTAGCAAGATTCACGAGCATCGATTTTACAAGTCGTCGAATATAGACGTGAGAAAGGTGTAAACTTCTTCTCTCAGAACTGCGCGAAAACTTGTATTCCGGCTCAAAACAACGGGTTACATTGTTTTGATCGAAAGTAGCTAGATTCATGAGCATCAATAATACAAGTCGTGGAAGAGTAGACGAGAGAAATTTATAAACTTTTTCTCTCAGAACTGCGCGAAAACTTGTTTTCTTGCTCAAAACAACGGGATACATTGTTTTAGATCGAATCTAGCAAGATTCACGAGCATCGATTTCACAAGTCTTCGAAGAGTAGACGAGAGAAAGGTGTAAACTTTTTCTCTCAGAACTGCGCGAAAACTTGTATTCCGTCTCAAAACAACGGGATACATCGTTTTAGATCGAAAGTAGCGAGATTCTCGAGCATCGATTTTACAAGTCTTCGAAGAGTAGACGAGAGAAAGGTGTAAATTTTTCTCTCAGAACTGCGCGAAAACTTGTATTCCGGCTTAAAACAACGGGATACGTCGTTTTAGATTGAAACTAGCAAGATTCACGAGCATCGATTTTACAAGTTGTCGAAGAGTAGACGAGAGAAAGGTGTAAACGTTTTCTCTCAGAACCTCGCGAAAACTTGTATTCCGGCTCAAAACAAAAGGTCACATCGTTTTAGGTCGAAACTGGCAAGATTCACGAGAATCGATTTTACAAGGGTTCGAAGAGTAGAGGAGAGAAAGGTGTAAACTTTTCTCTCAGAACTGCGCGAAAACTTGTATTCCGGCTCAAAACAAAAGGTCACATCGTTTTAGGTCGAAACTGGCAAGATTCACGAGAATCGATTTTACAAGGGTTCGAAGAGTAGAGGAGAGAAAGGTGTAAACTTTTCTCTCAGAACTGCGCGAAAACTTGTATTCCGGCTCAAAACAACAGGATACATCGTTTTAGATTGAAACCAGCAAGATTCACGAGCATCGATTTTACAAGTCGTCGAAGAGTAGACGAGAGAAAAGTGTAAACTTGTTCTCTCAGAACTGCCCGAAAACTTGTATTCTGGCTCAAAACAACGGGATACATCGTTTTAGATCGAAACTAGCAAAATTCATGAGCATCAATTTTACGAGTCGCCGAAGACTAGACGAGAGAAAGTTGTAAACTTTTTCTCTCAGAACTGCGCGAAAACTTGTATTCCTGCTCAAAACAACGGGATACATCGTTTTAGATTGAAACTGGCAAAATTCATTAGCATCGATTTTACGAGTCGTCGAAGAGTAGACGAGAGAAAGGTGTAAACTTTTTCTCTCAGAACTGCGCGAAAACTTGTATTCCGGCTCAAAACAAAAGGTCACATCGTTTTAGGTCGAAACTGGCAAGATTCACGAGAATCGATTTTACAAGGGTTCGAAGAGTAGAGGAGAGAAAGGTGTAAACTTTTCTCTCAGAACTGCGCGAAAATTTGTATTCTGGCTCAAATCAACGGGATACATCGTTTTAGATCGAATCTAGCAAGATTCACGAGCATCGATTTTACAAGTCGTCAAAGAGTAGACGAGAGAAAAGTGTAAACTTTTTCTCTCAGAACCTCGCGAAAACTTGTAATCCGGCTCAAAACAACGGGATTCATCGTTTTAGATCGAAACTAATAAGATTCACGAGCATAGATTTTACAAGTCGTCGAAGAGTAAACGAGAGAAAGGTGTAAACTTTTTCTCTCAGAACTGCGCGAAAACTTGTATTCCGGCTCAAAACAACGGGATACATCGTTTTAGGTCGAAACTAGCAAGATTCACGAGCATCGATTTTACAAGTCGTCGAATATAGACGTGAGAAAGGTGTAAACTTCTTCTCTCAGAACTGCGCGAAAACTTGTATTGCGGCTCAAAACAACGGGTTACATTGTTTTGATCGAAAGTAGCTAGATTCATGAGCATCAATAATACAAGTCGTGGAAGAGTAGACGAGAGAAATTTATAAACTTTTTCTCTCAGAACTGCGCGAAAACTTGTTTTCTTGCTCAAAACAACGGGATACATTGTTTTAGATCGAATCTAGCAAGATTCACGAGCATCGATTTCACAAGTCTTCGAAGAGTAGACGAGAGAAAGGTGTAAACTTTTTCTCTCAGAACTGCGCGAAAACTTGTATTCCGTCTCAAAACAACGGGATACATCGTTTTAGATCGAAAGTAGCGAGATTCTCGAGCATCGATTTTACAAGTCTTCGAAGAGTAGACGAGAGAAAGGTGTAAATTTTTCTCTCAGAACTGCGCGAAAACTTGTATTCCGGCTTAAAACAACGGGATACGTCGTTTTAGATTAAAACTAGCATGATTCACGAGCATCGATTTTACAAGTCGTCGAAGGGTAGACGGTAGAAAGGTGTAAACGTTTTCTCTCAGAACATCGCGAAAACTTGTATTCCGGCTCAAAACAACGGGATACATCGTTTTAGGTCGAAACTAGCAAGATTCACGAGCATCGATAGTACAAGTCGTCGAAGAGTAGACGAGAGAAAGGTGTAAACTTTTTCTCTCAGAACTGCGCGAAAACTTGTATTCCGTCTCAAAACAACGGGATACATCGTTTTAGATCGAAAGTAGCGAGATTCTCGAGCATCGATTTTACAAGTCTTCGAAGAGTAGACGAGAGAAAGGTGTAAATTTTTCTCTCAGAACTGCGCGAAAACTTGTATTCCGGCTTAAAACAACGGGATACGTCGTTTTAGATTGAAACTAGCATGATTCACGAGCATCGATTTTACAAGTCGTCGAAGAGTAGACGGTAGAAAGGTGTAAACGTTTTCTCTCAGAACATCGCGAAAACTTGTATTCCGGCTCAAAACAACGGGATACATCGTTTTAGGTCGAAACTAGCAAGATTCACGAGCATCGATAGTACAAGTCGTCGAAGAGTAGACGAGAGAAATGTGTAAACTTGTTCTCTCAGAACTGCCCGAAAATTTGTATTCTGGCTCAAATCAACGGGATACATCGTTTTAGATCGAATCTAGCAAGATTCACGAGCATCGATTTTACAAGTCGTCAAAGAGTAGACGAGAGAAAAGTGTAAACTTTTTCTCTCAGAACCTCGCGAAAACTTGTAATCCGGCTCAAAACAACGGGATTCATCGTTTTAGATCGAAACTAATAAGATTCACGAGCATAGATTTTACAAGTCGTCGAAGAGTAAACGAGAGAAAGGTGTAAACTTTTTCTCTCAGAACTGCGCGAAAACTTGTATTCCGGCTCAAAACAACGGGATACATCGTTTTAGGTCGAAACTAGCAAGATTCACGAGCATCGATTTTACAAGTCGTCGAATATAGACGTGAGAAAGGTGTAAACTTCTTCTCTCAGAACTGCGCGAAAACTTGTATTCCGGCTCAAAACAACGGGTTACATTGTTTTGATCGAAAGTAGCTAGATTCATGAGCATCAATAATACAAGTCGTGGAAGAGTAGACGAGAGAAATTTATAAACTTTTTCTCTCAGAACTGCGCGAAAACTTGTTTTCTTGCTCAAAACAACGGGATACATTGTTTTAGATCGAATCTAGCAAGATTCACGAGCATCGATTTCACAAGTCTTCGAAGAGTAGACGAGAGAAAGGTGTAAACTTTTTCTCTCAGAACTGCGCGAAAACTTGTATTCCGTCTCAAAACAACGGGATACATCGTTTTAGATCGAAAGTAGCGAGATTCTCGAGCATCGATTTTACAAGTCTTCGAAGAGTAGACGAGAGAAAGGTGTAAATTTTTCTCTCAGAACTGCGCGAAAACTTGTATTCCGGCTTAAAACAACGGGATACGTCGTTTTAGATTGAAACTAGCAAGATTCACGAGCATCGATTTTACAAGTTGTCGAAGAGTAGACGAGAGAAAGGTGTAAACGTTTTCTCTCAGAACCTCGCGAAAACTTGTATTCCGGCTCAAAACAAAAGGTCACATCGTTTTAGGTCGAAACTGGCAAGATTCACGAGAATCGATTTTACAAGGGTTCGAAGAGTAGAGGAGAGAAAGGTGTAAACTTTTCTCTCAGAACTGCGCGAAAACTTGTATTCCGGCTCAAAACAAAAGGTCACATCGTTTTAGGTCGAAACTGGCAAGATTCACGAGAATCGATTTTACAAGGGTTCGAAGAGTAGAGGAGAGAAAGGTGTAAACTTTTCTCTCAGAACTGCGCGAAAACTTGTATTCCGGCTCAAAACAACAGGATACATCGTTTTAGATTGAAACCAGCAAGATTCACGAGCATCGATTTTACAAGTCGTCGAAGAGTAGACGAGAGAAAAGTGTAAACTTGTTCTCTCAGAACTGCCCGAAAACTTGTATTCTGGCTCAAAACAACGGGATACATCGTTTTAGATCGAAACTAGCAAAATTCATGAGCATCAATTTTACGAGTCGCCGAAGACTAGACGAGAGAAAGTTGTAAACTTTTTCTCTCAGAACTGCGCGAAAACTTGTATTCCTGCTCAAAACAACGGGATACATCGTTTTAGATTGAAACTGGCAAAATTCATTAGCATCGATTTTACGAGTCGTCGAAGAGTAGACGAGAGAAAGGTGTAAACGTTTTCTCTCAGAACTGCGCGAAAACTTGTATTCCGGCTCAAAACAAAAGGTCACATCGTTTTAGGTCGAAACTGGCAAGATTCACGAGAATCGATTTTACAAGGGTTCGAAGAGTAGAGGAGAGAAAGGTGTAAACTTTTCTCTCAGAACTGCGCGAAAACTTGTATTCCGGCTCAAAACAACAGGATACATCGTTTTAGATCGAAACCAGCAAGATTCACGAGCATCGATTTTACAAGTCGTCGAAGAGTAGACGAGAGAAAAGTGTAAACTTTTTCTCTCAGAACCTCGCGAAAACTTGTATTCCGGCTCAAAACAACGGGATACATCGTTTTAGGTCGAAACTAGCAAGATTCACGAGCATCGATATTACAAGTCGTCGAAGAGTAGACGAGAGAAATGTGTAAACTTGTTCTCTCAGAACTGCCCGAAAACTTGTATTCTGGCTCAAAACAACGGGATACATCGTTTTAGATCGAATCTAGCAAGATTCACGAGCATCGATTTTACAAGTCGTCAAAGAGTAGACGAGAGAAAGGTGTAAACTTTTTCTCTCAGAACCTCGCGAAAACTTGTAATCCGGCTCAAAACAACGGGATTCATCGTTTTAGATCGAAACTAGCAAGATTCACGAGCATCGATTTTACAAGTCGTCGAAGAGTACACGAGAGAAAGGTGTAAACTTTTTCTCTTAGAACCGCGCGAAAACTTGTATTCTGGCTCAAAACAACGGGATACATCGTTTTAGGTCGAAACTAGCAAGATTCACGAGCATCGATTTTACAAGTCGTCGAAGAGTAGACGAGAGAAATGTGTAAACTTGTTCTCTCAGAACTGCCCGAAAACTTGTATTCTGGCTCAAAACAACGGGATACATCGTTTTAGATCGAATCTAGCAAGATTCACGAGCATCGATTTTACAAGTCGTCGAATATAGACGAGAGAAAGGTGTAAACTTTTTCTCTCAGAACTGCGCGAAAACTTGTTTTCTGGCTCAAAACAACGGGATACATTGTTTTAGATCGAATCTAGCAAGATTCACGAGCATCGATTTCACAAGTCTTCGAAGAGTAGACGAGAGAAAGGTGTAAACTTTTTCTCTCAGAACTGCGCGAAAACTTGTATTCCGGCTCAAAACAACGGGATACATCGTTTTAGATCGAAACTAGCAAGATTCACGAGCATCGATTTTACAAGTCGTCGAATATAGACGAGAGAAAGGCGTAAACTTTTTCTCTCAGAACTGCGCGAAAACTTGTATTCCGGCTCAAAACAACGCGTTAAATCGTTTTAGATCGAAAGTAGCAAGATTCACGAGCATCGATTTTACAAGTCGTCGAAGAGTAGACGAGAGAAAGGTGTAAACTTTTTTTCTCAGAACTGCGCGAAAACTTGTATTCCGGCTCAAAACGACGGGATACATCGTTTTAGATCGAAACTAGCAAGATTCACGAGCATCGATTTTACAAGTCCTCGAAGAGTAGACGAGAGAAAGGTGTAAACGTTTTCTCTCAGAACCTCGCGAAAACTTGTATTCTGGCTCAAAACAACGGGATACATTGTTTTAGATCGAAACTAGCAAGATTCACGAGCATCGATTTTACACGTCGTCGAAGAGTACACGAGAGAAAGGTGTAAACTTTTTCTCTCAGAACTGCGCCAAAACTTGTATTCCGGCTGAAAACAACGGGATACATCGTTTTAGATCGTAACTAGCAAGATTCACGAGCATCGATTTTACAAGTCTTCGAAGAGTAGAGGAGAGAAAGGTGTCAAATGTTTCTCTCAGAACTCCGCGAAAACTTGTATTCCGGCTCAAAACAACGGGATACATCGTTTTAGATTGAAACTAGCAAGATTCACGAGCATAGATTTCACAAGACTTCGAAGAGTAGACGAGAGAAAGGTGTAAACTTTTTCTCTCAGAACTGCGCGAAAACTTGTATTCCGGTTCAAAACAACGGGATACATCGTTTTAAATCGAAACTAGCAAGATCCACGAGCATCGATATTACAAGTCGTCGAAGAGTACACGAGAGAAAGGTGTAAACTTTTTCTCTCAGAACCGCGCGAAAACTTGTATTCTGGCTCAAAACAACAGGATACATCGTTTTAGGTCGAAACTAGCAAGATTCACGAGCATCGATTTTACAAGTCGTCGAAGAGTAGACGAGAGAAATGTGTAAACTTGTTCTCTCAGAACTGCCCGAAAACTTGTATTCTGGCTCAAAACAACGGGATACATCGTTTCAGATCGAATCTAGCAAGATTCACGAGCATCGATTTTACAAGTCGTCAAAGAGTAGACGAGAGAAAGGTGTAAACTTTTTCTCTCAGAACCTTGCGAAAACTTGTAATCCGGCTCAAAACAACGGGATTCATCGTTTTAGATCGAAACTAGCAAGATTCACGAGCATCGATTTTACAAGTCGTCGAAGAGTACACGAGAGAAAGGTGTAAACTTTTTCTCTCAGAACTGCGCGAAAACTTGTATTCTGGCTCAAAACAACGGGATACATCGTTTTAGGTCGAAACTAGCAAGATTCACGAGCATCGATTTTACAAGTCGTCGAATATAGACGAGAGAAAGGTGTAAACTTTTTCTCTCAGAACTGCGCGAAAACTCGTTTTCTGGCTCAAAACAACGGGATACATTGTTTTAGATCGAATCTAGCAAGATTCACGAGCATCGATTTCACAAGTCTTCGAAGAGTAGACGAGAGAAAGGTGTAAACTTTTTCTCTCAGAACTGCGCGAAAACTTGTATTCCGGCTCAAAACAACGGGATACATCGTTTTAGATCGAAACTAGCAAGATTCACGAGCATCGATTTTACAAGTCGTCGAATATAGACGAGAGAAAGGTGTAAACTTTTTCTCTCAGAACTGCGCGAAAACTTGTATTCCGGCTCAAAACAACGCGTTACATCGTTTTAGATCGAAAGTAGCAAGATTCACGAGCATCGATTTTACAAGTCGTCGAAGAGTACACGAGAGAAAGGTGTAAACTTTTTCTCTTAGAACTGCGCGAAAACTTGTATTCCGGCTCAAAACAAAAGGTTACATCGTTTTAGGTCGAAACTGGCAAGATTCACGAGCATCGATTTTACAAGTCGTCGAATAGTAGACGAGAGAAAGGTGTAAACTTTTTTTCTCAGAACTGCGCGAAAACTTGTATTCCGGCTCAAAACGACGGGATACATCGTTTTAGATCGAAACTAGCAAGATTCACGAGCATCGATTTTACAAGTCCTCGAAGAGTAGACGAGAGAAAGGTGTAAACGTTTTCTCTCAGAACCTCGCGAAAACTTGTATTCCGGCTCAAAACAACGGGATATATCGTTTTAGATCGAAACTAGCAAAATTCATGAGCATCAATTTTACGAGTCGCCGAAGACTAGACGAGAGAAAGGTGTAAACTTTTTCTCTCAGAACTTCACGAAAACTTGTATTCTGGCTCAAAACAACGGGATACATTGTTTTAGATCGAAACTAGCAAGATTCACGAGCATCGATTTTACACGTCGTCGAAGAGTACACGAGAGAAAGGTGTAAACTTTTTCTCTCAGAACTGCGCGAAAACTTGTATTCCGGCTGAAAACAACGGAATACATCGTGTTAGATCGTAACTAGCAAGATTCACGAGCATCGATTTTACAAGTCTTCGAAGAGTAGAGGAGAGAAAGGTGTCAAATGTTTCTCTCAGAACTCCGCGAAAACTTGTATTCCGGCTCAAAACAACGGGATACATCGTTTTAGATTGAAACTAGCAAGATTCACGAGCATAGATTTCACAAGACTTCGAAGAGTAGACGAGAGAAAGGTGTAAACTTTTTCTCTCAGAACTGCGCGAAAACTTGTATTCCGGCTCAAAACAACGGGATACATCGTTTTAGATCGAAAGTAGCAAGATTCACGAGCATCGATTTTACAAGTCTTCGAAGTGTAGACGAGAGAAAGGTGTAAATTTTTCTCTCAGAACTGCGCGAAAACTTGTATTTCGGCTTAAAACAACGGGATACGTCGTTTTAGATTGAAACTAGCAAGATTCACGAGCATCGATTTTACAAGTTGTCGAAGAGTAGACGAGAGAAAGGTGTAAACTTTTTCTCTCAGAACTGCGCGAAAACTTGTATTCCGGCTCAAAACAACGGGATAAATCGTTTTAGATCGAACCTAGCAAGATTCACGAGAATCAATTTCACAAGTCGTCGAAGAGAACACGAGAGAAAGGTGTAAACTTTTTCTCTCAGAACTGCGCGAAAACTTGTATTCCGGCTCAAAACAACGGGATAAATCGTTTTAGATCGAACCTAGCAAGATTCACGAGAATCAATTTCACAAGTCGTCGAAGAGAACACGAGAGAAAGGTGTAAACTTTTTCTTTCAGAACTGCGCGAAAACTTGTATTCCGGCTCAAAACAACGGGATACATCGTTTAGATCGAAACTAGCATGATTCACGAGCATCGATTTTACGAGTCGTCGAGGAGTAGACGAGAGAAAGGTGTAAACTTTTTCTCTCCGATCTGCGCGAAAACGTGTATTCCGGCTCAAAACAACGGGATATATCGTTTTAGATCGAAACTAGCAAAATTCATGAGCATCGATTTTACGAGTCGCCGAAGACTAGACGAGAGAAAGGTGTAAACTTTTTCTCTCAGAACTGCGCGAAAACTTGTATTCCGGCTCAAAACAACGGGATACATCGTTTTAGATCGAAACTAGCAAAATTCATGAGCATCGATTTTACGAGTCGTCGAAGAGTAGACGAGAGAAAGGTGTAAACTTTTTCTCTCAGAACTGCGCGAAAACTTGTATTCCGGCTCAAAACAAAAGGTTACATCGTTTTAGGTCGAAACTGGCAAGATTCACGAGCATCGATTTTACAAGTCTTCGAAGAGTAGAGGAGAGAAAGGTGTCAAATTTTTCTCTCAGAACTCCGCGAAAACTTGTATTCCGGCTCAAAACAATGGGATACATCGTTTTAGATTGAAACTAGCAAGATTCACGAGCATCGATTTTACAAGTCGTCGAAGAGTAGACGAGAGAAAGGTGTAAACTTTTCTCTCAGAACTGCGCGAAAACTTGTATTCCGGCTCAAAACAACGGGATACATCGTTTTAGATCGAAACCAGCAAGATTCCCGAGCATAGATATTACAAGTCGTCGAAGAGTAGACGAGAGAAAAGTGTAAACTTTTTCTCTCAGAAACTCGCGAAAACTTGTATTCCGGCTCAAAACAACGGGATACATCGTTTTAGGTCGAAACTAGCAAGATTCACGAGCATCGATATTACAAGTCGACGAAGAGTAGACGAGAGAAATGTGTAAACTTTTTCTCTCAGAACTGCGCGAAAACTTGTATTCCGGCTCAAAACAACGGGATACATCGTTTTAGGTCGAAACTAGCAAGATTCACGAGCATCGATTTTACAAGTCGTCGAATATAGACGAGAGAAAGGTGTAAACATTTTCTCTCAGAACTGCGCGAAAACTTGTATTCCGGCTCAAAACAACGGGTTACATCGTTTTGATTGAAAGTAGCTAGATTCATGAGCATCAATATTACAAGTCGTGGAAGAGTAGACGCGAGAAATGTGTAAACTTTTTCTCTCAGAACTGCGCGAAAACTTGTTTTCTGGCTCAAAACAACGGGATACATCGTTTTAGATCGAATCTAGCAAGATTCACGAGCATCAATTTCACAAGTCTTCGAAGAGTAGACGAGAGAAAGGTGTAAACTTTTTCTCTCAGAACTGCGCGAAAACTTGTATTCCGGCTCAAAACAACGGGATACATCGTTTTAGATCGAAAGTAGCGAGATTCACGAGCATCGATTTTACAAGTCGTCAAAGAGTAGACGAGAGAAAGGTGTAAACTTTTTCTCTCAGAACCTCGCGAAAACTTGTAATCCGGCTCAAAACAACGGGATTCATCGTTTTAGATCGAAACTAGCAAAATTCATGAGCATCGATTTTACGAGTCGCCGAAGACTAGACGAGAGAAAGGTGTAAACCTTTTCTCTCAGAACTGCGCGAAAACTTGTATTCCGGCTCAAAACAACGGGATACATCGTTTTAGATCGAAACTAGCAAAATTCATGAGCATCGATTTTACGAGTCGTCGAAGAGTAGACGAGAGAAAGGTGTAAACTTTTTCTCTCAGAACTGCGCGAAAACTTGTATTCCGGCTCAAAACAAAAGGTTACATCGTTTTAGGTCGAAACTGGCAAGATTCACGAGCATCGATTTTACAAGTCTTCGAAGAGTAGAGGAGAGAAAGGTGTCAAATTTTTCTCTCAGAACTCCGCGAAAACTTGTATTCCGGCTCAAAACAACGGGATACATCGTTTTAGATTGAAGCTAGCAAGATTCACGAGCATCGATATTACAAGTCGTCGAAGAGTAGACGAGAGAAAAGTGTAAACTTTTTCTCTCAGAAACTCGCGAAAACTTGTATTCCGGCTCAAAACAACGGGATACATCGTTTTAGGTCGAAACTAGCAAGATTCACGAGCATCGATTTTACGAGCCGCCGAAGACTAGACGAGAGAAAGGTGTAAACTTTTTCTCTCAGAACTGCGCGAAAACTTGTATTCCGGCTCAAAACAACGGGATACATCGTTTTAGATCGAAACTAGCAAAATTCATGAGCATCGATTTTACGAGTCGTCGAAGAGTAGACGAGAGAAAGGTGTAAACTTTTTCTCTCAGAACTGCGCGAAAACTTGTATTCCGGCTCAAAACAAAAGGTTACATCGTTTTAGGTCGAAACTGGCAAGATTCACGAGCATCGATTTTACAAGTCTTCGAAGAGTAGAGGAGAGAAAGGTGTCAAATTTTTCTCTCAGAACTCCGCGAAAACTTGTATTCCGGCTCAAAACAACGGGATACATCGTTTTAGATTGAAGCTAGCAAGATTCACGAGCATCAATTTTACAAGTCGTCGAAGAGTAGACGAGAGAAAGGTGTAAACTTTTCTCTCAGAACTGCGCGAAAACTTGTATTCCGGCTCAAAACAATGGGATACATCGTTTTAGATCGAAACCAGCAAGATTCACGAGCATCGATATTACAAGTCGTCGAAGAGTAGACGAGAGAAAAGTGTAAACTTTTTCTCTCAGAAACTCGCGAAAACTTGTATTCCAGCTCAAAACAACGGGATACATCGTTTTAGGTCGAAACTAGCAAGATTCACGAGCATCGATATTACAAGTCGACGAAGAGTAGACGAGAGAAATGTGTAAACTTGTTCTCTCAGAACTGCCCGAAAACTTGTATTCTGGCTCAAAACAACGGGATACATCGTTTTAGATCGAATCTAGCAAGATTCACGAGCATCGATTTTACAAGTCGTCAAAGAGTAGACGAGAGAAAGGTGTAAACTTTTTCTCTCAGAACCTCGCGAAAACTTGTAATCCGGCTCAATACAACGGGGTTCATCGTTTTAGATCGAAACTAGCAAGATTCACGAGCATCGATTTTACAAGTCGTCGAAGAGTACACGAGAGAAAGGTGTAAACTTTTTCTCTCAGAACCTCGCGAAAACTTGTAATCCGGCTCAAAACAACGGGATTCATCGTTTTAGATCGAAACTAGCAAAATTCATGAGCATCAATTTTACGAGTCGCCGAAGACTAGACGAGAGAAAGGTGTAAACTTTTTCTCTCAGAACTGCGCGAAAACTTGTATTCCGGCTCAAAACAACGGGATACATCGTTTTAGATCGAAACTAGCAAAATTCATGAGCATCGATTTTACGAGTCGTCGAAGAGTAGACGAGAGAAAGGTGTAAACTTTTTCTCTCAGAACTGCGCGAAAACTTGTATTCCGGCTCAAAACAAAAGGTTACATCGTTTTAGGTCGAAACTGGCAAGATTCACGAGCATCGATTTTACAAGTCTTCGAAGAGTAGAGGAGAGAAAGGTGTCAAATTTTTCTCTCAGAACTCCGCGAAAACTTGTATTCCGGCTCAAAACAACGGGATACATCGTTTTAGATTGAAGCTAGCAAGATTCACGAGCATCGATTTTACAAGTCGTCGAAGAGTAGACGAGAGAAAGGTGTAAACTTTTCTCTCAGAACTGCGCGAAAACTTGTATTCCGGCTCAAAACAATGGGATACATCGTTTTAGATCGAAACCAGCAAGATTCACGAGCATCGATATTAAAAGTCGTCGAAGAGTAGACGAGAGAAAAGTGTAAACTTTTTCTCTCAGAAACTCGCGAAAACTTGTATTCCGGCTCAAAACAACGGGATACATCGTTTTAGGTCGAAACTAGCAAGATTCACGAGCATCGATATTACAAGTCGACGAAGAGTAGACGAGAGAAATGTGTAAACTTGTTCTCTCAGAACTGCCCGAAAACTTGTATTCTGGCTCAAAACAACGGGATACATCGTTTTAGATCGAATCTAGCAAGATTCACGAGCATCGATTTTACAAGTCGTCAAAGAGTAGACGAGAGAAAGGTGTAAACGTTTTCTCTCAGAACCTCGCGAAAACTTTTAATCCGGCTCAATACAACGGGATTCATCGTTTTAGATCGAAACTAGCAAGATTCACGAGCATCGATTTTACAAGCCGTCGAAGAGTACACGAGAGAAAGGTGTAAACTTTTTCTCTCAGAACTGCGCGAAAACTTGTATTCCGGCTCAAAACAACGGGATACATCGTTTTAGGTCAAAACTAGCAAGATTCACGAGCATTGATTTTACAAGTCGTCGAATATAGACGAGAGAAAGGTGTAAACTTTTTCTCTCAGAACTGCGCGAAAACTTGTATTCCGGCTCAAAACAACGGGTTACATCGTTTTGATCGAAAGTAGCTAGATTCATGAGCATCAATATTACAAGTCGTGGAAGAGTAGACGAGAGAAATGTGTAAACTTTTTCTCTCAGAACTGCGCGAAAACTTGTTTTCTGTCTCAAAACAACGGGATACATCGTTTTAGATCAAATCTAGCAAGATTCACGAGCATCGATTTCACAAGTCTTCGAAGAGTAGACGAGAGAAAGGTGTAAACTTTTTCTCTCAGAACTGCGCGAAAACTTGTATTCCGGCTCAAAACAACGGGATACATCGTTTTAGATCGAAAGCAGCGAGATTCACGAGCATCGATTTTACAAGTCGTCGAATATAGACGAGAGAAAGGTGTAAACTTTTCTCTCAGAACTGCGCGAAAACTTGTATTCCGGCTCAAAACAACAGGATACATCGTTTTAGATCGAAACCAGCAAGATTCATGAGCATCGATTTTACAAGTCGTCGAAGAGTACACGAGAGAAAGGTGTAAACGTTTTCTCTCAGAACTGCGCGAAAACTTGTATTCTGGCTCAAAACAACGGGATACATCGTTTTAGGTCGAAACTAGCAAGATTCACGAGCATCGATTTTACAAGTCGTCGAATATAGACGAGAGGAAGGTGTAAACTTTTTCTCTCAGAACTGCGCGAAAACTTGTATTCCGGCTCAAAACAACGGGTTACATCGTTTTGATCGAAAGCAGCTAGATTCATGAGCATCAATATTACAAGTCGTGGAAGAGTAGACGAGAGAAATGTGTACACTTTTTCTCTCAGAACTGCGCGAAAACTTGTATTCCGGCTCAAAACAACGGGATACATCGTTTTAGATCGAAACCAGCAAGATTCACGAGCATCGATTTCACAAGTCTTCGAAGAGTAGACGAGAGAAAGGTGTAAACTTTTTCTGTCAGAACTGCGCGAAAACTTGTATTCCGGCTCAAAACAACGGGATACATCTTTTAGATCGAAACTATAAAGATTCACGAGCATCGATTTTACAAGTCGTCGAATATAGACGAGAGAAAGGTGTAAACTTTTTCTCTCAGAACTGCGCGAAAACTTGTATTCCGGCTCAAAACAACGCGTTACATCGTTTTAGATCGAAAGTAGCAAGATTCACGAGCATCGATTTTACAAGTCGTCGAAGAGTACACGAGAGAAAGGTGTAAACTTTTTCTCTCAGAACTGCGCGAAACCTTGTATTCCGGCTCAAAACAAAAGGTTACATCGTTTTAGATTGAAGCTAGCAAGATTCACGAGCATCGATTTTACAAGTCGTCGAAGAGTAGATGAGAGAAAGGTGTAAACTTTTCTCTCAGAACTGCGCGAAAACTTGTATTCCGGCTCAAAACAACGCGTTACATCGTTTTAGATCGAAAGTAGCAAGATTCACGAGCATCGATTTTACAAGTCGTCGAAGAGTACACGAGAGAAAGGTGTAAACTTTTTCTCTCAGAACTGCGCGAAACCTTGTATTCCGGCTCAAAACAAAAGGTTACATCGTTTTAGGTCGAAACTGGCAAGATTCACGAGCATCGATTTTACAAGTCGTCGAATATAGACGAGAGAAAGGTGTAAACTTTTTCTCTCATAACTGCGCGAAAACTTGTATTCCGGCTCAAAACAACGGGATTCATCGTTTTAGATCGAAACTAGCAAGATTCATGAGCATCGATTTTACAACTCGTCGAAGAGTACACGAGAGAAAGGTGTAAACTTTTTCTCTCAGAACTGCGCGAAAACTTGTATTCCGGCTTAAAACAACGGGATACGTCGTTTTAGATTGAAACTAGCAAGATTCACGAGCATCGATTTTACAAGTTGTCGAAGAGTAGACGAGAGAAAGGTGTAAACGTTTTCCCTCAGAACCTCGCGAAAACTTGTATTCCGGCTCAAAACAACGGGTTACATCGTTTTAGATCGAAACTAGCAAGATTCACGAGCATCGATATTACAAGTCGTCGAAGAGTAGACGAGAGAAAGGTGTAAACTTTTTCTCTCAGAACCTCGCGAAAACTTGTATTCCGGCTCAAAACAACGGGATACATTGTTTTAGATCGAAACTAGCAAGATTCACGAGCATCGATTTTACACGTCGTCGAAGAGTACACGAGAGAAAGGTGTAAACTTTTTCTCTCAGAACTGCGCGAAAACTTGTATTCCGGCTGAAAACAACGGGATACATCGTTTTAGATCGTAACTAGCAAGATTCACGAGCATCGATTTTACAAGTCTTCGAAGAGTAGAGGAGAGAAAGGTGTCAAATTTTCCTCTCAGAACTCCGCGAAAACTTGTATTCCGGCTCAAAACAACGGGATACATCGTTTTAGATTGAAACTAGCAAGATTCACGAGCATCGATTTCACAAGACTTCGAAGACAAGACGAGAGAAAGGTGTAAACTTTTTCTCTCAGAACTGCGCGAAAACTTGTATTCCGGCTCAAAACAACGGGATACATCGTTTTAGATCGAAACTTGCAAGATCCACGAGCATCGATATTACAAGTCGTCAAAGAGTACACGAGAGAAAGGTGTAAACTTTTTCTCTCAGAACTGCGCGAAAACTTGTATTCCGGCTCAAAACAACGGGATACATCGTTTTAGATCGAAAGTAGCAAGATTCACGAGCATCGATTTTACAAGTCTTCGAAGAGTAGACGAGAGAAAGGTATAAAATTTTCTCTCAAAACTGCGCGAAAACTTGTATTTCGGCTTAAAACAACGGGATACGTCGTTTTAGATTGAAACTAGCAAGATTCACGAGCATCGATTTTACAAGTTGTCGAAGAGTAGACGAGAGAAAGGTGTAAACTTTTTCTCTCAGAACTGCGCGAAAACTTGTATTCCGGCTCAAAACAACGGGTTACATCGTTTTAGATCGAAACTAGCAAGATTCACGAGCATCGATATTACAAGTCGTCGAAGAGTAGACGAGAGAAATGTGTAAACTTTTTCTCTCAGAACTGCGCGAAAACTTGTATTCCGGCTCAAAACAACGGGATAAATCGTTTCAGATCGAACCTAGCAAGATTCACGAGAATCGATTTCACAAGTCGTCGAAGAGAACACGAGAGAAAGGTGTAAACTTTTTCTTTCAGAACTGCGCGAAAACTTGTATTCCGGCTCAAAACAACGGGATACATCGTTTAGATCGAAACTAGCATGATTCACGAGCATCGATTTTACAAGTCGTCGAGGAGTAGACGAGAGAAAGGTGTAAACTTTTTCTCTCCGATCTGCGCGAAAACTTGTATTCCGGCTCAAAACAACGGGATATATCATTTTAGATCGAAACTAGCAAAATTCATGAGCATCGATTTTACGAGTCGCCGAAGACTAGACGAGAGATAGGTGTAAACTTTTTCTCTCAGAACTGCGCGAAAACTTGTATTCCGGCTCAAAACAACGGGATACATCGTTTTAGATCGAAACTAGCAAAATTCATGAGCATCGATTTTACGAGTCGTCGAAGAGTAGACGAGAGAAAGGTGTAAACTTTTTCTCTCAGAACTGCGCGAAAACTTGTATTCCGGCTCAAAACAAAAGGTTACATCGTTTTAGGTCGAAACTGGCAAGATTCACGAGCATCGATTTTACAAGTCGTCGAAGAGTAGACGAGAGAAAGGTGTAAACTTTTTCTCTCAGAACTGCGCGAAAACATGTAATCCGGCTCAAAACAACGGGTTACATCGGTTTAGATCGAAACTAGCAAGATTCACGAGCATCGATATTACAAGTCGTCGAAGAGTAGACGAGAGAAATGTGTAAACTTTTTCTCTCAGAACTGCGCGAAAACTTGTATTCCGGCTCAAAACAACGGGATACATCGTTTTAGATCGAATCTAGCAAGATTCACGAGCATCGATTACACATGTCGTCGAAGAGCACACGAGAGAAAGGTGTAAACTTTTTCTTTCAGAACTGCGCGAAGACTTGTATTCCGCCTCAAAACAACGGGTTACATCGTTTTAGAACGAAACTAGCAAGATTCACGAGCATCGATATTGTAAGTCGTCGAAGAGTAGACGAGAGATATGTGTAAACTTTTTCTTTCAGAACTGCGCGAAAACTTGTATTCCGGCTGAAAACAACGGGATACATCGTTTTAGATCGTAACTATGAAGATTCACGAGCATCGATTTTACAAGTCTTCAAAGAGTAGACGAGAGAAAGGTGTCAAATTTTCCTCTCAGAACTCCGCGAAAACTTGTATTCCGGCTCAAAACAACAGGATACATCGTTTTAGATTGAAACTAGCAAGATTCACGAGTATCGATTTTACAAGTCGTCGAAGAGTAGACGAGAGAAAGGTGTAAACTTTTCTCTCAGAACTGCGCGAAAACTTGTATTCCGGCTCAAAACAACGGGATACATCGTTTTAGATCGAAAGTAGCAAGATTCACGAGCATCGATTTTACAAGTCTTCGAAGAGTAGACGAGAGAAAGGTGTAAACTTTTTCTCTCAGAACTGCGCGAAAACTTGTATTCCGGCTCAAAACAACGGGTTACATCGGTTTAGATCGAAACAAGCAAGATTCACGAGCATCGATATTACAAGTCGTCGAAGAGTAGACGAGAGAAATGTGTAAACTTTTTCTCTCAGAACTGCGCGAAAACTTGTATTCCGGCTCAAAACAACGGGATACATCGTTTTAGATCGAATCTAGCAAGATTCACGAGCATCGATTTCACAAGTCGTCGAAGAGCACACGAGAAATAGGTGTAAACTTTTTCTTTCAGAACTGCGCGAAAACTTGTATTCCGGCTCAAAACAACGGGATACATCGTTTAGATCGAAACTAGCATGATTCACGAGCATCGATTTTGCAAGTCGACGAGGAGTAGACGAGAGAAAGGTGTAAACGTTTTCTCTCCGATCTGCGCGAAAACTTGTATTCCGGCTCAAAACAACGGGATATATCGTTTTAGATTGAAACTTGCAAAATTCATGAGCATCGATTTTACGAGTCTTCGAAGAGTAGACGAGAGAACGGTGTACACTTTTTCTCTCAGAACTGCGCGAAAACGTTTATTCCGGCTCAAAACGACGGGATACATCGTTTTAGATCGAAACTAGCAAGATTCACGAGCATTGATTTTACAAGTCCTCGAAGAGTAGACGAGAGAAAGGTGTAAACTTTTTCTCTCAGAACTGCGCGAAAACTTGTATTCCGGCTCAAAACAACGGGTTACATCGTTTTAGATCGAAACTAGCAAGATTCACGAGCATCGATATTGCAAGTCGTCGAAGAGTAGACGAGAGATATGTGTAAACTTTTTCTCTCAGAACTGCGCGAAAACTTGTATTCCGGCTTAAAACAACGGGATACATCGTTTTAGATCGAAAGTAGCAAGATTCACGAGCATCGAGTTTACAAGTCTTCGAAGAGTAGACGAGAGAAAGGTGTAAACTTTTTCTCTCAGAATTCTCAGAACTGCGCGAAAACTTGTATTCCGGCTCAAAACAACGGGATACGTCGTTTTAGATTGAAACTAGCAAGATTCACGAGCATCGATTTTACAAGTCGTCGAAGAGTAGACGAGAGAAAGGTGTAAACTTTTTCTCTCAGAACTGCGCGAAAACTTGTATTCCGGCTCAAAACAACGGGTTACATCGTTTTAGATCGAAACTAGCAAGATTCACGAGCATCGATATTGCAAGTCGTCGAAGACTAGACGAGAGATATGTGTAAACTTTTTCTCTTAGAACTGCGTGAAAACTTGTATTCCGGCTTAAAACAACGGGATACATCGTTTTAGATCGAATCTAGCAAGATTCACGAGCATCGATTTTACAAGTCGTCGAAGAGTACACGAGAGAAAGGTGTAAACTTTTTCTCTCAGAACTGCGCGAAAACTTGTATTCCGGCTCAAAACAACGGGATACATCGTTTTATATCGAAAGTAGCAAGATTCACGAGCATCGATTTTACAAGTCTTCGAAGAGTAGACGAGAGACAGGTGTAAACTTTTTCTCTCAGAACTGAGCAAAAACTTGTATTCCGGCTTAAAACAACGGGATACGTCGTTTTAGATTGAAACTAGCAAGATTCACGAGCATCGATTTTACAAGTCGTCGAAGAGTAGACGAGAGAAAGGTGTAAACTTTTTCTCTCAGAACTGCGCGAAAACATGTAATCCGGCTCAAAACAACGGGTTACATCGGTTTAGATCGAAACTAGCAAGATTCACGAGCATCGATATTACAAGTCGTCGAAGAGTAGACGAGAGAAATGTGTAAACTTTTTCTCTCAGAACTGCGCGAAAACTTGTATTCCGGCTCAAAACAACGGGATACATCGTTTTAGATCGAATCTAGCAAGATTCACGAGCATCGATTTCACATGTCGCCGAAGAGCACACGAGAGAAAGGTGTAAACTTTTTCTTTCAGAACTGCGCGAAGACTTGTATTCCGGCTGAAAACAACGGGATACATCGTTTTAGATCGAATCTAGCAAGATTCACGAGCATCGATTTTACAAGTCGTCGAAGAGTACACGAGAGAAAGGTGTAAACTTTTTCTCTCAGAACTGCGCAAAAACTTCTATTCCAGCTCAAAACAACGGGATACATAGTTGTAGATCGAAACTAGCAAGATTCACGAGCATTGAATTTACAAGCCGTCGAAGAGTAGACGAGAGAAAGGTGTAAACTTTTCTCTCAGAACTGCGCGAAAACTTGTATTCCGGCTCAAAACAACGGGATACATCGTTTTAGATCGAATCCAGCAAGGTTCACGAGCATCGATTTTACAAGTCGTCGAAGAGTAGACGAGAGAAAGGTGTAAACTTTTTCTCTCAGAACCTCGCGAAAACTTGTATTCCGGCTCAAAACAACGGGATACATCGTTTTTGGTCGAAACTAGCAAGATTCACGAGCATCGATTTTACAAGTTGTCGAATAGTAGACGAGAGAAAGGTGTAAACTTTTTCTCTCAGAACCTCGCGAAAACTTGTATTCCGGCTCAAAACAACGAGTTACATCGTTTTAAATCGAAACTAGCAAGATTCACGAGGATCGATATCACAAGTCGTCGAAGAGTAGACGAGAGAAATGTGTAAACTTGTTTTCTCAGAACTGCGCGAAAACTTGTATTCTGGCTCAAAACAACGGGATACATCGTTTTAGATCGAATCTAGCAAGATTCACGAGCATCGATTTTACAAGTCGTCGAAGAGTACACGAGAGAAAGGTGGAAACTTTTTCTCTGAGAACTGCGCGAAAACTTGTATTCCGGCTGAAAACAACGGGATACATCGTTTTAGATCGAAAGTAGCAAGATTCACGAGCATTGATATTGTAAGTCGTCGAAGAGTAGACGAGAGATATGTGTAAACTTTTTCCCTCAGAACTGCGCGAAAACTTGTATTCCGGCTTAAAAGAACGGAATACATCGTTTTAGATCGAATCTAGCAAGATTCACGAGCATCGATTTTACAAGTCGTCGAAGAGTACACGATAGAAAGGTGTAAACTTTTTCTCTCAGAACTGCGCGAAAACTTGTATTCCGGCTCAAAACAACGGGACACATCGTTTTAGATCTAAAGTAGCAAGATTCACGAGCATCGATTTTACAAGTCTTCGAAGAGTAGACGAGAGAAAGGTGTAAACTTTTTCTCTCAGAACTGCGCGAAAACTTGTATTCCGGCTTAAAACAACGGGATACGTCTTTTTAGATTGAAACTAGCAAGATTCACGAGCATCGATTTTACAAGTCGTCGAAGAGTAGACGAGGGAAAGGTGTAAACTTTTTCTCTCAGAACTGCGCGAAAACATGTATTCCGGCTCAAAACAACGGGTTACATCGGTTTAGATCGAAACTAGCAAGATTCACGAGCATCGATATTACAAGTCGTCGAAGAGTAGACGAGAGAAATGTGTAAACTTTTTCGCTCAGAACTGCGCGAAAACTTGTATTCCGGCTCAAAACAACGGGATACATCGTTTTAGATCGAATCTAGCAAGATTCACGAGCATCGATTTCACAAGTCGTCGAAGAGCACACGAGAGAAAGGTGTAAACTTTTTCTTTCAGAACTGCGCGAAAACTTGTATTCCGGCTGAAAACAACGGGATACATCATTTTAGATCGTAACTATCAAGGTTCACGAGCATCGATTTTACAAGTCTTCAAAGAGTAGACGAGAGAAAGGTGTCAAATTTTCCTCTCAGAACTCCGCGAAAACTTGTATTCCGGCTCAAAACAACAGGATACATCGTTTTAGATTGAAACTAGCAAGATTCACGAGTATCGATTTTACAAGTCGTCGAAGAGTACACGAGAGAAAGGAGTAAACTTTTCTCTCAGAACTGCGCGAAAACTTGTATTCCGGCTCAAAACAACGGGATACATCGTTTTAGATCGAAAGTAGCAAGATTCACGAGCATCGATTTTACAAGTCTTCGAAGAGTAGACGAGAGAAAGGTGTAAACTTTTTCTCTCAGAATTCTCAGAACTGCGCGAAAACTTGTATTCCGGCTCAAAACAACGGGATACGTCGTTTTAGATTGAAACTAGCAAGATTCACGAGGATCGATTTTACAAGTCGTCGAAGAGTAGACGAGAGAAAGGTGTAAACTTTTTCTCTCAGAACTGCGCGAAAACTTGTATTCCGGCTCAAAACAACGGGTTACATCGTTTTAGATCGAAACTAGCAAGATTCACGAGCATCGATATTGCAAGTCGTCGAAGAGTAGACGAGAGATATGTGTAAACTTTTTCTCTTAGAACTGCGCGAAAACTTGTATTCCGGCTTAAAACAACGGGATACATCGTTTTAGATCGAATCTAGCAAGATTCACGAGCATCGATTTTACAAGTCGTCGAAGAGTACACGAGAGAAAGGTGTAAACTTTTTCTCTCAGAACTGCGCGAAAACTTGTATTCCGGCTCAAAACAACGGGATACATTGTTTTATATCGAAAGTAGCAAGATTCACGAGCATCGATTTTACAAGTCTTCGAAGAGTAGACGAGAGACAGGTGTAAACTTTTTCTCTCAGAACTGAGCAAAAACTTGTATTCCGGCTTAAAACAACGGGATACGTCGTTTTAGATTGAAACTAGCAAGATTCACGAGCATCGATTTTACAAGTCGTCGAAGAGTAGACGAGAGAAAGGTGTAAACTTTTTCTCTCAGAACTGCGCGAAAACATGTAATCCGGCTCAAAACAACGGGTTACATCGGTTTAGATCGAAACTAGCAAGATTCACGAGCATCGATATTACAAGTCGTCGAAGAGTAGACGAGAGAAATGTGTAAACTTTTTCTCTCAGAACTGCGCGAAAACTTGTATTCCGCCTCAAAACCACGGGTTACATCGTTTTAGAACGAAACTAGCAAGATTCACGAGCATCGATATTGTAAGTCGTCGAAGAGTAGACGAGAGATATGTGTAAACTTTTTCCCTCAGAACTGCGCGAAAACTTGAATTCCGGCTCAAAACAACGGGATACATCGTTTTAGATCGAATCTAGCAAGATTCACGAGCATCGATTACACATGTCGTCGAAGAGCACACGAGAGAAAGGTGTAAACTTTTTCTTTCAGAACTGCGCGAAGACTTGTATTCCGGCTGAAAACAACGGGATACATCGTTTTAGATCGTAACTATCAAGATTCACGAGCATCGATTTTACAAGTCTTCGAAGAGTAGACGAGAGAAAGGTGTAAACTTTTTCTCTCAGAACTGCGCGAAAACATGTAATCCGGCTCAAAACAACGGGTTACATCGGTTTAGATCGAAACTAGCAAGATTCACGAGCATCGATATTACAAGTCGTCGAAGAGTAGACGAGAGAAATGTGTAAACTTTTTCTCTCAGAACTGCGCGAAAACTTGTATTCCGGCTCAAAACAACGGGATACATCGTTTTAGATCGAATCTAGCAAGATTCACGAGCATCGATTTCACATGTCGTCGAAGAGCACACGAGAGAAAGGTGTAAACTTTTTCTTTCAGAACTGCGCGAAGACTTGTATTCCGGCTGAAAACAACGGGATACATCGTTTTAGATCGAATCTAGCAAGATTCACAAGCATCGATTTTACAAGTCGTCGAAGAGTACACGAGAGAAAGGTGTAAACTTTTTCTCTCAGAACTGCGCAAAAACTTCTATTCCAGCTCAAAACAACGGGATACATAGTTGTAGATCGAAACTAGCAAGATTCACGAGCATTGAATTTACAAGCCGTCGAAGAGTAGACGAGAGAAAGGTGTAAACGTTTCTCTCAGAACTGCGCGAAAACTTGTATTCTGGCTCAAAACAACGGGATACATCGTTTTAGATCGAATCCAGCAAGGTTCACGAGCATCGATTTTACAAGTCGTCGAAGAGTAGACGAGAGATATGTGTAAACTTTTTCCCTCAGAACTGCGCGAAAACTTGTATTCCGGCTTAAAAGAACGGAATACATCGTTTTAGATCGAATCTAGCAAGATTCACGAGCATCGATTTTACAAGTCGTCGAAGAGTACACGAGAGAAAGGTGTAAACTTTTTCTCTCAGAACTGCGCGAAAACTTGTATTCCGGCTCAAAACAACGGGACACATCGTTTTAGATCTAAAGTAGCAAGATTCACGAGCATCGATTTTACAAGTCTTCGAAGAGTAGACGAGAGAAAGGTGTAAACTTTTTCTCTCAGAACTGCGCGAAAACTTGTATTCCGGCTTAAAACAACGGGATACGTCTTTTTAGATTGAAACTAGCAAGATTCACGAGCATCGATTTTACAAGTCGTCGAAGAGTAGACGAGGGAAAGGTGTAAACTTTTTCTCTCAGAACTACGCGAAAACATGTATTCCGGCTCAAAACAACGGGTTACATCGGTTTAGATCGAAACTAGCAAGATTCACGAGCATCGATATTACAAGTCGTCGAAGAGTAGACGAGAGAAATGTGTAAACGTTTTCGCTCAGAACTGCGCGAAAACTTGTATTCCGGCTCAAAACAACGGGATACATCGTTTTAGATCGAATCTAGCAAGATTCACGAGCATCGATTTCACAAGTCGTCGAAGAGCACACGAGAGAAAGGTGTAAACTTTTTCTTTCAGAACTGCGCGAAAACTTGTATTCCGGCTGAAAACAACGGGATACATCGTTTTAGATCGTAACTATCAAGATTCACGAGCATCGATTTTACAAGTCTTCAAAGAGTAGACGAGAGAAAGGTGTCAAATTTTCCTCTCAGAACTCCGCGAAAACTTGTATTCCGGCTCAAAACAACAGGATACATCGTTTTAGATTGAAACTAGCAAGATTCACGAGTATCGATTTTACAAGTCGTCGAAGAGTACACGAGAGAAAGGAGTAAACTTTTCTTCAGAACTGCGCGAAAACTTGTATTCCGGCTCAAAACAACGGGATACATCGTTTTAGATCGAAAGTAGCAAGATTCACGAGCATCGATTTTACAAGTCTTCGAAGAGTAGACGAGAGAAAGGTGTAAACTTTTTCTCTCAGAACTGCGCGAAAACTTGTATTCCGGCTCAAAACAACGGGTTACATCGGTTTAGATCGAAACAAGCAAGATTCACGAGCATCGATATTACAAGTCGTCGAAGAGTAGACGAGAGAAATGTGTAAACTTTTTCTCTCAGCACTGCGCGAAAACTTGTATTCCGGCTCAAAACAACGGGATACATCGTTTTAGATCGAATCTAGCAAGATTCACGAGCATCGATTTCACAAGTCGTCGAAGAGCACACGAGAAAAAGGTGTAAACTTTTTCTTTCAGAACTGCGCGAAAACTTGTATTCCGGCTCAAAACAACGGGATACATCGTTTAGATCGAAACTAGCATGATTCACGAGCATAGATTTTGCAAGTCGACGAGGAGTAGACGAGAGAAAGGTGTAAACGTTTTCTCTCCGATCTGCGCGAAAACTTGTATTCCGGCTCAAAACAACGGGATATATCGTTTTAGATTGAAACTAGCAAAATTCATGAGCATCGATTTTACGAGTCGTCGAAGAGTAGACGAGAGAACGGTGTACACTTTTTCTCTCAGAACTGCGCGAAAACTTTTATTCCGGCTCAAAACGACGGGATACATCGTTTTAGATCGAAACTAGCAAGATTCACGAGCATCGATTTTACAAGTCCTCGAAGAGTAGACGAGAGAAAGGTGTAAACTTTTTCTCTCAGAACTGCGCGAAAACTTGTATTCCGGCTCAAAACAACGGGTTACATCGTTTTAGATCGAAACTAGCAAGATTCACGAGCATCGATATTGCAAGTCGTCGAAGAGTAGACGAGAGATATGTGTAAACTTTTTCTCTCAGAACTGCGCGAAAACTTGTATTCCGGCTTTAAACAACGGGATACATCGTTTTAGATCGAAAGTAGCAAGATTCACGAGCATCGAGTTTACAAGTCTTCGAAGAGTAGACGAGAGAAAGGTGTAAACTTTTTCTCTCAGAATTCTCAGAACTGCGCGAAAACTTGTATTCCGGCTCAAAACAACGGGATACGTCGTTTTAGATTGAAACTAGCAAGATTCACGAGCATCGATTTTACAAGTCGTCGAAGAGTAGACGAGAGAAAGGTGTAAACTTTTTCTCTCAGAACTGCGCGAAAACTTGTATTCCGGCTCAAAACAACGGGTTACATCGTTTTAGATCGAAACTAGCAAGATTCACGAGCATCGATATTGCAAGTCGTCGAAGAGTAGACGAGAGATATGTGTAAACTTTTTCTCTTAGAACTGCGCGAAAACTTGTATTCCGGCTTAAAACAACGGGATACATCGTTTTAGATCGAATCTAGCAAGATTCACGAGCATCGATTTCACAAGTCGTCGAAGAGCACACGAGAAAAAGGTGTAAACGTTTTCTTTCAGAACTGCGCGAAAACTTGTATTCCGGCTCAAAACAACGGGATACATCGTTTAGATCGAAACTAGCATGATTCACGAGCATAGATTTTGCAAGTCGACGAGGAGTAGACGAGAGAAAGGTGTAAACGTTTTCTCTCCGATCTGCGCGAAAACTTGTATTCCGGCTCAAAACAACGGGATATATCGTTTTAGATTGAAACTAGCAAAATTCATGAGCATCGATTTTACGAGTCGTCGAAGAGTAGACGAGAGAACGGTGTACACTTTTTCTCTCAGAACTGCGCGAAAACTTTTATTCCGGCTCAAAACGACGGGATACATCGTTTTAGATCGAAACTAGCAAGATTCACGAGCATCGATTTTACAAGTCCTCGAAGAGTAGACGAGAGAAAGGTGTAAACTTTTTCTCTCAGAACTGCGCGAAAACTTGTATTCCGGCTCAAAACAACGGGTTACATCGTTTTAGATCGAAACTAGCAAGATTCACGAGCATCGATATTGCAAGTCGTCGAAGAGTAGACGAGAGATATATGTAAACTTTTTCTCTCAGAACTGCGCGAAAACTTGTATTCCGGCTTTAAACAACGGGATACATCGTTTTAGATCGAAAGTAGCAAGATTCACGAGCATCGAGTTTACAAGTCTTCGAAGAGTAGACGAGAGAAAGGTGTAAACTTTTTCTCTCAGAATTCTCAGAACTGCGCGAAAACTTGTATTCCGGCTCAAAACAACGGGATACGTCGTTTTAGATTGAAACTAGCAAGATTCACGAGCATCGATTTTACAAGTCGTCGAAGAGTACACGAGAGAAAGGTGTAAACTTTTTCTCTCAGAACTGCGCGAAAACTTGTATTCCGGCTCAAAACAACGGGTTACATCGTTTTAGATCGAAACTAGCAAGATTCACGAGCATCGATATTGCAAGTCGTCGAAGAGTAGACGAGAGATATGTGTAAACTTTTTCTCTTAGAACTGCGCGAAAACTTGTATTCCGGCTTACAACAACGGGATACATCGTTTTAGATCGAATCTAGCAAGATTCACGAGCATCGATTTTACAAGTCGTCGAAGAGTACACGAGAGAAAGGTGTAAACTTTTTCTCTCAGAACTGCGCGAAAACTTGTATTCCGGCTCAAAACAACGGGATACATTGTTTTATATCGAAAGTAGCAAGATTCACGAGCATCGATTTTACAAGTCTTCGAAGAGTAGACGAGAGACAGGTGTAAACTTTTTCTCTCAGAACTGAGCAAAAACTTGTATTCCGGCTTAAAACAACGGGATACGTCGTTTTAGATTGAAACTAGCAAGATTCACGAGCATCGATTTTACAAGTCGTCGAAGAGTAGACGAGAGAAAGGTGTAAACTTTTTCTCTCAGAACTGCGCGAAAACATGTAATCCGGCTCAAAACAACGGGTTACATCGGTTTAGATCGAAACTAGCAAGATTCACGAGCATCGATATTACAAGTCGTCGAAGAGTAGACGAGAGAAATGTGTAAACTTTTTCTCTCAGAACTGCGCGAAAACTTGTATTCCGCCTCAAAACAACGGGTTACATCGTTTTAGAACGAAACTAGCAAGATTCACGAGCATCGATATTGTAAGTCGTCGAAGAGTAGACGAGAGATATGTGTAAACTTTTTCCCTCAGAACTGCGCGAAAACTTGAATTCCGGCTCAAAACAACGGGATACATCGTTTTAGATCGAATCTAGCAAGATTCACGAGCATCGATTACACATGTCGTCGAAGAGCACACGAGAGAAAGGTGTAAACTTTTTCTTTCAGAACTGCGCGAAGACTTGTATTCCGGCTGAAAACAACGGGATACATCGTTTTAGATCGTAACTATCAAGATTCACGAGCATCGATTTTACAAGTCTTCGAAGAGTAGACGAGAGAAAGGTGTAAACTTTTTCTCTCAGAACTGCGCAAAAACTTCTATTCCAGCTCAAAACAACGGGATACATAGTTGTAGATCGAAACTAGCAAGATTCACGAGCATTGACTTTACAAGCCGTCGAAGAGTAGACGAGAGAAAGGTGTAAACTTTTCTCTCAGAACTGCGCGAAAACTTGTATTCCGGCTCAAAACAACGGGATACATCGTTTTAGATCGAATCCAGCAAGGTTCACGAGCATCGATTTTACAAGTCGTCGAAGAGTAGACGAGAGAAAGGTGTAAACTTTTTCTCTCAGAACCTCGCGAAAACTTGTATTCCGGCTCAAAACAACGGGATAGATCGTTTTTGGTCGAAACTAGCAAGATTCACGAGCATCGATTTTACAAGTCGTCGAGGAGTACACGAGAGAAAGGTGTAAACTTTTTCTCTCAGAACTGCGCGAAAACTTGCATTCCGGCTCAAAACAACGGGATACATCGTTTTAGGTTGAAACTAGCAAGATTCACGAGCATCGATTTTACAAGTCGTCGAATAGTAGACGAGAAAAAGGTGTAAACGTTTTCTCTCAGAACTGCGCCAAAACTTGTATTCCGGCTCAGAACAATGGGTTACATCGTTTTAGATCGAAACTAGCAAGATTTACGAGCATCGATATTACAAGTCGTCGAAGAGAAGACGAGAGAAAGGTGTAAACTTTTTCTCTCAGAACTGCGCGAAAACTTCTATTCCAGCTCAAACAACGGGATACATCGTTGTAGATCGAAACTAGCAAGACTTACGAGCATCGATATTACAAGTCGTCGAAGAGTAGACGAGAGAAAGGTGTAATCTTTTTCTCTCAGAACTGCGCGAAAACTTCTATTCCAGCTCAAAACAACGGGATACATCGTTGTCGATCGAAACTAGCAAGATTCACGAGCATTGATTTTACAAGTCGTCGAAGAGTAGACGAGAGAAAGGTGTAAACTTTTTCTCTCAGAACTGCACGAAAACTTGTATTCCGGCTCAAAACAACGGGATACATCGTTTTAGATCGAAACTAGCAAGATTCAATAGCATTGATTTTACAAGTCGTCGAAGAGTAGACGAGAGAAAGGTGTAAACTTTTTCTCTCAGAACTGCGCGAAAACTTCTATTCCAGCTCAAAACAACGGGATACATCGTTGTAGATCGAAACTAGCAAGATTTACGAGCATCGATATTACAAGTCGTCGAAGAGAAGACGAGAGAAAGGTGTAAACTTTGCCTCTCAGAACTGCGCGAAAACTTCTATTCCAGCTCAAAACAACGGGATACATCGTTGTAGATCGAAACTAGCAAGACTTACGAGCATCGATATTACAAGTCGTCGAAGAGTAGACGAGAGAAAGGTGTAAACTTTTTCTCTCAGAACTGCACGAAAACTTGTATTCCGGCTCGAAGCAACGGGATACATCGTTTTAGATCGAAACTTGCAAGATTCACGAGCATCGATTTTACAAGTCGTCGAAGAGAAGACGAGAGAAAGGTGTAAACTTTTTCTCTCAGAACTGCGCGAAAACTTCTATTCCAGCTCAAACAACGGGATACATCGTTGTAGATCGAAATTAGCAAGACTTACGAGCATCGATATTACAAGTCGTCGAAGAGTAGACGAGAGAAAGGTGTAATCTTTTTCTCTCAGAACTGCGCGAAAACTTCTATTCCAGCTCAAAACAACGGGATACATCGTTGTCGATCGAAACTAGCAAGATTCACGAGCATTGATTTTACAAGTCGTCGAAGAGTAGACGAGAGAAAGGTGTAAACATTTTCTCTCAGAACTGCACGAAAACTTGTATTCCGGCTCAAAACAACGGGATACATCGTTTTAGATCGAAACTAGCAAGATTCAATAGCATTGATTTTACAAGTCGTCGAAGAGTAGACGAGAGAAAGGTGTAAACTTTTTCTCTCAGAACTGCGCGAAAACTTCTATTCCAGCTCAAAACAACGGGATACATCGTTGTAGATCGAAACTAGCAAGATTTACGAGCATCGATATTACAAGTCGTCGAAGAGAAGACGAGAGAAAGGTGTAAACTTTGCCTCTCAGAACTGCGCGAAAACTTCTATTCCAGCTCAAAACAACGGGATACATCGTTGTAGATCGAAACTAGCAAGACTTACGAGCATCGATATTACAAGTCGTCGAAGAGTAGACGAGAGAAAGGTGTAAACTTTTTCTCTCAGAACTGCACGAAAACTTGTATTCCGGCTCGAAGCAACGGGATACATCGTTTTAGATCGAAACTTGCAAGATTCACGAGCATCGATTTTACAAGTCTTCGAAGAGTACACGATAGAAAGGTGTAAACGTTTTCTCTCAGAACTGCGCGAAAACTTGTATTCCGGCTCAAAACAACGGGATACATCGTTGTAGATCGAAACTAGCAAGATTTACGAGCATCGATATTACAAGTCGTCGAAGAGAAGACGAGAGAAAGGTGTAAACTTTGCCTCTCAGAACTGCGCGAAAACTTCTATTCCAGCTCAAAACAACGGGATACATCGTTGTAGATCGAAACTAGCAAGACTTACGAGCATCGATATTACAAGTCGTCGAAGAGTAGACGAGAGAAAGGTGTAAACTTTTTCTCTCAGAACTGCACGAAAACTTGTATTCCGGCTCGAAGCAACGGGATACATCGTTTTAGATCGAACTTGCAAGATTCACGAGCATCGATTTTACAAGTCTTCGAAGAGTACACGATAGAAAGGTGTAAACGTTTTCTCTCAGAACTGCGCGAAAACTTGTATTCCGGCTCAAAACAACGGGATACATCGTTTTAGATCGAAACCAGCAAGATTCACGAGCATCGATTTTACAAGTCGTCGAAGAGTAGACGAGAGAAAGGTGCAAACTTTTTCTCTCAGAACTGCGCGAAAACTTGTATTCCGGCTCAAAACAACGGGATTCATCGTTTTAGATCGAAACTAGCAAGATTCACGAGCATCAATTTTACAAGTCGTCGAAGAGTACACGAGAGAAAGGTGTAAACTTTTTCTCTCAGAACTGCGCGAAACTTGCATTCCGGCTCAAAACAACGGGATACATCGTTTTAGGTCGAAACTAGCAAGATTCACAGCATCGATTTTACAAGTCGTCGAATAGTAGACGAGGGAAAGGTGTAAACTTTTTCTCTCAGAACTGCGCGAAAACTTCTATTCCAGCTCAAAACAACGGGATACATCGTTGTAGATCGAAACTAGCAAGATTCACGATCATTGATTTTACAAGTCGTCGAAGAGTAGACGAGAGAAAGGTGTAAACTTTTTCTCTCAGAACTGCACGAAAACTTGTATTCCGGCTCGAAGCAACGGGATACATCGTTTTAGATCGAAACTAGCAAGATTCAATAGCATCGATTTTACAAGTCGTTGAAGAGTAGACGAGAGAAAGGTGTAAAGGTGTAAACTTTTTCTGTCAGAACTGCGCGAAAACTTGTATTCCGGCTCAAAACAACGGGATACATCGTCTTAGATCGAAACTAGCAAGATTCACGAGCATCGATTTTACAAGTCGTCGAAGAGTACACGAGAGAAAGGTGTAAACTTTTTCTCTCAGAACTGCGCGAAAACTTGCATTCCGGCTCAAAACAACGGGATACATCGTTTTAGGTTGAAACTAGCAAGATTCACGAGCATCGATTTTACAAGTCGTCGAATAGTAGACGAGGGAAAGGTGTAAACGTTTTCTCTCAGAACTGCGCCAAAACTTGTATTCCGGCTCAGAACAATGGGTTACATCGTTTTAGATCGAAACTAGCAAGATTTACGAGCATCGATATTACAAGTCGTCGAAGAGAAGACGAGAGAAAGGTGTAAACTTTTTCTCTCAGAACTGCGCGAAAACTTCTATTCCAGCTCAAAACAACGGGATACATCGTTGTAGATCGAAACTAGCAAGACTTACGAGCATCGATATTACAAGTCGTCGAAGAGTAGACGAGAGAAAGGTGTAAACTTTTTCTCTCAGAACTGCGCGAAAACTTCTATTCCAGCTCAAAACAACGGGATACATCGTTGTCGATCGAAACTAGCAAGATTCACGAGCATTGATTTTACAAGTCGTCGAAGAGTAGACGAGAGAAAGGTGTAAACTTTTTCTCTCAGAACTGCACGAAAACTTGTATTCCGGCTCAAAACAACGGGATACATCGTTTTAGATCGAAACTAGCAAGATTCAATAGCATTTATTTTACAAGTCGTCGAGGAGTAGACGAGAGAAAGGTGTAAACTTTTTCTCTCAGAACTGCGCGAAAACTTCTATTCCAGCTCAAAACAACGGGATACATCGTTGTAGATCGAAACTAGCAAGATTTACGAGCATCGATATTACAAGTCGTCGAAGAGAAGACGAGAGAAAGGTGTAAACTTTGCCTCTCAGAACGGCGCGAAAACTTCTATTCCAGCTCAAAACAACGGGATACATCGTTGTAGATCGAAACTAGCAAGACTTACGAGCATCGATATTACAAGTCGTCGAAGAGTAGACTAGAGAAAGGTGTAAACTTTTTCTCTCAGAACTGCGCGAAAACTTCTATTCCAGCTCAAAACAACGGGATACATCGTTGTAGATCGAAACTAGCAAGATTCACGATCATTGATTTTACAAGTCGTCGAAGAGTAGACGAGAGAAAGGTGTAAACTTTTTCTCTCAGAACTGCACGAAAACTTGTATTCCGGCTCGAAGCAACGGGATACATCGTTTTAGATCGAAACTAGCAAGATTCAATAGCATCGATTTTACAAGTCGTTGAAGAGTAGACGAGAGAAAGGTGTAAACTTTTTCTCTCAGAACTGCGCGAAAACTTGTATTCCGGCTCAAAACAACGGGATACATCGTTTTAGATCGAAACTTGCAAGATTCACGAACATCGATTTTACAAGTCGTCGAAGAGTAGACGATAGAAAGGTGTAAACGTTTTCTCTCAGAACTGCGCGAAAACTTGTATTCCGGCTCAAAACAACGGGATACATCGTTTTAGATCGAAACCAGCAAGATTCACGAGCATCGATTTTACAAGTCGTCGAAGAGTAGACGAGAGAAAGGTGCAAACTTTTTCTCTCTGAACTGCGCGAAAACTTGTATTCCGGCTCAAAACAACGGGATTCATCGTTTTAGATCGAAACTAGCAAGATTCACGAGCATCGATTTTACAAGTCGTCGAAGAGTACACGAGAGAAAGGTGTAAACTTTTTCTCTCAGAACTGCGCGAAAACTTGCATTCCGGCTCAAAACAACGGGATACATCGTTTTAGGTCGAAACTAGCAAGATTCACAGCATCGATTTTACAAGTCGTCGAATAGTAGACGAGGGAAAGGTGTAAACTTTTTCTCTCAGAACTGCACGAAAACTTGTATTCCGGCTCAAAACAACGGGATACATCGTTTTAGATCGAAACTAGCAAGATTCACGAGCATCGATTTTACAAGTCGTCGAAGAGTACACGAGAGAAAGGTGTAAACTTTTTCTCTCAGAACTGCGCGAAAACTTGCATTCCGGCTCAAAACAACGGGATACATCGTTTTAGGTTGAAACTAGCAAGATTCACGAGCATCGATTTTACAAGTCGTCGAATAGTAGACGAGGGAAAGGTGTAAACTTTTTCTCTCAGAACTGCGCCAAAACTTGTATTCCGGCTCAGAACAATGGGTTACATCGTTTTAGATCGAAACTAGCAAGATTTACGAGCATCGATATTACAAGTCGTCGAAGAGAAGACGAGAGAAAGGTGTAAACTTTTTCTCTCAGAACTGCGCGAAAACTTCTATTCCAGCTCAAAACAACGGGATACATCGTTGTAGATCGAAACTAGCAAGACTTACGAGCATCGATATTACAAGTCGTCGAAGAGTAGACGAGAGAAAGGTGTAAACTTTTTCTCTCAGAACTGCGCGAAAACTTCTATTCCAGCTCAAAACAACGGGATACATCGTTGTCGATCGAAACTAGCAAGATTCACGAGCATTGATTTTACAAGTCGTCGAAGAGTAGACGAGAAAAAGGTGTAAACTTTTTCTCTCAGAACTGCACGAAAACTTGTATTCCGGCTCAAAACAACGGGATACATCGTTTTAGATCGAAACTAGCAAGATTCAATAGCATTGATTTTACAAGTCGTCGAGGAGTAGACGAGAGAAAGGTGTAAACTTTTTCTCTCAGAACTGCGCGAAAACTTCTATTCCAGCTCAAAACAACGGGATACATCGTTGTAGATCGAAACTAGCAAGATTTACGAGCATCGATATTACAAGTCGTCGAAGAGAAGACGAGAGAAAGGTGTAAACTTTGCCTCTCAGAACTGCGCGAAAACTTCTATTCCAGCTCAAAACAACGGGATACATCGTTGTAGATCGAAACTAGCAAGACTTACGAGCATCGATATTACAAGTCGTCGAAGAGTAGACGAGAGAAAGGTGTAAACTTTTTCTCTCAGAACTGCGCGAAAACTTCTATTCCAGCTCAAAACAACGGGATACATCGTTGTAGATCGAAACTAGCAAGATTCACGATCATTGATTTTACAAGTCGTCGAAGAGTAGACGAGAGAAAGGTGTAAACTTTTTCTCTCAGAACTGCACGAAAACTTGTATTCCGGCTCGAAGCAACGGGATACATCGTTTTAGATCGAATTTAGCAAGATTCAATAGCATCGATTTTACAAGTCGTTGAAGAGTAGACGAGAGAAAGGTGTAAACTTTTTCTCTCAGAACTGCGCGAAAACTTGTATTCCGGCTCAAAACAACGGGATACATCGTTTTAGATCGAAACTAGCAAGATTCACGAGCATCGATTTTACAAGTCGTCGAAGAGTACACGAGAGAAAGGTGTAAACTTTTTCTCTCAGAACTGCGCGAAAACTTGCATTCCGGCTCAAAACAACGGGATACATCGTTTTAGGTTGAAACTAGCAAGATTCACGAGCATCGATTTTACAAGTCGTCGAATAGTAGACGAGGGAAAGGTGTAAACTTTTTCTCTCAGAACTGCGCCAAAACTTGTATTCCGGCTCAGAACAATGGGTTACATCGTTTTAGATCGAAACTAGCAAGATTTACGAGCATCGATATTACAAGTCGTCGAAGAGAAGACGAGAGAAAGGTGTAAACTTTTTCTCTCAGAACTGCGCGAAAACTTCTATTCCAGCTCAAAACAACGGGATACATCGTTGTAGATCGAAACTAGCAAGACTTACGAGCATCGATATTACAAGTCGTCGAAGAGTAGACGAGAGAAAGGTGTAAACTTTTTCTCTCAGAACTGCGCGAAAACTTCTATTCCAGCTCAAAACAACGGGATACATCGTTGTCGATCGAAACTAGCAAGATTCACGAGCATTGATTTTACAAGTCGTCGAAGAGTAGACGAGAGAAAGGTGTAAACTTTTTCTCTCAGAACTGCACGAAAACTTGTATTCCGGCTCAAAACAACGGGATACATCGTTTTAGATCGAAACTAGCAAGATTCAATAACATTGATCTTACAAGTCGTCGAAGAGTAGACGAGAGAAAGGTGTAAACTTTTTCTCTCAGAACTGCGCGAAAACTTCTATTCCAGCTCAAAACAACAAGATACATCGTTGTAGATCGAAACTAGCAAGATTTACGAGCATCGATATTACAAGTCGTCGAAGAGAAGACGAGAGAAAGGTGTAAACTTTGCCTCTCAGAACTGCGCGAAAACTTCTATTCCAGCTCAAAACAACGGGATACATCGTTGTATATCGAAACTAGCAAGACTTACGAGCATCGATATTACAAGTCGTCGAAGAGTAGACGAGAGAAAGGTGTAAACTTTTTCTCTCAGAACTGCACGAAAACTTGTATTCCGGCTCGAAGCAACGGGATACATCGTTTTAGATCGAAACTAGCAAGATTCAATAGCATCGATTTTACAAGTCGTCGAAGAGTAGACGAGAGAAAGGTGTAAACTTTTTCTCTCAGAACTGCGCGAAAACTTGTATTCCGGCTCAAAACAACGGGATACATCGTTTTAGATCGAAACTTGCAAGATTCACGAACATCAATTTTACAAGTCGTCGAAGAGTAGACGATAGAAAGGTGTAAACGTTTTCTCTCAGAACTGCGCGAAAACTTGTATTCCGGCTCAAAACAACGGGATACATCGTTTTAGATCGAAACCAGCAAGATTCACGAGCATCGATTTTACAAGTCGTCGAAGAGTAGACGAGAGAAAGGTGCAAACTTTTTCTCTCAGAACTGCGCGAAAACTTGTATTCCGGCTCAAAACAACGGGATTCATCGTTTTAGATCGAAACTAGCAAGATTCACGAGCATCGCTTTTACAAGTCGTCGAAGAGTACACGAGAGAAAGGTGTAAACTTTTTCTCTCAGAACTGCGCGAAAACTTGCATTCCGGCTCAAAAACACGGGATACATTGTTTTAGGTAGAAACTAGCAACATTCACAGCATCGATTTTACAAGTCGTCGAATAGTAGACGAGGGAAAGGTGTAAACTTTTTCTCTCAGAACTGCGCGAAAACTTCTATTCCAGCTCAAAACAACGGAATACATCGTTGTAGATCGAAACTAGCAAGATTCACGATCATTGATTTTACAAGTCGTCGAAGAGTAGACGAGAGAAAGGTGTAAACTTTTTCTCTCAGAACTGCACGAAAACTTGTATTCCGGCTCGAAGCAACGGGATACATCGTTTTAGATCGAAACTAGCAAGATTCAATAGCATCGATTTTACAAGTCGTTGAAGAGTAGACGAGAGAAAGGTGTAAACTTTTTCTCTCAGAACTGCGCGAAAACTTGTATTCCGGCTCAAAACAACGGGATACATCGTTTTAGATCGAAACTAGCAAGATTCACGAGCATCGATTTTACAAGTCGTCGAAGAGTATACGAGAGAAAGGTGTAAACGTTTTCTCTCAGAACTGCGCGAAAACTTGCATTCCGGCTCAAAACAACGGGATACATCGTTTTAGGTTGAAACTAGCAAGATTCACGAGCATCGATTTTACAAGTCGTCGAATAGTAGACGAGGGAAAGGTGTAAACTTTTTCTCTCAGAACTGCGCCAAAACTTGTATTCCGGCTCAGAACAATGGGTTACATCGTTTTAGATCGAAACTAGCAAGATTTACGAGCATCGATATTACAAGTCGTCGAAGAGAAGACGAGAGAAAGGTGTAAACTTTTTCTCTCAGAACTGCGCGAAAACTTCTATTCCAGCTCAAAACAACGGGATACATCGTTGTAGATCGAAACTAGCAAGACTTACGAGCATCGATATTACAAGTCGTCGAAGAGTAGACGAGAGAAAGGTGTAAACTTTTTCTCTCAGAACTGCGCGAAAACTTCTATTCCAGCTCAAAACAACGGGATACATCGTTGTCGATCGAAACTAGCAAGATTCACGAGCATTGATTTTACAAGTCGTCGAAGAGTAGACGAGAGAAAGGTGTAAACTTTTTCTCTCAGAACTGCACGAAAACTTGTATTCCGGCTCAAAACAACGGGATACATCGTTTTAGATCGAAACTAGCAAGCTTCAATAGCATTGATTTTACAAGTCGTCGAAGAGTAGACGAGAGAAAGGTGTAAACTTTTTCTCTCAGAACTGCGCGAAAACTTCTATTCCAGCTCAAAACAACGGGATACATCGTTGTAGATCGAAACTAGCAAGATTTACGAGCATCGATTTTACAAGTCGTCGAAGAGTAGAAGAGAGAAAGGTGTAAACTTTTTCTTTCAGAACTGCGCGAAAACTTGTATTCCGGCTCAAAACAACAGGATACATCGTTTAGATCGAAACTAGCATGATTCACGAGCATCGATTTTACAAGTCGTCGAGGAGTAGACGAGAGAAAGGTGTAAACTTTTTCTCTCAGAACTGCGCGAAAACTTGTATTCCGGCTCAAAACAACGGGATTCATCGTTTTAGATCGAAACTAGCAATATTCACGAGCATCGATTTTACAAGTCGTCGAACAGTAGACGAGGGAAAGGTGTAAACTTTTTCTCTCAGAACTGCGCCAAAACTTGTATTCCGGCTCAGAACAATGGGTTACATCATTTTAGATCGAAACTAGCAAGATTTACGAGCATCGATATTACAAGTTGTCGAAGAGAAGACGAGAGAAAGGTGTAAACGTTTTCTCTCAGAACTGCGCGAAAACTTCTATTCCAGCTCAAAACAACGGGATACATCGTTGTAGATCGAAACTAGCAAGACTTACGAGCATCGATATTACAAGTCGTCGAAGAGTAGACGAGAGAAAGGTGTAAACTTTTTCTCTCAGAACTGCGCGAAAACTTCTATTCCAGCTCAAAACAACGGGATACATCGTTGTAGATCGAAACTAGCAAGATTCACGAGCATTTATTTACAAGTCGTCGAAGAGTAGACGAGAGAAAGGTGTAAACTTTTTCTCTCAGAACTGCACGAAAACTTGTATTCCGGCTCAAAGCAACGGGATACATCGTTTTAGATCGAAACTAGCAAGATTCAATAGCATCGATTTTACAAGTCGTCGAAGAGTAGACGAGAGAAAGGTGTAAACTTTTTCTCTCAGAACTGCGCGAAAACTTGTATTCCGGCTCAAAACAACGGGATACATCGTTTTAGATCGAAATTTACAAGATTCACGAACATCGATTTTACAAGTCGTCGAAGAGTAGACGATAGAAAGGTGTAAACGTTTTCTCTCAGAACTGCGCGAAAACTTGTATTCCGGCTCAAAACAACGGGATACATCGTTTTAGATCGAAACCAGCAAGATTCACGAGCATCGATTTTAAAAGTCGTCGAAGAGTAGAAGAGAGAAAGGTGTAAACTTTTTCTCTCAGAACCTCGCGAAAACTTGTATTCCGGCTAAAAACAACGGGTTACATCGTTTTAGATCGAAACTTGCAAGATTCACGAGCATCGATTTTACAATCGTCGAAGAGTAGACGAGAGAAAGGTGTAAACTTTTACCCTCAGAACCTCGCGAAAACTTGTATTCCGGCTCAAAACAACGGGATACATCGTTTTAGATCGAAACTAGCAAGATTCAATAGCATCGATTTTACAAGTCGTCGAAGAGTAGACGAGAGAAAGGTGTAAACTTTTTATCTCAGAACTGCGCGAAAAATTGTATTCCGGCTCAAAACAACGGGATACATCGTTTTAGATCGAAACTTGCAAGATTCACGAGCATCGATTTTACAAGTCGTCGAAGAGTAGACGATAGAAAGGTGTAAACGTTTTCTCTCAGAACTGCGCGAAAACTTGTATTCCGGCTCAAAACAACGGGATACATCGTTTTAGATCGAAACCAGCAAGATTCACGAGCATCGATTTTACAAGTCGTCGAAGAGTAGAAGAGAGAAAGGTGTAAAGTTTTTCTCTCAGAACCTCGCGAAAACTTGTATTCCGGCTCAAAACAACGGGATTCATCGTTTTAGATCGAAACTAGCAAGATTCACGAGCATCGATATTACAAGTCGTCGAAGAGTAGACGAGAGAAATGTGTAAACTTTTTCTCTCAGAAATGCGCGAAAACTTGTATTCCGGCTCAAAACAACGGGACACATCGTTTTAGATCGAATCTAGCAAGATTCATGAGCATCGATTTCACAAGTCGTCGAAGAGCACACGAGAGAAAGGTGTAAACTTTTTCTTTCAGAACTGCGCGAAAACTTGTATTCCGGCTCAAAACAACGGGATACATCGTTTAGATCGAAACTAGCATGATTCACGAGCATCGATTTTACAAGTCGTCGAAGAGTAGAAGAGAGAAAGGTGTAAACTTTTTCTCTCAGAACCTCGCGAAAACTTGTATTCCGGCTCAAAACAACGGGTTACATCGTTTTAGATCGAAACTTGCAAGATTCACGAACATCGATTTTACAAGTCGTCGAAGAGTACACGAGAGAAAGGTGTAAACTTTTTCTCTCAGAACTGCGCGAAAACTTGTATTCCGGCTCAAAACAACGGGATACATCGTTTTAGATCGAAACTTGCAAGATTCACGAACATCGATATTACAAGTCGTCGAAGAGAAGACGAGAGAAAGGTGTAAACTTTGCCTCTCAGAACTGCGCGAAAACTTCTATTTCAGCTCAAAACAACGGGATACATCGTTGTATATCGAAACTAGCAAGACTTACGAGCATCGATATTACAAGTCGTCGAAGAGTAGACGAGAGAAAGGTGTAAACTTTTTCTCTCAGAACTGCACGAAAACTTGTATTCCGGCTCGAAGCAACGGGATACATCGTTTTAGATCGAAACTAGCAAGATTCAATAGCATCGATTTTACAAGTCGTCGAAGAGTAGACGAGAGAAAGGTGTAAACTTTTTCTCTCAGAACTGCGCGAAAACTTGTATTCCGGCTCAAAACAACGGGATACATCGTTTTAGATCGAAACTTGCAAGATTCACGAACATCAATTTTACAAGTCGTCGAAGAGTAGACGATAGAAAGGTGTAAACGTTTTCTCTCAGAACTGCGCGAAAACTTGTATTCCGGCTCAAAACAACGGGATACATCGTTTTAGATCGAAACCAGCAAGATTCACGAGCATCGATTTTACAAGTCGTCGAAGAGTAGACGAGAGAAAGGTGCAAACTTTTTCTCTCAGAACTGCGCGAAAACTTGTATTCCGGCTCAAAACAACGGGATTCATCGTTTTAGATCGAAACTAGCAAGATTCACGAGCATCGATTTTACAAGTCGTCGAAGAGTACACGAGAGAAAGGTGTAAACTTTTTCTCTCAGAACTGCGCGAAAACTTGCATTCCGGCTCAAAAACACGGGATACATTGTTTTAGGTAGAAACTAGCAACATTCACAGCATCGATTTTACAAGTCGTCGAATAGTAGACGAGGGAAAGGTGTAAACTTTTTCTCTCAGAACTGCGCGAAAACTTCTATTCCAGCTCAAAACAACGGAATACATCGTTGTAGATCGAATCTAGCAAGATTCACCATCATTGATTTTACAAGTCGTCGAAGAGTAGACGAGAGAAAGGTGTAAACTTTTTCTCTCAGAACTGCACGAAAACTTGTATTCCGGCTCGAAGCAACGGGATACATCGTTTTAGATCGAAACTAGCAAGATTCAATAGCATCGATTTTACAAGTCGTTGAAGAGTAGACGAGAGAAAGGTGTAAACTTTTTCTCTCAGAACTGCGCGAAAACTTGTATTCCGGCTCAAAACAACGGGATACATCGTTTTAGATCGAAACTAGCAAGATTCACGAGCATCGATTTTACAAGTCGTCGAAGAGTACACGAGAGAAAGGTGTAAACTTTTTCTCTCAGAACTGCGCGAAAACTTGCATTCCGGCTCAAAACAACGGGATACATCGTTTTAGGTTGAAACTAGCAAGATTCACGAGCATCGATTTTACAAGTCGTCGAATAGTAGACGAGGGAAAGGTGTAAACTTTTTCTCTCAGAACTGCGCCAAAACTTGTATTCCGGCTCAGAACAATGGGTTACGTCGTTTTAGATCGAAACTAGCAAGATTTACGAGCATCGATATTACAAGTCGTCGAAGAGAAGACGAGAGAAAGGTGTAAAGTTTTTCTCTCAGAACTGCGCGAAAACTTCTATTCCAGCTCAAAACAACGGGATACATCGTTGTAGATCGAAACTAGCAAGACTTACGAGCATCGATATTACAAGTCGTCGAAGAGTAGACGAGAGAAAGGTGTAAACTTTTTCTCTCAGAACTGCGCGAAAACTTCTATTCCAGCTCAAAACAACGGGATACATCGTTGTCGATCGAAACTAGCAAGATTCACGAGCATTGATTTTACAAGTCGTCGAAGAGTAGACGAGAGAAAGGTGTAAACTTTTTCTCTCAGAACTGCACGAAAACTTGTATTCCGGCTCAAAACAACGGGATACATCGTTTTAGATTGAAACTAACAAGATTCAATAGCATTGATTTTACAAGTCGTCGAAGAGTAGACGAGAGAAAGGTGTAAACTTTTTCTCTCAGAACTGCGCGAAAACTTCTATTCCAGCTCAAAACAACGGGATACATCGTTGTAGATCGAAACTAGCAAGATTTACGAGCATCGATTTTACAAGTCATCGAAGAGTAGAAGAGAGAAAGGTGTAAACTTTTTCTTTCAGAACTGCGCGAAAACTTGTATTCCGGCTCAAAACAACGGGATACATCGTTTAGATCGAAACTAGCATGATTCACGAGCATCGATTTTACAAGTCGTCGAGGAGTAGACGAGAGAAAGGTGTAAACTTTTTCTCTCAGAACCTCGCGAAAACTTGTATTCCGGCTCAAAACAACGGGATACATCGTTTTAGATCGAAACTAGCAAGATTCAATAGCATCGATTTTACAAGTCTTCGAAAAGTAGACGAGAGAAAGGTGTAAACTTTTTCTCTCAGAACTGCACGAAAACTTGTATTCCGGCTCAAAGCAACGGGATACATCGTTTTAGATCGAAACTAGCAAGATTCAATAGCATCGATTTTACAAGTCGTCGAAGAGTAGACGAGAGAAAGGTGTAAACTTTTTCTCTCAGAACTGCGCGAAAACTTGTATTCCGGCTCAAAACAACGGGATACATCGTTTTGGATCGAAATTTGCAAGATTCACGAACATCGATTTTACAAGTCGTCGAAGAGTAGACGATAGAAAGGTGTAAACGTTTTCTCTCAGAACTGCGCGAAAACTTGTATTCCGGCTCAAAACAACGGGATACATCGTTTTAGATCGAAACCAGCAAGATTCACGAGCATCGATTTTAAAAGTCGTCGAAGAGTAGAAGAGAGAAAGGTGTAAACTTTTTCTCTCAGAACCTCGCGAAAACTTGTATTCCGGCTAAAAACAACGGGTTACATCGTTTTAGATCGAAACTTGCAAGATTCACGAGCATCGATTTTACAAGTCGTCGAAGAGTAGACGAGAGAAAGGTGTAAACTTTTACCCTCAGAACCTCGCGAAAACTTGTATTCCGGCTCAAAACAACGGGTTACATCGTTTTAGACCGAAACTTGCAAGATTCACGAGCATCGATTTTACAAGTCGTCGAAGAGTAGACGAGAGAAAGGTGTAAACTTTTTCTCTCAGAACTGCGCGAAAACTTGTATTCCGGCTCAAAACAACGCGATTCATCGTTTTAGATCGAAACTAGCAAGATTCACGAGCATCGATTTTACAAGTCGTCGAAGAGTACACGAGAGAAAGGTGTAAACTTTTTCTCTCAGAACTGCGCGAAAACTTGTATTCCGGCTCAGAACAATGGGTTACATCGTTTTAGATCGAAACTAGCAAGATTTACGAGCATCGATATTACAAGTCGTCGAAGAGAAGACGAGAGAAAGGTGTAAACTTTTTCTCTCAGAACTGCGCGAAAACTTCTATTCCGGCTCAAAACAACGGGATACATCGTTGTAGATCAAAACTAGCAAGACTTACGAGCATCGATATTACAAGTCGTCGAAGAGTAGACGAGAGAAAGGTGTAAACTTTTTCTCTCAGAACTGCGCGAAAACATCTATTCCAGCTCAAAACAACGGAATACATAGTTGTAGATCGAAACTAGCAAGATTCACGAGCATTGATTTTACAAGTCGTCGAAGAGTAGACGAGAGAAAGGTGTAAACTTTTTCTCTCAGAACTGCACGAAAACTTGTATTCCTGCTCAAAACAACGGGATACATCGTTTTAGATCGAAACTAGCAAGATTCAATAGCATCGATTTTACAAGTCGTCGAAGAGTAGACGAGAGAAAGGTGTAAACTTTTTATCTCAGAACTGCGCGAAAAATTGTATTCCGGCTCAAAACAACGGGATACATCGTTTTAGATCGAAACTTGCAAGATTCACGAGCATCGATTTTACAAGTCGTCGAAGAGTAGACGATAGAAAGGTGTAAACGTTTTCTCTCATAACTGCGCGAAAACTTGTATTCCGGCTCAAAACAACGGGATACATCGTTTTAGATCGAAACCAGCAAGATTCACGAGCATCGATTTTACAAGTCGTCGAAGAGTAGAAGAGAGAAAGGTGTAAACTTTTTCTCTCAGAACCTCGCGAAAACTTGTATTCCGGCTCAAAACAACGGGATTCATCGTTTTAGATCGAAACTAGCAAGATTCACGAGCATCGATATTACAAGTCGTCGAAGAGTAGACGAGAGAAATGTGTAAACTTTTTCTCTCAGAAATGCGCGAAAACTTGTATTCCGGCTCAAAACAACGGGACACATCGTTTTAGATCGAATCTAGCAAGATTCTTGAGTATCGATTTCACAAGTCGTCGAAGAGCACACGAGAGAAAGGTGTAAACTTTTTCTTTCAGAACTGCGCGAAAACTTGTATTCCGGCTCAAAACAACGGGATACATCGTTTAGATCGAAACTAGCATGATTCACGAGCATCGATTTTACAAGTCGTCGAAGAGTAGAAGAGAGAAAGGTGTAAACTTTTTCTCTCAGAACCTCGCGAAAACTTGTATTCCGGCTCAAAACAACGGGATACATCGTTTTAGATCGAAACTAGCAAGACTTACGAGCATCGATATTACAAGTCGTCGAAGAGTAGACGAGAGAAAGGTGTAAACTTTTTCTCTCAGAACTGCGCGAAAACTTCTATTCCAGCTCAAAACAACGGGATACATCGTTGTAGATCGAAACTAGCAAGACTTACGAGCATCGATATTACAAGTCGTCGAAGAGTAGACGAGAGAAAGGTGTAAACTTTTTCTCTCAGAACTGCACGAAAACTTGTATTCCGGCTCGAAGCAACGGGATACATTGTTTTAGATCGAAACTAGCAAGATTCAATAGCATCGATTTTACAAGTCGTCGAAGAGTAGACGAGAGAAAGGTGTAAACTTTTTTCTCTCAGAACTGCGCGAAAACTTCTATTCCAGCTCAAAACAACGGAATACATCGTTTTAGATCGAAACTTGCAAGATTCACGAACATCGATTTTACAAGTCGTCGAAGAGTACACGAGAGAAAGGTGTAAACGTTTTCTCTCAGAACTGCGCGAAAACTTGCATTCCGGCTCAAAACAACGGGATACATCGTTTTAGGTCGAAACTAGCAAGATTCACAGCATCGATTTTACAAGTCGTCGAAGAGTAGACGAGAGAAAGGTGTAAACTTTTTCTCTCAGAACTGCGCGAAAACTTGTATTCCGGCTCAAAACAACGGGATACATCGTTTTAGATCGAAACTTGCAAGATTCACGAACATCGATTTTACAAGTCGTCGAAGAGTAGACGATAGAAAGGTGTAAACGTTTTCTCTCAGAACTGCGCGAAAACTTGTATTCCGGCTCAAAACAACGGAATACATCGTTTTAGATCGAAACTTGCAAGATTCACGAACATCGATTTTACAAGTCGTCGAAGAGTACACGAGAGAAAGGTGTAAACGTTTTCTCTCAGAACTGCGCGAAAACTTGCATTCCGGCTCAAAACAACGGGATACATCGTTTTAGGTCGAAACTAGCAAGATTCACAGCATCGATTTTACAAGTCGTCGAAGAGTAGACGAGAGAAAGGTGTAAACTTTTTCTCTCAGAACTGCGCGAAAACTTGCATTCCGGCTCAAAACAACGGGATACATCGTTTTAGGTCGAAACTAGCAAGATTCACAGCATCGATTTTACAAGTCGTCGAAGAGTAGATGAGAGAAAGGTGTAAACTTTTTCTCTCAGAACTGCGCGAAAACTTGTATTCCGGCTCAAAACAACGGGATACATCGTTTTAGATCGAAACTTGCAAGATTCACGAACATCGATTTTACAAGTCGTCGAAGAGTAGACGATAGAAAGGTGTAAACGTTTTCTCTCAGAACTGCGCGAAAACTTGTATTCCGGCTCAAACCAACGGGATACATCGTTTTAGATTGAAACCAGCAAGATTCACGAGCATCGATTTTACAAGTCGTCGAAGAGTACACGAGAGAAAGGTGTAAACTTTTTCTCTCAGAACTGCGCGAAAACTTGCATTCCGGCTCAAAACAACGGGATACATCGTTTTAGGTCGAAACTAGCAAGATTCACGAGCATCGATTTTACAAGTCGTCGAATAGTAGACGAGGGAAAGGTGTAAACTTTTTCTCTCAGAACTGCGCCAAAACTTGTATTCCGGCTCAGAACAATGGGTTACATCGTTTTAGATCGAAACTAGCAAGATTTACGAGCATCGATATTACAAGTCGTCGAAGAGAAGACGAGAGAAAGGTGTAAACTTTTTCTCTCAGAACTGCGCGAAAACTTCTATTCCAGCTCAAAACAACGGAATACATCGTTTTAGATCGAAACCAGCAAGATTCACGAGCATCGATTTTACAAGTCGTCGAAGAGTAGAAGAGAGAAAGTTGTAAACTTTTTCTCTCAGAACCTCGCGAAAACTTGTATTCCGGCTCAAAACAACGGGTTACATCGTTTTAGATCGAAACTTGCAAGATTCACGAGCATCGATTTTACAAGTCTTCGAAGAGTAGACGAGAGAAAGGTGTAAACTTTTTCCCTCAGAACTGCGCGAAAACTTGTATTCCGGCTCAAAACAACGGGATTCATCGTTTTAGATCGAAACTAGCAAGATTCACGAGCATCGATTTTACAAGTCGTCGAATAGTAGACGAGGGAAAGGTGTAAACTTTTTCTCTCAGAACTGCGCCAAAACATGTATTCCGGCTCAGAACAATGGGTTACATCATTTTAGATCGAAACTAGCAAGATTTACGAGCATCGATATTACAAGTCGTCGAAGAGAAGACGAGAGAAAGGTGTAAACGTTTTCTCTCAGAACTGCGCGAAAACTTCTATTCCAGCTCAAAACAACGGGATACATCGTTGTAGATCGAAACTAGCAAGATTCAATAGCATCGATTTTACAAGTCGTCGAAGAGTAGACGAGAGAAAGGTGTAAACTTTTTTCTCTCAGAACTGCGCGAAAACTTCTATTCCAGCTCAAAACAACGGAATACATCGTTTTAGATCGAAACTTGCAAGATTCACGAACATCGATTTTACAAGTCGTCGAAGAGTACACGAGAGAAAGGTGTAAACGTTTTCTCTCAGAACTGCGCGAAAACTTGCATTCCGGCTCAAAACAACGGGATACATCGTTTTAGGTCGAAACTAGCAAGATTCACAGCATCGATTTTACAAGTCGTCGAAGAGTAGACGAGAGAAAGGTGTAAACTTTTTCTCTCAGAACTGCGCGAAAACTTGTATTCCGGCTCAAAACAACGGGATACATCGTTTTAGATCGAAACTTGCAAGATTCACGAACATCGATTTTACAAGTCGTCGAAGAGTAGACGATAGAAAGGTGTAAACGTTTTCTCTCAGAACTGCGCGAAAACTTGTATTCCGGCTCAAAACAACGGAATACATCGTTTTAGATCGAAACTTGCAAGATTCACGAACATCGATTTTACAAGTCGTCGAAGAGTACACGAGAGAAAGGTGTAAACGTTTTCTCTCAGAACTGCGCGAAAACTTGCATTCCGGCTCAAAACAACGGGATACATCGTTTTAGGTCGAAACTAGCAAGATTCACAGCATCGATTTTACAAGTCGTCGAAGAGTAGACGAGAGAAAGGTGTAAACTTTTTCTCTCAGAACTGCGCGAAAACTTGCATTCCGGCTCAAAACAACGGGATACATCGTTTTAGGTCGAAACTAGCAAGATTCACAGCATCGATTTTACAAGTCGTCGAAGAGTAGATGAGAGAAAGGTGTAAACTTTTTCTCTCAGAACTGCGCGAAAACTTGTATTCCGGCTCAAAACAACGGGATACATCGTTTTAGATCGAAACTTGCAAGATTCATGAACATCGATTTTACAAGTCGTCGAAGAGTAGACGATAGAAAGGTGTAAACGTTTTCTCTCAGAACTGCGCGAAAACTTGTATTCCGGCTCAAACCAACGGGATACATCGTTTTAGATTGAAACCAGCAAGATTCACGAGCATCGATTTTACAAGTCGTCGAAGAGTACACGAGAGAAAGGTGTAAACTTTTTCTCTCAGAACTGCGCGAAAACTTGCATTCCGGCTCAAAACAACGGGATACATCGTTTTAGGTCGAAACTAGCAAGATTCACGAGCATCGATTTTACAAGTCGTCGAATAGTAGACGAGGGAAAGGTGTAAACTTTTTCTCTCAGAACTGCGCCAAAACTTGTATTCCGGCTCAGAACAATGGGTTACATCGTTTTAGATCGAAACTAGCAAGATTTACGAGCATCGATATTACAAGTCGTCGAAGAGAAGACGAGAGAAAGGTGTAAACTTTTTCTCTCAGAACTGCGCGAAAACTTCTATTCCAGCTCAAAACAACGGAATACATCGTTTTAGATCGAAACCAGCAAGATTCACGAGCATCGATTTTACAAGTCGTCGAAGAGTAGAAGAGAGAAAGTTGTAAACTTTTTCTCTCAGAACCTCGCGAAAACTTGTATTCCGGCTCAAAACAACGGGTTACATCGTTTTAGATCGAAACTTGCAAGATTCACGAGCATCGATTTTACAAGTCTTCGAAGAGTAGACGAGAGAAAGGTGTAAACTTTTTCCCTCAGAACTGCGCGAAAACTTGTATTCCGGCTCAAAACAACGGGATTCATCGTTTTAGATCGAAACTAGCAAGATTCACGAGCATCGATTTTACAAGTCGTCGAATAGTAGACGAGGGAAAGGTGTAAACTTTTTCTCTCAGAACTGCGCCAAAACATGTATTCCGGCTCAGAACAATGGGTTACATCATTTTAGATCGAAACTAGCAAGATTTACGAGCATCGATATTACAAGTCGTCGAAGAGAAGACGAGAGAAAGGTGTAAACGTTTTCTCTCAGAACTGCGCGAAAACTTCTATTCCAGCTCAAAACAACGGGATACATCGTTGTAGATCGAAACTTGCAAGATTCACGAGCATCGATTTTACAAGTCGTCGAAGAGTAGAAGAGAGAAAGGTGTAAACTTTTTCTTTCAGAACTGCGCGAAAACTTGTATTCCGGCTCAAAACAACGGGATACATCGTTTAGATCGAAACTAGCATGATTCACGAGCATCGATTTTACAAGTCGTCGAGGAGTAGACGAGAGAAAGGTGTAAACTTTTTTTCTCAGAACTGCGCGAAAACTTGTATTCCGGCTCAAAACAACGGGATTCATCGTTTTAGATCGAAACTAGCAAGATTCACGAGCATCGATTTTACAAGTCGTCGAATAGTAGACGAGGGAAAGGTGTAAACTTTTTCTCTCAGAACTGCGCCAAAACTTGTATTCCGGCTCAGAACAATGGGTTACATCATTTTAGATCGAAACTAGCAAGATTTACGAGCATCGATATTACAAGTCGTCGAAGAGAAGACGAGAGAAAGGTGTAAACGTTTTCTCTCAGAACTGCGCGAAAATTTCTATTCCAGCTCAAAACAACGGGATACATCGTTGTAGATGGAAACTAGCAAGACTTACGAGCATCGATATTACAAGTCGTCGAAGAGTAGACGAGAGAAAGGTGTAAACTTTTTCTCTCAGAACTGCGCGAAAACTTCTATTCCAGCTCAAAACAACGGGATACATCGTTGTAGATCGAAACTAGCAAGATTCACGAGCATTTATTTACAAGTCGTCGAAGAGTAGACGAGAGAAAGGTGTAAACTTTTTCTCTCAGAACTGCACGAAAACTTGTATTCCGGCTCAAAGCAACGGGATACATCGTTTTAGATCGAAACTAGCAAGATTCAATAGCATCGATTTTACAAGTCGTCGAAGAGTAGACGAGAGAAAGGTGTAAACTTTTTCTCTCAGAACTGCGCGAAAACTTGTATTCCGGCTCAAAACAACGGGATACATCGTTTTAGATCGAAATTTGCAAGATTCACGAACATCGATTTTACAAGTCGTCGAAGAGTAGACGATAGAAAGGTGTAAACGTTTTCTCTCAGAACTGCGCGAAAACTTGTATTCCGGCTCAAAACAACGGGATACATCGTTTTAGATCGAAACCAGCAAGATTCACGAGCATCGATTTTACAAGTCGTCGAAGAGTAGAAGAGAGAAAGGTGTAAACTTTTTCTCTCAGAACCTCGCGAAAACTTGTATTCCGGCTCAAAACAACGGGTTACATCGTTTTAGATCGAAACTTGCAAGATTCACGAGCATCGATTTTACAAGTCGTCGAAGAGTAGACGAGAGAAAGGTGTAAACTTTTACCCTCAGAACCTCGCGAAAACTTTTATTCCGGCTCAAAACAACGGGTTACATCGTTTTAGACCGAAACTTGCAAGATTCACGAGCATCGATTTTACAAGTCGTCGAAGAGTAGACGAGAGAAAGGTGTAAACTTTTTCTCTCAGAACTGCGCGAAAACTTGTATTCCGGCTCAAAACAACGCGATTCATCGTTTTAGATCGAAACTAGCAAGATTCACGAGCATCGATTTTACAAGTCGTCGAAGAGTACACGAGAGAAAGGTGTAAACTTTTTCTCTCAGAACTGCGCGAAAACTTGTATTCCGGCTCAGAACAATGGGTTACATCGTTTTAGATCGAAACTAGCAAGATTTACGAGCATCGATATTACAAGTCGTCGAAGAGAAGACGAGAGAAAGGTGTAAACTTTTTCTCTCAGAACTGCGCGAAAACTTCTATTGCGGCTCAAAACAACGGGATACATCGTTGTAGATCAAAACTAGCAAGACTTACGAGCATCGATATTACAAGTCGTCGAAGAGTAGACGAGAGAAAGGTGTAAACTTTTTCTCTCAGAACTGCACGAAAACTTGTATTCCTGCTCAAAACAACGGGATACATCGTTTTAGATCGAAACTAGCAAGATTCAATAGCACCGATTTTACAAGTCGTCGAAGAGTAGACGAGAGAAAGGTGTAAACTTTTTATCTCAGAACTGCGCGAAAAATTGTATTCCGGCTCAAAACAACGGGATACATCGTTTTAGATCGAAACTTGCAAGATTCACGAGCATCGATTTTACAAGTCGTCGAAGAGTAGACGATAGAAAGGTGTAAACGTTTTCTCTCAGAACTGCACGAAAACTTGTATTCCGGCTCAAAACAACGGGATACATCGTTTTAGATCGAAACCAGCAAGATTCACGAGCATCGATTTTACAAGTCGTCGAAGAGTAGAAGAGAGAAAGGTGTAAACTTTTTCTCTCAGAACCTCGCGAAAACTTGTATTCCGGCTCAAAACAACGGGATTCATCGTTTTAGATCGAAACTAGCAAGATTCACGAGCATCGTTTTACAAGTCGTCGAAGAGTAGACGAGAGAAAGGTGCAAACTTTTTCTCTCAGAACTGCGCGAAAACTTGTATTCCGGCTCAAAACAACGGGATTCATCGTTTTAGATCGAAACTAGCAAGATTCACGAGCATCGATTTTACAAGTCGTCGAAGAGTACACGAGAGAAAGGTGTAAACGTTTTCTCTCAGAACTGCGCGAAAACTTGCATTCCGGCTCAAAACAACGGGATACATCGTTTTAGGTCGAAACTAGCAAGATTCACAGCATCGATTTTACAAGTCGTCGAACAGTAGACGAGAGAAAGGTGTAAACTTTTTCTCTCAGAACTGCGCGAAAACTTGTATTCCGGCTCAAAACAACGGGATACATCGTTTTAGATCGAAACTTGCAAGATTCACGAACATCGATTTTACAAGTCGTCGAAGAGTAGACGATAGAAAGGTGTAAACGTTTTCTCTCAGAACTGCGCGAAAACTTGTATTCCGGCTCAAAACAACGGGATACATAGTTTTAGATTGAAACCAGCAAGATTCACGAGCATCGATTTTATAAGTCGTCGAAGAGTAGACGAGAGAAAGGTGTAAACTTTTTCTCTCAGAACTGCGCGAAAACTTCTATTCCAGCTCAAAACAACGGGATACATCGTTGTAGATCGAAACTAGCAAGATTCACGAGCATTGATTTTACAAGTCGTCGAAGAGTAGACGAGAGAAAGGTGTAAACTTTTTCTCTCAGAACTGCACGAAAACTTGTATTCCGGATCAAAACAACGGGATACATCGTTTTAGATCGAAACTAGCAAGATTCAATAGCATCGATTTTACAAGTCGTCGAAGAGTAGACGAGAGAAAGGTGTAAACTTTTTCTCTCAGAACTGCGCGAAAACTTGTATTCCGGCTCAAAACAACGGGATACATCGTTTTAGATCGAAACTTGCAAGATTCACGAGCATCGATTTTACAAGTCGTCGAAGAGTAGACGATAGAAAGGTGTAAACGTTCTCTCTCAGAACTGCGCGAAAACTTGTATTCCGGCTCAAAACAACGGGATACATCGTTTTAGATCGAAACCAGCAAGATTCACGAGCATCGATTTTACAAGTCGTCGAAGAGTAGAAGAGAGAAAGGTGTAAACTTTTTCTCTCAGAACCTCGCGAAAACTTGTATTCCGGCTCAAAACAACGGGTTACATCGTTTTAGATCGAAACTTGCAAGATTCACGAGCATCGATTTTACAAGTCTTCGAAGAGTAGACGAGAGAAAGGTGTAAACTTTTTCTCTCAGAACTGCGCGAAAACTTGTATTCCGGCTCAAAACAACGGGATTCATCGTTTTAGATCGAAACTAGCAAGATTCACGAGCATCGATTTTACAAGTCGTCGAATAGTAGACGAGGGAAAGGTGTAAACTTTTTCTCTCAGAACTGCGCCAAAACATGTATTCCGGCTCAGAACAATGGGTTACATCATTTTAGATCGAAACTAGCAAGATTTACGAGCATCGATATTACAAGTCGTCGAAGAGAAGACGAGAGAAAGGTGTAAACGTTTTCTCTCAGAACTGCGCGAAAACTTCTATTCCAGCTCAAAACAACGGGATACATCGTTGTAGATTGAAACTAGCAAGACTTACGAGCATCGATATTACAAGTCGTCGAAGAGTAGACGAGAGAAAGGTGTAAACTTTTTCTCTCAGAACTGCGCGAAAACTTCTATTCCAGCTCAAAACAACGGGATACATCGTTTTAGATCGAAATTTGCAAGATTCACGAACATCGATTTTACAAGTCGTCGAAGAGTAGACGATAGAAAGGTGTAAACGTTTTCTCTCAGAACTGCGCGAAAACTTGTATTCCGGCTCAAAACAACGGGATACATCGTTTTAGATCGAAACCAGCAAGATTCACGAGCATCGATTTTACAAGTCGTCGAAGAGTAGAAGAGAGAAAGGTGTAAACTTTTTCTCTCAGAACCTCGCGAAAACTTGTATTCCGGCTCAAAACAACGAGTTACATCGTTTTAGATCGAAACTTGCAAGATTCACGAGCATCGATTTTAGAAGTCGTCGAAGAGTAGACGAGAGAAAGGTGTAAACTTTTACCCTCAGAACCTCGCGAAAACTTGTATTCCGGCTCAAAACAACGGGTTACATCGTTTTAGACCGAAACTTGCAAGATTCACGAGCATCGATTTTACAAGTCGTCGAAGAGTAGACGAGAGAAAGGTGTAAACTTTTTCTCTCAGAACTGCGCGAAAACTTGTATTCCGGATCAAAACAACGCAATTCATCGTTTTAGATCAAAACTAGCAAGATTCACGAGCATCGATTTTACAAGTCGTCGAAGAGTACACGAGAGAAAGGTGTAAACTTTTTCTCTCAGAACTGCGCGAAAACTTGTATTCCGGCTCAGAACAATGGGTTACATCGTTTTAGATCGAAACTAGCAAGATTTATGAGCATCGATATTACAAGTCGTCGAAGAGAAGACGAGAGAAAGGTGTAAACTTTTTCTCTCAGAACTGCGCGAAAACTTCTATTCCGGCTCAAAACAACGGGATACATCGTTGTAGATCAAAACTAGCAAGACTTACGAGCATCGATATTACAAGTCGTCGAAGAGTAGACGAGAGAAAGGTGTAAACTTTTTCTCTCAGAACTGCGCGAAAACTTCTATTCCAGCTCAAAACAACGGAATACATAGTTGTAGATCGAAACTAGCAAGATTCACGAGCATTGATTTTACAAGTCGTCGAAGAGTAGACGAGAGAAAGGTGTAAACTTTTTCTCTCAGAACTGCACGAAAACTTGTATTCCTGCTCAAAACAACGGGATACATCGTTTTAGATTGAAACTAGCAAGATTCAATAGCATCGATTTTACAAGTCGTCGAAGAGTAGACGAGAGAAAGGTGTAAACTTTTTATCTCAGAACTGCGCGAAAAATTGTATTCCGGCTCAAAACAACGGGATACATCGTTTTAGATCGAAACTTGCAAGATTCACGAGCATCGATTTTACAAGTCGTCGAAGAGTAGACGATAGAAAGGTGTAAACGTTTTCTCTCAGAACTGCGCGAAAACTTGTATTCCGGCTCAAAACAACGGAATACATCGTTTTAGATCGAAACCAGCAAGATTCACGAGCATCGATTTTACAAGTCGTCGAAGAGTAGAAGAGAGAAAGGTGTAAACTTTTTCTCTCAGAACCTCGCGAAAAATTGTATTCCGGCTCAAAACAACGGGTTACATCGTTTTAGATCGAAACTTGCAAGATTCACGAGCATCGATTTTACAAGTCTTCGAAGAGTAGACGAGAGAAAGGTGTAAACTTTTTCTCTCAGAACTGCGCGAAAACTTGTATTCCGGCTCAAAACAACGGGATTCATCGTTTTAGATCGAAACTAGCAAGATTCACGAGCATCGATATTACAAGTCGTCGAAGAGTAGACGAGAGAAATGTGTAAACTTTTTCTCTCAGAAATGCGCGAAAACTTGTATTCCGGCTCAAAACAACGGGACACATCGTTTTAAATGGAATCTAGCAAGATTCATGAGCATCGATTTCACAAGTCGTCGAAGAGCACACGAGAGAAAGGTGTAAACTTTTTCTTTCAGAACTGCGCGAAAACTTGTATTCCGGCTCAAAACAACGGGATACATCGTTTAGATCGAAACTAGCATGATTCAATAGCATCGATTTTACAAGTCGTCGAAGAGTAGAAGAGAGAAAGGTGTAAACTTTTTCTCTCAGAACCTCGCGAAAACTTGTATTCCGGCTCAAAACAGCGGGTTACATCGTTTTAGATCGAAACTTGCAAGATTCACGAGCATCGATTTTACAAGTCTTCGAAGAGTAGACGAGAGAAAGGTGTAAACTTTTTCTCTCAGAACTGCGCGAAAACTTGTATTCCGGCTCAAAACAACGGGATTCATCGTTTTAGATCGAAACTAGCAAGATTCACGAGCATCGATATTACAAGTCGTCGAAGAGTAGACGAGAGAAATGTGTAAACTTTTTCTCTCAGAACTGCGCGAAAACTTCTATTCCAGCTCAAAACAACGGGATACATCGTTGTAGATCCAAACTAGCAAGATTCACGAGCATTGATTTTACAAGTCGTCGAAGAGTAGACGAGAGAAAGGTGTAAACTTTTTCTCTCAGAACTGCACGAAAACTTGTATTCCGGCTCAAAACAACGGGATACATCGTTTTAGATCGAAACTAGCAAGATTCAATAGCATCGATTTTACAAGTCGTCGAAGAGTAGACGAGAGAAAGGTGTAAACTTTTTCTCTCAGAACTGCGCGAAAACTTGTATTCCGGCTCAAAACAACGGGATACATCGTTTTAGATCGAAACTTGCAAGATTCACGAGCATCGATTTTACAAGTCGTCGAAGAGTAGACGATAGAAAGGTGTAAACGTTTTCTCTCAGAACTGCGCGAAAACTTGTATTCCGGCTCAATACAACGGGATACATCGTTTTAGATCGAAACCAGCAAGATTCACGAGCATCGATTTTACAAGTCGTCGAAGAGTAGAAGAGAGAAAGTTGTAAACTTTTTCTCTCAGAACCTCGCGAAAACTTGTATTCCGGCTCAAAACAACGGGTTACATCGTTTTAGATCAAAACTTGCAAGATTCACAGCATCGATTTTACAAGTCTTCGAAGAGTAGACGAGAGAAAGGTGTAAACTTTTTCTCTCAGAACTGCGCCAAAACTTGTATTCCGGCTCAGAACAATGGGTTACATCATTTTAGATCGAAACTAGCAACACTTACGAGCATCGATATTACAAGTCGTCGAAGAGAAGACGAGAGAAAGGTGTAAACGTTTTCTCTCAGAACTGCGCGAAAACTTCTATTCCAGCTCAAAACAACGGGATACATCGTTGTAGATCGAAACTAGCAAGACTTACGAGCATCGATATTACAAGTCGTCGAAGAGTAGACGAGAGAAAGGTGTAAACTTTTTCTCTCAGAACTGCGCGAAAACTTCTATTCCAGCTCAAAACAACGGCATACATCGTTGTAGATCGAAACTTGCAAGATTCACGAGCATTGATTTTACAAGTCGTCGAAGAGTAGACGAGAGAAAGGTGTAAACTTTTTCTCTCAGAACTGCACGAAAACTTGTATTCCGGCTCAAAGCAACAGGATACATCGTTTTAGATCGAAACTAGCAAGATTCAATAGCATCGATTTTACAAGTCGTCGAAGAGTAGACGAGAGAAAGGTGTAATCTTTTTTTCTCAGAACTGCGCGAAAACTTGTATTCCGGCTCAAAACAACATGATACATCGTTTTAGATCGAAACTTGCAAGATTCACGAACATCGATTTTACAAGTCGTCGAAGAGTAGACGATAGAAAGGTGTTAACGTTTTCTCTCAGAACTGCGCGAAAACTTGTATTCCGGCTCAAAACAACGGGATACATCGTTTTAGATCGAAACCAGCAAGATTCACGAGCATCGATTTTACAAGTCGTCGAAGAGTAGACGAGAGAAAGGTGTAAACTTTTTCCCTCACAACCTCGCGAAAACTTGTATTCCGGCTCAAAACAACGGGTTACATCGTTTTAGACCGAAACTTGCAAGATTCACGAGCATCGATTTTACAAGTCGTCGAAGAGTAGACGAGAGAAAGGTGTAAACTTTTTCTCTCAGAACTGCGCGAAAACTTGTATTCCGGCTCAAAACAACGGCATTCATCGTTTTAGATCGAAACAAGCAAGATTCACGAGCATCGATTTTACAAGTCGTCGAAGAGTACACGAGAGAAAGGTGTAAACTTTTTCTCTCAGAACTGCGCGAAAACTTGCATTCCGGCTCAAAACAACGGGATACATCGTTTTAGGTCGAAACTAGCAAGATTCACGAGCATCGATTTTACAAGTCGTCGAATAGTAGACGAGGGAAAGGTGTAAACGTTTTCTCTCAGAACTGCGCCAAAACTTGTATTCCGGCTCAGAACAATGGGTTACATCGTTTTAGATCGAAACTAACAAGATTTACGAGCATCGATATTACAAGTCGTCGAAGAGAAGACGAGAGAAAGGTGTAAACTTTTTCTCTCAGAACTGCGCGAAAACTTCTATTCCAGCTCAAAACAACGGGATACATCGTTGTAGATCGAAACTAGCAAGACTTACGAGCATCGATATTACAAGTCGTCGAAGAGTAGACGAGAGAAAGGTGTAAACTTTTTCTCTCAGAACTGCGCGAAAACTTCTATTCCAGCTCAAAACAACGGGATACATCGTTGTAGATCGAAACTTGCAAGATTCACGAGCATTGATTTTACAAGTCGTCGAAGAGTAGACGAGAGAAAGGTGTAAACTTTTTCTCTCAGAACTGCGCGAAAGCTTGCATTCCGGCTCAAAACAACGGGATACATCGTTTTAGGTCGAAACTAGCAAGATTCACGAGCATCGATTTTACAAGTCGTCGAATAGTAGACGAGGGAAAGGTGTAAACGTTTTCTCTCAGAACTGCGCCAAAACTTGTATTCCGGCTCAGAACAATGGGTTACATCGTTTTAGATCGAAACTAACAAGATTTTCGAGCATCGATATTACAAGTCGTCGAAGAGAAGACGAGAGAAAGGTGTAAACTTTTTCTCTCAGAACTGCGCGAAGACTTCTATTCCAGCTCAAAACAACGGGATGCATCGTTTTAGATCGAAACCAGCAAGATTCACGAGCATCGATTTTACAAGTCGTCGAAGAGTAGAAGAGAGAAAGTTGTAAACTTTTTCTCTCAAAACCTCGCGAAAACTTGTATTCCGGCTCAAAACAACGGGTTACATCGTTTTAGATCAAAACTTGCAAGATTCACGAGCATCGATTTTACAAGTCTTCGAAGAGTAGACGAGAGAAAGGTGTAAACTTTTTCTCTCAGAACTGCGCGAAAACTTGTATTCCGGCTCAAAACAACGGGATTCATCGTTTTAGATCGAAACTAGCAAGATTCACGAGCATCGATTTTACAAGTCGTCGAATAGTAGACGAGGGAAAGGTGTAAACTTTTTCTCTCAGAACTGCGCCAAAACTTGTATTCCGGCTCAGAACAATGGGTTACATCATTTTAGATCGAAACTAGCAAGACTTACGAGCATCGATATTACAAGTCGTCGAAGAGAAGACGAGAGAAAGGTGTAAACGTTTTCTCTCAGAACTGCGCGAAAACTTCTATTCCAGCTCAAAACAACGGGATACATCGTTGTATATCGAAACTAGCAAGACTTACGAGCATCGATATTACAAGTCGTCGAAGAGTAGACGAGAGAAAGGTGTAAACTTTTTCTCTCAGAACTGCGCGAAAACTTCTATTCCAGCTCAAAACAACGGGATACATCGTTGTAGATCGAAACTTGCAAGATTCACGAGCATTGATTTTACAAGTCGTCGAAGAGTAGACGAGAGAAAGGTGTAAACTTTTTCTCTCAGAACTGCACGAAAACTTGTATTCCGGCTCAAAGCAACAGGATACATCGTTTTAGATCGAAACTAGCAAGATTCAATAGCATCGATTTTACAAGTCGTCGAAGAGTAGACGAGAGAAAGGTGTAAACTTTTTTTCTCAGAACTGCGCGAAAACTTGTATTCCGGCTCAAAACAACATGATACATCGTTTTAGATCGAAACTTGCAAGATTCACGAACATCGATTTTACAAGTCGCCGAAGAGTAGACGATAGAAAGGTGTAAACGTTTTCTCTCAGAACTGCGCGAAAACTTGTATTCCGGCTCAAAACAACGGGATACATCGTTTTAGATCGAAACCAGCAAGATTCACGAGCATCGATTTTACAAGTCGTCGAAGAGTAGAAGAGAGAAAGGTGTAAACTTTTTCTCTCAGAACCTCGCGAAAACTTGTATTCCGGCTCAAAACAACGGGTTACATGGTTTTAGATTGAAACTTGCAAGATTCACGAGCATCGATTTTACAAGTCGTCGAAGAGTTACACGAGAGAAAGGTGTAAACTTTTTCTCTCAGAACTGCGCGAAAACTTGCATTCCGGCTCAAAACAACGGGATACATCGTTTTAGGTCGAAACTAGCAAGATTCACGAGCATCGATTTTACAAGTCGTCGAATAGTAGACGAGGGAAAGGTGTATACGTTTTCTCTCAGAACTGCGCCAAAACTTGTATTCCGGCTCAAAACAACGGGATACATCGTTTTAGATCGAAACTTGCAAGATTCACGAGCATCGATTTTACAAGTCGTCGAAGAGTAGAAGAGAGAAAGGTGTAAACTTTTTCTCTCAGAACCTCGCGAAAACTTGTATTCCGGCTCAAAACAACAGGTTACATCGTTTTAGATCGAAACTTGCAAGATTCACGAGCATAGATTTTACAAGTCTTCGAAGAGTAGACGAGAGAAAGGTGTAAACTTTTTCTTTCAGAACTGCGCGAAAACTTGTATTCCGGCTCAAAACAACGGGATTCATCGTTTTAGATCGAAACTAGCAAGATTCACGAGCATCGATATTACAAGTCGTGGAAGAGTAGACGAGAGAAATGTGTAAACTTTTTCTCTCAGAACTGCGCGAAAACTTGTATTCCGGCTCAAAACAACGGGATACATCGTTTTAGATCGAATCTAGCAAGATTCATGAGCATCGATTTCACAAGTCGTCGAAGAGCACACGAGAGAAAGGTGTAAACTTTTTCTTTCAGAACTGCGCGAAAACTTGTATTCCGGCTCAAAACAACGGGATACATCGTTTAGATCGAAACTAGCATGATTCACGAGCATCGATTTTACAAGTCGTCGAGGAGTAGACGAGAGAAAGGTGTAAACTTTTTCTCTCAGAACTGCGCGAAAACTTGTATTCCGGCTCAAAACAACGGGATACATCGTTTTAGATCGAAGCTAGCATGATTCAATAGCATCGATTTTACAAGTCGTCGAAGAGTAGACGATAGAAAGGTGTAAACGTTTTCTCTCAGAACTGCGCGAGAACTTGTATTCCGGCTCAAAACAACGGGATACATCGTTCTAGATCGAAACGAGCAAGATTCACGAGCATCGATTTTACAAGTCGTCGAAGAGTAGACGAGAGAAAGGTGTAAACTTTTTTCCTCAGAACCTCGCGAAAACTTGTATTCCGGCTCAAAACAACGGGTTACATCGTTTTAGACCGAAACGTGCAAGATTCACGAGCATCGATTTTACAAGTCGTCGAAGAGTAGACGAGAGAAAGGTGTAAACTTTTTCTCTCAGAACTGCGCGAAAACTTGTATTCCGGCTCGAAACAACGGGATTCATCGTTTTAGATCGAAACTTGCAAGATTCACGAGCATCAATTTTACAAGTCGTCGAAGAGTATACGAGAGAAAGGTGTAAACTTTTTCTCTCAGAACTGCGCGAAAACTTGCATTCCGGCTCAAAACAACGGGATACATCGTTTTAGGTTGAAACTAGCAAGATTCACGAGCATCGATTTTACAAGTCGTCGAATAGTAGACGAGGGAAAGGTGTAAACTTTTTCTCTCAGAACTGCGCCAAAACTTGTATTCCGGCTCAGAACAATGAGTTACATCGTTTTAGATCGAAACTAGCAAGATTTACGAGCATCGATATTACAAGTCGTCGAAGAGAAGACGAGAGAAAGGTGTAAACTTTTTCTCTCAGAACTGCGCGAAAACTTCTATTCCAGCTCAAAACAACGTGATACATCGTTGTAGATCGAAACTAGCAAGACTTACGAGCATTGATTTTACAAGTCGTCGAAGAGTAGACGAGAGAAAGGTGTAAACTTTTTCTCTCAGAACTGCACGAAAACTTGTATTCCAGCTCAAAACAACGGGATACATCGTTTTAGATCGAAACTAGCAAGATTCAATAGCATCGATTTTACAAGTCGTCGAAGAGTAGACGAGAGAAAGGTGTAAACGTTTTCTCTCAGAACTGCGCGAAAACTTGTATTCCGGCTCAAAACAACGGGATACATCGTTTTAGATCGAAACCAGCAAGATTCACGAGCATCGATTTTACAAGTCGTCGAAGAGTAGAAGAGAGAAAGGTGTAAACTTTTTCTCTCAGAACCTCGCGAAAACTTGTATTCCGGCTCAAAACAACGGGTTACATCGTTTTAGATCGAAACTAGCAAGACTTACGAGCATCGATATTACAAGTCGTCGAAGAGTAGACGAGAGAAAGGTGTAAACTTTTTCTCTCAGAACTGCGCGAAAACTTCTATTCCAGCTCAAAACAACGGAATACATAGTTGTAGATCGAAACTAGCAAGATTCACGAGCATCGATTTTACAAGTCTTCGAAGAGTACACGAGAGAAAGGTGTAAACTTTTTCTCTCAGAACTGCGCGAAAACTTGTATTCCGGCTCAAAACAACGGGATTCATTGTTTTAGATCGAAACTAGCAAGATTCACGAGCATCGATTTTACAAGTCGTCGAAGAGTACACGAGAGAAAGGTGTAAACTTTTTCTCTCAGAACTGCGCGAAAACTTGTATTCCGGCTCAAAACACCGGGATACATCGTTTCAGGTTGAAACTAGCAAGATTCACGAGCATCGATTTTACAAGTCTTCGAAGAGTAGACGACAGAAAGGTGTAAGCTTTTTCTCTCAGAACTGCGCGAAAACTTGTATTCCGGCTCAAAACAACGGGATACATCGTTTTAGGTCGAAACTAGCAAGATTCACGAGCATCGATTTTAAAAGTCGTCGAGGAGTAGAGGAGAGAAACGTGTAAACTTTTTCTCTCAGAACTGCGCGAAAACTTGTATTCCGGCTCAAAACAACGGGTTACATCGTTTTAGATCGAAACTAGCAAGATTCACGAGCATCGATATTACAAGTCGTCGAAGAGTAGACGAGAGAAATGTGTAAACTTTTTCTCTCAGAACTGCGCGAAAACTTGTATTCCGGCTCAAAACAACGGGATACATCGTTTTAGATCGAATCTAGCAAGATTCATGAGCATCGATTTCACAAGTCGTCGAAGAGCACACGAGAGAAAGGTGTAAACTTTTTCTTTCAGAACTGCGCGAAAACTTGTATTCCGGCTCAAAACAACGGGATACATCGTTTAGATCGAAACTAGCATGATTCACGAGCATCGATTTTACAAGTCGTCGAGGAGTAGACGAGAGAAAGGTGTAAACTTTTTCTCTCAGAACTGCGCGAAAACTTGTATTCCGGCTCAAACCAACGGGATACATCGTTTTAGATCGAAACTAGCATGATTCAATAGCATTGATTTTACAAGTCGTCGAAGAGTAGACGAGGGAAAGGTGTAAACGTTTTCTCTCAGAACTGCGCGAGAACTTGTATTCCGGCTCAAAACAACGGGATACATCGTTCTAGATCGAAACCAGCAAGATTCACGAGCATCGATTTCACAAGTCGTCGAAGAGTAGACGAGGGAAAGGTGTAAACGTTTTCTCTCAGAACTGCGCGAGAACTTGTATTCCGGCTCAAAACAACGGGATACATCGTTCTAGATCGAAACCAGCAAGATTCACGAGCATCGATTTTACAAGTCGTCGAAGAGTAGACGAGAGAAAGGTGTAAAATTTTTCTCTCAGAACTGCGCGAAAACTTGTATTCCGGCTCAAAACAACGGTATTCATCGTTTTAGATCGAAACTAGCAAGATTCACGAGCATCGATTTTACAAGTCGTCGAAGAGTACACGAGAGAAAGGTGTAAACTTTTTCTCTCAGAACTGCGCGAAAACTTGCATTCAGGCTCAAAACAACGGGATACATCGTTTTAGGTCGAAACTAGCAAGATTCACGAGCATCGATTTTACAAGTCGTCGAATAGTAGACGAGGGAAAGGTGTAAACTTTTTCTCTCAGAACTGCGCCAAAACTTGTATTCCGGCTCAAAACAACGGGTTACATCGTTTTAGATCGAAACTAGCAAGACTTACGAGCATCGATATTACAAGTCGTCGAAGAGTAGACGAGAGAAAGGTGTAAACTTTTTCTCTCAGAACTGCGCGAAAACTTCTATTCCAGCTCAAAACAACGGAATACATAGTTGTAGATCGAAACTAGCAAGATTCACGAGCATCGATTTTACAAGTCTTCGAAGAGTAGACGAGAGAAAGGTGTAAACTTTTTCTCTCAGAACTGCGCGAAAACTCGTATTCCGGCTCAAAACAACGGGATTCATCGTTTTAGATCGAAACTAGCAAGATTCACGAGCATCGATTTTACAAGTCGTCGAAGAGTACACGAGAGAAAGGTGTAAACTTTTTCTCTCAGAACTGCGCGAAAACTTGTATTCCGGCTCAAAACACCGGGATACATCGTTTCAGGTTGAAACTAGCAAGATTCACGAGCATCGATTTTACAAGTCTTCGAAGAGTAGACGACAGAAAGGTGTAAGCTTTTTCTCTCAGAACCAGAACTGCGCGAAAACTTCTATTCCAGCTCAAAACAACGGAATACATAGTTGTAGATCGAAACTAGCAAGATTCACGAGCATCGATTTTACAAGTCTTCGAAGAGTAGACGAGAGAAAGGTGTAAACTTTTTCTCTCAGAACTGCGCGAAAACTCGTATTCCGGCTCAAAACAACGGGATTCATCGTTTTAGATCGAAACTAGCAAGATTCACGAGCATCGATTTTACAAGTCGTCGAAGAGTACACGAGAGAAAGGTGTAAACTTTTTCTCTCAGAACTGCGCGAAAACTTGTATTCCGGCTCAAAACACCGGGATACATCGTTTCAGGTTGAAACTAGCAAGATTCACGAGCATCGATTTTACAAGTCTTCGAAGAGTAGACGACAGAAAGGTGTAAGCTTTTTCTCTCAGAACTGCGCGAAATCTTGTATTGCGGCTCAAAACAACGGGATACATCGTTTTAGGTCGAAACTAGCAAGATTCAGGAGCATCGATTTTAAAAGTCGTCGAGGAGTAGACGAGAGAAACGTGTAAACTTTTTCTCTCAGAACTGCGCGAAAACTTGTATTCCGGCTCAAAACAACGGGTTACATCGTTTTAGATCAAAACTAGCAAGATTCACGAGCATCGATATTACAAGTCGTCGAAGAGTAGACGAGAGAAATGTGTAAACTTTTTCTCTCAAAACTGCGCGAAAACTTGTATTCCGGCTCAAAACAACGGGATACATCGTTTAGATCGAAACTAGCATGATTCACGAGCATCGATTTTACAAGTCGTCGAGGAGTAGACGAGAGAAAGGTGTAAACTTTTTCTCTCAGAACTGCGCGAAAACTTGTATTCCGGCTCAAACCAACGGGATACATCGTTTTAGATCGAAACTAGCATGATTCAATAGCATCGATTTTACAAGTCGTCGAAGAGTAGACGATAGAAAGGTGTAAACGTTTTCTCTCAGAACTGCGCGAGAACTTGTATTCCGGCTCAAAACAACGGGATACATCGTTCTAGATCGAAACCAGCAAGATTCACGAGCATCGATTTTACAAGTCGTCGAAGAGTAGACGAGAGAAAGGTGTAAACTTTTTCCCTCAGAACCTCGCGAAAACTTGTATTCCGGCTCAAAACAACGGGTTACATCGTTTTAGACCGAAACTTGCAAGATTCACGAGCATCGATTTTACAAGTCGTCGAAGAGTAGACGAGAGAAAGGTGTAAACTTTTTCTCTCAGAACTGCGCGAAAACTTGTATTCCGGCTCAAAACAACGGTATTCATCGTTTTAGATCGAAACTAGCAAGATTCACGAGCATCGATTTTACAAGTCGTCGAAGAGTACACGAGAGAAAGGTGTAAACTTTTTCTCTCAGAACTGCGCGAAAACTTGCATTCAGGCTCAAAACAACGGGATACATCGTTTTAGGTCGAAACTAGCAAGATTCACGAGCATCGATTTTACAAGTCGTCGAATAGTAGACGAGGGAAAGGTGCAAACGTTTTCTCTCAGAACTGCGCCAAAACTTGTATTCCGGCTCAGAACAATGGGTTACATCGTTTTAGATCGAAACTAGCAAGATTTACGAGCATCGATATTACAAGTCGTCGAAGAGAAGACGAGAGAAAGGTGTAAACTTTTTCTCTCAGAACTGCGCGAAAACTTCTATTCCAGCTCAAAACAACGGGATACATCGTTGTAGATCGAAACTAGCAAGACTTACGAGCATCGATATTACAACGCGAAGTTTCTTCAACGCGGACTTTCTCCAACGCGGACTTCCTCCAACGCGGACCTTCTCCAACGCGGACTTTCTCCAACGCGGAGTTTCTCCAGCGCGGTGTGTTTCAAGTGCGGAGTTTCTCCAACGCGGAGAATCTCCAACGCGCCGTTTCTTCAACGCGAAGTTTCTCCAAGGCGGAGTTTCTACAACACGGAGTTTCTCCAACGCGGACTTTCTCCAACGCGGACATTCTCCGACGCGGACTTTCTCCAACGCGGAGTTTCTCCAGCGCGGTGTGTTTCAAGCGCGGAGATTCTCTAACGCGGAGTTTCTCCAACGCGCTGTTTCTACAAAGCGAAGTTTCTCCAAGGCGGAGTTTCTCCAACGCGACGTTTCTCCAACACGGAGTTTCTCCAAAACGGAGGTTCTCCAGCGCGGAGTGTCTCCATCGCGGAGTTTCTCCAGTTCGGAGTTTCTCAAACGCGGAGTTTCTCCAGCGCGGAGTTTCTCCATCGCGGACTCTCTCCAACGCGGACTTTCTCCAACGCAGACTTTCTCCAACGTGGAGTTTCTCGAACGCGGAGTTTCTCCAACGCGCAGTTTCTCCAACGCGAAGTTTCCCAAGCGCGGAGTTTCTCGAACACGGAGTTTCTCCAGCGCAGATTTTATGCAGCACTGAATTTCTCCAGCGGGAGTTTCTCCAACGCGGAGTTGCTCCAGCGCGGAGTTTCTCCAGCGTAGAGTTTCTCCAGAGCGGACTTTTCTCCAACGCGGAGTTTCTACATCGCGGAGTTTGTCCGTCGCGGAGTTTCTCCATCGCGGAGTTTCTCCAGCGCGGAGTTTATACAACGCGGAGTTTCTCCAGCGCGGACTTTCTCCAACGCGGACTTTCTTCAAAGCGGAGTTTCTCCAACGCGGACTTTCTCCAGCGCGGACTTTCTCCAACGCGGACCTTCTCCAACGCAGACTTTCTCCAAAGCGGAGTTTCTCCAGCGCGGTGTGTTTCAAGCGCGGAGTTTCTCTAACGCGGAGTTTCTCCAACGCGCCGTTTCTTCAAAGCGATGTTTCTCCAAGGCGGAGTTTCTCCAGCGCGGACTTTCTCCAACGCGGACTTTCTTCAACGCGGAGTTTCTCCAACGCGGACCTTCTCCAACGCGGACTTTCTCCAACGCGGACCTTCTCCAACGCGGACTTTCTCCAACGCGGAGCTTCTTCAACGCGCCGTTTCTCCAACTCGAAGTTTCCCCAACACGGAGTTTCTCCAGCGCGGAGTGTCTCCATCGCGGAGTTTCACCAGTTCGGAGTTTCTCAAACGTGGAATTTCTCCAGCGCAGAGTTTCTCCATCGCGACTCTCTCCAACGCGGACTTTCTCCAACGCGGACTTTCTCCAACGTGGAGTTTCTCCAACGCGGAGTTTCTCCAACGCGCAGTTTCTCCAACGCGCAGTTTCTCCAACGCGAAGTTTCTCCAGCGCGGAGTTTCTCCAACACGGAGTTTCTCCAGCGCGGAGTTTGTCCAGCACGGAATTCCTCCAGCGCGGAGTTTCTCCAGCCCGGAGTTTCTCCAGCGCAGATTTTATGCAGCACTGAATTTCTCCAGTGGGAGTTTCTCCAACGCGGAGTTGCTCCAGCGCGGAGTTTCTCCAGCGTAGAGTTTCTCCAGAGCGGACTTTTCTCCAACGCGGAGTTTCTACATCGCGGAGTTTGTCCGTCGCGGAGTTTCTCCATCGCGGAGTTTCTCCAGCGCGGAGTTTATGCAACGCGGAGTTTCTCCAGCGCGGACTTTCTCCAACGCGGACTTTCTTCAAAGCGGAGTTTCTCCAACGCGGACTTTCTCCAACGCGGACTTTCTCCAACGCGGACCTTCTCCAACGCAGACTTTCTCCAAAGCGGAGTTTCTTCAGCGCGGTGTGTTTCAAGCGCGGAGTTTCTCTAACGCGGAGTTTCTCCAACGCGCCGTTTCTTCAAAGCGATGTTTCTCCAAGGCGGAGTTTCTCCAGCGCGGACTTTCTCCAACACGGAGTTTCCCCAGCGCGGAGTTTGTCCAGCACGGAATTTCTCCAGCGCGGAGTTTCTCCAGCGCAGATTTTATGCAGCACGGAGTTTCTCCAGCGCGGAGTTTCTCCAACGCGGAGTTGCTCCAGCGCGGAGTTTCTCCAGCGTAGAGTTTCTCCAGAGCAGACTTTTCTCCAACGCGGAGTTTCTTTATCGCGGAGTTTGTCCGTCGCGGAGATTCTCCATCGCGGAATTTCTCCAGCGCTTAGTTTATACAACGCGGAGTTTCTCCAGCGCGGACTTTCTCCAACACGGACCTTCTCCGACGCGGACTTTCTACAACGCGGTGTTTCTCCAGCGCGGTGTGTTTCAAGCGCGGAGTTTCTCTAACGCGGAGTTTCTCCAACGCGCCGTTTCTTCAAAGCGAAGTTTCTCCAAGGCGGAGTTTCTCCAACGCGAAGTTTCCCCAACACGGAGTTTCTCTAACACGGAGTTTCTCCAGCGCAGAGTTTCTCCAGCGCGGAGTGTCTCCATCGCGGACTCTCTCCAACGCGGACTTTCTCCAACGCGGACTTTCCCCAACGCGGAGTTTCTCCAACGCGGAGTTTCTCCAACGCGCAGTTTCTCCAACGCGAAGTTTCTCCAGCGCGGACTTTCTCCAACGCGGACTTTCTCCAACGCGGACCTTCTCCAACGCGGACTTTCTCCAACGCGGAGCTTCTCCAACGCGCCGTTTCTCCAACTCGAAGTTTCCCAAACACGGAGTTTCTCCAGCTCGGAGTTTCTCCAGCGCGGAGTGTCTCCATCGCGGAGTTTCACCAGTTCGGAGTTTCTCAAACGTGGAATTTCTCCAGCGCAGAGTTTCTCCATCGCGACTCTCTCCAACGCGGACTTTCTCCAACGCGGACTTTCTCCAACGTGGAGTTTCTCCAACGCGGAGTTTCTCCAACGCGCAGTTTCTCCAACGCGCAGTTTCTCCAACGCGAAGTTTCTCCAGCGCGGAGTTTCTCCAACACGGAGTTTCTCCAGCGCGGAGTTTGTCCAGCACGGAGTTCCTCCAGCGTGGAGTTTCTCCAGCCCGGAGTTTCTCCAGCGCAGATTTTATGCAGCACTGAATTTCTCCAGCGGGAGTTTCTCCAACGCGGAGTTGCTCCAGCGCGGAGTTTCTCCAGCGTAGAGTTTCTCCAGAGCGGACTTTTCTCCAACGCGGAGTTTCTACATCGCGGAGTTTGTCCGTCGCGGAGTTTCTCCAGCGCGGAGTTTCTCCACCGTGGAGTATCTCCAGCGCGGTGTGTTTCAAGCGCGGAGTTTCTCCAACGCGGAGCTTCTCCAACGCGCCGTTTCTTCAACGCGAAGTCTCCCCAACACAGAGTTTCTCCAGCGCGGAGTTTCTCCAACACGGAGTTTCTCCTGCGCAGAGTTTGTCCAGCACGGAGTTTCTCCAGCGCGGAGTTTCTCCAGCCCGGAATTTCTCCAGCGCAGATTTTATGCAGCACGGAGTTTCTCCAGCGCGCAGTTTCTCCAACGCGGAGTTGCTCCAGCGCGGAGTTTCTCCAGCGTAGAATTTCTCAAGAGCGGACTTTTCTCCAACGCGGAGTTTCTCCATCGCGGAGTTTGTCCGTCGCGGACTTCCTCCAACGCGGACCTTCTCCAACGCGGACTTTCTCCAACGCGGAGTTTCTCCAGCGCGGTGTGTTTCAAGTGCAGAGTTTCTCCAACGCGGAGAATCTCCAACGCGCCGTTTCTTCAACGCGAAGTTTCTCCAAGGCGGAGTTTCTACAACACGGAGTTTCTTCAACGCGGACTTTCTCCAACGCGGATATTCTCCGACGCGGACTTTCTCCAACGCGGAGTTTCTCCAGCGCGGTGTGTTTCAAGCGCGGAGATTCTCTAACGCGGAGTTTCTCCAACGCGCCGTTTCTACAAAGCGAAGTTTCTCCAAGGCGGAGTTTCTCCAACGCGACGTTTCTCCAACACGGAGTTTCTCCAGCGCGGAGTGTCTCCATCGCGGAGTTTCTCCAGTTCGGAGTTTCTCAAACGCGGAGTTTCTCCAGCGCGGAGTTTCTCCATCGCGGACTCTCTCCAACGCGGACTTTCTCCAACGCAGACTTTCTCCAACGTGGAGTTTCTCGAACGCGGAGTTTCTCGAACGCGGAGTTTCTCCAACGCGCAGTTTCTCCAACGCGAAGTTTCTCCAGCGCGGAGTTACTCCAACACGGAGTTTCTCCAGCGCGGAGTTTGTCCAGCACGGAGTTCCTCCAGCGCGGAGTTTCTCCAGCCCGGAGTTTCTCCAGCGCAGATTTTATGCAGCACTGAATTTCTCCAGCGGGAGTTTCTCCAACGCAGAGTTGCTCCAGCGCGGACTTTCTCCAACACGGAGTTTCTCCAGCGCAGAGTTTGTCCAGCACGGAGTTCCTCCAGCGCGGAGTTTCTCCAGCCCGGAGTTTCTCCAGCGCAGATTTTATGCAGCACTGAATTTCTCCAGCGGGAGTTTCTCCAACGCGGAGTTGCTCCAGCGCGGAGTTTCTCCAGCGTAGAGTTTCTCCAGAGCGGACTTTTCTCCAACGCGGAGTTTCTACATCGCGGAGTTTGTCCGTCATGGAGTTTCTCCATCGCGGAGTTTCTCCAGCGCGGAGTAGTTTCTCTAACGCGGAGTTTCTCCAACGCGCCGTTTCTTCAAAGCGATGTTTCTCCAAGGCGGAGTTTCTCCAGCGCGGACTTTCTCCAACGCGGACTTTCTCCAACGCGGACCTTCTCCAACGCGGACTTTCTCCAACGCGGAGCTTCTCCAACGCGCCGTTTCTCCAACTCAGTTTCCCCAACACGGAGTTTCTCCAGCGCGGAGTTTCTCCAGCGCGGAGTGTCTCCATCGCGGAGCTCCTCCAGTTCGGAGTTTCTCAAACGTGGAATTTCTCCAGCGCAGAGTTTCTCCATCGCGACTCTCTCCAACGCGGACTTTCTCCAACGCGGACTTTCTCCAACGCGGAGTTTCTCCAACGCGGAGTTTCTCCAACGCGCAGTTTCTCCAACGCAAAGTTTCTCCAGCGCGGAGTTTCTCCAACACGGAGTTTCCCCAGCGCGGAGTTTGTCCAGCACGGAATTTCTCCAGCGCGGAGTTTCTCCAGCGCAGATTTTATGCAGCACGGAGTTTCTCCAGCGCGGAGTTTCTCCAACGCGGAGTTGCTCCAGCGCGGAGTTTCTCCAGCGTAGAGTTTCTCCAGAGCAGACTTTTCTCCAACGCGGAGTTTCTTTATCGCGGAATTTGTCCGTCGCGGAGATTCTCTATCGCGGAATTTCTCCAGCGCGGAGTTTATACAACGCGGAGTTTCTCCAACGCGGACTTTCTCCAACGCGGAGTATCTCCAACGCGCCGTTTCTTCAACGCGAAATTTCTCCAAGGCGGAGTTTCTACAACACGGAGTTTCTCCAACGCGGACTTTCTCCAACACGGACCTTCTCCGACGCGGACTTTCTCCAACGCGGTGTTTCTCCAGCGCGGTGTGTTTCAAGCGCGGAGTTTCTCTAACGCGGAGTTTCTCCAACGCGCCGTTTCTTCAAAGCGAAGTTTCTCCAAGGCGGAGTTTCTCCAACGCGAAGTTTCCCCAACACGGAGTTTCTCTAACACGGAGTTTCTCCAGCGCAGAGTTTCTCCAGCGCGGAGTGTCTCCATCGCGGAGTTTCTCCAGTTCGGCGTTTCTCAAACGCGGAGTTTCTCCAGCGCGGAGTTTCTCCATCGCGGACTCTCTCCAACGCGGACTTTCTCCAACGCGGACTTTCTCCAACGCGGAGTTTCTCCAACGCGGAGTTTCTCCAACGCGCAGTTTCTCCAACGCGAAGTTTCTCCAGCGCGGAGTTTCTCGAACACGGAGTTTCTCCAGCGCGGAGTTTGTCCAGCACGAAGTTTCTCCTGCGCGGAGTTTCTCCAGCCCGGAGTTTCTCCAGCGCAGATTTTATGCAGCATGGAGTTTCTCCAGCGCGGAGTTTCTCCACCGCGGAGTTTCTCCAGCGCGGTGTGTTTCAAGCGCGGAGATTCTCTAACGCGGAGTTTCTCCAACGCGCTGTTTCTACAAAGCGAAGTTTCTCCAAGGCGAAGTTTCTCTAACGCGACGTTTCTCCAACACGGAGTTTCTCCAAAACGGAGTTTCTCCAGCGCGGAGTGTCTCCATCGCGGAGTTTCTCCAGTTCGGAGTTTCTCAAACGCGGAGTTTCTCCAGCGCGGAGTTTCTCCATCGCGGACTCTCTCCAAGGCGGACTTTCTCCAACGCAGACTTTCTCCAACGTGGAGTTTCTCGAACGCGGAGTTTCTCCAACGCGCAGTTTCTCCAACGCGCAGTTTCTCCAACGCGAAGTTTCTCCAGCGCGGAGTTTCTCCAGCCCGGAGTTTCTCCAGCGCAGATTTTATGCAGCACTGAATTTCTCCAGCGGGAGTTTCTCCAACGCGGAGTTGCTCCAGCGCGGAGTTTCTCCAACACGGAGTTTCTCCAGCGCGGAGTTTGTCCAGCACGGAGTTCCTCCTGCGCGGAGTTTCTCCAGCCCGGAGTTTCTCCAGCGCAGATTTTATGCAGCACTGAATTTCACCATCGGGAGTTTCTCCAACGCGGAGTTGCTCCAGCGCGGAGCTTCTCCAGCGTAGAGTTTCTCCAGAGCGGACTTTTCTCCAACGCGGAGTTTCTACATCGCGGAGTTTGTCCGTCATGGAGTTTCTCCATCGCGGAGTTTCTCCAGCGCGGAGTAGTTTCTCTAACGCGGAGTTTCTCCAACGCGCCGTTTCTTCAAAGCGATGTTTCTCCAAGGCGGAGTTTCTCCAGCGCGGACTTTCTCCAACGCGGACTTTCTTCAACGCGGAGTTTCTCCAACGCGGACTTTCTCCAACGCGGACTTTCTCCAACGCGGACCTTCTCCAACGCGGACTTTCTCCAACGCGGAGCTTCTCCAACGCGCCGTTTCTTCAACTCAAAGTTTCCCCAACACGGAGTTTCTCCAGCGCGGAGTTTCTCCAGCGCGGAGTGTCTCCATCGCGGAGTTTCTCCAGTTCGGAGTTTCTCAAACGTGGAATTTCTCCAACGCAAAGTTTCTCCAGCGCGGAGTTTCTACAACACGGAGTTTCCCCAGCGCGGAGTTTGTCCAGCACGGAATTTCTCCAGCGCGGAGTTTCTCCAGCGCAGATTTTATGCAGCACGGAGTTTCTCCAGCGCGGAGTTTCTCCAACGCGGAGTTGCTCCAGCGCGGAGTTTCTCCAGCGTAGAGTTTCTCCAGAGCAGACTTTTCTCCAACGCGGAGTTTCTTTATCGCGGAATTTGTCCGTCGCGGAGATTCTCCATCGCGGAATTTCTCCAGCGCGGAGTTTATACAACGCGGAGTTTCTCCAACGCGGACTTTCTCCAACGCGGAGTATCTCCAACGCGCCGTTTCTTCAACGCGAAATTTCTCCAAGGCGGAGTTTCTACAACACGGAGTTTCTCCAACGCGGACTTTCTCCAACACGGACCTTCTCCGACGCGGACTTTCTCCAACGCGGTGTTTCTCCAGCGCGGTGTGTTTCAAGCGCGGAGTTTCTCTAACGCGGAGTTTCTCCAACGCGCCGTTTCTTCAAAGCGAAGTTTCTCCAAGGCGGAGTTTCTCCAACGCGAAGTTTCCCCAACACGGAGTTTCTCTAACACGGACTTTCTCCAGCGCAGAGTTTCTCCAGCGCGGAGTGTCTCCATCGCGGACTTTCTCCAGTTCGGCGTTTCTCAAACGCGGAGTTTCTAGAGCGCGGAGTTTCTCCATCGCGGACTCTCTCCAACGCGGACTTTCTCCAACGCGGACTTTCTCCAACGCGGAGTTTCTCCAACGCGGAGTTTCTCCAACGCGCAGTTTCTCCAACGCGAAGTTTCTCCAGCGCGGAGTTTCTCGAACACGGAGTTTCTCCAGCGCGGAGTTTGTCCAGCACGGAGTTTCTCCTGCGCGGAGTTTCTCCAGCGCGGAGTTTCTCCAACGCGGAGTTGCTCCAGCGCGGAGTTTCTCCAGCGTAGAATTTCTCAAGAGCGGACTTTTCTCCAACGCGGAGTTTCTCCATCGCGGAGTTTGTCCGTCGCGGAGTTTCTCCATCGCGGAGTTTCTCCAGCGCGGAGTTTATACAACGCGGAGTTTCTCCAGCGCGGACTTTCTCCAACGCGGACTTTCTTCAACGCGAAGTTTCTTCAACGCGGACTTTCTCCAACGCGGACTTCCTCCAACGCGGACCTTCTCCAACGCGGACTTTCTCCAACGCGGAGTTTCTCCAGCGCGGTGTGTTTCAAGTGCGGAGTTTCTCCAACGCGGAGAATCTCCAACGCGCCGTTTCTTCAACGCGAAGTTTCTCCAAGGCGGAGTTTCTACAACACGGAGTTTCTCCAACGCGGACTTTCTCCAACGCGGACATTCTCCGACGCGGACTTTCTCCAACGCGGAGTTTCTCCAGCGCGGTGTGTTTCAAGCGCGGAGATTCTCTAACGCGGAGTTTCTCCAACGCGCTGTTTCTACAAAGCGAAGTTTCTCCAAGGCGGAGTTTCTCCAACGCGACGTTTCTCCAACACGGAGTTTCTCCAAAACGGAGTTTCTCCAGCGCGGAGTGTCTCCATCGTGGAGTTTCTCCAGTTCGGAGTTTCTCAAACGCGGAGTTTCTCCAGCGCGGAGTTTCTCCATCGCGGACTCTCTCCAACGCGGACTTTCTCCAACGCAGACTTTCTCCAGCGTGGAGTTTCTCGAACGCGGAGTTTCTCCAACGCGCAGTTTCTCCAGCGCGAAGTTTCTCCAGCGCGGAGTTTCTCAAACACGGAGTTTCTCCAGCGCGGAGTTTGTCCAGCACGGAGTTCCTCTAGCGCGGAGTTTCTCCAGCCCGGAGTTTCTCCAGCGCAGATTTTATGCAGCACTGAATTTCTCCAGCGGGAGTTTCTCCAACGCGGAGTTGCTCCAGCGCGGAGATTCTCCAGCGTAGAGTTTCTCCAGAGCGGACTTTTCTCCAACGCGGAGTTTCTACATCGCGTAGTTTGTCCGTCGCGGAGTTCCTCCATCGCGGAGTTTCTCCAGCGCGGAGTTTATACAACGCGGAGTTTCTCCAGCGCGGACTTTCTCCAACGCGGACTTTCTTCAAAGCGGAGTTTCTCCAACGCGGACTTTCTCCAGCGCGGACTTTCTCCAACGCGGACCTTCTCCAACGCAGACTTTCTCCAAAGCGGAGTTTCTCCAGCGCGGTGTGTTTCAAGCGCGGAGTTTCTCTAACGCGGAGTTTCTCCAACGCGCCGTTTCTTCAAAGCGATGTTTCTCCAAGGCGGAGTTTCTCCAGCGCGGACTTTCTCCAACGCGGACTTTCTTCAACGCGGAGTTTCTCCAACGCGGACTTTCTCCAACGCGGACTTTCTCCAACGCGGACCTTCTCCAACGCGGACTTTCTCCAACGCGGAGCTTCTCCAACGCGCCGTTTCTCCAACTCGAAGTTTCCCCAACACGGAGTTTCTCCAGCGCGGAGTTTCTCCAGCGCGGAGTGTCTCCATCGCGGAGTTTCACCAGTTCGGAGTTTCTCAAACGTGGAATTTCTCCAGCGTAGAGTTTCTCCATCGCGACTCTCTCCAACGCGGACTTTCTCCAACGCGGACTTTCTCCAACGTGGAGTTTCTCCAACGCGGAGTTTCTCCAACGCGCAGTTTCACCAACGCGCAGTTTCTCCAACGCGAAGTTTCTCCAGCGCGGAGTTTCTCTAACACGGAGTTTCTCCAGCGCGGAGTTTGTCCAGAACGGAGTTCCTCCAGCGCGGAGTTTCTCCAGCCCGGAGTTTCTCCAGCGCAGATTTTATGCAGCACTGAATTTCTCCAGCGGGAGTTTCTCCAACGCGGAGTTGCTCCAGCACGTATTTCTCCAGCGTATAGTTTCTCCAGAGCGGACTTTTCTCCAACGCGGAGTTTCTACATCGCGGAGTTTGTCCGTCGCGGAGTTTCTCCAGCCGGAGTTTATACAACGCGGAGTTTCTCCAGCGCGGACTTTCTCCAACGCGGACTTTCTTCAAAGCGGAGTTTCTCCAACGCGGACTTTCTCCAACGCGGACTTTCTCCAACGCGGACCTTCTCCAACGCAGACTTTCTCCAAAGCGGAGTTTCTCCAGCGCGGTGTGTTTCAAGCGCGGAGTTTCTCTAACGCGGAGTTTCTCCAACGCGCCGTTTCTTCAAAGCGATGTTTCTCCAAGGCGGAGTTTCTCCAGCGCGGACTTTCTCCAACGCGGACTTTCTTCAACGCGGAGTTTCTCCAACGCGGAGCTTCTCCAACGCGCCGTTTCTTCAACGCGAAGTCTCCCCAACACGGAGTTTCTCCAGCGCGGAGTGTCTCCATCGCGGAGTTTCTCCAGTTCGGAGTCTCTCAAACGCGGAGTTTCTCCAGCGCGGAGTTTCCCCATCGCGGACACTCTCCAACGCGGACTTTCTCCAACGCGGAGTTTCTCCAACGCGGAGTTTCTCCAACGCGAAGTTTCTCCAACGCGAAGTTTCTCCAGCGCGGAGTTTCTCCAACACGGAGTTTCTCCTGCGCAGAGTTTGTCCAGCACGGAGTTTCTCCAGCGCGGAGTTTCTCCAGCCCGGAGTTTCTCCAGCGCAGATTTTATGCAGCACGGAGTTTCTCCAGCGCGGAGTTTCTCCAACGCGGAGTTGCTCCAGCGCGGAGTTTCTCCAGCGTAGAATTTCTCAAGAGCGGACTTTTCTCCAACGCGGAGTTTCTCCATCGCGGAGTTTGTCCGTCGCGGAGTTTCTCCATCGCGGAGTTTCTCCAGCGCGGAGTTTATACAACGCGGAGTTTCTCCAGCGCGGACTTTCTCCAACGCGGACTTTCTTCAACGCGAAGTTTCTTCAACGCGGACTTTCTCCAACGCGGACTTCCTCCAACGCGGACCTTCTCCAACGCGGACTTTCTCCAACGCGGAGTTTCTCCAGCGCGGTGTGTTTCAAGTGCGGAGTTTCTCCAACGCGGAGAATCTCCAACGCGCCGTTTCTTCAACGCGAAGTTTCTCCAAGGCGGAGTTTCTACAACACGGAGTTTCTCCAACGCGGACTTTCTCCAACGCGGACATTCTCCGACGCGGACTTTCTCCAACGCGGAGTTTCTCCAGCGCGGTGTGTTTCAAGCGCGGAGATTCTCTAACGCGGAGTTTCTCCAACGCGCTGTTTCTACAAAGCGAAGTTTCTCCAAGGCGGAGTTTCTCCAACGCGACGTTTCTCCAACACGGAGTTTCTCCAAAACGGAGTTTCTCCAGCGCGTAGTGTCTCCATCGCGGAGTTTCTCCAGTTCGGAGTTTCTCAAACGCGGAGTTTCTCCAGCGCGGAGTTTCTCCATCGCGGACTCTCTCCAACGCGGACTTTCTCCAAAGCAGACTTTCTCCAACGTGGAGTTTCTCGAACGCGGAGTTTCTCCAACGCGCAGTTTCTCCAACGCGAAGTTTCTCCATCGCGGAGTTTCTCCAACACGGAGTTTCTCCAGTGCGGAGTTTGTCCAGCACGGAGTTCCTCCAGCGCGGAGTTTCTCCAGCCCGGAGTTTCTCCAGCGCAGATTTTATGCAGCACTGAATTTCTCCAGCGGGAGTTTCTCCAACGCGGAGTTGCTCCAGCGCGGAGATTCTCCAGCGTAGAGTTTCTCCAGAGCGGACTTTTCTCCAACGCGGAGTTTCTACATCGCGGAGTTTGTCCGTCGCGGAGTTTCTCCATCGCGGAGTTTCTCCAGCGCGGAGTTTATACAACGCGGAGTTTCTCCAGCGCGGACTTTCTCCAACGCGGACTTTCTTCAAAGCGGAGTTTCTCCAACGCGGACTTTCTCCAGCGCGGACTTTCTCCAACGCGGACCTTCTCCAACGCAGACTTTCTCCAAAGCGGAGTTTCTCCAGCGCGGTGTGTTTCAAGCGCGGAGTTTCTCTAACGCGGAGTTTCTCCAACGCGCCGTTTCTTCAAAGCGATGTTTCTCCAAGGCGGAGTTTCTCCAGCGCGGACTTTCTCCAACGCGGACTTTCTTCAACGCGGAGTTTCTCCAACGCGGACTTTTTCCAACGCGGACCTTCTCCAACGCGGACTTTCTCCAACGCGGAGCTTCTCCAACGCGCCGTTTCTCCAACTCGAAGTTTCCCCAACACGGAGTTTCTCCAGCGCGGAGTTTCTCCAGCGCGGAGTGTCTCCATCGCGGAGTTTCACCAGTTCGGAGTTTCTCAAACGTGGAATTTCTCCAGCGCAGAGTTTCTCCATCGCGACTCTCTCCAACGCGGACTTTCTCCAACGCGGACTTTCTCCAACGTGGAGTTTCTCCAACGCGGAGTTTCTCCAACGCGCAGTTTCTCCAACGCGCAGTTTCTCCAACGCGAAGTTTCTCCAGCGCGGAGTTTCTCCAACACGGAGTTTCTCCAGCGCGGAGTTTGTCCAGCACGGAGTTCCTCCAGCGCGGAGTTTCTCCAGCCCGGAGTTTCTCCAGCGCAGATTTTATGCAGCACTGAATTTCTCCAGCGGGAGTTTCTCCAACGCGGAGTTGCTCCAGCGCGGAGTTTCTCCAGCGTAGAGTTTCTCCAGAGCGGACTTTTCTCCAACGCGGAGTTTCTACATCGCGGAGTTTGTCCGTCGCGGAGTTTCTCCATCGCTGAGTTTCTCCAGCGCGGAGTTTATGCAACGCGGAGTTTCTCCAGCGCGGACTTTCTCCAACGCGGACTTTCTTCAAAGCGGAGTTTCTCCAACGCGGACTTTCTCCAACGCGGACTTTCTCCAACGCGGACCTTCTCTAACGCAGGCTTTCTCCAAAGCGGAGTTTCTCCAGCGCGGTGTGTTTCAAGCGCGGAGTTTCTCTAACGCGGAGTTTCTCCAACGCGCCGTTTCTTCAAAGCGATGTTTCTCCAAGGCGGAGTTTCTCCAGCGCGGACTTTCTCCAACGCGGACTTTCTTCAACGCGGAGTTTCTCCAACGCGGAGTTTCTCCAACGCGCAGTTTCTCCAATGCAAAGTTTCTCCAGCGCGGAGTTTCTCCAATACGGAGTTTCCCCAGCGCGGAGTTTGTCCAGCACGGAATTTCTCCAGCGCGGAGTTTCTCCAGCGCAGATTTTATGCAGCACGGAGTTTCTCCAGCGCGGAGTTTCTCCAACGCGGAGTTGCTCCAGCGCGGAGTTTCTCCAGCGTAGAGTTTCTCCAGAGCAGACTTTTCTCCAACGCGGAGTTTCTTTATCGCGGAGTTTGTCCGTCGCGGAGATTCTCCATCGCGGAATTTCTCCAGCGCGGAGTTTATACAACGCGGAGTTTCTCCAGCGCGGACTTTCTCCAACGCGGACTTTCTCCAACGCGGACCTTCTCCAACGCGGACTTTCTCCAACGCGGAGTATCTCCAACGCGCCGTTTCTTCAACGCGAAATTTCTCCAATGCGGAGTTTCTACAACACGGAGTTTCTCCAACGCGGACTTTCTCCAACACGGACCTTCTCCGACGCGGACTTTCTCCAACGCGGTGCTTCTCCAGCGCGGTGTGTTTCAAGCGCGGAGTTTCTCTAACGCGGAGTTTCTCCAACGCGCCGTTTCTTCAAAGCGAAGTTTCTCCAAGGCGGAGTTTCTCCAACGCGAAGTTTCCCCAACACGGAGTTTCTCTAACACGGAGTTTCTCCAGCGCAGAGTTTCTCCAGCGCGGAGTGTCTCCATCGCGGAGTTTCTCCAGTTCGGCGTTTCTCAAACGCGGAGTTTCTCCAGCGCGGAGTTTCTCCATCGCGGACTCTCTCCAACGCGGACTTTCTCCAACGCGGACTTTCTCCAACGCGGAGTTTCTCCAACGCGGAGTTTCTCCAACGCGCAGTTTCTCCAACGCGAAGTTTCTCCAGCGCGGAGTTTCTCCAACACGGAGTTTCTCCAGCGCGGAGTGTGTCCAGCACGGAGTTTCTCCAGCGCGGAGTTTCTCCAGCCCGGAGTTTCTCCAGCGCAGATTTAATGCAGCACGGAGTTTCTCCAGCGCGGAGTTTTCTCCAACGCGGAGTTTCTCCATCGCGGAGTTTGTCCGTCGCAGACTTTCTGCATCGCGGAGTTTCTCCAGCGCGGAGTTTATTTAACGCGGAGTTTCCCCAGCGCGGACTTTCTCCAACGCGAACTTTCTCCAACGCGGAGTTTCTCCAGCGCGGTGTGTTTCAAGCGCGGAGTTTCTCCAACGCGGAGTCTCCAACGCGCTGTTTCTCCAACGCGAAGTTTCCCCAACGCGGAGTTTCTCCAACACGGATTTTCTCCAGCGCGGAGTTTCTCCAGCCCGGAGTGTCTCCATCGCGGATTTTCTAGAGTTCGGAGTTCCTCAAACGTGGAGTTTCTCCAGCGCGGAGTTTCTCCATCGCGGACTCTCTCCGACGCGGACTTTCTCCAACGCGGAGTTTCTCCAACGCGCAGTTTCTCCAACGCGAAGTTTCTCCAGCGCGGAGTTTCTCGAACACGGAGTATCTCAAGCGCGGAGTTTGTCCAGCACGGAGTTTCTCCTGCGCGGAGTTTCTCCAGCCCGGAGTTTCTCCAGCGCAGATTTCATGCAGCACGGAGTTTCTCCAGCGCGGAGTTTCTCCACCGCGGAGTATCTCCAGCGCGGAGTTTCTCCAGTTCGGAGTTTCTCAAACGCGGAGTTTCTCCAGAGCGGAGTTTCTCCAGAGCGGAGTTTCTCCAGAGCGGAGTTTCTCCAGCGCGGACGTTCTCCAACGCGGACTTTCTCCAACGCGGAGTTTCTCCAACGCGGTTTTTCCAACACGGAGTTTCTCCAACACGGAGTTTCTCCAGCACGGAGTTTCTCCAGCCCGGAGTTTCTCCAGCGTAGAGTTTCTCCAGCGCGGACTTTTCTCCAACGCGGACTTTCATCACCAACGCGGAGTTTCTCCATCGCGGAGTTTGTCCGTCGCGGAGTTTCTCCATCGCGGAGTTTCTCCAGCTCGGAGTTTATCCAACGCGGAGTTTCTCCAGCGCGGACTTTCTCCAACGCGCACTTTCTTCAACGCGGAGTTTCTCCAACGCGGACTTTCTCCAACGCGGACTTTCTCCAACGCGGACATTCTCCAACGCGGACTTTCTCCAACGCGGAGTTTCTCCAGAGCGGTGTGTTTCAAGCGCGGAGTTTCTCCAACGCGGAGCTTCTCCAACGCGCCGTTTCTCCAACGCGAAGTCTCCCCAACACAGAGTTTCTCCAGCGCGGAGTGTCTCTATCGCGGAGTTTGCCCAGTTCGGAGTTTCTCAAACGTAGAGTTTCTCCAGCGCGGAGTTTCCCTATCGCGGACACTCTCCAACGCGGACTTTCTCCAACGCGGAGTTTCTCCAACGCGGAGTTTCTCCAATGCGCAGTTTTTCCAACGCGAAGTTTCTCCTGCGCAGAGTTTGTAAAGCACGGAGTTTCTCCAGCGCGGAGTTTCTCCAGCCCGGAGTTTCTCCAGCGCAGATTTTATGCAGCACGGAGTTTCTCCAGCGCGGAGTTTCTCCAACGCGGAGTTGCTCCAGCGCGGAGTTTCTCCAGCGTAGAATTTCTCCAGAGCGGACTTTTCTCCAACGCGGAGTTTCTCCATCGCGGAGTTTGTCCGTCGTGGAGTTTCTCCATCGCGGAGTTTCTCCAGCGCGGAGATTATACAACGCGGAGTTTCTACAGCGCGGACTTTCTCCAATGCGGACTTTCTTCAACGCGAAGTTTCTCCAACGCGGACTTTCTCCAACGCGGACTTCCTCCAACGCAGACCTTCTCCAACGCGGACTTTCTCCAACGCGGAGTTTCTCCAGCGCGGTGTGTTTCAAGTGCGGAGTTCCTCTAACGCGGAGTTTCTCCAACGCGCCGTTTCTTCAAAGCGAAGTTTCTCCAAGGCGGAGTTTCTCCAACGCGAAGTTTCTCCAACACGGAGTTTCTCCAAAACGGAGTTTCTCCAGCGCGGAGTGTCTCCATCGCGGAGTTTCTCCAGTTCGGAATTTCTCAAACGCGGAGTTTCTCCAGCGCGGAGTTTCTCCATCGCGGACTCTCTCCAACGCGGACTTTCTCCAACGCGGACTTTCTCCAACGTGGAGTTTCTCCAACGCGGAGTTTCTCCAACGCGCAGTTTCTGCAACGCGAAGTTTCTCCAGCGCGGACTTTCTCCAACACGGAGTTTCTCCTGCGCAGAGTTTGTCCAGCACGGAGTTTCTCCAGCGCGGAGTTTCTCCAGCCCGGAGTTTCTCCAGCCCGGAGTTTCTCCAGCGCAGATTTAATGCAGCACGGAGTTTCTCCAGCGCGGAGTTTCTCCAACGCGGAGTTGCTCCAGCGCGGAGTTTCTCCAGCGTAGAGTTTCTCCAGAGCGGACTTTTCTCCAACGCGGAGTTTCTCCATCGCGGAGTTTCTCCAGCGCGGAGTTTATACAACGCGGAGTTTCTCCAGCGCGGACTTTCTCCAACGTGGACTTTCTTCAACGCGGACTTTCTCCAACGCGGACCTTCTCCGACGCGGACTTTCTCCAACGCGGAGTTTCTCCAGCGCGGTGTGTTTCAAGCGCGGAGTATCTCCAACGCGCCGTTTCTTCAACGCGAAGTTTCTCCAAGGCGGAGTTTCTACAACACGGAGTTTCTCCAACGCAGACTTTCTCCAACGCGGACCTTCTCCGACGCGGACTTTCTCCAACGCGGAGTTTCTCCAGCGCGGTGTGTTTCAAGCGCGGAGTTTCTCTAACGCGGAGTTTCTCCAACGCGCCGTTTCTTCAAAGCGAAGTTTGTCCAAGGCGGAGTTTCTCCAACACGGGGTTTCTCCAACACGGAATTTCTCCAGCGCGGAGTTTCTCCACCGCGGAGTATCTCCAGCGCGGAGTTTCTCCAGCACGGACTTTCTCCAATGCGGACTTTCTCCAACGCGGAGTTTCTCCAACGCGGACTTTCTCCAACGCGGACTTTCTCCAACGCGGACCTTCTCCAACGCAGACTTTCTCCAAAGCGGAGTTTCTCCAACGCGCCGTTTCTTCAAAGCGAAGTTTCTCCAAGGCGGAGTTTCTCCAACGCGAAGTTTCCCCAACACGGAGTTTCTCTAACACGGAGTTACTCCAGCGCAGAGTTTCTCCAGCGCGGAGTGTCTCCATCGCGGAGTTTCTCCAGTTCGGAGTTTCTCAAACGCGGAGTTTCTCCAGCGCGGAGTTTCTCCATCGCAGACTCTCTCCAACGCGGACTTTCTCCAACGCGGACTTTCTCCAACGCGCAGATTCTGCAACGAGAAGTTTCTCCAGCGCGGAGTTTCTCCAACACGGAGTTTCTCCAGCGCGGAGTTTGTCCAGCACGGAGTTTCTCCAGCGCGGAGTTTCTCCAGCCCGGAGTTTCTCCAGCGCAGATTTAATGCAGCACGGAGTTTCTCCAGCGCGGAGTTTCTCCAACGCGGAGTTGCTCCAGCGCGGAGTTTCTCCAGCGTAGAGTTTCTCCAGAGCGGACTTTTCTCCAACGCGGAGTTTCTCCATCGCGGAGTTTGTCCGTCGCAGACTTTCTTCATCGCGGAGTTTCTCCAGCGCGGAGTTTATACAGCGCGGAGTTTCTCCAGCGCGGACTTTCTCCAACGCGGACTTTCTTCAACGCGGAGTTTCTCCAACGCGACTCTCTCCAACGCGGACTTTCTCCAACGCGGACTTTCTCGAACGCAGAGTTTCTCCAACGCGGAGTTTCTCCAACGCGCAGTTTCTCCAACGCGAAGTTTCTCCAGCGCGGAGTTTCTCCAACACGGAGTTTCCCCAGCGCGGAGTTTGTCCAGCACGGAATTTATCCAGCGCGGAGTTTCTGCAGCCCGGAGTTTCTCCAGCGCAGATTTTATGCAGCACGGAGTTTCTCCAGCGCGGAGTTTCTCCAACGCGGAGTTGCTCCAGCGCGGAGTTGCTCCAGCGCGGAGTTTCTCCATCGTAGAGTTTCTCCAGAGCAGACTTTTCTCCAACGCGGAGTTTCTCCATCGCGGAGTTTGTCCGTCGCGGAGTTTCTCCATCGCGGAATTTCTCCAGCGCGGAGTTTATACAACGCGGACTTTCTCCAGCGCGGACTTTCTCCAACGCGGACTTTCTCCAACGCGGACTTTCTTCAACGCAGAGTTTCTCCAACGCGGACTTTCTCCAACGCGGACTTTCTCTAACGCGGACCTTCTCCAACGCGGAGTTTCCCCAGCGCGGTGTGTTTCAAGCGCGGAGTTTCTCCAACGCGGAGTATCTCCAACGCGCCGTTTCTTCAACGCGAAGTTTCTCCAAGGCGGAGTTTCTACAACACGGAGTTTCTCCAACGCGGACTTTCTCCAACACGGACCTTCTCCGACGCGGACTTTCTCCAACGCGGAGTTTCTCCAGCGCGGTGTGTTTCAAGCACGGAGTTTCTCTAACGCGGAGTTTCTCCAACGCGCCGTTTCTTCAAAGCGAAGTTTCTCCAAGGCGGAGTTTCTCCAACGCGAAGTTTCCCCAACACGGAGTTTCTCTAACACGGAGTTACTCCAGCGCAGAGTTTCTCCAGCGCGGAGTGTCTCCATCGCGGAGTTTCTCCAGTTCGGAGTTTCTCAAACGCGGAGTTTCTCCAGCGCGGAGTTTCTCCATCGCAGACTCTCTCCAACGCGGACTTTCTCCAACGCGGACTTTCTCCAACGCGCAGTTTCTGCAACGAGAAGTTTCTCCAGCGCGGAGTTTCTCCAACACGGAGTTTCTCCAGCGCGGAGTTTGTCCAGCACGGAGTTTCTCCAGCGCGGAGTTTCTCCAGCCCGGAGTTTCTCCAGCGCAGATTTAATGCAGCACGGAGTTTCTCCAGCGCGGAGTTTCTCCAACGCGGAGTTGCTCCAGCGCGGAGTTTCTCCAGCGTAGAGTTTCTCCAGAGCGGACTTTTCTCCAACGCGGAGTTTCTCCATCGCGGAGTTTGTCCGTCGCAGACTTTCTTCATCGCGGAGTTTCTCCAGCGCGGAGTTTATACAGCGCGGAGTTTCTCCAGCGCGGACTTTCTCCAACGCGGACTTTCTTCAACGCGGAGTTTCTCCAACGCGACTCTCTCCAACGCGGACTTTCTCCAACGCGGACTTTCTCGAACGCAGAGTTTCTCCAACGCGGAGTTTCTCCAACGCGCAGTTTCTCCAACGCGAAGTTTCTCCAGCGCGGAGTTTCTCCAACACGGAGTTTCCCCAGCGCGGAGTTTGTCCAGCACGGAATTTATCCAGCGCGGAGTTTCTGCAGCCCGGAGTTTCTCCAGCGCAGATTTTATGCAGCACGGAGTTTCTCCAGCGCGGAGTTTCTCCAACGCGGAGTTGCTCCAGCGCGGAGTTTCTCCATCGTAGAGTTTCTCCAGAGCAGACTTTTCTCCAACGCGGAGTTTCTCCATCGCGGAGTTTGTCCGTCGCGGAGTTTCTCCATCGCGGAATTTCTCCAGCGCGGAGTTTATACAACGCGGACTTTCTCCAGCGCGGACTTTGTCCAACGCGGACTTTCTCCAACGCGGACTTTCTTCAACGCAGAGTTTCTCCAACGCGGACTTTCTCCAACGCGGACTTTCTCTAACGCGGACCTTCTCCAACGCGGACTTTCTCCAATGCGGAGTTTCCCCAGCGCGGTGTGTTTCAAGCGCGGAGTTTCTCCAACGCGGAGTATCTCCAACGCGCCGTTTCTTCAACGCGAAGTTTCTCCAAGGCGGAGTTTCTACAACACGGAGTTTCTCCAACGCGGCCTTTCTCCAACACGGACCTTCTCCGACGCGGACTTTCTCCAACGCGGAGTTTCTCCAGCGCGGTGTGTTTCAAGCACGGAGTTTCTCTAACGCGGAGTTTCTCCAACGCGCCGTTTCTTCAAAGCGAAGTTTCTCCAAGGCGGAGTTTCTCCAACGCGAAGTTTCCCCAACACGGAGTTTCTCTAACACGGAGTTACTCCAGCGCAGAGTTTCTCCAGCGCGGAGTGTCTCCATCGCGGAGTTTCTCCAGTTCGGAGTTTCTCAAACGCGGAGTTTCTCCAGCGCGGAGTTTCTCCATCGCAGACTCTCTCCAACGCGGACTTTCTCCAACGCGGACTTTCTCCAACGCGCAGTTTCTGCAACGAGAAGTTTCTCCAGCGCGGAGTTTCTCCAACACGGAGTTTCTCCAGCGCGGAGTTTGTCCAGCACGGAGTTTCTGCAGCGCGGAGTTTCTCCAGCCCGGAGTTTCTCCAGCGCAGATTTAATGCAGCACGGAGTTTCTCCAGCGCGGAGTTTCTCCAACGCGGAGTTGCTCCAGCGCGGAGTTTCTCCAGCGTAGAGTTTCTCCAGAGCGGACTTTTCTCCAACGCGGAGTTTCTCCATCGCGGAGTTTGTCCGTCGCAGACTTTCTTCATCGCGGAGTTTCTCCAGCGCGGAGTTTATACAGCGCGGAGTTTCTCCAGCGCGGACTTTCTCCAACGCGGACTTTCTTCAACGCGGAGTTTCTCCAACGCGACTCTCTCCAACGCGGACTTTCTCCAACGCGGACTTTCTCGAACGCAGAGTTTCTCCAACGCGGAGTTTCTCCAACGCGCAGTTTCTCCAACGCGAAGTTTCTCCAGCGCGGAGTTTCTCCAACACGGAGTTTCCCCAGCGCGGAGTTTGTCCAGCACGGAATTTATCCAGCGCGGAGTTTCTGCAGCCCGGAGTTTCTCCAGCGCAGATTTTATGCAGCACGGAGTTTCTCCAGCGCGGAGTTTCTCCAACGCGGAGTTGCTCCAGCGCGGAGTTTCTCCATCGTAGAGTTTCTCCAGAGCAGACTTTTCTCCAACGCGGAGTTTCTCCATCGCGGAGTTTGTCCGTCGCGGAGTTTCTCCATCGCGGAATTTCTCCAGCGCGGAGTTTATACAACGCGGACTTTCTCCAGCGCGGACTTTCTCCAACGCGGACTTTCTCCAACGCGGACTTTCTTCAACGCAGAGTTTCTCCAACGCGGACTTTCTCCAACGCGGACTTTCTCTAACGCGGACCTTCTCCAACGCGGACTTTCTCCAATGCGGAGTTTCCCCAGCGCGGTGTGTTTCAAGCGCGGAGTTTCTCCAACGCGGAGTATCTCCAACGCGCCGTTTCTTCAACGCGAAGTTTCTCCAAGGCGGAGTTTCTACAACACGGAGTTTCTCCAACGCGGACTTTCTCCAACACGGACCTTCTCCGACGCGGACTTTCTCCAACGCGGAGTTTCTCCAGCGCGGTGTGTTTCAAGCACGGAGTTTCTCTAACGCGGAGTTTCTCCAACGCGCCGTTTCTTCAAAGCGAAGTTTCTCCAAGGCGGAGTTTCTCCAACGCGAAGTTTCCCCAACACGGAGTTTCTCTAACACGGAGTTACTCCAGCGCAGAGTTTCTCCAGCGCGGAGTGTCTCCATCGCGGAGTTTCTCCAGTTCGGAGTTTCTCAAACGCGGAGTTTCTCCAGCGCGGAGTTTCTCCATCGCAGACTCTCTCCAACGCGGACTTTCTCCAACGCGGACTTTCTCCAACGCGCAGTTTCTGCAACGAGAAGTTTCTCCAGCGCGGAGTTTCTCCAACACGGAGTTTCTCCAGCGCGGAGTTTGTCCAGCACGGAGTTTCTCCAGCGCGGAGTTTCTCCAGCCCGGAGTTTCTCCAGCGCAGATTTAATGCAGCACGGAGTTTCTCCAGCGCGGAGTTTCTCCAACGCGGAGTTGCTCCAGCGCGGAGTTTCTCCAGCGTAGAGTTTCTCCAGAGCGGACTTTTCTCCAACGCGGAGTTTCTCCATCGCGGAGTTTGTCCGTCGCAGACTTTCTTCATCGCGGAGTTTCTCCAGCGCGGAGTTTATACAGCGCGGAGTTTCTCCAGCGCGGACTTTCTCCAACGCGGACTTTCTTCAACGCGGAGTTTCTCCAACGCGACTCTCTCCAACGCGGACTTTCTCCAACGCGGACTTTCTCGAACGCAGAGTTTCTCCAACGCGGAGTTTCTCCAACGCGCAGTTTCTCCAACGCGAAGTTTCTCCAGCGCGGAGTTTCTCCAACACGGAGTTTCCCCAGCGCGGAGTTTGTCCAGCACGGAATTTATCCAGCGCGGAGTTTCTGCAGCCCGGAGTTTCTCCAGCGCAGATTTTATGCAGCACGGAGTTTCTCCAGCGCGGAGTTTCTCCAACGCGGAGTTGCTCCAGCGCGGAGTTTCTCCATCGTAGAGTTTCTCCAGAGCAGACTTTTCTCCAACGCGGAGTTTCTCCATCGCGGAGTTTGTCCGTCGCGGAGTTTCTCCATCGCGGAATTTCTCCAGCGCGGAGTTTATACAACGCGGACTTTCTCCAGCGCGGACTTTCTCCAACGCGGACTTTCTCCAACGCGGACTTTCTTCAACGCAGAGTTTCTCCAACGCGGACTTTCTCCAACGCGGACTTTCTCTAACGCGGACCTTCTCCAACGCGGACTTTCTCCAATGCGGAGTTTCCCCAGCGCGGTGTGTTTCAAGCGCGGAGTTTCTCCAACGCGGAGTATCTCCAACGCGCCGTTTCTTCAACGGGAAGTTTCTCCAAGGCGGAGTTTCTACAACACGGAGTTTCTCCAACGCGGACTTTCTCCAACACGGACCTTCTCCGACGCGGACTTTCTCCAACGCGGAGTTTCTCCAGCGCGGTGTGTTTCAAGCACGGAGTTTCTCTAACGCGGAGTTTCTCCAACGCGCCGTTTCTTCAAAGGGAAGTTTCTCCAAGGCGGAGTTTCTCCAACGCGAAGTTTCCCCAACACGGAGTTTCTCTAACACGGAGTTACTCCAGCGCAGAGTTTCTCCAGCGCGGAGTGTCTCCATCGCGGAGTTTCTCCAGTTCGGAGTTTCTCAAACGCGGAGTTTCTCCAGCGCGGAGTTTCTCCATCGCAGACTCTCTCCAACGCGGACTTTCTCCAACGCGGACTTTCTCCAACGCGCAGTTTCTGCAACGAGAAGTTTCTCCAGCGCGGAGTTTCTCCAACACGGAGTTTCTCCAGCGCGGAGTTTGTCCAGCACGGAGTTTCTCCAGCGCGGAGTTTCTCCAGCCCGGAGTTTCTCCAGCGCAGATTTAATGCAGCACGGAGTTTCTCCAGCGCGGAGTTTCTCCAACGCGGAGTTGCTCCAGCGCGGAGTTTCTCCAGCGTAGAGTTTCTCCAGAGCGGAGTTTGTCCGTCGCAGACTTTCTTCATCGCGGAGTTTATACAGCGCGGAGTTTCTCCAGCGCGGACTTTCTCCAACGCGGACTTTCTCCAACGCGGACCTTCTCCAACGCGGAGTTTCTCCAGCGCGGTGTGTTTCAAGCGCGGAGTTTCTCCAACGCGGAGCTTCTCCAACGCGCCGTTTCTCCAACGCGAAGTTTCCCCAACACGGAGTTTCTCCAACACGGATTTTCTCCAGCGCGGAGTTTCTCCAGCGCGGAGTGTCTCCATCGCGGATTTTCTAGAGTTCGGAGTTTCTCAAACGTGGAGATTCTCCAGCGCGGAGTTTCTCTATCGCGGACTCTCTCCAACGCGGACTTTCTCCAACGCGGACTTTCTCCAACGCGGAGTTTCTCCAACACGGAGTTTCTCCAACGCGCAGTTTCTCCAACGCGAAGTTTCTCCAGCGCGGAGTTTCTCGAACACGGAGTTTCTCCAGCGCGGAGTTTGTCCAGCACGGAGTTTCTCCTGCGCGGAGTTTCTCCAGCCCGGAGTTTCTCCAGCGCAGATTTTATGCAGCATGGAGTTTCTCCAGCGCGGAGTTTCTCCACCGCGGAGTATCTCCAGCGCGGTGTGTTTCAAGCGCGGAGTTTCTCCAACGCGGAGCTTCTCCAACGCGCCGTTTCTTCAACGCGAAGTCTCCCCAACACGGAGTTTCTCCAGCGCGGAGTGTCTCCATCGCGGAGTTTCTCCAGTTCGGAGTTTCTCAAACGTGGAGTTTCTCCAGCGCGGAGTTTCCCCATCGCGGACACTCTCCAACGCGGACTTTCTCCAACGCGGAGTTTCTCCAACGCGGAGTTTCTCCAACGCGAAGTTTCTCCAACGCGAAGTTTCTCCAGCGCGGAGTTTCTCCAACACGGAGTTTCTCCTGCGCAGAGTTTGTCCAGCACGGAGTTTCTCCAGCGCGGAGTTTCTCCAGCCCGGAATTTCTCCAGCGCAGATTTTATGCAGCACGGAGTTTCTCCAGCGCGCAGTTTCTCCAACGCGGAGTTGCTCCAGCGCGGAGTTTCTCCAGCGTAGAATTTCTCAAGAGCGGACTTTTCTCCAACGCGGAGTTTCTCCATCGCGGAGTTTGTCCGTCGCGGAGTTTCTCCATCGCGGAGTTACTCCAACGCGGACTTTCTTCAACGCGAAGTTTCTTCAACGCGGACTTTCTCCAACGCGGACTTCGTCCAACGCGGACCTTCTCCAACGCGGACTTTCTCCAACGCGGAGTTTCTCCAGCGCGGTGTGTTTCAAGTGCGGAGTTTCTCCAACGCGGAGAATCTCCAACGCGCCGTTTCTTCAACGCGAAGTTTCTCCAAGGCGGAGTTTCTACAACACGGAGTTTCTTCAACGCGGACTTTCTCCAACGCGGACATTCTCCGACGCGGACTTTCTCCAACGCGGAGTTTCTCCAGCGCGGTGTGTTTCAAGCGCGGAGATTCTCTAACGCGGAGTTTCTCCAACGCGCCGTTTCTACAAAGCGAAGTTTCTCCAAGGCGGAGTTTCTCCAACGCGACGTTTCTCCAACACGGAGTTTCTCCAAAACGGAGTTTCTCCAGCGCGGAGTGTCTCCATCGCGGAGTTTCTCCAGTTCGGAGTTTCTCAAACGCGGAGTTTCTCCAGCGCGGAGTTTCTCCATCGCGGACTCTCTCCAACGCGGACTTTCTCCAACGCAGACTTTCTCCAACGTGGAGTTTCTCGAACGCGGAGTTTCTCCAACGCGCAGTTTCTCCAACGCGAAGTTTCTCCAGCGCGGAGTTTCTCCAACACGGAGTTTCTCCAGCGCGGAGTTTGTCCAGCACGGAGTTCCTCCAGCGCGGAGTTTCTCCAGCCCGGAGTTTCTCCAGCGCAGATTTTATGCAGCACTGAATTTCTCCAGCGGGAGTTTCTCCAACGCGGAGTTGCTCCAGCGCGGAGTTTCTCCAACACGGAGTTTCTCCAGCGCGGAGTTTGTCCAGCACGGAGTTCCTCCAGCGCGGAGTTTCTCCAGCCCGGAGTTTCTCCAGCGCAGATTTTATGCAGCACTGAATTTCTCCAGCGGGAGTTTCTCCAAAGCGGAGTTGCTCCAGCGCGGAGTTTCTCCAGCGTAGAGTTTCTCCAGCGCGGACTTTCTACAACGCGGACTTTCTTCAAACCGGAGTTTCTCCAACGCGGACTTTCTCCAACGCGGACTTTCTCCAACGCGGACCTTCTCCAACGAAGACTTTCTCCAAAGCGGAGTTTCTCCAGCGCGGTGTGTTTCAAGCGCGGAGTTTCTCTAACGCGGAGTTTCTCCAACGCGCCGTTTCTTCAAAGCGATGATTCTCCAAGGCGGAGTTTCTCCAGCGCGGACTTTCTCCAACGCGGACTTTCTCCAACGCGGACTTTCTCCAACGCGGACCTTCTCCAACGCGGACTTTCTCCAACGCGGAGCTTCTCCAACGCGTCGTTTCTCCAACTCAAAGTTTCCCCAACACGGAGTTTCTCCAGCGCGGAGTTTCTCCAGCGCGGAGTGTCTCCATCGCGGAGTTTCTCCAGTTCGGAGTTTCTCAAACGTGGAATTTCTCCAGCGCAGAGTTTCTCCATCGCGACTCTCTCCAACGCGGACTTTCTCCAACGCGGACTTTCTCCAACGCGGAGTTTCTCCAACGCGGAGTTTCTCCAACGCGCAGTTTCTCCAACGCAAAGTTTCTCCAGCGCGGAGTTTCTCCAACACGAAGTTTCCCCAGCGCGGAGTTTGTCCAGCACGGAATTTCTCCAGCGCGGAGTTTCTCCAGCGCAGATTTTATGCAGCACGGAGTTTCTCCAGCGCGGATTTTCTCCAACGCGGAGTTGCTCCAGCGCGGAGTTTCTCCAGCGTAGAGTTTCTCCAGAGCAGACTTTTCTCCAACGCGGAGTTTCTTTATCGCGGAATTTGTCCGTCGCGGAGATTCTCCATCGCGGAATTTCTCCAGCGCGGAGTTTATACAACGCGGAGTTTCTCCAACGCGGACTTTCTCCAACGCGGAGTATCTCCAACGCGCCGTTTCTTCAACGCGAAATTTCTCCAAGGCGGAGTTTCTACAACACGGAGTTTCTCCAACGCGGACTTTCTCCAACACGGACCTTCTCCGACGCGGACTTTCTCCAACGCGGTGTTTCTCCAGCGCGGTGTGTTTCAAGCGCGGAGTTTCTCTAACGCGGAGTTTCTCCAACGCGCCGTTTCTTCAAAGCGAAGTTTCTCCAAGGCGGAGTTTCTCTAACGCGAAGTTTCCCCGACACGGAGTTTCTCTAACACGGAGTTTCTCCAGCGCAGAGTTTCTCCAGCGCGGAGTGTCTCCATCGCGGAGTTTCTCCAGTTCGGCGTTTCTCAAACGCGGAGTTTCTCCAGCGCGGAGTTTCTCCAGCGCGGAGTTTCTCCATCGCGGACTCTCTCCAACGCGGACTTTCTCCAACGCGGACTTTCTCCAACGCGGAGTTTCTCCAACGCGGAGTTTCTCCAACGCGCAGTTTCTCCAACGCGAAGTTTCTCCAGCGCGGAGTTTCTCGAACACGGAGTTTCTCCAGTGCGGAGTTTGTCCAGCACGGAGTTTCTCCTGCGCGGAGTTTCTCCAGCCCGGAGTTTCTCCAGCGCAGATTTTATGCAGCATGGAGCTTCTACAGCGCGGAATTTCTCCACCGCGGAGTATCTCCAGCGCGGTGTGTTTCAAGCGCGGAGTTTCTCCAACGCGGAGCTTCTCCAACGCGCCGTTTCTTCAACGCGAAGTCTCCCCAACACGGAGTTTCTCCAGCGCGGAGTGTCTCCATCGCGGAGTTTCTCCAGTTCGGAGTTTCTCAAACGCGGAGTTTCTCCAGCGCGGAGTTTCCCCATCGCGGACACTCTCCAACGCGGACTTTCTCCAACGCGGAGTTTCTCCAACGCGGAGTTTCTCCAACGCGAAGTTTCTCCAGCGCGGAGTTTCTCCAACACGGAGTTTCTCCTGCGCAGAGTTTGTCCAGCACGGAGTTTCTCCAGCGCGGAGTTTCTCCAGCCCGGAGTTTCTCCAGCGCAGATTTTATGCAGCACGGAGTTTCTCCAGCGCGGAGTTTCTCCAACGCGGAGTTTCTCCAGCGCGGTGTGTTTCAAGCGCGGAGTTTCTCTAACGCGGAGTTTCTCCAACGCGCCGTTTCTTCAAAGCGATGTTTCTCCAAGGCGGAGTTTCTCCAGCGCGGACTTTCTCCAACGCGGACTTTCTTCAACGCGGAGTTTCTCCAACGCGGTCTTTCTCCAACGCGGACTTTCTCCAACGCGGACCTTCTCCAACGCGGACTTTCTCCAACGCGGAGCTTCTCCAACGCGCCGTTTCTCCGACTCGAAGTTTCCCCAACACGGAGTTTCTCCAGCGCGGAGTTTCTCCAGCGCGGAGTGTCTCCATCACGGAGTTTCACCAGTTCGGAGTTTCTCAAACGTGGAATTTCTCCAGCGCAGAGTTTCTCCATCGCGACTCTCTCCAACGCGGACTTTCTCCAACGCGGACTTTCTCCAACGTGGAGTTTCTCCAACGCGGAGTTTCTCCAGCGCAGATTTTATGCAGCACTGAATTTCTCCAGCGGGAGTTTCTCCAACGCGGAGTTGCTCCAGCGCGGAGTTTCTCCAGCGTAGAGTTTCTCCAGAGCGGACTTTTCTCCAACGCGGAGTTTCTACATCGCGGAGTTTGTACGTCGCGGAGTTTCTCCAGCGCGGAGTTTATACAACGCGGAGTTTCTCCAGCGCGGACTTTCTCCAACGCGGACTTTCTTCAAAGCGTAGTTTCACCAACGCGGACTTTCTCCAACGCGGACTTTCTCCAACGCGGACCTTCTCCAACGCAGACTTTCTCCAAAGCGGAGTTTCTCCAGCGCGGTGTGTTTCAAGCGCGGAGTTTCTCTAACGCGGAGTTTCTCCAACGCGCCGTTTCTTCAAAGCGATGTTTCTCCAAGGCGGAGTTTCTCCAGCGCGGACTTTCTCCAACGCGGACTTTCTTCAACGCGGAGTTTCTCCAACGCGGAGCTTCTCCAACGCGCCGTTTCTTCAACGCGAAGTCTCCCCAACACGGAGTTTCTCCAGCGCGGAGTGTCTCCATCGCGGAGTTTCTCCAGTTCGGAGTTTCTCAAACGCGGAGTTTCTCCAGCGCGGAGTTTCCCCATCGCGGACACTCTCCAACGCGGACTTTCTCCAACGCGGAGTTTCTCCAACGCGGAGTTCCTCCAACGCGAAGTTTCTCCAACGCGAAGTTTCTCCAGCGCGGAGTTTCTACATCGCGGAGTTTGTACGTCGCGGAGTTTCTCCATCGCGGAGTTTCTCCAGCGCGGAGTTTATACAACGCGGAGTTTCTCCAGCGCGGACTTTCTCCAACGCGGACTTTCTTCAAAGCGGAGTTTCACCAACGCGGACTTTCTCCAACGCGGACTTTCTCCAACGCGGACCTTCTCCAACGCAGACTTTCTCCAAAGCGGAGTTTCTCCAGCGCGGTGTGTTTCAAGCGCGGAGTTTCTCTAACGCGGAGTTTCTCCAACGCGCCGTTTCTTCAAAGCGATGTTTCTCCAAGGCGGAGTTTCTCCAGCGCGGACTTTCTCCAACGCGGACTTTCTTCAACGCGGAGTTTCTCCAACGCGGAGCTTCTCCAACGCGCCGTTTCTTCAACGCGAAGTCTCCCCAACACGGAGTTTCTCCAGCGCGGAGTGTCTCCATCGCGGAGTTTCTCCAGTTCGGAGTTTCTCAAACGCGGAGTTTCTCCAGCGCGGAGTTTCCCCATCGCGGACACTCTCCAACGCGGACTTTCTCCAACGCGGAGTTTCTCCAACGCGGAGTTCCTCCAACGCGAAGTTTCTCCAACGCGAAGTTTCTCCAGCGCGGAGTTTCTCCAACACGGAGTTTCTCCTGCGCAGAGTTTGTCCAGCACGGAGTTTCTCCAGCGCGGAGTTTCTCCAGCCCGGAGTTTCTCCAGCGCAGATTTTATGCAGCACGGAGTTTCTCCAGCGCGGAGTTTCTCCAACGCGGAGTTTGTCCGTCGCGGAGTTTCTCCATCGCGGAGTTTCTCCAGCGCGGAGTTTATACAACGCGGAGTTTCTCCAGCACGGACTTTCTCCAACGCGGACTTTCTTCAACGCGAAGTTTCTTCAACGCGGACTTTCTCCAACGCGGACTTCCTCCAACGCGGACCTTCTCCAACGCGGACTTTCTCCAACGCGGAGTTTCTCCAGCGCGGTGTGTTTCAAGTGCGGAGTTTCTCCAACGCGGAGAATCTCCAACGCGCCGTTTCTTCAACGCGAAGTTTCTCCAAGGCGGAGTTTCTACAACACGGAGTTTCTCCAACGCGGACTTTCTCCAACGCGGACATTCTCCGACGCGGACTTTCTCCAACGCGGAGTTTCTCCAGCGCGGTGTGTTTCAAGCGCGGAGATTCTCTAACGCGGAGTTTCTCCAACGCGCTGTTTCTACAAAGCGAAGTTTCTCCAAGGCGGAGTTTCTCCAACGCGACGTTTCTCCAACACGGAGTTTCTCCAAAACGGAGTTTCTCCAGCGCGGAGTGTCTCCATCGCGGAGATTCTCCAGTTCGGAGTTTCTCAAACGCGGAGTTTCTCCAGCGCGGAGTTTCTCCATCGCGGACTCTCTCCAACGCGGACTTTCTCCAACGCAGACTTTCTCCAACGTGGAGTTTCTCGAACGCGGAGTTTCTCCAACGCGCAGTTTCTCCAACGCGAAGTTTCTCCAGCGCGGAGTTTCTCCAACACGGAGTTTCTCCAGCGCGGAGTTTGTCCAGCACGGAGTTCCTCCAGCGCGGAGTTTCTCCAGCCCGGAGTTTCTCCAGCGCAGATTTTATGCAGCACTGAATTTCTCCAGCGGGAGTTTCTCCAACGCGGAGTTGCTCCAGCGCGGAGTTTCTCCATCGTAGAGTTTCTCCAGAGCGGACTTTTCTCCAACGCGGAGTTTCTGCATCGCGGAGTTTGTCCGTCGCGGAGTTTCTCCATCGCGGAGTTTCTCCAGCGCGGAGTTTATACAACGCGGAGTTTCTCCAGCGCGGACTTTCTCCAACGCGGACTTTCTTCAAAGCGGAGTTTCTCCAACGCAGACTTTCTCCAGCGCGGACTTTCTCCAACGCGGACCTTCTCCAACGCAGACTTTCTCCAACGCGGACTTTCTCCAATGCGGAGTTTCCCCAGCGCGGTGTGTTTCAAGCGCGGAGTTTCTCCAACGCGGAGTATCTCCAACGCGCCGTTTCTTCAACGCGAAGTTTCTCCAAGGCGGAGTTTCTACAACACGGAGTTTCTCCAACGCGGAGTTTCTCCAGTTCGGAGTTTCTCAAACGCGGAGTTTCTCCAGCGCGGAGTTTCCCCATCGCGGCACTCTCCAACGCGGACTTTCTCCAACGCGGAGTTTCTGCAACGCGGAGTTTCTCCAACGCGAAGTTTCTCCAACGCGAAGTTTCTCCAGCGCGGAGTTTCTCCAACACGGAGTTTCTCCTGCGCAGAGTTTGTCCAGCACGGAGTTTCTCCAGCGCGGAGTTTCTCCAGCCCGGAGTTTCTCCAGCGCAGATTTTATGCAGCACGGAGTTTCTCCAGCGCGGAGTTTCTCCAACGCGGAGTTTCTCCAGCGCGGTGTGTTTCAAGCGCGGAGTGTCTCTAACGCGGAGTTTCTCCAACGCGCCGTTTCTTCAAAGCGATGTTTCTCCAAGGCGGAATTTCTCCAGCGCGGACTTTCTCCAACGCGGACTTTCTTCAACGCGGAGTTTCTCCAACGCGGACTTTCTCCAACGCGGACTTTCTCCAACGCGGACCTTCTCCAACGCGGACTTTCTCCAACGCGGAGCTTCTCCAACGCGCCGTTTCTCCAACTCGAAGTTTCCCCAACACGGAGTTTCTCCAGCGCGGAGTTTCTCCAGCGCGGAGTGTCTCCATTGCGGAGTTTCACCAGTTCGGAGTTTCTCAAACGTGGAATTTCTCCAGCGCAGAGTTTCTCCATCGCGACTCTCTCCAACGCGGACTTTCTCCAACGCGGACTTTCTCCAACGTGGAGTTTCTCCAACGCGGAGTTTCTCCAACGCGCAGTTTCTCCAACGCGCAGTTTCTCCAAAGCGAAGTTTCTCCAGCGCAGAGTTTCTCCAACACGGAGTTTCTCCAGCGCGGAGTTTGTCCAGCACGGAGTTCCTCCAGCGCGGAGTTTCTCCAGCCCGGAGTTTCTCCAGCGCAGATTTTATGCAGCACTGAATTTCTCCAGCGGGAGTTTCTCCAACGCGGAGTTGCTCCAGCGCGGAGTTTCTCCAGCGTAGAGTTTCTCCAGAGCGGACTTTTCTCCAACGCGGAGTTTCTACATCGCGGAGTTTGTACGTCGCGGAGTTTCTCCATCGCGGAGTTTCTCCAGCGCGGAGTTTATACAACGCGGAGTTTCTCCAGCGCGGACTTTCTCCAACGCGGACTTTCTTCAAAGCGGAGTTTCTCCAACGCGGACTTTCTCCAACGCGGACTTTCTCCAACGCGGACCTTCTCCAACGCAGACTTTCTCCAAAGCGGAGTTTCTCCAGCGCGGTGTGTTTCAAGCGCGGAGTTTCTCTAACGCGGAGTTTCTCCAACGCGCCGTTTCTTCAAAGCGATGTTTCTCCAAGGCGGAGTTTCTCCAGCGCGGACTTTCTCCAACGCGGACTTTCTTCAACGCGGAGTTTCTCCAACGCGGAGCTTCTCCAACGCGCCGTTTCTTCAACGCGAAGTCTCCCCAACACGGAGTTTCTCCAGCGCGGAGTGTCTCCATCGCGGAGTTTCTCCAGTTCGGAGTTTCTCAAACGCGGAGTTTCTCCAGCGCGGAGTTTCCCCATCGCGGACACTCTCCAACGCGGACTTTCTCCAACGCGGAGTTTCTCCAACGCGGAGTTTCTCCAACGCGAAGTTTCTCCAACGCAAAGTTTCTCCAGCGCGGAGTTTCTCCAACACGGAGTTTCTCCTGCGCAGAGTTTGTCCAGCACGGAGTTTCTCCAGCGCGGAGTTTCTCCAGCCCGGAGTTTCTCCAGCGCAGATTTTATGCAGCACGGAGTTTCTACAGCGCGGAGTTTCTCCAACGCGGAGTTTGTCCGTCGCGGAGTTTCTCCATCGCGGAGTTTCTCCAGCGCGGAGTTTATACAACGCGGAGTTTCTCCAGCACGGACTTTCTCCAACGCGGACTTTCTTCAACGCGAAGTTTCTTCAACGCGGACTTTCTCCAACGCGGACTTCCTCCAACGCGGACCTTCTCCAACGCGGACTTTCTCCAACGCGGAGTTTCTCCAGCGCGGTGTGTTTCAAGTGCGGAGTTTCTCCAACGCGGAGAATCTCCAACGCGCCGTTTCTTCAACGCGAAGTTTCTCCAAGGCGGAGTTTCTACAACACGGAGTTTCTCCAACGCGGACTTTCTCCAACGCGGACATTCTCCGACGCGGACTTTCTCCAACGCGGAGTTTCTCCAGCGCGGTGTGTTTCAAGCGCGGAGATTCTCTAACGCGGAGTTTCTCCAACGCGCTGTTTCTACAAAGCGAAGTTTCTCCAGCCCGGAGTTTCTCCAGCGCAGATTTTATGCAGCACTGAATTTCTCCAGCGGGGGTTTCTCCAACGCGGAGTTGCTCCAGCGCGGAGTTTCTCCAGCGTAGAGTTTCTCCAGAGCGGACTTTTCTCCAACGCGGAGTTTCTGCATCGCGGAGTTTGTCCGTCGCGGAGTTTCTCCATCGCGGAGTTTCTCCAGCGCGGAGTTTATACAACGCGGAGTTTCTCCAGCGCGGACTTTCTCCAACGCGGACTTTCTTCAAAGCGGAGTTTCTCCAACGCGGACTTTCTCCAGCGCGGACTTTCTCCAACGCGGACCTTCTCCAACGCAGACTTTCTCCAAAGCGGAGTTTCTCCAGCGCGGTGTGTTTCAAGCGCGGAGTTTCTCTAACGCGGAGTTTCTCCAACGCGCCGTTTATTCAAAGCGATGTTTCTCCAAGGCGGAGTTTCTCCAGCGCGGACTTTCTCCAACGCGGACTTTCTTCAACGCGGAGTTTCTCCAACGCGGACTTTCTCCAACGCGGACTTTCTCCAACGCGGACCTTCTCCAACGCGGGCTTTCTCCAACGCGGAGCTTCTCCAACGCGCCGTTTCTCCAACTCGAAGTTTCCCCAACACGGAGTTTCTCCAGCGCGGAGTTTCTCCAGCGCGGAGTGTCTCCATCGCGAAGTTTCACCAGTTCGGAGTTTCTCAAACGTGGAATTTCTCCAGCGCAGAGTTTCTCCATCGCGACTCTCTCCATCGCGGACTCTCTCCAACGCGGACTTTCTCCAACGCAGACTTTCTCCAACGTGGAGTTTCTCCAACGCGCAGTTTCTCCAACGCGCAGTTTCTCCAACGCGAAGTTTCTCCAGCGCGGAGTTTCTCCAACACGGAGTTTCTCCAGCGCGGAGTTTGTCCAGCACGGAGTTCCTCCAGCGCGGAGTTTCTCCAGCCCGGAGTTTCTCCAGCGCAGATTTTATGCAGCACTGAATTTCTCCAGCGGGAGTTTCTCCAACGCGGACTTTCTCCAACGCGGACTTTCTCCAACGCGGACCTTCTCCAACGCGGACTTTCTCCAACGCGGAGCTTCTCCAACGCGCCGTTTCTCCAACTCGAAGTTTCCCCAACACGGAGTCTCTCCAGCGCGGAGTTTCTCCAGCGCGGAGTGTCTCCATCGCGGAGTTTCACCAGTTCGGAGTTTCTCAAACGTGGAATTTCTCCAGCGCAGAGTTTCTCCATCGCGACTCTCTCCATCGCGGACTCTCTCCAACGCGGACTTTCTCCAACGCAGACTTTCTCCAACGTGGAGTTTCTCCAACGCGCAGTTTCTCCAACGCGCAGTTTCTCCAACGCGAAGTTTCTCCAGCGCGGAGTTTCTCCAACGCGGAGTTGCTCCAGCGCGGAGTTTCTCCAGCGTAGAGTTTCTCCAGAGCGGACTTTTCTCCAACGCGGAGTTCCTACATCGCGGAGTTTGTCCGTCGCGGAGTTTCTCCATCGCGGAGTTTCTCCAGCGCGGAGTTTATACAACGCGGAGTTTCTCCAGCGCGGACTTTCTCCAACGCGGACTTTCTTCAAAGCGGAGTTTCTCCAACGCGGACTTTCTCCAGCGCGGACTTTCTCCAACGCGGACCTTCTCCAACGCAGACTTTCTCCAAAGCGGAGTTTCTCCAGCGCGGTTTGTTTCAAGCGCGGAGTTTCTCTAACGCGGAGTTTCTCCAACGCGCCGTTTCTTCAAAGCGATGTTTCTCCAAGGCGGAGTTTCTCCAGCGCGGACTTTCTCCAACGCGGACTTTCTTCAACGCGGAGTTTCTCCAACGCGGACTTTCTCCAACGCGGACTTTCTCCAACGCGGACCTTCTCCAACGCGGACTTTCTCCAACGCGGAGCTTCTCCAACGCGCCGTTTCTCCAACTCGAAGTTTCCCCAACACGGAGTTTCTCCAGCGCGGAGTTTCTCCAGCGCGGAGTGTCTCCATCGCGGAGTTTCACCAGTTCGGAGTTTCTCAAACGTGGAATTTCTCCAGCGCAGAGTTTCTCCATCGCGACTCTCTCCAACGCGGACTTTCTCCAACGCGGACTTTCTCCAACGTGGAGTTTCTCCAACGCGGAGTTTCTCCAACGCGCAGTTTCTCCAACGCGCAGTTTCTCCAAAGCGAAGTTTCTCCAGCGCAGAGTTTCTCCAACACGGAGTTTCTCCAGCGCGGAGTTTGTCCAGCACGGAGTTCCTCCAGCGCGGAGTTTCTCCAGCCCGGAGTTTCTCCAGCGCAGATTTTATGCAGCACTGAATTTCTCCAGCGGGAGTTTCTCCAACGCGGAGTTGCTCCAGCGCGGAGTTTCTCCAGCGTAGAGTTTATACAACGCGGAGTTTCTCCAGCGCGGACTTTCTCCAACGCGGACTTTCTTCAAAGCGGAGTTTCTCCAACGCGGACTTTCTCCAACGCGGACTTTCTCCAACGCGGACCTTCTCCAACGCAGACTTTCTCCAAAGCGGAGTTTCTCCAGCGCGGTGTGTTTCAAGCGCGGAGTTTCTCTAACGCGGAGTTTCTCCAACGCGCCGTTTCTTCAAAGCGATGTTTCTCCAAGGCGGAGTTTCTCCAGCGCGGACTTTCTCCAACGCGGACTTTCTTCAACGCGGAGTTTCTCCAACGCGGAGCTTCTCCAACGCGCCGTTTCTTCAACGCGAAGTCTCCCCAACACGGAGTTTCTCCAGCGCGGAGTGTCTCCATCGCGGAGTTTCTCCAGTTCGGAGTTTCTCAAACGCGGAGTTTCCCCATCGCGGACACTCTCCAACGCGGACTTTCTCCAACGCGGAGTTTCTCCAACGCGGAGTTTCTCCAACGCGAAGTTTCTCCAACGCGAAGTTTCTCCAGCGCGGAGTTTCTCCAACACGGAGTTTCTCCTGCGCAGAGTTTGTCCAGCACGGAGTTTCTCCAGCGCGGAGTTTCTCCAGCCCGGAGTTTCTCCAGCGCAGATTTTATGCAGTACGGAGTTTCTCCAGCGCGGAGTTTCTCCAACGCGGAGTTGCTCCAGCGCGGAGTTTCTCCAGCGTAGAATTTCTCAAGAGCGGACTTTTCTCCAACGCGGAGTTTCTCCATCGCGGAGTTTGTCCGTCGCGGAGTTTCTCCATCGCGGAGTTTCTCCAGCGCGGAGTTTATACAACGCGGAGTTTCTCCAGCACGGACTTTCTCCAACGCGGACTTTCTTCAACGCGAAGTTTCTTCAACGCGGACTTTCTCCAACGCGGACTTCCTCCAACGCGGACCTTCTCCAACGCGGACTTTCTCCAACGCGGAGTTTCTCCAGCGCGGTGTGTTTCAAGTGCGGAGTTTCTCCAACGCGGAGAATCTCCAACGCGCCGTTTCTTCAACGCGAAGTTTCTCCAAGGCGGAGTTTCTACAACACGGAGTTTCTCCAACGCGGACTTTCTCCAACGCGGACATTCTCCGACGCGGACTTTCTCCAACGCGGAGTTTCTCCAGCGCGGTGTGTTTCAAGCGCGGAGATTCTCTAACGTGGAGTTTCTCCAACGCGCTGTTTCTACAAAGCGAAGTTTCTCCAAGGCGGAGTTTCTCCAACGCGACGTTTCTCCAACACGGAGTTTCTCCAAAACGGAGTTTCTCCAGCGCGGAGTGTCTCCATCGCGGAGTTTCTCCAGTTCGGAGTTTCTCAAACGCGGAGTTTCTCCAGCGCGGAGTTTCTCCATCGCGGACTCTCTCCAACGCGGACTTTCTCCAACGCAGACTTTCTCCAACGTGGAGTTTCTCGAACGCGGAGTTTCTCCAACGCGCAGTTTCTCCAACGCGAAGTTTCTCCAGCGCGGAGTTTCTCCAACACGGAGTTTCTCCATCGCGGAGTTTGTCCAACACGGAGTTCCTCCAGCGCGGAGTTTCTCCAGCCCGGAGTTTCTCCAGCGCAGATTTTATGCAGCACTGAATTTCTCCAGCGGGAGTTTCTCCAACGCGGACTTTCTCCAGCGCGGACTTTCTCCAACGCGGACCTTCTCCAACGCACACTTTCTCCAAAGCGGAGTTTCTCCAGCGCGGTGTGTTTCAAGCGCGGAGTTTCTCTAACGCGGAGTTTCTCCAACGCGCCGTTTCTTCAAAGCGATGTTTCTCCAAGGCGGAGTTTCTCCAGCGCGGAGTTTCTCCAACGCGGACTTTCTTCAACGCGGAGTTTCTCCAACGCGGACTTTCTCCAACGCGGACTTTCTCCAACGCGGACCTTCTCCAACGCGGGCTTTCTCCAACGCGGAGCTTGTCCAACGCGCCGTTTCTCCAACTCGAAGTTTCCCCAACACGGAGTTTCTCCAGCGCGGAGTTTCTCCAGCGCGGAGTGTCTCCATCGCGGAGTTTCACCAGTTCGGAGTTTGTCCAGCACGGAGTTCCTCCAGCGCGGAGTTTCTCCTGCCCGGAGTTTCTCCAGCGCAGATTTTATGCAGCACTGAATTTCTCCAGCGGGAGTTTCTCCAACGCGGACTTTCTCCAACGCGGACTTTCTCCAACGCGGACCTTCTCCAACGCGGACTTTCTCCAACGCGGAGCTTCTCCAACGCGCCGTTTCTCCAACTCGAAGTTTCCCCAACACGGAGTCTCTCCAGCGCGGAGTTTCTCCAGCGCGGAGTGTCTCCATCGCGGAGTTTCACCAGTTCGGAGTTTCTCAAACGTGGAATTTCTCCAGCGCAGAGTTTCTCCATCGCGACTCTCTCCATCGCGGACTCTCTCCAACGCGGACTTTCTCCAACGCAGACTTTCTCCAACGTGGAGTTTCTCCAACGCGCAGTTTCTCCAACGCGCAGTTTCTCCAACGCGAAGTTTCTCCAGCGCGGAGTTTCTCCAACACGGAGTTTCTCCAGCGCGGAGTTTGTCCAGCACGGAGTTCCTCCAGCGCGGAGTTTCTCCAGCCCGGAGTTTCTCCAGCGCAGATTTTATGCAGCACTGAATTTCTCCAGCGGGAGTTTCTCAAACGCGGAGTTGCTCCAGCGCGGAGTTTCTCCAGCGTAGAGTTTCTCCAGAGCGGACTTTTCTCCAACGCGGAGTTACTACATCGCGGAGTTTGTCCGTCGCGGAGTTTCTCCATCGCGGAGTTTCTCCAGCGCGGAGTTTATACAACGCGGAGTTTCTCCAGCGCGGACTTTCTCCAACGCGGACTTTCTTCAAAGCGGAGTTTCTCCAACGCGGACTTTCTCCAGCGCGGACTTTCTCCAACGCGGACCTTCTCCAACGCAGACTTTCTCCAAAGCGGAGTTTCTCCAGCGCGGTGTGTTTCAAGCGCGGAGTTTCTCTAACGCGGAGTTTCTCCAACGCGCCGTTTCTTCAAAGCGATGTTTCTCCAAGGCGGAGTTTCTCCAGCGCGGACTTTCTCCAGCGCGGACTTTCTTCAACGCGGAGTTTCTCCAACGCGGACTTTCTCCAACGCGGACTTTCTCCAACGCGGACCTTCTCCAACGCGGGCTTTCTCCAACGCGGAGCTTCTCGAACGCGCCGTTTCTCCAACTCGAAGTTTCCCCAACACGGAGTTTCTCCAGCGCGGAGTTTCTCCAGCGCGGAGTGTCTCCATCGCGGAGTTTCACCAGTTCGGAGTTTCTCAAACGTGGAATTTCTCCAGCGCAGAGTTTCTCCATCGCGACTCTCTCCAACGCGGACTTTCTCCAACGCGGACTTTCTCCAACGTGGAGTTTCTCCAACGCGGAGTTTCTCCAACGCGCAGTTTCTCCAACGCGCAGTTTCTCCAACGCGAAGTTTCTCCAGCGCGGAGTTTCTCCAACACGGAGTTTCTCCAGCGCGGAGTTTGTCCAGCACGGAGTTCCTCCAGCGCGGAGTTTCTCCAGCGCGGAGTTTCTTCAGCGCAGATTTTATGCAGCACTGAATTTCTCCAGCGGGAGTTTCTCAAACGCGGAGTTGCTCCAGCGCGGAGTTTCTCCAGCGTAGAGTTTCTCCAGAGCGGACTTTTCTCCAACGCGGAGTTTCTACATCGCGGAGTTTGTCCGTCGCGGAGTTTCTCCATCGCGGAGTTTCTCCATCGCGGAGTTTCTCCAGCGCGGAGTTTATGCAACGCGGAGTCTCCAGCGCGGACTTTCTCCAGCGCGGACTTTCTTCAAAGCGGAGTTTCTCCAACGCGGACTTTCTCCAACGCGGACTTTCTCCAAGGCGGACCTTCTCCAACGCAGACTTTCTCCAACGCGGACTTTCTCCAACGCGGACCTTCTCCAACGCGGACTTTCTCCAACGCGGAGTATCTCCAACGCGCCGTTTCTTCAACGCGAAATTTCTCCAATGCGGAGTTTCTACAACACGGAGTTTCTCCAACGCGGACTTTTTCCAACACGGACCTTCTCCGACGCGGACTTTCTCCAACGCGGTGTTTCTCCAGCGCGGTGTGTTTCAAGCGCGGAGATTCTCTAACGCGGAGTTTCTCCAACGCGCCGTTTCTTCAAAGCGAAGTTTCTCCAAGGCGGAGTTTCTCCAACGCGAAGTTTCCCCAACACGGAGTTTCTCTAACACGGAGTTTCTCCAGCGCAGAGTTTCTCCAGCGCGGAGTGTCTCCATCGCGGAGTTTCTCCAGTTCGGCGTTTCTCAAACGCGGAGTTTCTCCAGCGCGGAGTTTCTCCATCGCGGACTCTCTCCAACGCAGACTTTCTCCAACGCGGACTTTCTCCAACGCGGAGTTTCTCCAACGCGGAGTTTCTCCAACGCGCAGTTTCTCCAACGCGAAGTTTCTCCAGCGCGGACTTTTCCAACGCGGACTTTCTCCAACGCGGACCTTCTCCAACGCGGACTTTCTCCAACGCGGAGCTTCTCCAACGCGCCGTTTCTCCAACTCGAAGTTTCCCCAACAAGGAGTTTCTCCAGCGCGGAGTTTCTCCAGCGCGGAGTGTCTCCATCGCGGAGTTTCACCAGTTCGGAGTTTCTCAAACGTGGAATTTCTCCAGCGCAGAGTTTCTCCATCGCGACTCTCTCCAACGCGGACTTTCTCCATCGCGGACTTTCTCCAACGTGGAGTTTCTCCAACGCGGAGTTTCTCCAACGCGCAGTTTCTCCAACGCGAAGTTTCTCCAGCGCGGAGTTTCTCCAACACGGAGTTTCTCCAGCGCGGAGTTTGTCCAGCACGGAGTTCCTCCAGCGCGGAGTTTCTCCAGCCCGGAGTTTCTCCATCGCAGATTTTATGCAGCACTGAATTTCTCCAGCGGGAGTTTCTCCAACGCGGAGTTGCTCCAGCGCGGAGTTTCTCCAGCGTAGAGTTTCTCCAGAGCGGACTTTTCTCCAACGCGGAGTTTCTACATCGCGGAGTTTGTCCGTCGCGGAGTTTCTCCATCGCGGAATTTCTCCAGCGCGGAGTTTATGCAACGCGGAGTTTCTCCAGCGCGGACTTTCTCCAACGCGGACCTTCTCCAACGCAGACTTTCTCCAAAGCGGAGTTTCTCCAGCGCGGTGTGTTTCAAGCGCGGAGTTTCTCTAACGCGGAGTTTCTCCAACGCGCCGTTTCTTCAAAGCGATGTTTCTCCAAGGCGGAGTTTCTCCAGCGCGGACTTTCTCCAACGCGGACTTTCTTCAACGCGGAGTTTCTCCAACGCGGAGTTTCTCCAACGCGCAGTTTCTCCAACGCAAAGTTTCTCCAGCGCGGAGTTTCTCCAACACGGAGTTTCCCCAGCGCGGAGTTTGTCCAGCACGGAATTTCTCCAGCGCGGAGTTTCTCCAGCGCAGATTTTATGCAGCACGGAGTTTCTCCAGCGCGGACTTTCTCCAACGCGGAGTTGCTCCAGCGCGGAGTTTCTCCAGCGTAGAGTTTCTCCAGAGCGGACTTTTCTCCAACGCGGAGTTTCTCCATCGCGGAGTTTGTCCGTCGCGGACTTTCTTCATCGCGGAGTTTCTCCAGCGCGGAGTTTATACAACGCGGAGTTTCTCCAGCGCGGACTTTCTCCAACGCGGACTTTCACCAACGCGGACCTTCTCCAACGCGGACTTTCTCCAACGCGGAGTATCTCCAACGCGCCGTTTCTTCAACGCGAAATTTCTCCAATGCGGAGTTTCTACAACACGGAGTTTCTCCAACGCGGACTTTCTCCAACACGGACCTTCTCCGACGCGGACTTTCTCCAACGCGGTGCTTCTCCAGCGCGGTGTGTTTCAAGCGCGGAGTTTCTCTAACGCGGAGTTTCTCCAACGCGCCGTTTCTTCAAAGCGAAGTTTCTCCAAGGCGGAGTTTCTCCAACGCGAAGTTTCCCCAACACGGAGTTTCTCTAACACGGAGTTTCTCCAGCGCAGAGTTTCTCCAGCGCGGAGTGTCTCCATCGCGGAGATTCTCCAGTTCGGCGTTTCTCAAACGCGGAGTTTCTCCAGCGCGGAGTTTCTCCATCGCGGACTCTCTCCAACGCGGACTTTCTCCAACGCGGACTTTCTCCAACGCGGAGTTTCTCCAACGCGGAGTTTCTCCAACGCACAGTTTCTCCAACGCGAAGTTTCTCCAGCGCGGAGTTTCTCCAACACGGAGTTTCTCCAGCGCGGAGTGTGTCCAGCACGGAGTTTCTCCAGCGCGGAGTTTCTCCAGCCCGGAGTTTCTCCAGCGCAGATTTAATGCAGCACGGAGTTTTTCCAGCGCGGAGTTTGTCCGTCGCAGACTTTCTTCATCGCGGAGTTTCTCCAGCGCGGAGTTTATTTAACGCGGAGTTTCTCCAATGCGCAGTTTTTCCAACGCGAAGTTTCTCCTGCGCAGAGTTTGTCCAGCACAGAGTTTCTCCAGCGCGGAGTTTGTCCAGCGCGGAGTTTGTCCAGCACGGAGTTCCTCCAGCGCGGAGTTTCTCCAGCCCGGAGTTTCTCCAGCGCAGATTTTATGCAGCACTGAATTTCTCCAGCGGGAGTTTCTCCAACGCGGACTTTCTCCAACGCGGACTTTCTCCAACGCGGACCTTCTCCAACGCGGACTTTCTCCAACGCGGAGCTTCTCCAACGCGCCGTTTCTGCAACTCGAAGTTTCCCCAACACGGAGTCTCTCCAGCGCGGAGTTTCTCCAGCGCGGAGTGTCTCCATCGCGGAGTTTCACCAGTTCGGAGTTTCTCAAACGTGGAATTTCTCCAGCGCAGAGTTTCTCCATCGCGACTCTCTCCATCGCGGACTCTGTCCAACGCGGACTTTCTCCAACGCAGACTTTCTCCAACGTGGAGTTTCTCCAACGCGCAGTTTCTCCAACGCGCAGTTTCTCCAACGCGAAGTTTCTCCAGCGTGGAGTTTCTCCAACACGGAGTTTCTCCACCGCGGAGTTTGTCCAGCACGGAGTTCCTCCAGCGCGGAGTTTCTCCAGCCCGGAGTTTCTCCAGCGCAGATTTTATGCAGCACTGAATTTCTCCAGCGGGAGTTTCTCAAACGCGGAGTTGCTCCAGCGCGGAGTTTCTCCAGCGTAGAGTTTCTCCAGAGCGGACTTTTCTCCAACGCGGAGTTACTACATCGCGGAGTTTCTCCAGCGCGGAGTTTATACAACGCGGAGTTTCTCCAGCGCGGACTTTCTCCAACGCGGACTTTCTTCAAAGCGGAGTTTCTCCAACGCGGACTTTCTCCAGCGCGGACTTTCTCCAACGCGGACCTTCTCCAACGCAGACTTTCTCCAAAGCGGAGTTTCTCCAGCGCGGTGTGTTTCAAGCGCAGAGTTTCTCTAACGCGGAGTTTCTCCAACGCGCCGTTTCTTCAAAGCGATGTTTCTCCAAGGCGGAGTTTCTCCAGCGCGGACTTTCTCCAACGCGGACTTTCTTCAACGCGGAGTTTCTACAACGCGGACTTTCTCCAACGCGGACTTTCTCCAACGCGGACCTTCTCCAACGCGGGCTTTCTCCAACGCGGAGCTTCTCGAACGCGCCGTTTCTCCAACTCGAAGTTTCCCCAACACGGAGTTTCTCCAGCGCGGAGTTTCTCCAGCGCGGAGTGTCTCCATCGCGGAGTTTCACCAGTTCGGAGTTTCTCAAACGTGGAATTTCTCCAGCGCAGAGTTTCTCCATCGCGACTCTCTCCAACGCGGACTTTCTCCAACGCGGACTTTCTCCAACGTGGAGTTTCTCCAACGCGGAGTTTCTCCAACGCGCAGTTTCTCCAACGCGCAGTTTCTCCAACGCGAAGTTTCTCCAGCGCGGAGTTTCTCCAACACGGAGTTTCTCCAGCGCGGAGTTTGTCCAGCACGGAGTTCCTCCAGCGCGGAGTTTCTCCAGCCCGGAGTTTCTTCAGCGCAGATTTTATGCAGCACTGAATTTCTCCAGCGGGAGTTTCTCAAACGCGGAGTTGCTCCAGCGCGGAGTTTCTCCAGCGTAGAGTTTCTCCAGAGCGGACTTTTCTCCAACGCGGAGTTTCTACATCGCGGAGTTTGTCCGTCGCGGAGTTTCTCCATCGCGGAGTTTCTCCATCGCGGTGTTTCTCCAGCGCGGAGTTTATGCAACGCGGAGTCTCCAGCGCGGACTTTCTCCAACGCGGACTTTCTTCAAAGCGGAGTTTCTCCAACGCGGACTTTCTCCAACGCGGACTTTCTCCAACGCGGACCTTCTCCAACGCAGACTTTCTCCAACGCGGACTTTCTCCAACGCGGACCTTCTCCAACGCGGACTTTCTCCAACGCGGAGTATCTCCAACGCGCCGTTTCTTCAACGCGAAATTTCTCCAATGCGGAGTTTCTACAACACGGAGTTTCTCCAACGCGGACTTTCTCCAACACGGACCTTCTCCGACGCGGACTTTCTCCAACGCGGTGTTTCTCCAGCGCGGTGTGTTTCAAGCGCGGAGATTCTCTAACGCGGAGTTTCTCCAACGCGCCGTTTCTTCAAAGCGAAGTTTCTCCAAGGCGGAGTTTCTCCAACGCGAAGTTTCCCCAACACGGAGTTTCTCTAACACGGAGTTTCTCCAGCGCAGAGTTTCTCCAGCGCGGAGTGTCTCCATCGCGGAGTTTCTCCAGTTCGGCGTTTCTCAAACGCGGAGTTTCTCCAGCGCGGAGTTTCTCCATCGCGGACTCTCTCCAACGCAGACTTTCTCCAACGCGGACTTTCTCCAACGCGGAGTTTCTCCAACGCGGAGTTTGTACGTCGCGGAGTTTCTCCATCGCGGAGTTTCTCCAGCGCGGAGTTTATACAACGCGGAGTTTCTCCAGCGCGGACTTTCTCCAACGCGGACTTTCTTCAAAGCGGAGTTTCTCCAACGCGGACTTTCTCCAACGCGGACTTTCTCCAACGCGGACCTTCTCCAACGCAGACTTTCTCCAAAGCGGAGTTTCTCCAGCGCGGTGTGTTTCAAGCGCGGAGTTTCTCTAACGCGGAGTTTCTCCAACGCGCCGTTTCTTCAAAGCGATGTTTCTCCAAGGCGGAGTTTCTCCAGCGCGGACTTTCTCCAACGCGGACTTTCTTCAACGCGGAGTTTCTCCAACGCGGAGCTTCTCCAACGCGCCGTTTCTTCAACGCGAAGTCTCCCCAACACGGAGTTTCTCCAGCGCGGAGTGTCTCCATCGCGGAGTTTCTCCAGTTCGGAGTTTCTCAAACGCGGAGTTTCTCCAGCGCGGAGTTTCCCCATCGCGGACACTCTCCAACGCGGACTTTCTCCAACGCGGAGTTTCTCCAACGCGGAGTTTCTCCAACGCGAAGTTTCTCCAACGCGAAGTTTCTCCAGCGCGGAGTTTCTCCAACACGGAGTTTCTCCTGCGCAGAGTTTGTCCAGCACGGAGTTCCTCCAGCGCGGAGTTTCTCCAGCCCGGAGTTTCTTCAGCGCAGATTTTATGCAGCACTGAATTTCTCCAGCGGGAGTTTCTCAAACGCGGAGTTGCTCCAGCGCGGAGTTTCTCCAGCGTAGAGTTTCTCCAGAGCGGACTTTTCTCCAACGCGGAGTTTCTACATCGCGGAGTTTGTCCGTCGCGGAGTTTCTCCATCGCGGAATTTCTCCAGCGCGGAGTTTATACAACGCGGACTTTCTCCAGCGCGGACTTTCTCCAACGCGGACTTTCTCCAACGCGGACTTTCTTCAACGCAGAGTTTCTCCAACGCGGACTTTCTCCAACGCGGACTTTCTCTAACGCGGACCTTCTCCAACGCGGACTTTCTCCAATGCGGAGTTTCCCCAGCGCGGTGTGTTTCAAGCGCGGAGTTTCTCCAACGCGGAGTATCTCCAACGCGCCGTTTCTTCAACGCGAAGTTTCTCCAAGGCGGAGTTTCTACAACACGGAGTTTCTCCAACGCGGACTTTCTCCAACACGGACCTTCTCCGACGCGGACTTTCTCCAACGCGGAGTTTCTCCAGCGCGGTGTGTTTCAAGCACGGAGTTTCTCTAACGCGGAGTTTCTCCAACGCGCCGTTTCTTCAAAGCGAAGTTTCTCCAAGGCGGAGTTTCTCCAACGCGAAGTTTCCCCAACACGGAGTTTCTCTAACACGGAGTTACTCCAGCGCAGAGTTTCTCCAGCGCGGAGTGTCTCCATCGCGGAGTTTCTCCAGTTCGGAGTTTCTCAAACGCGGAGTTTCTCCAGCGCGGAGTTTCTCCATCGCAGACTCTCTCCAACGCGGACTTTCTCCAACGCGGACTTTCTCCAACGCGCAGTTTCTGCAACGAGAAGTTTCTCCAGCGCGGAGTTTCTCCAACACGGAGTTTCTCCAGCGCGGAGTTTGTCCAGCACGGAGTTTCTCCAGCGCGGAGTTTCTCCAGCCCGGAGTTTCTCCAGCGCAGATTTAATGCAGCACGGAGTTTCTCCAGCGCGGAGTTTCTCCAACGCGGAGTTGCTCCAGCGCGGAGTTTCTCCAGCGTAGAGTTTCTCCAGAGCGGACTTTTCTCCAACGCGGAGTTTCTCCATCGCGGAGTTTGTCCGTCGCAGACTTTCTTCATCGCGGAGTTTCTCCAGCGCGGAGTTTATACAGCGCGGAGTTTCTCCAGCGCGGACTTTCTCCAACGCGGACTTTCTTCAACGCGGAGTTTCTCCAACGCGACTCTCTCCAACGCGGACTTTCTCCAACGCGGACTTTCTCGAACGCAGAGTTTCTCCAACGCGGAGTTTCTCCAACGCGCAGTTTCTCCAACGCGAAGTTTCTCCAGCGCGGAGTTTCTCCAACACGGAGTTTCCCCAGCGCGGAGTTTGTCCAGCACGGAATTTATCCAGCGCGGAGTTTCTGCAGCCCGGAGTTTCTCCAGCGCAGATTTTATGCAGCACGGAGTTTCTCCAGCGCGGAGTTTCTCCAACGCGGAGTTGCTCCAGCGCGGAGTTTCTCCATCGTAGAGTTTCTCCAGAGCAGACTTTTCTCCAACGCGGAGTTTCTCCATCGCGGAGTTTGTCCGTCGCGGAGTTTCTCCATCGCGGAATTTCTCCAGCGCGGAGTTTATACAACGCGGACTTTCTCCAGCGCGGACTTTCTCCAACGCGGACTTTCTCCAACGCGGACTTTCTTCAACGCAGAGTTTCTCCAACGCGGACTTTCTCCAACGCGGACTTTCTCTAACGCGGACCTTCTCCAACGCGGACTTTCTCCAATGCGGAGTTTCCCCAGCGCGGTGTGTTTCAAGCGCGGAGTTTCTCCAACGCGGAGTATCTCCAACGCGCCGTTTCTTCAACGCGAAGTTTCTCCAAGGCGGAGTTTCTACAACACGGAGTTTCTCCAACGCGGACTTTCTCCAACACGGACCTTCTCCGACGCGGACTTTCTCCAACGCGGAGTTTCTCCAGCGCGGTGTGTTTCAAGCACGGAGTTTCTCTAACGCGGAGTTTCTCCAACGCGCCGTTTCTTCAAAGGGAAGTTTCTCCAAGGCGGAGTTTCTCCAACGCGAAGTTTCCCCAACACGGAGTTTCTCTAACACGGAGTTACTCCAGCGCAGAGTTTCTCCAGCGCGGAGTGTCTCCATCGCGGAGTTTCTCCAGTTCGGAGTTTCTCAAACGCGGAGTTTCTCCAGCGCGGAGTTTCTCCATCGCAGACTCTCTCCAACGCGGACTTTCTCCAACGCGGACTTTCTCCAACGCGCAGTTTCTGCAACGAGAAGTTTCTCCAGCGCGGAGTTTCTCCAACACGGAGTTTCTCCAGCGCGGAGTTTGTCCAGCACGGAGTTTCTCCAGCGCGGAGTTTCTCCAGCCCGGAGTTTCTCCAGCGCAGATTTAATGCAGCACGGAGTTTCTCCAGCGCGGAGTTTCTCCAACGCGGAGTTGCTCCAGCGCGGAGTTTCTCCAGCGTAGAGTTTCTCCAGAGCGGACTTTTCTCCAACGCGGAGTTTCTCCATCGCGGAGTTTGTCCGTCGCAGACTTTCTTCATCGCGGAGTTTATACAGCGCGGAGTTTCTCCAGCGCGGACTTTCTCCAACGCGGACTTTCTCCAACGCGGACCTTCTCCAACGCGGAGTTTCTCCAGCGCGGTGTGTTTCAAGCGCGGAGTTTCTCCAACGCGGAGCTTCTCCAACGCGCCGTTTCTCCAACGCGAAGTTTCCCCAACACGGAGTTTCTCCAACACGGATTTTCTCCAGCGCGGAGTTTCTCCAGCGCGGAGTGTCTCCATCGCGGATTTTCTAGAGTTCGGAGTTTCTCAAACGTGGAGATTCTCCAGCGCGGAGTTTCTCTATCGCGGACTCTCTCCAACGCGGACTTTCTCCAACGCGGACTTTCTCCAACGCGGAGTTTCTCCAACACGGAGTTTCTCCAACGCGCAGTTTCTCCAACGCGAAGTTTCTCCAGCGCGGAGTTTCTCGAACACGGAGTTTCTCCAGCGCGGAGTTTGTCCAGCACGGAGTTTCTCCTGCGCGGAGTTTCTCCAGCCCGGAGTTTCTCCAGCGCAGATTTTATGCAGCATGGAGTTTCTCCAGCGCGGAGTTTCTCCACCGCGGAGTATCTCCAGCGCGGTGTGTTTCAAGCGCGGAGTTTCTCCAACGCGGAGCTTCTCCAACGCGCCGTTTCTTCAACGCGAAGTCTCCCCAACACGGAGTTTCTCCAGCGCGGAGTGTCTCCATCGCGGAGTTTCTCCAGTTCGGAGTTTCTCAAACGTGGAGTTTCTCCAGCGCGGAGTTTCCCCATCGCGGACACTCTCCAACGCGGACTTTCTCCAACGCGGAGTTTCTCCAACGCGGAGTTTCTCCAACGCGAAGTTTCTCCAACGCGAAGTTTCTCCAGCGCGGAGTTTCTCCAACACGGAGTTTCTCCTGCGCAGAGTTTGTCCAGCACGGAGTTTCTCCAGCGCGGAGTTTCTCCAGCCCGGAATTTCTCCAGCGCAGATTTTATGCAGCACGGAGTTTCTCCAGCGCGCAGTTTCTCCAACGCGGAGTTGCTCCAGCGCGGAGTTTCTCCAGCGTAGAATTTCTCAAGAGCGGACTTTTCTCCAACGCGGAGTTTCTCCATCGCGGAGTTTGTCCGTCGCGGAGTTTCTCCATCGCGGAGTTACTCCAACGCGGACTTTCTTCAACGCGAAGTTTCTTCAACGCGGACTTTCTCCAACGCGGACTTCGTCCAACGCGGACCTTCTCCAACGCGGACTTTCTCCAACGCGGAGTTTCTCCAGCGCGGTGTGTTTCAAGTGCGGAGTTTCTCCAACGCGGAGAATCTCCAACGCGCCGTTTCTTCAACGCGAAGTTTCTCCAAGGCGGAGTTTCTACAACACGGAGTTTCTTCAACGCGGACTTTCTCCAACGCGGACATTCTCCGACGCGGACTTTCTCCAACGCGGAGTTTCTCCAGCGCGGTGTGTTTCAAGCGCGGAGATTCTCTAACGCGGAGTTTCTCCAACGCGCCGTTTCTACAAAGCGAAGTTTCTCCAAGGCGGAGTTTCTCCAACGCGACGTTTCTCCAACACGGAGTTTCTCCAAAACGGAGTTTCTCCAGCGCGGAGTGTCTCCATCGCGGAGTTTCTCCAGTTCGGAGTTTCTCAAACGCGGAGTTTCTCCAGCGCGGAGTTTCTCCATCGCGGACTCTCTCCAACGCGGACTTTCTCCAACGCAGACTTTCTCCAACGTGGAGTTTCTCGAACGCGGAGTTTCTCCAACGCGCAGTTTCTCCAACGCGAAGTTTCTCCAGCGCGGAGTTTCTCCAACACGGAGTTTCTCCAGCGCGGAGTTTGTCCAGCACGGAGTTCCTCCAGCGCGGAGTTTCTCCAGCCCGGAGTTTCTCCAGCGCAGATTTTATGCAGCACTGAATTTCTCCAGCGGGAGTTTCTCCAACGCGGAGTTGCTCCAGCGCGGAGTTTCTCCAACACGGAGTTTCTCCAGCGCGGAGTTTGTCCAGCACGGAGTTCCTCCAGCGCGGAGTTTCTTCAGCCCGGAGTTTCTCCAGCGCAGATTTTATGCAGCACTGAATTTCTCCAGCGGGAGTTTCTCCAAAGCGGAGTTGCTCCAGCGCGGAGTTTCTCCAGCGTAGAGTTTCTCCAGCGCGGACTTTCTACAACGCGGACTTTCTTCAAACCGGAGTTTCTCCAACGCGGACTTTCTCCAACGCGGACTTTCTCCAACGCGGACCTTCTCCAACGAAGACTTTCTCCAAAGCGGAGTTTCTCCAGCGCGGTGTGTTTCAAGCGCGGAGTTTCTCTAACGCGGAGTTTCTCCAACGCGCCGTTTCTTCAAAGCGATGATTCTCCAAGGCGGAGTTTCTCCAGCGCGGACTTTCTCCAACGCGGACTTTCTTCAACGCGGAGTTTCTCCAACGCGGACTTTCTCCAACGCGGACTTTCTCCAACGCGGACCTTCTCCAACGCGGACTTTCTCCAACGCGGAGCTTCTCCAACGCGTCGTTTCTCCAACTCAAAGTTTCCCCAACACGGAGTTTCTCCAGCGCGGAGTTTCTCCAGCGCGGAGTGTCTCCATCGCGGAGTTTCTCCAGTTCGGAGTTTCTCAAACGTGGAATTTCTCCAGCGCAGAGTTTCTCCATCGCGACTCTCTCCAACGCGGACTTTCTCCAACGCGGACTTTCTCCAACGCGGAGTTTCTCCAACGCGGAGTTTCTCCAACGCGCAGTTTCTCCAACGCAGTTTCTCCAGCGCGGAGTTTCTCCAACACGAAGTTTCCCCAGCGCGGAGTTTGTCCAGCACGGAATTTCTCCAGCGCGGAGTTTCTCCAGCGCAGATTTTATGCAGCACGGAGTTTCTCCAGCGCGGAGTTTCTCCAACGCGGAGTTGCTCCAGCGCGGAGTTTCTCCAGCGTAGAGTTTCTCCAGAGCAGACTTTTCTCCAACGCGGAGTTTCTTTATCGCGGAATTTGTCCGTCGCGGAGATTCTCCATCGCGGAATTTCTCCAGCGCGGAGTTTATACAACGCGGAGTTTCTCCAACGCGGACTTTCTCCAACGCGGAGTATCTCCAACGCGCCGTTTCTTCAACGCGAAATTTCTCCAAGGCGGAGTTTCTACAACACGGAGTTTCTCCAACGCGGACTTTCTCCAACACGGACCTTCTCCGACGCGGACTTTCTCCAACGCGGTGTTTCTCCAGCGCGGTGTGTTTCAAGCGCGGAGTTTCTCTAACGCGGAGTTTCTCCAACGCGCCGTTTCTTCAAAGCGAAGTTTCTCCAAGGCGGAGTTTCTCTAACGCGAAGTTTCCCCAACACGGAGTTTCTCTAACACGGAGTTTCTCCAGCGCAGAGTTTCTCCAGCGCGGAGTGTCTCCATCGCGGAGTTTCTCCAGTTCGGCGTTTCTCAAACGCGGAGTTTCTCCAGCGCGGAGTTTCTCCATCGCGGACTCTCTCCAACGCGGACTTTCTCCAACGCGGACTTTCTCCAACGCGGAGTTTCTCCAACGCGGAGTTTCTCCAACGCGCAGTTTCTCCAACGCGAAGTTTCTCCAGCGCGGAGTTTCTCGAACACGGAGTTTCTCCAGCGCGGAGTTTGTCCAGCACGGAGTTTCTCCTGCGCGGAGTTTCTCCAGCCCGGAGTTTCTCCAGCGCAGATTTTATGCAGCATGGAGCTTCTCCAGCGCGGAATTTCTCCACCGCGGAGTATCTCCAGCGCGGTGTGTTTCAAGCGCGGAGTTTCTCCAACGCGGAGCTTCTCCAACGCGCCGTTTCTTCAACGCGAAGTCTCCCCAACACGGAGTTTCTCCAGCGCGGAGTGTCTCCATCGCGGAGTTTCTCCAGTTCGGAGTTTCTCAAACGCGGAGTTTCTCCAGCGCGGAGTTTCCCCATCGCGGACACTCTCCAACGCGGACTTTCTCCAACGCGGAGTTTCTCCAACGCGGAGTTTCTCCAACGCGAAGTTTCTCCAGCGCGGAGTTTCTCCAACACGGAGTTTCTCCTGCGCAGAGTTTGTCCAGCACGGAGTTTCTCCAGCGCGGAGTTTCTCCAGCCCGGAGTTTCTCCAGCGCAGATTTTATGCAGCACGGAGTTTCTCCAGCGCGGAGTTTCTCCAACGCGGAGTTTCTCCAGCGCGGTGTGTTTCAAGCGCGGAGTTTCTCTAACGCGGAGTTTCTCCAACGCGCCGTTTCTTCAAAGCGATGTTTCTCCAAGGCGGAGTTTCTCCAGCGCGGACTTTCTCCAACGCGGACTTTCATCAACGCGGAGTTTCTCCAACGCGGTCTTTCTCCAACGCGGACTTTCTCCAACGCGGACCTTCTCCAACGCGGACTTTCTCCAACGCGGAGCTTCTCCAACGCGCCGTTTCTCCGACTCGAAGTTTCCCCAACACGGAGTTTCTCCAGCGCGGAGTTTCTCCAGCGCGGAGTGTCTCCATCACGGAGTTTCACCAGTTCGGAGTTTCTCAAACGTGGAATTTCTCCAGCGCAAAGTTTCTCCATCGCGACTCTCTCCAACGCGGACTTTCTCCAACGCGGACTTTCTCCAACGTGGAGTTTCTCCAACGCGGAGTTTCTCCAGCGCAGATTTTATGCAGCACTGAATTTCTCCAGCGGGAGTTTCTCCAACGCGGAGTTGCTCCAGCGCGGAGTTTCTCCAGCGTAGAGTTTCTCCAGAGCGGACTTTTCTCCAACGCGGAGTTTCTACATCGCGGAGTTTGTACGTCGCGGAGTTTCTCCATCGCGGAGTTTATACAACGCGGAGTTTCTCCAGCGCGGACTTTCTCCAACGCGGACTTTCTTCAAAGCGGAGTTTCACCAACGCGGACTTTCTCCAACGCGGACTTTCTCCAACGCGGACCTTCTCCAACGCAGACTTTCTCCAAAGCGGAGTTTCTCCAGCGCGGTGTGTTTCAAGCGCGGAGTTTCTCTAACGCGGAGTTTCTCCAACGCGCCGTTTCTTCAAAGCGATGTTTCTCCAAGGCGGAGTTTCTCCAGCGCGGACTTTCTCCAACGCGGACTTTCTTCAACGCGGAGTTTCTCCAACGCGGAGCTTCTCCAACGCGCCGTTTCTTCAACGCGAAGTCTCCCCAACACGGAGTTTCTCCAGCGCGGAGTGTCTCCATCGCGGAGTTTCTCCAGTTCGGAGTTTCTCAAACGCGGAGTTTCTCCAGCGCGGAGTTTCCCCATCGCGGACACTCTCCAACGCGGACTTTCTCCAACGCGGAGTTTCTCCAACGCGGAGTTCCTCCAACGCGAAGTTTCTCCAACGCGAAGTTTCTCCAGCGCGGAGTTTCTACATCGCGGAGTTTGTACGTCGCGGAGTTTCTCCATCGCGGAGTTTCTCCAGCGCGGAGTTTATACAACGCGGAGTTTCTCCAGCGCGGACTTTCTCCAACGCGGACTTTCTTCAAAGCGGAGTTTCACCAACGCGGACTTTCTCCAACGCGGACTTTCTCCAACGCGGACCTTCTCCAACGCAGACTTTCTCCAAAGCGGAGTTTCTCCAGCGCGGTGTGTTTCAAGCGCGGAGTTTCTCTAACGCGGAGTTTCTCCAACGCGCCGTTTCTTCAAAGCGATGTTTCTCCAAGGCGGAGTTTCTCCAGCGCGGACTTTCTCCAACGCGGACTTTCTTCAACGCGGAGTTTCTCCAACGCGGAGCTTCTCCAACGCGCCGTTTCTTCAACGCGAAGTCTCCCCAACACGGAGTTTCTCCAGCGCGGAGTGTTTCCATCGCGGAGTTTCTCCAGTTCGGAGTTTCTCAAACGCGGAGTTTCTCCAGCGCGGAGTTTCCCCATCGCGGACACTCTCCAACGCGGACTTTCTCCAACGCGGAGTTTCTCCAACGCGGAGTTCCTCCAACGCGAAGTTTCTCCAACGCGAAGTTTCTCCAGCGCGGAGTTTCTCCAACACGGAGTTTCTCCTGCGCAGAGTTTGTCCAGCACGGAGTTTCTCCAGCGCGGAGTTTCTCCAGCCCGGAGTTTCTCCAGCGCAGATTTTATGCAGCACGGAGTTTCTCCAGCGCGGAGTTTCTCCAACGCGGAGTTTGTCCGTCGAGGAGTTTCTCCATCGCGGAGTTTCTCCAGCGCGGAGTTTATACAACGCGGAGTTTCTCCAGCACGGACTTTCTCCAACGCGGACTTTCTTCAACGCGAAGTTTCTTCAACGCGGACTTTCTCCAACGCGGACTTCCTCCAACGCGGACCTTCTCCAACGCGGACTTTCTCCAACGCGGAGTTTCTCCAGCGCGGTGTGTTTCAAGTGCGGAGTTTCTCCAACGCGGAGAATCTCCAACGCGCCGTTTCTTCAACGCGAAGTTTCTCCAAGGCGGAGTTTCTACAACACGGAGTTTCTCCAACGCGGACTTTCTCCAACGCGGACATTCTCCGACGCGGACTTTCTCCAACGCGGAGTTTCTCCAGCGCGGTGTGTTTCAAGCGCGGAGATTCTCTAACGCGGAGTTTCTCCAACGCGCTGTTTCTACAAAGCGAAGTTTCTCCAAGGCGGAGTTTCTCCAACGCGACGTTTCTCCAACACGGAGTTTCTCCAAAACGGAGTTTCTCCAGCGCGGAGTGTCTCCATCGCGGAGATTCTCCAGTTCGGAGTTTCTCAAACGCGGAGTTTCTCCAGCGCGGAGTTTCTCCATCGCGGACTCTCTCCAACGCGGACTTTCTCCAACGCAGACTTTCTCCAACGTGGAGTTTCTCGAACGCGGAGTTTCTCCAACGCGCAGTTTCTCCAACGCGAAGTTTCTCCAGCGCGGAGTTTCTCCAACACGGAGTTTCTCCAGCGCGGAGTTTGTCCAGCACGGAGTTCCTCCAGCGCGGAGTTTCTCCAGCCCGGAGTTTCTCCAGCGCAGATTTTATGCAGCACTGAATTTCTCCAGCGGGAGTTTCTCCAACGCGGAGTTGCTCCAGCGCGGAGTTTCTCCATCGTAGAGTTTCTCCAGAGCGGACTTTTCTCCAGCGCGGAGTTTCTGCATCGCGGAGTTTGTCCGTCGCGGAGTTTCTCCATCGCGGAGTTTCTCCAGCGCGGAGTTTATACAACGCGGAGTTTCTCCAGCGCGGACTTTCTCCAACGCGGACTTTCTTCAAAGCGGAGTTTCTCCAACGCAGACTTTCTCCAGCGCGGACTTTCTCCAACGCGGACCTTCTCCAACGCAGACTTTCTCCAACGCGGACTTTCTCCAATGCGGAGTTTCCCCAGCGCGGTGTGTTTCAAGCGCGGAGTTTCTCCAACGCGGAGTATCTCCAACGCGCCGTTTCTTCAACGCGAAGTTTCTCCAAGGCGGAGTTTCTACAACACGGAGTTTCTCCAACGCGGAGTTTCTCCAGTTCGGAGTTTCTCAAACGCGGAGTTTCTCCAGCGCGGAGTTTCCCCATCGCGGCACTCTCCAACGCGGACTTTCTCCAACGCGGAGTTTCTGCAACGCGGAGTTTCTCCAACGCGAAGTTTCTCCAACGCGAAGTTTCTCCAGCGCGGAGTTTCTCCAACACGGAGTTTCTCCTGCGCAGAGTTTGTCCAGCACGGAGTTTCTCCAGCGCAGATTTTATGCAGCACGGAGTTTCTCCAGCGCGGAGTTTCTCCAACGCGGAGTTTCTCCAGCGCGGTGTGTTTCAAGCGCGGAGTGTCTCTAACGCGGAGTTTCTCCAACGCGCCGTTTCTTCAAAGCGATGTTTCTCCAAGGCGGAATTTCTCCAGCGCGGACTTTCTCCAACGCGGACTTTCTTCAACGCGGAGTTTCTCCAACGCGGACTTTCTCCAACGCGGACTTTCTCCAACGCGGACCTTCTCCAACGCGGACTTTCTCCAACGCGGAGCTTCTCCAACGCGCCGTTTCTCCAACTCGAAGTTTCCCCAACACGGAGTTTCTCCAGCGCGGAGTTTCTCCAGCGCGGAGTGTCTCCATTGCGGAGTTTCACCAGTTCGGAGTTTCTCAAACGTGGAATTTCTCCAGCGCAGAGTTTCTCCATCGCGACTCTCTCCAACGCGGACTTTCTCCAACGCGGACTTTCTCCAACGCGGAGTTTCTCCAACGCGCAGTTTCTCCAACGCGCAGTTTCTCCAAAGCGAAGTTTCTCCAGCGCAGAGTTTCTCCAACACGGAGTTTCTCCAGCGCGGAGTTTGTCCAGCACGGAGTTCCTCCAGCGCGGAGTTTCTCCAGCCCGGAGTTTCTCCAGCGCAGATTTTATGCAGCACTGAATTTCTCCAGCGGGAGTTTCTCCAACGCGGAGTTGCTCCAGCGCGGAGTTTCTCCAGCGTAGAGTTTCTCCAGAGCGGACTTTTCTCCAACGCGGAGTTTCTACATCGCGGAGTTTGTACGTCGCGGAGTTTCTCCATCGCGGAGTTTCTCCAGCGCGGAGTTTATACAACGCGGAGTTTCTCCAGCGCGGACTTTCTCCAACGCGGACTTTCTTCAAAGCGGAGTTTCTCCAACGCGGACTTTCTCCAACGCGGACTTTCTCCAACGCGGACCTTCTCCAACGCAGACTTTCTCCAAAGCGGAGTTTCTCCAGCGCGGTGTGTTTCAAGCGCGGAGTTTCTCTAACGCGGAGTTTCTCCAACGCGCCGTTTCTTCAAAGCGATGTTTCTCCAAGGCGGAGTTTCTCCAGCGCGGACTTTCTCCAACGCGGACTTTCTTCAACGCGGAGTTTCTCCAACACGGAGTTTCTCCAGCGCGGAGTGTCTCCATCGCGGAGTTTCTCCAGTTCGGAGTTTCTCAAACGCGGAGTTTCTCCAGCGCGGAGTTTCCCCATCGCGGACACTCTCCAACGCGGACTTTCTCCAACGCGGAGTTTCTCCAACGCGGAGTTTCTCCAACGCGAAGTTTCTCCAACGCGAAGTTTCTCCAGCGCGGAGTTTCTCCAACACGGAGTTTCTCCTGCGCAGAGTTTGTCCAGCACGGAGTTTCTCCAGCGCGGAGTTTCTCCAGCCCGGAGTTTCTCCAGCGCAGATTTTATGCAGCACGGAGTTTCTACAGCGCGGAGTTTCTCCAACGCGGAGTTTGTCCGTCGCGGAGTTTCTCCATCGCGGAGTTTCTCCAGCGCGGAGTTTATACAACGCGGAGTTTCTCCAGCACGGACTTTCTCCAACGCGGACTTTCTTCAACGCGAAGTTTCTTCAACGCGGACTTTCTCCAACGCGGACTTCCTCCAACGCGGACCTTCTCCAACGCGGACTTTCTCCAACGCGGAGTTTCTCCAGCGCGGTGTGTTTCAAGTGCGGAGTTTCTCCAACGCGGAGAATCTCCAACGCGCCGTTTCTTCAACGCGAAGTTTCTCCAAGGCGGAGTTTCTACAACACGGAGTTTCTCCAACGCGGACTTTCTCCAACGCGGACATTCTCCGACGCGGACTTTCTCCAACGCGGAGTTTCTCCAGCGCGGTGTGTTTCAAGCGCGGAGATTCTCTAACGCGGAGTTTCTCCAACGCGCTGTTTCTACAAAGCGAAGTTTCTCCAGCCCGGAGTTTCTCCAGCGCAGATTTTATGCAGCACTGAATTTCTCCAGCGGGGGTTTCTCCAACGCGGAGTTGCTCCAGCGCGGAGTTTCTCCAGCGTAGAGTTTCTCCAGAGCGGACTTTTCTCCAACGCGGAGTTTCTGCATCGCGGAGTTTGTCCGTCGCGGAGTTTCTCCATCGCGGAGTTTCTCCAGCGCGGAGTTTATACAACGCGGAGTTTCTCCAGCGCGGACTTTCTCCAACGCGGACTTTCTTCAAAGCGGAGTTTCTCCAACGCGGACTTTCTCCAGCGCGGACTTTCTCCAACGCGGACCTTCTCCAACGCAGACTTTCTCCAAAGCGGAGTTTCTCCAGCGCGGTGTGTTTCAAGCGCGGAGTTTCTCTAACGCGGAGTTTCTCCAACGCGCCGTTTATTCAAAGCGATGTTTCTCCAAGGCGGAGTTTCTCCAGCGCGGACTTTCTCCAACGCGGACTTTCTTCAACGCGGAGTTTCTCCAACGCGGACTTTCTCCAACGCGGACTTTCTCCAACGCGGACCTTCTCCAACGCGGGCTTTCTCCAACGCGGAGCTTCTCCAACGCGCCGTTTCTCCAACTCGAAGTTTCCCCAACACGGAGTTTCTCCAGCGCGGAGTTTCTCCAGCGCGGAGTGTCTCCATCGCGAAGTTTCACCAGTTCGGAGTTTCTCAAACGTGGAATTTCTCCAGCGCAGAGTTTCTCCATCGCGACTCTCTCCATCGCGGACTCTCTCCAACGCGGACTTTCTCCAACGCAGACTTTCTCCAACGTGGAGTTTCTCCAACGCGCAGTTTCTCCAACGCGCAGTTTCTCCAACGCGAAGTTTCTCCAGCGCGGAGTTTCTCCAACACGGAGTTTCTCCAGCGCGGAGTTTGTCCAGCACGGAGTTCCTCCAGCGCGGAGTTTCTCCAGCCCGGAGTTTCTCCAGCGCAGATTTTATGCAGCACTGAATTTCTCCAGCGGGAGTTTCTCCAACGCGGACTTTCTCCAACGCGGACTTTCTCCAACGCGGACCTTCTCCAACGCGGACTTTCTCCAACGCGGAGCTTCTCCAACGCGCCGTTTCTCCAACTCGAAGTTTCCCCAACACGGAGTCTCTCCAGCGCGGAGTTTCTCCAGCGCAGAGTGTCTCCATCGCGGAGTTTCACCAGTTCGGAGTTTCTCAAACGTGGAATTTCTCCAGCGCAGAGTTTCTCCATCGCGACTCTCTCCATCGCGGACTCTCTCCAACGCGGACTTTCTCCAACGCAGACTTTCTCCAACGTGGAGTTTCTCCAACGCGCAGTTTCTCCAACGCGCAGTTTCTCCAACGCGAAGTTTCTCCAGCGCGGAGTTTCTCCAGCGCGGAGTGTCTCCATCGCGGAGTTTCACCAGTTCGGAGTTTCTCAAACGTGGAATTTCTCCAGCGCAGAGTTTCTCCATCGCGACTCTCTCCAACGCGGACTTTCTCCAACGCGGACTTTCTCCAACGTGGAGTTTCTCCAACGCGGAGTTTCTCCAACGCGCAGTTTCTCCAACGCGCAGTTTCTCCAAAGCGAAGTTTCTCCAGCGCAGAGTTTCTCCAACACGGAGTTTCTCCAGCGCGGAGTTTGTCCAGCACGGAGTTCCTCCAGCGCGGAGTTTCTCCAGCCCGGAGTTTCTCCAGCGCAGATTTTATGCAGCACTGAATTTCTCCAGCGGGAGTTTCTCCAACGCGGAGTTGCTCCAGCGCGGAGTTTCTCCAGCGTAGAGTTTCTCCAGAGCGGACTTTTCTCCAACGCGGAGTTTCTACATCGCGCAGTTTGTACGTCGCGGAGTTTCTCCATCGCGGAGTTTCTCCAGCGCGGAGTTTATACAACGCGGAGTTTCTCCAGCGCGGACTTTCTCCAGCGCGGACTTTCTTCAAAGCGGAGTTTCTCCAACGCGGACTTTCTCCAACGCGGACCTTCTCCAACGCAGACTTTCTCCAAAGCGGAGTTTCTCCAGCGCGGTGTGTTTCAAGCGCGGAGTTTCTCTAACGCGGAGTTTCTCCAACGCGCCGTTTCTTCAAAGCGATGTTTCTCCAAGGCGGAGTTTCTCCAGCGCGGACTTTCTCCAACGCGGACTTTCTTCAACGCGGAGTTTCTCCAACGCGGAGCTTCTCCAACGCGCCGTTTCTTCAACGCGAAGTCTCCCCAACACGGAGTTTCTCCAGCGCGGAGTGTCTCCATCGCGGAGTTTCTCCAGTTCGGAGTTTCTCAAACGCGGAGTTTCCCCATCGCGGACACTCTCCAACGCGGACTTTCTCCAACGCGGAGTTTCTCCAACGCGGAGTTTCTCCAACGCGAAGTTTCTCCAACGCGAAGTTTCTCCAGCGCGGAGTTTCTCCTGCGCAGAGTTTGTCCAGCACGGAGTTTCTCCAGCGCGGAGTTTCTCCAGCCCGGAGTTTCTCCAGCGCAGATTTTATGCAGCACGGAGTTTCTCCAGCGCGGAGTTTCTCCAACGCGGAGTTGCTCCAGCGCGGAGTTTCTCCAGCGTAGAATTTCTCAAGAGCGGACTTTTCTCCAAAGCGGAGTTTCTCCATCGCGGAGTTTGTCCGTCGCGGAGTTTCTCCATCGCGGAGTTTCTCCAGCGCGGAGTTTATACAACGCGGAGTTTCTCCAGCACGGACTTTCTCCAACGCGGACTTTCTTCAACGCGAAGTTTCTTCAACGCGGACTTTCTCCAACGCGGACTTCCTCCAACGCGGACCTTCTCCAACGCGGACTTTCTCCAACGCGGAGTTTCTCCAGCGCGGTGTGTTTCAAGTGCGGAGTTTCTCCAACGCGGAGAATCTCCAACGCGCCGTTTCTTCAACGCGAAGTTTCTCCAAGGCGGAGTTTCTACAACACGGAGTTTCTCCAACGCGGACTTTCTCCAACGCGGACATTCTCCGACGCGGACTTTCTCCAACGCGGAGTTTCTCCAGCGCGGTGTGTTTCAAGCGCGGAGATTCTCTAACGTGGAGTTTCTCCAACGCGCTGTTTCTACAAAGCGAAGTTTCTCCAAGGCGGAGTTTCTCCAACGCGACGTTTCTCCAACACGGAGTTTCTCCAAAACGGAGTTTCTCCAGCGCGGAGTGTCTCCATCGCAGATTTTATGCAGCACTGAATTTCTCCAGCGGGAGTTTCTCCAACGCGGAGTTGCTCCAGCGCGGAGTTTCTCCAGCGTAGAGTTTCTCCAGAGCGGACTTTTCTCCAACGCGGAGTTTCTGCATCGCGGAGTTTGTCCGTCGCGGAGTTTCTCCATCGCGGAGTTTCTCCAGCGCGGAGTTTATACAACGCGGAGTTTCTCCAGCGCGGACTTTCTCCAACACGGACTTTCTTCAAAGCGGAGTTTCTCCAACGCGGACTTTCTCCAGCGCGGACTTTCTCCAACGCGGACCTTCTCCAACGCACACTTTCTCCAAAGCGGAGTTTCTCCAGCGCGGTGTGTTTCAAGCGCGGAGTTTCTCTAACGCGGAGTTTCTCCAACGCGCCGTTTCTTCAAAGCGATGTTTCTCCAAGGCGGAGTTTCTCCAGCGCGGAGTTTCTCCAACGCGGACTTTCTTCAACGCGGAGTTTCTCCAACGCGGACTTTCTCCAACGCGGACTTTCTCCAACGCGGACCTTCTCCAACGCGGGCTTTCTCCAACGCGGAGCTTGTCCAACGCGCCGTTTCTCCAACTCGAAGTTTCCCCAACACGGAGTTTCTCAAGCGCGGAGTTTCTCCAGCGCGGAGTGTCTCCATAGCGGAGTTTCACCAGTTCGGAGTTTCTCAAACGTGGAATTTCTACAGCGCAGAGTTTCTCCATCGCGACTCTCTCCATCGCGGACTCTCTCCAACGCGGACTTTCTCCAATGCAGACTTTCTCCAACGTGGAGTTTCTCCAAGGCGCAGTTTCTCCAACGCGCTGTTTCTCCAACGCGAAGTTTCTCCAGCGCGGAGTTTCTCCAACACGGAGTTTCTCCAGCGCGGAGTTTGTCCAGCACGGAGTTCCTCCAGCGCGGAGTTTCTCCAGCCCTGAGTTTCTCCAGCGCAGATTTTATGCAGCACTGAATTTCTCCAGCGGGAGTTTCTCCAACGCGGACTTTCTCCAACGCGGACTTTCTCTAATGCGGACCTTCTCCAACGCGGACTTTCTCCAACGCGGAGCTTCTCCAACGCGCCGTTTCTCCAACTCGAAGTTTCCCCAACACGGAGTCTCTCCAGCGCGGAGTTTCTCCAGCGCGGAGTGTCTCCATCGCGGAGTTTCACCAGTTCGGAGTTTCTCAAACGTGGAATTTCTCCAGCGCAGAGTTTCTCCATCGCGACTCTCTCCATCGCGGACTCTCTCCAACGCGGACTTTCTCCAACGCAGACTTTCTCCAACGTGGAGTTTCTCCAACGCGCAGTTTCTCCAACGCGCAGTTTCTCTAACGCGAAGTTTCTCCAGCGCGGAGTTTCTAAAACACGGAGTTTCTCCAGCGCGGAGTTTGTCCAGCACGGAGTTCCTCCAGCGCGGAGTTTCTCCAGCCCGGAGTTTCTCCAGCGCAGATTTTATGCAGCACTGAATTTCTCCAGCGGGAGTTTCTCAAACGCGGAGTTGCTCCAGCGCGGAGTTTCTCCACCGTAGAGTTTCTCCAGAGCGGACTTTTCTCCAACGCGGAGTTACTACATCGCGGAGTTTGTCCGTCGCGGAGTTTCTCCATCGCGGAGTTTCTCCAGCGCGGAGTTTATACAACGCGGAGTTTCTCCAGCGCGGACTTTCTCCAACGCGGACTTTCTTCAAAGCGGAGTTTCTCCAACGCGGACTTTCTCCAGCGCGGACTTTCTCCAACGCGGACCTTCTCCAACGCAGACTTTCTCCAAAGCGGAGTTTCTCCAGCGCGGTGTGTTTCAAGCGCGGAGTTTCTCTAACGCGGAGTTTCTCCAACGCGCTGTTTCTTCAAAGCGATGTTTCTCCAAGGCGGAGTTTCTCCAGCGCGGACTTTCTCCAACGCGGACTTTCTTCAACGCGGAGTTTCTCCAACGCGGACTTTCTCCAACGCGGACTTTCTCCAACGCGGACCTTCTCCAACGCGGGCTTTCTCCAACGCGGAGCTTCTCCAACGCGCCGTTTCTCCAACTCGAAGTTTCCCCAACACGGAGTTTCTCCAGCGCGGAGTTTCTCCAGCGCGGAGTGTCTCCATCGCGGAGTTTCACCAGTTCGGAGTTTCTCAAACGTGGAATTTCTCCAGCGCAGAGTTTCTCCATCGCGACTCTCTCCAACGCGGACTTTCTCCAACGCGGACTTTCTCCAACGTGGAGTTTCTCCAACGCGGAGTTTCTCCAACGCGCAGTTTCTCCAACGCGCAGTTTCTCTAAAGCGAAGTTTCTCCAGCGCAGAGTTTCTCCAACACGGAGTTTCTCCAGCGCGGAGTTTGTCCAGCACGGAGTTCCTCCAGCGCGGAGTTTCTCCAGCCCGGAGTTTCTCCAGCGCAGATTTTATGCAGCACTGAATTTCTCCAGCGGGAGTTTCTCCAACGCGGAGTTGCTCCAGCGCGGAGTTTCTCCAGCGTAGAGTTTCTCCAGAGCGGACTTTTCTCCAACGCGGAGTTTCTACATCGCGCAGTTTGTACGTCGCGGAGTTTCTCCATCGCGGAGTTTCTCCAGCGCGGAGTTTATACAACGCGGAGTTTCTCCAGCGCGGACTTTCTCCAACGCGGACTTTCTTCAAAGCGGAGTTTCTCCAACGCGGACTTTCTCCAACGCGGACTTTCTCCAACGCGGACCTTCTCCAACGCAGACTTTCTCCAAAGCGGAGTTTCTCCAGCGCGGTGTGTTTCAAGCGCGGAGTTTCTCTAACGCGGAGTTTCTCCAACGCGCCGTTTCTTCAAAGCGATGTTTCTCCAAGGCGGAGTTTCTCCAGCGCGGACTTTCTCCAACGCGGACTTTCTTCAACGCGGAGTTTCTCCAACGCGGAGCTTCTCCAACGCGCCGTTTCTTCAACGCGAAGTCTCCCCAACACGGAGTTTCTCCAGCGCGGAGTGTCTCCATCGCGGAGTTTCTCCAGTTCGGAGTTTCTCAAACGCGGAGTTTCCCCATCGCGGACACTCTCCAACGCGGACTTTCTCCAACGCGGAGTTTCTCCAACGCGGAGTTTCTCCAACGCGAAGTTTCTCCAACGCGAAGTTTCTCCAGCGCGGAGTTTCTCCAACACGGAGTTTCTCCTGCGCAGAGTTTGTCCAGCACGGAGTTTCTCCAGCGCGGAGTTTCTCCAGCCCGGAGTTTCTCCAGCGCAGATTTTATGCAGCACGGAGTTTCTCCAGCGCGGAGTTTCTCCAACGCGGAGTTGCTCCAGCGCGGAGTTTCTCCAGCGTAGAATTTCTCAAGAGCGGACTTTTCTCCAACGCGGAGTTTCTCCATCGCGGAGTTTGTCCGTCGCGGAGTTTCTCCATCGCGGAGTTTCTCCAGCGCGGAGTTTATACAACGCGGAGTTTCTCCAGCACGGACTTTCTCCAACGCGGACTTTCTTCAACGCGAAGTTTCTTCAACGCGGACTTTCTCCAACGCGGACTTCCTCCAACGCGGACCTTCTCCAACGCGGACTTTCTCCAACGCGGAGTTTCTCCAGCGCGGTGTGTTTCAAGTGCGGAGTTTCTCCAACGCGGAGAATCTCCAACGCGCCGTTTCTTCAACGCGAAGTTTCTCCAAGGCGGAGTTTCTACAACACGGAGTTTCTCCAACGCGGACTTTCTCCAACGCGGACATTCTCCGACGCGGACTTTCTCCAACGCGGAGTTTCTCCAGCGCGGTGTGTTTCAAGCGCGGAGATTCTCTAACGTGGAGTTTCTCCAACGCGCTGTTTCTACAAAGCGAAGTTTCTCCAAGGCGGAGTTTCTCCAACGCGACGTTTCTCCAACACGGAGTTTCTCCAAAACGGAGTTTCTCCAGCGCGGAGTGTCTCCATCGCGGAGTTTCTCCAGTTCGGAGTTTCTCAAACGCGGAGTTTCTCCAGCGCGGAGTTTCTCCATCGCGGACTCTCTCCAACGCGGACTTTCTCCAACGCAGACTTTCTCCAACGTGGAGTTTCTCGAACGCGGAGTTTCTCCAACGCGCAGTTTCTCCAACGCGAAGTTTCTCCAGCGCGGAGTTTCTCCAACACGGAGTTTCTCCATCGCGGAGTTTGTCCAACACGGAGTTCCTCCAGCGCGGAGTTTCTCCAGCCCGGAGTTTCTCCAGCGCAGATTTTATGCAGCACTGAATTTCTCCAGCGGGAGTTTCTCCAACGCGGACTTTCTCCAGCGCGGACTTTCTCCAACGCGGACCTTCTCCAACGCACACTTTCTCCAAAGCGGAGTTTCTCCAGCGCGGTGTGTTTCAAGCGCGGAGTTTCTCTAACGCGGAGTTTCTCCAACGCGCCGTTTCTTCAAAGCGATGTTTCTCCAAGGCGGAGTTTCTCCAGCGCGGAGTTTCTCCAACGCGGACTTTCTTCAACGCGGAGTTTCTCCAACGCGGACTTTCTCCAACGCGGACTTTCTCCAACGCGGACCTTCTCCAACGCGGGCTTTCTCCAACGCGGAGCTTGTCCAACGCGCCGTTTCTCCAACTCGAAGTTTCCCCAACACGGAGTTTCTCCAGCGCGGAGTTTCTCCAGCGCGGAGTGTCTCCATCGCGGAGTTTCACCAGTTCGGAGTTTGTCCAGCACGGAGTTCCTCCAGCGCGGAGTTTCTCCTGCCCGGAGTTTCTCCAGCGCAGATTTTATGCAGCACTGAATTTCTCCAGCGGGAGTTTCTCCAACGCGGACTTTCTCCAACGCGGACTTTCTCCAACGCGGACCTTCTCCAACGCGGACTTTCTCCAACGCGGAGCTTCTCCAACGCGCCGTTTCTCCAACTCGAAGTTTCCCCAACACGGAGTCTCTCCAGCGCGGAGTTTCTCCAGCGCGGAGTGTCTCCATCGCGGAGTTTCACCAGTTCGGAGTTTCTCAAACGTGGAATTTCTCCAGCGCAGAGTTTCTCCATCGCGACTCTCTCCATCGCGGACTCTCTCCAACGCGGACTTTCTCCAACGCAGACTTTCTCCAACGTGGAGTTTCTCCAACGCGCAGTTTCTCCAACGCGCAGTTTCTCCAACGCGAAGTTTCTCCAGCGCGGAGTTTCTCCAACACGGAGTTTCTCCAGCGCGGAGTTTGTCCAGCACGGAGTTCCTCCAGCGCGGAGTTTCTCCAGCCCGGAGTTTCTCCAGCGCAGATTTTATGCAGCACTGAATTTCTCCAGCGGGAGTTTCTCAAACGCGGAGTTGCTCCAGCGCGGAGTTTCTCCAGCGTAGAGTTTGTCCAGAGCGGACTTTTCTCCAACGCGGAGTTACTACATCGCGGAGTTTGTCCGTCGCGGAGTTTCTCCATCGCGGAGTTTCTCCAGCGCGGAGTTTATACAACGCGGAGTTTCTCCAGCGCGGACTTTCTCCAACGCGGACTTTCTTCAAAGCGGAGTTTCTCCAACGCGGACTTTCTCCAGCGCGGACTTTCTCCAACGCGGACCTTCTCCAACGCAGACTTTCTCCAAAGCGGAGTTTCTCCAGCGCGGTGTGTTTCAAGCGCGGAGTTTCTCTAACGCGGAGTTTCTCCAACGCGCCGTTTCTTCAAAGCGATGTTTCTCCAAGGCGGAGTTTCTCCAGCGCGGACTTTCTCCAGCGCGGACTTTCTTCAACGCGGAGTTTCTCCAACGCGGACTTTCTCCAACGCGGACTTTCTCCAACGCGGACCTTCTCCAACGCGGGCTTTCTCCAACGCGGAGCTTCTCGAACGCGCCGTTTCTACAACTCGAAGTTTCCCCAACACGGAGTTTCTCCAGCGCGGAGTTTCTCCAGCGCGGAGTGTCTCCATCGCGGAGTTTCACCAGTTCGGAGTTTCTCAAACGTGGAATTTCTCCAGCGCAGAGTTTCTCCATCGCGACTCTCTCCAACGCGGACTTTCTCCAACGCGGACTTTCTCCAACGTGGAGTTTCTCCAACGCGGAGTTTCTCCAACGCGCAGTTTCTCCAACGCGCAGTTTCTCCAACGCGAAGTTTCTCCAGCGCGGAGTTTCTCCAACACGGAGTTTCTCCAGCGCGGAGTTTGTCCAGCACGGAGTTCCTCCAGCGCGGAGTTTCTCCAGCCCGGAGTTTCTTCAGCGCAGATTTTATGCAGCACTGAATTTCTCCAGCGGGAGTTTCTCAAACGCGGAGTTGCTCCAGCGCGGAGTTTCTCCAGCGTAGAGTTTCTCCAGAGCGGACTTTTCTCCAACGCGGAGTTTCTACATCGCGGAGTTTGTCCGTCGCGGAGTTTCTCCATCGCGGAGTTTCTCCATCGCGGAGTTTCTCCAGCGCGGAGTTTATGCAACGCGGAGTCTCCAGCGCGGACTTTCTCCAGCGCGGACTTTCTTCAAAGCGGAGTTTCTCCAACGCGGACTTTCTCCAACGCGGACTTTCTCCAACGCGGACCTTCTCCAACGCAGACTTTCTCCAACGCGGACTTTCTCCAACGCGGACCTTCTCCAACGCGGACTTTCTCCAACGTGGAGTATCTCCAACGCGCCGTTTCTTCAACGCGAAATTTCTCCAATGCGGAGTTTCTACAACACGGAGTTTCTCCAACGCGGACTTTCTCCAACACGGACCTTCTCCGACGCGGACTTTCTCCAACGCGGTGTTTCTCCAGCGCGGTGTGTTTCAAGCGCGGAGATTCTCTAATGCGGAGTTTCTCCAACGCGCCGTTTCTTCAAAGCGAAGTTTCTCCAAGGCGGAGTTTCTCCAACGCGAAGTTTCCCCAACACGGAGTTTCTCTAACACGGAGTTTCTCCAGCGCAGAGTTTCTCCAGCGCGGAGTGTCTCCATCGCGGAGTTTCTCCAGTTCGGCGTTTCTCAAACGCGGAGTTTCTCCAGCGCGGAGTTTCTCCATCGCGGACTCTCTCCAACGCAGACTTTCTCCAACGCGGACTTTCTCCAACGCGGAGTTTCTCCAACGCGGAGTTTCTCCAACGCGCAGTTTCTCCAACGCGAAGTTTCTCCAGCGCGGACTTTTCCAACGCGGACTTTCTCCAACGCGGACCTTCTCCAACGCGGACTTTCTCCAACGCGGAGCTTCTCCAACGCGCCGTTTCTCCAACTCGAAGTTTCCCCAACAAGGAGTTTCTCCAGCGCGGAGTTTCTCCAGCGCGGAGTGTCTCCATCGCGGAGTTTCACCAGTTCGGAGTTTCTCAAACGTGGAATTTCTCCAGCGCAGAGTTTCTCCATCGCGACTCTCTCCAACGCGGACTTTCTCCATCGCGGACTTTCTCCAACGTGGAGTTTCTCCAACGCGGAGTTTCTCCAACGCGCAGTTTCTCCAACGCGAAGTTTCTCCAGCGCGGAGTTTCTCCAACACGGAGTTTCTCCAGCGCGGAGTTTGTCCAGCACGGAGTTCCTCCAGCGCGGAGTTTCTCCAGCCCGGAGTTTCTCCATCGCAGATTTTATGCAGCACTGAATTTCTCCAGCGGGAGTTTCTCCAACGCGGAGTTGCTCCAGCGCGGAGTTTCTCCAGCGTAGAGTTTCTCCAGAGCGGACTTTTCTCCAACGCGGAGTTTCTACATCGCGGAGTTTGTCCGTCGCGGAGTTTCTCCATCGCGGAATTTCTCCAGCGCGGAGTTTATGCAACGCGGAGTTTCTCCAGCGCGGACTTTCTCCAACGCGGACCTTCTCCAACGCAGACTTTCTCCAAAGCGGAGTTTCTCCAGCGCGGTGTGTTTCAAGCGCGGAGTTTCTCTAACGCGGAGTTTCTCCAACGCGCCGTTTCTTCAAAGCGATGTTTCTCCAAGGCGGAGTTTCTCCAGCGCGGACTTTCTCCAACGCGGACTTTCTTCAACGCGGAGTTTCTCCAACGCGGAGTTTCTCCAACGCGCAGTTTCTCCAACGCAAAGTTTCTCCAGCGCGGAGTTTCTCCAACACGGAGTTTCCCCAGCGCGGAGTTTGTCCAGCACGGAATTTCTCCAGCGCGGAGTTTCTCCAGCGCAGATTTTATGCAGCACGGAGTTTCTCCAGCGCGGACTTTCTCCAACGCGGAGTTGCTCCAGCGCGGAGTTTCTCCAGCGTAGAGTTTCTCCAGAGCGGACTTTTCTCCAACGCGGAGTTTCTCCATCGCGGAGTTTGTCCGTCGCGGACTTTCTTCATCGCGGAGTTTCTCCAGCGCGGAGTTTATACAACGCGGAGTTTCTCCAGCGCGGACTTTCTCCAACGCGGACTTTCACCAACGCGGACCTTCTCCAACGCGGACTTTCTCCAACGCGGAGTATCTCCAACGCGCCGTTTCTTCAACGCGAAATTTCTCCAATGCGGAGTTTCTACAACACGGAGTTTCTCCAACGCGGACTTTCTCCAACACGGACCTTCTCCGACGCGGACTTTCTCCAACGCGGTGCTTCTCCAGCGCGGTGTGTTTCAAGCGCGGAGTTTCTCTAACGCGGAGTTTCTCCAACGCGCCGTTTCTTCAAAGCGAAGTTTCTCCAAGGCGGAGTTTCTCCAACGCGAAGTTTCCCCAACACGGAGTTTCTCTAACACGGAGTTTCTCCAGCGCAGAGTTTCTCCAGCGCGGAGTGTCTCCATCGCGGAGATTCTCCAGTTCGGCGTTTCTCAAACGCGGAGTTTCTCCAGCGCGGAGTTTCTCCATCGCGGACTCTCTCCAACGCGGACTTTCTCCAACGCGGACTTTCTCCAACGCGGAGTTTCTCCAACGCGGAGTTTCTCCAACGCACAGTTTCTCCAACGCGAAGTTTCTCCAGCGCGGAGTTTCTCCAACACGGAGTTTCTCCAGCGCGGAGTGTGTCCAGCACGGAGTTTCTCCAGCGCGGAGTTTCTCCAGCCCGGAGTTTCTCCAGCGCAGATTTAATGCAGCACGGAGTTTTTCCAGCGCGGAGTTTGTCCGTCGCAGACTTTCTTCATCGCGGAGTTTCTCCAGCGCGGAGTTTATTTAACGCGGAGTTTCTCCAATGCGCAGTTTTTCCAACGCGAAGTTTCTCCTGCGCAGAGTTTGTCCAGCACAGAGTTTCTCCAGCGCGGAGTTTGTCCAGCGCGGAGTTTGTCCAGCACGGAGTTCCTCCAGCGCGGAGTTTCTCCAGCCCGGAGTTTCTCCAGCGCAGATTTTATGCAGCACTGAATTTCTCCAGCGGGAGTTTCTCCAACGCGGACTTTCTCCAACGCGGACTTTCTCCAACGCGGACCTTCTCCAACGCGGACTTTCTCCAACGCGGAGCTTCTCCAACGCGCCGTTTCTCCAACTCGAAGTTTCCCCAACACGGAGTCTCTCCAGCGCGGAGTTTCTCCAGCGCGGAGTGTCTCCATCGCGGAGTTTCACCAGTTCGGAGTTTCTCAAACGTGGAATTTCTCCAGCGCAGAGTTTCTCCATCGCGACTCTCTCCATCGCGGACTCTGTCCAACGCGGACTTTCTCCAACGCAGACTTTCTCCAACGTGGAGTTTCTCCAACGCGCAGTTTCTCCAACGCGCAGTTTCTCCAACGCGAAGTTTCTCCAGCGCGGAGTTTCTCCAACACGGAGTTTCTCCACCGCGGAGTTTGTCCAGCACGGAGTTCCTCCAGCGCGGAGTTTCTCCAGCCCGGAGTTTCTCCAGCGCAGATTTTATGCAGCACTGAATTTCTCCAGCGGGAGTTTCTCAAACGCGGAGTTGCTCCAGCGCGGAGTTTCTCCAGCGTAGAGTTTCTCCAGAGCGGACTTTTCTCCAACGCGGAGTTACTACATCGCGGAGTTTGTCCGTCGCGGAGTTTCTCCATCGCGGAGTTTCTCCAGCGCGGAGTTTATACAACGCGGAGTTTATCCAGCGCGGACTTTCTCCAACGCGGACTTTCTTCAAAGCGGAGTTTCTCCAACGCGGACTTTCTCCAGCGCGGACTTTCTCCAACGCGGACCTTCTCCAACGCAGACTTTCTCCAAAGCGGAGTTTCTCCAGCGCGGTGTGTTTCAAGCGCAGAGTTTCTCTAACGCGGAGTTTCTCCAACGCGCCGTTTCTTCAAAGCGATGTTTCTCCAAGGCGGAGTTTCTCCAGCGCGGACTTTCTCCAACGCGGACTTTCTTCAACGCGGAGTTTCTCCAACGCGGACTTTCTCCAACGCGGACTTTCTCCAACGCGGACCTTCTCCAACGCGGGCTTTCTCCAACGCGGAGCTTCTCGAACGCGCCGTTTCTCCAACTCGAAGTTTCCCCAACACGGAGTTTCTCCAGCGCGGAGTTTCTCCAGCGCGGAGTGTCTCCATCGCGGAGTTTCACCAGTTCGGAGTTTCTCAAACGTGGAATTTCTCCAGCGCAGAGTTTCTCCATCGCGACTCTCTCCAACGCGGACTTTCTCCAACGCGGACTTTCTCCAACGTGGAGTTTCTCCAACGCGGAGTTTCTCCAACGCGCAGTTTCTCCAACGCGCAGTTTCTCCAACGCGAAGTTTCTCCAGCGCGGAGTTTCTCCAACACGGAGTTTCTCCAGCGCGGAGTTTGTCCAGCACGGAGTTCCTCCAGCGCGGAGTTTCTCCAGCCCGGAGTTTCTTCAGCGCAGATTTTATGCAGCACTGAATTTCTCCAGCGGGAGTTTCTCAAACGCGGAGTTGCTCCAGCGCGGAGTTTCTCCAGCGTAGAGTTTCTCCAGAGCGGACTTTTCTCCAACGCGGAGTTTCTACATCGCGGAGTTTGTCCGTCGCGGAGTTTCTCCATCGCGGAGTTTCTCCATCGCCGTGTTTCTCCAGCGCGGAGTTTATGCAACGCGGAGTCTCCAGCGCGGACTTTCTCCAACGCGGACTTTCTTCAAAGCGGAGTTTCTCCAACGCGGACTTTCTCCAACGCGGACTTTCTCCAACGCGGACCTTCTCCAACGCAGACTTTCTCCAACGCGGACTTTCTCCAACGCGGACCTTCTCCAACGCGGACTTTCTCCAACGCGGAGTATCTCCAACGCGCCGTTTCTTCAACGCGAAATTTCTCCAATGCGGAGTTTCTACAACACGGAGTTTCTCCAACGCGGACTTTCTCCAACACGGACCTTCTCCGACGCGGACTTTCTCCAACGCGGTGTTTCTCCAGCGCGGTGTGTTTCAAGCGCGGAGATTCTCTAACGCGGAGTTTCTCCAACGCGCCGTTTCTTCAAAGCGAAGTTTCTCCAAGGCGGAGTTTCTCCAACGCGAAGTTTCCCCAACACGGAGTTTCTCTAACACGGAGTTTCTCCAGCGCAGAGTTTCTCCAGCGCGGAGTGTCTCCATCGCGGAGTTTCTCCAGTTCGGCGTTTCTCAAACGCGGAGTTTCTCCAGCGCGGAGTTTCTCCATCGCGGACTCTCTCCAACGCAGACTTTCTCCAACGCGGACTTTCTCCAACGCGGAGTTTCTCCAACGCGGAGTTTCTCCAACGCGCAGTTTCTCCAACGCGAAGTTTCTCCAGCGCGGACTTTCTCCAACGCGGACTTTCTCCAACGCGGACCTTCTCCAACGCGGACTTTCTCCAACGCGGAGCTTCTCCAACGCGCCGTTTCTCCAACTCGAAGTTTCCCCAACAAGGAGTTTCTCCAGCGCGGAGTTTCTCCAGCGCGGAGTGTCTCCATCGCGGAGTTTCACCAGTTCGGAGTTTCTCAAACGTGGAATTTCTCCAGCGCAGAGTTTCTCCATCGCGACTCTCTCCAACGCGGACTTTCTCCATCGCGGACTTTCTCCAACGTGGAGTTTCTCCAACGCGGAGTTTCTCCAACGCGCAGTTTCTCCAACGCGCAGTTTCTCCAACGCGAAGTTTCTCCAGCGCGGAGTTTCTCCAACACGGAGTTTCTCCAGCGCGGAGTTTGTACAGCACGGAGTTCCTCCAGCGCGGAGTTTCTCCAGCCCGGAGTTTCTCCATCGCAGATTTTATGCAGCACTGAATTTCTCCAGCGGGAGTTTCTCCAACGCGGAGTTGCTCCAGCGCGGAGTTTCTCCAGCGTAGAGTTTCTCCAGAGCGGACTTTTCTCCAACGCGGAGTTTCTACATCGCGGAGTTTGTCCGTCGCGGAGTTTCTCCATCGCGGAATTTCTCCAGCGCGGAGTTTATGCAACGCGGAGTTTCTCCAGCGCGGACTTTCTCCAACGCGGACCTTCTCCAACGCAGACTTTCTCCAAAGCGGAGTTTCTCCAGCGCGGTGTGTTTCAAGCGCGGAGTTTCTCTAACGCGGAGTTTCTCCAACGCGCCGTTTCTTCAAAGCGATGTTTCTCCAAGGCGGAGTTTCTCCAGCGCGGACTTTCTCCAACGCGGACTTTCTTCAACGCGGAATTTCTCCAACGCGGAGTTTCTCCAACGCGCAGTTTCTCCAACGCAAAGTTTCTCCAGCGCGGAGTTTCTCCAACACGGAGTTTCCCCAGCGCGGAGTTTGTCCAGCACGGAATTTCTCCAGCGCGGAGTTTCTCCAGCGCAGATTTTATGCAGCACAGAGTTTCTCCAGCGCGGACTTTCTCCAACGCGGAGTTGCTCCAGCGCGGAGTTTCTCCAGCGTAGAGTTTCTCCAGAGCGGACTTTTCTCCAACGCGGAGTTTCTCCATCGCGGAGTTTGTCCGTCGCGGACTTTCTTCATCGCGGAGTTTCTCCAGCGCGGAGTTTATACAACGCGGAGTTTCTCCAGCGCGGACTTTCTCCAACGCGGACTTTCACCAACGCGGACCTTCTCCAACGCGGACTTTCTCCAACGCGGAGTATCTCCAACGCGCCGTTTCTTCAACGCGAAATTTCTCCAATGCGGAGTTTCTACAACACGGAGTTTCTCCAACGCGGACTTTCTCCAACACCGACCTTCTCCGACGCGGACTTTCTCCAACGCGGTGCTTCTCCAGCGCGGTGTGTTTCAAGCGCGGAGTTTCTCTAACGCGGAGTTTCTCCAACGCGCCGTTTCTTCAAAGCGAAGTTTCTCCAAGGCGGAGTTTCTCCAACGCGAAGTTTCCCCAACACGGAGTTTCTCTAACACGGAGTTTCTCCAGCGCAGAGTTTCTCCAGCGCGGAGTGTCTCCATCGCGGAGATTCTCCAGTTCGGCGTTTCTCAAACGCGGAGTTTCTCCAGCGCGGAGTTTCTCCAACGCGGACTTTCTCCAACGCGGAGTTTCTCCAACGCGGAGTTTCTCCAACGCACAGTTTCTCCAACGCGAAGTTTCTCCAGCGCGGAGTTTCTCCAACACGGAGTTTCTCCAGCGCGGAGTGTGTCCAGCACGGAGTTTCTCCAGCGCGGAGTTTCTCCAGCCCGGAGTTTCTCCAGCGCAGATTTAATGCAGCACGGAGTTTTTCCAGCGCGGAGTTTCTCCAACGCGGAGTTGCTCCAGCGCGGAGTTTCTCCAGCGTAGCGTTTCTCCAGAGCGGACTTTTCTCCAACGCGGAGTTTCTCCATCGCGGAGTTTGTCCGTCGCAGACTTTCTTCATCGCGGAGTTTCTCCAGCGCGGAGTTTATTTAACGCGGAGTTTCCCCAGCGCGGACTTTCTCCAACGCGGACTTTCTCCAACGCGGAGTTTCTCCAGCGCGGTGTGTTTCAAGCACGGAGTTTCTCCAACGCGGAGTCTCCAACGCGCTGTTTCTCCAACGCGAAGTTTCCCCAACGCGGAGTTTCTCCAACACGGATTTTCTCCAGCGCGGAGTTTCTCCAGCCCGGAGTGTCTCCATCGCGGATTTTCTAGAGTTCGGAGTTCCTCAAACGTGGAGTTTCTCCAGCGCGGAGTTTCTCCATCGCGGACTCTCTCCGACGCGGACTTTCTCCAACGCGGAGTTTCTCCAACGCGCAGTTTCACCAACGCGAAGTTTCTCCAGCGCGGAGTTTCTCGAACACGGAGTTTCTCAAGCGCGGAGTTTGTCCAGCACGGAGTTTCTCCTGCGCGGAGTTTCCCCAGCCCGGAGTTTCTCCAGCGCAGATTTTATGCAGCACGGAGTTTCTCCAGCGCGGAGTTTCTCCACCGCGGAGTATCTCCAGCGCGGAGTTTCTCCAGTTCGGAGTTTCTCAAATGCGGAGTTTCTCCAGAGCGGAGTTTCTCCAGAGCGGAGTTTCTCCAGAGCGGAGTTTCTCCAGCGCGGACGTTCTCCAACGCGGACTTTCACCAACGCGGAGTTTCTCCAACGCGGTTTTTCCAACACGGAGTTTCTCCAACACGGAGTTTCTCCAGCACGGAGTTTCTCCAGCCCGGAGTTTCTCCAGCGTAGAGTTTCTCCAGCGCGGACTTTTCTCCAACGCGGACTTTCATCACCAACGCGGAGTTTCTCCATCGCGGAGTTTGTCCGTCGCGGAGTTTCTCCATCGCGGAGTTTCTCCAGCTCGGAGTTTATCCAACGCGGAGTTTCTCTAGCGCGGACTTTCTCCAACGCGCACTTTCTTCAACGCGGAGTTTCTCCAACGCGGACTTTCTCCAACGCGGACTTTCTCCAACGCGGACATTCTCCAACGCGGACTTTCTCCAACGCGGAGTTTCTCCAGAGCGGTGTGTTTCAAGCGCGGAGTTTCTCCAACGCGGAGCTTCTCCAACGCGCCGTTTCTCCAACGCGAAGTCTCCCCAACACAGAGTTTCTCCAGCGCGGAGTGTCTCCATCGCGGAGTTTGCCCAGTTCGGAGTTTCTCAAACGCAGAGTTTCTCCAGCGCGGAGTTTCCCCATCGCGGACACTCTCCAACGCGGACTTTCTCCAACGCGGAGTTTCTCCAACGCGGAGTTTCTCCAATGCGCAGTTTTTCCAACGCGAAGTTTCTCCTGCGCAGAGTTTGTCCAGCACAGAGTTTCTCCAGCGCGGAGTTTCTCCAGCCCGGAGTTTCTCCAGCGCAGATTTTATGCAGCACGGAGTTTCTCCAGCGCGGAGTTTCTCCAACGCGGAGTTGCTCCAGCGCGGAGTTTCTCCAGCGTAGAATTTCTCCAGAGCGGACTTTTCTCCAACGCGGAGTTTCTCCATCGCGGAGTTTGTCCGTCGTGGAGTTTCTCCATCGCGGAGTTTCTCCAGCGCGGAGATTATACAACGCGGAGTTTCTACAGCGCGGACTTTCTCCAATGCGGACTTTCTTCAACGCGAAGTTTCTCCAACGCGGACTTTCTCCAACGCGGACTTCCTCCAACGCAGACCTTCTCCAACGCGGACTTTCTCCAACGCGGAGTTTCTCCAGCGCGGTGTGTTTCAAGTGCGGAGTTCCTCTAACGCGGAGTTTCTCCAACGCGCCGTTTCTTCAAAGCGAAGTTTCTCCAAGGCGGAGTTTCTCCAACGCGAAGTTTCTCCAACACGGAGTTTCTCCAAAACGGAGTTTCTCCAGCGCGGAGTGTCTCCATCGCGGAGTTTCTCCAGTTCGGAATTTCTCAAACGCGGAGTTTCTCAAGCGCGGAGTTTCTCCATCGCGGACTCTCTCCAACGCGGACTTTCTCCAACGCGGACTTTCTCCAACGTGGAGTTTCTCCAACGCGGAGTTTCTCCAACGCGCAGTTTCTGCAACGCAGTTTCTCCAGCGCGGACTTTCTCCAACACGGAGTTTCTCCTGCGCAGAGTTTGTCCAGCACGGAGTTTCTCCAGCGCGGAGTTTCTCCAGCCCGGAGTTTCTCCAGCGCAGATTTTATGCAGCACGGAGTTTCTCCAGCGCGGAGTTTCTCCAACGCGGAGTTGCTCCAGCGCGGAGATTCTCCAGCGTAGAATTTCTCCAGAGCGGACTTTTCTCCAACGCGGAGTTTCTCCATCGCGGAGTTTGTCCGTCGCGGAGTTCCTCCATCGCGGAGTTTCTCCAGCGCGGAGTTTATACAACGCGGAGTTTCTACAGCGCGGACGTTCTCCAATGCGGACTTTCTTCAACGCGAAGTTTCTCCAACGCGGACTTTCTCCAACGCGGACTTCCTCCAACGCGGACCTTCTCCAACGCGGACTTTCTCCAACGCGGAGTTTCTCCAGCGCGGTGTGTTTCAAGTGCGGAGTTTCTCCAACGCGGAGAATCTCCAACGCGCCGTTTCTTCAACGCGAAGTTTCTCCAAGGCGGAGTTTCTCCAACGCGAAGTTTCTCCAACACGGAGTTTCTCCAAAACGGAGTCTCCAGCGCGGAGTGCCTCCATCGCGGAGATTCTCCAGTTCGGAGTTTCTCAAACGCGGAGTTTCTCCAGCGCGGAGTTTCTCCATCGCGGACTCTCTCCAACGCGGACTTTCTCCAACACGGAGTTTCTCCAGCGCGGAGTTTCTCCAGCCCGGAGTTTCTCCAGCGCAGATTTTATGCAGCACGGAATTTCTCCAGCGGGAGTTTCTCCAACGCGGAGTTGCTCTAGCGCGGAGTTTCTCCAGAGTAGAGTTTCTCCAGAGCAGACTTTTCTCCAACGCGGAGTTTCTACATCGCGGAGTTTGTCCGCCGAGGAGTTTCTCCATCGCGGAGTTTCTCCAGCGCGGACTTTTTCCAACGCGGACTTTCTTCAACGCGGAGTTTCTACAACACGGATTTTCTCCAACGCGGACTTTCTCCAACGCGGACCTTCTCCGACGCGGACTTTCTCCAACGCGGAGTTTCTCCAGCGTGGTGTGTTTCAAGCGCGGAGTTTCTCCAACGCGGAGCTTCTCCAACGCGCCGTTTCTTCAACGCGAAGTCTCCCCAACACGGAGTTTCTCCAGCGCGGAGTGTCTCCATCGCGAAGTTTCTCCAGCGCGGAGTTTGTCCAGCACGGAGTTTCTCCAGCGCGGAGTTTCTCCAGCCCGGAGTTTCTCCAGCGCAGATTTTATGCAGCACGGAATTTCTCCAGCGGGAGTTTCTCCAACGCGGAGTTGCTCCAGCGCGGAGTTTCTCCAGAGTAGAGTTTCTCCAGAGCGGACTTTTCTCCAACGCGGAGTTTCTACATCGCGGAGTTTGTCCGCCGAGGAGTTTCTCCATCGCGGAGTTTCTCCAGCGCGGAGTTTATACAACGTGGAGTTTCTCCAGCGCGGACTTTCTCCAACGCGGACTTTCTTCAACGCGGAGTTTCTTCAACGCGGACTTTCTCCAACGCGGACTTTCTCCAACATGGAACTTCTCCAACGCGGACTTTCTCCAACGCGGAGTTTCTCCAGCGCGGTGTGTTTCAAGCGCGGAGTTTCTCCAACGCGGAGTATCTTCAACGCGCCGTTTCTTCAACGCGAAGTTTCTCCAAGGCGGAGTTTCTACAACACGGATTTTCTCCAACGCGGACTTTCTCCAACGCGGACCTTCTCCGACGCTGACTTTCTCCAACGCGGAGTTTCTCCAGCGCGGTGTGTTTCAAGCGCGGAGTTTCTCTAACGCGGAGTTTCTCCAACGCGCCGTTTCTTCAAAGCGAAGTTTCTCCAAGGCGGAGTTTCTCCAACGCGAAGTTTCTCCAACACGGAGTTTCTCCAAAACGGAGTTTCTCCAGCGCGGAGTGTCTCCATCGCGGAGTTTCTCCAGTTCGGAGTTTCTCAAACGCGGAGTTTCTCCAGCGCGGAGTTTCTCCATCGCGGACTCTCTCCAACGCGGACATTCTCCAACACGGAGTTTCTCCAGCGCGGAGTTTGTCCAGCACGGAGTTTCTCCAACGCGGAGTTTCTCCAGCCCGGAGTTTCTCCAGCGCAGATTTTATGCAGCACGGAATTTCTCAAGCGGCAGTTTCTCCAACGCGGAGTTGCTCCAGCGCGGAGTTTCTCCAGAGCAGAGTTTCTCCAGAGCGGACTTTTCTCCAACGCGGAGTTTCTACATCGCGGAGTTTGTCCGCCGAGGAGTTTCTCCATCGCGGAGTTTCTCCAGCGCGGAGTTTATACAACGCGGAGTTTCTCCAGCGCGGACTTTCTCCAACGCGGACTTTCTTCAACGCGGAGTTTCTACAACACGGATTTTCTAAAACGCGGACTTTCTCCAACGCGGACCTTCTCCGACGCGGACTTTCTCCAACGCGGAGTTTCTCCAGCGCGGTGTGTTTCAAGCGCGGAGTTTCTCCAACGCGGAGCTTCTCCAACGCGCCGTTTCTTCAACCCGAAGTCTCCCCAACACGGAGTTTCTCCAGCGCGGAGTGTCTCCATCGCGAAGTTTCTCCAGCGCGGAGTTTGTCCAGCACGGAGTTTCTCCAGCGCGGAGTTTCTCCAGCCCGGAGTTTCTCCAGCGCAGATTTTATGCAGCACGGAATTTCTCCAGCGGGAGTTTCTCCAACGCGGAGTTGCTCCAGCGCGGAGTTTCTCCAGAGTAGAGTTTCTCCAGAGCGGACTTTTCTCCGACGCGGAGTTTCTACATCGCGGAGTTTGTCCGCCGAGGAGTTTCTCCATCGCGGAGTTTCTCCAGCGCGGAGTTTATACAACGCGGAGTTTCTCCAGCGCGGACTTTCTCCAACGCGGACTTTCTTCAACGCGGAGTTTCTCCAACGCGGACTTTCTTCAACGCGGACTTTCTCCAACATGGACCTTCTCCAACGCGGACTTTCTCCAACGCGGAGTTTCTCCAGCGCGGTGTGTTTCAAGCGCGGAGTTTCTCCAACACGGAGTATCTTCATCGCGCCGTTTCTTCAACGCGAAGCTTCTCCAAGGCGGAGTTTCTACAACACGGATTTTCCCCAACGCGGACTTTCTCCAACGCGGACCTTCTCCGACGCTGACTTTCTCCAACGCGGAGTTTCTCCAGCGCGGTGTGTTTCAAGCGCGGAGTTTCTCAAACGCGGAGCTTCTCCAACGCGCCGTTTCTTCAACGCGAAGTCTCCCCAACACGGAGTTTCTCCAGCGCGGAGTGTCTCCATCGCGGAGTTCCTCCAGTTCGGAGTTTTTCAAACGCGAAGTTTCTCCAACGCGGACTTTCTCCAACACGGACCTTCTCCGACGCGGACTTTCTCCAACGCGGTGCTTCTCCAGCGCGGTGTGTTTCAAGCGCGAAGTTTCTCCAAGGCGGAGTTTCTCCAACGCGAAGTTTCCCCAACACGGAGTTTCTCTAACACGGAGTTTCTCCAGCGCGAAGTTTCTCCAGCCCGGAGTTTCTCCAGCGCAGATTTAATGCAGCACGCAGTTTTTCCAGCGCGGAGTTTCTCCAACGCGGAGTTGCTCCAGCGCGGAGTTTCTCCAGCGTAGCGTTTCTCCAGAGCGGACTTTTCTCCAACGCGGAGTTTCTCCATCGCGGAGTTTGTCCGTCGCAGACTTTCTTCATCGCGGAGTTTCTCCAGCGCGGAGTTTATTTAACGCGGAGTTTCCCCAGCGCGGACTTTCTCCAACGCGGACTTTCTCCAACGCGGAGTTTCTCCAGCGCGGTGTGTTTCAAGCGCGGAGTTTCTCCAACGCGGAGTCTCCAACGCGCTGTTTCTCCAACGCGAAGTTTCCCCAACGCGGAGTTTCTCCAACACGGATTTTCTCCAGCGCGGAGTTTCTCCAGCCCGGAGTGTCTCCATCGCGGATTTTCTAGAGTTCGGAGTTCCTCAAACGTGGAGTTTCTCCAGCGCGGAGTTTCTCCATCGCGGACTCTCTCCGACGCGGACTTTCTCCAACGCGGAGTTTCTCCAACGCGCAGTTTCTCCAACGCGAAGTTTCTCCAGCGCGGAGTTTCTCGAACACGGAGTTTCTCAAGCGCGGAGTTTGTCCAGCACGGAGTTTCTCCTGCGCGGAGTTTCCCCAGCCCGGAGTTTCTCCAGCGCAGATTTTATGCAGCACGGAGTTTCTCCAGCGCGGAGTTTCTCCACCGCGGAGTATCTCCAGCGCGGAGTTTCTCCAGTTCGGAGTTTCTCAAACGCGGAGTTTCTCCAGAGCGGAGTTTCTCCAGAGCGGAGTTTCTCCAGAGCGGAGTTTCTCCAGCGCGGACGTTCTCCAACGCGGACTTTCACCAACGCGGAGTTTCTCCAACGCGGTTTTTCCAACACGGAGTTTCTCCAACACGGAGTTTCTCCAGCACGGAGTTTCTCCAGCCCGGAGTTTCTCCAGCGTAGAGTTTCTCCAGCGCGGACTTTTCTCCAACGCGGACTTTCATCACCAACGCGGAGTTTCTCCATCGCGGAGTTTGTCCGTCGCGGAGTTTCTCCATCGCGGAGTTTCTCCAGCTCGGAGTTTATCCAACGCGGAGTTTCTCCAGCGCGGACTTTCTCCAACGCGCACTTTCTTCAACGCGGAGTTTCTCCAACGCGGACTTTCTCCAACGCGGACTTTCTCCAACGCGGACATTCTCCAACGCGGACTTTCTCCAACGCGGAGTTTCTCCAGAGCGGTGTGTTTCAAGCGCGGAGTTTCTCCAACGCGGAGCTTCTCCAACGCACCGTTTCTCCAACGCGAAGTCTCCCCAACACAGAGTTTCTCCAGCGCGGAGTGTCTCCATCGCGGAGTTTGCCCAGTTCGGAGTTTCTCAAACGCAGAGTTTCTCCAGCGCGGAGTTTCCCCATCGCGGACACTCTCCAACGCGGACTTTCTCCAACGCGGAGTTTCTCCAACGCGGAGTTTCTCCAATGCGCAGTTTTTCCAACGCGAAGTTTCTCCTGCGCAGAGTTTGTCCAGCACAGAGTTTCTCCAGCGCGGAGTTTCTCCAGCCCGGAGTTTCTCCAGCGCAGATTTTATGCAGCACGGAGTTTCTCCAGCGCGGAGTTTCTCCAACGCGGAGTTGCTCCAGCGCGGAGTTTCTCCAGCGTAAAATTTCTCCAGAGCGGACTTTTCTCCAACGCGGAGTTTCTCCATCGCGGAGTTTGTCCGTCGTGGAGTTTCTCCATCGCGGAGTTTCTCCAGCGCGGAGATTATACAACGCGGAGTTTCTACAGCGCGGACTTTCTCCAATGCGGACTTTCTTCAACGCGAAGTTTCTCCAACGCGGACTTTCTCCAACGCGGAGTTTCTCCAGCGCGGTGTGTTTCAAGTGCGGAGTTCCTCTAACGCGGAGTTTCTCCAACGCGCCGTTTCTTCAAAGCGAAGTTTCTCCAATGCGGAGTTTCTCCAACGCGAAGTTTCTCCAACACGGAGTTTCTCCAAAACGGAGTTTCTCCAGCGCGGAGTGTCTCCATCGCGGAGTTTCTCCAGTTCGGAATTTCTCAAAGGCGGAGTTTCTCAAGCGCGGAGTTTCTCCATCGCGGACTCTCTCCAACGCGGACTTTCTCCAACGCGGACTTTCTCCAACGTGGAGTTTCTCCAGCGCGGTGTGTTTCAAGTGCGGAGTTTCTCCAACGCGGATAATCTCCAACGCGCCGTTTCTTCAACGCGAAGTTTCTCCAAGGCGGAGTTTCTCCAACGCGAAGTTTCTCCAACACGGAGTTTCTCCAAAACGGAGTTTCTCCAGCGCGGAGTGCCTCCATCGCGGAGTTTCTCCAGTTCGGAGTTTCTCAAACGCGGAGTTTCTCCAGCGCGGAGTTTCTCCATCGAGGACTCTCTCCAACGCGGACTTTCTCCAACACGGAGTTTCTCCAGCGCGGAGTTTCTCCAGCCCGGAGTTTCTCCAGCGCAGATTTTATGCAGCACGGAATTTCTCCAGCGGGAGTTTCTCCAACGCGGAGTTGCTCTAGCGCGGAGTTTCTCCAGAGTAGAGTTTCTCCAGAGCGGACGTTTCTCCAACGCGGAGTTTCTACATCGCGGAGTTTGTCCGCCGAGGAGTTTCTCCATCGCGGAGTTTCTCCAGCGCGGAGTTTATACAACGCGGAGTTTCTCCAGCGCGGACTTTCTCCAACGCGGACTTTCTTCAACGCGGAGTTTCTACAACACGGATTTTCTAAAACGCGGACTTTCTCCAACGCGGACCTTCTCCGACGCGGACTTTCTCCAACGCGGAGTTTCTCCAGCGCGGTGTGTTTCAAGCGCGGAGTTTCTCCAACGCGGAGCTTCTCCAACGCGCCGTTTCTTCAACCCGAAGTCTCCCCAACACGGAGTTTCTCCAGCGCGGAGTGTCTCCATCGCGAAGTTTCTCCAGCGCGGAGTTTGTCCAGCACGGAGTTTCTCCAGCGCGGAGTTTCTCCAGCCCGGAGTTTCTCCAGCGCAGATTTTATGCAGCACGGAATTTCTCCAGCGGGAGTTTCTCCAACGCGGAGTTGCTCCAGCGCGGAGTTTCTCCAGAGTAGAGTTTCTCCAGAGCGGACTTTTCTCCAACGCGGAGTTTCTACATCGCGGAGTTTGTCCGCCGAGGAGTTTCTCCATCGCGGAGTTTCTCCAGCGCGGAGTTTATACAACGCGGAGTTTCTCCAGCGCGGACTTTCTCCAACGCGGACTTTCTTCAACGCGGAGTTTCTCCAACGCGGACTTTCTTCAACGCGGACTTTCTCCAACATGGACCTTCTCCAACGCGGACTTTCTCCAACGCGGAGTTTCTCCAGCGCGGTGTGTTTCAAGCGCGGAGTTTCTCCAACACGGAGTATCTTCATCGCGCCGTTTCTTCAACGCGAAGCTTCTCCAAGGCGGAGTTTCTACAACACGGATTTTCCCCAACGCGGACTTTCTCCAACGCGGACCTTCTCCGACGCTGACTTTCTCCAACGCGGAGTTTCTCCAGCGCGGTGTGTTTCAAGCGCGGAGTTTCTCAAACGCGGAGCTTCTCCAACGCGCCGTTTCTTCAACGCGAAGTCTCCCCAACACGGAGTTTCTCCAGCGCGGAGTGTCTCCATCGCGGAGTTCCTCCAGTTCGGAGTTTTTCAAACGCGAAGTTTCTCCAACGCGGACTTTCTCCAACACGGACCTTCTCCGACGCGGACTTTCTCCAACGCGGTGCTTCTCCAGCGCGGTGTGTTTCAAGCGCGGAGTTTCTCTAACGCGGAGTTTCTCCAACGCGCCGTTTCTTCAAAGCGAAGTTTCTCCAAGGCGGAGTTTCTCCAACGCGAAGTTTCCCCAACACGGAGTTTCTCTAACACGGAGTTTCTCCAGCGCGAAGTTTCTCCAGCCCGGAGTTTCTCCAGCGCAGATTTAATGCAGCACGGAGTTTTTCCAGCGCGGAGTTTCTCCAACGCGGAGTTGCTCCAGCGCGGAGTTTCTCCAGCGTAGCGTTTCTCCAGAGCGGACTTTTCTCCAACGCGGAGTTTCTCCATCGCGGAGTTTGTCCGTCGCAGACTTTCTTCATCGCGGAGTTTCTCCAGCGCGGAGTTTATTTAACGCGGAGTTTCCCCAGCGCGGACTTTCTCCAACGCGGACTTTCTCCAACGCGGAGTTTCTCCAGCGCGGTGTGTTTCAAGCGCGGAGTTTCTCCAACGCGGAGTCTCCAACGCGCTGTTTCTCCAACGCGAAGTTTCCCCAACGCGGAGTTTCTCCAACACGGATTTTCTCCAGCGCGGAGTTTCTCCAGCCCGGAGTGTCTCCATCGCGGATTTTCTAGAGTTCGGAGTTCCTCAAACGTGGAGTTTCTCCAGCGCGGAGTTTCTCCATCGCGGACTCTCTCCGACGCGGACTTTCTCCAACGCGGAGTTTCTCCAACGCGCAGTTTCTCCAACGCGAAGTTTCTCCAGCGCGGAGTTTCTCGAACACGGAGTTTCTCAAGCGCGGAGTTTGTCCAGCACGGAGTTTCTCCTGCGCGGAGTTTCCCCAGCCCGGAGTTTCTCCAGCGCAGATTTTATGCAGCACGGAGTTTCTCCAGCGCGGAGTTTCTCCACCGCGGAGTATCTCCAGCGCGGAGTTTCTCCAGTTCGGAGTTTCTCAAACGCGGAGTTTCTCCAGAGCGGAGTTTCTCCAGAGCGGAGTTTCTCCAGAGCGGAGTTTCTCCAGCGCGGACGTTCTCCAACGCGGACTTTCACCAACGCGGAGTTTCTCCAACGCGGTTTTTCCAACACGGAGTTTCTCCAACACGGAGTTTCTCCAGCACGGAGTTTCTCCAGCCCGGAGTTTCTCCAGCGTAGAGTTTCTCCAGCGCGGACTTTTCTCCAACGCGGACTTTCATCACCAACGCGGAGTTTCTCCATCGCGAAGTTTGTCCGTCGCGGAGTTTCTCCATCGCGGAGTTTCTCCAGCTCGGAGTTTATCCAACGCGGAGTTTCTCCAGCGCGGACTTTCTCCAACGCGCACTTTCTTCAACGCGGAGTTTCTCCAACGCGGACTTTCTCCAACGCGGACTTTCTCCAACGCGGACATTCTCCAACGCGGACTTTCTCCAACGCGGAGTTTCTCCAGAGCGGTGTGTTTCAAGCGCGGAGTTTCTCCAACGCGGAGCTTCTCCAACGCACCGTTTCTCCAACGCGAAGTCTCCCCAACACAGAGTTTCTCCAGCGCGGAGTGTCTCCATCGCGGAGTTTGCCCAGTTCGGAGTTTCTCAAACGCAGAGTTTCTCCAGCGCGGAGTTTCCCCATCGCGGACACTCTCCAACGCGGACTTTCTCCAACGCGGAGTTTCTCCAACGCGGAGTTTCTCCAATGCGCAGTTTTTCCAACGCGAAGTTTCTCCTGCGCAGAGTTTGTCCAGCACAGAGTTTCTCCAGCGCGGAGTTTCTCCAGCCCGGAGTTTCTCCAGCGCAGATTTTATGCAGCACGGAGTTTCTCCAGCGCGGAGTTTCTCCAACGCGGAGTTGCTCCAGCGCGGAGTTTCTCCAGCGTAAAATTTCTCCAGAGCGGACTTTTCTCCAACGCGGAGTTTCTCCATCGCGGAGTTTGTCCGTCGTGGAGTTTCTCCATCGCGGAGTTTCTCCAGCGCGGAGATTATACAACGCGGAGTTTCTACAGCGCGGACTTTCTCCAATGCGGACTTTCTTCAACGCGAAGTTTCTCCAACGCGGACTTTCTCCAACGCGGAGTTTCTCCAGCGCGGTGTGTTTCAAGTGCGGAGTTCCTCTAACGCGGAGTTCCTCTAACGCGGAGTTTCTTCAAAGCGAAGTTTCTCCAAGGCGGAGTTTCTCCAACGCGAAATTTCTCCAACACGGAGTTTCTCCAAAACGGAGTTTCTCCAGCGCGGAGTGTCTCCATCGCGGAGTTTCTCCAGTTCGGAATTTCTCAAACGCGGAGTTTCTCAAGCGCGGAGTTTCTCCATCGCGGACTCTCTCCAACGCGGACTTTCTCCAACGCGGACTTTCTCCAACGTGGAGTTTCTCCAGCGCGGTGTGTTTCAAGTGCGGAGTTTCTCCAACGCGGATAATCTCCAACGCGCCGTTTCTTCAACGCGAAGTTTCTCCAAGGCGGAGTTTCTCCAACGCGAAGTTTCTCCAACACGGAGTTTCTCCAAAACGGAGTTTCTCCAGCGCGGAGTGCCTCCATCGCGGAGTTTCTCCAGTTCGGAGTTTCTCAAACGCGGAGTTTCTCCAGCGCGGAGTTTCTCCATCGCGGACTCTCTCCAACGCGGACTTTCTCCAACACGGAGTTTCTCCAGCGCGGAGTTTCTCCAGCCCGGAGTTTCTCCAGCGCAGATTTTATGCAGCACGGAATTTCTCCAGCGGGAGTTTCTCCAACGCGGAGTTGCTCTAGCGCGGAGTTTCTCCAGAGTAGAGTTTCTCCAGAGCAGACTTTTCTCCAACGCGGAGTTTCTACATCGCGGAGTTTGTCCGCCGAGGAGTTTCTCCATCGCGGAGTTTCTCCAGCGCGGAGTTTATACAACGCGGAGTTTCTCCAGCGCGGACTTTTTCCAACGCGGACTTTCTTCAACGCAGAGTTTCTACAACACGGATTTTCTCCAACGCGGACTTTCTCCAACGCGGACCTTCTCCGACGCGGACTTTCTCCAACGCGGAGTTTCTCCAGCGTGGTGTGTTTCAAGCGCGGAGTTTCTCCAACGCGGAGCTTCTCCAACGCGCCGTTTCTTCAACGCGAAGTCTCCCCAACACGGAGTTTCTCCAGCGCGGAGTGTCTCCATCGCGAAGTTTCTCCAGCGCGGAGTTTGTTCAGCACGGAGTTTCTCCAGCGCGGAGTTTCTCCAGCCCGGAGTTTCTCCAGCGCAGATTTTATGCAGCACGGAATTTCTCCAGCGGGAGTTTCTCCAACGCGGAGTTGCTCCAGCGCGGAGTTTCTCCAGAGTAGAGTTTCTCCAGAGCGGACTTTTCTCCAACGCGGAGTTTCTACATCCCGGAGTTTGTCCGCCGAGGAGTTTCTCCATCGCGGAGTTTCTCCAGCGCGGAGTTTATACAACGCGGAGTTTCTCCAGCGCGGACTTTCTCCAACGCGGACTTTCTTCAACGCGGAGTTTCTTCAACGCGGACTTTCTCCAACGCGGACTTTCTCCAACATGGAACTTCTCCAACGCGGACTTTCTCCAACGCGGAGTTTCTCCAGCGCGGTGTGTTTCAAGCGCGGAGTTTCTCCAACGCGGAGTATCTTCATCGCGCCGTTTCTTCAACGCGAAGCTTCTCCAAGGCGGAGTTTCTACAACACGGATTTTCCCCAACGCGGACTTTCTCCAACGCGGACCTTCTCCGACGCTGACTTTCTCCAACGCGGAGTTTCTCCAGCGCGGTGTGTTTCCAGCGCGGAGTTTCTCTAACGCGGAGTTTCTCCAACGCGCCGTTTCTTCAAAGCGAAGTTTCTCCAAGGCGGAGTTTCTCCAACGCGAAGTTTCTCCAACACGGAGTTTCTCCAAAACGGAGTTTCTCCAGCGCGGAGTGTCTCCATCGCGGAGTTTCTCCAGTTCGGAGTTTCTCAAACGCGGAGTTTCTCCAGCGCGGAGTTTCTCCATCGCGGACTCTCTCCAACGCGGACATTCTCCAACACGGAGTTTCTCCAGCGCGGAGTTTGTCCAGCACGGAGTTTCTCCAACGCGGAGTTTCTCCAGCCCGGAGTTTCTCCAGCGCAGATTTTATGCAGCACGGAATTTCTCAAGCGGGAGTTGCTCCAACGCGGAGTTGCTCCAGCGCGGAGTTTCTCCAACGCGGAGTTGCTCCAGCGCGGAGTTTCTCCAGCGTAGAATTTCTCAAGAGCGGACTTTTCTCCAACGCGGAGTTTCTCCATCGCGGAGTTCGTCCGTCGCGGAGTTTCTCCATCGCGGAGTTTCTCCAGCGCGGAGTTTATACAACGCGGAGTTTCTCCAGCGCGGACTTTCTCCAACGCGGACTTCCTTCAACGCGAAGTTTCTTCAACGCGGACTTTCTCCAACGCGGACTTCCTCCAACGCGGACCTTCTCCAACGCGGACTTTCTCCAACGCGGAGTTTCTCCAGCGCGGTGTGTTTCAAGTGCGGAGTTTCTCCAACGCGGAGAATCTCCAACGCGTCGTTTCTTCAACGCGAAGTTTCTCCAAGGCGGAGTTTCTACAACACGGAGTTTCTCCAACGCGGACTTTCTCCAACGCGGACATTCTCCGACGCGGACTTTCTCCAACGCGGAGTTTCTCCAGCGCGGTGTGTTTCAAGCGCGGAGATTCTCTAACGCGGAGTTTCTCCAACGCGACGTTTCTCCAACACGGAGTTTCTCCAAAACGAAGTTTCTCCAGCGCGGAGTGTCTCCATCGCGGAGTTTCTCCAGTTCGGAGTTTCTCAAACGCGGAGTTTCTCCAGCGCGGAGTTTCTCCATCACGGACTCTCTCCAACGCGGACTTTCTCCAACGCAGACTTTCTCCAACATGGAGTTTCTCCAACGCGGAGTTTCTCCAACGCGCAGTTTCTCCAACGCAAAGTTTCTCCAGCGCGGAGTTTCTCCAGCGCGGAGTTTCTCCAACACGGAGTTTCTCCAGCGCGGAGTTTGTCCAGCACGGAGTTCCTCCAGCGCGGAGTTTCTCCAGCCCTGAGTTTCTCCAGCGCAGATTTTATGCAGCACTGAATTTCTCCAGCGGGAGTTTCTCCAACGCGGAGTTGCTCCAGCGCGGAGTTTCTCCAGCGTAGAGTCTCTCCAGAGCGGACTTTTCTCCAACGCGGAGTTTCTACATCGCGGAGTTTGTCCGTCGCGGAGTTTCTCCATCGCGGAGTTTCTCCAGCGCGGAGTTTATACAACGCGGACTTCCTCCAACGCGGACCTTCTCCAACGCGGACTTTCTCCAACGCGGAGTTTCTCCAGCGCGGTGTGTTTCAAGTGCGGAGTTTCTCCAACGCGGAGAATCTCCAACGCGCCGTTTCTTCAACGCGATGTTTCTCCAAGGCGGAGTTTCTACAACACGGAGTTTCTCCAACGCGGACTTTCTCCAACGCGGACATTCTCCGACGCGGACTTTCTACAACGCGGAGTTTCTCCAGCGCGGTGTGTTTCAAGCGCGGAGATTCTCTAACGCGGAGTTTCTCCAACGCGACGTTTCTCCAACACGGAGTTTCTCCAAAACGGAGTTTCTCCAGCGCGGAGTGTCTCCATCGCGGAGTTTCTCCAGTTCGGAGTTTCTCAAACGCGGAGTTTCTCCAGCGCGGAGTTTCTCCATCGTGGACTCTCTCCAACGCGGACTTTCTCCAACGCAGACTTTCTCCAACGTGGAGTTTCTCCAACGTGGAGTTTCTCCAACGCGCAGTTTCTCCAACGCAAAGTTTCTCCAGCGCGGAGTTTCTCCAGCGCGGAGTTTCTCCAACACGGAGCTTCTCCAGCGCGGAGTTTGTCAAGCACGGAGTTCCTCCAGCGCGGAGTTTCTCCAGCCCTGAGTTTCTCCAGCGCAGATTTTATGCAGCACTGAATTTCTCCATCGCGGAGTTTCTCCAGCGCGGAGTTTATACAACGCGGAGTTTCTCCAGCGCGGACTTTCTCCAACGCGGACTTTCTTCAACGCGGAGTTTCTTCAACGCGGACTTTCTCCAACGCGGACTTTCTCCAACATGGAACTTCTCCAACGCGGACTTTCTCCAACGCGGAGTTTCTCCAGCGCGGTGTGTTTCAAGCGCGGAGTTTCTCCAACGCGGAGTATCTTCATCGCGCCGTTTCTTCAACGCGAAGCTTCTCCAAGGCGGAGTTTCTACAACACGGATTTTCCCCAACGCGGACTTTCTCCAACGCGGACCTTCTCCGACGCTGACTTTCTCCAACGCGGAGTTTCTCCAGCGCGGTGTGTTTCCAGCGCGGAGTTTCTCTAACGCGGAGTTTCTCCAACGCGCCGTTTCTTCAAAGCGAAGTTTCTCCAAGGCGGAGTTTCTCCAACGCGAAGTTTCTCCAACACGGAGTTTCTCCAAAACGGAGTTTCTCCAGCGCGGAGTGTCTCCATCGCGGAGTTTCTCCAGTTCGGAGTTTCTCAAACGCGGAGTTTCTCCAGCGCGGAGTTTCTCCATCGCGGACTCTCTCCAACGCGGACATTCTCCAACACGGAGTTTCTCCAGCGCGGAGTTTGTCCAGCACAGAGTTTCTCCAACGCGGAGTTTCTCCAGCCCGGAGTTTCTCCAGCGCAGATTTTATGCAGCACGGAATTTCTCAAGCGGGAGTTGCTCCAACGCGGAGTTGCTCCAGCGCGGAGTTTCTCCAACGCGGAGTTGCTCCAGCGCGGAGTTTCTCCAGCGTAGAATTTCTCAAGAGCGGACTTTTCTCCAACGCGGAGTTTCTCCATCGCGGAGTTCGTCCGTCGCGGAGTTTCTCCAGCGCGGAGTTTATACAACGCGGAGTTTCTCCAGCGCGGACTTTCTCCAACGCGGACTTCCTTCAACGCGAAGTTTCTTCAACGCGGACTTTCTCCAACGCGGACTTCCTCCAACGCGGACCTTCTCCAACGCGGACTTTCTCCAACGCGGAGTTTCTCCAGCGCGGTGTGTTTCAAGTGCGGAGTTTCTCCAACGCGGAGAATCTCCAACGCGTCGTTTCTTCAACGCGAAGTTTCTCCAAGGCGGAGTTTCTACAACACGGAGTTTCTCCAACGCGGACTTTCTCCAACGCGGACATTCTCCGACGCGGACTTTCTCCAACGCGGAGTTTCTCCAGCGCGGTGTGTTTCAAGCGCGGAGATTCTCTAACGCGGAGTTTCTCCAACGCGACGTTTCTCCAACACGGAGTTTCTCCAAAACGAAGTTTCTCCAGCGCGGAGTGTCTCCATCGCGGAGTTTCTCCAGTTCGGAGTTTCTCAAACGCGGAGTTTCTCCAGCGCGGAGTTTCTCCATCACGGACTCTCTCCAACGCGGACTTTCTCCAACGCAGACTTTCTCCAACATGGAGTTTCTCCAACGCGGAGTTTCTCCAACGCGCAGTTTCTCCAACGCAAAGTTTCTCCAGCGCGGAGTTTCTCCAGCGCGGAGTTTCTCCAACACGGAGTTTCTCCAGCGCGGAGTTTGTCCAGCACGGAGTTCCTCCAGCGCGGAGTTTCTCCAGCCCTGAGTTTCTCCAGCGCAGATTTTATGCAGCACTGAATTTCTCCAGCGGGAGTTTCTCCAACGCGGAGTTGCTCCAGCGCGGAGTTTCTCCAGCGTAGAGTTTCTCCAGAGCGGACTTTTCTCCAACGCGGAGTTTCTACATCGCGGAGTTTGTCCGTCGCGGAGTTTCTCCATCGCGGAGTTTCTCCAGCGCGGAGTTTATACAACGCGGACTTCCTCCAACGCGGACCTTCTCCAACGCGGACTTTCTCCAACGCGGAGTTTCTCCAGCGCGGTGTGTTTCAAGTGCGGAGTTTCTCCAACGCGGAGAATCTCCAACGCGCCGTTTCTTCAACGCGATGTTTCTCCAAGGCGGAGTTTCTACAACACGGAGTTTCTCCAACGCGGACTTTCTCCAACGCGGACATTCTCCGACGCGGACTTTCTACAACGCGGAGTTTCTCCAGCGCGGTGTGTTTCAAGCGCGGAGATTCTCTAACGCGGAGTTTCTCCAACGCGACGTTTCTCCAACACGGAGTTTCTCCAAAACGGAGTTTCTCCAGCGCGGAGTGTCTCCATCGCGGAGTTTCTCCAGTTCGGAGTTTCTCAAACGCGGAGTTTCTCCAGCGCGGAGTTTCTCCATCGCGGACTCTCTCCAACGCGGACTTTCTCCAACGCAGACTTTCTCCAACGTGGAGTTTCTCCAACGTGGAGTTTCTCCAACGCGCAGTTTCTCCAACGCAAAGTTTCTCCAGCGCGGAGTTTCTCCAGCGCGGAGTTTCTCCAACACGGAGCTTCTCCAGCGCGGAGTTTGTCAAGCACGGAGTTCCTCCAGCGCGGAGTTTCTCCAGCCCTGAGTTTCTCCAGCGCAGATTTTATGCAGCACTGAATTTCTCCAGCGGGAGTTTCTCCAACGCGGAGTTGCTCCAGCGCGGAGTTTCTCCAGCGTAGAGTTTCTCCAGAGCGGACTTTTCTCCAACGCGGAGTTTCTACATCGCGGAGTTTGTCCGTCGCGGAGTTTCTCCATCGCGGAGTTTCTCCAGCGCGGAGTTTATACAACGCGGAGTTTCTCCAACGCGGACCTTCTCCAACGCAGACTTTCTCCAAAGCGGAGTTTCTCCAGCGCGGTGTGTTTCAAGCGCGGAGTTTCTCCAACGCGGAGTATCTCCAACGCGCCGTTTCTTCAACGCGATGTTTCTCCAAGGCGGAGTTTCTACAACACGGAGTTTCTCCAACGCGGACTTTCTCCAACGCGGACATTCTCCGACGCGGACTTTCTACAACGCGGAGTTTCTCCAGCGCGGTGTGTTTCAAGCGCGGAGATTCTCTAACGCGGAGTTTCTCCAACGCGACGTTTCTCCAACACGGAGTTTCTCCAAAACGGAGTTTCTCCAGCGCGGAGTGTCTCCATCGCGGAGTTTCTCCAGTTCGGAGTTTCTCAAACGCGGAGTTTCTCCAGCGCGGAGTTTCTCCATCGCGGACTCTCTCCAACGCGGACTTTCTCCAACGCAGACTTTCTCCAACGTGGAGTTTCTCCAACGTGGAGTTTCTCCAACGCGCAGTTTCTCCAACGCAAAGTTTCTCCAGCGCGGAGTTTCTCCAGCGCGGAGTTTCTCCAACACGGAGCTTCTCCAGCGCGGAGTTTGTCAAGCACGGAGTTCCTCCAGCGCGGAGTTTCTCCAGCCCTGAGTTTCTCCAGCGCAGATTTTATGCAGCACTGAATTTCTCCAGCGGGAGTTTCTCCAACGCGGAGTTGCTCCAGCGCGGAGTTTCTCCAGCGTAGAGTTTCTCCAGAGCGGACTTTTCTCCAACGCGGAGTTTCTACATCGCGGAGTTTGTCCGTCGCGGAGTTTCTCCATCGCGGAGTTTCTCCAGCGCGGAGTTTATACAACGCGGAGTTTCTTCAACGCGGAGTTTCTCCAACGCGGACCTTCTCCAACGCAGACTTTCTCCAAAGCGGAGTTTCTCCAGCGCGGTGTGTTTCAAGCGCGGAGTTTCTCCAACGCGGAGTATCTCCAACGCGCCGTTTCTTCAACGCGAAGTTTCTCCAAGGCGGAGTTTCTACAACACGGATTTTCTCCAACGCGTACTTTCTCCAACGCGGACCTTCTCCGACGCGGACTTTCTCCAACGCGGAGTTTCTCCAGCGCGGTGTGTTTCAAGCGCGGAGTTTCTCTAACGCGGAGTTTCTCCAACGCGCCGTTTCTTCAAAGCGATGTTTCTCCAAGGCGGAGTTTCTCCAGCGCGGACTTTCTCCAACGCGGATTTTCTTCAACACGGAGTTTCTCCAACGCGGACTTTCTCCAACGCGGACTTTCTCCAACGCGGACCTTCTCCAACGCGGACTTTCTCCAACGCGGAGTTTCTCCAGCGCGGTGTGTTTCAACCGCGGAGTTTCTCCAACGCGGAGCTTCTCCAACGCGCCGTTTCTCCAACGCGAAGTTTCCCCAACACAGAGTTTCTCCAGCGCGGAGTTTCTCCAGCGCGGAGTGTCTCCATCGCGGAGTTTCTCCAGTTCGGAGTTTCTCAAACGTGGAATTTCTCCAGCGCGGAGTTTCTCCATCGCGACTCTCTCCAACGCGGACTTTCTCCAACGCGGAGTTTTTCCAACGCGGAGTTTCTCCAAAGCGGAGTTTCTCCAACGCGCAGTTTCTCCAACGCAGTTTCTCCAGCGCGGAGTTTCTCCAACACGGAGTTTCCCCAGCGCGGAGTTTGTCCAGCACGGAATTTCTCCAGCGCGGAGTTTCTCCAGCCCGGAGTTTCTCCAGCGCAGATTTTATGCAGCACGGAGTTTCTCCAGCGCGGAGTTTCTCCAACGCGGAGTTGCTCCAGCGCGGAGTTTCTCCAGCGTAGAGTTTCTCCAGAGCAGACTTTTCTCCAACGCGGAGTTTCTTTATCGCGGAGTTTGTCCGTCGCGGAGATTCTCCATCGCGGAATTTCTCCAGCGCGGAGTTTATACAACGCAGAGTTTCTCCAGCGCGGACTTTCTCCAACGCGGACTTTCTCCAACGCGGACCTTCTCCAACGCGGACTTTCTCCAACGCGGAGTATCTCCAACGCGGACCTTCTCTAACGTAGACTTTCTCCAAAGCGGAGTTTCTCCAGCGCGGTGTGTTTCAAGCACGGAGTTTCTCTAACGCGGAGTTTCTCCAACGCGCCGTTTCTTCAAAGCGATGTTTCTCCAAGGCGGAGTTTCTCCAGCGCGGACTTTCTCCAACGCGGACTTTCTTCAACGCGGAGTTTCTCCAACGCGGACTTTCTCCAACGCGGACTTTCTCCAACGCGGACCTTCTCCAACGCGGGCTTTCTCCAACGCGGAGCTTCTCCAACGCGCCGTTTCTCCAACTCGAAGTTTCCCCAACACGGAGTTGCTCCAGCGCGGAGTTTCTCCAGCGCGGAGTGTCTCCATCGCGGAGTTTCACCAGTTCGGAGTTTCTCAAACGTGGAATTTCTCCAGCGCAGAGTTTCTCCATCGCGACTCTCTCCAACGCGGACTTTCTCCAACGCAGACTTTCTCCAACGTGGAGTTTCTCCAACGCGCAGTTTCTCCAACGCGCAGTTTCTCCAACGCGAAGTTTCTCCAGCGCGGAGTTTCTCCAACACGGAGTTTCTCCAGCGCGGAGTTTGTCCAGCACGGAGTTCCTCCAGCGCGGAGTTTCTCCAGCCCGGAGTTTCTCCAGCGCAGATTTTATGCAGCACTGAATTTCTCCAGCGGGACTTTCTCCAACGCGGACTTTCTCCAACGCGGACCTTCTCCAACGCGGACTTTCTCCAACGCGGAGCTTCTCCAACGCGCCGTTTCTCCAACTTGAAGTTTCCCCAACACGGAGTCTCTCCAGCGCGGAGTGTCTCCATCGCGGAGTTTCACCAGTTCGGAGTTTCTCAAACGTGGAATTTCTCCAGCGCAGAGTTTCTCCATCGCGACTCTCCATCGCGGACTCTCTCCAACGCGGACTTTCTCCAACGCAGACTTTCTCCAACGTGGAGTTTCTCCAACGCGCAGTTTCTCCAACGCGCAGTTTCTCCAACGCGAAGTTTCTCCAGCGCGGAGTTTCTCCAACACGGAGTTTCTCCAGCGCGGAGTTTGTCCAGCACGGAGTTCCTCCAGCGCGGAGTTTCTCCAGCCCGGAGTTTCTCCAGCGCAGATTTTATGCAGCACTGAATTTCTCCAGCGGGAGTTTCTCCAACGCGGAGTTGCTCCAGCGCGGAGTTTCTCCAGCGCGGAGTGTCTCCATCGCGGAGTTTCACCAGTTCGGAGTTTCTCAAACGTGGAATTTCTCCAGCGCAGAGTTTCTCCATCGCGACTCTCTCCAACGCGGACTTTCTCCAACGCGGACTTTCTCCAACGTGGAGTTTCTCCAACGCGCAGTTTCTTCAACGCGCAGTTTCTCCAACGCGAAGTTTCTCCAGCGCGGAGTTTCTCCAACACGGAGTTTCTCCAGCGCGGAGTTTGTCCAGCACGGAGTTCCTCCAGCGCGGAGTTTATCCAGCCCGGAGTTTCTCCAGCGCAGATTTTATCAGCACTGAATTTCTCCAGCGGGAGTTTCTCAAACGCGGAGTTGCTCCAGCGCGGAGTTTCTCCAGCGTAGAGTTTCTCCAGAGCGGACTTTTCTCCAACGCGGAGTTTCTACATCGCGGAGTTTGTCCGTCGCGGAGTTTCTCCATCGCGGAGTTTCTCCAGCGCGGAGTTTATGCAACGCGGAGTCTCCAGCGCGGACTTTCTCCAACGCGGACTTTCTTCAAAGCGGAGTTTCTCCAACGCGGACTTTCTCCAACGCGGACTTTCTCCAACGCGGACCTTCTCCAACGCAGACTTTCTCCAAAGCGGAGTTTCTCCAGCGCGGTGTGTTTCAAGCGCGGAGTTTCTCTAACGCGGAGTTTCTCCAACGCGCCGTTTCTTCAAAGCGATGTTTCTCCAAGGCGGAGTTTCTCCAGCGCGGACTTTCTCCAACGCAGACTTTCTTCAACGCGGAGTTTCTCCAACGCGGAGTTTCTCCAACGCGCAGTTTCTCCAACGCAAAGTTTCTCCAGCGCGGAGTTTCTCCAACACGGAGTTTCCCCAGCGCGGAGTTTGTCCAGCACGGAATTTCTCCAGCGCGGAGTTTCTCCAGCGCAGATTTTATGCAGCACGGAGTTTCTCCAGCGCGGAGTTTCTCCAACGCGGAGTTGCTCCAGCGCGGAGTTTCTCCAGCGTAGAGTTTCTCCAGAGCAGACTTTTCTCCAACGCGGAGTTTCTTTATCGCGGAGTTTGTCCGTCGCGGAGATTCTCCATCGCGAAATTTCTCCAGCGCGGAGTTTATACAACGCGGAGTTCCTCCAGCGCGGACTTTCTCCAACGCGGACTTTCTCCAACGCGGACCTTCTCCCACGCGGACTTTCTCCAACGCGGAGTATCTCCAACGCGCCGTTTCTTCAACGCGAAATTTCTCCAATGCGGAGTTTCTACAACACGGAGTTTCTCCAACGCGGACTTTCTCCAACACGGACCTTCTCCGACGCGGACTTTCTCCAACGCGGTGTTTCTCCAGCGCGGTGTGTTTCAAGCGCGGAGTTTCTCTAACGCGGAGTTTCTCCAACGCGCCGTTTCTTCAAAGCGAAGTTTCTCCAAGGCGGAGTTTCTCCAACGCGAAGTTTCCCCAACACGGAGTTTCTCTAACACGGAGTTTCTCCAGCGCAGAGTTTCTCCAGCGCGGAGTGTCTCCATCGCGGAGTTTCTCCAGTTCGGCGTTTCTCAAACGCGGAGTTTCTCCAGCGCGGAGTTTCTCCATCGCGGACTCTCTCCAACGCGGACTTTCTCCAACGCGGACTTTCTCCAACGCGGAGTTTCTCCAAGGCGGAGTTTCTCCAACGCGCAGTTTCTCCAACGCGAAGTTTCTCCAGCGCGGACTTTCTCCAACGCGGACTTTCTCCAACGCGGACCTTCTCCAACGCGGACTTTCTCCAACGCGGAGCTTCTCCAACGCGCCGTTTCTCCAACTCGAAGTTACCCCAACAAGGAGTTTCTCCAGCGCGGAGTTTCTCCAGCGCGGAGTGTCTCCATCGCGGAGTTTCACCAGTTCGGAGTTTCTCAAACGTGGAATTTCTCCAGCGCAGAGTTTCTCCATCGCGACTCTCTCCAACGCGGACTTTCTCCAACGCGGACTTTCTCCAACGTGGAGTTTCTCCAACGCGGAGTTTCTCCAACGCGCAGTTTCTCCAACGCGCAGTTTCTCCAACGCGAAGTTTCTCCAGCGCGGAGTTTCTCCAACACGGAGTTTCTCCAGCGCGGAGTTTGTCCAGCACGGAGTTCCTCCAGCGCGGAGTTTCTCCAGCCCGGAGTTTCTCCAGCGCAGATTTTATGCAGCACTGAATTTCTCCAGCGGGAGTTTCTCCAACACGGACTTTCTCCAACGCGGACTTTCTCCAACGCGGACCTTCTCCAACGCGGACTTTCTCCAACGTGGAGCTTCTCCAACGCGCCGTTTCTCCAACTTGAAGTTTCCCCAACACGGAGTCTCTCCAGCGCGGAGTTTCTCCAGCGCGGAGTGTCTCCATCGCGGAGTTTCACCAGTTCGGAGTTTCTCAAACGTGGAATTTCTCCAGCGCAGAGTTTCTCCATCGCGACTCTCTCCATCGCGGACTCTCTCCAACGCGGACTTTCTCCAACGCAGACTTTCTCCAACGTGGAGTTTCTCCAACGCGCAGTTTCTCCAACGCGCAGTTTCTCCAACGCGAAGTTTCTCCAGCGCGGAGTTTCTCCAACACGGAGTTTCTCCAGCGCGGAGTTTCTCCAGCCCGGAGTTTCTCCAGCGCAGATTTTATGCAGCACTGAATTTCTCCAGCGGGAGTTTCTCCAACGCGGAGTTGCTCCAGCGCCGAGTTTCTCCAGCGTAGAGTTTCTCCAGAGCGGACTTTTCTCCAACGCGGAGTTACTACATCGCGGAGTTTGTCCGTCGCGGAGTTTCTCCATCGCGGAGTTTCTCCAGCGCGGAGTTTATACAACGCGGAATTTCTCCAGCGCGGACTTTCTCCAACGCGGACTTTCTTCAAAGCGGAGTTTCTCCAACGCGGACTTTCTCCAGCGCGGACTTTCTCCAACGCGGACCTTCTCCAACGCAGACTTTCTCCAAAGCGGAGTTTCTCCAGCGCGGTGTGTTTCAAGCGCGGAGTTTCTCTAACGCGGAGTTTCTCCAACGCGCCGTTTCTTCAAAGCGATGTTTCTCCAAGGCGGAGTTTCTCAAGCGCGGACTTTCTCCAACGCGGACTTTCTTCAACGCGGAGTTTCTCCAACGCGGACTTTCTCCAACGCGGACTTTCTCCAACGCGGACCTTCTCCAACGCGGACTTTCTCCAACGCGGAGCTTCTCCAACGCGCCGTTTCTCCAACTCGAAGTTTCCCCAACACGGAGTTTCTCCAGCGCGGAGTTTCTCCAGCGCGGAGTGTCTCCATCGCGGAGTTTCAGCAGTTCGGAGTTTCTCAAACGTGGAATTTCTCCAGCGCAGAGTTTCTCCATCGCGACTCTCTCCAACGCGGACTTTCTCCAACGCGGACTTTCTCCAACGTGGAGTTTCTCCAACGCGGAGTTTCTCCAACGCGCAGTTTCTTCAACGCGCAGTTTCTCCAACGCGAAGTTTCTCCAGCGCGGAGTTTCTCCAACACGGAGTTTCTCCAGCGCGGAGTTTGTCCAGCACGGAGTTCCTCCAGCGCGGAGTTTATCCAGCCCGGAGTTTCTCCAGCGCAGATTTTATCAGCACTGAATTTCTCCAGCGGGAGTTTCTCAAACGCGGAGTTGCTCCAGCGCGGAGTTTCTCCAGCGTAGAGTTTCTCCAGAGCGGACTTTTCTCCAACGCGGAGTTTCTACATCGCGGAGTTTGTCCGTCGCGGAGTTTCTCCATCGCGGAGTTTCTCCAGCGCGGAGTTTATGCAACGCGGAGTCTCCAGCGCGGACTTTCTCCAACGCGGACTTTCTTCAAAGCGGAGTTTCTCCAACGCGGGCTTTCTCCAACGCGGACTTTCTCCAACGCGGACCTTCTCCAACGCAGACTTTCTCCAAAGCGGAGTTTCTCCAGCGCGGTGTGTTTCAAGCGCGGAGTTTCTCCAACGCAGACTTTCTTCAACGCGGAGTTTCTCCAACGCGGAGTTTCTCCAACGCGCAGTTTCTCCAACGCAAAGTTTCTCCAGCGCGGAGTTTCTCCAACACGGAGTTTCCCCAGCGCGGAGTTTGTCCAGCACGGAATTTCTCCAGCGCGGAGTTTCTCCAGCGCAGATTTTATGCAGCACGGAGTTTCTCCAGCGCGGAGTTTCTCCAACGCGGAGTTGCTCCAGCGCGGAGTTTCTCCAGCGTAGAGTTTCTCCAGAGCAGACTTTTCTCCAACGCGGAGTTTCTTTATCGCGGAGTTTGTCCATCGCGGAGATTCTCCATCGCGAAATTTCTCCAGCGCGGAGTTTATACAACGCGGAGTTCCTCCAGCGCGGACTTTCTCCAACGCGGACTTTCTCCAACGCGGACCTTCTCCCACGCGGACTTTCTCCAACGCGGAGTATCTCCAACGCGCCGTTTCTTCAACGCGAAATTTCTCCAATGCGGAGTTTCTACAACACGGAGTTTCTCCAACGCGGACTTTCTCCAACACGGACCTTCTCCGACGCGGACTTTCTCCAACGCGGTGTTTCTCCAGCGCGGTGTGTTTCAAGCGCGGAGTTTCTCTAACGCGGAGTTTCTCCAACGCGCCGTTTCTTCAAAGCGAAGTTTCTCCAAGGCGGAGTTTCTCCAACGCGAAGTTTCCCCAACACGGAGTTTCTCTAACACGGAGTTTCTCCAGCGCAGAGTTTCTCCAGCGCGGAGTGTCTCCATCGCGGAGTTTCTCCAGTTCGGCGTTTCTCAAACGCGGAGTTTCTCCAGCGCGGAGTTTCTCCATCGCGGACTCTCTCCAACGCGGACTTTCTCCAACGTGGAGTTTCTCCAACGCGGAGTTTCTCCAACGCGCAGTTTCTCCAACGCGCAGTTTCTCCAACGCGAAGTTTCTCCAGCGCGGAGTTTCTCCAACACGGAGTTTCTCCAGCGCGGAGTTTGTCCAGCACGGAGTTCCTCCAGCGCGGAGTTTCTCCAGCCCGGAGTTTCTCCAGCGCAGATTTTATGCAGCACTGAATTTCTCCAGCGGGAGTTTCTCCAACGCGGAGTTGCTCCAGCGTAGAGTTTCTCCAGAGCGGACTTTTCTCCATCGCGGAGTTTCTACATCGCGGAGTTTGTCCGTCGCGGAGTTTCTCCATCGCGGAATTTCTCCAGCGCGGAGTTTATGCAACGCGGAGTTTCTCCAGCGCGGACTTTCTCCAACGCGGACCTTCTCCAACGCAGACTTTCTCCAAAGCGGAGTTTCTCCAGCGCGGTGTGTTTCAAGCGCGGAGTTTCTCTAACGCGGAGTTTCTCCAACGCGCCGTTTCTTCAAAGCGATGTTTCTCCAAGGCGGAGTTTCTCCAGCGCGGACTTTCTCCAACGCGGACTTTCTTCAACGCGGAGTTTCTCCAACACAGAGTTTCTCCAGCGCGGAGTTTGTCCAGCACGGAGTTTCTCCAGCGCGGAGTTTCTCCAGCCCGGAGTTTCTCCAGCGCAGATTTTATGCAGCACGGAATTTCGCCAGCGCGGAGTTTCTCCAACGCGGAGTTGCTCCAGCGCGGAGTTTCTCCAGCGTAGAGTTTCTCCAGAGCGGACTTTTCTCCAACGCGGAGTTTCTACATCGCGGAGTTTGTCCGTCGCGGAGTTTCTCCATCGCGGAGTTTCTCCAGCGCGGAGTTTATACAACGCGGAGTTTCTCCAGCGCGGACTTTCTCCAACGCGGACTTTCTTCAACGCGGAGTTTCTCCAACGCGGACTTTCTTCAACGCGGACTTTCTCCAACATGGACCTTCTCCAACGCGGACTTTCTCCAACGCGGAGTTTCTCCAGCGCGGTGTGTTTCAAGCGCGGAGTTTCTCCAACGCGGAGTATCTTCATCGCGCCGTTTCTTCAACGCGAAGCTTCTCCAAGGCGGAGTTTCTACAACACGGATTTTCCCCAACGCGGACTTTCTCCAACGCGGACCTTCTCCGACGCTGACTTTCTCCAACGCGGAGTTTCTCCAGCGCGGTGTGTTTCAAGCGCGGAGTTTCTCCAACGCGGAGCTTCTCCAACGCGCCGTTTCTTCAACGCGAAGTCTCCCCAACACGGAGTTTCTCCAGCGCGGAGTGTCTCCATCGCGGAGTTCCTCCAGTTCGGAGTTTTTCAAACGCGGAGTTTCTCCAGCGCGGAGTTTCCCCATCGCGGACACTCTCCAACGCGGACTTTCTCCAACGCGGAGTTTCTCCAACGCGGAGTTTCTCCAACGCGGAGTTTCTCCAACGCGAAGTTTCTCCAGCGCGGAGTTTCTCCAACACGGAGTTTCTCCTGCGCAGAGTTTGTCCAGCACAGAGTTTCTCCAGCGCGGAGTTTCTCCAGCCCGGAGTTTCTCCAGCGCAGATTTTATGCAGCACGGAGTTTCTCCAGCGCGGAGTTTCTCCAACGCGGAGTTGCTCCAGCGCGGAGTTTCTCCAGCGTAGAATTTCTCAAGAGCGGACTTTTCTCCAACGCGGAGTTTCTCCATCGCGGAGTTCGTCCGTCGCGGAGTTTCTCCATCGCGGAGTTTCTCCAGCGCGGAGTTTATACAACGCGGAGTTTCTCCAGCGCGGACTTTCTCCAACGCGGACTTCCTTCAACGCGAAGTTTCTTCAAAGCGGACTTTCTCCAACGCGGACTTCCTCCAACGCGGACCTTCTCCAACGCGGACTTTCTCCAACGCGGAGTTTCTCCAGCGCGGTGTGTTTCAAGTGCGGAGTTTCTCCAACGCGGAGAATCTCCAACGCGTCGTTTCTTCAACGCGAAGTTTCTCCAAGGCGGAGTTTCTACAACACGGAGTTTCTCCAACGCGGACTTTCTCCAACGCGGACATTCTCCGACGCGGACTTTCTCCAACGCGGAGTTTCTCCAGCGCGGTGTGTTTCAAGCGCGGAGATTCTCTAACGCGGAGTTTCTCCAACGCGACGTTTCTCCAACACGGAGTTTCTCCAAAACGAAGTTTCTCCAGCGCGGAGTGTCTCCATCGCGGAGTTTCTCCAGTTCGGAGTTTCTCAAACGCGGAGTTTCTCCAGCGCGGAGTTTCTCCATCTCGGACTCTCTCCAACGCGGACTTTCTCCAACGCAGACTTTCTCCAACGTGGAGTTTCTCCAACGCGGAGTTTCTCCAACGCGCAGTTTCTCCAACGCAAAGTTTCTCCAGCGCGGAGTTTCTCCAGCGCGGAGTTTCTCCAACACGGAGTTTCTCCAGCGCGGAGTTTGTCCAGCACGGAGTTCCTCCAGCGCGGAGTTTCTCCAGCCCTGAGTTTCTCCAGCGCAGATTTTATGCAGCACTGAATTTCTCCAGCGGGAGTTTCTCCAACGCGGAGTTGCTCCAGCGCGTAGTTTCTCCAGCGTAGAGTTTCTCCAGAGCGGACTTTTCTCCAACGCGGAGTTTCTACATCGCGGAGTTTGTCCGTCGCGGAGTTTCTCCATCGCGGAGTTTCTCCAGCGCGGAGTTTATACAACGCGGACTTCCTCCAACGCGGACCTTCTCCAACGCGGACTTTCTCCAACGCGGAGTTTCTCCAGCGCGGTGTGTTTCAAGTGCGGAGTTTCTCCAACGCGGAGAATCTCCAACGCGCCGTTTCTTCAACGCGAAGTTTCTCCAAGGCGGAGTTTCTACAACACGGAGTTTCTCCAACGCGGACTTTCTCCAACGCGGACATTCTCCGACGCGGACTTTCTACAACGCGGAGTTTCTCCAGCGCGGTGTGTTTCAAGCGCGGAGATTCTCTAACGCGGAGTTTCTCCAACGCGACGTTTCTCCAACACGGAGTTTCTCCAAAACGGAGTTTCTCCAGCGCGGAGTGTCTCCATCGCGGAGTTTCTCCAGTTCGGAGTTTCTCAAACGCGGAGTTTCTCCAGCGCGGAGTTTCTCCATCGCGGACTCTCTCCAACGCGGACTTTCTCCAACGCAGACTTTCTCCAACGTGGAGTTTCTCCAACGCGGAGTTTCTCCAACGCGCAGTTTCTCCAACGCAAAGTTTCTCCAGCGCGGAGTTTCTCCAGCGCGGAGTTTCTTCAACACGGAGTTTCTCCAGCGCGGAGTTTGTCAAGCACGGAGTTCCTCCAGCGCGGAGTTTCTCCAGCCCTGAGTTTCTCCAGCGCAGATTTTATGCAGCACTGAATTTCTCCAGCGGGAGTTTCTCCAACGCGGAGTATCTCCAACGCGCCGTTTCTTCAACGCGAAGTTTCTCCAAGGCGGAGTTTCTACAACACGGATTTTCTCCAACGCGTACTTTCTCCAACGCGGACCTTCTCCGACGCGGACTTCCTCCAACGCGGAGTTTCTCCAGCGCGGTGTGTTTCAAGCGCGGAGTTTCTCTAACGCGGAGTTTCTCCAACGCGCCGTTTCTTCAAAGCGATGTTTCTCCAAGGCGGAGTTTCTCCAGCGCGGACTTTCTCCAACGCGGATTTTCTTCAACACGGAGTTTCTCCAACGCGGACTTTCTCCAACGCGGACTTTCTCCAACGCGGACCTTCTCCAACGCGGACTTTCTCCAACGCGGAGTTTCTCCAGCGCGGTGTGTTTCAACCGCGGAGTTTCTCCAACGCGGAGCTTCTCCAACGCGCCGTTTCTCCAACGCGAAGTTTCCCCAACACAGAGTTTCTCCAGCGCGGAGTTTCTCCAGCGCGGAGTGTCTCCATCGCGGAGTTTCTCCAGTTCGGAGTTTCTCAAACGTGGAATTTCTCCAGCGCGGAGTTTCTCCATCGCGACTCTCTCCAACGCGGACTTTCTCCAACGCGGAGTTTTTCCAACGCGGAGTTTCTCCAAAGCGGAGTTTCTCCAACGCGCAGTTTCTCCAACGCAGTTTCTCCAGCGCGGAGTTTCTCCAACACGGAGTTTCCCCAGCGCGGAGTTTGTCCAGCACGGAATTTCTCCAGCGCGGAGTTTCTCCAGCCCGGAGTTTCTCCAGCGCAGATTTTATGCAGCACGGAGTTTCTCCAGCGCGGAGTTTCTCCAACGCGGAGTTGCTCCAGCGCGGAGTTTCTCCAGCGTAGAGTTTCTCCAGAGCAGACTTTTCTCCAACGCGGAGTTTCTTTATCGCGGAGTTTGTCCGTCGCGGAGATTCTCCATCGCGGAATTTCTCCAGCGCGGAGTTTATACAACGCAGAGTTTCTCCAGCGCGGACTTTCTCCAACGCGGACTTTCTCCAACGCGGACCTTCTCCAACGCGGACTTTCTCCAACGCGGAGTATCTCCAACGCGGACCTTCTCTAACGCAGACTTTCTCCAAAGCGGAGTTTCTGCAGCGCGGTGTGTTTCAAGCACGGAGTTTCTCTAACGCGGAGTTTCTCCAACGCGCCATTTCTTCAAAGCGATGTTTCTCCAAGGCGGAGTTTCTCCAGCGCGGACTTTCTCCAACGCGGACTTTCTTCAACGCGGAGTTTCTCCAACGCGGACTTTCTCCAACGCGGACTTTCTCCAACGCGGACCTTCTCCAACGCGGGCTTTCTCCAACGCGGAGCTTCTCCAACGCGCCGTTTCTCCAACTCGAAGTTTCCCCAACACGGAGTTTCTCCAGCGCGGAGTTTCTCCAGCGCGGAGTGTCTCCATCGCGGAGTTTCACCAGTTCGGAGTTTCTCAAACGTGGAATTTCTCCAGCGCAGAGTTTCTCCATCGCGACTCTCTCCATCGCGGACTCTCTCCAACGCGGACTTTCTCCAACGCAGACTTTCTCCAACGTGGAGTTTCTCCAGCGCGGAGTTTCTCCAACACGGAGTTTCTCCAGCGCGGAGTTTGTCCAGCACGGAGTTCCTCCAGCGCGGAGTTTCTCCAGCCCGGAGTTTCTCCAGCGCAGATTTTATGCAGCACTGAATTTCTCCAACGCGGACTTTCTTCAACGCGGAGTTTCTCCAACGCGGACTTTCTCCAACGCAGACTTTCTCCAACGCGGACCTTCTCCAACGCGGACTTTCTCCAACGCGGAGCTTCTCCAACGCGCCGTTTCTCCAACTCGAAGTTTCCCCAACAAGGAGTTTCTCCAGCGCGGAGTGTCTCCATCGCGGAGTTTCACCAGTTCGGAGTTTCTCAAACGTGGAATTTCTCCAGCGCAGAGTTTCTCCATCGCGACTCTCTCCATCGCGGACTTTCTCCAACGCGGACTTTCTCCAACGTGGAGTTTCTCCAACGCGGAGTTTCTCCAACGCGCAGTTTCTCCAACGCGCAGTTTCTCCAACGCGAAGTTTCTCCAGCGCGGAGTTTCTCCAACACGGAGTTTCTCCAGCGCGGAGTTTGTCCAGCACGGAGTTCCTCCAGCGCGGAGTTTCTCCAGCCCGGAGTTTCTCCAGCGCAGATTTTATGCAGCACTGAATTTCTCCAGCGGGAGTTTCTCCAACGCGGACTTTCTCCAACGCGGACTTTCTCCAACGCGGACCTTCTCCAACGCGGACTTTCTCCAACGCGGAGCTTCTCCAACGCGCCGTTTCTCCAACTTGAAGTTTCCCCAACACGGAATCTCTCTAGCGCGGAGTTTCTCCAGCGCGGAGTGTCTCCATCGCGGAGTTTCACCAGTTCGGAGTTTCTCAAACGTGGGATTTCTCCAGCGCAGAGTTTCTCCATCGCGACTCTCTCCATCGCGGACTCTCTCCAACGCGGACTTTCTCCAACGCAGACTTTCTCCAACGTGGAGTTTCTCCAACGCGCAGTTTCTCCAACGCGCAGTTTCTCCAACGCGAAGTTTCTCCAGCGCGGAGTTTCTCCAACACGGAGTTTCTCCAGCGCGGAGTTTGTCCAGCACGGAGTTCCTCCAGCGCGGAGTTTCTCCAGCCCGGAGTTTCTCCAGCGCAGATTTTATGCAGCACTGAATTTCTCCAGCGGGAGTTTCTCCAACGCGGAGTTTGTCCGTCGCGGAGTTTCTCCATCGCGGAGTTTCTCCAGCGCGGAGTTTATACAACGCGGAATTTCTCCAGCGCGGACTTTCTCCAACGCGGACTTTCTTCAAAGCGGAGTTTCTCCAACGCGGACTTTCTCCAACGCGGACCTTCTCCAACGCAGACTTTCTCCAAAGCGGAGTTTCTCCAGCGCGGTGTGTTTCAAGCGCGGAGTTTCTCTAACGCGGAGTTTCTCCAACGCGCCGTTTCTTCAAAGCGATGTTTCTCCAAGGCGGAGTTTCTCAAGCGCGGACTTTCTCCAACGCGGACTTTCTTCAACGCGGAGTTTCTCCAACGCGGACTTTCTCCAACGCGGACTTTCTCCAACGCGGACCTTCTCCAACGCGGACTTTCTCCAACGCGGAGCTTCTCCAACGCGCCGTTTCTCCAACTCGAAGTTTCCCCAACACGGAGTTTCTCCAGCGCGGAGTTTCTCCAGCGCGGAGTGTCTCCATCGCGGAGTTTCACCAGTTCGGAGTTTCTCAAACGTGGAATTTCTCCAGCGCAGAGTTTCTCCATCGCGACTCTCTCCAACGCGGACTTTCTCCAACGCGGACTTTCTCCAACGTGGAGTTTCTCCAACGCGGAGTTTCTCCAACGCGCAGTTTCTTCAACGCGCAGTTTCTCCAACGCGAAGTTTCTCCAGCGCGGAGTTTCTCCAACACGGAGTTTCTCCAGCGCGGAGTTTGTCCAGCACGGAGTTCCTCCAGCGCGGAGTTTATCCAGCCCGGAGTTTCTCCAGCGCAGATTTTATCAGCACTGAATTTCTCCAGCGGGAGTTTCTCAAACGCGGAGTTGCTCCAGCGCGGAGTTTCTCCAGCGTAGAGTTTCTCCAGAGCGAACTTTTCTCCAACGCGGAGTTTCGACATCGCGGAGTTTGTCCGTCGCGGAGTTTCTCCATCGCGGAGTTTCTCCAGTGCGGAGTTTATGCAACGCGGAGTCTCCAGCGCGGACTTTCTCCAACGCGGACTTTCTTCAAAGCGGAGTTTCTCCAACGCGGACTTTCTCCAACGCGGACTTTCTCCAACGCGGACCTTCTCCAACGCAGACTTTCTCCAAAGCGGAGTTTCTCCAGCGCGGTGTGTTTCAAGCGCGGAGTTTCTCTAACGCGGAGTTTCTCCAACGCGCCGTATCTTCAAAGCGATGTTTCTCCAAGGCGGAGTTTCTCCAGCGCGGACTTTCTCCAACGCAGACTTTCTTCAACGCGAAGTTTCTCCAACGCGGAGTTTCTCCAACGCGCAGTTTCTCCAACGCAAAGTTTCTCCAGCGCGGAGTTTCTCCAACACGGAGTTTCCCCAGCGCGGAGTTTGTCCAGCACGGAATTTCTCCAGCGCGGAGTTTCTCCAGCGCAGATTTTATGCAGCACGGAGTTTCTCCAGCGCGGAGTTTCTCCAACGCGGAGTTGCTCCAGCGCGGAGTTTCTCCAGCGTAGAGTTTCTCCAGAGCAGACTTTTCTCCAACGCGGAGTTTCTTTATCGCGGAGTTTGTCCGTCGCGGAGATTCTCCATCGCGAAATTTCTCCAGCGCGGAGTTTATACAACGCGGAGTTCCTCCAGCGCGGACTTTCTCCAACGCGGACTTTCTCCAACGCGGACCTTCTCCCACGCGGACTTTCTCCAACGCGGAGTATCTCCAACGCGCCGTTTCTTCAACGCGAAATTTCTCCAATGCGGAGTTTCTACAACACGGAGTTTCTCCAACGCGGACTTTCTCCAACACGGACCTTCTCCGACGCGGACTTTCTCCAACGCGGTGTTTCTCCAGCGCGGTGTGTTTCAAGCGCGGAGTTTCTCTAACGCGGAGTTTCTCCAACGCGCCGTTTCTTCAAAGCGAAGTTTCTCAAAGGCGGAGTTTCTCCAACGCGAAGTTTCCCCAACACGGAGTTTCTCTAACACGGAGTTTCTCCAGCGCAGAGTTTCTCCAGCGCGGAGTGTCTCCAACGCGGACTTTCTCCAACGCGGACCTTCTCCAACGCGGACTTTCTCCAACGCGGAGCTTCTCCAACGCGCCGTTTCTCCAACTCGAAGTTTCCCCAACACGGAGTTTCTCCAGCGCGGAGTTTCTCCAGCGCGGAGTGTCTCCATCGCGGAGTTTCACCAGTTCGGAGTTTCTCAAACGTGGAATTTCTCCAGCGCAGAGTTTCTCCATCGCGACTCTCTCCAACGCGGACTTTCTCCAACGCGGACTTTCTCCAACGTGGAGTTTCTCCAACGCGGAGTTTCTCCAACGCGCAGTTTCTTCAACGCGCAGTTTCTCCAACGCGAAGTTTCTCCAGCGCGGAGTTTCTCCAACACGGAGTTTCTCCAGCGCGGAGTTTGTCCAGCACGGAGTTCCTCCTGCGCGGAGTTTATCCAGCCCGGAGTTTCTCCAGCGCAGATTTTATCAGCACTGAATTTCTCCAGCGGGAGTTTCTCAAACGCGGAGTTGCTCCAGCGCGGAGTTTCTCCAGCGTAGAGTTTCTCCAGAGCGAACTTTTCTCCAACGCGGAGTTTCTACATCGCGGAGTTTGTCCGTCGCGGAGTTTCTCCATCGCGGAGTTTCTCCAGCGCGGAGTTTATGCAACGCGGAGTCTCCAGCGCGGACTTTCTCCAACGCGGACTTTCTTCAAAGCGGAGTTTCTCCAACGCGGACTTTCTCCAACGCGGACTTTCTCCAACGCGGACCTTCTCCAACGCAGACTTTCTCCAAAGCGGAGTTTCTCCAGCGCGGTGTGTTTCAAGCGCGGAGTTTCTCTAACGCGGAGTTTCTCCAACGCGCCGTATCTTCAAAGCGATGTTTCTCCAAGGCGGAGTTTCTCCAGCGCGGACTTTCTCCAACGCAGACTTTCTTCAACGCGGAGTTTCTCCAACGCGGAGTTTCTCCAACGCGCAGTTTCTCCAACGCAAAGTTTCTCCAGCGCGGAGTTTCTCCAACACGGAGTTTCCCCAGCGCGGAGTTTGTCCAGCACGGAATTTCTCCAGCGCGGAGTTTCTCCAGCGCAGATTTTATGCAGCACGGAGTTTCTCCAGCGCGGAGTTTCTCCAACGCGGAGTTGCTCCAGCGCGGAGTTTCTCCAGCGTAGAGTTTCTCCAGAGCAGACTTTTCTCCAACGCGGTGTTTCTCCAGCGCGGTGTGTTTCAAGCGCGGAGTTTCTCTAACGCGGAGTTTCTCCAACGCGCCGTTTCTTCAAAGCGAAGTTTCTCAAAGGCGGAGTTTCTCCAACGCGAAGTTTCCCCAACACGGAGTTTCTCTAACACGGAGTTTCTCCAGCGCAGAGTTTCTCCAGCGCGGAGTGTCTCCATCGCGGAGTTTCTCCAGTTCGGCGTTTCTCAAACGCGGAGTTTCTCCAGCGCGGAGTTTCTCCATCGCGGACTCTCTCCAACGCGGACTTTCTCCAACGTGGAGTTTCTCCAACGCGGAGTTTCTCCAACGCGCAGTTTCTCCAACGCGCAGTTTCTCCAACGCGAAGTTTCTCCAGCGCGGAGTTTCTCCAACACGGAGTTTCTCCAGCGCGGAGTTTGTCCAGCGCGGAGTTCCTCCAGCGCGGAGTTTCTCCAGCCCGGAGTTTCTCCAGCGCAGATTTTATCAGCACTGAATTTCTCCAGCGGGAGTTTCTCCAACGCGGAGTTGCTCCAGCGTAGAGTTTCTCCAGAGCGGACTTTTCTCCAACGCGGAGTTTCTACATCGCGGAGTTTGTCCGTCGCGGAGTTTCTCCATCGCGGAATTTCTCCAGCGCGGAGTTTATGCAACGCGGAGTTTCTCCAGCGCGGACTTTCTCCAACGCGGACCTTCTCCAACGCAGACTTTCTCCAAAGCGGAGTTTCTCCAGCGCGGTGTGTTTCAAGCGCGGAGTTTCTCTAACGCGGAGTTTCTCCAACGCGCCGTTTCTTCAAAGCGATGTTTCTCCAAGGCGGAGTTTCTCCAGCGCGGACTTTCTCCAACGCGGACTTTCTTCAACGCGGAGTTTCTCCAACACAGAGTTTCTCCAGCGCGGAGTTTGTCCAGCACGGAGTTTCTCCAGCGCGGAGTTTCTCCAGCCCGGAGTTTCTCCAGCGCAGATTTTGCGCAGCACGGAATTTCGCCAGCGCGGAGTTTCTCCAACGCGGAGTTGCTCCAGCGCGGAGTTTCTCCAGCGTAGAGTTTCTCCAGAGCGGACTTTTCTCCAACGCGGAGTTTCTACATCGCGGAGTTTGTCCGTCGCGGAGTTTCTCCATCGCGGAGTTTCTCCAGCGCGGAGTTTATACAACGCGGAATTTCTCCAGCGCGGACTTTCTCCAACACGGACTTTCTTCAAAGCGGAGTTTCTCCAACGCGGACTTTCTCCAGCGCGGACTTTCTCCAACGCGGACCTTCTCCAACGCAGACTTTCTCCAAAGCGGAGTTTCTCCAGCGCGGTGTGTTTCAAGCGCGGAGTTTCTCTAACGCGGAGTTTCTCCAACGCGCCGTTTCTTCAAAGCGATGTTTCTCCAAGGCGGAGTTTCTCCAGCGCGGACTTTCTCCAACGCGGACTTTCTTCAACGCGGAGTTTCTCCAACGCGGACTTTCTCCAAAGCGGACTTTCTCCAACGCGGACCTTCTCCAACGCGGACTTTCTCCAACGCGGAGTTTCCCCAGCGCGGAGTTTGTCCAGCACGGAATTTCTCCAGCGCGGAGTTTCTCCAGCGCAGATTTTATGCAGCACGGAGTTTCTCCAGCGCGGAGTTTCTCCAACGCGGAGCTGCTCCAGCGCGGAGTTTCTCCAGCGTAGAGTTTCTCCAGAGCAGACTTTTCTCCAACGCGGAGTTTCTTTATCGCGGAGTTTGTCCGTCGCGGAGATTCTCCATCGCGGAATTTCTCCAGCGCGGAGTTTATACAACGCGGAATTTCTCCAGCGCGGACTTTCTCCAACGCGGACTTTCTCCAACGCGGACCTTCTCCAACGCGGACTTTCTCCAACGCGGAGTATCTCCAACGCGCCATTTCTTCAACGCGAAATTTCTCCAATGCGGAGTTTCTACAACACGGAGTTTCTCCAACGCGGACTTTCTCCAACACGGACCTTCTCCGACGCGGACTTTCTCTAACGCGGTGCTTCTCCAGCGCGGTGTGTTTCAAGCGCGGAGTTTCTCTAACGCGGAGTTTCTCCAACGCGCCGTTTCTTCAAAGCGAAGTTTCTCCAAGGCGGAGTTTCTCCAACGCGAAGTTTCCCCAACACGGAGTTTCTCTAACACGGAGTTTCTCCAGCGCGGAGTTTCTCCATCGCGGACTCTCTCCAACGCGGACTTTCTCCAACGCGGACTTTCTCCAACGCGGAGTTTCTCCAACGCGGAGTTTCTCCAACGCGCAGTTTCTCCAACGCGAAGTTCCTCCAGCGCGGAGTTTCTCCAACACGGAGTTTCTCCAGCGCGGAGTGTGTCCAGCACGGAGTTTCTCCAGCCCGGAGTTTCTCCAGCGCAGATTTAATGCAGCACGGAGTTTTTCCAGCGCGGAGTTTCTCCAACGCGGAGTTGCTCCAGCGCGGAGTTTCTCCAGCGTAGCGTTTCTCCAGAGCGGACTTTTCTCCAACGCGGAGTTTCTCCATCGCGGAGTTTGTCCGTCGCAGACTTTCTTCATCGCGGAGTTTCTCCAGCGCGGAGTTTATTTAACGCGGAGTTTCCCCAGCGCGGACTTTCTCCAACGCGGACTTTCTCCAACGCGGAGTTTCTCCAGCGCGGTGTGTTTCAAGCGCGGAGTTTCTCCAACGCGGAGTCTCCAACGCGCTGTTTCTCCAACGCGAAGTTTCCCCAACGCGGAGTTTCTCCAACACGGATTTTCTCCAGCGCGGAGTTTCTCCAGCCCGGAGTGTCTCCATCGCGGATTTTCTAGAGTTCGGAGTTCCTCAAACGTGGAGTTTCTCCAGCGCGGAGTTTCTCCATCGCGGACTCTCTCCGACGCGGACTTTCTCCAACGCGGAGTTTCTCCAACGCGCAGTTTCTCCAACGCGAAGTTTCTCCAGCGCGGAGTTTCTCGAACACGGAGTTTCTCCAGCGCGGAGTTTGTCCAGCACGGAGTTTCTCCAGCGCGGAGTTTCTCCAGCCCGGAGTTTCTCCAGCGCAGATTTTATGCAGCACGGAATTTCTCCAGCGGGAGTTTCTCCAACGCGGAGTTGCTCCAGCGCGGAGTTTCTCCAGAGTAGAGTTTCTCCAGAGCGGACTTTTCTCCAACGCGGAGTTTCTACATCGCGGAGTTTGTCCGCCGAGGAGTTTCTCCATCGCGGAGTTTCTCCAGCGCGGAGTTTATACAACGCGGAGTTTCTCCAGCGCGGACTTTCTCCAACGCGGACTTTCTTCAACGCGGAGTTTCTTCAACGCGGACTTTCTCCAACGCGGACTTTCTCCAACATGGAACTTCTCCAACGCGGACTTTCTCCAACGCGGAGTTTCTCCAGCGCGGTGTGTTTCAAGCGCGGAGTTTCTCCAACGCGGAGTATCTTCAACGCGCCGTTTCTTCAACGCGAAGTTTCTCCAAGGCGGATTTTCTACAACACGGATTTTCTCCAACGCGGACTTTCTCCAACGCGGACCTTCTCCGACGCTGACTTTCTCCAACGCGGAGTTTCTCCAGCGCGGTGTGTTTCAAGCGCGGAGTTTCTCCAACGCGGAGCTTCTCCAACGCGCCGTTTCTTCAACGCGAAGTCTCCCCAACACGGAGTTTCTCCAGCGCGGAGTGTCTCCATCGCGGAGTTCCTCCAGTTCGGAGTTTTTCAAACGCGGAGTTTCTCCAGCGCGGAGTTTCCCCATCGCGGACACTCTCCAACGCGGACTTTCTCCAACGCGGAGTTTCTCCAACGCGGAGTTTCTCCAACGCGGAGTTTCTCCAACGCGAAGTTTGTCCAGCGCGGAGTTTCTCCAACACGGTGTTTCTCCTGCGCAGAGTTTGTCCAGCACAGAGTTTCTCCAGCGCGGAGTTTCTCCAGCCCGGAGTTTCTCCAGCGCAGATTTTATGCAGCACGGAGTTTCTCCAGCGCGGAGTTTCTCCAACGCGGAGTTGCTCCAGCGCGGAGTTTCTCCAGCGTAGAATTTCTCAAGAGCGGACTTTTCTCCAACGCGGAGTTTCTCCATCGCGGAGTTCGTCCGTCGCGGAGTTTCTCCATCGCGGAGTTTCTCCAGCGCGGAGTTTATACAACGCGGAGTTTCTCCAGCGCGGACTTTCTCCAACGCGGACTTCCTTCAACGCGAAGTTTCTTCAACGCGGACTTTCTCCAACGCGGACTTCCTCCAACGCGGACCTTCTCCAACGCGGACTTTCTCCAACGCGGAGTTTCTCCAGCACGGTGTGTTTCAAGTGCGGAGTTTCTCCAACGCGGAGAATCTCCAACGCGTCGTTTCTACAACGCGAAGTTTCTCCAAGGCGGAGTTTCTACAACACGGAGTTTCTCCAACGCGGACTTTCTCCAACGCGGACATTCTCCGACGCGGACTTTCTCCAACGCAGACTTTCTCCAAAGCGGAGTTTCTCCAGCGCGGTGTGTTTCAAGCGCGGAGTTTCTCTAACGCGGAGTTTCTCCAACGCGCCGTATCTTCAAAGCGATGTTTCTCCAAGGCGGAGTTTCTCCAGCGCGGACTTTCTCCAACGCAGACTTTCTTCAACGCGGAGTTTCTCCAACGCGGAGTTTCTCCAACGCGCAGTTTCTCCAACGCAAAGTTTCTCCAGCGCGGAGTTTCTCCAACACGGAGTTTCCCCAGCGCGGAGTTTGTCCAGCACGGAATTTCTCCAGCGCGGAGTTTCTCCAGCGCAGATTTTATGCAGCACGGAGTTTCTCCAGCGCGGAGTTTCTCCAACGCGGAGTTGCTCCAGCGCGGAGTTTCTCCAGCGTAGAGTTTCTCCAGAGCAGACTTTTCTCCAACGCGGTGTTTCTCCAGCGCGGTGTGTTTCAAGCGCGGAGTTTCTCTAACGCGGAGTTTCTCCAACGCGCCGTTTCTTCAAAGCGAAGTTTCTCAAAGGCGGAGTTTCTCCAACGCGAAGTTTCCCCAACACGGAGTTTCTCTAACACGGAGTTTCTCCAGCGCAGAGTTTCTCCAGCGCGGAGTGTCTCCATCGCGGAGTTTCTCCAGTTCGGCGTTTCTCAAACGCGGAGTTTCTCCAGCGCGGAGTTTCTCCATCGCGGACTCTCTCCAACGCGGACTTTCTCCAACGTGGAGTTTCTCCAACGCGGAGTTTCTCCAACGCGCAGTTTCTCCAACGCGCAGTTTCTCCAACGCGAAGTTTCTCCAGCGCGGAGTTTCTCCAACACGGAGTTTCTCCAGCGCGGAGTTTGTCCAGCGCGGAGTTCCTCCAGCGCGGAGTTTCTCCAGCCCGGAGTTTCTCCAGCGCAGATTTTATCAGCACTGAATTTCTCCAGCGGGAGTTTCTCCAACGCGGAGTTGCTCCAGCGTAGAGTTTCTCCAGAGCGGACTTTTCTCCAACGCGGAGTTTCTACATCGCGGAGTTTGTCCGTCGCGGAGTTTCTCCATCGCGGAATTTCTCCAGCGCGGAGTTTATGCAACGCGGAGTTTCTCCAGCGCGGACTTTCTCCAGCGCGGACTTTCTCCAACGCGGACTTTCTTCAACGCGGAGTTTCTCCAACACAGAGTTTCTCCAGCGCGGAGTTTGTCCAGCACGGAGTGTCTCCAGCGCGGAGTTTCTCCAGCCCGGAGTTTCTCCAGCGCAGATTTTGCGCAGCACGGAATTTCGCCAGCGCGGAGTTTCTCCAACGCGGAGTTGCTCCAGCGCGGAGTTTCTCCAGCGTAGAGTTTCTCCAGAGCGGACTTTTCTCCAACGCGGAGTTTCTACATCGCGGAGTTTGTCCGTCGCGGAGTTTCTCCATCGCGGAGTTTCTCCAGCGCGGAGTTTATACAACGCGGAATTTCTCCAGCGCGGACTTTCTCCAACACGGACTTTCTTCAAAGCGGAGTTTCTCCAACGCGGACTTTCTCCAGCGCGGACTTTCTCCAACGCGGACCTTCTCCAACGCAGACTTTCTCCAAAGCGGAGTTTCTCCAGCGCGGTGTGTTTCAAGCGCGGAGTTTCTCTAACGCGGAGTTTCTCCAACGCGCCGTTTCTTCAAAGCGATGTTTCTCCAAGGCGGAGTTTCTCCAGCGCGGACTTTCTCCAACGCGGACTTTCTTCAACGCGGAGTTTCTCCAACGCGGACTTTCTCCAACGCGGACTTTCTCCAACGCGGACCTTCTCCAACGCGGACTTTCTCCAACGCGGAGTTTCCCCAGCGCGGAGTTTGTCCAGCACGGAATTTCTCCAGCGCGGAGTTTCTCCAGCGCAGATTTTATGCAGCACGGAGTTTCTCCAGCGCGGAGTTTCTCCAACGCGGAGTTGCTCCAGCGCGGAGTTTCTCCAGCGTAGAGTTTCTCCAGAGCAGACTTTTCTCCAACGCGGAGTTTCTTTATCGCGGAGTTTGTCCGTCGCGGAGATTCTCCATCGCGGAATTTCTCCAGCGCGGAGTTTATACAACGCGGAATTTCTCCAGCGCGGACTTTCTCCAACGCGGACTTTCTCCAACGCGGACCTTCTCCAACGCGGACTTTCTCCAACGCGGAGTATCTCCAACGCGCCATTTCTTCAACGCGAAATTTCTCCAATGCGGAGTTTCTACAACACGGAGTTTCTCCAACGCGGACTTTCTCCAACACGGACCTTCTCCGACGCGGACTTTCTCCAACGCGGTGCTTCTCCAGCGCGGTGTGTTTCAAGCGCGGAGTTTCTCTTACGCGGAGTTTCTCCAACGCGAAGTTTCCCCAACACGGAGTTTCTCTAACACGGAGTTTCTCCAGCGCGGAGTTTCTCCATCGCGGACTCTCTCCAACGCGGACTTTCTCCAACGCGGACTTTCTCCAACGCGGAGTTTCTCCAACGCGGAGTTTCTCCAACGCGCAGTTTCTCCAACGCGAAGTTTCTCCAGCGCGGAGTTTCTCCAACACGGAGTTTCTCCAGCGCGGAGTGTGTCCAGCACGGAGTTTCTCCAGCGCGGAGTTTCTCCAGCCCGGAGTTTCTCCAGCGCAGATTTAATGCAGCACGGAGTTTTTCCAGCGCGGAGTTTCTCCAACGCGGAGTTGCTCCAGCGCGGAGTTTCTCCAGCGTAGCGTTTCTCCAGAGCGGACTTTTCTCCAACGCGGAGTTTCTCCATCGCGGAGTTTGTCCGTCGCAGACTTTCTTCATCGCGGAGTTTCTCCAGCGCGGAGTTTATTTAACGCGGAGTTTCCCCAGCGCGGACTTTCTCCAACGCGGACTTTCTCCAACGCGGAGTTTCTCCAGCGCGGTGTGTTTCAAGCGCGGAGTTTCTCCAACGCGGAGTCTCCAACGCGCTGTTTCTCCAACGCGAAGTTTCCCCAACGCGGAGTTTCTCCAACACGGATTTTCTCCAGCGCGGAGTTTCTCCAGCCCGGAGTGTCTCCATCGCGGATTTTCTAGAGTTCGGAGTTCCTCAAACGTGGAGTTTCTCCAGCGCGGAGTTTCTCCATCGCGGACTCTCTCCGACGCGGACTTTCTCCAACGCGGAGTTTCTCCAACGCGCAGTTTCTCCAACGCGAAGTTTCTCCAGCGCGGAGTTTCTCGAACACGGAGTTTCTCCAGCGCGGAGTTTGTCCAGCACGGAGTTTCTCCAGCGCGGAGTTTCTCCAGCCCGGAGTTTCTCCAGCGCAGATTTTATGCAGCACGGAATTTCTCCAGCGGGAGTTTCTCCAACGCGGAGTTGCTCCAGCGCGGAGTTTCTCCAGAGTAGAGTTTCTCCAGAGCGGACTTTTCTCCAACGCGGAGTTTCTACATCGCGGAGTTTGTCCGCCGAGGAGTTTCTCCATCGCGGAGTTTCTCCAGCGCGGAGTTTATACAACGCGGAGTTTCTCCAGCGCGGACTTTCTCCAACGCGGACTTTCTTCAACGCGGAGTTTCTTCAACGCGGACTTTCTCCAACATGGAACTTCTCCAACGCGGACTTTCTCCAACGCGGAGTTTCTCCAGCGCGGTGTGTTTCAAGCGCGGAGTTTCTCCAACGCGGAGTATCTTCAACGCGCCGTTTCTTCAACGCGAAGTTTCTCCAAGGCGGAGTTTCTACAACACGGATTTTCTCCAACGCGGACTTTCTCCAACGCGGACCTTCTCCGACGCTGACTTTCTCCAACGCGGAGTTTCTCCAGCGCGGTGTGTTTCAAGCGCGGAGTTTCTCCAACGCGGAGCTTCTCCAACGCGCCGTTTCTTCAACGCGAAGTCTCCCCAACACGGAGTTTCTCCAGCGCGGAGTGTCTCCATCGCGGAGTTCCTCCAGTTCGGAGTTTTTCAAACGCGGAGTTTCTCCAGCGCGGAGTTTCCCCATCGCGGACACTCTCCAACGCGGACTTTCTCCAACGCGGAGTTTCTCCAACGCGGAGTTTCTCCAACGCGGAGTTTCTCCAACGCGAAGTTTGTCCAGCGCGGAGTTTCTCCAACACGGTGTTTCTCCTGCGCAGAGTTTGTCCAGCACAGTTTCTCCAGCGCGGAGTTTCTCCAGCCCGGAGTTTCTCCAGCGCAGATTTTATGCAGCACGGAGTTTCTCCAGCGCGGAGTTTCTCCAACGCGGAGTTGCTCCAGCGCGGAGTTTCTCCAGCGTAGAATTTCTCAAGAGCGGACTTTTCTCCAACGCGGAGTTTCTCCATCGCGGAGTTCGTCCGTCGCGGACTTTCTCCATCGCGGAGTTTCTCCAGCGCGGAGTTTATACAACGCGGAGTTTCTCCAGCGCGGACTTTCTCCAACGCGGACTTCCTTCAACGCGAAGTTTCTTCAACGCGGACTTTCTCCAACGCGGACTTCCTCCAACGCGGACCTTCTCCAACGCGGACTTTCTCCAACGCGGAGTTTCTCCAGCACGGTGTGTTTCAAGTGCGGAGTTTCTCCAACGCGGAGAATCTCCAACGCGTCGTTTCTACAACGCGAAGTTTCTCCAAGGCGGAGTTTCTACAACACGGAGTTTCTCCAACGCGGACTTTCTCCAACGCGGACATTCTCCGACGCGGACTTTCTCCAACGCGGAGTTTCTCCAGCGCGGTGTGTTTCAAGCGCGGAGATTCTCTAACGCGGAGTTTCTCCAACGCGACGTTTCTCCAACACGGAGTTTCTCCAAAACGGAGTTTCTCCAGCGCGGAGTGTCTCCATCGCGGAGTTTCTCCAGTTCGGAGTTTCTCAAACGCGGAGTTTCTCCAGCGTGGAGTTTCTCCATCACGGACTCTCTCCGACGCGGACTTTCTCCAACGCAGACTTTCTCCAACGTGGAGTTTCTCCAACGCGGAGTTTCTCCAACGCGCAGTTTCTCCAACGCAAAGTTTCTCCAGCGCGGAGTTTCTCCAGCGCGGAGTTTCTCCAACACGGAGTTTCTCCAGCGCGGAGTTTGTCCAGCACGGAGTTCCTCCAGCGCGGAGTTTCTCCAGCCCTGAGTTTCTCCAGCGCAGATTTTATGCAGCACTGAATTTCTCCAGCGGGAGTTTCTCCAACGCGGAGTTGCTCCAGCGCGGAGTTTCTCCAGCGTAGAGTTTCTCCAGAGCGGACTTTTCTCCAACGCGGAGTTTCTACATCGCGGAGTTTGTCCGTCGCGGAGTTTCTCCATCGCGGAGTTTCTCCAGCGCGGAGTTTATACAACGCGGAGTTTCTCCAGCGCGGACTTTCTCCAACGCGGACTTTCTTCAACGCGGAGTTTCTCCAACGCGGACCTTCTCCAACGCAGACTTTCTCCAAAGCGGAGTTTCTCCAGCGCGGTGTGTTTCAAGCGCGGAGTTTCTCCAACGCGGAGTATCTCCAACGCGCCGTTTCTTCAACGCGAAGTTTCTCCAAGGCGGAGTTTCTACAACACGGATTTTCTCCAACGCGGAGTGTCTCCATCGCGGAGTTTCTCCAGTTCGGAGTTTCTCAAACGTGGAATTTCTCCAGCGCGGAGTTTCTCCATCGCGACTCTCTCCAACGCGGACTTTCTCCAACGCGGAGTTTTTCCAACGCGGAGTTTCTCCAAAGCGGAGTTTCTCCAACGCGCAGTTTCTCCAACGCAGTTTCTCCAGCGCGGAGTTTCTCCAACACGGAGTTTCCCCAGCGCGGAGTTTGTCCAGCACGGAATTTCTCCAGCGCGGAGTTTCTCCAGCCCGGAGTTTCTCCAGCGCAGATTTTATGCAGCACGGAGTTTCTCCAGCGCGGAGTTTCTCCAACGCGGAGTTGCTCCAGCGCGGAGTTTCTCCAGCGTAGAGTTTCTCCAGAGCAGACTTTTCTCCAACGCGGAGTTTCTTTATCGCGGAGTTTGTCCGTCGCGGAGATTCTCCATCGCGGAATTTCTCCAGCGCGGAGTTTATACAACGCAGAGTTTCTCCAGTGCGGACTTTCTCCAACGCGGACTTTCTCCAACGCGGACCTTCTCCAACGCGGACTTTCTCCAACGCGGAGTATCTCCAACGCGGACCTTCTCCAACGCAGACTTTCTCCAAAGCGGAGTTTCTCCAGCGCGGTGTGTTTCAAGCACGGAGTTTCTCTAACGCGGAGTTTCTCCAACGCGCCGTTTCTTCAAAGCGATGTTTCTCCAAGGCGGAGTTTCTCCAGCGCGGACTTTCTCCAACGCGGACTTTCTTCAACGCGGAGTTTCTCCAACGCGGACTTTCTCCAACGCGGACTTTCTCCAACGCGGACCTTCTCCAACGCGGGCTTTCTCCAACGCGGAGCTTCTCCAACGCGCCGTTTCTCCAACTCGAAGTTTCCCCAACACGGAGTTTCTCCAGCGCGGAGTTTCTCCAGCGCGGAGTGTCTCCATCGCGGAGTTTCACCAGTTCGGAGTTTCTCAAACGTGGAATTTCTCCAGCGCAGAGTTTCTCCATCGCGACTCTCTCCATCGCGGACTCTCTCCAACGCGGACTTTCTCCAACGCAGACTTTCTCCAACGTGGAGTTTCTCCAACGCGCAGTTTCTCCAACGCGCAGTTTCTCCAACGCGAAGTTTCTCCAGCGCGGAGTTTCTCCAACACGGAGTTTCTCCAGCGCGGAGTTTGTCCAGCACGGAGTTCCTCCAGCGCGGAGTTTCTCCAGCCCGGAGTTTCTCCAGCGCAGATTTTATGCAGCACTGAATTTCTCCAACGCGGACTTTCTCCAACGCGGACTTTCTCCAACGCGGACTTTCTCCAACGCGGACCTTCTCCAACGCGGACTTTCTCCAACGCGGAGCTTCTCCAACGCGCCGTTTCTCCAACTCGAAGTTTCCCCAACACGGAGTCTCTCCAGCGCGGAGTTTCTCCAGCGCGCAGTGTCTCCATCGCGACTCTCTCCATCGCGGACTCTCTCCAACGCGGACTTTCTCCAACGCAGACTTTCTCCAACGTGGAGTTTCTCCAACGCGCAGTTTCTCCAACGCGCAGTTTCTCCAACGCGAAGTTTCTCCAACGCGCCGTTTCTTCAAAGCGATGTTTCTCCAAGGCGGAGTTTCTCAAGCGCGGACTTTCTCCAACGCGGACTTTCTTCAACGCGGACCTTCTCCAACGCGGACTTTCTCCAACGCGGAGCTTCTCCAACGCGCCGTTTCTCCAACTCGAAGTTTCCCCAACACGGAGTTTCTCCAGCGCGGAGTTTCTCCAGCGCGGAGTGTCTCCATCGCGGAGTTTCACCAGTTCGGAGTTTCTCAAACGTGGAATTTCTCCAGCGCAGAGTTTCTCCATCGCGACTCTCTCCAACGCGGACTTTCTCCAACGCGGACTTTCTCCAACGTGGAGTTTCTCCAACGCGGAGTTTCTCCAACGCGCAGTTTCTTCAACGCGCAGTTTCTCCAACGCGAAGTTTCTCCAGCGCGGAGTTTCTCCAACACGGAGTTTCTCCAGCGCGGAGTTTGTCCAGCACGGAGTTCCTCCAGCGCGGAGTTTATCCAGCCCGGAGTTTCTCCAGCGCAGATTTTATGCAGCACTGAATTTCTCCAGCGGGAGTTTCTCAAACGCGGAGTTGCTCCAGCGCGGAGTTTCTCCAGCGTAGAGTTTCTCCAGAGCGGACTTTTCTCCAACGCGGAGTTTCTACATCGCGGAGTTTGTCCGTCGCGGAGTTTCTCCATCGCGGAGTTTCTCCAGCGCGGAGTTTATGCAACGCGGAGTCTCCAGCGCGGACTTTCTCCAACGCGGACTTTCTTCAAAGCGGAGTTTCTCCAACGCGGACTTTCTCCAACGCGGACTTTCTCCAACGCGGACCTTCTCCAACGCAGACTTTCTCCAAAGCGGAGTTTCTCCAGCGCGGTGTGTTTCAAGCGCGGAGTTTCTCTAACGCGGAGTTTCTCCAACGCGCCGTTTCTTCAAAGCGATGTTTCTCCAAGGCGGAGTTTCTCCAGCGCGGACTTTCTCCAACGCGGACTTTCTTCAACGCGGAGTTTCTCCAACGCGGAGTTTCTCCAACGCGCAGTTTCTCCAACGCAAAGTTTCTCCAGCGCGGAGTTTCTCCAACACGGAGTTTCCCCAGCGCGGAGTTTGTCCAGCACGGAATTTCTCCAGCGCGGAGTTTCTCCAGCGCAGATTTTATGCAGCACGGAGTTTCTCCAGCGCGGAGTTTCTCCAACGCGGAGTTGCTCCAGCGCGGAGTTTCTCCAGCGTAGAGTTTCTCCAGAGCAGACTTTTCTCCAACGCGGAGTTTCTTTATCGCGGAGTTTGTCCGTCGCGGAGATTCTCCATCGCGAAATTTCTCCAGCGCGGAGTTTATACAACGCGGAGTTTCTCCAGCGCGGACTTTCTCCAACGCGGACTTTCTCCAACGCGGACCTTCTCCAACGCGGACTTTCTCCAACGCGGAGTTTCTCCAACGCGCCGTTTCTTCAAAGCGAAGTTTCTCCAAGGCGGAGTTTCTCCAACGCGAAGTTTCCCCAACACGGAGTTTTTCTAACACGGAGTTTCTCCAGCGCAGAGTTTCTCCAGCGCGGAGTGTCTCCATCGCGGAGTTTCTCCAGTTCGGCGTTTCTCAAACGCGGAGTTTCTCCAGCGCGGAGTTTCTCCATCGCGGACTCTCTCCAACGCGGACTTTCTCCAACGCGGACTTTCTCCAACGCGGAGTTTCTCCAACGCGGAGTTTCTCCAACGCGCAGTTTCTCCAACGCGAAGTTTCTCCGGCGCGGACTTTCTCCAACGCGGACTTTCTCCAACGCGGACCTTCTCCAACGCGGACTTTCTCCAACGCGGAGCTTCTCCAACGCGCCGTTTCTCCAACTCGAAGTTTCCCCAACAAGGAGTTTCTCCAGCGCGGAGTTTCTCCAGCGCGGAGTGTCTCCATCGCGGAGTTTCACCAGTTCGGAGTTTCTAAAACGTGGAATTTCTCCAGCGCAGAGTTTCTCCATCGCGACTCTCTCCAACGCGGACTTTCTCCAACGCGGACTTTCTCCAACGTGGAGTTTCTCCAACGCGGAGTTTCTCCAACGCGCAGTTTCTCCAACGCGCAGTTTCTCCAACGCGAAGTTTCTCCAGCGCGGAGTTTCTCCAACACGGAGTTTCTCCAGCGCGGAGTTTGTCCAGCACGGAGTTCCTCCAGCGCGGAGTTTCTCCAGCCCGGAGTTTCTCCAGCGCAGATTTTATGCAGCACTGAATTTCTCCAGCGGGAGTTTCTCCAACGCGGAGTTGCTCCAGCGTAGAGTTTCTCCAGAGCGGACTTTTCTCCAACGCGGAGTTTCTACATCGCGGAGTTTGTCCGTCGCGGAGTTTCTCCATCGCGGAATTTCTCCAGCGCGGAGTTTATGCAACGCGGAGTTTCTCCAGCGCGGACTTTCTCCAACGCGGACCTTCTCCAACGCAGACTTTCTCCAAAGCGGAGTTTCTCCAGCGCGGTGTGTTTCAAGCGCGGAGTTTCTCTAACGCGGAGTTTCTCCAACGCGCCGTTTCTTCAAAGCGATGTTTCTCCAAGGCGGAGTTTCTCCAGCGCGGACTTTCTCCAACGCGGACTTTCTTCAACGCGGAGTTTCTCCAACGCGGAGTTTCTCCAACGCGCAGTTTCTCCAACGCAAAGTTTCTCCATCGCGGAGTTTCTCCAACACGGAGTTTCCCCAGCGCGGAGTTTGTCCAGCACGGAATTTCTCCAGCGCGGAGTTTCTCCAGCGCAGATTTTATGCAGCACGGAGTTTCTCCAGCGCGGAGTTTCTCCAACGCGGAGTTGCTCCAGCGCGGAGTTTCTCCAGCGTAGAGTTTCTCCAGAGCAGACTTTTCTCCAACGCGGAGTTTCTTTATCGCGGAGTTTGTCCGTCGCGGAGATTCTCCATCGCGGAATTTCTCCAGCGCGGAGTTTATACAACGCGGACCTTCTCCAACGCGGACTTTCTCCAACGCGGAGTATCTCCAACGCGCCGTTTCTTCAACGCGAAATTTCTCCAATGCGGAGTTTCTACAACACGGAGTTTCTCCAACGCGGACTTTCTCCAACACGGACCTTCTCCTACGCGGACTTTCTCCAACGCGGTGCTTCTCCAGCGCGGTGTGTTTCAAGCGCGGAGTTTCTCTAACGCGGAGTTTCTCCAAGGCGGAGTTTCTCCAACGCGAAGTTTCCCCAACACGGAGTTTCTCTAACACGGAGTTTCTCCAGCGCAGAGTTTCTCCAGCGCGGAGTGTCTCCATCGCGGAGTTTCTCCAGTTCGGCGTTTCTCAAACGCGGAGTTTCTCCAGCGCGGAGTTTCTCCATCGCGGACTCTCTCCAACGCGGACTTTCTCCAACGCGGACTTTCTCCAACGCGGAGTTACTCCAACGCGGAGTTTCTCCAACGCGCAGTTTCTCCAACGCGAAGTTTCTCCAGCGCGGAGTTTCTCCAACACGGAGTTTCTCCAGCGCGGAGTGTGTCCAGCACGGAGTTTCTCCAGCGCGGAGTTTCTCCAGCCCGGAGTTTCTCCAGCGCAGATTTAATGCAGCACGGAGTTTTTCCAGCGCGGAGTTTCTCCAACGCGGAGTTGCTCCAGCGCGGAGTTTCTCCAGCGTAGAGTTTCTCCAGAGCGGACTTTTCTCCAACGCGGAGTTTCTCCATCGCGGAGTTTGTCCGTCGCAGACTTTCTTCATCGCGGAGTTTCTCCAGCGCGGAGTTTATTTAACGCGGAGTTTCCCCAGCGCGGACTTTCTCCAACGCGAACTTTCTCCAACGCGGAGTTTCTCCAGCGCGGTGTTTCAAGCGCGGAGTTTCTCCAACGCGGAGTCTCCAACGCGCAGTTTCTCCAACGCGAAGTTTCTCCAGCGCGGAGTTTCTCCAACAGGGAGTTTCTCCAGCGCGGAGTGTGTCCAGCACGGAATTTCTCCAGCGCGGAGTTTCTCCTGCCCGGAGTTTCTCCAGCGCAGATTTAATGCAGCACGGAGTTTTTCAAGCGCGGAGTTTCTCCAACGCGGAGTTGCTCCAGCGCGGAGTTTCTCCAGCGTAGAGTTTCTCCAGAGCGGACTTTTCTCCAACGCGGAGTTTCTACATCGCGGAGTTTGTCCGTCGCGGAGTTTCTCCATCGCGGAGTTTCTCCAGCGCGGAGTTTATACAACGCGGAATTTCTCCAGCGCGGACTTTCTCCAACGCGGACTTTCTTCAAAGCGGAGTTTCTCCAACGCGGACTTTCTCCAGCGCGGACTTTCTCCAACGCGGACCTTCTCCAACGCAGACTTTCTCCAAAGCGGAGTTTCTCCAGCGCGGTGTGTTTCAAGCGCGGAGTTTCTCTAACGCGGAGTTTCTCCAACGCACCGTTTCTTCAAAGCGATGTTTCTCCAAGGCGGAGTTTCTCCAGCGCGGACTTTCTCCAACGCGGGCTTTCTTCAACGCGGAGTTTCTCCAACGCGGACTTTCTCCAACGCGGACTTTCTCCAACGCGGACCTTCTCCAACGCGGACTTTCTCCAACGCGGAGCTTCTCCAACGCGCCGTTTCTCCTTTCTCCAACTCGAAGTTTCCCCAACACGGAGTTTCTCCAGCGCGGAGTTTCTCCAGCGCGGAGTGTCTCCATCGCGGAGTTTCACCAGTTCGGAGTTTCTCAAACGTGGAATTTCTCCAGCGCAGAGTTTCTCCATCGCGACTCTCTCCAACGCGGACTTTCTCCAACGCGGACTTTCTCCAACGTGGAGTTTCTCCAACGCGGAGTTTCTCCAACGCGCAGTTTCTCCAACGCGCAGTTTCTCCAACGCGAAGTTTCTCCAGCGCGGAGTTTGTCCAGCACGGAGTTCCTCCAGCGCGGAGTTTCTCCAGCCCGGAGTTTCTCCAGCGCAGATTTTATGCAGCACTGAATTTCTCCAGCGGGAGTTTCTCAAACGCGGAGTTGCTCCAGCGCGGAGTTTCTCCAGCGTAGAGTTTCTCCAGAGCGGACATTTCTCCAACGCGGAGTTTCTACATCGCAGAGTTTGTCCGTCGCGGAGTTTCTCCATCGCGGAGTTTCTCCAGCGCGGAGTTTATGCAACGCGGAGTCTCCAGCGCGGACTTTCTCCAACGCGGACTTTCTTCAAAGCGGAGTTTCTCCAACGCGGACTTTCTCCAACGCGGACTTTCTCCAACGCGGACCTTCTCCAACGCAGACTTTCTCCAAAGCAGAGTTTCTCCAGCGCGGTGTGTTTCAAGCGCGGAGTTTCTCTAACGCGGAGTTTCTCCAACGCGCCGTTTCTTCAAAGCGATGTTTCTCCAATGCGGAGTTTCTCCAGCGCGGACTTTCACCAACGCGGACTTTCTTCAACGCGGAGTTTCTCCAACGCGGAGTTTCTCCAACGCGCAGTTTCTCCAACGCAAAGTTTCTCCAGCGCGGAGTTTCTCCAACACGGAGTTTCCCCAGCGCGGAGTTTGTCCAGCACGGAATTTCTCCAGCGCGGAGTTTCTCCAGCGCAGATTTTATGCAGCACGGAGTTTCTCCAGCGCGGAGTTTCTCCAACGCGGAGTTGCTCCAGCGCGGAGTTTCTCCAGCGTAGAGTTTCTCCAGAGCAGACTTTTCTCCAACGCGGAGTTTCTTTATCGCGGAGTTTGTCCGTCGCGGAGATTCTCCATCGCGGAATTTCTCCAGCGCGGAGTTTATACAACGCGGAATTTCTCCAGCGCGGACTTTCTCCAACGCGGACTTTCTCCAACGCGGACCTTCTCCAACGCGGACTTTCTCCAACGCGGAGTATCTCCAACGCGCCATTTCTTCAACGCGAAATTTCTCCAATGCGGAGTTTCTACAACACGGAGTTTCTCCAACGCGGACTTTCTCCAACACGGACCTTCTCCGACGCGGACTTTCTCCAACGCGGTGCTTCTCCAGCGCGGTGTGTTTCAAGCGCGGAGTTTCTCTAACGCGGAGTTTCTCCAACGCGCCGTTTCTTCAAAGCGAAGTTTCTCAAGGCGGAGTTTCTCCAACGCGAAGTTTCCCCAACACGGAGTTTCTCTAACACGGAGTTTCTCCAGCGCAGAGTTTCTCCAGCGCGGAGTGTCTCCATCGCGGAGTTTCTCCAGTTCGGCGTTTCTCAAACGCGGAGTTTCTCCAGCGCGGAGTTTCTCCATCGCGGACTCTCTCCAACGCGGACTTTCTCCAACGCGGACTTTCTCCAACGCGGAGTTTCTCCAACGCGGACCTTCTCCAACGCAGACTTTCTCCAAAGCGGAGTTTCTCCAGCGCGCCGTTTCTTCAAAGCGATGTTTCTCCAATGCGGAGTTTCTCCAGCGCAGACTTTCACCAACGCGGACTTTCTTCAACGCGGAGTTTCTCCAACGCGGAGTTTCTCCAACGCGCAGTTTCTCCAACGCAAAGTTTCTCCAGCGCGGAGTTTCTCCAGCACGGAATTTCTCCAGCGCGGAGTTTCTCCAGCGCAGATTTTATGCAGCACGGAGTTTCTCCAGCGCGGAGTTTCTCCAACGCGGAGTTGCTCCAGCGCGGAGTTTCTCCAGCGTAGAGTTTCTCCAGAGCAGACTTTTCTCCAACGCGGAGTTTCTTTATCGCGGAGTTTGTCCGTCGCGGAGATTCTCCATCGCGAAATTTCTCCAGCGCGGAGTTTATACAACGCGGAGTTTCTCCAGCGCGGACTTTCTCCAACGCGGACTTTCTCCAACGCGGACCTTCTCCAACGCGGACTTTCTCCAACGCGGAGTATCTCCAACGCGCCGTTTCTTCAACGCGAAATTTCTCCAATGCGGAGTTTCTACAACACGGAGTTTCTCCAACGCGGACTTTCTCCAACACGGACCTTCTCCGACGCGGACTTTCTCCAACGCGGTGTTTCTCCAGCGCGGTGTGTTTCAAGCGCGGAGTTTCTCTAACGCGGAGTTTCTCCAACGCGCCGTTTCTTCAAAGCGAAGTTTCTCCAAGGCGGAGTTTCTCCAACGCGAAGTTTCCCCAACACGGAGTTTCTCTAACACGGAGTTTCTCCAGCGCAGAGTTTCTCCAGCGCGGAGTGTCTCCATCGCGGAGTTTCTCCAGTTCGGCGTTTCTCAAACGCGGAGTTTCTCCAGCGCGGAGTTTCTCCATCGCGGACTCTCTCCAACGCGGACTTTCTCCAAAGCGGACTTTCTCCAACGCGGAGTTTCTCCAACGCGGAGTTTCTCCAACGCGCAGTTTCTCCAACGCGAAGTTTCTCCAGCGCGGACTTTCTCCAACGCGGACTTTCTCCAACGCGGACCTTCTCCAACGCGGACTTTCTCCAACGCGGAGCTTCTCCAACGCGCCGTTTCTCCAACTCGAAGTTTCCCCAACAAGGAGTTTCTCCAGCGCGGAGTTTCTCCAGCGCGGAGTGTCTCCATCGCGGAGTTTCACCAGTTCGGAGTTTCTCAAACGTGGAATTTCTCCAGCGCAGAGTTTCTCCATCGCGACTCTCTCCAACGCGGACTTTCTCCAACGCGGACTTTCTCCAACGTGGAGTTTCTCCAACGCGGAGTTTCTCCAACGCGCAGTTTCTCCAACGCGCAGTTTCTCCAACGCGAAGTTTCTCCAGCGCGGAGTTTCTCCAACACGGAGTTTCTCCAGCGCGGAGTTTGTCCAGCACGGAGTTCCTCCAGCGCGGAGTTTCTCCAGCCCGGAGTTTCTCCAGCGCAGATTTTATGCAGCACTGAATTTCTCCAGCGGGAGTTTCTCCAACGCGGAGTTGCTCCAGCGTAGAGTTTCTCCAGAGCGGACTTTTCTCCAACGCGGAGTTTCTACATCGCGGAGTTTGTCCGTCGCGGAGTTTCTCCATCGCGGAATTTCTCCAGCGCGGAGTTTATGCAACGCGGAGTTTCTCCAGCGCGGACTTTCTCCAACGCGGACCTTCTCCAACGCAGACTTTCTCCAAAGCGGAGTTTCTCCAGCGCGGGGTGTTTCAAGCGCGGAGTTTCTCTAACGCGGAGTTTCTCCAACGCGCCGTTTCTTCAAAGCGATGTTTCTCCAAGGCGGAGTTTCTCCAGCGCGGACTTTCTCCAACGCGGACTTTCTTCAACGCGGAGTTTCTCCAACGCGGAGTTTCTCCAACGCGCAGTTTCTCCAACGCAAAGTTTCTCCATCGCGGAGTTTCTCCAACACGGAGTTTCCCCAGCGCGGAGTTTGTCCAGCACGGAATTTCTCCAGCGCGGAGTTTCTCCAGCGCAGATTTTATGCAGCACGGAGTTTCTCCAGCGCGGAGTTTCTCCAACGCGGAGTTGCTCCAGCGCGGAGTTTCTCCAGCGTAGATTTTCTCCAGAGCAGACTTTTCTCCAACGCGGAGTTTCTTTATCGCGGAGTTTGTCCGTCGCGGAGATTCTCCATCGCGGAATTTCTCCAGCGCGGAGTTTATACAACGCGGACCTTCTCCAACGCGGACTTTCTCCAACGCGGAGTATCTCCAACGCGCCGTTTCTTCAACGCGAAATTTCTCCAATGCGGAGTTTCTACAACACGGAGTTTCTCCAACGCGGACTTTCTCCAACACGGACCTTCTCCGACGCGGACTTTCTCCAACGCGGTGCTTCTCCAGCGCGGTGTGTTTCAAGCGCGGAGTTTCTCTAACGCGGAGTTTCTCCAACGCGCCGTTTCTTCAAAGCGAAGTTTCTCCAAGGCGGAGTTTCTCCAACGCGAAGTTTCCCCAACACGGAGTTTCTCTAACACGGAGTTTCTCCAGCGCAGAGTTTCTCCAGCGCGGAGTGTCTCCATCGCGGAGTTTCTCCAGTTCGGCGTTTCTCAAACGCGGAGTTTCTCCAGCGCGGAGTTTCTCCATCGCAGACTCTCTCCAACGCGGACTTTCTCCAACGCGGACTTTCTCCAACGCGGAGTTTCTCCAACGCGGAGTTTCTCCAACGCGCAGTTTCTCCAACGCAAAGTTTCTCCAGCGCGGAGTTTCTCCAACACGGAGTTTCTCCAGCGCGGAGTGTGTCCAGCACGGAGTTTCTCCAGCGCGGAGTTTCTCCAGCCCGGAGTTTCTCCAGCGCAGATTTAATGCAGCACGGAGTTTTTCCAGAGCGGACTTTTCTCCAACGCGGAGTTTCTCCATCGCGGAGTTTGTCCGTCGCAGACTTTCTTCATCGCGGAGTTTCTCCAGCGCGGAGTTTATTTAACGCGGAGTTTCCCCAGCGCGGACTTTCTCCAACGCGGACTTTCTCCAACGCGGAGTTTCTCCAGCGCGGTGTGTTTCAAGCGCGGAGTTTCTCCAACGCGGAGTCTCCAACGCGCAGTTTCTCCAACGCGAAGTTTCTCCAGCGCGGAGTTTCTCCAACAGGGAGTTTCTCCAGCGCGGAGTGTGTCCAGCACGGAATTTCTCCAGCGCGGAGTTTCTCCTGCCCGGAGTTTCTCCAGCGCAGATTTAATGCAGCACGGAGTTTTTCAAGCGCGGAGTTTCTCCAACGCGGAGTTGCTCCAGCGCGGAGTTTCTCCAGCGTAGAGTTTCTCCAGAGCGGACTTTTCTCCAACGCGGAGTTTCTACATCGCGGAGTTTGTCCGTCGCGGAGTTTCTCCATCGCGGAGTTTCTCCAGCGCGGAGTTTATACAACGCGGAATTTCTCCAGCGCGGACTTTCTCCAACGCGGACTTTCTTCAAAGCGGAGTTTCTCCAACGCGGACTTTCTCCAGCGCGGACTTTCTCCAACGCGGACCTTCTCCAACGCAGACTTTCTCCAAAGCGGAGTTTCTCCAGCGCGGTGTGTTTCAAGCGCGGAGTTTCTCTAACGCGGAGTTTCTCCAACGCACCGTTTCTTCAAAGCGATGTTTCTCCAAGGCGGAGTTTCTCCAGCGCGGACTTTCTCCAACGCGGACTTTCTCCAACGCGGACCTTCTCCAACGCGGACTTTCTCCAACGCGGAGCTTCTCCAACGCGCCGTTTCTCCTTTCTCCAACTCGAAGTTTCCCCAACACGGAGTTTCTCCAGCGCGGAGTTTCTCCAGCGCGGAGTGTCTCCATCGCGGAGTTTCACCAGTTCGGAGTTTCTCAAACGTGGAATTTCTCCAGCGCAGAGTTTCTCCATCGCGACTCTCTCCAACGCGGACTTTCTCCAACGCGGACTTTCTCCAACGTGGAGTTTCTCCAACGCGGAGTTTCTCCAACGCGCAGTTTCTCCAACGCGCAGTTTCTCCAACGCGAAGTTTCTCCAGCGCGGAGTTTGTCCAGCACGGAGTTCCTCCAGCGCGGAGTTTCTCCAGCCCGGAGTTTCTCCAGCGCAGATTTTATGCAGCACTGAATTTCTCCAGCGGGAGTTTCTCAAACGCGGAGTTGCTCCAGCGCGGAGTTTCTCCAGCGTAGAGTTTCTCCAGAGCGGACATTTCTCCAACGCGGAGTTTCTACATCGCAGAGTTTGTCCGTCGCGGAGTTTCTCCATCGCGGAGTTTCTCCAGCGCGGAGTTTATGCAACGCGGAGTCTCCAGCGCGGACTTTCTCCAACGCGGACTTTCTTCAAAGCGGAGTTTCTCCAACGCAGACTTTCTCCAACGCGGACTTTCTCCAACGCGGACCTTCTCCAACGCAGACTTTCTCCAAAGCAGAGTTTCTCCAGCGCGGTGTGTTTCAAGCGCGGAGTTTCTCTAACGCGGAGTTTCTCCAACGCGCCGTTTCTTCAAAGCGATGTTTCTCCAATGCGGAGTTTCTCCAGCGCGGACTTTCACCAACGCGGACTTTCTTCAACGCGGAGTTTCTCCAACGCGGAGTTTCTCCAACGCGCAGTTTCTCCAACGCAAAGTTTCTCCAGCGCGGAGTTTCTCCAACACGGAGTTTCCCCAGCGCGGAGTTTGTCCAGCACGGAATTTCTCCAGCGCGGAGTTTCTCCAGCGCAGATTTTATGCAGCACGGAGTTTCTCCAGCGCGGAGTTTCTCCAACGCGGAGTTGCTCCAGCGCGGAGTTTCTCCAGCGTAGAGTTTCTCCAGAGCAGACTTTTCTCCAACGCGGAGTTTCTTTATCGCGGAGTTTGTCCGTCGCGGAGATTCTCCATCGCGGAATTTCTCCAGCGCGGAGTTTATACAACGCGGAATTTCTCCAGCGCGGACTTTCTCCAACGCGGACTTTCTCCAACGCGGACCTTCTCCAACGCGGACTTTCTCCAACGCGGAGTATCTCCAACGCGCCATTTCTTCAACGCGAAATTTCTCCAATGCGGAGTTTCTACAACACGGAGTTTCTCCAACGCGGACTTTCTCCAACACGGACCTTCTCCGACGCGGACTTTCTCCAACGCGGTGCTTCTCCAGCGCGGTGTGTTTCAAGCGCGGAGTTTCTCTAACGCGGAGTTTCTCCAACGCGCCGTTTCTTCAAAGCGAAGTTTCTCAAGGCGGAGTTTCTCCAACGCGAAGTTTCCCCAACACGGAGTTTCTCTAACACGGAGTTTCTCCAGCGCAGAGTTTCTCCAGCGCGGAGTGTCTCCATCGCGGAGTTTCTCCAGTTCGGCGTTTCTCAAACGCGGAGTTTCTCCAGCGCGGAGTTTCTCCATCGCGGACTCTCTCCAACGCGGACTTTCTCCAACGCGGACTTTCTCCAACGCGGAGTTTCTCCAACGCGGACCTTCTCCAACGCAGACTTTCTCCAAAGCGGAGTTTCTCCAGCGCGCCGTTTCTTCAAAGCGATGTTTCTCCAATGCGGAGTTTCTCCAGCGCAGACTTTCACCAACGCGGACTTTCTTCAACGCGGAGTTTCTCCAACGCGGAGTTTCTCCAACGCGCAGTTTCTCCAACGCAAAGTTTCTCCAGCGCGGAGTTTCTCCAGCACGGAATTTCTCCAGCGCGGAGTTTCTCCAGCGCAGATTTTATGCAGCACGGAGTTTCTCCAGCGCGGAGTTTCTCCAACGCGGAGTTGCTCCAGCGCGGAGTTTCTCCAGCGTAGAGTTTCTCCAGAGCAGACTTTTCTCCAACGCGGAGTTTCTTTATCGCGGAGTTTGTCCGTCGCGGAGATTCTCCATCGCGAAATTTCTCCAGCGCGGAGTTTATACAACGCGGAGTTTCTCCAGCGCGGACTTTCTCCAACGCGGACTTTCTCCAACGCGGACCTTCTCCAACGCGGACTTTCTCCAACGCGGAGTATCTCCAACGCGCCGTTTCTTCAACGCGAAATTTCTCCAATGCGGAGTTTCTACAACACGGAGTTTCTCCAACGCGGACTTTCTCCAACACGGACCTTCTCCGACGCGGACTTTCTCCAACGCGGTGTTTCTCCAGCGCGGTGTGTTTCAAGCGCGGAGTTTCTCTAACGCGGAGTTTCTCCAACGCGCCGTTTCTTCAAAGCGAAGTTTCTCCAAGGCGGAGTTTCTCCAACGCGAAGTTTCCCCAACACGGAGTTTCTCTAACACGGAGTTTCTCCAGCGCAGAGTTTCTCCAGCGCGGAGTGTCTCCATCGCGGAGTTTCTCCAGTTCGGCGTTTCTCAAACGCGGAGTTTCTCCAGCGCGGAGTTTCTCCATCGCGGACTCTCTCCAACGCGGACTTTCTCCAAAGCGGACTTTCTCCAACGCGGAGTTTCTCCAACGCGGAGTTTCTCCAACGCGCAGTTTCTCCAACGCGAAGTTTCTCCAGCGCGGACTTTCTCCAACGCGGACTTTCTCCAACGCGGACCTTCTCCAACGCGGACTTTCTCCAACGCGGAGCTTCTCCAACGCGCCGTTTCTCCAACTCGAAGTTTCCCCAACAAGGAGTTTCTCCAGCGCGGAGTTTCTCCAGCGCGGAGTGTCTCCATCGCGGAGTTTCACCAGTTCGGAGTTTCTCAAACGTGGAATTTCTCCAGCGCAGAGTTTCTCCATCGCGACTCTCTCCAACGCGGACTTTCTCCAACGCGGACTTTCTCCAACGTGGAGTTTCTCCAACGCGGAGTTTCTCCAACGCGCAGTTTCTCCAACGCGCAGTTTCTCCAACGCGAAGTTTCTCCAGCGCGGAGTTTCTCCAACACGGAGTTTCTCCAGCGCGGAGTTTGTCCAGCACGGAGTTCCTCCAGCGCGGAGTTTCTCCAGCCCGGAGTTTCTCCAGCGCAGATTTTATGCAGCACTGAATTTCTCCAGCGGGAGTTTCTCCAACGCGGAGTTGCTCCAGCGTAGAGTTTCTCCAGAGCGGACTTTTCTCCAACGCGGAGTTTCTACATCGCGGAGTTTGTCCGTCGCGGAGTTTCTCCATCGCGGAATTTCTCCAGCGCGGAGTTTATGCAACGCGGAGTTTCTCCAGCGCGGACTTTCTCCAACGCGGACCTTCTCCAACGCAGACTTTCTCCAAAGCGGAGTTTCTCCAGCGCGGGGTGTTTCAAGCGCGGAGTTTCTCTAACGCGGAGTTTCTCCAACGCGCCGTTTCTTCAAAGCGATGTTTCTCCAAGGCGGAGTTTCTCCAGCGCGGACTTTCTCCAACGCGGACTTTCTTCAACGCGGAGTTTCTCCAACGCGGAGTTTCTCCAACGCGCAGTTTCTCCAACGCAAAGTTTCTCCATCGCGGAGTTTCTCCAACACGGAGTTTCCCCAGCGCGGAGTTTGTCCAGCACGGAATTTCTCCAGCGCGGAGTTTCTCCAGCGCAGATTTTATGCAGCACGGAGTTTCTCCAGCGCGGAGTTTCTCCAACGCGGAGTTGCTCCAGCGCGGAGTTTCTCCAGCGTAGATTTTCTCCAGAGCAGACTTTTCTCCAACGCGGAGTTTCTTTATCGCGGAGTTTGTCCGTCGCGGAGATTCTCCATCGCGGAATTTCTCCAGCGCGGAGTTTATACAACGCGGACCTTCTCCAACGCGGACTTTCTCCAACGCGGAGTATCTCCAACGCGCCGTTTCTTCAACGCGAAATTTCTCCAATGCGGAGTTTCTACAACACGGAGTTTCTCCAACGCGGACTTTCTCCAACACGGACCTTCTCCGACGCGGACTTTCTCCAACGCGGTGCTTCTCCAGCGCGGTGTGTTTCAAGCGCGGAGTTTCTCTAACGCGGAGTTTCTCCAACGCGCCGTTTCTTCAAAGCGAAGTTTCTCCAAGGCGGAGTTTCTCCAACGCGAAGTTTCCCCAACACGGAGTTTCTCTAACACGGAGTTTCTCCAGCGCAGAGTTTCTCCAGCGCGGAGTGTCTCCATCGCGGAGTTTCTCCAGTTCGGCGTTTCTCAAACGCGGAGTTTCTCCAGCGCGGAGTTTCTCCATCGCAGACTCTCTCCAACGCGGACTTTCTCCAACGCGGACTTTCTCCAACGCGGAGTTTCTCCAACGCGGAGTTTCTCCAACGCGCAGTTTCTCCAACGCGAAGTTTCTCCAGCGCGGAGTTTCTCCAACACGGAGTTTCTCCAGCGCGGAGTGTGTCCAGCACGGAGTTTCTCCAGCGCGGAGTTTCTCCAGCCCGGAGTTTCTCCAGCGCAGATTTAATGCAGCACGGAGTTTTTCCAGAGCGGACTTTTCTCCAACGCGGAGTTTCTCCATCGCGGAGTTTGTCCGTCGCAGACTTTCTTCATCGCGGAGTTTCTCCAGCGCGGAGTTTATTTAACGCGGAGTTTCCCCAGCGCGGACTTTCTCCAACGCGGACTTTCTCCAACGCGGAGTTTCTCCAGCGCGGTGTGTTTCAAGCGCGGAGTTTCTCCAACGCGGAGTCTCCAACGCGCAGTTTCTCCAACGCGAAGTTTCTCCAGCGCGGAGTTTCTCCAACAGGGAGTTTCTCCAGCGCGGAGTGTGTCCAGCACGGAATTTCTCCAGCGCGGAGTTTCTCCTGCCCGGAGTTTCTCCAGCGCAGATTTAATGCAGCACGGAGTTTTTCAAGCGCGGAGTTTCTCCAACGCGGAGTTGCTCCAGCGCGGAGTTTCTCCAGCGTAGAGTTTCTCCAGAGCGGACTTTTCTCCAACGCGGAGTTTCTACATCGCGGAGTTTGTCCGTCGCGGAGTTTCTCCATCGCGGAGTTTCTCCAGCGCGGAGTTTATACAACGCGGAATTTCTCCAGCGCGGACTTTCTCCAACGCGGACTTTCTTCAAAGCGGAGTTTCTCCAACGCGGACTTTCTCCAGCGCGGACTTTCTCCAACGCGGACCTTCTCCAACGCAGACTTTCTCCAAAGCGGAGTTTCTCCAGCGCGGTGTGTTTCAAGCGCGGAGTTTCTCTAACGCGGAGTTTCTCCAACGCACCGTTTCTTCAAAGCGATGTTTCTCCAAGGCGGAGTTTCTCCAGCGCGGACTTTCTCCAACGCGGACTTTCTCCAACGCGGACCTTCTCCAACGCGGACTTTCTCCAACGCGGAGCTTCTCCAACGCGCCGTTTCTCCTTTCTCCAACTCGAAGTTTCCCCAACACGGAGTTTCTCCAGCGCGGAGTTTCTCCAGCGCGGAGTGTCTCCATCGCGGAGTTTCACCAGTTCGGAGTTTCTCAAACGTGGAATTTCTCCAGCGCAGAGTTTCTCCATCGCGACTCTCTCCAACGCGGACTTTCTCCAACGCGGACTTTCTCCAACGTGGAGTTTCTCCAACGCGGAGTTTCTCCAACGCGCAGTTTCTCCAACGCGCAGTTTCTCCAACGCGAAGTTTCTCCAGCGCGGAGTTTGTCCAGCACGGAGTTCCTCCAGCGCGGAGTTTCTCCAGCCCGGAGTTTCTCCAGCGCAGATTTTATGCAGCACTGAATTTCTCCAGCGGGAGTTTCTCAAACGCGGAGTTGCTCCAGCGCGGAGTTTCTCCAGCGTAGAGTTTCTCCAGAGCGGACATTTCTCCAACGCGGAGTTTCTACATCGCAGAGTTTGTCCGTCGCGGAGTTTCTCCATCGCGGAGTTTCTCCAGCGCGGAGTTTATGCAACGCGGAGTCTCCAGCGCGGACTTTCTCCAACGCGGACTTTCTTCAAAGCGGAGTTTCTCCAACGCGGACTTTCTCCAACGCGGACTTTCTCCAACGCGGACCTTCTCCAACGCAGACTTTCTCCAAAGCAGAGTTTCTCCAGCGCGGTGTGTTTCAAGCGCGGAGTTTCTCTAACGCGGAGTTTCTCCAACGCGCCGTTTCTTCAAAGCGATGTTTCTCCAATGCGGAGTTTCTCCAGCGCGGACTTTCACCAACGCGGACTTTCTTCAACGCGGAGTTTCTCCAACGCGGAGTTTCTCCAACGCGCAGTTTCTCCAACGCAAAGTTTCTCCAGCGCGGAGTTTCTCCAACACGGAGTTTCCCCAGCGCGGAGTTTGTCCAGCACGGAATTTCTCCAGCGCGGAGTTTCTCCAGCGCAGATTTTATGCAGCACGGAGTTTCTCCAGCGCGGAGTTTCTCCAACGCGGAGTTGCTCCAGCGCGGAGTTTCTCCAGCGTAGAGTTTCTCCAGAGCAGACTTTTCTCCAACGCGGAGTTTCTTTATCGCGGAGTTTGTCCGTCGCGGAGATTCTCCATCGCGGAATTTCTCCAGCGCGGAGTTTATACAACGCGGAATTTCTCCAGCGCGGACTTTCTCCAACGCGGACTTTCTCCAACGCGGACCTTCTCCAACGCGGACTTTCTCCAACGCGGAGTATCTCCAACGCGCCATTTCTTCAACGCGAAATTTCTCCAATGCGGAGTTTCTACAACACGGAGTTTCTCCAACGCGGACTTTCTCCAACACGGACCTTCTCCGACGCGGACTTTCTCCAACGCGGTGCTTCTCCAGCGCGGTGTGTTTCAAGCGCGGAGTTTCTCTAACGCGGAGTTTCTCCAACGCGCCGTTTCTTCAAAGCGAAGTTTCTCAAGGCGGAGTTTCTCCAACGCGAAGTTTCCCCAACACGGAGTTTCTCTAACACGGAGTTTCTCCAGCGCAGAGTTTCTCCAGCGCGGAGTGTCTCCATCGCGGAGTTTCTCCAGTTCGGCGTTTCTCAAACGCGGAGTTTCTCCAGCGCGGAGTTTCTCCATCGCGGACTCTCTCCAACGCGGACTTTCTCCAACGCGGACTTTCTCCAACGCGGAGTTTCTCCAACGCGGACCTTCTCCAACGCAGACTTTCTCCAAAGCGGAGTTTCTCCAGCGCGCCGTTTCTTCAAAGCGATGTTTCTCCAATGCGGAGTTTCTCCAGCGCAGACTTTCACCAACGCGGACTTTCTTCAACGCGGAGTTTCTCCAACGCGGAGTTTCTCCAACGCGCAGTTTCTCCAACGCAAAGTTTCTCCAGCGCGGAGTTTCTCCAGCACGGAATTTCTCCAGCGCGGAGTTTCTCCAGCGCAGATTTTATGCAGCACGGAGTTTCTCCAGCGCGGAGTTTCTCCAACGCGGAGTTGCTCCAGCGCGGAGTTTCTCCAGCGTAGAGTTTCTCCAGAGCAGACTTTTCTCCAACGCGGAGTTTCTTTATCGCGGAGTTTGTCCGTCGCGGAGATTCTCCATCGCGAAATTTCTCCAGCGCGGAGTTTATACAACGCGGAGTTTCTCCAGCGCGGACTTTCTCCAACGCGGACTTTCTCCAACGCGGACCTTCTCCAACGCGGACTTTCTCCAACGCGGAGTATCTCCAACGCGCCGTTTCTTCAACGCGAAATTTCTCCAATGCGGAGTTTCTACAACACGGAGTTTCTCCAACGCGGACTTTCTCCAACACGGACCTTCTCCGACGCGGACTTTCTCCAACGCGGTGTTTCTCCAGCGCGGTGTGTTTCAAGCGCGGAGTTTCTCTAACGCGGAGTTTCTCCAACGCGCCGTTTCTTCAAAGCGAAGTTTCTCCAAGGCGGAGTTTCTCCAACGCGAAGTTTCCCCAACACGGAGTTTCTCTAACACGGAGTTTCTCCAGCGCAGAGTTTCTCCAGCGCGGAGTGTCTCCATCGCGGAGTTTCTCCAGTTCGGCGTTTCTCAAACGCGGAGTTTCTCCAGCGCGGAGTTTCTCCATCGCGGACTCTCTCCAACGCGGACTTTCTCCAAAGCGGACTTTCTCCAACGCGGAGTTTCTCCAACGCGGAGTTTCTCCAACGCGCAGTTTCTCCAACGCGAAGTTTCTCCAGCGCGGACTTTCTCCAACGCGGACTTTCTCCAACGCGGACCTTCTCCAACGCGGACTTTCTCCAACGCGGAGCTTCTCCAACGCGCCGTTTCTCCAACTCGAAGTTTCCCCAACAAGGAGTTTCTCCAGCGCGGAGTTTCTCCAGCGCGGAGTGTCTCCATCGCGGAGTTTCACCAGTTCGGAGTTTCTCAAACGTGGAATTTCTCCAGCGCAGAGTTTCTCCATCGCGACTCTCTCCAACGCGGACTTTCTCCAACGCGGACTTTCTCCAACGTGGAGTTTCTCCAACGCGGAGTTTCTCCAACGCGCAGTTTCTCCAACGCGCAGTTTCTCCAACGCGAAGTTTCTCCAGCGCGGAGTTTCTCCAACACGGAGTTTCTCCAGCGCGGAGTTTGTCCAGCACGGAGTTCCTCCAGCGCGGAGTTTCTCCAGCCCGGAGTTTCTCCAGCGCAGATTTTATGCAGCACTGAATTTCTCCAGCGGGAGTTTCTCCAACGCGGAGTTGCTCCAGCGTAGAGTTTCTCCAGAGCGGACTTTTCTCCAACGCGGAGTTTCTACATCGCGGAGTTTGTCCGTCGCGGAGTTTCTCCATCGCGGAATTTCTCCAGCGCGGAGTTTATGCAACGCGGAGTTTCTCCAGCGCGGACTTTCTCCAACGCGGACCTTCTCCAACGCAGACTTTCTCCAAAGCGGAGTTTCTCCAGCGCGGGGTGTTTCAAGCGCGGAGTTTCTCTAACGCGGAGTTTCTCCAACGCGCCGTTTCTTCAAAGCGATGTTTCTCCAAGGCGGAGTTTCTCCAGCGCGGACTTTCTCCAACGCGGACTTTCTTCAACGCGGAGTTTCTCCAACGCGGAGTTTCTCCAACGCGCAGTTTCTCCAACGCAAAGTTTCTCCATCGCGGAGTTTCTCCAACACGGAGTTTCCCCAGCGCGGAGTTTGTCCAGCACGGAATTTCTCCAGCGCGGAGTTTCTCCAGCGCAGATTTTATGCAGCACGGAGTTTCTCCAGCGCGGAGTTTCTCCAACGCGGAGTTGCTCCAGCGCGGAGTTTCTCCAGCGTAGATTTTCTCCAGAGCAGACTTTTCTCCAACGCGGAGTTTCTTTATCGCGGAGTTTGTCCGTCGCGGAGATTCTCCATCGCGGAATTTCTCCAGCGCGGAGTTTATACAACGCGGACCTTCTCCAACGCGGACTTTCTCCAACGCGGAGTATCTCCAACGCGCCGTTTCTTCAACGCGAAATTTCTCCAATGCGGAGTTTCTACAACACGGAGTTTCTCCAACGCGGACTTTCTCCAACACGGACCTTCTCCGACGCGGACTTTCTCCAACGCGGTGCTTCTCCAGCGCGGTGTGTTTCAAGCGCGGAGTTTCTCTAACGCGGAGTTTCTCCAACGCGCCGTTTCTTCAAAGCGAAGTTTCTCCAAGGCGGAGTTTCTCCAACGCGAAGTTTCCCCAACACGGAGTTTCTCTAACACGGAGTTTCTCCAGCGCAGAGTTTCTCCAGCGCGGAGTGTCTCCATCGCGGAGTTTCTCCAGTTCGGCGTTTCTCAAACGCGGAGTTTCTCCAGCGCGGAGTTTCTCCATCGCAGACTCTCTCCAACGCGGACTTTCTCCAACGCGGACTTTCTCCAACGCGGAGTTTCTCCAACGCGGAGTTTCTCCAACGCGCAGTTTCTCCAACGCGAAGTTTCTCCAGCGCGGAGTTTCTCCAACACGGAGTTTCTCCAGCGCGGAGTGTGTCCAGCACGGAGTTTCTCCAGCGCGGAGTTTCTCCAGCCCGGAGTTTCTCCAGCGCAGATTTAATGCAGCACGGAGTTTTTCCAGAGCGGACTTTTCTCCAACGCGGAGTTTCTCCATCGCGGAGTTTGTCCGTCGCAGACTTTCTTCATCGCGGAGTTTCTCCAGCGCGGAGTTTATTTAACGCGGAGTTTCCCCAGCGCGGACTTTCTCCAACGCGGACTTTCTCCAACGCGGAGTTTCTCCAGCGCGGTGTGTTTCAAGCGCGGAGTTTCTCCAACGCGGAGTCTCCAACGCGCAGTTTCTCCAACGCGAAGTTTCTCCAGCGCGGAGTTTCTCCAACAGGGAGTTTCTCCAGCGCGGAGTGTGTCCAGCACGGAATTTCTCCAGCGCGGAGTTTCTCCTGCCCGGAGTTTCTCCAGCGCAGATTTAATGCAGCACGGAGTTTTTCAAGCGCGGAGTTTCTCCAACGCGGAGTTGCTCCAGCGCGGAGTTTCTCCAGCGTAGAGTTTCTCCAGAGCGGACTTTTCTCCAACGCGGAGTTTCTACATCGCGGAGTTTGTCCGTCGCGGAGTTTCTCCATCGCGGAGTTTCTCCAGCGCGGAGTTTATACAACGCGGAATATCTCCAGCGCGGACTTTCTCCAACGCGGACTTTCTTCAAAGCGGAGTTTCTCCAACGCGGACTTTCTCCAGCGCGGACTTTCTCCAACGCGGACCTTCTCCAACGCAGACTTTCTCCAAAGCGGAGTTTCTCCAGCGCGGTGTGTTTCAAGCGCGGAGTTTCTCTAACGCGGAGTTTCTCCAACGCGCCGTTTCTTCAAAGCGATGTTTCTCCAATGCGGAGTTTCTCCAGCGCGGACTTTCACCAACGCGGACTTTCTTCAACGCGGAGTTTCTCCAACGCGGAGTTTCTCCAACGCGCAGTTTCTCCAACGCAAAGTTTCTCCAGCGCGGAGTTTCTCCAACACGGAGTTTCCCCAGTGCGGAGTTTGTCCAGCACGGAATTTCTCCAGCGCGGAGTTTCTCCAGCGCAGATTTTATGCAGCACGGAGTTTCTCCAGCGCGGAGTTTCTCCAACGCGGAGTTGCTCCAGCGCGGAGTTTCTCCAGCGTAGAGTTTCTCCAGAGCAGACTTTTCTCCAACGCGGAGTTTCTTTATCGCGGAGTTTGTCCGTCGCGGAGATTCTCCATCGCGGAATTTCTCCAGCGCGGAGTTTATACAACGCGGAATTTCTCCAGCGCGGACTTTCTCCAACGCGGACTTTCTCCAACGCGGACCTTCTCCAACGCGGACTTTCTCCAACGCGGAGTATCTCCAACGCGCCATTTCTTCAACGCGAAATTTCTCCAATGCGGAGTTTCTACAACACGGAGTTTCTCCAACGCGGACTTTTTCCAACACGGACCTTCTCCGACGCGGACTTTCTCCAACGCGGTGCTTCTCCAGCGCGGTGTGTTTCAAGCGCGGAGTTTCTCTAACGCGGAGTTTCTCCAACGCGCCGTTTCTTCAAAGCGAAGTTTCTCCAAGGCGGAGTTTCTCCAACGCGAAGTTTCCCCAACACGGAGTTTCTCTAACACGGAGTTTCTCCAGCGCAGAGTTTCTCCAGCGCGGAGTGTCTCCATCGCGGAGTTTCTCCAGTTCGGCGTTTCTCAAACGCGGAGTTTCTCCAGCGCGGAGTTTCTCCATCGCGGACTCTCTCCAACGCGGACTTTCTCCAACGCGGACTTTCTCCAACGCGGAGTTTCTCCAACGCGGACCTTCTCCAACGCAGACTTTCTCCAAAGCGGAGTTTCTCCAGCGCGGTGTGTTTCAAGCGCGGAGTTTCTCTAACGCGGAGTTTCTCCAACGCGCCGTTTCTTCAAAGCGATGTTTCTCCAAGGCGGAGTTTCTCCAGCGCGGACTTTCTCCAACGCGGACTTTCTTCAACGCGGAGTTTCTCCAACGCGGAGTTTCTCCAACGCGCAGTTTCTCCAACGCAAAGTTTCTCCAGCGCGGAGTTTCTCCAGCGCGGAGTTTGTCCAGCACGGAATTTCTCCAGCGCGGAGTTTCTCCAGCGCAGATTTTATGCAGCACGGAGTTTCTCCAGCGCGGAGTTTCTCCAACGCGGAGTTGCTCCAGCGCGGAGTTTCTCCAGCGTAGAGTTTCTCCAGAGCAGACTTTTCTCCAACGCGGAGTTTCTTTATCGCGGAGTTTGTCCGTCGCGGAGATTCTCCATCGCGAAATTTCTCCAGCGCGGAGTTTATACAACGCGGAGTTTCTCCAGCGCGGACTTTCTCCAACGCGGACTTTCTCCAACGCGGACCTTCTCCAACGCGGACTTTCTCCAACGCGGAGTATCTCCAACGCGCCGTTTCTTCAACGCGAAATTTCTCCAATGCGGAGTTTCTACAACACGGAGTTTCTCCAACGCGGACTTTCTCCAACACGGACCTTCTCCGACGCGGACTTTCTCCAACGCGGTGTTTCTCCAGCGCGGTGTGTTTCAAGCGCGGAGTTTCTTTAACGCGGAGTTTCTCCAACGCGCCGTTTCTTCAAAGCGAAGTTTCTCCAAGGCGGAGTTTCTCCAACGCGAAGTTTCCCCAACACGGAGTTTCTCTAACACGGAGTTTCTCCAGCGCAGAGTTTCTCCAGCGCGGAGTGTCTCCATCGCGGAGTTTCTCCAGTTCGGCGTTTCTCAAACGCGGAGTTTCTCCAGCGCGGAGTTTCTCCATCGCGGACTCTCTCCAACGCGGACTTTCTCCAACGCGGACTTTCTCCAACGCGGAGTTTCTCCAACGCGGAGTTTCTCCAACGCGCAGTTTCTCCAACGCGAAGTTTCTCCAGCGCGGACTTTCTCCAACGCGGACTTTCTCCAACGCGGACCTTCTCCAACGCGGACTTTCTCCAACGCGGAGCTTCTCCAACGTGCCGTTTCTCCAACTCGAAGTTTCCCCAACAAGGAGTTTCTCCAGCGCGGAGTTTCTCCAGCGCGGAGTGTCTCCATCGCGGAGTTTCACCAGTTCGGAGTTTCTCAAACGTGGAATTTCTCCAGCGCAGAGTTTCTCCATCGCGACTCTCTCCAACGCGGACTTTCTCCAACGCGGACTTTCTCCAACGTGGAGTTTCTCCAACGCGGAGTTTCTCCAACGCGCAGTTTCTCCAACGCGCAGTTTCTCCAACGCGAAGTTTCTCCAGCGCGGAGTTTCTCCAACACGGAGTTTCTCCAGCGCGGAGTTTGTCCAGCACGGAGTTCCTCCAGCGCGGAGTTTCTCCAGCCCGGAGTTTCTCCAGCGCAGATTTTATGCAGCACTGAATTTCTCCAGCGGGAGTTTCTCCAACGCGGAGTTGCTCCAGCGTAGAGTTTCTCCAGCGCGGAGTTTATTTAACGCGGAGTTTCCCCAGCGCGGACTTTCTCCAACGCGGACTTTCTCCAACGCGGAGTTTCTCCAGCGCGGTGTGTTTCAAGCGCGGAGTTTCTCCAACGCGGAGTCTCCAACGCGCAGTTTCTCCAACGCGAAGTTTCTCCAGCGCGGAGTTTCTCCAACAGGGAGTTTCTCCAGCGCGGAGTGTGTCCAGCACGGAATTTCTCCAGCGCGGAGTTTCTCCTGCCCGGAGTTTCTCCAGCGCAGATTTAATGCAGCACGGAGTTTTTCAAGCGCGGAGTTTCTCCAACGCGGAGTTGCTCCAGCGCGGAGTTTCTCCAGCGTAGAGTTTCTCCAGAGCGGACTTTTCTCCAACGCGGAGTTTCTACATCGCGGAGTTTGTCCGTCGCGGAGTTTCTCCATCGCGGAGTTTCTCCAGCGCGGAGTTTATACAACGCGGAATATCTCCAGCGCGGACTTTCTCCAACGCGGACTTTCTTCAAAGCGGAGTTTCTCCAACGCGGACTTTCTCCAGCGCGGACTTTCTCCAACGCGGACCTTCTCCAACGCAGACTTTCTCCAAAGCGGAGTTTCTCCAGCGCGGTGTGTTTCAAGCGCGGAGTTTCTCTAACGCGGAGTTTCTCCAACGCGCCGTTTCTTCAAAGCGATGTTTCTCCAATGCGGAGTTTCTCCAGCGCGGACTTTCACCAACGCGGACTTTCTTCAACGCGGAGTTTCTCCAACGCGGAGTTTCTCCAACGCGCAGTTTCTCCAACGCAAAGTTTCTCCAGCGCGGAGTTTCTCCAACACGGAGTTTCCCCAGTGCGGAGTTTGTCCAGCACGGAATTTCTCCAGCGCGGAGTTTCTCCAGCGCAGATTTTATGCAGCACGGAGTTTCTCCAGCGCGGAGTTTCTCCAACGCGGAGTTGCTCCAGCGCGGAGTTTCTCCAGCGTAGAGTTTCTCCAGAGCAGACTTTTCTCCAACGCGGAGTTTCTTTATCGCGGAGTTTGTCCGTCGCGGAGATTCTCCATCGCGGAATTTCTCCAGCGCGGAGTTTATACAACGCGGAATTTCTCCAGCGCGGACTTTCTCCAACGCGGACTTTCTCCAACGCGGACCTTCTCCAACGCGGACTTTCTCCAACGCGGAGTATCTCCAACGCGCCATTTCTTCAACGCGAAATTTCTCCAATGCGGAGTTTCTACAACACGGAGTTTCTCCAACGCGGACTTTTTCCAACACGGACCTTCTCCGACGCGGACTTTCTCCAACGCGGTGCTTCTCCAGCGCGGTGTGTTTCAAGCGCGGAGTTTCTCTAACGCGGAGTTTCTCCAACGCGCCGTTTCTTCAAAGCGAAGTTTCTCCAAGGCGGAGTTTCTCCAACGCGAAGTTTCCCCAACACGGAGTTTCTCTAACACGGAGTTTCTCCAGCGCAGAGTTTCTCCAGCGCGGAGTGTCTCCATCGCGGAGTTTCTCCAGTTCGGCGTTTCTCAAACGCGGAGTTTCTCCAGCGCGGAGTTTCTCCATCGCGGACTCTCTCCAACGCGGACTTTCTCCAACGCGGACTTTCTCCAACGCGGAGTTTCTCCAACGCGGACCTTCTCCAACGCAGACTTTCTCCAAAGCGGAGTTTCTCCAGCGCGGTGTGTTTCAAGCGCGGAGTTTCTCTAACGCGGAGTTTCTCCAACGCGCCGTTTCTTCAAAGCGATGTTTCTCCAAGGCGGAGTTTCTCCAGCGCGGACTTTCTCCAACGCGGACTTTCTTCAACGCGGAGTTTCTCCAACGCGGAGTTTCTCCAACGCGCAGTTTCTCCAACGCAAAGTTTCTCCAGCGCGGAGTTTCTCCAGCGCGGAGTTTGTCCAGCACGGAATTTCTCCAGCGCGGAGTTTCTCCAGCGCAGATTTTATGCAGCACGGAGTTTCTCCAGCGCGGAGTTTCTCCAACGCGGAGTTGCTCCAGCGCGGAGTTTCTCCAGCGTAGAGTTTCTCCAGAGCAGACTTTTCTCCAACGCGGAGTTTCTTTATCGCGGAGTTTGTCCGTCGCGGAGATTCTCCATCGCGAAATTTCTCCAGCGCGGAGTTTATACAACGCGGAGTTTCTCCAGCGCGGACTTTCTCCAACGCGGACTTTCTCCAACGCGGACCTTCTCCAACGCGGACTTTCTCCAACGCGGAGTATCTCCAACGCGCCGTTTCTTCAACGCGAAATTTCTCCAATGCGGAGTTTCTACAACACGGAGTTTCTCCAACGCGGACTTTCTCCAACACGGACCTTCTCCGACGCGGACTTTCTCCAACGCGGTGTTTCTCCAGCGCGGTGTGTTTCAAGCGCGGAGTTTCTCTAACGCGGAGTTTCTCCAACGCGCCGTTTCTTCAAAGCGAAGTTTCTCCAAGGCGGAGTTTCTCCAACGCGAAGTTTCCCCAACACGGAGTTTCTCTAACACGGAGTTTCTCCAGCGCAGAGTTTCTCCAGCGCGGAGTGTCTCCATCGCGGAGTTTCTCCAGTTCGGCGTTTCTCAAACGCGGAGTTTCTCCAGCGCGGAGTTTCTCCATCGCGGACTCTCTCCAACGCGGACTTTCTCCAACGCGGACTTTCTCCAACGCGGAGTTTCTCCAACGCGGAGTTTCTCCAACGCGCAGTTTCTCCAACGCGAAGTTTCTCCAGCGCGGACTTTCTCCAACGCGGACTTTCTCCAACGCGGACCTTCTCCAACGCGGACTTTCTCCAACGCGGAGCTTCTCCAACGCGCCGTTTCTCCAACTCGAAGTTTCCCCAACAAGGAGTTTCTCCAGCGCGGAGTTTCTCCAGCGCGGAGTGTCTCCATCGCGGAGTTTCACCAGTTCGGAGTTTCTCAAACGTGGAATTTCTCCAGCGCAGAGTTTCTCCATCGCGACTCTCTCCAACGCGGACTTTCTCCAACGCGGACTTTCTCCAACGTGGAGTTTCTCCAACGCGGAGTTTCTCCAACGCGCAGTTTCTCCAACGCGCAGTTTCTCCAACGCGAAGTTTCTCCAGCGCGGAGTTTCTCCAACACGGAGTTTCTCCAGCGCGGAGTTTGTCCAGCACGGAGTTCCTCCAGCGCGGAGTTTCTCCAGCCCGGAGTTTCTCCAGCGCAGATTTTATGCAGCACTGAATTTCTCCAGCGGGAGTTTCTCCAACGCGGAGTTGCTCCAGCGTAGAGTTTCTCCAGAGCGGACTTTTCTCCAACGCGGAGTTTCTACATCGCGGAGTTTGTCCGTCGCGGAGTTTCTCCATCGCGGAATTTCTCCAGCGCGGAGTTTATGCAACGCGGAGTTTCTCCAGCGCGGACTTTCTTCAACGCGGACCTTCTCCCACGCAGACTTTCTCCAAAGCGGAGTTTCTCCAGCGCGGTGTGTTTCAAGCGCGGAGTTTCTCTAACGCGGAGTTTCTCCAACGCGCCGTTTCTTCAAAGCGATGTTTCTCCAAGGCGGAGTTTCTCCAGCGCGGACTTTCTCCAACGCGGACTTTCTTCAACGCGGAGTTTCTCCAACGCGGAGTTTCTCCAACGCGCAGTTTCTCCAACGCAAAGTTTCTCCATCGCGGAGTTTCTCCAACACGGAGTTTCCCCAGCGCGGAGTTTGTCCAGCACGGAATTTCTCCAGCGCGGAGTTTCTCCAGCGCAGATTTTATGCAGCACGGAGTTTCTCCAGCGCGGAGTTTCTTTATCGCGGAGTTTGTCCGTCGCGGAGATTCTCCATCGCGGAATTTCTCCAGCGCGGAGTTTATACAACGCGGACCTTCTCCAACGCGGACTTTCTCCAACGCGGAGTATCTCCAACGCGCCGTTTCTTCAACGCGAAATTTCTCCAATGCGGAGTTTCTTCAACACGGAGTTTCTCCAACGCGGACTTTCTCCAACACGGACCTTCTCCGACGCGGACTTTCTCCAACGCGGTGCTTCTCCAGCGCGGTGTGTTTCAAGCGCGGAGTTTCTCTAACGCGGAGTTTCTCCAACGCGCCGTTTCTTCAAAGCGAAGTTTCTCCAAGGCGGAGTTTCTCCAACGCGAAGTTTCCCCAACACGGAGTTTCTCTAACACGGAGTTTCTCCAGCGCAGAGTTTCTCCAGCGCGGAGTGTCTCCATCGCGGAGTTTCTCCAGTTCGGCGTTTCTCAAACGCGGAGTTTCTCCAGCGCGGAGTTTCTCCATCGCGGACTCTCTCCAACGCGGACTTTCTCCAACGCGGACTTTCTCCAACGCGGAGTTTCTCCAACGCGGAGTTTCTCCAACGCGCAGTTTCTCCAACGCGAAGTTTCTCCAGCGCGGAGTTTCTCCAACACGGAGTTTCTCCAGCGCGGAGTGTGTCCAGCACGGAGTTTCTCCAGCGCGGAGTTTCTCCAGCCCGGAGTTTCTCCAGCGCAGATTTAATGCAGCACGGAGTTTTTCCTGCGCGGAGTTTCTCCAACGCGGAGTTGCTCCAGCGCGGAGTTTCTCCAGCGTAGAGTTTCTCCAGTCCAGAGCGGACTTTTCTCCAACGCGGAGTTTCTCCATCGCGGAGTTTGTCCGTCGCAGACTTTCTTCATCGCGGAGTTTCTCCAGCGCGGAGTTTTTTAACGCGGAGTTTCCCCAGCGCGGACTTTCTCCAACGCGGACTTTCTCCAACGCGGAGTTTCTCCAGCGCGGTGTGTTTCAAGCGCGGAGTTTCTCCAACGCGGAGTCTCCAACGCGCAGTTTCTCCAACGCGAAGTTTCTCCAGCGCGGAGTTTCTCCAACAGGGAGTTTCTCCAGCGCGGAGTGTGTCCAGCACGGAATTTCTCCAGCGCGGAGTTTCTCCTGCCCGGAGTTTCTCCAGCGCAGATTTAATGCAGCACGGAGTTTTTCAAGCGCGGAGTTTCTCCAACGCGGAGTTGCTCCAGCGCGGAGTTTCTCCAGCGTAGAGTTTCTCCAGAGCGGACTTTTCTCCAACGCGGAGTTTCTACATCGCGGAGTTTGTCCGTCGCGGAGTTTCTCCATCGCGGAGTTTCTCCAGCGCGGAGTTTATACAACGCGGAATTTCTCCAGCGCGGACTTTCTCCAACGCGGACTTTCTTCAAAGCGGAGTTTCTCCAACGCGGACTTTCTCCAACGCGGACCTTCTCCAACGCAGACTTTCTCCAAAGCGGAGTTTCTCCAGCGCGGTGTGTTTCAAGCGCGGAGTTTCTCTAACGCGGAGTTTCTCCAACGCGCCGTTTCTTCAAAGCGATGTTTCTCCAAGGCGGAGTTTCTCCAGCGCGGACTTTCTCCATCGCGGACTTTCTTCAACGCGGAGTTTCTCCAACGCGGACTTTCTCCAACGCGGACTTTCTCCAACGCGGACCTTCTCCAACGCGGACTTTCTCCAACGCGGAGCTTCTCCAACGCGCCGTTTCTCCAACTCGAAGTTTCCCCAACACGGAGTTTCTCCAGCGCGGAGTTTCTCCAGCGCGGAGTGTCTCCATCGCGGAGTTTCACCAGTTCGGAGTTTCTCAAACGTGGAATTTCTCCAGCGCAGAGTTTCTCCATCGCGACTCTCTCCAACGCGGACTTTCTCCAACGCGGACTTTCTCCAACGTGGAGTTTCTCCAACGCGGAGTTTCTCCAACGCGCAGTTTCTCCAACGCGCAGTTTCTCCAACGCGAAGTTTCTCCAGCGCGGAGTTTCTCCAACACGGAGTTTCTCCAGCGCGGAGTTTGTCCAGCACGGAGTTCCTCCTGCGCGGAGTTTCTCCAGCCCGGAGTTTCTCGAGCGCAGATTTTATGCAGCACTGAATTTCTCCAGCGGGAGTTTCTCAAACGCGGAGTTGCTCCAGCGCGGAGTTTCTCCAGCGTAGAGTTTCTCCAGAGCGGACTTTTCTCCAACGCGGAGTTTCTACATCGCAGAGTTTGTCCGTCGCGGAGTTTCTCCATCGCGGAGTTTCTCCAGCGCGGACTTTATGCAACGCGGAGTCTCCAGCGCGGACTTTCTCCAACGCGGACTTTCTTCAAAGCGGAGTTTCTCCAACGCGGACTTTCTCCAACGCGGACTTTCTCCAACGCGGACCTTCTCCAACGCAGACTTTCTCCAAAGCGGAGTTTCTCCAGCGCGGTGTGTTTCAAGCGCGGAGTTTCTCTAACGCGGAGTTTCTCCAACGCGCCGTTTCTTCAAAGCGATGTTTCTCCAATGCGGAGTTTCTCCAGCGCGGACTTTCACCAACGCGGACTTTCTTCAACGCGGAGTTTCTCCAACGCGGAGTTTCTCCAACGCGCAGTTTCTCCAACGCAAAGTTTCTCCAGCGCGGAGTTTCTCCAACACGGAGTTTCCCCAGCGCGGAGTTTGTCCAGCACGGAATTTCCCCAGCGCGGAGTTTCTCCAGCGCAGATTTTATGCAGCACGCAGTTTCTCCAGCGCGGAGTTTCTCCAACGCGGAGTTGCTCCAGCGCGGAGTTTCTCCAGCGTAGAGTTTCTCCAGAGCAGACTTTTCTCCAACGCGGAGTTTCTTTATCGCGGAGTTTGTCCGTCGCGGAGATTCTCCATCGCGGAATTTCTCCAGCGCGGAGTTTATACAACGCGGAATTTCTCCAGCGCGGACTTTCTCCAACGCGGACTTTCTCCAACGCGGACCTTCTCCAACGCGGACTTTCTCCAACGCGGAGTATCTCCAACGCGCCATTTCTTCAACGCGAAATTTCTCCAATGCGGAGTTTCTACAACACGGAGTTTCTCCAACGCGGACTTTCTCCAACACGGACCTTCTCCGACGCGGACTTTCTCCAACGCGGTGCTTCTCCAGCGCGGTGTGTTTCAAGCGCGGAGTTTCTCTTACGCGGAGTTTCTCCAACGCGCCGTTTCTTCAAAGCGAAGTTTCTCCAAGGCGGAGTTTCTCCAACGCGAAGTTTCTCCATCGCGGACTCTCTCCAACGCGGACTTTCTCCAACGCGGACTTTCTCCAACGCGGAGTTTCTCCAACGCGGAGTTTCTCCAACGCGCAGTTTCTCCAACGCGAAGTTTCTCCAGCGCGGAGTTTCTCCAACACGGAGTTTCTCCAGCGCGGAGTGTGTCCAGCACGGAGTTTCTCCAGCGCGGAGTTTCTCCAGCCCGGAGTTTCTCCAGCGCAGATTTAATGCAGCACGGAGTTTTTCCAGCGCGGAGTTTCTCCAACGCGGAGTTGCTCCAGCGCGGAGTTTCTCCAGCGTAGCGTTTCTCCAGAGCGGACTTTTCTCCAACGCGGAGTTTCTCCATCGCGGAGTTTGTCCGTCGCAGACTTTCTTCATCGCGGAGTTTCTCCAGCGCGGAGTTTATTTAACGCGGAGTTTCCCCAGCGCGGACTTTCTCCAACGCGGACTTTCTCCAACGCGGAGTTTCTCCAGCGCGGTGTGTTTCAAGCGCGGAGTTTCTCCAACGCGGAGTCTCCAACGCGCTGTTTCTCCAACGCGAAGTTTCCCCAACGCGGAGTTTCTCCAACACGGATTTTCTCCAGCGCGGAGTTTCTCCAGCCCGGAGTGTCTCCATCGCGGATTTTCTAGAGTTCGGAGTTCCTCAAACGTGGAGTTTCTCCAGCGCGGAGTTTCTCCATCGCGGACTCTCTCCGACGCGGACTTTCTCCAACGCGGAGTTTCTCCAACGCGCAGTTTCTCCAACGCGAAGTTTCTCCAGCGCGGAGTTTCTCGAACACGGAGTTTCTCCAGCGCGGAGTTTGTCCAGCACGGAGTTTCTCCAGCGCGGAGTTTCTCCAGCCCGGAGTTTCTCCAGCGCAGATTTTATGCAGCACGGAATTTCTCCAGCGGGAGTTTCTCCAACGCGGAGTTGCTCCAGCGCGGAGTTTCTCCAGAGTAGAGTTTCTCCAGAGCGGACTTTTCTCCAACGCGGAGTTTCTACATCGCGGAGTTTGTCCGCCGAGGAGTTTCTCCATCGCGGAGTTTCTCCAGCGCGGAGTTTATACAACGCGGAGTTTCTCCAGCGCGGACTTTCTCCAACGCGGACTTTCTTCAACGCGGAGTTTCTTCAACGCGGACTTTCTCCAACATGGAACTTCTCCAACGCGGACTTTCTCCAACGCGGAGTTTCTCCAGCGCGGTGTGTTTCAAGCGCGGAGTTTCTCCAACGCGGAGTATCTTCAACGCGCCGTTTCTTCAACGCGAAGTTTCTCCAAGGCGGAGTTTCTACAACACGGATTTTCTCCAACGCGGACTTTCTCCAACGCGGACCTTCTCCGACGCTGACTTTCTCCAACGCGGAGTTTCTCCAGCGCGGTGTGTTTCAAGCGCGGAGTTTCTCCAACGCGGAGCTTCTCCAACGCGCCGTTTCTTCAACGCGAAGTCTCCCCAACACGGAGTTTCTCCAGCGCGGAGTGTCTCCATCGCGGAGTTCCTCCAGTTCGGAGTTTTTCAAACGCGGAGTTTCTCCAGCGCGGAGTTTCCCCATCGCGGACACTCTCCAACGCGGACTTTCTCCAACGCGGAGTTTCTCCAACGCGGAGTTTCTCCAACGCGGAGTTTCTCCAACGCGAAGTTTGTCCAGCGCGGAGTTTCTCCAACACGGTGTTTCTCCTGCGCAGAGTTTGTCCAGCACAGTTTCTCCAGCGCGGAGTTTCTCCAGCCCGGAGTTTCTCCAGCGCAGATTTTATGCAGCACGGAGTTTCTCCAGCGCGGAGTTTCTCCAACGCGGAGTTGCTCCAGCGCGGAGTTTCTCCAGCGTAGAATTTCTCAAGAGCGGACTTTTCTCCAACGCGGAGTTTCTCCATCGCGGAGTTCGTCCGTCGCGGACTTTCTCCATCGCGGAGTTTCTCCAGCGCGGAGTTTATACAACGCGGAGTTTCTCCAGCGCGGACTTTCTCCAACGCGGACTTCCTTCAACGCGAAGTTTCTTCAACGCGGACTTTCTCCAACGCGGACTTCCTCCAACGCGGACCTTCTCCAACGCGGACTTTCTCCAACGCGGAGTTTCTCCAGCACGGTGTGTTTCAAGTGCGGAGTTTCTCCAACGCGGAGAATCTCCAACGCGTCGTTTCTACAACGCGAAGTTTCTCCAAGGCGGAGTTTCTACAACACGGAGTTTCTCCAACGCGGACTTTCTCCAACGCGGACATTCTCCGACGCGGACTTTCTCCAACGCGGAGTTTCTCCAGCGCGGTGTGTTTCAAGCGCGGAGATTCTCTAACGCGGAGTTTCTCCAACGCGACGTTTCTCCAACACGGAGTTTCTCCAAAACGGAGTTTCTCCAGCGCGGAGTGTCTCCATCGCGGAGTTTCTCCAGTTCGGAGTTTCTCAAACGCGGAGTTTCTCCAGCGTGGAGTTTCTCCATCACGGACTCTCTCCGACGCGGACTTTCTCCAACGCAGACTTTCTCCAACGTGGAGTTTCTCCAACGCGGAGTTTCTCCAACGCGCAGTTTCTCCAACGCAAAGTTTCTCCAGCGCGGAGTTTCTCCAGCGCGGAGTTTCTCCAACACGGAGTTTCTCCAGCGCGGAGTTTGTCCAGCACGGAGTTCCTCCAGCGCGGAGTTTCTCCAGCCCTGAGTTTCTCCAGCGCAGATTTTATGCAGCACTGAATTTCTCCAGCGGGAGTTTCTCCAACGCGGAGTTGCTCCAGCGCGGAGTTTCTCCAGCGTAGAGTTTCTCCAGAGCGGACTTTTCTCCAACGCGGAGTTTCTACATTGCGGAGTTTGTCCGTCGCGGAGTTTCTCCATCGCGGAGTTTCTCCAGCGCGGAGTTTATACAACGCGGAGTTTCTCCAGCGCGGACTTTCTCCAACGCGGACTTTCTTCAACGCGGAGTTTCTCCAACGCGGACCTTCTCCAACGCAGACTTTCTCCAAAGCGGAGTTTCTCCAGCGCGGTGTGTTTCAAGCGCGGAGTTTCTCCAACGCGGAGTATCTCCAACGCGCCGTTTCTTCAACGCGAAGTTTCTCCAAGGCGGAGTTTCTACAACACGGATTTTCTCCAACGCGGAGTGTCTCCATCGCGGAGTTTCTCCAGTTCGGAGTTTCTCAAACGTGGAATTTCTCCAGCGCGGAGTTTCTCCATCGCGACTCTCTCCAACGCGGACTTTCTCCAACGCGGAGTTTTTCCAACGCGGAGTTTCTCCAAAGCGGAGTTTCTCCAACGCGCAGTTTCTCCAACGCAGTTTCTCCAGCGCGGAGTTTCTCCAACACGGAGTTTCCCCAGCGCGGAGTTTGTCCAGCACGGAATTTCTCCAGCGCGGAGTTTCTCCAGCCCGGTGTTTCTCCAGCGCAGATTTTATGCAGCACGGAGTTTCTCCAGCGCGGAGTTTCTCCAACGCGGAGTTGCTCCAGCGCGGAGTTTCTCCAGCGTAGAGTTTCTCCAGAGCAGACTTTTCTCCAACGCGGAGTTTCTTTATCGCGGAGTTTGTCCGTCGCGGAGATTCTCCATCGCGGAATTTCTCCAGCGCGGAGTTTATACAACGCAGAGTTTCTCCAGTGCGGACTTTCTCCAACGCGGACTTTCTCCAACGCGGACCTTCTCCAACGCGGACTTTCTCCAACGCGGAGTATCTCCAACGCGGACCTTCTCCAACGCAGACTTTCTCCAAAGCGGAGTTTCTCCAGCGCGGTGTGTTTCAAGCACGGAGTTTCTCTAACGCGGAGTTTCTCCAACGCGCCGTTTCTTCAAAGCGATGTTTCTCCAAGGCGGAGTTTCTCCAGCGCGGACTTTCTCCAACGCGGACTTTCTTCAACGCGGAGTTTCTCCAACGCGGACTTTCTCCAACGCGGACTTTCTCCAACGCGGACCTTCTCCAACGCGGGCTTTCTCCAACGCGGAGCTTCTCCAACGCGCCGTTTCTCCAACTCGAAGTTTCCCCAACACGGAGTTTCTCCAGCGCGGAGTTTCTCCAGCGCGGAGTGTCTCCATCGCGGAGTTTCACCAGTTCGGAGTTTCTCAAACGTGGAATTTCTCCAGCGCAGAGTTTCTCCATCGCGACTCTCTCCATCGCGGACTCTCTCCAACGCGGACTTTCTCCAACGCAGACTTTCTCCAACGTGGAGTTTCTCCAACGCGCAGTTTCTCCAACGCGCAGTTTCTCCAACGCGAAGTTTCTCCAGCGCGGAGTTTCTCCAACACGGAGTTTCTCCAGCGCGGAGTTTGTCCAGCACGGAGTTCCTCCAGCGCGGAGTTTCTCCAGCCCGGAGTTTCTCCAGCGCAGATTTTATGCAGCACTGAATTTCTCCAACGCGGACTTTCTCCAACGCGGACTTTCTCCAACGCGGACTTTCTCCAACGCGGACCTTCTCCAACGCGGACTTTCTCCAACGCGGAGCTTCTCCAACGCGCCGTTTCTCCAACTCGAAGTTTCCCCAACACGGAGTCTCTCCAGCGCGGAGTTTCTCCAGCGCGCAGTGTCTCCATCGCGACTCTCTCCATCGCGGACTCTCTCCAACGCGGACTTTCTCCAACGCAGACTTTCTCCAACGTGGAGTTTCTCCAACGCGCAGTTTCTCCAACGCGCAGTTTCTCCAACGCGAAGTTTCTCCAACGCGCCGTTTCTTCAAAGCGATGTTTCTCCAAGGCGGAGTTTCTCAAGCGCGGACTTTCTCCAACGCGGACTTTCTTCAACGCGGACCTTCTCCAACGCGGACTTTCTCCAACGCGGAGCTTCTCCAACGCGCCGTTTCTCCAACTCGAAGTTTCCCCAACACGGAGTTTCTCCAGCGCGGAGTTTCTCCAGCGCGGAGTGTCTCCATCGCGGAGTTTCACCAGTTCGGAGTTTCTCAAACGTGGAATTTCTCCAGCGCAGAGTTTCTCCATCGCGACTCTCTCCAACGCGGACTTTCTCCAACGCGGACTTTCTCCAACGTGGAGTTTCTCCAACGCGGAGTTTCTCCAACGCGCAGTTTCTTCAACGCGCAGTTTCTCCAACGCGAAGTTTCTCCAGCGCGGAGTTTCTCCAACACGGAGTTTCTCCAGCGCGGAGTTTGTCCAGCACGGAGTTCCTCCAGCGCGGAGTTTATCCAGCCCGGAGTTTCTCCAGCGCAGATTTTATGCAGCACTGAATTTCTCCAGCGGGAGTTTCTCAAACGCGGAGTTGCTCCAGCGCGGAGTTTCTCCAGCGTAGAGTTTCTCCAGAGCGGACTTTTCTCCAACGCGGAGTTTCTACATCGCGGAGTTTGTCCGTCGCGGAGTTTCTCCATCGCGGAGTTTCTCCAGCGCGGAGTTTATGCAACGCGGAGTCTCCAGCGCGGACTTTCTCCAACGCGGACTTTCTTCAAAGCGGAGTTTCTCCAACGCGGACTTTCTCCAACGCGGACTTTCTCCAACGCGGACCTTCTCCAACGCAGACTTTCTCCAAAGCGGAGTTTCTCCAGCGCGGTGTGTTTCAAGCGCGGAGTTTCTCTAACGCGGAGTTTCTCCAACGCGCCGTTTCTTCAAAGCGATGTTTCTCCAAGGCGGAGTTTCTCCAGCGCGGACTTTCTCCAACGCGGACTTTCTTCAACGCGGAGTTTCTCCAACGCGGAGTTTCTCCAACGCGCAGTTTCTCCAACGCAAAGTTTCTCCAGCGCGGAGTTTCTCCAACACGGAGTTTCCCCAGCGCGGAGTTTGTCCAGCACGGAATTTCTCCAGCGCGGAGTTTCTCCAGCGCAGATTTTATGCAGCACGGAGTTTCTCCAGCGCGGAGTTTCTCCAACGCGGAGTTGCTCCAGCGCGGAGTTTCTCCAGCGTAGAGTTTCTCCAGAGCAGACTTTTCTCCAACGCGGAGTTTCTTTATCGCGGAGTTTGTCCGTCGCGGAGATTCTCCATCGCGAAATTTCTCCAGCGCGGAGTTTATACAACGCGGAGTTTCTCCAGCGCGGACTTTCTCCAACGCGGACTTTCTCCAACGCGGACCTTCTCCAACGCGGACTTTCTCCAACGCGGAGTTTCTCCAACGCGCCGTTTCTTCAAAGCGAAGTTTCTCCAAGGCGGAGTTTCTCCAACGCGAAGTTTCCCCAACACGGAGTTTTTCTAACACGGAGTTTCTCCAGCGCAGAGTTTCTCCAGCGCGGAGTGTCTCCATCGCGGAGTTTCTCCAGTTCGGCGTTTCTCAAACGCGGAGTTTCTCCAGCGCGGAGTTTCTCCATCGCGGACTCTCTCCAACGCGGACTTTCTCCAACGCGGACTTTCTCCAACGCGGAGTTTCTCCAACGCGGAGTTTCTCCAACGCGCAGTTTCTCCAACGCGAAGTTTCTCCGGCGCGGACTTTCTCCAACGCGGACTTTCTCCAACGCGGACCTTCTCCAACGCGGACTTTCTCCAACGCGGAGCTTCTCCAACGCGCCGTTTCTCCAACTCGAAGTTTCCCCAACAAGGAGTTTCTCCAGCGCGGAGTTTCTCCAGCGCGGAGTGTCTCCATCGCGGAGTTTCACCAGTTCGGAGTTTCTAAAACGTGGAATTTCTCCAGCGCAGAGTTTCTCCATCGCGACTCTCTCCAACGCGGACTTTCTCCAACGCGGACTTTCTCCAACGTGGAGTTTCTCCAACGCGGAGTTTCTCCAACGCGCAGTTTCTCCAACGCGCAGTTTCTCCAACGCGAAGTTTCTCCAGCGCGGAGTTTCTCCAACACGGAGTTTCTCCAGCGCGGAGTTTGTCCAGCACGGAGTTCCTCCAGCGCGGAGTTTCTCCAGCCCGGAGTTTCTCCAGCGCAGATTTTATGCAGCACTGAATTTCTCCAGCGGGAGTTTCTCCAACGCGGAGTTGCTCCAGCGTAGAGTTTCTCCAGAGCGGACTTTTCTCCAACGCGGAGTTTCTACATCGCGGAGTTTGTCCGTCGCGGAGTTTCTCCATCGCGGAATTTCTCCAGCGCGGAGTTTATGCAACGCGGAGTTTCTCCAGCGCGGACTTTCTCCAACGCGGACCTTCTCCAACGCAGACTTTCTCCAAAGCGGAGTTTCTCCAGCGCGGTGTGTTTCAAGCGCGGAGTTTCTCTAACGCGGAGTTTCTCCAACGCGCCGTTTCTTCAAAGCGATGTTTCTCCAAGGCGGAGTTTCTCCAGCGCGGACTTTCTCCAACGCGGACTTTCTTCAACGCGGAGTTTCTCCAACGCGGAGTTTCTCCAACGCGCAGTTTCTCCAACGCAAAGTTTCTCCATCGCGGAGTTTCTCCAACACGGAGTTTCCCCAGCGCGGAGTTTGTCCAGCACGGAATTTCTCCAGCGCGGAGTTTCTCCAGCGCAGATTTTATGCAGCACGGAGTTTCTCCAGCGCGGAGTTTCTCCAACGCGGAGTTGCTCCAGCGCGGAGTTTCTCCAGCGTAGAGTTTCTCCAGAGCAGACTTTTCTCCAACGCGGAGTTTCTTTATCGCGGAGTTTGTCCGTCGCGGAGATTCTCCATCGCGGAATTTCTCCAGCGCGGAGTTTATACAACGCGGACCTTCTCCAACGCGGACTTTCTCCAACGCGGAGTATCTCCAACGCGCCGTTTCTTCAACGCGAAATTTCTCCAATGCGGAGTTTCTACAACACGGAGTTTCTCCAACGCGGACTTTCTCCAACACGGACCTTCTCCTACGCGGACTTTCTCCAACGCGGTGCTTCTCCAGCGCGGTGTGTTTCAAGCGCGGAGTTTCTCTAACGCGGAGTTTCTCCAAGGCGGAGTTTCTCCAACGCGAAGTTTCCCCAACACGGAGTTTCTCTAACACGGAGTTTCTCCAGCGCAGAGTTTCTCCAGCGCGGAGTGTCTCCATCGCGGAGTTTCTCCAGTTCGGCGTTTCTCAAACGCGGAGTTTCTCCAGCGCGGAGTTTCTCCATCGCGGACTCTCTCCAACGCGGACTTTCTCCAACGCGGACTTTCTCCAACGCGGAGTTACTCCAACGCGGAGTTTCTCCAACGCGCAGTTTCTCCAACGCGAAGTTTCTCCAGCGCGGAGTTTCTCCAACACGGAGTTTCTCCAGCGCGGAGTGTGTCCAGCACGGAGTTTCTCCAGCGCGGAGTTTCTCCAGCCCGGAGTTTCTCCAGCGCAGATTTAATGCAGCACGGAGTTTTTCCAGCGCGGAGTTTCTCCAACGCGGAGTTGCTCCAGCGCGGAGTTTCTCCAGCGTAGAGTTTCTCCAGAGCGGACTTTTCTCCAACGCGGAGTTTCTCCATCGCGGAGTTTGTCCGTCGCAGACTTTCTTCATCGCGGAGTTTCTCCAGCGCGGAGTTTATTTAACGCGGAGTTTCCCCAGCGCGGACTTTCTCCAACGCGAACTTTCTCCAACGCGGAGTTTCTCCAGCGCGGTGTTTCAAGCGCGGAGTTTCTCCAACGCGGAGTCTCCAACGCGCAGTTTCTCCAACGCGAAGTTTCTCCAGCGCGGAGTTTCTCCAACAGGGAGTTTCTCCAGCGCGGAGTGTGTCCAGCACGGAATTTCTCCAGCGCGGAGTTTCTCCTGCCCGGAGTTTCTCCAGCGCAGATTTAATGCAGCACGGAGTTTTTCAAGCGCGGAGTTTCTCCAACGCGGAGTTGCTCCAGCGCGGAGTTTCTCCAGCGTAGAGTTTCTCCAGAGCGGACTTTTCTCCAACGCGGAGTTTCTACATCGCGGAGTTTGTCCGTCGCGGAGTTTCTCCATCGCGGAGTTTCTCCAGCGCGGAGTTTATACAACGCGGAATTTCTCCAGCGCGGACTTTCTCCAACGCGGACTTTCTTCAAAGCGGAGTTTCTCCAACGCGGACTTTCTCCAGCGCGGACTTTCTCCAACGCGGACCTTCTCCAACGCAGACTTTCTCCAAAGCGGAGTTTCTCCAGCGCGGTGTGTTTCAAGCGCGGAGTTTCTCTAACGCGGAGTTTCTCCAACGCACCGTTTCTTCAAAGCGATGTTTCTCCAAGGCGGAGTTTCTCCAGCGCGGACTTTCTCCAACGCGGGCTTTCTTCAACGCGGAGTTTCTCCAACGCGGACTTTCTCCAACGCGGACTTTCTCCAACGCGGACCTTCTCCAACGCGGACTTTCTCCAACGCGGAGCTTCTCCAACGCGCCGTTTCTCCTTTCTCCAACTCGAAGTTTCCCCAACACGGAGTTTCTCCAGCGCGGAGTTTCTCCAGCGCGGAGTGTCTCCATCGCGGAGTTTCACCAGTTCGGAGTTTCTCAAACGTGGAATTTCTCCAGCGCAGAGTTTCTCCATCGCGACTCTCTCCAACGCGGACTTTCTCCAACGCGGACTTTCTCCAACGTGGAGTTTCTCCAACGCGGAGTTTCTCCAACGCGCAGTTTCTCCAACGCGCAGTTTCTCCAACGCGAAGTTTCTCCAGCGCGGAGTTTGTCCAGCACGGAGTTCCTCCAGCGCGGAGTTTCTCCAGCCCGGAGTTTCTCCAGCGCAGATTTTATGCAGCACTGAATTTCTCCAGCGGGAGTTTCTCAAACGCGGAGTTGCTCCAGCGCGGAGTTTCTCCAGCGTAGAGTTTCTCCAGAGCGGACATTTCTCCAACGCGGAGTTTCTACATCGCAGAGTTTGTCCGTCGCGGAGTTTCTCCATCGCGGAGTTTCTCCAGCGCGGAGTTTATGCAACGCGGAGTCTCCAGCGCGGACTTTCTCCAACGCGGACTTTCTTCAAAGCGGAGTTTCTCCAACGCGGACTTTCTCCAACGCGGACTTTCTCCAACGCGGACCTTCTCCAACGCAGACTTTCTCCAAAGCAGAGTTTCTCCAGCGCGGTGTGTTTCAAGCGCGGAGTTTCTCTAACGCGGAGTTTCTCCAACGCGCCGTTTCTTCAAAGCGATGTTTCTCCAATGCGGAGTTTCTCCAGCGCGGACTTTCACCAACGCGGACTTTCTTCAACGCGGAGTTTCTCCAACGCGGAGTTTCTCCAACGCGCAGTTTCTCCAACGCAAAGTTTCTCCAGCGCGGAGTTTCTCCAACACGGAGTTTCCCCAGCGCGGAGTTTGTCCAGCACGGAATTTCTCCAGCGCGGAGTTTCTCCAGCGCAGATTTTATGCAGCACGGAGTTTCTCCAGCGCGGAGTTTCTCCAACGCGGAGTTGCTCCAGCGCGGAGTTTCTCCAGCGTAGAGTTTCTCCAGAGCAGACTTTTCTCCAACGCGGAGTTTCTTTATCGCGGAGTTTGTCCGTCGCGGAGATTCTCCATCGCGGAATTTCTCCAGCGCGGAGTTTATACAACGCGGAATTTCTCCAGCGCGGACTTTCTCCAACGCGGACTTTCTCCAACGCGGACCTTCTCCAACGCGGACTTTCTCCAACGCGGAGTATCTCCAACGCGCCATTTCTTCAACGCGAAATTTCTCCAATGCGGAGTTTCTACAACACGGAGTTTCTCCAACGCGGACTTTCTCCAACACGGACCTTCTCCGACGCGGACTTTCTCCAACGCGGTGCTTCTCCAGCGCGGTGTGTTTCAAGCGCGGAGTTTCTCTAACGCGGAGTTTCTCCAACGCGCCGTTTCTTCAAAGCGAAGTTTCTCAAGGCGGAGTTTCTCCAACGCGAAGTTTCCCCAACACGGAGTTTCTCTAACACGGAGTTTCTCCAGCGCAGAGTTTCTCCAGCGCGGAGTGTCTCCATCGCGGAGTTTCTCCAGTTCGGCGTTTCTCAAACGCGGAGTTTCTCCAGCGCGGAGTTTCTCCATCGCGGACTCTCTCCAACGCGGACTTTCTCCAACGCGGACTTTCTCCAACGCGGAGTTTCTCCAACGCGGACCTTCTCCAACGCAGACTTTCTCCAAAGCGGAGTTTCTCCAGCGCGCCGTTTCTTCAAAGCGATGTTTCTCCAATGCGGAGTTTCTCCAGCGCAGACTTTCACCAACGCGGACTTTCTTCAACGCGGAGTTTCTCCAACGCGGAGTTTCTCCAACGCGCAGTTTCTCCAACGCAAAGTTTCTCCAGCGCGGAGTTTCTCCAGCACGGAATTTCTCCAGCGCGGAGTTTCTCCAGCGCAGATTTTATGCAGCACGGAGTTTCTCCAGCGCGGAGTTTCTCCAACGCGGAGTTGCTCCAGCGCGGAGTTTCTCCAGCGTAGAGTTTCTCCAGAGCAGACTTTTCTCCAACGCGGAGTTTCTTTATCGCGGAGTTTGTCCGTCGCGGAGATTCTCCATCGCGAAATTTCTCCAGCGCGGAGTTTATACAACGCGGAGTTTCTCCAGCGCGGACTTTCTCCAACGCGGACTTTCTCCAACGCGGACCTTCTCCAACGCGGACTTTCTCCAACGCGGAGTATCTCCAACGCGCCGTTTCTTCAACGCGAAATTTCTCCAATGCGGAGTTTCTACAACACGGAGTTTCTCCAACGCGGACTTTCTCCAACACGGACCTTCTCCGACGCGGACTTTCTCCAACGCGGTGTTTCTCCAGCGCGGTGTGTTTCAAGCGCGGAGTTTCTCTAACGCGGAGTTTCTCCAACGCGCCGTTTCTTCAAAGCGAAGTTTCTCCAAGGCGGAGTTTCTCCAACGCGAAGTTTCCCCAACACGGAGTTTCTCTAACACGGAGTTTCTCCAGCGCAGAGTTTCTCCAGCGCGGAGTGTCTCCATCGCGGAGTTTCTCCAGTTCGGCGTTTCTCAAACGCGGAGTTTCTCCAGCGCGGAGTTTCTCCATCGCGGACTCTCTCCAACGCGGACTTTCTCCAAAGCGGACTTTCTCCAACGCGGAGTTTCTCCAACGCGGAGTTTCTCCAACGCGCAGTTTCTCCAACGCGAAGTTTCTCCAGCGCGGACTTTCTCCAACGCGGACTTTCTCCAACGCGGACCTTCTCCAACGCGGACTTTCTCCAACGCGGAGCTTCTCCAACGCGCCGTTTCTCCAACTCGAAGTTTCCCCAACAAGGAGTTTCTCCAGCGCGGAGTTTCTCCAGCGCGGAGTGTCTCCATCGCGGAGTTTCACCAGTTCGGAGTTTCTCAAACGTGGAATTTCTCCAGCGCAGAGTTTCTCCATCGCGACTCTCTCCAACGCGGACTTTCTCCAACGCGGACTTTCTCCAACGTGGAGTTTCTCCAACGCGGAGTTTCTCCAACGCGCAGTTTCTCCAACGCGCAGTTTCTCCAACGCGAAGTTTCTCCAGCGCGGAGTTTCTCCAACACGGAGTTTCTCCAGCGCGGAGTTTGTCCAGCACGGAGTTCCTCCAGCGCGGAGTTTCTCCAGCCCGGAGTTTCTCCAGCGCAGATTTTATGCAGCACTGAATTTCTCCAGCGGGAGTTTCTCCAACGCGGAGTTGCTCCAGCGTAGAGTTTCTCCAGAGCGGACTTTTCTCCAACGCGGAGTTTCTACATCGCGGAGTTTGTCCGTCGCGGAGTTTCTCCATCGCGGAATTTCTCCAGCGCGGAGTTTATGCAACGCGGAGTTTCTCCAGCGCGGACTTTCTCCAACGCGGACCTTCTCCAACGCAGACTTTCTCCAAAGCGGAGTTTCTCCAGCGCGGGGTGTTTCAAGCGCGGAGTTTCTCTAACGCGGAGTTTCTCCAACGCGCCGTTTCTTCAAAGCGATGTTTCTCCAAGGCGGAGTTTCTCCAGCGCGGACTTTCTCCAACGCGGACTTTCTTCAACGCGGAGTTTCTCCAACGCGGAGTTTCTCCAACGCGCAGTTTCTCCAACGCAAAGTTTCTCCATCGCGGAGTTTCTCCAACACGGAGTTTCCCCAGCGCGGAGTTTGTCCAGCACGGAATTTCTCCAGCGCGGAGTTTCTCCAGCGCAGATTTTATGCAGCACGGAGTTTCTCCAGCGCGGAGTTTCTCCAACGCGGAGTTGCTCCAGCGCGGAGTTTCTCCAGCGTAGATTTTCTCCAGAGCAGACTTTTCTCCAACGCGGAGTTTCTTTATCGCGGAGTTTGTCCGTCGCGGAGATTCTCCATCGCGGAATTTCTCCAGCGCGGAGTTTATACAACGCGGACCTTCTCCAACGCGGACTTTCTCCAACGCGGAGTATCTCCAACGCGCCGTTTCTTCAACGCGAAATTTCTCCAATGCGGAGTTTCTACAACACGGAGTTTCTCCAACGCGGACTTTCTCCAACACGGACCTTCTCCGACGCGGACTTTCTCCAACGCGGTGCTTCTCCAGCGCGGTGTGTTTCAAGCGCGGAGTTTCTCTAACGCGGAGTTTCTCCAACGCGCCGTTTCTTCAAAGCGAAGTTTCTCCAAGGCGGAGTTTCTCCAACGCGAAGTTTCCCCAACACGGAGTTTCTCTAACACGGAGTTTCTCCAGCGCAGAGTTTCTCCAGCGCGGAGTGTCTCCATCGCGGAGTTTCTCCAGTTCGGCGTTTCTCAAACGCGGAGTTTCTCCAGCGCGGAGTTTCTCCATCGCAGACTCTCTCCAACGCGGACTTTCTCCAACGCGGACTTTCTCCAACGCGGAGTTTCTCCAACGCGGAGTTTCTCCAACGCGCAGTTTCTCCAACGCGAAGTTTCTCCAGCGCGGAGTTTCTCCAACACGGAGTTTCTCCAGCGCGGAGTGTGTCCAGCACGGAGTTTCTCCAGCGCGGAGTTTCTCCAGCCCGGAGTTTCTCCAGCGCAGATTTAATGCAGCACGGAGTTTTTCCAGAGCGGACTTTTCTCCAACGCGGAGTTTCTCCATCGCGGAGTTTGTCCGTCGCAGACTTTCTTCATCGCGGAGTTTCTCCAGCGCGGAGTTTATTTAACGCGGAGTTTCCCCAGCGCGGACTTTCTCCAACGCGGACTTTCTCCAACGCGGAGTTTCTCCAGCGCGGTGTGTTTCAAGCGCGGAGTTTCTCCAACGCGGAGTCTCCAACGCGCAGTTTCTCCAACGCGAAGTTTCTCCAGCGCGGAGTTTCTCCAACAGGGAGTTTCTCCAGCGCGGAGTGTGTCCAGCACGGAATTTCTCCAGCGCGGAGTTTCTCCTGCCCGGAGTTTCTCCAGCGCAGATTTAATGCAGCACGGAGTTTTTCAAGCGCGGAGTTTCTCCAACGCGGAGTTGCTCCAGCGCGGAGTTTCTCCAGCGTAGAGTTTCTCCAGAGCGGACTTTTCTCCAACGCGGAGTTTCTACATCGCGGAGTTTGTCCGTCGCGGAGTTTCTCCATCGCGGAGTTTCTCCAGCGCGGAGTTTATACAACGCGGAATATCTCCAGCGCGGACTTTCTCCAACGCGGACTTTCTTCAAAGCGGAGTTTCTCCAACGCGGACTTTCTCCAGCGCGGACTTTCTCCAACGCGGACCTTCTCCAACGCAGACTTTCTCCAAAGCGGAGTTTCTCCAGCGCGGTGTGTTTCAAGCGCGGAGTTTCTCTAACGCGGAGTTTCTCCAACGCGCCGTTTCTTCAAAGCGATGTTTCTCCAATGCGGAGTTTCTCCAGCGCGGACTTTCACCAACGCGGACTTTCTTCAACGCGGAGTTTCTCCAACGCGGAGTTTCTCCAACGCGCAGTTTCTCCAACGCAAAGTTTCTCCAGCGCGGAGTTTCTCCAACACGGAGTTTCCCCAGTGCGGAGTTTGTCCAGCACGGAATTTCTCCAGCGCGGAGTTTCTCCAGCGCAGATTTTATGCAGCACGGAGTTTCTCCAGCGCGGAGTTTCTCCAACGCGGAGTTGCTCCAGCGCGGAGTTTCTCCAGCGTAGAGTTTCTCCAGAGCAGACTTTTCTCCAACGCGGAGTTTCTTTATCGCGGAGTTTGTCCGTCGCGGAGATTCTCCATCGCGGAATTTCTCCAGCGCGGAGTTTATACAACGCGGAATTTCTCCAGCGCGGACTTTCTCCAACGCGGACTTTCTCCAACGCGGACCTTCTCCAACGCGGACTTTCTCCAACGCGGAGTATCTCCAACGCGCCATTTCTTCAACGCGAAATTTCTCCAATGCGGAGTTTCTACAACACGGAGTTTCTCCAACGCGGACTTTTTCCAACACGGACCTTCTCCGACGCGGACTTTCTCCAACGCGGTGCTTCTCCAGCGCGGTGTGTTTCAAGCGCGGAGTTTCTCTAACGCGGAGTTTCTCCAACGCGCCGTTTCTTCAAAGCGAAGTTTCTCCAAGGCGGAGTTTCTCCAACGCGAAGTTTCCCCAACACGGAGTTTCTCTAACACGGAGTTTCTCCAGCGCAGAGTTTCTCCAGCGCGGAGTGTCTCCATCGCGGAGTTTCTCCAGTTCGGCGTTTCTCAAACGCGGAGTTTCTCCAGCGCGGAGTTTCTCCATCGCGGACTCTCTCCAACGCGGACTTTCTCCAACGCGGACTTTCTCCAACGCGGAGTTTCTCCAACGCGGACCTTCTCCAACGCAGACTTTCTCCAAAGCGGAGTTTCTCCAGCGCGGTGTGTTTCAAGCGCGGAGTTTCTCTAACGCGGAGTTTCTCCAACGCGCCGTTTCTTCAAAGCGATGTTTCTCCAAGGCGGAGTTTCTCCAGCGCGGACTTTCTCCAACGCGGACTTTCTTCAACGCGGAGTTTCTCCAACGCGGAGTTTCTCCAACGCGCAGTTTCTCCAACGCAAAGTTTCTCCAGCGCGGAGTTTCTCCAGCGCGGAGTTTGTCCAGCACGGAATTTCTCCAGCGCGGAGTTTCTCCAGCGCAGATTTTATGCAGCACGGAGTTTCTCCAGCGCGGAGTTTCTCCAACGCGGAGTTGCTCCAGCGCGGAGTTTCTCCAGCGTAGAGTTTCTCCAGAGCAGACTTTTCTCCAACGCGGAGTTTCTTTATCGCGGAGTTTGTCCGTCGCGGAGATTCTCCATCGCGAAATTTCTCCAGCGCGGAGTTTATACAACGCGGAGTTTCTCCAGCGCGGACTTTCTCCAACGCGGACTTTCTCCAACGCGGACCTTCTCCAACGCGGACTTTCTCCAACGCGGAGTATCTCCAACGCGCCGTTTCTTCAACGCGAAATTTCTCCAATGCGGAGTTTCTACAACACGGAGTTTCTCCAACGCGGACTTTCTCCAACACGGACCTTCTCCGACGCGGACTTTCTCCAACGCGGTGTTTCTCCAGCGCGGTGTGTTTCAAGCGCGGAGTTTCTCTAACGCGGAGTTTCTCCAACGCGCCGTTTCTTCAAAGCGAAGTTTCTCCAAGGCGGAGTTTCTCCAACGCGAAGTTTCCCCAACACGGAGTTTCTCTAACACGGAGTTTCTCCAGCGCAGAGTTTCTCCAGCGCGGAGTGTCTCCATCGCGGAGTTTCTCCAGTTCGGCGTTTCTCAAACGCGGAGTTTCTCCAGCGCGGAGTTTCTCCATCGCGGACTCTCTCCAACGCGGACTTTCTCCAACGCGGACTTTCTCCAACGCGGAGTTTCTCCAACGCGGAGTTTCTCCAACGCGCAGTTTCTCCAACGCGAAGTTTCTCCAGCGCGGACTTTCTCCAACGCGGACTTTCTCCAACGCGGACCTTCTCCAACGCGGACTTTCTCCAACGCGGAGCTTCTCCAACGCGCCGTTTCTCCAACTCGAAGTTTCCCCAACAAGGAGTTTCTCCAGCGCGGAGTTTCTCCAGCGCGGAGTGTCTCCATCGCGGAGTTTCACCAGTTCGGAGTTTCTCAAACGTGGAATTTCTCCAGCGCAGAGTTTCTCCATCGCGACTCTCTCCAACGCGGACTTTCTCCAACGCGGACTTTCTCCAACGTGGAGTTTCTCCAACGCGGAGTTTCTCCAACGCGCAGTTTCTCCAACGCGCAGTTTCTCCAACGCGAAGTTTCTCCAGCGCGGAGTTTCTCCAACACGGAGTTTCTCCAGCGCGGAGTTTGTCCAGCACGGAGTTCCTCCAGCGCGGAGTTTCTCCAGCCCGGAGTTTCTCCAGCGCAGATTTTATGCAGCACTGAATTTCTCCAGCGGGAGTTTCTCCAACGCGGAGTTGCTCCAGCGTAGAGTTTCTCCAGAGCGGACTTTTCTCCAACGCGGAGTTTCTACATCGCGGAGTTTGTCCGTCGCGGAGTTTCTCCATCGCGGAATTTCTCCAGCGCGGAGTTTATGCAACGCGGAGTTTCTCCAGCGCGGACTTTCTTCAACGCGGACCTTCTCCCACGCAGACTTTCTCCAAAGCGGAGTTTCTCCAGCGCGGTGTGTTTCAAGCGCGGAGTTTCTCTAACGCGGAGTTTCTCCAACGCGCCGTTTCTTCAAAGCGATGTTTCTCCAAGGCGGAGTTTCTCCAGCGCGGACTTTCTCCAACGCGGACTTTCTTCAACGCGGAGTTTCTCCAACGCGGAGTTTCTCCAACGCGCAGTTTCTCCAACGCAAAGTTTCTCCATCGCGGAGTTTCTCCAACACGGAGTTTCCCCAGCGCGGAGTTTGTCCAGCACGGAATTTCTCCAGCGCGGAGTTTCTCCAGCGCAGATTTTATGCAGCACGGAGTTTCTCCAGCGCGGAGTTTCTTTATCGCGGAGTTTGTCCGTCGCGGAGATTCTCCATCGCGGAATTTCTCCAGCGCGGAGTTTATACAACGCGGACCTTCTCCAACGCGGACTTTCTCCAACGCGGAGTATCTCCAACGCGCCGTTTCTTCAACGCGAAATTTCTCCAATGCGGAGTTTCTTCAACACGGAGTTTCTCCAACGCGGACTTTCTCCAACACGGACCTTCTCCGACGCGGACTTTCTCCAACGCGGTGCTTCTCCAGCGCGGTGTGTTTCAAGCGCGGAGTTTCTCTAACGCGGAGTTTCTCCAACGCGCCGTTTCTTCAAAGCGAAGTTTCTCCAAGGCGGAGTTTCTCCAACGCGAAGTTTCCCCAACACGGAGTTTCTCTAACACGGAGTTTCTCCAGCGCAGAGTTTCTCCAGCGCGGAGTGTCTCCATCGCGGAGTTTCTCCAGTTCGGCGTTTCTCAAACGCGGAGTTTCTCCAGCGCGGAGTTTCTCCATCGCGGACTCTCTCCAACGCGGACTTTCTCCAACGCGGACTTTCTCCAACGCGGAGTTTCTCCAACGCGGAGTTTCTCCAACGCGCAGTTTCTCCAACGCGAAGTTTCTCCAGCGCGGAGTTTCTCCAACACGGAGTTTCTCCAGCGCGGAGTGTGTCCAGCACGGAGTTTCTCCAGCGCGGAGTTTCTCCAGCCCGGAGTTTCTCCAGCGCAGATTTAATGCAGCACGGAGTTTTTCCTGCGCGGAGTTTCTCCAACGCGGAGTTGCTCCAGCGCGGAGTTTCTCCAGCGTAGAGTTTCTCCAGTCCAGAGCGGACTTTTCTCCAACGCGGAGTTTCTCCATCGCGGAGTTTGTCCGTCGCAGACTTTCTTCATCGCGGAGTTTCTCCAGCGCGGAGTTTTTTAACGCGGAGTTTCCCCAGCGCGGACTTTCTCCAACGCGGACTTTCTCCAACGCGGAGTTTCTCCAGCGCGGTGTGTTTCAAGCGCGGAGTTTCTCCAACGCGGAGTCTCCAACGCGCAGTTTCTCCAACGCGAAGTTTCTCAAGCGCGGGGTTTCTCCAACAGGGAGTTTCTCCAGCGCGGAGTGTGTCCAGCACGGAATTTCTCCAGCGCGGAGTTTCTCCTGCCCGGAGTTTCTCCAGCGCAGATTTAATGCAGCACGGAGTTTTTCAAGCGCGGAGTTTCTCCAACGCGGAGTTGCTCCAGCGCGGAGTTTCTCCAGCGTAGAGTTTCTCCAGAGCGGACTTTTCTCCAACGCGGAGTTTCTACATCGCGGAGTTTGTCCGTCGCGGAGTTTCTCCATCGCGGAGTTTCTCCAGCGCGGAGTTTATACAACGCGGAATTTCTCCAGCGCGGACTTTCTCCAACGCGGACTTTCTTCAAAGCGGAGTTTCTCCAACGCGGACTTTCTCCAACGCGGACCTTCTCCAACGCAGACTTTCTCCAAAGCGGAGTTTCTCCAGCGCGGTGTGTTTCAAGCGCGGAGTTTCTCTAACGCGGAGTTTCTCCAACGCGCCGTTTCTTCAAAGCGATGTTTCTCCAAGGCGGAGTTTCTCCAGCGCGGACTTTCTCCATCGCGGACTTTCTTCAACGCGGAGTTTCTCCAACGCGGACTTTCTCCAACGCGGACTTTCTCCAACGCGGACCTTCTCCAACGCGGACTTTCTCCAACGCGGAGCTTCTCCAACGCGCCGTTTCTCCAACTCGAAGTTTCCCCAACACGGAGTTTCTCCAGCGCGGAGTTTCTCCAGCGCGGAGTGTCTCCATCGCGGAGTTTCACCAGTTCGGAGTTTCTCAAACGTGGAATTTCTCCAGCGCAGAGTTTCTCCATCGCGACTCTCTCCAACGCGGACTTTCTCCAACGCGGACTTTCTCCAACGTGGAGTTTCTCCAACGCGGAGTTTCTCCAACGCGCAGTTTCTCCAACGCGCAGTTTCTCCAACGCGAAGTTTCTCCAGCGCGGAGTTTCTCCAACACGGAGTTTCTCCAGCGCGGAGTTTGTCCAGCACGGAGTTCCTCCTGCGCGGAGTTTCTCCAGCCCGGAGTTTCTCGAGCGCAGATTTTATGCAGCACTGAATTTCTCCAGCGGGAGTTTCTCAAACGCGGAGTTGCTCCAGCGCGGAGTTTCTCCAGCGTAGAGTTTCTCCAGAGCGGACTTTTCTCCAACGCGGAGTTTCTACATCGCAGAGTTTGTCCGTCGCGGAGTTTCTCCATCGCGGAGTTTCTCCAGCGCGGACTTTATGCAACGCGGAGTCTCCAGCGCGGACTTTCTCCAACGCGGACTTTCTTCAAAGCGGAGTTTCTCCAACGCGGACTTTCTCCAACGCGGACTTTCTCCAACGCGGACCTTCTCCAACGCAGACTTTCTCCAAAGCGGAGTTTCTCCAGCGCGGTGTGTTTCAAGCGCGGAGTTTCTCTAACGCGGAGTTTCTCCAACGCGCCGTTTCTTCAAAGCGATGTTTCTCCAATGCGGAGTTTCTCCAGCGCGGACTTTCACCAACGCGGACTTTCTTCAACGCGGAGTTTCTCCAACGCGGAGTTTCTCCAACGCGCAGTTTCTCCAACGCAAAGTTTCTCCAGCGCGGAGTTTCTCCAACACGGAGTTTCCCCAGCGCGGAGTTTGTCCAGCACGGAATTTCCCCAGCGCGGAGTTTCTCCAGCGCAGATTTTATGCAGCACGCAGTTTCTCCAGCGCGGAGTTTCTCCAACGCGGAGTTGCTCCAGCGCGGAGTTTCTCCAGCGTAGAGTTTCTCCAGAGCAGACTTTTCTCCAACGCGGAGTTTCTTTATCGCGGAGTTTGTCCGTCGCGGAGATTCTCCATCGCGGAATTTCTCCAGCGCGGAGTTTATACAACGCGGAATTTCTCCAGCGCGGACTTTCTCCAACGCGGACTTTCTCCAACGCGGACCTTCTCCAACGCGGACTTTCTCCAACGCGGAGTATCTCCAACGCGCCATTTCTTCAACGCGAAATTTCTCCAATGCGGAGTTTCTACAACACGGAGTTTCTCCAACGCGGACTTTCTCCAACACGGACCTTCTCCGACGCGGACTTTCTCGAACGCGGTGCTTCTCCAGCGCGGTGTGTTTCAAGCGCGGAGTTTCTCTAACGCGGAGTTTCTCCATCGCGGACTCTCTCCAACGCGGACTTTCTCCAACGCGGACTTTCTCCAACGCGGAGTTTCTCCAACGCGGAGTTTCTCCAACGCGCAGTTTCTCCAACGCGAAGTTTCTCCAGCGCGGAGTTTCTCCAACACGGAGTTTCTCCAGCGCGGAGTGTGTCCAGCACGGAGTTTCTCCAGCGCGGAGTTTCTCCAGCCCGGAGTTTCTCCAGCGCAGATTTAATGCAGCACGGAGTTTTTCCAGCGCGGAGTTTCTCCAACGCGGAGTTGCTCCAGCGCGGAGTTTCTCCAGCGTAGCGTTTCTCCAGAGCGGACTTTTATCCAACGCGGAGTTTCTCCATCGCGGAGTTTGTCCGTCGCAGACTTTCTTCATCGCGGAGTTTCTCCAGCGCGGAGTTTATTTAACGCGGAGTTTCCCCAGCGCGGAATTTCTCCAACGCGGACTTTCTCCAACGCGGAGTTTCTCCAGCGCGGTGTGTTTCAAGCGCGGAGTTTCTCCAACGCGGAGTCTCCAACGCGCTGTTTCTCCAACGCGAAGTTTCCCCAACGCGGAGTTTCTCCAACACGGATTTTCTCCAGCGCGGAGTTTCTCCAGCCCGGAGTGTCTCCATCGCGGATTTTCTAGAGTTCGGAGTTCCTCAAACGTGGAGTTTCTCCAGCGCGGAGTTTCTCCATCGCGGACTCTCTCCGACGCGGACTTTCTCCAACGCGGAGTTTCTCCAACGCGCAGTTTCTCCAACGCGAAGTTTCTCCAGCGCGGAGTTTCTCGAACACGGAGTTTCTCAAGCGCGGAGTTTGTCCAGCACGGAGTTTCTCCTGCGCGGAGTTTCCCCAGCCCGGAGTTTCTCCAGCGCTGATTTTATGCAGCACGGAGTTTCTCCAGCGCGGAGTTTATCCACCGCGGAGTATCTCCAGCGCGGAGTTTCTCCAGTTCGGAGTTTCTCAAACGCGGAGTTTCTCCAGAGCGGAGTTTCTCCAGAGCGGAGTTTCTCCAGAGCGGAGTTTCTCCAGCGCGGACGTTCTCCAACGCGGACTTTCTCCAACGCGGAGTTTCTCCAACGCGGTTTTTCCAACACGGAGTTTCTCCAACACGGAGTTTCTCCAGCACGGAGTTTCTCCAGCCCGGAGTTTCTCCAGCGTAGAGTTTCTCCAGCGCGGACTTTTCTCCAACGCGGACTTTCATCACCAACGCGGAGTTTCTCCATCGCGGAGTTTGTCCGTCGCGGAGTTTCTCCATCGCGGAGTTTCTCCAGCTCGGAGTTTATCCAACGCGGAGTTTCTCCAGCGCGGACTTTCTCCAACGCGCACTTTCTTCAACGCGGAGTTTCTCCAACGCGGACTTTCTCCAACGCGGACTTTCTCCAACGCGGACATTCTCCAACGCGGACTTTTTCCAACGCGGAGTTTCTCCAGAGCGGTGTGTTTCAAGCGCGGAGTTTCTCCAACGCGGAGCTTCTCCAACGCGCCGTTTCTCCAACGCGAAGTCTCCCCAACACAGAGTTTCTCCAGCGCGGAGTGTCTCCATCGCGGAGTTTGCCCAGTTCGGAGTTTCTCAAACGCAGAGTTTCTCCAGCGCGGAGTTTCCCCATCGCGGACACTCTCCAACGCGGACTTTCTCCAACGCGGAGTTTCTCCAACGCGGAGTTTCTCCAATGCGCAGTTTTTCCAACGCGAAGTTTCTCCTGCGCAGAGTTTGTCCAGCACAGAGTTTCTCCAGCGCGGAGTTTCTCCAGCCCGGAGTTTCTCCAGCGCAGATTTTATGCAGCACGGAGTTTCTCCAGCGCGGAGTTTCTCCAACGCGGAGTTGCTCCAGCGCGGAGTTTCTCCAGCGTAGAATTTCTCCAGAGCGGACTTTTCTCCAACGCGGAGTTTCTCCATCGCGGAGTTTGTCCGTCGTGGAGTTTCTCCATCGCGGAGTTTCTCCAGCGCGGAGATTATACAACGCGGAGTTTCTACAGCGCGGACTTTCTCCAATGCGGACTTTCTTCAACGCGAAGTTTCTCCAACGCGGACTTTCTCCAACGCGGACTTCCTCCAACGCAGACCTTCTCCAACGCGGACTTTCTCCAACGCGGAGTTTCTCCAGCGCGGTGTGTTTCAAGTGCGGAGTTCCTCTAACGCGGAGTTTCTCCAACGCGCCGTTTCTTCAAAGCGAAGTTTCTCCAAGGCGGAGCTTCTCCAACGTGAAGTTTCTCCATCACGGAGTTTCTCCAAAACGGAGTTTCTCCAGCGCGGAGTGTCTCCATCGCGGAGTTTCTCCAGTTCGGAATTTCTCAAACGCGGAGTTTCTCCAGCGCGGAGTTTCTCCATCGCGGACTCTCTCCAACGCGGACTTTCTCCAACGCGGACTTTCTCCAACGTGGAGTTTCTCCAACGCGGAGTTTCTCCAACGCGCAGTTTCTGCAACGCAAAGTTTCTCCAGCGCGGACTTTCTCCAACACGGAGTTTCTCCTGCGCAGAGTTTGTCCAGCACGGAGTTTCTCCAGCGCGGAGTTTCTCCAGCCCGGAGTTTCTCCAGCGCAGATTTTATGCAGCACGGAGTTTCTCCAGCGCGGAGTTTCTCCAACGCGGAGTTGCTCCAGCGCGGAGTTTCTCCAGCGTAGAATTTCTCCAGAGCGGACTTTTCTCCAACGCGGAGTTTCTCCATCGCGGAGTTTGTCCGTCGCGGAGTTCCTCCATCGCGGAGTTTCTCCAGCGCGGAGTTTATACAACGCGGAGTTTCTAGAGCGCGGACGTTCTCCAATGCGGACTTTCTTCAACGCGAAGTTTCTCCAACGCGGACTTTCTCCAACGCGGACTTCCTCCAACGCGGACCTTCTCCAACGCGGACTTTCTCCAACGCGGAGTTTCTCCAGCGCGGTGTGTTTCAAGTGCGGAGTTTCTCCAACGCCGAGAATCTCCAACGCGCCGTTTCTTCAACGCGAAGTTTCTCCAAGGCGGAGTTTCTCCAACGCGAAGTTTCTCCAACACGGAGTTTCTCCAAAACGGAGTTTCTCCAGCGCGGAGTGCCTCCATCGCGGAGTTTCTCCAGTTCGGAGTTTCTCAAAAGCGGAGTTTCTCCAGCGCGGAGTTTCTCCATCGCGGACTCTCTCCAACGCAGACTTTCTCCAACACGGAGTTTCTCCAGCGCGGAGTTTCTCCAGCCCGGAGTTTCTCCAGCGCAGATTTTATGCAGCACGGAATTTCTCCAGCGGGAGTTTCTCCAACGCGGAGTTGCTCTAGCGCGGAGTTTCTCCAGAGTTGAGTTTCTCCAGAGCGGACTTTTCTCCAACGCGGAGTTTCTACATCGCGGAGTTTGTCCGCCGAGGAGTTTCTCCATCGCGGAGTTTCTCCAGCGCGGAGTTTATACAACGCGGAGTTTCTCCAGCGCGGACTTTTTCCAACGCGGACTTTCTTCAACGCGGAGTTTCTACAACACGGATTTTCTCGAACGCGGACTTTCTCCAACGCGGACCTTCTCCGACGCGGACTTTCTCCAACGCGGAGTTTCTCCAGCGTGGTGTGTTTCAAGCGCGGAGTTTCTCCAACGCGGAGCTTCTCCAACGCGCCGTTTCTTCAACGCGAAGTCTCCCCAACACGGAGTTTCTCCAGCGCGGAGTGTCTCCATCGCGAAGTTTCTCCAGCGCGGAGTTTGTCCAGCACGGAGTTTCTCCAGCGCGGAGTTTCTCCAGCCCGGAGTTTCTCCAGCGCAGAATTTATGCAGCACGGAATTTCTCCAGCGGGAGTTTCTCCAACGCGGAGTTGCTCCAGCGCGGAGTTTCTCCAGAGTAGAGTTTCTCCAGAGCGGACTTTTCTCCAACGCGGAGTTTCTCCAGCGCGGAGTTTATACAACGCGGAGTTTCTCCAGCGCGGACTTTCTCCAACGCGGACTTTCTTCAACGCGGAGTTTCTTCAACGCGGACTTTCTCCAACGCGGACTTTCTCCAACATGGAACTTCTCCAACGCGGACTTTCTCCAACGCGGAGTTTCTCCAGCGCGGTGTGTTTCAAGCGCGGAGTTTCTCCAACGCGGAGTATCTTCAACGCGCCGTTTCTTCAACGCGAAGTTTCTCCAAGGCGGAGTTTCTACAACACGGATTTTCTCCAACGCGGACTTTCTCCAACGCGGACCTTCTCCGACGCTGACTTTCTCCAACGCGGAGTTTCTCCAGCGCGGTGTGTTTCAAGCGCGGATTTCTCTAACGCGGAGTTTCTCCAACGCGCCGTTTCTTCAAAGCGAAGTTTCTCCAACGCGGAGTTTCTCCAACGCGAAGTTTCTCCAACACGGAGTTTCTCCAAAACGGAGTTTCTCCAGCGCGGAGTGTCTCCATCGCGGAGTTTCTCCAGTTCGGAGTTTCTCAAACGCGGAGTTTCTCCAGCGCGGAGTTTCTCCATCGCGGACTCTCTCCAACGCGGACATTCTCCAACACGGAGTTTCTCCAGCGCGGAGTTTGTCCAGCACGGAGTTTCTCCAACGCGGAGTTTCTCCAGCCCGGAGTTTCTCCAGCGCAGATTTTATGCAGCACGGAATTTCTCAAGCGGGAGTTTCTACAACGCGGAGTTGCTCCAGCGCGGAGTTTCTCCAGAGTAGAGTTTCTCCAGAGCGGACTTTTCTCCAACGCGGAGTTTCTACATCGCGGAGTTTGTCCGCCGAGGAGTTTCTCCATCGCGGAGTTTCTCCAGCGCGGAGTTTATACAACGCGGAGTTTCTCCAGCGCGGACTTTCTCCAACGCGGACTTTCTTCAACGCGGAGTTTCTACAACACGGATTTTCTCCAACGCGGACTTTCTCCAACGCGGACCTTCTCCGACGCGGACTTTCTCCAACGCGGTGTGTTTCAAGCGCGGAGTTTCTCCAACGCGGAGCTTCTCCAACGCGCCGTTTCTTCAACCCGAAGTCTCCCCAACACGGAGTTTCTCCAGCGCGGAGTGTCTCCATCGCGAAGTTTCTCCAACGCGGATTTGCTCCAGCGCGGAGTTTCTCCAGAGTAGAGTTTCTCCAGAGCGGACTTTTCTCCAACGCGGAGTTTCTACATCGCGGAGTTTGTCCGCCGAGGAGTTTCTCCATCGCGGAGTTTCTCCAGCGCGGAGTTTATACAACGCGGAGTTTCTCCAGCGCGGACTTTCTCCAACGCGGACTTTCTCCAACATGGAACTTCTCCAACGCGGACTTTCTCCAACGCGGAGTTTCTCAAGCGCGGTGTGTTTCAAGCGCGGAGTTTCTCCAACGCGGAGTATCTTCAACGCGCCGTTTCTTCAACGCGAAGTTTCTCCAAGGCGGAGTTTCTACAACACGGATTTTCTCCAACGCGGACTTTCTCCAACGCGGACCTTCTCCGACGCTGACTTTCTCCAACGCGGAGTTTCTCCAGCGCGGTGTGTTTCAAGCGCGGATTTCTCTAACGCGGAGTTTCTCCAACGCGCCGTTTCTTCAAAGCGAAGTTTCTCCAACGCGGAGTTTCTCCAACGCGAAGTTTCTCCAACACGGAGTTTCTCCAAAACGGAGTTTCTCCAGCGCGGAGTGTCTCCATCGCGGAGTTTCTCCAGTTCGGAGTTTCTCCAGCGTAGAATTTCTCAAGAGCGGACTTTTCTCCAACGCGGAGTTTCTCCATCGCGGAGTTCGTCCGTCGCGGAGTTTCTCCATCGCGGAGTTTCTCCAGCGCGGAGTTTATACAACGCGGAGTTTCTCCAGCGCGGACTTTCTCCAACGCGGACTTCCTTCAACGCGAAGTTTCTTCAACGCGGACTTTCTCCAACGCGGACTTCCTCCAACGCGGACCTTCTCCAACGCGGACTTTCTCCAACGCGGAGTTTCTCCAGCGCGGTGTGTTTCAAGTGCGGAGTTTCTCCAACGCGGAGAATCTCCAACGCGTCGCTTCTTCAACGCGAAGTTTCTCCAAGGCGGAGTTTCTACAACACGGAGTTTCTCCAACGCGGACTTTCTCCAACGCGGACATTCTCCGACGCGGACTTTCTCCAACGCGGAGTTTCTCCAGCGCGGTGTGTTTCAAGCGCGGAGATTCTCTAACGCGGAGTTTCTCCAACGCGACGTTTCTCCAACACGGAGTTTCTCTAAAACGGAGTTTCTCCAGCGCGGAGTGTCTCCATCGCGGAGTTTCTCCAGTTCGGAGTTTCTCAAACGCGGAGTTTCTCCAGCGCGGAGTTTCTCCATCGCGGACTCTCTCCAACGCGGACTTTCTCCAACGCAGACTTTCTCCAACGTGGAGTTTCTCCAACGCGGAGTTTCTCCAACGCGCAGTTTCTCCAACGCAAAGTTTCTCCAGCGCGGAGTTTCTCCAGCGCGGAGTTTCTCCAACACGGAGTTTCTCCAGCGCGGAGTTTGTCCAGCACGGAGTTCCTCCAGCGCGGAGTTTCTCCAGCCCTGAGTTTCTCCAGCGCAGATTTTATGCAGCACTGAATTTCTCCAGCGGGAGTTTCTCCAACGCGGAGTTGCTCCAGCGCGGAGTTTCTCCAGCGTAGAGTTTCTCCAGAGCGGACTTTTCTCCAACGCGGAGTTTCTACATCGCGGAGTTTGTCCGTCGCGGAGTTTCTCAATCGCGGAGTTTCTCCAGCGCGGAGTTTATACAACGCGGACTTCCTCCAACGCGGACCTTCTCCAACGCGGACTTTCTCCAACGCGGAGTTTCTCCAGCGCGGTGTGTTTCAAGTGCGGAGTTTCTCCAACGCGGAGAATCTCCAACGCGCCGTTTCTTCAACGCGAAGTTTCTCCAAGGCGGAGTTTCTACAACACGGAGTTTCTCCAACGCGGACTTTCTCCAACGCGGACATTCTCCGACGCGGACTTTCTCCAACGCGGAGTTTCTCCAGCGCGGTGTGTTTCAAGCGCGGAGATTCTCTAACGCGGAGTTTCTCCAACGCGACGTTTCTCCAACACGGAGTTTCTCCAAAACGGAGTTTCTCCAGCGCGGAGTGTCTCCATCGCGGAGTTTCTCCAGTTCGGAGTTTCTCAAACGCGGAGTTTCTCCAGCGCGGAGTTTCTCCATCGCGGACTCTCTCCAACGCGGACTTTCTCCAACGTGGAGTTTCTCCAACGCGGAGTTTCTCCAACGCGCAGTTTCTCCAACGCAAAGTTTCTCCAGCGCGGAGTTTCTCCAGCGCGGAGTTTCTCCAACACGGAGTTTCTCCAGCGCGGAGTTTGTCCAGCACGGAGTTCCTCCAGCGCGGAGTTTCTCCAGCCCTGAGTTTCTCCAGCGCAGATTTTATGCAGCACTGAATTTCTCCAGCGGGAGTTTCTCCAACGCGGAGTTGCTCCAGCGTGGAGTTTCTCCAGCGTAGAGTTTCTCCAGAGCGGAGTTTCTCCAACGCGAAGTTTCTCCAGCGCGGAGTTTCTCCAACACGGAGTTTCTCCTGCGCAGAGTTTGTCCAGCACAGAGTTTCTCCAGCGCGGAGTTTCTCCAGCCCGGAGTTTCTCCAGCGCAGATTTTATGCAGCACGGAGTTTCTCCAGCGCGGAGTTTCTCCAACGCGGAGTTGCTCCAGCGCGGAGTTTCTCCAGCGTAGAATTTCTCAAGAGCGGACTTTTCTCCAACGCGGAGTTTCTCCATCGCGGAGTTCGTCCGTCGCGGAGTTTCTCCATCGCGGAGTTTCTCCAGCGCGGAGTTTATACAACGCGGAGTTTCTCCAGCGCGGACTTTCTCCAACGCGGACTTCCTTCAACGCGAAGTTTCTTCAACGCGGACTTTCTCCAACGCGGACTTCCTCCAACGCGGACCTTCTCCAACGCGGACTTTCTCCAACGCGGAGTTTCTCCAGCGCGGTGTGTTTCAAGTGCGGAGTTTCTCCAACGCGGAGAATCTCCAACGCGTCGCTTCTTCAACGCGAAGTTTCTCCAAGGCGGAGTTTCTACAACACGGAGTTTCTCCAACGCGGACTTTCTCCAACGCGGACATTCTCCGACGCGGACTTTCTCCAACGCGGAGTTTCTCCAGCGCGGTGTGTTTCAAGCGCGGAGATTCTCTAACGCGGAGTTTCTCCAACGCGACGTTTCTCCAACACGGAGTTTCTCTAAAACGGAGTTTCTCCAGCGCGGAGTGTCTCCATCGCGGAGTTTCTCCAGTTCGGAGTTTCTCAAACGCGGAGTTTCTCCAGCGCGGAGTTTCTCCATCGCGGACTCTCTCCAACGCGGACTTTCTCCAACGCAGACTTTCTCCAACGTGGAGTTTCTCCAACGCGGAGTTTCTCCAACGCGCAGTTTCTCCAACGCAAAGTTTCTCCAGCGCGGAGTTTCTCCAGCGCGGAGTTTCTCCAACACGGAGTTTCTCCAGCGCGGAGTTTGTCCAGCACGGAGTTCCTCCAGCGCGGAGTTTCTCCAGCCCTGAGTTTCTCCAGCGCAGATTTTATGCAGCACTGAATTTCTCCAGCGGGAGTTTCTCCAACGCGGAGTTGCTCCAGCGCGGAGTTTCTCCAGCGTAGAGTTTCTCCAGAGCGGACTTTTCTCCAACGCGGAGTTTCTACATCGCGGAGTTTGTCCGTCGCGGAGTTTCTCAATCGCGGAGTTTCTCCAGCGCGGAGTTTATACAACGCGGACTTCCTCCAACGCGGACCTTCTCCAACGCGGACTTTCTCCAACGCGGAGTTTCTCCAGCGCGGTGTGTTTCAAGTGCGGAGTTTCTCCAACGCGGAGAATCTCCAACGCGCCGTTTCTTCAACGCGATGTTTCTCCAAGGCGGAGTTTCTACAACACGGAGTTTCTCCAACGCGGACTTTCTCCAACGCGGACATTCTCCGACGCGGACTTTCTCCAACGCGGAGTTTCTCCAGCGCGGTGTGTTTCAAGCGCGGAGATTCTCTAACGCGGAGTTTCTCCAACGCGACGTTTCTCCAACACGGAGTTTCTCCAAAACGGAGTTTCTCCAGCGCGGAGTGTCTCCATCGCGGAGTTTCTCCAGTTCGGAGTTTCTCAAACGCGGAGTTTCTCCAGCGCGGAGTTTCTCCATCGCGGACTCTCTCCAACGCGGACTTTCTCCAACGCAGACTTTCTCCAACGTGGAGTTTCTCCAACGCGGAGTTTCTCCAACGCGCAGTTTCTCCAACGCAAAGTTTCTCCAGCGCGGAGTTTCTCCAGCGCGGAGTTTCTCCAACACGGAGTTTCTCCAGCGCGGAGTTTGTCCAGCACGGAGTTCCTCCAGCGCGGAGTTTCTCCAGCCCTGAGTTTCTCCAGCGCAGATTTTATGCAGCACTGAATTTCTCCAGCGGGAGTTTCTCCAACGCGGAGTTGCTCCAGCGCGGAGTTTCTCCAGCGTAGAGTTTCTCCAGAGCGGACTTTTCTCCAACGCGGAGTTTCTACATCGCGGAGTTTGTCCGTCGCGGAGTTTCTCCATCGCGGAGTTTCTCCAGCGCGGAGTTTATACAACGCGGAGTTTCTCCAGCGCGGACTTTCTCCAACGCGGACTTTCTTCAACGCGGAGTTTCTCCAACGCGGACCTTCTCCAACGCAGACTTTCTCCAAAGCGGAGTTTCTCCAGCGCGGTGTGTTTCAAGCGCGGAGTTTCTCCAACGCGGAGTATCTCCAACGCGCCGTTTCTTCAACGCGAAGTTTCTCCAAGGCGGAGTTTCTACAACACGGATTTTCTCCAACGCGTACTTTCTCCAACGCGGACCTTCTCCGACGCGGACTTTCTCCAACGCGGAGTTTCTCCAGCGCGGACCTTCTCCAACGCGAAATTTCTCCAACGCGGAGTTTCTCCAGCGCTGTGTGTTTCAACCGCGGAGTTTCTCCAACGCGGAGCTTCTCCAACGCGCCGTTTCTCCAACGCGAAGTTTCCCCAACACAGAGTTTCTCCAGCGCGGAGTTTCTCCAGCGCGCAGTGTCTCCATCGCGGAGTTTCTCCAGTTCGGAGTTTCTCAAACGTGGAATTTCTCCAGCGCGGAGTTTCTCCATCGCGACTCTCTCCAACGCGGACTTTCTCCAACGCGGAGTTTCTCCAACGCGGAGTTTCTCCAAAGCGGAGTTTCTCCAACGCGCAGTTTCTCCAACGCAGTTTCTCCAGCGCGGAGTTTCTCCAACACGGAGTTTCCCCAGCGCGGAGTTTGTCCAGCACGGAATTTCTCCAGCGCGGAGTTTCTCCAGCCCGGAGTTTCTCCAGCGCAGATTTTATGCAGCACGGAGTTTCTCCAGCGCGGTGTGTTTCAAGCGCGGAGTTTCTCCAACGCGGAGTATCTCCAACGCGCCGTTTCTTCAACGCGAAGTTTCTCCAAGGCGGAGTTTCTACAACACGGATTTTCTCCAACGCGTACTTTCTCCAACGCGGACCTTCTCCGACGCGGACTTTCTCCAACGCGGAGTTTCTCCAGCGCGGACCTTCTCCAACGCGAAATTTCTCCAACGCGGAGTTTCTCCAGCGCTGTGTGTTTCAACCGCGGAGTTTCTCCAACGCGGAGTTGCTCCAGCGCGGAGTTTCTCCAACGCGGAGTTTCTCCAACGCGGACCTTCTCCAACGCGGACTTTCTCCAACGCGGAGTATCTCCAACGCGCCGTTTCTTCAACGCGAAATTTCTCCAAGGCGGAGTTTCTACAACACGGAGTTTCTCCAACGCGGACTTTCTCCAACACGGACCTTCTCCGACGCGGACTTTCTCCAACGCGGTGTTTCTCCAGCGCGGTGTGTTTCAAGCGCGGAGTTTCTCTAACGCGGAGTTTCTCCAACGCGCCGTTTCTTCAAAGCGAAGTTTCTCCAAGGCGGAGTTTCTCCAACGCGAATTTTGCCCAACACGGAGTTTCTCTAACACGGAGTTTCTCCAGCGCAGAGTTTCTCCAGCGCGGAGTGTCTCCATCGCGGAGTTTCTCAAGTTCGGCGTTTCTCAAACGCGGAGTTTCTCCAGCGCGGAATTTCTCCATCGCGGACTCTCTCCAACGCGGACTTTCTCCAACGCGGACTTTCTCCAACGCGGAGTTTCTCCAACGCGGAGTTTCTCCAACGCGCAGTTTCACCAACGCGAAGTTTCTCCAGGGCGGAGTTTCTCAGACACGGAGTTTCTCCAGCGCGGAGTTTGTCCAGCACGGAGTTTCTCCAGCGCGGAGTTTCTCCAGCCCGGAGTTTCTCCAGCGCAGATTTAATGCAGCACGGAGTTTCTCGAGCGCGGAGTTTCTCCAACGCCGAGTTGCCCACGAGCGGAGTTTCTCCAGCGTAGAGTTTCTCCAGAGCGGACTTTTCTCCAACGCGGAGTTTCTCCATCGCGGAGTTTGTCCGTCGCAGACTTTCTTCATCGCGGAGTTTCTCCAGCGCGGAGTTTATTTAACGCGGAGTTTGCCCAGCGCGGACTTTCTCCAACGCGGACTTTCTCCAACATGGACCTTCTCCAACGCGGACTTTCTCCAACGCGGAGTTTCTCCAGCGCGGTGTGTTTCAAGCGCGGAGTTTCTCCAACGCGGAGTATCTTCAACGCGCCGTTTCTTCAACGCGAAGTTTCTCCAAGGCGGAGTTTCTACAACACGGATTTTCTCCAACGCGGACTTTCTCCAAAGCGGACCTTCTCCGACGCGGACTTTCTCCAACGCGGAGTTTCTCCAGCGCGGTGTGTTTCAAGCGCGGAGTTTCTCCAACGCGGAGCTTCTCCAACGCGCCGTTTCTTCAACGCGAAGTCTCCCCAACACGGAGTTTCTCCAGCGCGGAGTGTCTCCATCGCGGAGTTTCTCCAGTTCGGAGTTTCTCAAACGCGAAGTTTCTCCAGCGCGGAGTTTCTCCAACACGGAGTTTCTCCTGCGCAGAGTTTGTCCAGCACGGAGTTTCTCCAGCGCGGAGTTTCTCCAGCCGGGAGTTTCTCCAGCGCAGATTTTATGCAGCACGGAGTTTCTCCAGCGCGGAGTTTCTCCAACGCGGAGTTGCTCCAGCGCGGAGTTTCTCCAACGCGGAGTTTCTCCAACGCGGACCTTCTCCAACGCGGACTTTCTCCAACGCGGAGTATCTCCAACGCGCCGTTTCTTCAACGCGAAATTTCTCCAAGGCGGAGTTTCTACAACACGGAGTTTCTCCAACGCGGACTTTCTCCAACACGGACCTTCTCCGACGCGGACTTTCTCCAACGCGGTGTTTCTCCAGCGCGGTGTGTTTCAAGCGCGGAGTTTCTCTAACGCGGAGTTTCTCCAACGCGCCGTTTCTTCAAAGCGAAGTTTCTCCAAGGCGGAGTTTCTCCAACGCGAATTTTGCCCAACACGGAGTTTCTCTAACACGGAGTTTCTCCAGCGCAGAGTTTCTCCAGCGCGGAGTGTCTCCATCGCGGAGTTTCTCAAGTTCGGCGTTTCTCAAACGCGGAGTTTCTCCAGCGCGGAGTTTCTCCATCGCGGACTCTCTCCAACGCGGACTTTCTCCAACGCGGACTTTCTCCAACGCGGAGTTTCTCCAACGCGGAGTTTCTCCAACGCGCAGTTTCTCCAACGCGAAGTTTCTCCAGGGCGGAGTTTCTCAGACACGGAGTTTCTCCAGCGCGGAGTTTGTCCAGCACGGAGTTTCTCCAGCGCGGAGTTTCTCCAGCCCGGAGTTTCTCCAGCGCAGATTTAATGCAGCACGGAGTTTCTCGAGCGCGGAGTTTCTCCAACGCCGAGTTGCCCACGAGCGGAGTTTCTCCAGCGTAGAGTTTCTCCAGAGCGGACTTTTCTCCAACGCGGAGTTTCTCCATCGCGGAGTTTGTCCGTCGCAGACTTTCTTCATCGCGGAGTTTCTCCAGCGCGGAGTTTATTTAACGCGGAGTTTGCCCAGCGCGGACTTTCTCCAACGCGGACTTTCTCCAACATGGACCTTCTCCAACGCGGACTTTCTCCAACGCGGAGTTTCTCCAGCGCGGTGTGTTTCAAGCGCGGAGTTTCTCCAACGCGGAGTATCTTCAACGCGCCGTTTCTTCAACGCGAAGTTTCTCCAAGGCGGAGTTTCTACAACACGGATTTTCTCCAACGCGGACTTTCTCCAAAGCGGACCTTCTCCGACGCGGACTTTCTCCAACGCGGAGTTTCTCCAGCGCGGTGTGTTTCAAGCGCGGAGTTTCTCCAACGCGGAGCTTCTCCAACGCGCCGTTTCTTCAACGCGAAGTCTCCCCAACACGGAGTTTCTCCAGCGCGGAGTGTCTCCATCGCGGAGTTTCTCCAGTTCGGAGTTTCTCAAACGCGAAGTTTCTCCAGCGCGGAGTTTCTCCAACACGGAGTTTCTCCTGCGCAGAGTTTGTCCAGCACGGAGTTTCTCCAGCGCGGAGTTTCTCCAGCCGGGAGTTTCTCCAGCGCAGATTTTATGCAGCACGGAGTTTCTCCAGCGCGGAGTTTCTCCAACGCGGAGTTGCTCCAGCGCGGAGTTTCTCCAACGCGGAGTTTCTCCAACGCGGACCTTCTCCAACGCGGACTTTCTCCAACGCGGAGTATCTCCAACGCGCCGTTTCTTCAACGCGAAATTTCTCCAAGGCGGAGTTTCTACAACACGGAGTTTCTCCAACGCGGACTTTCTCCAACACGGACCTTCTCCGACGCGGACTTTCTCCAACGCGGTGTTTCTCCAGCGCGGTGTGTTTCAAGCGCGGAGTTTCTCTAACGCGGAGTTTCTCCAACGCGCCGTTTCTTCAAAGCGAAGTTTCTCCAAGGCGGAGTTTCTCCAACGCGAATTTTGCCCAACACGGAGTTTCTCTAACACGGAGTTTCTCCAGCGCAGAGTTTCTCCAGCGCGGAGTGTCTCCATCGCGGAGTTTCTCAAGTTCGGCGTTTCTCAAACGCGGAGTTTCTCCAGCGCGGAGTTTCTCCATCGCGGACTCTCTCCAACGCGGACTTTCTCCAACGCGGACTTTCTCCAACGCGGAGTTTCTCCAACGCGGAGTTTCTCCAACGCGCAGTTTCTCCAACGCGAAGTTTCTCCAGGGCGGAGTTTCTCAGACACGGAGTTTCTCCAGCGCGGAGTTTGTCCAGCACGGAGTTTCTCCAGCGCGGAGTTTCTCCAGCCCGGAGTTTCTCCAGCGCAGATTTAATGCAGCACGGAGTTTCTCGAGCGCGGAGTTTCTCCAACGCCGAGTTGCCCACGAGCGGAGTTTCTCCAGCGTAGAGTTTCTCCAGAGCGGACTTTTCTCCAACGCGGAGTTTCTCCATCGCGGAGTTTGTCCGTCGCAGACTTTCTTCATCGCGGAGTTTCTCCAGCGCGGAGTTTATTTAACGCGGAGTTTGCCCAGCGCGGACTTTCTCCAACGCGGACTTTCTCCAACATGGACCTTCTCCAACGCGGACTTTCTCCAACGCGGAGTTTCTCCAGCGCGGTGTGTTTCAAGCGCGGAGTTTCTCCAACGCGGAGTATCTTCAACGCGCCGTTTCTTCAACGCGAAGTTTCTCCAAGGCGGAGTTTCTACAACACGGATTTTCTCCAACGCGGACTTTCTCCAAAGCGGACCTTCTCCGACGCGGACTTTCTCCAACGCGGAGTTTCTCCAGCGCGGTGTGTTTCAAGCGCGGAGTTTCTCCAACGCGGAGCTTCTCCAACGCGCCGTTTCTTCAACGCGAAGTCTCCCCAACACGGAGTTTCTCCAGCGCGGAGTGTCTCCATCGCGGAGTTTCTCCAGTTCGGAGTTTCTCAAACGCGAAGTTTCTCCAGCGCGGAGTTTCTCCAACACGGAGTTTCTCCTGCGCAGAGTTTGTCCAGCACGGAGTTTCTCCAGCGCGGAGTTTCTCCAGCCGGGAGTTTCTCCAGCGCAGATTTTATGCAGCACGGAGTTTCTCCAGCGCGGAGTTTCTCCAACGCGGAGTTGCTCCAGCGCGGAGTTTCTCCAGCGTAGAATTTCTCAAGAGCGGACTTTTCTCCAACGCGGAGTTTCTCCATCGCGGAGTTTCTCCAGCGCGGAGTTTATACAACGCGGAGTTTCTCCAGCGCGGACTTTCTCCAACGCGGACTTCCTTCAACGCGAAGTTTCTTCAACGCGGACTTTCTCCAACGCGGACTTCTTCCAACGCGGACCTTCTCCAACGCGGACTTTCTCCAACGCGGAGTTTCTCCAGCGCGGTGTGTTTCAAGTGCGGAGTTTCTCCAACGCGGAGAATCTCCAACGCGCCGTTTCTCCAACGCGGACTTTCTCCAACGCGGACATTCTCCGACGCGGACTTTCTCCAACGCGGAGTTTCTCCAGCGCGGTGTGTTTCAAGCGCGGAGATTCTCTAACGCGGAGTTTCTCCAACGCGCCGTTTCTACAAAGCGAAGTTTCTCCAAGGCGGAGTTTCTCCAACGCGACGTTTCTCCAACACGGAGTTTCTCCAAAACGGAGTTTCTCCAGCGCGGAGTGTCTCCATCGCGGAGTTTCTCCAGTTCGGAGTTTCTCAAACGCGGAGTTTCTCCAGCGCGGAGTATCTCCATCGCGGACTCTCTCCAACGCGGACTTTCTCCAACGCAGACTTTCTCCAACGTGGAGTTTCTCCAACGCGGAGTTTCTCCAACGCGCAGTTTCTCCAACGCGAAGTTTCTCCAGCGCGGAGTTTCTCCAACACGGAGTTTCTCCAGCGCGGAGTTTGTCCAGCACGGAGTTCCTCCAGCGCGGAGTTTCTCCAGCCCTGAGTTTCTCCAGCGCAGATTTTATGCAGCACTGAATTTCTCCAGCGGGAGTTTCTCCAACGCGGAGTTGCTCCAGCGCGGAGTTTCTCCAGCGTAGAGTTTCTCCAGAGCGGACTTTTCTCCAACGCGGAGTTTCTACATCGCGGAGTTTGTCCGTCGCGGAGTTTCTCCAACGCAGACTTTCTCCAAAGCGGAGTTTCTCCAGCGCGGTGTGTTTCAAGCGCGGAGTTTCTCCAACGCGGAGTATCTCCAACGCGCCGTTTCTTCAACGCGAAGTTTCTCCAAGGCGGAGTTTCTACAACACGGATTTTCTCCAACGCGGACTTTCTCCAACGCGGACCTTCTCCGACGCGGACTTTCTCCAACGCGGAGTTTCTCCAGCGCGGTGTGTTTCAACCGCGGAGTTTCTCCAACGCGGAGCTTCTCCAACGCGCCGTTTCTTCAACGCGAAGTCTCCCCAACACGGAGTTTCTCCAGCGCGGAGTGTCTCCATCGCGGAGTTTCTCCAGTTCGGAGTTTCTCAAACGCGAAGTTTCTCCAGCGCGGAGTTTCTCCAACACGGAGTTTCTCCTGCGCAGAGTTTGTCCAGCACGGAGTTTCTCCAGCGCGGAGTTTCTCCAGCCCGGAGTTTCTCCAACGCGGACTTCCTTCAACGCGGACCTTCTCCAACGCGGACTTTCTCCAACGCGGAGTATCTCCAACGCGCCGTTTCTTCAACGCGAAATTTCTCCAAGGCGGAGATTCTACAACACGGAGTTTCTCCAACGCGGACTTTCTCCAACACGGACCTTCTCCGACGCGGACTTTCTCCAACGCGGTGTTTCTCCAGCGCGGTGTGTTTCAAGCGCGGAGTTTCTCTAACGCGGAGTTTCTCCAACGCGCCGTTTCTTCAAAGCGAAGTTTCTCCAAGGCGGAGTTTCTCCAACGCGAATTTTCCCCAACACGGAGTTTCTCTAACACGGAGTTTCTCCAACGCAGAGTTTCTCCAGCGCGGAGTGTCTCCATCGCGGAGTTTCTCCAGTTCGGCGTTTCTCAAACGCGGAGTTTCTCCAGCGCGGAGTTTCTCCAACGCGGAGTTTCTCCAACGCGCAGTTTCTCCAACGCGAAGTTTCTCCTGGGCGGAGTTTCTCAGACACGGAGTTTCTCCAGCGCGGAGTTTGTCCAGCACGGAGTTTCTCCAGCGCGGAGTTTCTCCAGCCCGGAGTTTCTCCAGCGCAGATTTAATGCAGCACGGAGTTTCTCGAGCGCGGAGTTTCTCCAACGCCGAGTTGCCCCCGAGCGGAGTTTCTCCAGCGTAGAGTTTCTCCAGAGCGGACTTTTCTCCAACGCGGAGTTTCTCCATCGCGGAGTTTGTCCGTCGCAGACTTTCTTCATCGCGGAGTTTCTCCAGCGCGGAGTTTATTTAAGGCGGAGTTTCCCCAGCGCGGACTTTCTCCAACGCGGACTTTCTCCAACATGGACCTTCTCCAACGCGGACTTTCTCCAACGCGGAGTTTCTCCAGCGCGGTGTGTTTCAAGCGCGGAGATTCTCCAACGCGGAGTATCTTCAACGCGCCGTTTCTTCAACGCGAAGTTTCTCCAAGGCGGAGTTTCTACAACACGGATTTTCTCCAACGCGGACTTTCTCCAAAGCGGACCTTCTCCGACGCGGACTTTCTCCAACGCGGAGTTTCTCCAGCGCGGTGTGTTTCAAGCGCGGAGTTTCTCCAACGCGGAGCTTCTCCAACGCGCCGTTTCTTCAACGCGAAGTCTCCCCAACACGGAGTTTCTCCAGCGCGGAGTGTCTCCATCGCGGAGTTTCTCCAGTTCGGAGTTTCTCAAACGCGAAGTTTCTCCAGCGCGGAGTTTCTCCAACACGGAGTTTCTCCTGCGCAGAGTTTGTCCAGCACGGAGTTTCCCCAGCGCGGAGTTTCTCCAGCCTGGAGTTTCTCCAGCGCAGATTTTATGCAGCACGGAGTTTCTCCAGCGCGGAGTTTCTCCAACGCGGAGTTGCTCCAGCGCGGAGTTTCTCCAGCGTAGAATTTCTCAAGAGCGGACTTTTCTCCAACGCGGAGTTTCTCCATCGCGGAGTTTCTCCAGCGCGGAGTTTATACAACGCGGAGTTTCTCCAGCGCGGACTTTCTCCAACGCGGACTTCCTTCAACGCGAAGTTTCTTCAACGCGGACTTTCTCCAACGCGGACTTCCTCCAACGCGGACCTTCTCCAACGCGGACTTTCTCCAACGCGGAGTTTCTCCAGCGCGGTGTGTTTCAAGTGCGGAGTTTCTCCAACGCGGAGAATCTCCAACGCGCCGTTTCTCCAACGCGGACTTTCTCCAACGCGGACATTCTCCGACGCGGACTTTCTCCAACGCGGAGTTTCTCCAGCGCGGTGTGTTTCAAGCGCGGAGATTCTCTAACGCGGAGTTTCTCCAACGCGCCGTTTCTACAAAGCGAAGTTTCTCCAAGGCGGAGTTTCTCCAACGCGACGTTTCTCCAACACGGAGTTTCTCCAAAACGGAGTTTCTCCAGCGCGGAGTGTCTCCATCGCGGAGTTTCTCCAGTTCGGAGTTTCTCAAACGCGGAGTTTCTCCAGCGCGGAGTATCTCCATCGCGGACTCTCTCCAACGCGGACTTTCTCCAACGCAGACTTTCTCCAACGTGGAGTTTCTCCAACGCGGAGTTTCTCCAACGCGCAGTTTCTCCAACGCGAAGTTTCTCCAGCGCGGAGTTTCTCCAACACGGATTTTCTCCAGCGCGGAGTTTGTCCAGCACGAAGTTCCTCCAGCGCGGAGTTTCTCCAGCCCTGAGTTTCTCCAGCGCAGATTTTATGCAGCACTGAATTTCTCCAGCGGGAGTTTCTCCAACGCGGAGTTGCTCCAGCGCGGAGTTTCTCCAGCGTAGAGTTTCTCCAGAGCGGACTTTTCTCCAACGCGGAGTTTCTACATCGCGGAGTTTGTCCGTCGCGGAGTTTCTCCAACGCAGACTTTCTCCAAAGCGGAGTTTCTCCAGCGCGGTGTGTTTCAAGCGCGGAGTTTCTCCAACGCGGAGTATCTCCAACGCGCCGTTTCTTCAACGCGAAGTTTCTCCAAGGCGGAGTTTCTACAACACGGATTTTCTCCAACGCGGACTTTCTCCAACGCGGACCTTCTCCGACGCGGACTTTCTCCAACGCGGAGTTTCTCCAGCGCGGTGTGTTTCAAGCGCGGAGTTTCTCTAACGCGGAGTTTCTCCAACGCGCCGTTTCTTCAAAGCGATGTTTCTCCAAGGCGGAGTTTCTCCAGCGCGGACTTTCTCCAACGCGGACTTTCTTCAACGCGGAGTTTCTCCAACGCGGACTTTCTCCAACGCGGACTTTCTCCAACGCGGACCTTCTCCAACGCGGACTTTCTCCAACGCGGAGTTTCTCCAGCGCGGTGTGTTTCAACCGCGGAGTTTCTCCAACGCCGAGCTTCTCCAACGCGCCGTTTCTTCAACGCGAAGTCTCCCCAACACGGAGTTTCTCCAGCGCGGAGTGTCTCCATCGCGGAGTTTCTCCAGTTCGGAGTTTCTCAAACGCGAAGTTTCTCCAGCGCGGAGTTTCTCCAACACGGAGTTTCTCCTGCGCAGAGTTTGTCCAGCACGGATTTTCTCCAGCGCGGAGTTTCTCCAGCCCGGAGTTTCTCCAGCGCAGATTTTATGCAGCACGGAGTTTCTCCAGCGCGGAGTTTCTCCAACGCGGAGTTGCTCCAGCGCGGAGTTTCTCCAGCGTAGAATTTCTCAAGAGCGGACTTTTCTCCAACGCGGAGTTTCTCCATCGCGGAGTTTGTCCGTCGCGGAGTTTCTCCATCGCGGAGTTTCTCCAGCGCGGAGTTTATACAACGCGGAGTTTCTCCAGCGCGGACTTTCTCCAACGCGGACTTCCTTCAACGCGAAGTTTCTTCAACGCGGACTTTCTCCAGCGCGGTGTGTTTCAAGCGCGGAGTTTCTCCAACGCGGAGCTTCTCCAACGCGCCGTTTCTTCAACGCGAAGTCTCCCCAACACGGAGTTTCTCCAGCGCGGAGTGTCTCCATCGCGGAGTTTCTCCAGTTCGGAGTTTCTCAAACGCGAAGTTTCTCCAGCGCGGAGTTTCTCCAACACGGAGTTTCTCCTGCGCAGAGTTTGTCCAGCACGGAGTTTCTCCAGCGCGGAGTTTCTCCAGCCCGGAGTTTCTCCAGCGCAGATTTTATGCAGCACGGAGTTTCTCCAGCGCGGAGTTTCTCCAACGCGGAGTTGCTCCAGCGCGGAGTTTCTCCAGCGTAGAATTTCTCAAGAGCGGACTTTTCTCCAACGCGGAGTTTCTCCATCGCGGAGTTTGTCCGTCGCGGAGTTTCTCCATCGCGGAGTTTCTCCAGCGCGGAGTTTATACAACGCGGAGTTTCTCCAGCGCAGACTTTCTCCAACGCGGACTTCCTTCAACGCGAAGTTTCTTCAACGCGGACTTTCTCCAACGCGGACTTCCTCCAACGCGGACCTTCTCCAACGCGGACTTTCTCCAACGCGGAGTTTCTCCAGCGCGGTGTGTTTCAAGTGCGGAGTTTCTCCAACGCGGAGAATCTCCAACGCGCCGTTTCTCCAACGCGGACTTTCTCCAACGCGGACATTCTCCAACGCGACGTTTCTCCAACACGGAGTTTCTCCAAAACGGAGTTTCTCCAGCGCGGAGTGTCTCCATCGCGGAGTTTCTCCAGTTCGGAGTTTCTCAAACGCGGAGTTTCTCCAGCGCGGAGTATCTCCATCGCGGACTCTCTCCAACGCGGACTTTCTCCAACGCAGACTTTCTCCAACGTGGAGTTTCTCCAACGCGGAGTTTCTCCAACGCGCAGTTTCTCCAACGCGAAGTTTCTCCAGCGCGGAGTTTCTCCAACGCGGAGTTTCTCCAGCGCGGAGTTTGTCCAGCACGGAGTTCCTCCAGCGCGGAGTTTCTCCAGCCCTGAGTTTCTCCAGCGCAGATTTTATGCAGCACTGTATTTCTCCAGCGGGAGTTTCTCCAACGCGGAGTTGCTCCAGCGCGGAGTTTCTCCAGCGTAGAGTTTCTCCAGAGCGGACTTTTCTCCAACGCGGAGTTTCTACATCGCGGAGTTTGTCCATCGCGGAGTTTCTCCAACGCAGACTTTCTCCAAAGCGGAGTTTCTCCAGCGCGGTGTGTTTCAAGCGCGGAGTTTCTCCAACGCGGAGTATCTCCAACGCGCCGTTTCTTCAACGCGAAGTTTCTCCAAGGCGGAGTTTCTACAACACGGATTTTCTCCAACGCGGACTTTCTCCAACGCGGACCTTCTCCGACGCGGACTTTCTCCAACGCGGAGTTTCTCCAGCGCGGTGTGTTTCAAGCGCGGAGTTTCTCTAACGCGGAGTTTCTCCAACGCGCCGTTTCTTCAAAGCGAAGTTTCTCCAAGGCGGAGTTTCTCCAGCGCGGACTTTCTCCAACGCGGACTTTCTTCAACGCGGAGTTTCTCCAACGCGGACTTTCTCCAACGCGGACTTTCTCCAACGCGGACCTTCTCCAACGCGGACTTTCTCCAACGCGGAGTTTCTCCAGCGCGGTGTGTTTCAACCGCGGAGTTTCTCCAACGCGGAGCTTCTCCAACGCGAAGTTTCCCCAACACGGAGTTTCTCCAGCGCGGAGTTTCTCCAGCACGGAGTGTCTCCATCGCGGAGTTTCTCCAGTTCGGAGTTCCTCAAACGTGGAATTTCTCCAGCGCGGAGTTTCTCCATCGCGACTCTCTCCAACGCGGACTTTCTCCAACGCGGACGTTCTCCAACGCGGAGTTTCTCCAACGCGGAGTTTCTCCAACGCGCAGTTTCTCCAACGCAAAGTTTCTCCAGCGCGGAGTTTCTCCAACACGGAGTTTCCCCAGCGCGGAGTTTGTCCAGCACGGAATTTCTCGAGCGCGGAGTTTCTCCAGCCCGGAGTTTCTCCAGCGCAGATTTTATGCAGCACGGAGTTTCTCCAGCGCGGAGTTTCTCCAACGCGGAGTTGCTCCAGCGCGGAGTTTCTCCAGCGCGCAGTTTCTCCAACGCAAAGTTTCTCCAGCGCGGAGTTTCTCCAACACGGAGTTTCCCCAGCGCGGATTTTCTCCAGCACGGAATTTCTCCAGCGCGGAGTTTCTCCAGCCCGGAGTTTCTCCAGCGCAGATTTTATGCAGCACGGAGTTTCTCCAGCGCGGACTTTCTCCAACGCGGACTTTCTTCAACGCGGAGTTTCTCCAACGCGGACTTTCCCCAACGCGGACTTTCTCCAACGCGGACTTTCTCCAACGCGGAGTTTCTCCAGCGCGGTGTGTTTCAACCGCGGAGTTTCTCCAACGCCGAGCTTCTCCAACGCGCCGTTTCTTCAACGCGAAGTCTCCCCAACACGGAGTTTCTCCAGCGCGGAGTGTCTCCATCGCGGAGTTTCTCCAGTTCGGAGTTTCTCAAACGCGAAGTTTCTCCAGCGCGGAGTTTCTCCAACACGGAGTTTCTCCTGCGCAGAGTTTGTCCAGCACGGAGTTTCTCCAGCGCGGAGTTTCTCCAGCCCGGAGTTTCTCCAGCGCAGATTTTATGCAGCACGGAGTTTCTCCAGCGCGGAGTTTCTCCAACGCGGAGTTGCTCCAGCGCGGAGTTTCTCCAGCGTAGAATTTCTCAAGAGCGGACTTTTCTCCAACGCGGAGTTTCTCCATCGCGGAGTTTGTCCGTCGCGGAGTTTCTCCATCGCGGAGTTTCTCCAGCGCGGAGTTTATACAACGCGGAGTTTCTCCAGCGCGGACTTTCTCCAACGCGGACTTCCTTCAACGCGAAGTTTCTTCAACGCGGACTTTCTCCAGCGCGGTGTGTTTCAAGCGCGGAGTTTCTCCAACGCGGAGTTTCTATAACGCGCCGTTTCTTCAACGCGAAGTCTCCCCAACACGGAGTTTCTCCAGCGCGGAGTGTCTCCATCGCGGAGTTTCTCCAGTTCGGAGTTTCTCAAACGCGAAGTTTCTCCAGCGCGGAGTTTCTCCAACATGGAGTTTCTCCTGCGCAGAGTTTGTCCAGCACGGAGTTTCTCCAGCGCGGAGTTTCTCCAGCCCGGAGTTTCTCCAGCGCAGATTTTATGCAGCACGGAGTTTCTCCAGCGCGGAGTTTCTCCAACGCGGAGTTGCTCCAGCGCGGAGTTTCTCCAGCGTAGAATTTCTCAAGAGCGGACTTTTCTCCAACGCGGAGTTTCTCCATCGCGGAGTTTGTCCGTCGCGGAGTTTCTCCATCGCGGAGTTTCTCCAGCGCGGAGTTTATACAACGCGGAGTTTCTCCAGCGCGGACTTTCTCCAACGCGGACTTCCTTCAACGCGAAGTTTCTTCAACGCGGACTTTCTCCAACGCGGACTTCCTCCAACGCGGACCTTCTCCAACCCGGACTTTCTCCAACGCGGAGTTTCTCCAGCGCGGTGTGTTTCAAGTGCGGAGTTTCTCCAACGCGGAGAATCTCCAACGCGCCGTTTCTCCAACGCGGACTTTCTCCAACGCGGACATTCTCCGACGCGGACTTTCTCCAACGCGGAGTTTCTCCAGCGCGGTGTGTTTCAAGCGCGGAGATTCTCTAACGCGGAGTTTCTCCAACGCGCCGTTTCTACAAAGCGAAGTTTCTCCAAGGCGGAGTTGCTCCAGCGCGGAGTTTCTCCAGCGTAGAGTTTCTCCAGAGCGGACTTTTCTCCAACGCGGAGTTTCTACATCGCGGAGTTTGTCCATCGCGGAGTTTCTCCAACGCAGACTTTCTCCAAAGCGGAGTTTCTCCAGCGCGGTGTGTTTCAAGCGCGGAGTTTCTCCAACGCGGAGTATCTCCAACGCGCCGTTTCTTCAACGCGAAGTTTCTCCAAGGCGGAGTTTCTACAACACGGATTTTCTCCAACGCGGACTTTCTCCAACGCGGACCTTCTCCGACGCGGACTTTCTCCAACGCGGAGTTTCTCCAGCGCGGTGTGTTTCAAGCGCGGAGTTTCTCTAACGCGGAGTTTCTCCAACGCGCCGTTTCTTCAAAGCGAAGTTTCTCCAAGGCGGAGTTTCTCCAGCGCGGACTTTCTCCAACGCGGACTTTCTTCAACGCGGAGTTTCTCCAACGCGGACTTTCTCCAACGCGGACTTTCTCCAACGCGGACCTTCTCCAACGCGGACTTTCTCCAACGCGGAGTTTCTCCAGCGCGGTGTGTTTCAACCGCGGAGTTTCTCCAACGCGGAGCTTCTCCAACGCGAAGTTTCCCTAACACGGAGTTTCTCCAGCGCGGAGTTTCTCCAGCACGGAGTGTCTCCATCGCGGAGTTTCTCCAGTTCGGAGTTCCTCAAACGTGGAATTTCTCCAGCGCGGAGTTTCTCCATCGCGACTCTCTCCAACGCGGACTTTCTCCAACGCGGACGTTCTCCAACGCGGAGTTTCTCCAACGCGGAGTTTCTCCAACGCGCAGTTTCTCCAACGCAAAGTTTCTCCAGCGCGGAGTTTCTCCAACACGGAGTTTCCCCAGCGCGGAGTTTGTCCAGCACGGAATTTCTCGAGCGCGGAGTTTCTCCAGCCCGGAGTTTCTCCAGCGCAGATTTTATGCAGCACGGAGTTTCTCCAGCGCGGAGTTTCTCCAACGCGGAGTTGCTCCAGCGCGGAGTTTCTCCAGCGCGCAGTTTCTCCAACGCAAAGTTTCTCCAGCGCGGAGTTTCTCCAACACGGAGTTTCCCCAGCGCGGATTTTCTCCAGCACGGAATTTCTCCAGCGCGGAGTTTCTCCAGCCCGGAGTTTCTCCAGCGCAGATTTTATGCAGCACGGAGTTTCTCCAGCGCGGACTTTCTCCAACGCGGACTTTCTTCAACGCGGAGTTTCTCCAACGCGGACTTTCTCCAACGCGGACTTTCTCCAACGCGGACTTTCTCCAACGCGGAGTTTCTCCAGCGCGGTGTGTTTCAACCGCGGAGTTTCTCCAACGCCGAGCTTCTCCAACGCGCCGTTTCTTCAACGCGAAGTCTCCCCAACACGGAGTTTCTCCAGCGCGGAGTGTCTCCATCGCGGAGTTTCTCCAGTTCGGAGTTTCTCAAACGCGAAGTTTCTCCAGCGCGGAGTTTCTCCAACACGGAGTTTCTCCTGCGCAGAGTTTGTCCAGCACGGAGTTTCTCCAGCGCGGAGTTTCTCCAGCCCGGAGTTTCTCCAGCGCAGATTTTATGCAGCACGGAGTTTCTCCAGCGCGGAGTTTCTCCAACGCGGAGTTGCTCCAGCGCGGAGTTTCTCCAGCGTAGAATTTCTCAAGAGCGGACTTTTCTCCAACGCGGAGTTTCTCCATCGCGGAGTTTGTCCGTCGCGGAGTTTCTCCATCGCGGAGTTTCTCCAGCGCGGAGTTTATACAACGCGGAGTTTCTCCAGCGCGGACTTTCTCCAACGCGGACTTCCTTCAACGCGAAGTTTCTTCAACGCGGACTTTCTCCAGCGCGGTGTGTTTCAAGCGCGGAGTTTCTCCAACGCGGAGTTTCTATAACGTGCCGTTTCTTCAACGCGAAGTCTCCCCAACACGGAGTTTCTCCAGCGCGGAGTGTCTCCATCGCGGAGTTTCTCCAGTTCGGAGTTTCTCAAACGCGAAGTTTCTCCAGCGCGGAGTTTCTCCAACACGGAGTTTCTCCTGCGCAGAGTTTGTCCAGCACGGAGTTTCTCCAGCGCGGAGTTTCTCCAGCCCGGAGTTTCTCCAGCGCAGATTTTATGCAGCACGGAGTTTCTCCAGCGCGGAGTTTCTCCAACGCGGAGTTGCTCCAGCGCGGAGTTTCTCCAGCGTAGAATTTCTCAAGAGCGGACTTTTCTCCAACGCGGAGTTTCTCCATCGCGGAGTTTGTCCGTCGCGGAGTTTCTCCATCGCGGAGTTTCTCCAGCGCGGAGTTTATACAACGCGGAGTTTCTCCAGCGCGGACTTTCTCCAACGCGGACTTCCTTCAACGCGAAGTTTCTTCAACGCGGACTTTCTCCAACGCGGACTTCCTCCAACGCGGACCTTCTCCAACCCGGACTTTCTCCAACGCGGAGTTTCTCCAGCGCGGTGTGTTTCAAGTGCGGAGTTTCTCCAACGCGGAGAATCTCCAACGCGCCGTTTCTCCAACGCGGACTTTCTCCAACGCGGACATTCTCCGACGCGGACTTTCTCCAACGCGGAGTTTCTCCAGCGCGGTGTGTTTCAAGCGCGGAGATTCTCTAACGCGGAGTTTCTCCAACGCGCCGTTTCTACAAAGCGAAGTTTCTCCAAGGCGGAGTTTCTCCAACGCGACGTTTCTCCAACACGGAGTTTCTCCAAAACGGAGTTTCTCCAGCGCGGAGTGTCTCCATCGCGGAGTTTCTCCAGTTCGGAGTTTCTCAAACGCGGAGTTTCTCCAGCGCGGAGTATCTCCATCGCGGACTCTCTCCAACGCGGACTTTCTCCAACGCAGACTTTCTCCAACGTGGAGTTTCTCCAACGCGGAGTTTCTCCAGCGCGGAGTTTCTCCAACACGGATTTTCTCCAGCGCGGAGTTTGTCCAGCACGAAGTTCCTCCAGCGCGGAGTTTCTCCAGCCCTGAGTTTCTCCAGCGCAGATTTTATGCAGCACTGAATTTCTCCAGCGGGAGTTTCTCCAACGCGGAGTTGCTCCAGCGCGGAGTTTCTCCAGCGTAGAGTTTCTCCAGAGCGGACTTTTCTCCAACGCGGAGTTTCTACATCGCGGAGTTTGTCCGTCGCGGAGTTTCTCCAACGCAGACTTTCTCCAAAGCGGAGTTTCTCCAGCGCGGTGTGTTTCAAGCGCGGAGTTTCTCCAACGCGGAGTATCTCCAACGCGCCGTTTCTTCAACGCGAAGTTTCTCCAAGGCGGAGTTTCTACAACACGGATTTTCTCCAACGCGGACTTTCTCCAACGCGGACCTTCTCCGACGCGGACTTTCTCCAACGCGGAGTTTCTCCAGCGCGGTGTGTTTCAAGCGCGGAGTTTCTCTAACGCGGAGTTTCTCCAACGCGCCGTTTCTTCAAAGCGATGTTTCTCCAAGGCGGAGTTTCTCCAGCGCGGACTTTCTCCAACGCGGACTTTCTTCAACGCGGAGTTTCTCCAACGCGGACTTTCTCCAACGCGGACTTTCTCCAACGCGGACCTTCTCCAACGCGGACTTTCTCCAACGCGGAGTTTCTCCAGCGCGGTGTGTTTCAACCGCGGAGTTTCTCCAACGCCGAGCTTCTCCAACGCGCCGTTTCTTCAACGCGAAGTCTCCCCAACACGGAGTTTCTCCAGCGCGGAGTGTCTCCATCGCGGAGTTTCTCCAGTTCGGAGTTTCTCAAACGCGAAGTTTCTCCAGCGCGGAGTTTCTCCAACACGGAGTTTCTCCTGCGCAGAGTTTGTCCAGCACGGATTTTCTCCAGCGCGGGGTTTCTCCAGCCCGGAGTTTCTCCAGCGCAGATTTTATGCAGCACGGAGTTTCTCCAGCGCGGAGTTTCTCCAACGCGGAGTTGCTCCAGCGCGGAGTTTCTCCAGCGTAGAATTTCTCAAGAGCGGACTTTTCTCCAACGCGGAGTTTCTCCATCGCGGAGTTTGTCCGTCGCGGAGTTTCTCCATCGCGGAGTTTCTCCAGCGCGGAGTTTATACAACGCGGAGTTTCTCCAGCGCGGACTTTCTCCAACGCGGACTTCCTTCAACGCGAAGTTTCTTCAACGCGGACTTTCTCCAGCGCGGTGTGTTTCAAGCGCGGAGTTTCTCCAACGCGGAGCTTCTCCAACGCGCCGTTTCTTCAACGCGAAGTCTCCCCAACACGGAGTTTCTCCAGCGCGGAGTGTCTCCATCGCGGAGTTTCTCCAGTTCGGAGTTTCTCAAACGCGAAGTTTCTCCAGCGCGGAGTTTCTCCAACACGGAGTTTCTCCTGCGCAGAGTTTGTCCAGCACGGAGTTTCTCCAGCGCGGAGTTTCTCCAGCCCGGAGTTTCTCCAGCGCAGATTTTATGCAGCACGGAGTTTCTCCAGCGCGGAGTTTCTCCAACGCGGAGTTGCTCCAGCGCGGAGTTTCTCCAGCGTAGAATTTCTCAAGAGCGGACTTTTCTCCAACGCGGAGTTTCTCCATCGCGGAGTTTGTCCGTCGCGGAGTTTCTCCATCGCGGAGTTTCTCCAGCGCGGAGTTTATACAACGCGGAGTTTCTCCAGCGCAGACTTTCTCCAACGCGGACTTCCTTCAACGCGAAGTTTCTTCAACGCGGACTTTCTCCAACGCGGACTTCCTCCAACGCGGACCTTCTCCAACGCGGACTTTCTCCAACGCGGAGTTTCTCCAGCGCGGTGTGTTTCAAGTGCGGAGTTTCTCCAACGCGGAGAATCTCCAACGCGCCGTTTCTCCAACGCGGACTTTCTCCAACGCGGACATTCTCCAACGCGACGTTTCTCCAACACGGAGTTTCTCCAAAACGGAGTTTCTCCAGCGCGGAGTGTCTCCATCGCGGAGTTTCTCCAGTTCGGAGTTTCTCAAACGCGGAGTTTCTCCAGCGCGGAGTATCTCCATCGCGGACTCTCTCCAACGCGGACTTTCTCCAACGCAGACTTTCTCCAACGTGGAGTTTCTCCAACGCGGAGTTTCTCCAACGCGCAGTTTCTCCAACGCGAAGTTTCTCCAGCGCGGAGTTTCTCCAACGCGGAGTTTCTCCAGCGCGGAGTTTGTCCAGCACGGAGTTCCTCCAGCGCGGAGTTTCTCCAGCCCTGAGTTTCTCCAGCGCAGATTTTATGCAGCACTGTATTTCTCCAGCGGGAGTTTCTCCAACGCGGAGTTGCTCCAGCGCGGAGTTTCTCCAGCGTAGAGTTTCTCCAGAGCGGACTTTTCTCCAACGCGGAGTTTCTACATCGCGGAGTTTGTCCATCGCGGAGTTTCTCCAACGCAGACTTTCTCCAAAGCGGAGTTTCTCCAGCGCGGTGTGTTTCAAGCGCGGAGTTTCTCCAACGCGGAGTATCTCCAACGCGCCGTTTCTTCAACGCGAAGTTTCTCCAAGGCGGAGTTTCTACAACACGGATTTTCTCCAACGCGGACTTTCTCCAACGCGGACCTTCTCCGACGCGGACTTTCTCCAACGCGGAGTTTCTCCAGCGCGGTGTGTTTCAAGCGCGGAGTTTCTCTAACGCGGAGTTTCTCCAACGCGCCGTTTCTTCAAAGCGAAGTTTCTCCAAGGCGGAGTTTCTCCAGCGCGGACTTTCTCCAACGCGGACTTTCTTCAACGCGGAGTTTCTCCAACGCGGACTTTCTCCAACGCGGACTTTCTCCAACGCGGACCTTCTCCAACGCGGACTTTCTCCAACGCGGAGTTTCTCCAGCGCGGTGTGTTTCAACCGCGGAGTTTCTCCAACGCGGAGCTTCTCCAACGCGAAGTTTCCCCAACACGGAGTTTCTCCAGCGCGGAGTTTCTCCAGCACGGAGTGTCTCCATCGCGGAGTTTCTCCAGTTCGGAGTTCCTCAAACGTGGAATTTCTCCAGCGCGGAGTTTCTCCATCGCGACTCTCTCCAACGCGGACTTTCTCCAACGCGGACGTTCTCCAACGCGGAGTTTCTCCAACGCGGAGTTTCTCCAACGCGCAGTTTCTCCAACGCAAAGTTTCTCCAGCGCGGAGTTTCTCCAACACGGAGTTTCCCCAGCGCGGAGTTTGTCCAGCACGGAATTTCTCGAGCGCGGAGTTTCTCCAGCCCGGAGTTTCTCCAGCGCAGATTTTATGCAGCACGGAGTTTCTCCAGCGCGGAGTTTCTCCAACGCGGAGTTGCTCCAGCGCGGAGTTTCTCCAGCGCGCAGTTTCTCCAACGCAAAGTTTCTCCAGCGCGGAGTTTCTCCAACACGGAGTTTCCCCAGCGCGGATTTTCTCCAGCACGGAATTTCTCCAGCGCGGAGTTTCTCCAGCCCGGAGTTTCTCCAGCGCAGATTTTATGCAGCACGGAGTTTCTCCAGCGCGGACTTTCTCCAACGCGGACTTTCTTCAACGCGGAGTTTCTCCAACGCGGACTTTCCCCAACGCGGACTTTCTCCAACGCGGACTTTCTCCAACGCGGAGTTTCTCCAGCGCGGTGTGTTTCAACCGCGGAGTTTCTCCAACGCCGAGCTTCTCCAACGCGCCGTTTCTTCAACGCGAAGTCTCCCCAACACGGAGTTTCTCCAGCGCGGAGTGTCTCCATCGCGGAGTTTCTCCAGTTCGGAGTTTCTCAAACGCGAAGTTTCTCCAGCGCGGAGTTTCTCCAACACGGAGTTTCTCCTGCGCAGAGTTTGTCCAGCACGGAGTTTCTCCAGCGCGGAGTTTCTCCAGCCCGGAGTTTCTCCAGCGCAGATTTTATGCAGCACGGAGTTTCTCCAGCGCGGAGTTTCTCCAACGCGGAGTTGCTCCAGCGCGGAGTTTCTCCAGCGTAGAATTTCTCAAGAGCGGACTTTTCTCCAACGCGGAGTTTCTCCATCGCGGAGTTTGTCCGTCGCGGAGTTTCTCCATCGCGGAGTTTCTCCAGCGCGGAGTTTATACAACGCGGAGTTTCTCCAGCGCGGACTTTCTCCAACGCGGACTTCCTTCAACGCGAAGTTTCTTCAACGCGGACTTTCTCCAGCGCGGTGTGTTTCAAGCGCGGAGTTTCTCCAACGCGGAGTTTCTATAACGCGCCGTTTCTTCAACGCGAAGTCTCCCCAACACGGAGTTTCTCCAGCGCGGAGTGTCTCCATCGCGGAGTTTCTCCAGTTCGGAGTTTCTCAAACGCGAAGTTTCTCCAGCGCGGAGTTTCTCCAACATGGAGTTTCTCCTGCGCAGAGTTTGTCCAGCACGGAGTTTCTCCAGCGCGGAGTTTCTCCAGCCCGGAGTTTCTCCAGCGCAGATTTTATGCAGCACGGAGTTTCTCCAGCGCGGAGTTTCTCCAACGCGGAGTTGCTCCAGCGCGGAGTTTCTCCAGCGTAGAATTTCTCAAGAGCGGACTTTTCTCCAACGCGGAGTTTCTCCATCGCGGAGTTTGTCCGTCGCGGAGTTTCTCCATCGCGGAGTTTCTCCAGCGCGGAGTTTATACAACGCGGAGTTTCTCCAGCGCGGACTTTCTCCAACGCGGACTTCCTTCAACGCGAAGTTTCTTCAACGCGGACTTTCTCCAACGCGGACTTCCTCCAACGCGGACCTTCTCCAACCCGGACTTTCTCCAACGCGGAGTTTCTCCAGCGCGGTGTGTTTCAAGTGCGGAGTTTCTCCAACGCGGAGAATCTCCAACGCGCCGTTTCTCCAACGCGGACTTTCTCCAACGCGGACATTCTCCGACGCGGACTTTCTCCAACGCGGAGTTTCTCCAGCGCGGTGTGTTTCAAGCGCGGAGATTCTCTAACGCGGAGTTTCTCCAACGCGCCGTTTCTACAAAGCGAAGTTTCTCCAAGGCGGAGTTGCTCCAGCGCGGAGTTTCTCCAGCGTAGAGTTTCTCCAGAGCGGACTTTTCTCCAACGCGGAGTTTCTACATCGCGGAGTTTGTCCATCGCGGAGTTTCTCCAACGCAGACTTTCTCCAAAGCGGAGTTTCTCCAGCGCGGTGTGTTTCAAGCGCGGAGTTTCTCCAACGCGGAGTATCTCCAACGCGCCGTTTCTTCAACGCGAAGTTTCTCCAAGGCGGAGTTTCTACAACACGGATTTTCTCCAACGCGGACTTTCTCCAACGCGGACCTTCTCCGACGCGGACTTTCTCCAACGCGGAGTTTCTCCAGCGCGGTGTGTTTCAAGCGCGGAGTTTCTCTAACGCGGAGTTTCTCCAACGCGCCGTTTCTTCAAAGCGAAGTTTCTCCAAGGCGGAGTTTCTCCAGCGCGGACTTTCTCCAACGCGGACTTTCTTCAACGCGGAGTTTCTCCAACGCGGACTTTCTCCAACGCGGACTTTCTCCAACGCGGACCTTCTCCAACGCGGACTTTCTCCAACGCGGAGTTTCTCCAGCGCGGTGTGTTTCAACCGCGGAGTTTCTCCAACGCGGAGCTTCTCCAACGCGAAGTTTCCCTAACACGGAGTTTCTCCAGCGCGGAGTTTCTCCAGCACGGAGTGTCTCCATCGCGGAGTTTCTCCAGTTCGGAGTTCCTCAAACGTGGAATTTCTCCAGCGCGGAGTTTCTCCATCGCGACTCTCTCCAACGCGGACTTTCTCCAACGCGGACGTTCTCCAACGCGGAGTTTCTCCAACGCGGAGTTTCTCCAACGCGCAGTTTCTCCAACGCAAAGTTTCTCCAGCGCGGAGTTTCTCCAACACGGAGTTTCCCCAGCGCGGAGTTTGTCCAGCACGGAATTTCTCGAGCGCGGAGTTTCTCCAGCCCGGAGTTTCTCCAGCGCAGATTTTATGCAGCACGGAGTTTCTCCAGCGCGGAGTTTCTCCAACGCGGAGTTGCTCCAGCGCGGAGTTTCTCCAGCGCGCAGTTTCTCCAACGCAAAGTTTCTCCAGCGCGGAGTTTCTCCAACACGGAGTTTCCCCAGCGCGGATTTTCTCCAGCACGGAATTTCTCCAGCGCGGAGTTTCTCCAGCCCGGAGTTTCTCCAGCGCAGATTTTATGCAGCACGGAGTTTCTCCAGCGCGGACTTTCTCCAACGCGGACTTTCTTCAACGCGGAGTTTCTCCAACGCGGACTTTCTCCAACGCGGACTTTCTCCAACGCGGACTTTCTCCAACGCGGAGTTTCTCCAGCGCGGTGTGTTTCAACCGCGGAGTTTCTCCAACGCCGAGCTTCTCCAACGCGCCGTTTCTTCAACGCGAAGTCTCCCCAACACGGAGTTTCTCCAGCGCGGAGTGTCTCCATCGCGGAGTTTCTCCAGTTCGGAGTTTCTCAAACGCGAAGTTTCTCCAGCGCGGAGTTTCTCCAACACGGAGTTTCTCCTGCGCAGAGTTTGTCCAGCACGGAGTTTCTCCAGCGCGGAGTTTCTCCAGCCCGGAGTTTCTCCAGCGCAGATTTTATGCAGCACGGAGTTTCTCCAGCGCGGAGTTTCTCCAACGCGGAGTTGCTCCAGCGCGGAGTTTCTCCAGCGTAGAATTTCTCAAGAGCGGACTTTTCTCCAACGCGGAGTTTCTCCATCGCGGAGTTTGTCCGTCGCGGAGTTTCTCCATCGCGGAGTTTCTCCAGCGCGGAGTTTATACAACGCGGAGTTTCTCCAGCGCGGACTTTCTCCAACGCGGACTTCCTTCAACGCGAAGTTTCTTCAACGCGGACTTTCTCCAGCGCGGTGTGTTTCAAGCGCGGAGTTTCTCCAACGCGGAGTTTCTATAACGTGCCGTTTCTTCAACGCGAAGTCTCCCCAACACGGAGTTTCTCCAGCGCGGAGTGTCTCCATCGCGGAGTTTCTCCAGTTCGGAGTTTCTCAAACGCGAAGTTTCTCCAGCGCGGAGTTTCTCCAACACGGAGTTTCTCCTGCGCAGAGTTTGTCCAGCACGGAGTTTCTCCAGCGCGGAGTTTCTCCAGCCCGGAGTTTCTCCAGCGCAGATTTTATGCAGCACGGAGTTTCTCCAGCGCGGAGTTTCTCCAACGCGGAGTTGCTCCAGCGCGGAGTTTCTCCAGCGTAGAATTTCTCAAGAGCGGACTTTTCTCCAACGCGGAGTTTCTCCATCGCGGAGTTTGTCCGTCGCGGAGTTTCTCCATCGCGGAGTTTCTCCAGCGCGGAGTTTATACAACGCGGAGTTTCTCCAGCGCGGACTTTCTCCAACGCGGACTTCCTTCAACGCGAAGTTTCTTCAACGCGGACTTTCTCCAACGCGGACTTCCTCCAACGCGGACCTTCTCCAACCCGGACTTTCTCCAACGCGGAGTTTCTCCAGCGCGGTGTGTTTCAAGTGCGGAGTTTCTCCAACGCGGAGAATCTCCAACGCGCCGTTTCTCCAACGCGGACTTTCTCCAACGCGGACATTCTCCGACGCGGACTTTCTCCAACGCGGAGTTTCTCCAGCGCGGTGTGTTTCAAGCGCGGAGATTCTCTAACGCGGAGTTTCTCCAACGCGCCGTTTCTACAAAGCGAAGTTTCTCCAAGGCGGAGTTTCTCCAACGCGACGTTTCTCCAACACGGAGTTTCTCCAAAACGGAGTTTCTCCAGCGCGGAGTGTCTCCATCGCGGAGTTTCTCCAGTTCGGAGTTTCTCAAACGCGGAGTTTCTCCAGCGCGGAGTATCTCCATCGCGGACTCTCTCCAACGCGGACTTTCTCCAACGCAGACTTTCTCCAACGTGGAGTTTCTCCAACGCGGAGTTTCTCCAACGCGCAGTTTCTCCAACGCGAAGTTTCTCCAGCGCGGAGTTTCTCCAACACGGAGTTTCTCCAGCGCGGAGTTTGTCCAGCACGGAGTTCCTCCAGCGCGGAGTTTCTCCAGCCCTGAGTTTCTCCAGCGCAGATTTTATGCAGCACTGTATTTCTCCAGCGGGAGTTTCTCCAACGCGGAGTTGCTCCAGCGCGGAGTTTCTCCAGCGTAGAGTTTCTCCAGAGCGGACTTTTCTCCAACGCGGAGTTTCTACATCGCGGAGTTTGTCCGTCGCGGAGTTTCTCCAACGCAGACTTTCTCCAAAGCGGAGTTTCTCCAGCGCGGTGTGTTTCAAGCGCGGAGTTTCTCCAACGCGGAGTATCTCCAACGCGCCGTTTCTTCAACGCAAAGTTTCTCCAAGGCGGAGTTTCTACAACACGGATTTTCTCCAACGCGGACTTTCTCCAACGCGGACCTTCTCCGACGCGGACTTTCTCCAACGCGGAGTTTCTCCAGCGCGGTGTGTTTCAAGCGCGGAGTTTCTCTAACGCGGAGTTTCTCCAACGCGCCGTTTCCTCAAAGCGAAGTTTCTCCAAGGCGGAGTTTCTCCAGCGCGGACTTTCTCCAACGCGGACTTTCTTCAACGCGGAGTTTCTCCAACGCGGACTTTCTCCAACGCGGACTTTCTCCAACGCGGACCTTCTCCAACGCGGACTTTCTCCAACGCGGAGTTTCTCCAGCGCGGTGTGTTTCAACCGCGGAGTTTCTCCAACGCGGAGCTTCTCCAACGCGAAGTTTCCCCAACACGGAGTTTCTCCAGCGCGGAGTTTCTCCAGCACGGAGTGTCTCCATCGCGGAGTTTCTCCAGTTCGGAGTTCCTCAAACGTGGAATTTCTCCAGCTCGGAGTTTCTCCATCGCGACTCTCTCCAACGCGGACTTTCTCCAACGCGGACTTTCTCCAACGCGGAGTTTCTCCAACGCGGAGTTTCTCCAACGCGCAGTTTCTCCAACGCAAAGTTTCTCCAGCGCGGAGTTTCTCCAACACGGAGTTTCCCCAGCGCGGAGTTTGTCCAGCACAGAATTTCTCCAGCGCGGAGTTTCTCCAGCCCGGAGTTTCTCCAGCGCAGATTTTATGCAGCACGGAGTTTCTCCAGCGCGGAGTTTCTCCAACGCGGAGTTGCTCCAGCGCGGAGTTTCTCCAGCGTAGAGTTTCTCCAGAGCAGACTTTTCTCCAAAGCGGAGTTTCTTTATCGCGGAGTTTGTCCGTCGCGGAGATTCTCCATCGCGGAATTTCTCCAGCGCGGAGTTTATAGAACGCAGAGTTTCTCCAGCGCGGACTTTCTCCAACGCGGACTTTCTCCAACGCGGACTTTCTCCAACGCGGACCTTCTCCAACGCGGACTTTCTCCAACGCGGAGTATCTCCAACGCGCCGTTTCTTCAACGCGAAATTTCTCCAAGGCGGAGTTTCTACAACACGGAGTTTCTCCAACGCGGACTTTCTCCAACACGGACCTTCTCCGACGCGGACTTTCTCCAACGCGGTGTTTCTCCAGCGCGGTGTGTTTCAAGCGCGGAGTTTCTCTAACGCGGAGTTTCTCCAACGCGCCGTTTCTTCAAAGCGAAGTTTCTCCAAGGCGGAGTTTCTCCAACGCGAATTTTCCCCAACACGGAGTTTCTCTAACACGGAGTTTCTCCAGCGCAGAGTTTCTCCAGCGCGGAGTGTCTCCATCGCGGAGTTTCTCCAGTTCGGCGTTTCTCAAACGCGGAGTTTCTCCAGCGCGGAGTTTCTCCATCGCGGACTCTCTCCAACGCGGACTTTCTCCAACGCGGACTTTCTCCAACGCGGAGTTTCTCCAAGGCAGAGTTTCTCCAACGCGAATTTTCCCCAACACGGAGTTTCTCTAACACGGAGTTTCTCCAGCGCAGAGTTTCTCCAGCGCGGAGTGTCTCCATCGCGGAGTTTCTCCAGTTCGGCGTTTCTCAAACGCGGAGTTTCTCCAGCGCGGAGTTTCTCCATCGCGGACTCTCTCCAACGCGGACTTTCTCCAACGCGGACTTTCTCCAACGCGGAGTTTCTCCAACGCGGAGTTTCTCCAACGCGCAGTTTCTCCAACGCGAAGTTTCTCCAGCGCGGAGTTTCTCAGACACGGAGTTTCTCCAGCGCGGAGTTTGTCCAGCACGGAGTTTCTCCAGCGCGGAGTTTCTCCAGCCCGGAGTTTCTCCAGCGCAGATTTAATGCAGCACGGAGTTTCTCCAGCGCGGAGTTTCTCCAACGCGGAGTTGCTCCAGCGCGGAGTTTCTCCAGCGTAGAGTTTCTCCAGAGCGGACTTTTCTCCAACGCGGAGTTTCTCCATCGCGGAGTTTGTCCGTCGCAGACTTTCTTCATCGCGGAGTTTCTCCAGCGCGGAGTTTATTTAACGCGGAGTTTCCCCAGCGCGGACTTTCTCCAACGCGGACTTTCTCCAACGCGGACCTTCTTCAACGCGGAGTTTCTCCAGCGCGGTGTGTTTCAAGCGCGGAGTTTCTCCAACGCGGAGTCTCCAACGCGCCGTATCTCCAACGCGAAGTTTCCCCAACGCGGAGTTTCTCCAACACGGATTTTCTCCAGCGCGGAGTTTATCCAGCCCGGACTGTCTCCATCGCGGATTTTCTAGAGTTCGGAGTTCCTCAAACGTGGAGATTCTCCAGCGCGGAGTTTCTCCATCGCGGACTCTCTCCAACGCGGACTTTCTCCAACGCGGAGTTTCTCCAACGCGGAGTTTCTCCAACGCGCAGTTTCTCCAACGCGAAGTTTCTCCAGCGCGGAGTTTCTCGAACACGGAGTTTCTCAAGCGCGGAGTTTGTCCAGCACGGAGTTTCTCCTGCGCGGAGTTTCTCCAGCCCGGAGTTTCTCCAGCGCAGATTTTATGCAGCACGGAGTTTCTCCAGCGCGGAGTTTCTCCACCGCGGAGTATCTCCAGCGCGGAGTTTCTCCAGTTCGGAGTTCTCAAACGCGGAGTTTCTCCAGAGCGGAGTTTCTCCAGAGCTGAGTTTCTCCAGAGCGGAGTTTCTCCAGCGCGGACGTTCTCCAACGCGGACTTTCTCCAACGCGGAGTTTCTCCAACGCGGTTTTTCCAACACGGAGTTTCTCCAACACGGAGTTTCTCCAGCGCGGAGTTTCTCCAGCCCGGAGTTTCTCCAGCGTAGAGTTTCTTCAGCGCGGACTTTTCTCCAACGCGGACTTTCTTCAACGCGGAGTTTCTCCAACGCGGACTTTCTCCAACGCGGACTTTCCCCAACGCGGACATTCTCCAACGCGGACTTTCTCAAACGCGGAGTTTCTCCAGCGCGGTGTGTTTCAAGCGCGGAGTTTCTCCAACGCGGAGCTCCTCCAACGCGCCGTTTCTCCAACGCGAAGTCTCCCCAACACGGAGTTTCTCCAGCGCGGAGTGTCTCCATCGCGGAGTTTCCCCAGTTCGGAGTTTCTCAAACGCAGAGTTTCTCCAGCGCGGAGTTTCCCCATCGCGGACACTCTCCAACGTGGACTTTCTCCAACGCGGAGTTTCTCCAACGCGGAGTTTCTCCAAAGCGCAGTTTCTCCAACGCGAAGTTTCTCCAGCGCGGAGTTTCTCCAACACGGAGTTTCTCCTGCGCAGAGTTTGTCCAGCACGGAGTTTCTCCAGCGCGGAGTTTCTCCAGCCCGGAGTTTCTCCAGCGCAGATTTTATGCAGCACGGAGTTTCTCCAGCGCGGAGTTTCTCCAACGCGGAGTTGCTCCAGCGCGGAGTTTCTCCAGCGTAGAATTTCTCCAGAGCGGACTTTTCTCCAACGCGGAGTTTCTCCATCGCGGAGTTTGTCCGTCGCGGAGTTTCTCCATCGCGGAGTTTCTCCAGCGCGGAGTTTATACAACGCGGAGTTTCTACAGCGCGGACTTTCTCCAATGCGGACTTTCTTCAACGCGAAGTTTCTCCAACGCGGACTTTCTCCAACGCGGACTTCCTCCAACGCGGACTTCCTCCAACGCGGACCTTCACCTACGCGGACTTTCTCCAACGCGGAGTTTCTCCAGCGCGGTGTGTTTCAAGTGCGGAGTTTCTCCAACGCGGAGAATCTCCAACGCGCCGTTTCTTCAACGCGAAGTTTCTCCAAGGCGGAGTTTCTACAACACGGAGTTTCTCCAACGCGGACTTTCTCCAACGCGGACATTCTCCGACGCGGATTTTCTCCAACGCGGAGTTTCTCCAGCGCGGTGTGTTTCAAGCGCGGAGTTTCTCTAACGCGGAGTTTCTCCAACGCGCCGTTTCTTCAAAGCGAAGTTTCTCCAAGGCGGACTTTCTCCAACGCGAAGTTTCTCCAACACGGAGTTTCTCCAAAACGGAGTTTCTCCAGCGCGGAGTGTCTCTATCGCGGAGTTTCTCCAGTTCGGAGTTTCTCAAACGCGGAGTTTCTCCAGCGCGGAGTTTCTCCATCGCGGACTCTCTCCAACGCGGACTTTCTCCAACGCGGACTTTCTCCAACGTGGAGTTTCTCCAACGCGGAGTTTCTCCAACGCGCAGTTTCTGCAACACGGAGTTTCTCCTGCGCAGAGTTTGTCCAGCACGGAGTTTCTCCAGCGCAGAGTTTTTCCAGCCCGGAGTTTCTCCAGCGCAGATTTTATGCAGCACGGAGTTTCTCCAGCGCGGAGTTTCTTCAACGCGGAGTTGCTCCAGCGCGGAGTTTCTTCAGCGTAGCATTTCTCCAGAGCGGACTTTTCTCTAACGCGGAGTTTCTCCATCGCGGAGTTTGTCCGTCGCGGAGTTTCTCCAACGCGGACCTTCTCCAACGCGGACTTTCTCCAACGCGGAGTTTCTCCAGCCCGGTGTGTTTCAAGTGCGGAGTTTCTCCAACGCGGAGAATCTCCAACGCGCCGTTTCTTCAAAGCGAAGTTTCTCCAAGGCGGAGTTTCTCCAACGCGAAGTTTCTCCAACACGGAGTTTCTCCAAAACGGAGTTTCTCCAGCGCGGAGTGTCTCCATCGCGGAGTTTCTCCGGCTCGGAGTTCCTCAAACGCGCAGTTTCTCCAACGCGAAGTTTCTCCAGCGCGGAGTTTCTCCAACACGGAGTTTCTCCAGCGCGGAGTTTCTCCAACACGGAGTTTCTCCAGCTGGGAGTTTCTCCAGCCCGGAGTTTCTCCAGCGCAGATTTTATGCAGCACGGAGTTTCTCCAACGCGCAGTTTCTCCAACGCGAAGTTTCCCAAGCGCGGAGTTTCTCGAACACGGAGTTTCTCCAACACAAAGTTTCTCCAACACGGAGTTTCTCCAGCGCGGAGTTTCTCCAGCGCGGAGTTTCCCCAGAGCGGAGTTTCTCCAGCCCGGAGTTTCTCCATCGCGGAGTTTCTCCAGCCCGGAGTTTCTCAAACGCGGAGTTTCTCCAGTGCGGAGTTTTTTCATCGCGGAGTATCTCCAACGCGGAGTTTCTCCAGCGCGGAGTTTCTCCAGCGTAGAGTTTCTCCAGCGCGGAGTTTTCTCCAACGCGGACTTTTCTCAAACGCGGACTTTCATCACCAACGCGGAGTTTCTTCATCGCGGACTTTGTCCGTCGCGGAGTTTCTCCATCGCGGAGTTTCTCCAGCGGGGAGTTTATCCAACGCGGAGTTTCTCCAGCGCAGACTTTCTCCAACGCGGACTTTCTTCAACGCGGAGTTTCTCCAACGCGGACTTTCTCCAACGCGGACCTTCTCCAACGCGGACTTTCTCCAACGCGGAGTTTCTCCACCGCGGTATTTCAAGTGCGGAGTTTCTCCAACGCGGAGCTTCTCCAACGCGCCGTTTCTCTAACACGAAGTTTCCCCAACACGGAGTTTCTCCAACACGGAGTTTCTCCAGCGCGGAGTTTCTCCAGCGCGGAGTGTCTCCATCGCGGAGTTTCTCCAGCTCGGAGTTTCTCAAACGCGCTGTTTCTCCAACGCGAAGTTTCTCCAGCGCGGAGTTTCTCCAACACGGAGTTTCTCCAGCGCGGAGTTTCTCCAGCCCGGAGTTTCTCCAGAGCAGATTTTATGCAGCACGGAGTTTCTCCAGCGCGGAGTTTCTCCAGCATAGAGTTTCTCCAGAGCGGACTTTTCTCCAACGCGGAGTTTTTCCATCGCGGAGTTTGTCCGTCGCGGAGTTTCTCCATCGCGGAGTTTCTCCAACGCGGACTTTCTCCAACGCGGAGTTTCTCCAGCGCGGTGTGTTTCAAGCGCGGAGTTTCTCCAACGCGGAGTATCTCCAAAGCGCCGTTTCTTCAACGAGAAGTTTCTCCAAAGCGGAGTTTCTACAACAGGGAGTTTCTCCAACGCGGACTTTCTCCAACGCGGACCTTCTCTGACGCGGACTTTCTCCAACGCGGAGTTTCCCCAGCGCGGTGTGTTTCAAGCGCGGAGTTTCTCTAACGCGGAGTTTCTCCAACGCGCCGTTTCTTCAAAGCGAAGTTTCTCCAAGGCGGAGTTTCTCCAACGCGAAGTTTCCCCAACACGGAGTTTGTCCAACACGGAGTTTCTCCAGCACGGAGTTTCTCCAGCGCGGAGTGTCTCCATCGCGGAGTTTCTCCAGTTCGGAGCTTCTCAAACGCGGAGTTTCTCCAGCGCGGAGTTTCTCCATCGCGGACTTTCTCCAACGCGGACCTTCTCCGACGCGGACTTTCTCCAACGCGGAGTTTCTCCAGCGCGGTGTGTTTCAAGCGAGGACTTTCTCCAACGCCGAGTTTCTCCAACGCGGAGTTTCTCCAACGCGCAGTTTCTCCAACGCGAAGTTTCTCCAGCGCGGAGTTTCTCCAACACGGAGTTTCTCCAGCGCGGAGTTTGTCCAACACGGAGTTTCTCCAGCGCGGAGTTTCTCCAGCCCGGAGTTTCTCCAGCGCAGATTTTATGCAGCAGGGAGTTTCTCCAGCGCGGAGTTTCTCCAACGCGGATTTGCTCCAGCGAGGAGTTTCTCCAGCGTAGAGTTTCTCCAGAGCGGACTTTTCTCCAACGCGGAGTTTCTCCATCGCGGAGTTTATCCGTCGCGGAGTTTCTCCATCGCGGAGTTTCTCGAGCGCGAAGTTTATACAACGCAGAGTTTCTCCAGCGCGGTGTGTTTCAAGCGCGGAGTTTCTCCAACGCTGAGCTCCTCCAACGCGCCGTTTCTCCAACGCGAAGTCTCCCCAACACGGAGTTTCTCCAGCGCGGAGTGTCTCCATCGCGGAGTTTCCCCAGTTCGGAGTTTCTCAAACGCAGAGTTTCTCCAGCGCGGAGTTTCCCCATCGCGGACACTCTCCAACGCGGACTTTCTCCAACGCGGAGTTTCTCCAACGCGGAGTTTCTCCAAAGCGCAGTTTCTCCAACGCGAAGTTTCTCCAGCGCGGAGTTTTTCCAACACGGAGTTTCTCCTGCGCAGAGTTTGTCCAGCACGGAGTTTCTCCAGCGCGGAGTTTCTCCAGCCCGGAGTTTCTCCAGCGCAGATTTTATGCAGCACGGAGTTTCTCCAGCGCGGAGTTTCTCCAACGCGGAGTTGCTCCAGCGCGGAGTTTCTCCAGCGTAGAATTTCTCCAGAGCGGACTTTTCTCCAACGCGGAGTTTCTCCATCGCGGAGTTTGTCCGTCGCGGAGTTTCTCCATCGCGGAGTTTCTCCAGCGCGGAGTTTATACAACGCGGAGTTTCTACAGCGCGGACTTTCTCCAATGCGGACTTTCTTCAACGCGAAGTTTCTCCAACGCGGACTTTCTCCAACGCGGACTTCCTCCAACGCGGACTTCCTCCAACGCGGACCTTCACCTACGCGGACTTTCTCCAACGCGGAGTTTCTCCAGCGCGGTGTGTTTCAAGCGCGGAGTTTCTCTAACGCGGAGTTTCTCCAACGCGCCGTTTCTTCAAAGCGAAGTTTCTCCAAGGCGGACTTTCTCCAACGCGAAGTTTCTCCAACACGGAGTTTCTCCAAAACGGAGTTTCTCCAGCGCGGAGTGTCTCTATCGCGGAGTTTCTCCAGTTCGGAGTTTCTCAAACGCGGAGTTTCTCCAGCGCGGAGTTTCTCCATCGCGGACTCTCTCCAACGCGGACTTTCTCCAACGCGGACTTTCTCCAACGTGGAGTTTCTACAACGCGGAGTTTCTCCAACGCGCAGTTTCTGCAACGCGAAGTTTCTCCAGCGCGGAGTTTCTCCAACACGGAGTTTCTCCTGCGCAGAGTTTGTCCAGCACGGAGTTTCTCCAGAGCAGAGTTTTTCCAGCCCGGGGTTTCTCCAGCGCAGATTTTATGCAGCACGGAGTTTCTCCAGCGCGGAGTTTCTTCAACGCGGAGTTGCTCCAGCGCGGAGTTTCTTCAGCGTAGAATTTCTCCTGAGCGGACTTTTCTCCAACGCGGAGTTTCTCCATCGCGGAGTTTGTCCGTCGCGGAGTTTCTCCATCGCGGAGTTTCTCCAGCGCGGAGTTTACACAACGCGGAGTTTCTACAGCGCGGACGTTCTCCAATGCGGACTTTCTTCAACGCGAAGTTTCTCCAACGCGGACTTTCTCCAACGCGGACTTCCTCCAACGCGGACCTTCTCCAACGCGGACCTTCTCCAACGCGGACTTTCTCCAACGCGGAGTTTCTCCAGCGCGGTGTGTTTCAAGTGCGGAGTTTCTCCAACGCGGAGAATCTCCAACGCGCCGTTTCCTCAACGCGAAGTTTCTCCAAGGCGGAGTTTCTACAACACGGAGTTTCTCCAACGCGGACTTTCTCCAACGCGGACATTCTCCGACGCGGACTTTCTCCAACGCGGAGTTTCTCCAGCGCGGTGTGTTTCAAGCGCGGAGTTTCTCTAACGCGGAGTTTCTCCAACGCGCCGTTTCTTCAAAGCGAAGTTTCTCCAAGGCGGAGTTTCTCCAACGCGAAGTTTCTCCAACACGGAGTTTCTCCAAAACGGAGTTTCTCCAGCGCGGAGTGTCTCCATCGCGGAGTTTCTCCGGCTCGGAGTTCCTCAAACGCGCAGTTTCTCCAACGCGAAGTTTCTCCAGCGCGGAGTTTCTCCAACACGGAGTTTCTCCAGCTGGGAGTTTCTCCAGCCCGGAGTTTCTCCAGCGCAGATATTATGCAGCACGGAGTTTCTCCAACGCGCAGTTTCTCCAACGCGGTTTCCCAAGCGCGGAGTTTCTCGAACACGGAGTTTCTCCAGCGCGGAGTTTCTCCAGCGCGGAGTTTCCCCAGAGCGGAGTTTCTCCAGCCCGGAGTTTCTCCATCGCGGAGTTTCTCCAGCCCGGAGTTTCTCAAACGCGGAGTTTCTCCAGTGCGGAGTTTTTTCATCGCGGAGTATCTCCAACGCGGAGTTTCTCCAGCGCGGAGTTTCTCCAGCGTAGAGTTTCTCCAGCGCGGAGTTTTCTCCAACGCGGACTTTTCTCAAACGCGGACTTTCATCACCAACGCGGAGTTTCTTCATCGCGGACTTTGTCCGTCGCGGAGTTTCTCCATCGCGGAGTTTCTCCAGCGGGGAGTTTATCCAACGCGGAGTTTCTCCAGCGCAGACTTTCTCCAACGCGGACTTTCTTCAACGCGGAGTTTCTCCAACGCGGACTTTCTCCAACGCGGACCTTCTCCAACGCGGACTTTCTCCAACGCGGAGTTTCTCCACCGCGGTATTTCAAGTGCGGAGTTTCTCCAACGCGGAGCTTCTCCAACGCGCCGTTTCTCTAACACGAAGTTTCCCCAACACGGAGTTTCTCCAACACGGAGTTTCTCCAGCGCGGAGTTTCTCCAGCGCGGAGTGTCTCCATCGCGGAGTTTCTCCAGCTCGGAGTTTCTCAAACGCGCTGTTTCTCCAACGCGAAGTTTCTCCAGCGCGGAGTTTCTCCAACACGGAGTTTCTCCAGCGCGGAGTTTCTCCAGCCCGGAGTTTCTCCAGAGCAGATTTTATGCAGCACGGAGTTTCTCCAGCGCGGAGTTTCTCCAGCATAGAGTTTCTCCAGAGCGGACTTTTCTCCAACGCGGAGTTTTTCCATCGCGGAGTTTGTCCGTCGCGGAGTTTCTCCATCGCGGAGTTTCTCCAACGCGGACTTTCTCCAACGCGGAGTTTCTCCAGCGCGGTGTGTTTCAAGCGCGGAGTTTCTCCAACGCGGAGTATCTCCAAAGCGCCGTTTCTTCAACGAGAAGTTTCTCCAAAGCGGAGTTTCTACAACAGGGAGTTTCTCCAACGCGGACTTTCTCCAACGCGGACCTTCTCTGACGCGGACTTTCTCCAACGCGGAGTTTCCCCAGCGCGGTGTGTTTCAAGCGCGGAGTTTCTCTAACGCGGAGTTTCTCCAACGCGCCGTTTCTTCAAAGCGAAGTTTCTCCAAGGCGGAGTTTCTCCAACGCGAAGTTTCCCCAACACGGAGTTTGTCCAACACGGAGTTTCTCCAGCACGGAGTTTCTCCAGCGCGGAGTGTCTCCATCGCGGAGTTTCTCCAGTTCGGAGCTTCTCAAACGCGGAGTTTCTCCAGCGCGGAGTTTCTCCATCGCGGACTTTCTCCAACGCGGACCTTCTCCGACGCGGACTTTCTCCAACGCGGAGTTTCTCCAGCGCGGTGTGTTTCAAGCGAGGACTTTCTCCAACGCCGAGTTTCTCCAACGCGGAGTTTCTCCAACGCGCAGTTTCTCCAACGCGAAGTTTCTCCAGCGCGGAGTTTCTCCAACACGGAGTTTCTCCAGCGCGGAGTTTGTCCAACACGGAGTTTCTCCAGCGCGGAGTTTCTCCCGCCCGGAGTTTCTCCAGCGCAGATTTTATGCAGCAGGGAGTTTCTCCAGCGCGGAGTTTCTCCAACGCGGATTTGCTCCAGCGAGGAGTTTCTCCAGCGTAGAGTTTCTCCAGAGCGGACTTTTCTCCAACGCGGAGTTTCTCCATCGCGGAGTTTATCCGTCGCGGAGTTTCTCCATCGCGGAGTTTCTCGAGCGCGAAGTTTATACAACGCAGAGTTTCTCCAGCGCGGTGTGTTTCAAGCGCGGAGTTTCTCCAACGCTGAGCTCCTCCAACGCGCCGTTTCTCCAACGCGAAGTCTCCCCAACACGGAGTTTCTCCAGCGCGGAGTGTCTCCATCGCGGAGTTTCCCCAGTTCGGAGTTTCTCAAACGCAGAGTTTCTCCAGCGCGGAGTTTCCCCATCGCGGACACTCTCCAACGCGGACTTTCTCCAACGCGGAGTTTCTCCAACGCGGAGTTTCTCCAAAGCGCAGTTTCTCCAACGCGAAGTTTCTCCAGCGCGGAGTTTTTCCAACACGGAGTTTCTCCTGCGCAGAGTTTGTCCAGCACGGAGTTTCTCCAGCGCGGAGTTTCTCCAGCCCGGAGTTTCTCCAGCGCAGATTTTATGCAGCACGGAGTTTCTCCAGCGCGGAGTTTCTCCAACGCGGAGTTGCTCCAGCGCGGAGTTTCTCCAGCGTAGAATTTCTCCAGAGCGGACTTTTCTCCAACGCGGAGTTTCTCCATCGCGGAGTTTGTCCGTCGCGGAGTTTCTCCATCGCGGAGTTTCTCCAGCGCGGAGTTTATACAACGCGGAGTTTCTACAGCGCGGACTTTCTCCAATGCGGACTTTCTTCAACGCGAAGTTTCTCCAACGCGGACTTTCTCCAACGCGGACTTCCTCCAACGCGGACTTCCTCCAACGCGGACCTTCACCTACGCGGACTTTCTCCAACGCGGAGTTTCTCCAGCGCGGTGTGTTTCAAGCGCGGAGTTTCTCTAACGCGGAGTTTCTCCAACGCGCCGTTTCTTCAAAGCGAAGTTTCTCCAAGGCGGACTTTCTCCAACGCGAAGTTTCTCCAACACGGAGTTTCTCCAAAACGGAGTTTCTCCAGCGCGGAGTGTCTCTATCGCGGAGTTTCTCCAGTTCGGAGTTTCTCAAACGCGGAGTTTCTCCAGCGCGGAGTTTCTCCATCGCGGACTCTCTCCAACGCGGACTTTCTCCAACGCGGACTTTCTCCAACGTGGAGTTTCTCCAACGCGCAGTTTCTGCAACGCGAAGTTTCTCCAGCGCGGAGTTTCTCCAACACGGAGTTTCTCCTGCGCAGAGTTTGTCCAGCACGGAGTTTCTCCAGCGCGGAGTTTCTCCAGCCCGGAGTTCCTCCAGCGCAGATTTTATGCAGCAGGGAGTTTCTCCAGCGCGGAGTTTCTCCAACGCGGATTTGCTCCAGCGAGGAGTTTCTCCAGCGTAGAGTTTCTCCAGAGTGGACTTTTCTCCAACGCGGAGTTTCTCCATCGCGGAGTTTGTCCGTCGCGGAGTTTCTCCATCGCGGAGTTTCTCGAGCGCGAAGTTTATACAACGCAGAGTTTCTCCAGCGCGGTGTGTTTCAAGCGCGGAGTTTCTCCAACGCGGAGCTCCTCCAACGCGCCGTTTCTCCAACGCGAAGTCTCCCCAACACGGAGTTTCTCCAGCGCGGAGTGTCTCCATCGCGGAGTTTCCCCAGTTCGGAGTTTCTCAAACGCAGAGTTTCTCCAGCGCGGAGTTTCCCCATCGCGGACACTCTCCAACGCGGACTTTCTCCAACGCGGAGTTTCTCCAACGCGGAGTTTCTCCAAAGCGCAGTTTCTCCAACGCGAAGTTTCTCCAGCGCGGAGTTTCTCCAACACGGAGTTTCTCCTGCGCAGAGTTTGTCCAGCACGGAGTTTCTCCAGCGCGGAGTTTCTCCAGCCCGGAGTTTCTCCAGCGCAGATTTTATGCAGCACGGAGTTTCTCCAGCGCGGAGTTTCTCCAACGCGGAGTTGCTCCAGCGCGGAGTTTCTCCAGCGTAGAATTTCTCCAGAGCGGACTTTTCTCCAACGCGGAGTTTCTCCATCGCGGAGTTTGTCCGTCGCGGAGTTTCTCCATCGCGGAGTTTCTCCAGCGCGGAGTTTATACAACGCGGAGTTTCTACAGCGCGGACTTTCTCCAATGCGGACTTTCTTCAACGCGAAGTTTCTCCAACGCGGACTTTCTCCAACGCGGACTTCCTCCAACGCGGACTTCCTCCAACGCGGACCTTCACCTACGCGGACTTTCTCCAACGCGGAGTTTCTCCAGCGCGGTGTGTTTCAAGCGCGGAGTTTCTCTAACGCGGAGTTTCTCCAACGCGCCGTTTCTTCAAAGCGAAGTTTCTCCAAGGCGGACTTTCTCCAACGCGAAGTTTCTCCAACACGGAGTTTCTCCAAAACGGAGTTTCTCCAGCGCGGAGTGTCTCTATCGCGGAGTTTCTCCAGTTCGGAGTTTCTCAAACGCGGAGTTTCTCCAGCGCGGAGTTTCTCCATCGCGGACTCTCTCCAACGCGGACTTTCTCCAACGCGGACTTTCTCCAACGTGGAGTTTCTCCAACGCGGAGTTTCTCCAACGCGCAGTTTCTGCAACGCGAAGTTTCTCCAGCGCGGAGTTTCTCCAACACGGAGTTTCTCCTGCGCAGAGTTTGTCCAGCACGGAGTTTCTCCAGCGCAGAGTTTTTCCAGCCCGGAGTTTCTCCAGCGCAGATTTTATGCAGCACGGAGTTTCTCCAGCGCGGAGTTTCTTCAACGCGGAGTTGCTCCAGCGCGGAGTTTCTTCAGCGTAGAATTTCTCCTGAGCGGACTTTTCTCCAACGCGGAGTTTCTCCATCGCGGAGTTTGTCCGTCGCGGAGTTTCTCCATCGCGGAGTTTCTCCAGCGCGGAGTTTACACAAACGCGGAGTTTCTTCATCGCGGACTTTGTCCGTCGCGGAGTTTCTCCATCGCGGAGTTTCTCCAGCGGGGAGTTTATCCAACGCGGAGTTTCTCCAGCGCAGACTTTCTCCAACGCGGACTTTCTTCAACGCGGAGTTTCTCCAACGCGGACTTTCTCCAACGCGGACCTTCTCCAACGCGGATTTTCTCCAACGCGGAGTTTCTCCACCGCGGTATTTCAAGTGCGGAGTTTCTCCAACGCGGAGCTTCTCCAACGCGCCGTTTCTCTAACACGAAGTTTCCCCAACACGGAGTTTCTCCAACACGGAGTTTCTCCAGCGCGGAGTTTCTCCAGCGCGGAGTGTCTCCATCGCGGAGTTTCTCCAGCTCGGAGTTTCTCAAACGCGCTGTTTCTCCAACGCGAAGTTTCTCCAGCGCGGAGTTTCTCCAACACGGAGTTTCTCCAGCGCGGAGTTTCTCCAGCCCGGAGTTTCTCCAGAGCAGATGTTATGCAGCACGGAGTTTCTCCAGCGCGGAGTTTCTCCAGCGTAGAGTTTCTCCAGAGCAGACTTTTCTCCAACGCGGAGTTTTTCCATCGCGGAGTTTGTCCGTCGCGGAGTTTCTCCATCGCGGAGTTTCTCCAACGCGGACTTTCTCCAACGCGGAGTTTCTCCAGCGCGGTGTGTTTCAAGCGCGGAGTTTCTCCAACGCGGAGTATCTCCAAAGCGCCGTTTCTTCAACGAGAAGTTTCTCCAAAGCGGAGTTTCTACAACACGGAGTTTCTCCAACGCGGACTTTCTCCAACGCGGACCTTCTCTGACGCGGACTTTCTCCAACGCGGAGTTTCTCCAGCGCGGTGTGTTTCAAGCGCGGAGTTTCTCTAACGCGGAGTTTCTCCAACGCGCCGTTTCTTCAAAGCGAAGTTTCTCCAAGGCGGTGTTTCTCCAACGCGAAGTTTCCCCAACACGGAGTTTGTCCAACACGGAGTTTCTCCAGCACGGAGTTTCTCCAGCGCGGAGTGTCTCCATCGCGGAGTTTCTCCAGTTCGGAGCTTCTCAAACGCGGAGTTTCTCCAGCGCGGAGTTTCTCCATCGCGGACTTTCTCCAACGCGGACCTTCTCCGACGCGGACTTTCTCCAACGCGGAGTTTCTCCAGCGCGGTGTGTTTCAAGCGAGGACTTTCTCCAACGCCGAGTTTCTCCAACGCGGAGTTTCTCCAACGCGCAGTTTCTCCAACGCGAAGTTTCTCCAGCGCGGAGTTTCTCCAACACGGAGTTTATCCAGCGCGGAGTTTGTCCAACACGGAGTTTCTCCAGCGCGGAGTTTCTCCAGCCCGGAGTTTCTCCAGCGCAGATTTTATGCAGCAGGGAGTTTCTCCAGCGCGGAATTTCTCCAACGCGTATTTGCTCCAGCGAGGAGTTTCTCCAGCGTAGAGTTTCTCCAGAGCGGACTTTTCTCCAACGCGGAGTTTCTCCATCGCGGAGTTTGTCCGTCGCGGAGTTTCTCCATCGCGGAGTTTCTCGAGCGCGAAGTTTATACAACGCAGTTTCTCCAGCGCGGTGTGTTTCAAGCGCGGAGTTTCTCCAACGCTGAGCTCCTCCAACGCGCCGTTTCTCCAACGCGAAGTCTCCCCAACACGGAGATTCTCCAGCGCGGAGTGTCTCCATCGCGGAGTTTCCCCAGTTCGGAGTTTCTCAAACGCAGAGTTTCTCCAGCGCGGAGTTTCCCCATCGCGGACACTCTCCAACGCGGACTTTCTCCAACGCGGAGTTTCTCCAACGCGGAGTTTCTCCAAAGCGCAGTTTCTCCAACGCGAAGTTTCTCCAGCGCGGAGTTTCTCCAACACGGAGTTTCTCCTGCGCAGAGTTTGTCCAGCACGGAGTTTCTCCAGCGCGGAGTTTCTCCAGCCCGGAGTTTCTCCAGCGCAGATTTTATGCAGCACGGAGTTTCTCCAGCGCGGAGTTTCTCCAACGCGGAGTTGCTCCAGCGCGGAGTTTCTCCAGCGTAGAATTTCTCCAGAGCGGACTTTTCTCCAACGCGGAGTTTCTCCATCGCGGAGTTTGTCCGTCGCGGAGTTTCTCCATCGCGGAGTTTCTCCAGCGCGGAGTTTATACAACGCGGAGTTTCTACAGCGCGGACTTTCTCCAATGCGGACTTTCTTCAACGCGAAGTTTCTCCAACGCGGACTTTCTCCAACGCGGACTTCCTCCAACGCGGACTTCCTCCAACGCGGACCTTCACCTACGCGGACTTTCTCCAACGCGGAGTTTCTCCAGCGCGGTGTGTTTCAAGCGCGGAGTTTCTCTAACGCGGAGTTTCTCCAACGCGCCGTTTCTTCAAAGCGAAGTTTCTCCAAGGCGGACTTTCTCCAACGCGAAGTTTCTCCAACACGGAGTTTCTCCAAAACGGAGTTTCTCCAGCGCGGAGTGTCTCTATCGCGGAGTTTCTCCAGTTCGGAGTTTCTCAAACGCGGAGTTTCTCCAGCGCGGAGTTTCTCCATCGCGGACTCTCTCCAACGCGGACTTTCTCCAACGCGGACTTTCTCCAACGTGGAGTTTCTACAACGCGGAGTTTCTCCAACGCGCAGTTTCTGCAACGCGAAGTTTCTCCAGCGCGGAGTTTCTCCAACACGGAGTTTCTCCTGCGCAGAGTTTGTCCAGCACGGAGTTTCTCCAGCGCAGAGTTTTTCCAGCCCGGGGTTTCTCCAGCGCAGATTTTATGCAGCACGGAGTTTCTCCAGCGCGGAGTTTCTTCAACGCGGAGTTGCTCCAGCGCGGAGTTTCTTCAGCGTAGAATTTCTCCTGAGCGGACTTTTCTCCAACGCGGAGTTTCTCCATCGCGGAGTTTGTCCGTCGCGGAGTTTCTCCATCGCGGAGTTTCTCCAGCGCGGAGTTTACACAACGCGGAGTTTCTACAGCGCGGACGTTCTCCAATGCGGACTTTCTTCAACGCGAAGTTTCTCCAACGCGGACTTTCTCCAACGCGGACTTCCTCCAACGCGGACCTTCTCCAACGCGGACCTTCTCCAACGCGGACTTTCTCCAACGCGGAGTTTCTCCAGCGCGGTGTGTTTCAAGTGCGGAGTTTCTCCAACGCGGAGAATCTCCAACGCGCCGTTTCCTCAACGCGAAGTTTCTCCAAGGCGGAGTTTCTACAACACGGAGTTTCTCCAACGCGGACTTTCTCCAACGCGGACATTCTCCGACGCGGACTTTCTCCAACGCGGAGTTTCTCCAGCGCGGTGTGTTTCAAGCGCGGAGTTTCTCTAACGCGGAGTTTCTCCAACGCGCCGTTTCTTCAAAGCGAAGTTTCTCCAAGGCGGAGTTTCTCCAACGCGAAGTTTCTCCAACACGGAGTTTCTCCAAAACGGAGTTTCTCCAGCGCGGAGTGTCTCCATCGCGGAGTTTCTCCGGCTCGGAGTTCCTCAAACGCGCAGTTTCTCCAACGCGAAGTTTCTCCAGCGCGGAGTTTCTCCAACACGGAGTTTCTCCAGCTGGGAGTTTCTCCAGCCCGGAGTTTCTCCAGCGCAGATATTATGCAGCACGGAGTTTCTCCAACGCGCAGTTTCTCCAACGCGGTTTCCCAAGCGCGGAGTTTCTCGAACACGGAGTTTCTCCAACACAGAGTTTCTCCAACACGGAGTTTCTCCAGCGCGGAGTTTCTCCAGCGCGGAGTTTCCCCAGAGCGGAGTTTCTCCAGCCCGGAGTTTCTCCATCGCGGAGTTTCTCCAGCCCGGAGTTTCTCAAACGCGGAGTTTCTCCAGTGCGGAGTTTTTTCATCGCGGAGTATCTCTAACGCGGAGTTTCTCCAGCGCGGAGTTTCTCCAGCGTAGAGTTTCTCCAGCGCGGAGTTTTCTCCAACGCGGACTTTTCTCAAACGCGGACTTTCATCACCAACGCGGAGTTTCTTCATCGCGGACTTTGTCCGTCGCGGAGTTTCTCCATCGCGGAGTTTCTCCAGCGGGGAGTTTATCCAACGCGGAGTTTCTCCAGCGCGGACTTTCTCCAACGTGGACTTTCTTCAACGCGGACTTTCTCCAACGCGGACCTTCTCCGACGCGGACTTTCTCCAACGCGGAGTTTCTCCAGCGCGGTGTGTTTCAAGCGCGTAGTTTCTCCAACGCGGAGTATCTCCAACGCGCCGTTTCTCCAACACGAAGTTTCCCCAACACGGAGTTTCTCCAACACGGAGTTTCTCCAGCGCGGAGTGTCTCCATCGCGGAGTTTCTCCAGCTCGGAGTTTCTCAAACGCGCAGTTTCTCCAACGCGAAGTTTCTCCAGCGCGGAGTTTCTCCAACACGGAGTTTCTTCAGCGCGGAGTTTGTCCAGCACGGAGTTTCTCCAACGAGGAGTTGCTCCAGCGCGGAGTTTCTCCAGCGTAGAGTTTCTCCAGAGCGGACTTTTCTCCAACGCGGAGTTTCTCCATCGCGGAGTTTCTCTAGCGCGGAGTTTATACAACGCGGAGTTTCTCCAGTGCGGACTTTCTCCAACGCGGACTTTCTTCAACGCGGAGTTTTTCTAACGCGGAATTTCTCCCACGCGGACTTTCTCCAACGCGGACCTTCTCCAACGCGGACTTTCTCCAACGCGGAGTTTCTCCAGCGCGGTGTGTTTCAAGCGCGGAGTTTCTCCAACGCGGAGTATCTACAACGCGCCGTTTCTTCAACGAGAAGTTTCTCCAAAGCGGAGTTTCTACAACACGGAGTTTCTCCAACGTGGACTTTCTCCAACGCGGACCTTCTCTGCCGCGGACTTTCTCCAACGCGGAGTTTCTCCAGCGCGGTGTGTTTCAAGCGCGGAGTTTGTCTAACGCGGAGTTTCTCCAACGCGCCGTTTCTTCAAAGCGAAGTTTCTCCAAGGCGGAGTTTCTCCAACGCGAAGTTTCCCGAACACGGAGTTTCTCCAGCACGGAGTTTCTCCAGCGCGGAGTGTCTCCATCGCGGAGTTTCTCCAGTTCGGAGCTTCTCAAACGCGGAGTTTCTCCAGCGCGGAGTTTCTCCATCGCGGACTTTCTCCAACGCGGACCTTCTCCGACGCGGACTTTCTCCAACGCCGAGTTTCTCCAACGCGGAGTTTCTCCAACGCGCAGTTTCTCCAACGCGAAGTTTCTCCAGCGCGAAGTTTCTCCAACACGGAGTTTCTCCAGCGCGGAGTTTGTCCAACACGGAGTTTCTCCAGCGCGGAGTTTCTCCAGCCCGGAGTTTCTCCAGCGCAGATTTTATGCAGGAGGGAGTTTCTCCAGCGCGGAGTCTCTCCAACGCGGATTTGCTCCAGCGAGGAGTTTCTCCAGCGTAGAGTTTCTCCAGAGCGGACTTTTCTCCAACGCGGAGTTTCTCCATCGCGGAGTTTGTCCGTCGCGGAGTTTCTCCATCGCGGAGTTTCTCGAGCGCGAAGTTTATACAACGCAGAGTTTCTCCAGCGCGGACTTTCTCCAACGTGGACTTTCTTCAACGCGGACTTTCTCCAACGCGGACCTTCTCCGACGCGGACTTTCTCCAACGCGGAGTTTCTCCAGCGCGGTGTGTTTCAAGCGCGGAGTTTCTCCAACGCGGAGTATCTCCAACGCGCCGTTTCTCCAACACGAAGTTTCCCCAACACGGAGTTTCTCCAACACGGAGTTTCTCCAGCGCGGTGTTTCTCCAGCGCGGAGTGTCTCCATCGCGGAGTTTCTCCAGCTCGGAGTTTCTCAAACGCGCAGTTTCTCCAACGCGAAGTTTCTCCAACGCGGAGTTGCTCCAGCGCGGAGTTTCTCCAGCGTAGAATTTCTCCAGAGCGGACTTTTCTCCAACGCGGAGTTTCTCCATCGCGGAGTTTGTCCGTCTCGGAGTTTCTCCATCGCGGAGTTTCTCCAGCGCGGAGTTTATACAACGCGGAGTTTCTACAGCGCGGACTTTCTCCAATGCGGACTTTCTTCAACGCGAAGTTTCTCCTACGCGGACTTTCTCCAACGCGGACTTCCTCCAACGCGGACTTCCTCCAACGCGGACCTTCACCTACGCGGACTTTCTCCAACGCGGAGTTTCTCCAGCGCGGTGTGTTTCAAGCGCGGAGTTTCTCTAACGCGGAGTTTCTCCAACGCGGACTCTCTCCAACGCGGACTTTCTCCAACGCGGACTTTCTCCAACGTGGAGTTTCTCCAACGCGGAGTTTCTCCAACGCGCAGTTTCTTCAACGCGAAGTTTCTCCAGCGCGGAGTTTCTCCAACACGGAGTTTCTCCTGCGCAGAGTTTGTCCAGCACGGAGTTTCTCCAGCGCAGAGTTTTTCCAGCCCGGAGTTTCTCCAGCGCAGATTTTATGCAGCACGGAGTTTCTCCAGCGCGGAGTTTCTTCAACGCGGAGTTGCTCCAGCGCGGAGTTTCTTCAGCGTAGAATTTCTCCTGAGCGGACTTTTCTCCAACGCGGAGTTTCTCCATCGCGGAGTTTGTCCGTCGCGGAGTTTCTCCATCGCGGAGTTTCTCCAGCGCGGAGTTTACACAACGCGGAGTTTCTTCATCGCGGACTTTGTCCGTCGCGGAGTTTCTCCATCGCGGAGTTTCTCCAGCGGGGAGTTTATCCAACGCGGAGTTTCTCCAGCGCAGACTTTCTCCAACGCGGACTTTCTTCAACGCGGAGTTTCTCCAACGCGGACTTTCTCCAACGCGGACCTTCTCCAACGCGGACTTTCTCCAACGCGGAGTTTCTCCACCGCGGTATTTCAAGTGCGGAGTTTCTCCAACGCGGAGCTTCTCCAACGCGCCGTTTCTCTAACACGAAGTTTCCCCAACACGGAGTTTCTCCAACACGGAGTTTCTCCAGCGCGGAGTTTCTCCAGCGCGGAGTGTCTCCATCGCGGAGTTTCTCCAGCTCGGAGTTTCTCAAACGCGCTGTTTCTCCAACGCGAAGTTTCTCCAGCGCGGAGTTTCTCCAACACGGAGTTTCTCCAGCGCGGAGTTTCTCCAGCCCGGAGTTTCTCCAGAGCAGATTTTATGCAGCACGGAGTTTCCCCAGCGCGGAGTTTCTCCAGCGTAGAGTTTCTCCAGAGCGGACTTTTCTCCAACGCGGAGTTTTTCCATCGCGGAGTTTGTCCGTCGCGGAGTTTCTCCATCGCGGAGTTTCTCCAACGCGGACTTTCTCCAACGCGGAGTTTCTCCAGCGCGGTGTGTTTCAAGCGCGGAGTTTCTCCAACGCGGAGTATCTCCAAAGCGCCGTTTCTTCAACGAGAAGTTTCTCCAAAGCGGAGTTTCTACAACACGGAGTTTCTCCAACGCGGACTTTCTCCAACGCGGACCTTCTCTGACGCGGACTTTCTCCAACGCGGAGTTTCTCCAGCGCGGTGTGTTTCAAGCGCGGAGTTTCTCTAACGCGGAGTTTCTCCAACGCGCCGTTTCTTCAAAGCGAAGTTTCTCCAAGGCGGAGTTTCTCCAACGCGAAGTTTCCCCAACACGGAGTTTGTCCAACACGGAGTTTCTCCAGCACGGAGTTTCTCCAGCGCGGAGTGTCTCCATCGCGGAGTTTCTCCAGTTCGGAGCTTCTCAAACGCGGAGTTTCTCCAGCGCGGAGTTTCTCCATCGCGGACTTTCTCCAACGCGGACCTTCTCCGACGCGGACTTTCTCCAACGCGGAGTTTCTCCAGCGCGGTGTGTTTCAAGCGAGGACTTTCTCCAACGCCGAGTTTCTCCAACGCGGAGTTTCTCCAACGCGCAGTTTCTCCAACGCGAAGTTTCTCCAGCGCGGAGTTTCTCTAAAACGGAGTTTCTCCAGCGCGGAGTTTGTCCAACACGGAGTTTCTCCAGCCCGGAGTTTCACCAGCGCAGATTTTATGCAGCAGGGAGTTGTTCCAGCGCGGAGTTTCTCCAACGCGGATTTGCTCCAGCGAGGAGTTTCTCCAGCGTAGAGTTTCTCCAGAGCGGACTTTTCTCCAACGCGGAGTTTCTCCATCGCGGAGTTTGTCCGTCGCGGAGTTTCTCCATCGCGGAGTTTCTCGAGCGCGAAGTTTATACAACGCAGAGTTTCTCCAGCGCGGACTTTCTCCAACGTGGACTTTCTTCAACGCGGACTTTCTCCAACGCGGACCTTCTCCGACGCGGACTTTCTCCAACGCGGAGTTTCTCCAGCGCGGTGTGTTTCAAGCGCGTAGTTTCTCCAACGCGGAGTATCTCCAACGCGCCGTTTCTCCAACACGAAGTTTCCCCAACACGGAGTTTCTCCAACACGGAGTTTCTCCAGCGCGGAGCTTCTCCAGCGCGGAGTGTCTCCATCGCGGAGTTTCTCCAGCTCGGAGTTTCTCAAACGCGCAGTTTCTCCAACGCGAAGTTTCTCCAGCGCGGAGTTTCTCCAACACGGAGTTTCTTCAGCGCGGAGTTTGTCCAGCACGGAGTTTCTCCAACGAGGAGTTGCTCCAGCGCGGAGTTTCTCCAGCGTAGAGTTTCTCCAGAGCGGACTTTTCTCCAACGCGGAGTTTCTCCATCGCGGAGTTACTCTAGCGCGGAGTTTATACAACGCGGAGTTTCTCCAGTGCGGACTTTCTCCAACGCGGACTTTCTTCAACGCGGAGTTTTTCTAACGCGGAATTTCTCCCACGCGGACTTTCTCCAACGCGGACCTTCTCCAACGCGGACTTTCTCCAACGCGGAGTTTCTCCAGCGCGGTGTGTTTCAAGCGCGGAGTTTCTCCAACGCGGAGTATCTACAACGCGCCGTTTCTTCAACGAGAAGTTTCTCCAAAGCGGAGTTTCTACAACACGGAGTTTCTCCAACGTGGACTTTCTCCAACGCGGACCTTCTCTGCCGCGGACTTTCTCCAACGCGGAGTTTCTCCAGCGCGGTGTGTTTCAAGCGCGGAGTTTCTCTAACGCGGAGTTTCTCCAACGCGCCGTTTCTTCAAAGCGAAGTTTATCCAAGGCGGAGTTTCTCCAACGCGAAGTTTCCCGAACACGGAGTTTCTCCAGCACGGAGTTTCTCCAGCGCGGAGTGTCTCCATCGCGGAGTTTCTCCAGTTCGGAGCTTCTCAAACGCGGAGTTTCTCCAGCGCGGAGTTTCTCCATCGCGGACTTTCTCCAACGCGGACCTTCTCCGACGCGGACTTTCTCCAACGCCGAGTTTCTCCAACGCGGAGTTTCTCCAACGCGCAGTTTCTCCAACGCGAAGTTTCTCCAGCGCGAAGTTTCTCCAACACGGAGTTTCTCCAGCGCGGAGTTTGTCCAACACGGAGTTTCTCCAGCGCGGAGTTTCTCCAGCCCGGAGTTTCTCCAGCGCAGATTTTATGCAGGAGGGAGTTTCTCCAGCGCGGAGTCTCTCCAACGCGGATTTGCTCCAGCGAGGAGTTTCTCCAGCGTAGAGTTTCTCCAGAGCGGACTTTTCTCCAACGCGGAGTTTCTCCATCGCGGAGTTTGTCCGTCGCGGAGTTTCTCCATCGCGGAGTTTCTCGAGCGCGAAGTTTATACAACGCAGAGTTTCTCCAGCGCGGACTTTCTCCAACGTGGACTTTCTTCAACGCGGACTTTCTCCAACGCGGAACTTCTCCGACGCGGACTTTCTCCAACGCGGAGTTTCTCCAGCGCGGTGTGTTTCAAGCGCGGAGTTTCTCCAACGCGGAGTATCTCCAACGCGCCGTTTCTCCAACACGAAGTTTCCCCAACACGGAGTTTCTCCAACACGGAGTTTCTCCAGCGCGGTGTTTCTCCAGCGCGGAGTGTCTCCATCGCGGAGTTTCTCCAGCTCGGAGTTTCTCAAACGTGCAGTTTCTCCAACGCGAAGTTTCTCCAGCGCGGAGTTTCTCCAACACGGAGTTTCTTCAGCGCGGAGTTTCTTCAGCGCGGAGTTTGTCCAGCACGGAGTTTCTCTAGCCCGGAGTTTTTCCAGCGCTGAGTGTCTCCATCGCGGAGTTTCTCCTGCTCGGAGTTTCTCAAACGCGCAGTTTCTCCAACGCGAAGTTTCTCCAGCGCGGAGTTTCTCCAACGAGGAGTTGCTCCAGCGCGGAGTTTCTCCAGCGTAGAGTTTCTCCAGAGCGGACTTTTCTCCAACGCGCAGTTTCTCCATCGCGGAGTTTGTCCGTCGCGGAGTTTCTCCATCGCGGAGTTTCTCCAGCGCGGAGTTTATACAACGCGGAGTTTCTCCAGTGCGGACTTTCTCCAACGCGGACTTTCTTCAACGCGGAGTTTTTCTAACGCGGACTTTCTCCAACGCGGACTTTCTCCAACGCGGACCTTCGCTGACGCGGACTTTCTCCAACGCGGAGTTTCTCCAGCGCGGTGTGTTTCAAGCGCGGAGTTTCTCTAACGCGGAGTTTCTCCAACGCGCCGTTTCATCAAAGCGAAGTTTCTCCAAGGCGGAGTTTCTCCAACGCGAAGTTTCCCCAACACGGAGTTTGTCCAACACGGAGTTTCTCCATCGCGGAGTTTCTCCAGTTCGGAGCTTCTCAAACGCGGAGTTTCTCCATCGCGGACTTTCTCAAACGCGGAGTTTCTCCAGCGCGGTGTGTTTCAAGCGCGGACTTTCTCCAACGCCGAGTTTCTCCAACGCGGAGTTTCTCCAACGCGCAGTTTCTCCAACGCGAAGTTTCTCCAGCGCGGAGTTTCTCCAACACGGAGTTTCTCCAGCGCGGAGTTTGTCCAACACGGAGTTTCTCCAGCGCGGAGTTTCTCCAGCCCGGAGTTTCTCCAGCGCAGATTTTATGCAGCACGGAGTTTCTCCAGCGCGGAGTTTCTCCAACGCGGATTTGCTCCAGCGAGGACTTTCTCCAGCGTAGAGTTTCTCCAGAGCGGACTTTTCTCCAACGCGGAGTTTCTCCATCGCGGAGTTTGTCCGTCGCGGAGTTTCTCCATCGCGGAGTTTCTCCAGCGCGGAGTTTATACAACGCGGAGTTTCTCCAGCGCGGACTTTCTCCAACGTGGACTTTCTTCAACGCGGACTTTCTCCAACGCGGACCTTCTCCGAAGCGGACTTTCTCCAACGCGGAGTTTCTCCAGCGCGGTGTGTTTCAAGCGCGGAGTTTCTCCAACGCGGAGTATCTCCAACGCGCCGTTTCTTCAACGCGAAGTTTCTCCAAGGCGGAATTTCTACAACACGGAGTTTCTCCAACGCGGACTTTCTCCAACGCGGACCTTCTCCGACGCGGACTTTCTCCAACGCGGAGTTTCTCCAGCGCGGTGTGTTTCAAGCGCGGAGTTTCTCTAACGCGGAGTTTCTCCAACGCGCCGTTTTTTCAAAGCGAAGTTTTCTCCAAGGCGGAGTTTCTCCAACACGGAGTTTCTCCAACACGGAGTTTCTCCAGCGCGGAGTTTCTCCACCGCGGAGTATCTCCAGCGTGGAGTTTCTCCAGTTCAGAGTTTCTCAAACGCGGAGTTTCTCCAGCGCGGAGTTTCTACAGCCCGGAGTTTCTCCAGCGTAGAGTTTCTCCAGCGCGGACTTTTCTCCAACGCGGACTTTCATCACGAACGCGGAGTTTCTCCATCGCGGAGTTTGTCCGTCGCGGAGTTTCTCCATCGCGGAGTTTCTCCAGCGTGGAGTTTATCCAACGCGGAGTTTCTCCAGCGCGGTGTGTTTCAAGCGCGGAGTTTCTCCAACGCGGAGCTTCTCCAACGCGCCGTTTCTCCAACGCGAAGTCTCCCCAACACGGAGTTTCTCCAGCGCGGAGTGTCTCCATCGCGGAGCTTCCCCAGTTCGCAGTTTCTCAAACGCAGAGTTTCTCCAGCGCGGAGTTTCCCCATCGCGGACACTCTCCAACGCGGACTTTCTCCAACGCGGAGTTTCTCCAACGCGGAGTTTCTCCAACGCGCAGTTTCTCCAATGCGAAGTTTCTCCAGCGCGGAGTTTCTCCAACACGGAGTTTCTCCTGCGCAGAGTTTGTCCAGCACGGAGTTTCTCCAGCGCGGAGTTTCTCCAGCCCGGAGTTTCTCCAGCGCAGATTTTATGCAGCACGGAGTTTCTCCAGCGCGGAGTTTCTCCAACGCGGAGTTTCTCCAACGCGAAGTTTCCCCAACACGGAGTTTGTCCAACACGGAGTTTCTCCAGCACGGAGTTTCTCCAGCGCGGAGTGTCTCCATCGCGGAGTTTCTCCAGTTCGGAGCTTCTCAAACGCGGAGTTTCTCCAGCGCGGAGTTTCTCCATCGCGGACTTTCTCCAACGCGGACCTTCTACGCCGCGGACTTTCTCCAACGCGGAGTTTCTCCAGCGCGGTGTGTTTCAAGCGCGGACTTTCTCCAACGCCGAGTTTCTCCAACGCGGAGTTTCTCCAACGCGCAGTTTCTCCAACGCGAAGTTTCTCCAGCGCGGAGTTTCTCCAACACGGTGTTTCTCCAGCGCAGAGTTTGTCCAACACGGAGTTTCTCCAGCGCGGAGTTTCTCCAGCCCGGAGTTTCTCCAGCGCAGATTTTATGCAGCACGGAGTTTCTCCAGCGCGGAGTTTCTCCAACGCGGATTTGCTCCAGCGAGGAGTTTCTCCAGCGTAGAGTTTCTCCAGAGCGGACTTTTCTCCAACGCGGAGTTTCTCCATCGCGGAGTTTGTCCGTCGCGGAGTTTCTAGATCGCGGAGTTTCTCCAGCGCGGAGTTTATACAACGCGGAGTTTCTCCAGCGCGGACTTTCTCCAACGTGAACTTTCTTCAACGCGGACTTTCTCCAACGCGGACCTTCCCCGACGCGGACTTTCTCCAACGCGGAGTTTCTCCAGCACGGTGTGTTTCAAGCGCGGAGTTTCTCCAACGCGGAGTATCTCCAACGCGCCGTTTCTTCAACGCGAAGTTTCTCCAAGGCGGAATTTCTACAACACGGAGTTTCTCCAACGCGGACTTTCTCCAACGCGGAACTTCTCCGAAGCGGACTTTCTCCAACGCGGAGTTTCTCCAGCGCGGTGTGTTTCAAGCGTGGAGTTTGTCTAACGCGGAGTTTCTCCAACGCGCCGTTTTTTCAAAGCGAAGTTTCTCCAAGGCGGAGTTTCTCCAACACGGAGTTTCTCCAACACGGAGTTTCTCCAGCGCGGAGTTTCTCCACCGCGGAGTATCTCCAGCGTGGAGTTTCTCCAGTTCAGAGTTTCTCAAACGCGGAGTTTCTCCAGCGCGGAGTTTCTCCAGCCCGGAGTTTCTCCAGCGTAGAGTTTCTCCAGCGCGGACTTTTCTCCAACGCGGACCTTCTCCAACGCGGACTTTCTCCAACGCGGAGCTTCTCCAACGCGCCGTTTCTCCAACGCGAAGTCTCCCCAACACGGAGTTTCTCCAGCGCGGAGTGTCTCCATCGCGGAGTTTCCCCAGTTCGCAGTTTCTCAAACGCAGAGTTTCTCCAGCGCGGAGTTTCCCCATCGCGGAAACTCTTCAACGCGGACTTTCTCCAACGCGGAGTTTCTCCAACGCGGAGTTTCTCCAACGCGCAGTTTCTCCAATGCGAAGTTTCTCCAGCGCGGAGTTTCTCCAACACGGAGTTTCTCCTGCGCAGAGTTTGTCCAGCACGGAGTTTCTCCAGCGCGGAGTTTCTCCAGCCCGGAGTTTCTCCAGCGCAGATTTTATGCAGCACGGAGTTTCTCCAGCGCGGAGTTTCTCCAACGCGGAGTTTCTCCAACGCGAAGTTTCCCCAACACGGAGTTTGTCCAACACGGAGTTTCTCCAGCACGGTGTTTCTCCAGCGCGGAGTGTCTCCAGCGCGGAGTTTCTCCATCGCGGACATTCTCCAACGCGGACCTTCTCCGACGCGGACTTTCTCCAACGCGGAGTTTCTCCAGCGCGGTGTGTTTCAAGCGCGGACTTTCTCCAACGCCGAGTTTCTCCAACGCGGAGTTTCTCCAACGCGCAGTTTCTCCAACGCGAAGTTTCTCCAGCGCGGAGTTTCTCCAACACGGAGTTTCCCCAGCGCGGAGTTTGTCCAACACGGAGTTTCTCTAGCGCGGAGTTTCTCCAGCCCGGAGTTTCTCCAGCGCAGATTTTATGCAGCACGGAGTTTCTCCAGCGCGGAGTTTCTCCAACGCGGATTTGCTCCAGCGAGGAGTTTCTCCAGCGTAGAGTTTCTCCAGAGCGGACTTTTCTCCAACGCGGAGTTTCTCCATCGCGGAGTTTGTCCGTCGCGGAGTTTCTAGATCGCGGAGTTTCTCCAGCGCGGAGTTTATACAACGTGGAGTTTCTCCAGCGCGGACTTTCTCCAACGTGAACTTTCTTCAACACGGACTTTCTCTAACGCGGACCTTCCCCGACGCGGACTTTCTCCAACGCGGAGTTTCTCCAGCGCGGTGTGTTTCAAGCGCGAAGTTTCTCCAAGGCGGAATTTCTACAACACGGAGTTTCTCCAACGCGGACTTTCTCCAACGCGGACCTTCTCCGACGCGGACTTTCTCCAACGCGGAGTTTCTCCAGCGCGGTGTGTTTCAAGCGTGGAATTTGTCTAACGCGGAGTTTCTCCAACGCGCCGTTTTTTCAAAGCGAAGTTTCTCCAAGGCGGAGTTTCTCCAACACGGAGTTTCTCCAACACGGAGTTTCTCCAGCGCGGAGTTTCTCCACCGCGGAGTATCTCCAGCGTGGAGTTTCTCCAGTTCAGAGTTTCTCAAACGCGGAGTTTCTCCAGCGCGGAGTTTCTCCAGCCCGGAGTTTCTCCAGCGTAGAGTTTCTCCAGCGCAGACTTTTCTCCAACGCGGACCTTCTCCAACGCGGACTTTCTCTAACGCGGAGTTTTTCCAGCGCGGTGTGTTTCAAGCGCGGTCTTTCTCCAACGCGGAGTATCTTCAACGCGCCGTTTCTTCAACGCGAAGTTTCTCCAAGGCGGAGTTTCTACAACACGGATTTTCTCCAACGCGGACTCTCTCCAACGCGGACCTTCTCCGACGCGAACTTTCTCCAACGCGGAGTTTCTCCAGCGCGGTGTGTTTCAAGCGCGGAGTTTCTCTAACGCGGAGTTTCTCCAACGCGCCGTTTCTTCAAAGCGATGTTTCTCCAAGGCGGAGTTTCTCCAGCGCGGAGTTTCTCCACCGCGAAGTATCTCCAGCGCGGAGTTTCTCCAGTTCTGAGTTTCTCAAACGCGGAGTTTCTACAGCGCGGACTTTCTCCAACGCGGACTTTCTCCAACGCGGAGTTTCTCCAGCCCGGAGTTTCTCCATCGCGGAGTTTCTCCAGCCCGGAGTTTCTCAAACGCGGAGTTTCTCCAGTGCGGAGTTTTTTCATCGCGGAGTTTCTCCAACGCAGAGTTTCTCCAGCGCGGAATTTCTCCAGCGTAGAGTTTCTCCAGCGCGGAGTTTTCTCCAACGCAGACTTTTCTCAAACGCGGACTTTCATCACCAATGCGGAGTTTCTCCATCGCGGAGTTTGTCCGTCGCGGAGTCTCTCCATCGCGGAGTTTCTCCAGCGCGGAGTTGATCCAACGCGGAGTTTCTCCAGCGCAGACTTTCTCCAACGCGGACTTTCTTCAACGCGGAGTTTCTCCAACGCGGACTTTCTCCAACGCGGAGTATCTCCAGCGCGGAATTTCTCCAGTTCGGAGTTTCTCAAACGCGGAGTTTCTCCAGAGCGGAGTTTCTCCAGAGCGGAGTTTCTCCAGCGCGGACGTTCTCCAACGCGGACTTTCTCCAACGCGGAGTTTCTCCATTGCGGTTTTTCCAACACGGAGTTTCTCCAACACAGACTTTCTCCAACGCGGACTTTCTTCAACGCGGAGTTTCTCCAACGCGGACTTTCTCCAACGCGGACTTTCTCCAACGCGGACATTCTCCAACGCGGACTTTCTCCAACGCGGAGTTTCTACAGCGCGGAGTGTTTCAAGCGCGGAGTTTCTCCAACACGGAGCTTCTCCAACGCGCCGTTTCTCCAAAGCGAAGTCTCCCCAACACGGAGTTTCTCCAGCGCGGAGTGTCTCCATCGCGGAGTTTCTCCAGTTCGGAGCTTCTCAAACGCGGAGTTTCTCCAGCGCGGAGTTTCTCCAGCGCGGAGTTTCTCCATCGCGGACTTTCTCCAACGCGGACCTTCTACGCCGCGGACTTTCTCCAACGCGGAGTTTCTCCAGCGCAATGTGTTTCAAGCGCGGACTTTCTCCAACGCCGAGTTTCTCCAACGCGGAGTTTCTCCAACGCGCAGTTTCTCCAACGCGAAGTTTCTCCAGCGCGGAGTTTCTCCAACACGGTGTTTCTCCAGCCCGGAGTTTCTCCAGCGCAGATTTTATGCAGCACGGAGTTTCTCCAGCGCGGAGTTTCTCCAACGCGGATTTGCTCCAGCGAGGAGTTTCTCCAGCGTAGAGTTTCTCCAGAGCGGACTTTTCTCCAACGCGGAGTTTCTCCATCGCGGAGTTTGTCCGTCGCGGAGTTTCTAGATCGCGGAGTTTCTCCAGCGCGGAGTTTATACAACGCGGAGTTTCTCCAGCGCGGACTTTCTCCAACGTGAACTTTCTTCAACGCGGACTTTCTCCAACGCGGACCTTCCCCGACGCGGACTTTCTCCAACGCGGAGTTTCTCCAGCACGGTGTGTTTCAAGCGCGGAGTATCTCCAACGCGCCGTTTCTTCAACGCGAAGTTTCTCCAAGGCGGAATTTCTACAACACGGAGTTTCTCCAACGCGGACTTTCTCCAACGCGGACCTTCTCCGAAGCGGACTTTCTCCAACGCGGAGTTTCTCCAGCGCGGTGTGTTTCAAGCGTGGAGTTTGTCTAACGCGGAGTTTCTCCAACGCGCCGTTTTTTCAAAGCGAAGTTTCTCCAAGGCGGAGTTTCTCCAACACGGAGTTTCTCCAACACGGAGTTTCTCCAGCGCGGAGTTTCTCCACCGCGGAGTATCTCCAGCGTGGAGTTTCTCCAGTTCAGAGTTTCTCAAACGCGGAGTTTCTCCAGCGCGGAGTTTCTCCAGCCCGGAGTTTCTCCAGCGTAGAGTTTCTCCAGCGCGGACTTTTCTCCAACGCGGTCCTTCTCCAACGCGGACTTTCTCCAACGCGGAGCTTCTCCAACGCGCCGTTTCTCCAACGCGAAGTCTCCCCAACACGGAGTTTCTCCAGCGCGGAGTGTCTCCATCGCGGAGTTTCCCCAGTTCGCAGTTTCTCAAACGCAGAGTTTCTCCAGCGCGGAGTTTCCCCATCGCGGACACTCTTCAACGCGGACTTTCTCCAACGCGGAGTTTCTCCAACGCGGAGTTTCTCCAACGCGCAGTTTCTCCAATGCGAAGTTTCTCCAGCGCGGAGTTTCTCCAACACGGACCTTCTCCAACGCGGACTTTCTCCAACGCGGAGTTTCTCCAGCGCGGTGTGTTTCAAGAGCGGAGTTTCTCCAACGCGGAGTATCTCCAACGCGCCGTTTCTTCAACGAGAAGTTTCTCCAAAGCGGAGTTTCTACAACACGGAGTTTCTCCAACGCGGACTTTCTCCAACGCGGACCTTCTCTGACGCGGCCTTTCTCCAACGCGGAGTTTCTCCAGCGCGGTGAGTTTCAAGCGCGGAGTTTCTCTAACGCGGAGTTTCTCCAACGCGCCGTTTCTTCAAAGCGAAGTTTCTCCAAGGCGGAGTTTCTCCAACGCGAAGTTTCCCCAACACGGAGTTTGTCCAACACGAAGTTTCTCCAGTTCGGAGCTTCTCAAACGCGGAGTTTCTCCAGCGCGGAGTTTCTCCATCGCGGACATTCTCCAACGCGGACCTTCTCCGACGCGGACTTTCTCCAACGCGGAGTTTCTCCAGCGCGGTGTGTTTCAAGCGCGGACTTTCTCCAACGCCGAGTTTCTCCAACGCGGAGTTTCTCCAACGCGCAGTTTCTCCAACGCGAAGTTTCTCCAGCGCGGAGTTTCTCCAACACGGAGTTTCTCCAGCGCGGAGTTTCTCCAACGCGGATTTGCTCCAGCGAGGAGTTTCTCCAGCGTAGAGTTTCTCCAGAGCGGACTTTTCTCCAACGCGGAGTTTCTCCATCGCAGAGTTTGTCCGTCGCGGAGTTTCTAGATCGCGGAGTTTCTCCAGCGCGGAGTTTATACAACGCGGAGTTTCTCCAGCGCGGACTTTCTCCAACGTGAACTTTCTTCAACGCGGACTTTCTCCAACGCGGACCTTCCCCGACGCGGACTTTCTCCAACGCGGAGTTTCTCCAGCGCGGTGTGTTTCAAGCGCGAAGTTTCTCCAAGGCGGAATTTCTACAACACGGAGTTTCTCCAACGCGGACTTTCTCCAACGCGGACCTTCTCCGACGCGGACTTTCTCCAACGCGGAGTTTCTCCAGCGCGGTGTGTTTCAAGCGTGGAATTTGTCTAACGCGGAGTTTCTCCAACGCGCCGTTTTTTCAAAGCGAAGTTTCTCCAAGGCGGAGTTTCTCCAACACGGAGTTTCTCCAACACGGAGTTTCTCCAGCGCGGAGTTTCTCCACCGCGGAGTATCTCCAGCGTGGAGTTTCTCCAGTTCAGAGTTTCTCAAACGCGGAGTTTCTCCAGCGCGGAGTTTCTCCAGCCCGGAGTTTCTCCAGCGTAGAGTTTCTCCAGCGCGGACTTTTCTCCAACGCGGACCTTCTCCAACGCGGACTTTCTCTAACGCGGAGTTTCTCCAGCGCGGTGTGTTTCAAGCGCGGTGTTTCTCCAACGCGGAGTATCTTCAACGCGCCGTTTCTTCAACGCGAAGTTTCTCCAAGGCGGAGTTTCTACAACACGGATTTTCTCCAACGCGGACTCTCTCCAACGCGGACCTTCTCCGACGCGAAATTTCTCCAACGCGGAGTTTCTCCAGCGCGGTGTGTTTCAAGCGCGGAGTTTCTCTAACGCGGAGTTTCTCCAACGCGCCGTTTCTTCAAAGCGATGTTTCTCCAAGGCGGACTTTCTCCACCGCGAAGTATCTCCAGCGCGGAGTTTCTCCAGTTCTGAGTTTCTCAAACGCGGAGTTTCTCCAGCGCGGAGTTTCTCCAGCGCGGACTTTCTCCCACGCGGACTTTCTCCAACGCGGAGTTTCTCCAACGCGAAGTTTCTCCAACACGGAGTTTCTCCAACACGGAGTTTCTCCAGCGCGGAGTTTCTCCAGCGCGGAGTTCCCCAGAGCGGAGTTTCTCCAGCCCGGAGTTTCTCCATCGCGGAGTTTCTCCAGCCCGGAGTTTCTCAAACGCGGAGTTTCTCCAGTGCGGAGTTTTTTCATCGCGGAGTTTCTCCAACGCGGAGATTCTCCAGCGCGGAGTTTCTCCAGCGTAGAGTTTCTCCAGCGCGGAGTTTTCTCCAACGCAGACTTTTCTCAAACGCGGACTTTCATCACCAATGCGGAGTTTCTCCATCGCGGAGTTTGTCCGTCGCGGAGTCTCTCCATCGCGGAGTTTCTCCAGCGCGGAGTTTATCCAACGCGGAGTTTCTCCAGCGCAGACTTTCTCCAACGCGGACTTTCTTCAACGCGGAGTTTCTCCAACGCGGACTTTCTCCAACGCGGAGTATCTCCAGCGCGGAATTTCTCCAGTTCGGAGTTTCTCAAACGCGGAGTTTCTCCAGAGCGGAGTTTCTCCAGAGCGGAGTTTCTCCAGCGCGGACGTTCTCCAACGCGGACTTTCTCCAACGCGGAGTTTCTCCATTGCGGTTTTTCCAACACGGAGTTTCTCCAACACGGACTTTCTCCAACGCGGACTTTCTTCAACGCGGAGTTTCTCCAACGCGGACTTTCTCCAACGCGGACTTTCTCCAACGCGGACATTCTCCAACTCGGACTTTCTCCAACGCGGAGTTTCTACAGCGCGGAGTGTTTCAAGCGCGGAGTTTCTCCAACACGGAGCTTCTCCAACGCGCCGTTTCTCCAAAGCGAAGTCTCCCCAACACGGAGTTTCTCCAGCGCGGAATGTCTCCATCGCGGAGTTTCTCCAGTTCGGAGTTTCTCAAACGCGGAGTTTCTCCAGCGCGGAGTTTCCCCATCGCGGACACTCTCCAACGCGGACTTTCTCCAACGCGGAGTTTCTCCAACGCGGAGTTTCTCCAACGCGCAGTTTCTCCAACGCGAAGTTTCTCCAGCGCGGAGTTTCTCCAACACAGAGTTTCTCCTGCGCAGAGTTTGTCCAGCACGGAGTTTCTCCAGCGTGGAGTTTCTCCAACGCGGAGTTGCTCCAGCGCGGAGTTTCTCCAGCGTAGAATTTCTCCAGAGCGGACTTTTCTCCAACGCGGCGTTTCTCCATCGCGGAGTTTGTCCGTCGCGGAGTTTCTCCATCGCGGAGTTTCTCCAGCGCGGAGTTTATACAACGCGGAGTTTCTCCAGCGCGGACTTTCTCCAATGCGGACTTTCTTCAACGCGAAGTTTCTCCAACGCGGACTTTCTCCAACGCGGACTTCCTCAACGCGGACCTTCTCCAACGCGGACTTTCTCCAGCGTGGTGTGTTTCAAGTGCGGAGTTTCTCCAACGCGGAGGTTCTCCAACGCGCCGTTTCTGCAAAGCGAAGTTTCTCCAAGGCGGAGTTTCTCCAACGCGAAGTTTCTCCAACACGGAGTTTCTCCAAAACGGACTTTCTCCAGCGCGTAGTTTCTCCAGCGCGGAGTGTCTCCATCGCGGAGTTTCCCCAGTTCGGAGTTTCTCAAACGCGGAGTTTCGCAGCGCGGAGTTTCTCCATCGCGGACTCTCTCCAACGCGGACTTTCTCCAACGCGGACTTTCTCCAACGTGGAGTTTCTCCAACGCGGAGTTTCTCCAACGCGCAGTTTCTCCAACGCGAAGTTTCTCCAGCACGGAGTTTCTCCAGCGTGGAGTTTCTCCAGCCCGGAGTTTCTCCAGCGCAGATTTTATGCAGCACGGAATTTCTCCAGCGGGAGTTTCTCCAACGCGGAGTTGCTCCAGCGCAGTTTCTCCAGCGTAGAGTTTCTCCAGAGCGGACTTTTCTCCAACGCGGAGTTTCTACATCGCGGAGTTTGTCCGCCGCGGAGTTTCTCCATCGCGGAGTTTCTCCAGCGCGGAGTTTATACAACGCGAAGTTTCTCCAGCGCGGACTTTCTCCAACGCGGACTTTCTCCAACTCGGACTTTCTCCAACGCGGACCTTCTCCAACGCGGACTTTCTCCAACGCGGAGTTTCTCCAGCGCGGTGTGTTTCAAGAGCGGAGTTTCTCCAACGCGGAGTATCTCCAACGCGCCGTTTCTTCAACGAGAAGTTTCTCCAAAGCGGAGTTGCTACAAAACGGAGTTTCTCCAACGCGGACTTTCTCCAACGCGGACCTTCTCTGACGCGGACTTTCTCCAACGCGGAGTTTCTCCAGCGCGGTGTTTCAAGCGCGGAGATTCTCTAACGCGGAGTTTCTCCAACGCGCCGTTTCTTCAAAGCGAAGTTTCTCCAAGGCGGAGTTTCTCCAACGCGAAGTTTCCCCAACACGGAGTTTGTCCAACACGGAGTTTCTCCAGCACGGAGTTTCTCCAGCGCGGAGTGTCTCCATCGCGGAGTTTCTCCAGTTCGGAGCTTCTCAAACGTGGAGTTTCTCCAGCGCGGAGTTTCTCCATCGCGGACTTTCTCCAACGCGGACCTTCTCCGACGCGTACTTTCTCCAACGCGGAGTTTCTCCAGCGCGGTGTGTTTCAAGCGCGGACTTTCTCCAACGCCGAGTTTCTCCAACGCGGAGTTTATCCAACGCGCAGTTTCTCCAACACGGAGTTTCTCCAGCGCGGAGTTTGTCCAACACGGAGTTTCTCCAGCGCGGAGTTTCTCCAGCCCGGAGTTTCTCCAGCGCAGATTTTATGCAGCACGGAGTTTCTCAAGCGCGGAGTTTCTCCAACGCGGATTTGCTCCAGCGAGAAGTTTCTCCAGCGTAGAGTTTCTCCAGAGCGGACTTTTCTCCAACGCGGAGTTTCTCCATCGCGGAGTTTGTCCGTCGCGGAGTTTCTCCATCGCGGAGTTTCTCCAGCGCGGAGTTTATACAACGCGGAGTTTCTCCAGCGCGGACTTTCTCCAACGTGGACTTTCTTCAACGCGGACTTTCTCCAACGCGGACCTTCTCCGACGCGGACTTTCTCCAACGCGGAGTTTCTCCAGCGCGGTGTGTTTCAAGCGCGGAGTTTCTCTAACGCGGAGTTTCTCCAACGCGCCGTTTTTTCAAAGCGAAGTTTCTCCAAGGCGGAGTTTATCCAACGCGCAGTTTCTCCAACACGGAGTTTCTCCAGCGCGGAGTTTGTCCAACACGGAGTTTCTCCAGCGCGGAGTTTCTCCAGCCCGGAGTTTCTCCAGCGCAGATTTTATGCAGCACGGAGTTTCTCAAGCGCGGAGTTTCTCCAACGCGGATTTGCTCCAGCGAGAAGTTTCTCCAGCGTAGAGTTTCTCCAGAGCGGACTTTTCTCCAACGCGGAGTTTCTCCATCGCGGAGTTTGTCCGTCGCGGAGTTTCTCCATCGCGGAGTTTCTCCAGCGCGGAGTTTATACAACGCGGAGTTTCTCCAGCGCGGACTTTCTCCAACGTGGACTTTCTTCAACGCGGACTTTCTCCAACGCGGACCTTCTCCGACGCGGACTTTCTCCAACGCGGAGTTTCTCCAGCGCGGTGTGTTTCAAGCGCGGAGTTTCTCTAACGCGGAGTTTCTCCAACGCGCCGTTTTTCAAAGCGAAGTTTCTCCAAGGCGGAGTTTCTCCAACACGGAGTTTCTCCAACACGGAGTTTCACAAGCGTGGAGTTTCTCCAGTTCAGAGTTTCTCAAACGCGGAGTTTCTCCAGCGCGGAGTTTCTCCAGCGCGGAGTTTCTCCAGCCCGGAGTTTCTCCAGCGTAGAGTTTCTCCAGCGCGGACTTTTCTCCAACGCGGACTTTCATCACCAACGCGGAGTTTCTCCATCGCGGAGTTTGTCCGTCGCGGAGTTTCTCCATCGTGGAGTTTCTCCAGCGCGGAGTTTATCCAACGCGGAGTTTCTCCAGCGCGGACTTTCTCCAGCGCGGAGTTTATCCAACGCGGAGTTTCTCCAGCGCGGACTTTCTCCAACGCGGACTTTCTTCAACGCGGAGTTTCTCCAACGCGGACTTTCTCCAACGCGGACTTTCTCCAACGCGGACATTCTCCAACGCGGACTTTCTCCAACGCGGAGCTTCTCCAACGCGCAACGCGCCGTTTCTCCAACGCGGTCTCCCCAACACGGAGTTTCTCCAGCGCGGAGTGTCTCCATCGCGGAGTTTCCCCAGTTCAGAGTTTCTCCAGCGCGGACTTATTCCAACGCGGACTTTCTTCAACGCGGAGTTTCTCCAACGCGGACTTTCTCCAACGCGGACTTTCTCCAACGCGGACATTCTCCAACGCGGACTTTCTCCAACGCGGAGTTTCTCCAGCGCGGTGTGTTTCAAGCGCGGAGTTTCTCCAACGCGGAGCTTCTCCAACGCGCCGTTTCTCCAACGCGAAGTCTCCCCAACACGGAGTTTCTCCAGCGCGGAGTGTCTCCATCGCGGAGTTTCCCCAGTTCGGAGTTTCTCAAACGCAGAGTTTCTCCAGCGCGGAGTTTCCCCATCGCGGACACTCTCCAACGCGGACTTTCTCCAACGCGGAGTTTCTCCAACGCGGAGTTTCTCCAACGCGCAGTTTCTCCAACGCGAAGTTTCTCCAGGGCGGAGTTTCTCCAACACGGAGTTTCTCCTGCGCAGAGTTTGTCCAGCACGGAATTTCTCCAGCGCGGAGTTTCTCCAGCCCGGAGTTTCTCCAGCGCAGATTTTATGCAGCACGGAGTTTCTCCAGCGGGAGTTTCTCCAACGCGGAGTTGCTCCAGCGCAGAGTTTCTCCAGCGTAGAGTTTCTCCAGAGCGGACTTTTCTCCAACGCGGAGTTTCTACATCGCGGAGTTTGTCCGCCGCGGAGTTTCTCCATCGCGGAGTTTCTCCAGCGCGGAGTTTATACAACGCGGAGTTTCTCCAGCGCGGACTTTCTCCAACGCGGACTTTCTTCAACGCTGAGTTTCTCCAACGCGGACTTTCTCCAACGCGGACTTTCTCCAACGCGGACCTTCTCCAACGCGGACTTTCTCCAACGCGGAGTTTCTCCAGCGCGGTGTGTTTCAAGAGCGGAGTTTCTCCAACGCGGAGTATCTCCAACGCGCCGTTTCTTCAACGAGAAGTTTCTCCAAAGCGGAGTTGCTACAAAACGGAGTTTCTCCAACGCGGACTTTCTACAACGCGGACCTTCTCTGACGCGGACTTTCTCCAACGCGGAGTTTCTCCAGCGCGGTGTGTTTCAAGCGCGGAGATTCTCTAACGCGGAGTTTCTCCAACGCGCCGTTTCTTCAAAGCGAAGTTTCTCCAAGGCGGAGTTTCTCCAACGCGAAGTTTCCCCAACACGGAGTTTGTCCAACACGGAGTTTCTCCAGCACGGAGTTTCTCCAGCGCGGAGTGTCTCCATCGCGGAGTTTCTCCAGTTCGGAGCTTCTCAAACGTGGAGTTTCTCCAGCGCGGAGTTTCTCCATCGCGGACTTTCTCCAACGCGGACCTTCTCCGACGCGTACTTTCTCCAACGCGGAGTTTCTCCAGCGCGGTGTGTTTCAAGCGCGGACTTTCTCCAACGCCGAGTTTCTCCAACGCGGAGTTTATCCAACGCGCAGTTTCTCCAACACGGAGTTTCTCCAGCGCGGAGTTTGTCCAACACGGAGTTTCTCCAGCGCGGAGTTTCTCCAGCCCGGAGTTTCTCCAGCGCAGATTTTATGCAGCACGGAGTTTCTCCAGCGCGGAGTTTCTCCAACGCGGATTTGCTCCAGCGAGGAGTTTCTCCAGCGTGGAGTTTCTCCAGAGCGGACTTTTCTCCAACGCGGAGTTTCTCCATCGCGGAGTTTGTCCGTCGCGGAGTTTCTCCATCGCGGAGTTTCTCCAGCGCGGAGTTTATACAACGCGGAGTTTCTCCAGCGCGGACTTTCTCCAACGTGGACTTTCTTCAACGCGGACTTTCTCCAACGCGGACCTTCTCCGACGCGGACTTTCTCCAACGCGGAGTTTCTCCAGCGCGGTGTGTTTCAAGCGCGGAGTTTCTCCAACGCGGAGTATCTCCAACGCGCCGTTTCTTCAACGCGAAGTTTCTCCAAGGCGGAATTTCTACAACACGGAGTTTCTCCAACGCGGACTTTCTCCAACGCGGACCTTCTCCGACGCGGACTTTCTCCAACGCGGAGTGTCTACAGCGCGGAGTGTTTCAAGCGCGGAGTTTCTCCAACACGGAGCTTCTCCAACGCGCCGTTTCTCCAAAGCGAAGTCTCCCCAACACGGAGTTTCTCCAGCGCGGAGTGTCTCCATCGCGGAGTTTCTCCAGTTCGGAGTTTCTCAAACGCGGAGTTTCTCCAGCGCGGAGTTTCCCCATCGCGGACACTCTCCAACGCGGACTTTCTCCAACGCGGAGTTTCTCCAACGCGGAGTTTCTCCAACGCGCAGTTTCTCCAACGCGAAGTTTCTCCAGCGCGGAGTTTCTCCAACACAGAGTTTCTCCTGCGCAGAGTTTGTCCAGCTCGGAGTTTCTCCAGCGCGGAGTTTCTCCAACGCGGAGTTGCTCCAGCGCGGAGTTTCTCCAGCGTAGAATTTCTCCAGAGCGGACTTTTCTCCAACGCGGAGTTTCTCCATCGCGGAGTTTGTCCGTCGCGGAGTTTCTCCATCGCGGAGTTTCTCCAGCGCGGAGTTTATACAACGCGGAGTTTCTCCAGCGCGGACTTTCTCCAATGCGGATTTTCTTCAACGCGAAGTTTCTCCAACGCGGACTTTCTCCAACGCGGACTTCCTCAACGCGGACCTTCTCCAACGCGGACTTTCTCCAACGCGGAGTTTCTCCAGCGCGGTGTGTTTCAAGTGCGGAGTTTCTCCAACGCAGAGGTTCTCCAACGCGCCGTTTCTGCAAAGCGAAGTTTGTCCAACACGGAGTTTCTCCAGCACGGAGTTTCTCCAGCGCGGAGTGTCTCCATCGCGGAGTTTCTCCAGTTCGGAGCTTCTCAAACGCGGAGTTTCTCCAGCGCGGAGTTTCTCCATCGCGGACTTTCTCCAACGCGGACCTTCTCCGACGCGGACTTTCTCCAACGCGGAGTTTCTCCAGCGCGGTGTGTTTCAAGCGCGGACTTTCTCCAACGCCGAGTTTCTCCAACGCGGAGTTTCTCCAACGCGCAGTTTCTCCAACGCGAAGTTTCTCCAGCGCGGAGTTTCTCCAACACGGAGTTTCTCCAGCGCGGAGTTTGTCCAACACGGAGTTTCTCCAGCGCGGAGTTTCCCCAGCGCAGATTTTATGCAGCACGGAGTTTCTCCAGCGCGGAGTTTCTCCAACGCGGATTTGCTCCAGCGAGGAGTTTCTCCAGCGTAGAGTTTCTCCAGAGCGGACTTTTCTCCAACGCGGAGTTTCTCCATCGCGGAGTTTGTCCGTCGCGGAGTTTCTCCATCGCGGAGTTTCTCCAGCGCGGAGTTTATACAACGCGGAGTTTCTCCAGCGTAGAGTTTCTCCAGCGCGGACTTTTCTCCAACGCGGACTTTCATCACCAACGCGGAGTTTCTCCATCGCGGAGTTTGTCCGTCGCGGAGTTTCTCGATCGTGGAGTTTCTCCAGCGCGGAGTTTATCCAACGCGGAGTTTCTCCAGCGCGGACTTTCTCCAGCGCGGAGTTTATCCAACGCGGAGTTTCTCCAGCGCGGACTTTCTCCAACGCGGACTTTCTTCAACGCGGAGTTTCTCCAACGCGGACTTTCTCCAACGCGGACTTTCTCCAACGCGGACATTCTCCAACGCGGACTTTCTCCAACGCGGAGTTTCTCCAGCGCGGTGTGTTTCAAGCGCGGAGTTTCTCCAACGCGGAGCTTCTCCAACGCGCCGTTTCTCCAACGCGAAGTCTCCCCAACACGGAGTTTCTCCAGCGCGGAGTGTCTCCATCGCGGAGTTTCCCCAGTTCGGAGTTTCTCAAACGCAGAGTTTCTCCAGCGCGGAGTTTCCCCATCGCGGACACTCTCCAACGCGGACTTTCTCCAACGCGGAGTTTCTCCAACGCGCAGTTTCTCCAACGCGAAGTTTCTCCAGGGCGGAGTTTCTCCAACACGGAGTTTCTCCTGCGCAGAGTTTGTCCAGCACGGAGTTTCTCCAGCGCGGAGTTTCTCCAGCCCGGAGTTTCTCCAGCGCAGATTTTATGCAGCACGGAGTTTCTCCAGCGCGGAGTTTCTCCAACGAGGAGTTGCTCCAGCGCGGAGTTTCTCCAGCGTAGAATTTCTCCAGAGCGGACTTTTCTCCAACGCGGAGTTTCTCCATCGCGGAGTTCGTCCGTCGCGGAGTTTCTCCATCGCGGATTTTCTCCAGCGCGGAGTTTATACAACGCGGAGTTTCTACAGCGCGGACTTTCTCCAATGCGGACTTTCTTCAACGCGAAGTTTCTCCAACGCGGACTTTCTCCAACGCGGACTTCCTCCAACGCGGACCTTCTACAACGCGGAGTTTCTCCAGCGCGGTGTGTTTCAAGAGCGGAGTTTCTCCAACGCGGAGTATCTCCAACGCGCCGTTTCTTCAACGAGAAGTTTCTCCAAAGCGGAGTTTCTACAACACGGAGTTTCTCCAACGCGGACTTTCTCCAACGCGGACCTTCTCTGACGCGGCCTTTCTCCAACGCGGAGTTTCTCCAGCGCGGTGAGTTTCAAGCGCGGAGTTTCTCTAACGCGGAGTTTCTCCAACGCGCCGTTTCTTCAAAGCGAAGTTTCTCCAAGGCGGAGTTTCTCCAGCGCGGAGTGTCTCCATCGCGGAGTTTCTCCAGTTCGGAGCTTCTCAAACGTGGAGTTTCTCCAGCGCGGAGTTTCTCCATCGCGGACTTTCTCCAACGCGGACCTTCTCCGACGCGTACTTTTTCCAACGCGGAGTTTCTCCAGCGCGGTGTGTTTCAAGCGGGGACTTTCTCCAACGCCGAGTTTCTCCAACGCGGAGTTTCTCCAACGCGCAGTTTCTCCAACGCGAAGTTTCTCCAGCGCGGAGTTTCTCCAACACGGAGTTTCTCCAGCGCGGAGTTTGTCCAACACGGAGTTTCTCCAGCGCGGAGTTTATACAACGCGGAGTTTCTCCAGCGCGGACTTTCTCCAACGTGGACTTTCTTCAACGCGGACTTTCTCCAAAGCGGACCTTCTCCGACGCGGACTTTCTCCAACGCGGAGTTTCTCCAGCGCGGTGTGTTTCAAGCGCGGAGTTTCTCCAACGCGGAGTATCTCCAACGCGCCGTTTCTTCAACGCGAAGTATCTCCAAGGCGGAATTTCTACAACACGGAGTTTCTCCAACGCGGACTTTCTCCAACGCGGACCTTCTCCGACGCGGACTTTCTCCAACGCGGAGTTTCTCCAGCGCGGTGTGTTTCAAGCGCGGAGTTTCTCTAACGCGGAGTTTCTCCAACGCGCCGTTTTTTCAAAGCGAAGTTTCTCTAAGGCGGAGTTTCTCCAACACGGAGTTTCTCCAACACGGAGTTTCTCCAGCGCGGAGTTTCTCTACCGCGGAGTATCTCCAGCGTGGAGTTTCTCCAGTTCAGAGTTTCTCAAACGCGAAGTTTCTCCAGCGCGGAGTTTCTCCAGCGCGGAGTTTCTCCAGCGCGGAGTTTCTCCAGCCCGGAGTTTCTCCAGCGTAGAGTTTCTCCAGCGCGGACTTTTCTCCAACGCGGACTTTCATCACCAACGCGGAGTTTCTCCATCGCGGAGTTTGTCCGTCGCTGAGTTTCTCCATCGCGGAGTTTCTCCAGCGCGGAGTTTATCCAACGCGGAGTTTCTCCAGCGCGGACTTTCTCCAACGCGGACTTTCTCCAACGCGGACTTTCTCCAACGCGGACATTCTCCAACGAGGACTTTCTCCAACGCGGAGTTTCTCCAGCGCGGTGTGTTTCAAGCGCGGAGTTTCTCCAACGCGGAGCTTCTCCAACGCGCCGTTTCTCCAACGCGAAGTCTCCCCAACACGGAGTTTCTCCAGCGCGTAGTGTCTCCATCGCGGAGTTTCCCCAGTTCGGAGTTTCTCAAACGCAGAGTTTCTCCAGCGCGGAGTTTCCCCATCGCGGACACTCTCCAACGCGGAGTTTCTCCAACGCGGAGTTTCTCCAACGCGCAGTTTCTCCAACGCGAAGTTTCTCCAGCGCGGAGTTTCTCCAACACGGAGTTTCTCCTGCGCAGAGTTTGTCCAGCACGGAGTTTCTCCAGCCCGGAGTTTCTCCAGCGCAGATTTTATGCAGCACGGAGTTTCTTCAGCGCGGAGTTTCTCCAACGCGGAGTTTCTCCAACGCGAAGTTTCCCCAACACGGAGTTTGTCCAACACGGAGTTTCTCCAGCACGGAGTTTCTCCAGCGCGGAGTGTCTCCATCGCGGAGTTTCTCCAGTTCGGAGCTTCTCAAACGCGGAGTTTCTCCAGCACGGAGTTTCTCCAACGCGCAGTTTCTCCAACGCGAAGTTTCTCCAGCGCGGAGTTTCTCCAACACGGAGTTTCTCCTGCGCAGAGTTTGTCCAGCACGGAGTTTCTCCAGCGCGGAGTTTATACAACGCGGAGTTTCTACAGCGCGGACTTTCTCCAATGCGGACTTTCTTCAACGCGAAGTTTCTCCAACGCGGACTTTCTCCAACGCGGACTTCCTCCAACGCGGACCTTCTCCAACGCGGACTTTCTCCAACGCGGAGTTTCTCCAGCGCGGTGTGTTTCAAGAGCGGAGTTTCTCCAACGCGGAGTATCTCCAACGCGCCGTTTCTTCAACGAGAAGTTTCTCCAAAGCGGAGTTTCTACAACACGGAGTTTCTCCAACGCGGACTTTCTCCAACGCGGACCTTCTCTGACGCGGACTTTCTCCAACGCGGAGTTTCTCCAGCGCGGTGTGTTTCAAGCGCGGAGTTTCTCTAACGCGGAGTTTCTCCAACGCGGAGTTTCTCCAACGCGCAGTTTCTCCAACGCGAAGTTTCTCCAGCGCGGAGTTTCTCCAACACGGAGTTTCTCCAGCGCGGAGTTTCTCCAACGCGGATTTGCTCCAGCGAGGAGTTTCTCCAGCGTAGAGTTTCTCCAGAGCGGACTTTTCTCCAACGCGGAGTTTCTCCATCGCGGAGTTTGTCCGTCGCGGAGTTTCTCCATCGCGCAGTTTCTCCAGCGCGGAGTTTATACAACGCGGAGTTTCTCCAGCACGGAGTTTCTCCAGCGCGGAGTGTCTCCATCGCGGAGTTTCTCCAGTTCGGAGCTTCTCAAACGTGGAGTTTCTCCAGCGCGGAGTTTCTCCATCGCGGACTTTCTCCAACGCGGACCTTCTCCGACGCGTACTTTCTCCAACGCGGAGTTTCTCCAGCGCGGTGTGTTTCAAGCGCGGACTTTCTCCAACGCCGAGTTTCTCCAACGCGGAGTTTCTCCAACGCGCAGTTTCTCCAACGCGAAGTTTCTCCAGCGCGGAGTTTCTCCAACACGGAGTTTCTCCAGCGCGGAGTTTCTCCAACGCGGATTTGCTCCAGCGAGGAGTTTCTCCAGCGTAGAGTTTCTCCAGAGCGGACTTTTCTCCAACGCGGAGTTTCTCCATCGCGGAGTTTGTCCGTCGCGGAGTTTCTCCATCGCGCAGTTTCTCCAGCGCGGACTTTCTCCAACGTGGACTTTCTTCAACGCGGACTTTCTCCAACGCGGACCTTCTCCGACGCGGACTTTCTCCAACGCGGAGTTTCTCCAGCGCGGTGTGTTTCAAGCGCGGAGTTTCTCCAACGCGGAGTATCTCCAACGCGCCGTTTCTTCAACGCGAAGTTTCTCCAAGGCGGAATTTCTACAACACGGAGTTTCTCCAACGCGGACTTTCTCCAACGCGGACCTTCTCCGACGCGGACTTTCTCCAACGCGGAGTTTCTCCAGCGCGGTGTGTTTCAAGCGCGGAGTTTCTCTAACGCGGAGTTTCTCCAACGCGCCGTTTTTTCAAAGCGAACTTTCTCTAAGGCGGAGTTTCTCCAACACGGAGTTTCTCCAACGCGGAGTTTCTCCAGCGCGGAGTTTCTCCAGCGCGGAGTTTCTCCAGCGCGGAGTTTCTCCTGCCCGGAGTTTCTCCAGCGTAGAGTTTCTCCAGCGCGGACTTTTCTCCAACGCGGACTTTCATCACCAACGCGGAGTTTCTCCATCGCGGAGTTTGTCCGTCGCTGAGTTTCTCCATCGCGGAGTTTCTTCAACGCGGAGTTTCTCCAACGCGGACTTTCTCCAACGCGGACTTTCTCCAACGCGGACATTCTCCAACGAGGACTTTCTCCAACGCGGAGTTTCTCCAGCGCGGTGTGTTTCAAGCGCGGAGTTTCTCCAACGCGGAGCTTCTCCAACGCGCCGTTTCTCCAACGCGAAGTCTCCCCAACACGGAGTTTCTCCAGCGCGTAGTGTCTCCATCGCGGAGTTTCCCCAGTTCGGAGTTTCTCAAACGCAGAGTTTCTCCAGCGCGGAGTTTCCCCATCGCGGACACTCTCCAACGCGGAGTTTCTCCAACGCGGAGTTTCTCCAACGCGCAGTTTCTCCAACGCGAAGTTTCTCCAGCGCGGAGTTTCTCCAACACGGAGTTTCTCCTGCGCAGAGTTTGTCCAGCACGGAGTTTCTCCAGCCCGGAGTTTCTCCAACGCAGATTTTATGCAGCACGGAGTTTCTCCAGCGCGGAGTTTCTCCAACGCGGAGTTTCTCCAACGCGAAGTTTCCCCAACACGGAGTTTGTCCAACACGGAGTTTCTCCAGCACGGAGTTTCTCCAGCGCGGAGTGTCTCCATCGCGGAGTTTCTCCAGTTCGGAGCTTCTCAAACGCGGAGTTTCTCCAGCGCGGAGTTTCTCCAACGCGGACTTTCTCCAACGCGGACCTTCTCCGACGCGGACTTTCTCCAACGCGGAGTTTCTCCAGCGCGGTGTGTTTCAAGCGCGGACTTTCTCCAACGCCGAGTTTCTCCAACGCGGAGTTTCTCCAACGCGCAGTTTCTCCAACGCGAAGTTTCTCCAGCGCGGAGTTTCTCCAACACGGAGTTTCTCCTGCGCAGAGTTTGTCCAGCACGGAGTTTCTCCAGCGCGGAGTTTCTCCAGCCCGGAGTTTCTCCAGCGCAGATTTTATGCAGCACGGAGTTTCTCCAGCGCGGAGTTTCTCCAACGCGGAGTTTCTCCAATGCGAAGTTTCCCCAACACGGAGTTTGTCCAACACGGAGTTTCTCCAGTTCGGAGCTTCTCAAACGCGGAGTTTCTCCAGCGCGGAGTTTCTCCATCGCGGACTTTCTCCAACGCGGACCTCCACCGACGCGGACTTTCTCCAACGCGGAGTTTCTCCAGCGCGGTGTGTTTCAAGCGCGGACTTTCTCCAACGCCGAGTTTCTCCAACGCGGAGTTTCTCCAACGCGCAGTTTCTCCAACGCGAAGTTTCTCCAGCGCGGAGTTTCTCCAAAACGGAGTTTCTCCAGCGCGGAGTTTGTCCAACACGGAGTTTCTCCAGCGCGGAGTTTCTCCAGCCCGGAGTTTCTCCAGCGCAGATTTTATGCAGCACGGAGTTTCTCCAGCGCAGAGTTTCTCCAACGCGGATTTGCTCCAGCGAGGAGTTTCTCCAGCGTAGAGTTTCTCCAGAGCGGACTTTTCTCCAACGCGGATGTTTCTCCATCGCGGAGTTGCTCCAGCGCGGAGTTTATACAACGCGGAGTTTCTCCAGCGCGGACTTTCTCCAACGTGGACTTTCTTCAACGCGGACTTTCTCCAACGCGGACCTTCTCCGACGCGGACTTTCTCCAACGCGGAGTTTCTCCAGCGCCGTGTGTTTCAAGCGCGGAGTTTCTCCAACGCGGAGTATCTCCAACGCGCCGTTTCTTCAACGCGAAGTTTCTCCAAGGCGGAATTTCTACAACACGGAGTTTCTCCAACGCGGACTTTCTCCAACGCGGACCTTCTCCGAAGCGGACTTTCTTCAACGCGGAGTTTCTCCAGCGCGGTGTGTTTCAAGCGCGAAGTTTCTCTAACGCGGAGTTTCTCCAACGCGCCGTTTTTTCAAAGCTAAGTTTCTCCAAGGCGGAGTTTCTCCAACACGGAGTTTCTCCAGCGCGGAGTTTCTCCACCGCGGAGTATCTCCAGCGTGGAGTTTCTCCAGTTCAGAGGTTCTCAAACGCGGAGTTTCTCCAGCGCGGAGTTTCTCCAGCCCGGAGTTTCTCCAGCGTAGAGTTCCTCCAGCGCGGACTTTCTCCAACGCGGACTTTCTTCAACGCGGAGTTTCTCCAACGCGGACTTTCTCCAACGCGGACTTTCTCCAACGCGGACATTCTCCAACGCGGACTTTCTCCAACGCGGAGTTTTTCCAGCGCGGTGTGTTTCAAGCGCGGAGTTTCTCCAACGCGGAGCTTCTCCAACGCGCCGTTTCTCCAACGCGAAGTCTCCCCAACACGGAGTTTCTCCAGCGCGGAGTGTCTCCATCGCGGAGTTTCCCCAGTTCGGAGTTTCTCAAACGCAGAGTTTCTCCAGCGCGGAGTTTCCCCATCGCGGACACTCTCCAACGCGGACTTTCTCCAACGCGGAGTTTCTCCAACGCGGAGTTTCTCCAACGCGCAGTTTCTCCAACGCGAAGTTTCTCCAGCGCGGAGTTTCTCCAACACGGAGTTTCTCCTGCGCAGAGGTTGTCCAGCACGGAGTTTCTCCAGCGCGGAGTTTCTCCAGCCCGGAGTTTCTCCAGCGCAGATTTTATGCAGCACGGAGTTTCTCCAGCGCGGAGATTCTCCAACGAGGAGTTGCTCCAGTGCGGAGTTTCTCCAGCGTAGAATTTCTCCAGAGCGGACTTTTCGCCAACGCGGAGTTTCTCCAACGCGCAGTTTCTCCAACGCGAAGTTTCTCCAGCGCGGAGTTTCTCCAACACGGAGTTTCTCCAGCGCGGAGTTTCTCCAACGCGGATTTGCTCCAGCGAGGAGTTTCTCCAGCGTAGAGTTTCTCCAGAGCGGACTTTTCTCCAACGCGGAGTTTCTCCATCGCGGAGTTTGTCCGTCGCGGAGTTTCTCCATCGCGCAGTTTCTCCAGCGCGGAGTTTATACAACGCGGAGTTTCTCCAGCGCGGACTTTCTCCAACGTGGACTTTCTTCAACGCGGACTTTCTCCAACGCGGACCTTCTCCGACGCGGACTTTCTCCAACGCGGAGTTTCTCCAGCGCGGTGTGTTTCAAGCGCGGAGTTTCTCCAACGCGGAGTATCTCCAACGCACCGTTTCTTCAACGCAAAGTTTCTCCAAGGCGGAATTTCTACAACACGGAGTTTCTCCAACGCGGACTTTCTCCAACGCGGACCTTCTCCGACGCGGACTTTCTCCAACGCGGAGTTTCTCCAGCGCGGTGTGTTTCAAGCGCGGAGTTTCTCTAACGCGGAGTTTCTCCAACGCGCCGTTTTTTCAAAGCGAAGTTTCTCTAAGGCGGAGTTTCTCCAACACGGAGTTTCTCCAACACGGAGTTTCTCCAGCGCGGAGTTTCTCTACCGCGGAGTATCTCCAGCGTGGAGTTTCCCCAGTTCGGAGTTTCTCAAACGCAGAGTTTCTCCAGCGCGGAGTTTCCCCATCGCGGACACTCTCCAACGCGGAGTTTCTCCAACGCGGAGTTTCTCCAACGCGCAGTTTCTCCAACGCGAAGTTTCTCCAGCGCGGAGTTTCTCCAACACGGAGTTTCTCCTGCGCAGAGTTTGTCCAGCACGGAGTTTCTCCAGCCCGGAGTTTCTCCAGCGCAGATTTTATGCAGCACGGAGTTTCTCCAGCGCGGAGTTTCTCCAACGCGGAGTTTCTCCAACGCGAAGTTTCCCCAACACGGAGTTTGTCCAACACGGAGTTTCTCCAGCACGGAGTTTCTCCAGCGCGGAGTGTCTCCATCGCGGAGTTTCTCCAGTTCGGAGCTTCTCAAACGCGGAGTTTCTCCAGCGCGGAGTTTCTCCAACGCGGACTTTCTCCAACGCGGACCTTCTCCGACGCGGACTTTCTCCAACGCGGAGTTTCTCCAGCGCGGTGTGTTTCAAGCGCGGACTTTCTCCAACGCCGAGTTTCTCCAACGCGGAGTTTCTCCAACGCGCAGTTTCTCCAACGCGAAGTTTCTCCAGCGCGGAGTTTCTCCAACACGGAGTTTCTCCTGCGCAGAGTTTGTCCAGCACGGAGTTTCTCCAGCGCGGAGTTTCTCCAGCCCGGAGTTTCTCCAGCGCAGATTTTATGCAGCACGGAGTTTCTCCAGCGCGGAGTTTCTCCAACGCGGAGTTTCTCCAATGCGAAGTTTCCCCAACAGGGAGTTTGTCCAACACGGAGTTTCTCCAGTTCGGAGCTTCTCAAACGCGGAGTTTCTCCAGCGCGGAGTTTCTCCATCGCGGACTTTCTCCAACGCGGACCTTCTCCGACGCGGACTTTCTCCAACGCGGAGTTTCTCCAGCGCGGTGTGTTTCAAGCGCGGACTTTCTCCAACGCCGAGTTTCTCCAACGCGGAGTTTCTCCAACGCGCAGTTTCTCCAAAGCGAAGTTTCTCCAGCGCGGAGTTTCTCCAAAACGGAGTTTCTCCAGCGCGGAGTTTGTCCAACACGGAGTTTCTCCAGCGCGGAGTTTCTCCAGCCCGGAGTTTCTCCAGCGCAGATTTTATGCAGCACGGAGTTTCTCCAGCGCGGAGTTTCTCCAACGCGGATTTGCTCCAGCGAGGAGTTTCTCCAGCGTAGAGTTTCTCCAGAGCGGACTTTTCTCCAACGCGGATGTTTCTCCATCGCGGAGTTGCTCCAGCGCGGAGTTTATACAACGCGGAGTTTCTCCAGCGCGGACTTTCTCCAACGTGGACTTTCTTCAACGCGGACTTTCTCCAACGCGGACCTTCTCCGACGCGGACTTTCTCCAGCGCGGAGTTTCTCCAGCGCGGTGTGTTTCAAGCGCGGAGTTTCTCCAACGCGGAGTATCTCCAACGCGCCGTTTCTTCAACGCGAAGTTTCTCCAAGGCGGAATTTCTACAACACGGAGTTTCTCCAACGCGGACTTTCTCCAACGCGGACCTTCTCCGAAGCGGACTTTCTTCAACGCGGAGTTTCTCCAGCGCGGTGTGTTTCAAGCGCGAAGTTTCCCTAACGCGGAGTTTCTCCAACGCGCCGTTTTTTCAAAGCTAAGTTTCTCCAAGGCGGAGTTTCTCCAACACGGAGTTTCTCCAGCGCGGAGTTTCTCCACCGCGGAGTATCTCCAGCGTGGAGTTTCTCCAGTTCAGAGTTTCTCAAACGCGGAGTTTCTCCAGCGCGGAGTTTCTCCAGCCCGGAGTTTCTCCAGCGTAGAGTTCCTCCAGCGCGGACTTTTCTCCAACGCGGACTTTCATCACCAACGCGGAGTTTCTCCATCGCGGAGTTTGTCCGTCGCGGAGTTTCTCCATCGCGGAGTTTCTCCAGCGCGGAGTTTATCCAACGCGGAGTTTCTCCAGCGCGGACTTTCTCCAACGCGGACTTTCTTCAACGCGGAGTTTCTCCAAAGCGGACTTTCTCCAACGCGGACTTTCTCCAACGCGGAGTTTCTCCAGCGTGGTGTGTTTCAAGCGCGGAGTTTCTCCAACGCGGAGCTTCTCCAACGCGCCGTTTCTCCAACGCGAAGTCTCCCCAACACGGAGTTTCTCCAGCGCGGAGTGTCTCCATCGCGGAGTTTCCCCAGTTCGGAGTTTCTCAAACGCAGAGTTTCTCCAGCGCGGAGTTTCCCCATCGCGGACACTCTCCAACGCGGACTTTCTCCAACGCGGAGTTTCTCCAACGCGGAGTTTCTCCAACGCGCAGTTTCTCCAACGCGAAGTTCCTCCAGCGCGGAGTTTCTCCAACACGGAGTTTCTCCTGCGCAGAGGTTGTCCAGCACGGAGTTTCTCCAGCGCGGAGTTTCTCCAGCCCGGAGTTTCTCCAGCGCAGATTTTATGCAGCACGGAGTTTCTCCAGCGCGGAGTTTCTCCAACGAGGAGTTGCTCCAGCGCGGAGTTTCTCCAGCGTAGAATTTCTCCAGAGCGGACTTTTCGCCAACGCGGAGTTTCTCCATCGCGGAGTTTGTCCGTCGCGGAGTTTCTCCATCGCGGAGTTTCTCCAGCGCGGAGTTTATACAACGCGGAGTATCTACAGCGGGGACTTTCTCCAATGCGGACTTTCTTCAACGCGAAGTTTCTCCAACGCGAACTTTCTCCAACGCGGACTTCCTCCAACGCGGACCTTCTCCAACGCAGACTTTCTCCAACGCGGAGTTTCTCCAGCGCGGTGTGTTTCAAGTGCGGAGTTTCTCCAACGCGGAGAATCTCCAACGCGCCGTTTCTTCAACGCGAAGTTTCTCCAAGGCGGAGTTTCTACAACACGGAGTTTCTCCAACGCGGACTTTCTCCAACGCGGACATTCTCCGACGCGGACTTTCTCCAACACGGAGTTTCTCCAGCGCAGTGTGTTTCAAGCGCGGAGTTTCTCTAACGCGGAGTTTCTCCAACGCGCCGTTTCTTCAAAGCGAAGTTTCTCCAAGGCGGAGTTTCTCCAACGCGAAGTTTCTCCAACACGGAGTTTCTCCAAAACGGAGTTTCTCCAGCGCGGAGTGTCTCCATCGCGGAGTTTCTCCAGTTCGGAGTTTCTCAAACGCGGAGTTTCTCCAGCGCGGAGTTTCTCCATCGCGGACTCTCTCCAACAAGAACTTTCTCCAACGCTGACTTTCTCCAACGTGGAGTTTCTCCAACGCGGAGTTTCTCCAACGCGCAGTTTCTCCAACGCGAAGTTTCTCCAGCGCGGAGTTTCTCCAACACGGAGTTTCTCCAGCGCGGAGTTTGTCCAACACGGAGTTTCTCCAGCGCGGAGTTTCTCCAGCCCGGAGTTTCTCCAGCGCAGATTTTATGCAGCACGGAGTTTCTCCAGCGCGGAGTTTCTCCAACGCGGATTTGCTCCAGCGAGGAGTTTCTCCAGCGTAGAGTTTCTCCAGAGCGGACTTTTCTCCAACGCGGATGTTTCTCCATCGCGGAGTTGCTCCAGCGCGGAGTTTATACAACGCGGAGTTTCTCCAGCGCGGACTTTCTCCAACGTGGACTTTCTTCAACGCGGACTTTCTCCAACGCGAACCTTCTCCGACGCGGACTTTCTCCAACGCGGAGTTTCTCCAGCGCGGTGTGTTTCAAGCGCGGAGTTTCTCCAACGCGGAGTATCTCCAACGCGCCGTTTCTTCAACAAGAAGTTTCTCCAAGGCGGAATTTCTACAACACGGAGTTTCTCCAACGCGGACTTTCTCCAACGCGGACCTTCTCCGAAGCGGACTTTCTCCAACGCGGAGTTTCTCCAGCGCGGTGTGTTTCAAGCGCGAAGTTTCTCTAACGCGGAGTTTCTAAAACTCGCCGTTTTTTCAAAGCTAAGTTTCTCCAAGGCGGAGTTTCTCCAACACGGAGTTTCTCCAGCGCGGAGTTTCTCCACCGCGGAGTATCTCCAGCGTGGAGTTTCTCCAGTTCAGAGTTTCTCAAACGCGGAGTTTCTCCAGCGCGGAGTTTCTCCAGCCCGGAGTTTCTCCAGCGTAGAGTTCCTCCAGCGCGGACTTTTCTCCAACGCGGACTTTCATCACCAACGCGGAGTTTCTCCATCGCGGAGTTTGTCCGTCGCGGAGTTTCTCCATCGCGGAGTTTCTCCAGCGCGGAGTTTATCCAACGCGGAGTTTCTCCAGCGCGGACTTTCTCCAACGCGGACTTTCTTCAACGCGGAGTTTCTCCAACGCGGACTTTCTCCAACGCGGACTTTCTCCAACGCGGACATTCTCCAACGCGGACTTTCTCCAACGCGGAGTTTCTCCAGCGCGGTGTGTTTCAAGCGCGGAGTTTCTCCAACGCGGAGCTTCTCCAACGCGCCGTTTCTCCAACGCGAAGTCTCCCCAACACGGAGTTTCTCCAGCGCGGAGTGTCTCCATCGCGAAGTTTCCCCAGTTCGGAGTTTCTCAAGTGCAGAGTTTCTCCAGCGCGGAGTTTCCCCATCGCGGACACTCTCCAACGCGGACTTTCTCCAACGCGCAGTTTCTCCAACGCGAAGTTTCTCCAGCGCGGAGTTTCTCCAACACGGAGTTTCTCCTGCGCAGAGGTTGTCCAGCACGGAGTTTCTCCAGCGCGGAGTTTCTCCAGCCCGGAGTTTCTCCAGCGCAGATTTTATGCAGCACGGAGTTTCTCCAGCGCGGAGTTTCTCCAACGAGGAGTTGCTCCAGCGCGGAGTTTCTCCAGCGTAGAATTTCTCCAGAGCGGACTTTTCGCCAACGCGGAGTTTCTCCATCGCGGAGTTTGTCCGTCGCGGAGTTTCTCCATCGCGGAGTTTCTCCAGCGCGGAGTTTATACAACGCGGAGTATCTACAGCGGGGACTTTCTCCAATGCGGACTTTCTTCAACGCGAAGTTTCTCCAACGCGAACTTTCTCCAACGCGGACTTCCTCCAACGCGGACCTTCTCCAACGCAGACTTTCTCCAACGCGGAGTTTCTCCAGCGCGGTGTGTTTCAAGTGCGGAGTTTCTCCAACGCGGAGAATCTCCAACGCGCCGTTTCTTCAACGCGAAGTTTCTCCAAGGCGGAGTTTCTACAACACGGAGTTTCTCCAACGCGGACTTTCTCCAACGCGGACATTCTCCGACGCGGACTTTCTCCAACACGGAGTTTCTCCAGCGCGGTGTGTTTCAAGCGCGGAGTTTCTCTAACGCGGAGTTTCTCCAACGCGCCGTTTCTTCAAAGCGAAGTTTCTCCAAGGCGGAGTTTCTCCAACGCGAAGTTTCTCCAACACGGAGTTTCTCCAAAACGGAGTTTCTCCAGCGCGGAGTGTCTCCATCGCGGAGTTTCTCCAGTTCGGAGTTTCTCAAACGCGGAGTTTCTCCAGCGCGGAGTTTCTCCATCGCGGACTCTCTCCAACAAGAACTTTCTCCAACGCTGACTTTCTCCAATGTGGAGTTTCTCCAACGCGGAGTTTCTCCAACGCGCAGTTTCTCCAACGCGAAGTTTCTCCAGCGCGGAGTTTCTCCAACACGGAGTTTCTCCAGCGCGGAGTTTGTCCAACACGGAGTTTCTCCAGCGCGGAGTTTCTCCAGCCCGGAGTTTCTCCAGCGCAGATTTTATGCAGCACGGAGTTTCTCCAGCGCGGAGTTTCTCCAACGCGGATTTGCTCCAGCGAGGAGTTTCTCCAGCGTAGAGTTTCTCCAGAGCGGACTTTTCTCCAACGCGGATGTTTCTCCATCGCGGAGTTGCTCCAGCGCGGAGTTTATACAACGCGGAGTTTCTCCAGCGCGGACTTTCTCCAACGTGGACTTTCTTCAACGCGGACTTTCTCCAATGCGAACCTTCTCCGACGCGGACTTTCTCCAACGCGGAGTTTCTCCAGCGCGGTGTGTTTCAAGCGCGGAGTTTCTCCAACGCGGAGTATCTCCAACGCGCCGTTTCTTCAACAAGAAGTTTCTCCAAGGCGGAATTTCTACAACACGGAGTTTCTCCAACGCGGACTTTCTCCAACGCGGACCTTCTCCGAAGCGGACTTTCTCCAACGCGGAGTTTCTCCAGCGCGGTGTGTTTCAAGCGCGAAGTTTCTCTAACGCGGAGTTTCTCCAACGCGCCGTTTTTTCAAAGCTAAGTTTCTCCAAGGCGGAGTTTCTCCAACACGGAGTTTCTCCAGCGCGGAGTTTCTCCACCGCGGAGTATCTCCAGCGTGGAGTTTCTCCAGTTCAGAGTTTCTCAAACGCGGAGTTTCTCCAGCGCGGAGTTTCTCCAGCCCGGAGTTTCTCCAGCCCGGAGTTTCTCCAGCGTAGAGTTCCTCCAGCGCGGACTTTTCTCCAACGCGGACTTTCATCACCAACGCGGAGTTTCTCCATCGCGGAGTTTGTCCGTCGCGGAGTTTCTCCATCGCGGAGTTTCTCCAGCGCGGAGTTTATCCAACGCGGAGTTTCTCCAGCGCGGACTTTCTCCAACGCGGACTTTCTTCAACGCGGAGTTTCTCCAACGCGGACTTTCTCCAACGCGGACTTTCTCCAACGCGGACATTCTCCAACGCGGACTTTCTCCAACGCGGAGTTTCTCCAGCGCGGTGTGTTTCAAGCGCGGAGTTTCTCCAACGCGGAGCTTCTCCAACGCGCCGTTTCTCCAACGCGAAGTCTCCCCAACACGGAGTTTCTCCAGCGCGGAGTGTCTCCATCGCGGAGTTTCCCCAGTTCGGAGTTTCTCAAACGCAGAGTTTCTCCAGCGCGGAGTTTCCCCATCGCGGACACTCTCCAACGCGGACTTTCTCCAACGCGCAGTTTCTCCAACGCGAAGTTTCTCCAGCGCGGAGTTTCTCCAACACGGAGTTTCTCCTGCGCAGAGGTTGTCCAGCACGGAGTTTCTCCAGCGCGGAGTTTCTCCAGCTCGGAGATTCTCCAGCGCAGATTTTATGCAGCACGGAGTTTCTCCAGCGCGGAGTTTCTCCAACGAGGAGTTGCTCCAGCGCGGAGTTTCTCCAGCGTAGAATTTCTCCAGAGCGGACTTTTCGCCAACGCGGAGTTTCTCTATCGCGGAGTTTGTCCGTCGCGGAGTTTCTCCATCGCGGAGTTTCTCCAGCGCGGAGTTTATACAACGCGGAGTATCTACAGCGGGGACTTTCTCCAATGCGGACTTTCTTCAACGCGAAGTTTCTCCAACGCGAACTTTCTCCAACGCGGACTTCCTCCAACGCGGACCTTCTCCAACGCACTTTCTCCAACGCGGAGTTTCTCCAGCGCGATGTGTTTCAAGTGCGGAGTTTCTCCAACGCGGAGAATCTCCAACGCGCCGTTTCTTCAACGCGAAGTTTCTCCAAAAGCGGAGTTTCTACAACACGGAGTTTCTCCAACGCGGACTTTCTCCAACGCGGACATTCTCCGACGCGGACTTTCTCCAACACGGAGTTTCTCCAGCGCGGTGTGTTTCAAGCGCGGAGTTTCTCTAACGCGGAGTTTCTCCAACGCGCCGTTTCTTCAAAGCGAAGTTTCTCCAAGGCGGAGTTTCTCCAACGCGAAGTTTCTCCAACACGGAGTTTCTCCAAAACGGAGTTTCTCCAGCGCGGAGTGTCTCCATCGCGGAGTTTCTCCAGTTCGGAGTTTCTCAAACGCGGAGTTTCTCCAGCGCGGAGTTTCTCCATCGCGGACTCTCTCCAACAATAACTTTCTCCAACGCTGACTTTCTCCAACGTGGAGTTTCTCCAACGCGGAGTTTCTCCAACGCGGAGTTTCTCCAACGCGCAGTTTCTGCAACGCGAAGTTTCTCCAGCGCGGAGTTTCTCCAACACGGAGTTTCTCCTGCGCAGAGGTTGTCCAGCACGGAGTTTCTCCAGCGCGGAGTTCCTCCAGCCCGGAGTTTCTCCAGCGCAGATTTTATGCAGCACAGAGTTTCTCCAGCGCGGAGTTTCTCCAACGAGGAGTTGCACCAGCGCGGAGTTTCTCCAGCGTAGAATTTCTCCAGAGCGGACTTTTCGCCAGCGCGGAGTTTCTCCATCGCGGAGTTTGTCCGTCGCGGAGTTTCTCCATCGCGGAGTTTCTCCAGCGCGGAGTTTATACAACGCGGAGTATCTACAGCGGGGACTTTCTCCAATGCGGACTTTCTTCAACGCGAAGTTTCTCCAACGCGAACTTTCTCCAACGCGGACTTCCTCCAACGCGGACCTTCTCCAACGCAGACTTTCTCCAACGCGGAGTTTCTCCAGCGCGGTGTGTTTCAAGTGCGGAGTTTCTCCAACGCGGAGAATCTCCAACGCGCCGTTTCTTCAACGCGAAGTTTCTCCAAGGCGGAGTTTCTACAACACGGAGTTTCTCCAACGCGGACTTTCTCCAACGCGGACATTCTCCGACGCGGACTTTCTCCAACACGGAGTTTCTCCAGCGCGGTGTGTTTCAAGCGCGGAGTTTCTCTAACGCGGAGTTTCTCCAACGCGCCGTTTCTTCAAAGCGAAGTTTCTCCAAGGCGGAGTTTCTCCAACGCGAAGTTTCTCCAACACGGAGTTTCTCCAAAACGGAGTTTCTCCAGCGCGGAGTGTCTCCATCGCGGAGTTTCTCCAGTTCGGAGTTTCTCAAACGCGGAGTTTCTCCAGCGCGGAGTTTCTCCATCGCGGACTCTCTCCAACAAGAACTTTCTCCAACGCTGACTTTCTCCAACGTGGAGTTTCTCCAACGCGGAGTTTCTCCAACGCGCAGTTTCTGCAACGCGAAGTTTCTCCAGCGCGGAGTTTCTCCAACACGGAGTTTCTCCTGCGCAGAGTTTGTCCAGCACGGAGTTTCTCCAGCGCGGAGTTTCTCCATCCCGGAGTTTCTCCAGCGCAGATTTTATGCAGCACGGAGTTTCTCCAGCGCGGAGTTTCTCCAACGCGGAGTTTCTCCAGCGTAGAGTTTCTCCAGCGCGGACTTTTCTCCAACGCGGACTTTCATCACCAACGCGGAGTTTCTCCATCGCGGAGTTTGTCCGTCGCGGAGTTTCTCCATCGCGGAGTTTCTCCAGCGCGGAGTTTATCCAACGCGGAGTTTCTCCAGCGCGGACTTTCTCCAACGCGGACTTTCTTCAACGCGGAGTTTCTCAACGCGGACTTTCTCCAACGCGGACTTTCTCCAACGGGGACATTCTCCAACGCGGACTTTCTCCAACGCGGAGTTTCTCCAGCGCGGTGTGTTTCAAGCGCGGAGTTTCTCCAACGCGGAGCTTCTCCAACGCGCCGTTTCTCCAACGCGAAGTCTCCCCAACACGGAGTTTCTCCAGCGCGGAGTGTCTCCATCGCGGAGTTTCCCCAGTTCGGAGTTTCTCAAACGCAGAGTTTCTCCAGCGCGGAGTTTCCCCATCGCGGACACTCTCCAACGCGGACTTTCTCCAACGCGAAGTTTCTCCAGAGCGGAGTTTCCCCAACACGGAGTTTGTCCAACACGGAGTTTCTCCAGCACGGAGTTTCTCCAGCGCGGAGTGTCTCCATCGCGGAGTTTCTCCAGTTCGGAGCTTCTCAAACGCGGAGTTTCTCTAGCGCGGAGTTTCTCCATCGCGGACTTTCTCCAACGCGGACCTTCTCCGACGCGGACTTTCTCCAACGCGGAGTTTCTCCAGCGCGGTGTGTTTCAAGCGCGGACTTTCTCCAACGCCGAGTTTCTCCAACGCGGAGTTTCTCCAACGCGCAGTTTCTCCAACGCGAAGTTTCTCCAGCGCGGAGTTTCTCCAACACGGAGTTTCTCCAGCGCGGAGTTTGTCCAACACGGAGTTTCTCCAGCACGGAGTTTCTCCAGCCCGGAGTTTCTCCAGCGCAGATTTTATGCAGCACGGAGTTTCTCCAGCGCGGAGTTTCTCCAACGCGGATTTGCTCCAGCGAGGAGTTTCTCCGGCGTAGAGTTTCTCCAGAGCGGACTTTTCTCCAACGCGGAGTTTCTCCATCGCGGAGTTTGTCCGTCGCGGAGTTTCTCCATCGCGGAGTTTCTCCAGCGCGGAGTTTCTCCAACGAGGAGTTGCTCCAGCGCGGAGTTTCTCCAGCGTAGAATTTCTCCAGAGCGGACTTTTCGCCAACGCGAAGTTTCTCCATCGCGGAGTTTGTCCGTCGCGGAGTTTCTCCATCGCGGAGTTTCTCCAGCGCGGAGTTTATACAACGCGGAGTATCTACAGCGCGGACTTTCTCCAATGCGGACTTTCTTCAACGCGAAGTTTCTCCAACGCGAACTTTCTCCAACGCGGACTTCCTCCAACGCGGACCTTCTCCAACGCGGACTTTCTCCAACGCGGAGTTTCTCCAGCGCGGTGTGTTTCAAGTGCGGAGTTTCTCCAACGCGGAGAATCTCCAACGCGCCGTTTCTTCAACGCGAAGTTTCTCCAAGGCGGAGTTTCTACAACACGGAGTTTCTCCAACGCGGACTTTCTCCAACGCGGACATTCTCCGACGCGGACTTTCTCCAACGCGGAGTTTCTCCAGCGCGGTGTGTTTCAAGCGCGGAGTTTCTCTAACGGGGAGTTTCTCCAACGCGCCGTTTCTTCAAAGCGAAGTTTCTCCAAGGCGGAGTTTCTCCAACGCGAAGTTTCTCCAACACGGAGTTTCTCCAAAACGGAGTTTCTCCAGCGCGGAGTGTCTCCATCGCGGAGTTTCTCCAGTTCGGAGTTTCTCAAACGCGGAGTTTCTCCAGCGCGGAGTTTCTCCATCGCGGACTTTCTCCAACAAGAACTTTCTCCAACGCGGACTTTCTCCAACGTGGTGTTTCTCCAACGCGGAGTTTCTCCAACGCGCAGTTTCTGCAACGCGAAGTTTCTCCAGCGCGGAGTTTCTCCAACACGGAGTTTCTCCTGCGCAGAGTTTGTCCAGCACGGAGTTTCTCCAGCGCGGAGTTTCTCCAGCCCGGAGTTTCTCCAGCGCAGATTTTATGCAGCACGGAGTTTCTCCAGCGCGGAGTTTCTCCAACGCGGAGTTGCTCCAGCGCGGAGTTCCTCCAGCGTAGAATTTCTCCAGAGCGGACTTTTCTCCAACGCGGAGTTTCTCCATCGCGGAGTTTGTCCGTCGCGGAGTTTCTCCATCGCGGAGTTTCTCCAGCGCGGAGTTTATGCAACGCGGAGTTTCTACAGCGCGGACGTTCTCCAATGCGGACTTTCTTCAACGCGAAGTTTCTCCAACGCGGACTTTCTCCAACGCGGACTTCCTCCAATGCGGACCTTCTCCAACGCGGACTTTCTCCAACGCGGACCTTCTCTGACGCGGACTTTCTCCAACGCGGAGTTTCTCCAGCGCGGTGTGTTTCAAGCGCGGAGTTTCTCTAACGCGGAGTTTCTCCAACGCGCCGTTTCTTCAAAGCGAAGTTTCTCCAAGGCGGAGTTTCTCCAACGCGAAGTTTCTCCAACACGGAGTTTGTCCAACACGGAGTTTCTCCAGCACGGAGTTTCTCCAGCGCGGAGTGTCTCCATCGCGGAGTTTCTCCAGTTCGGAGCTTCTCAAACGCGGAGTTTCTCCAGCGCGGAGTTTCTCCATCGCGGACTTTCTCCAACGCGGACCTTCTCCGACGCGGACTTTCTCCAACGCGGAGCTTCTCCAGCGCGGTGTGTTTCAAGCGCGGACTTTCTCCAACGCCGAGTTTCTCCAACGCGGAGTTTCTCCAACGCGCAGTTTCTCCAACGCGAAGTTTCTCCAGCGCGGAGTTTCTCCAACACGGAGTTTCTCCAGCGCGGAGTTTGTCCAACACGGAGTTTCTCCAGCGCGGAGTTTCTCCAGCCCGGAGTTTCTCCAGCGCAGATTTTATGCAGCACGGAGTTTCTCCAGCGCGGAGTTTCTCCAACGCGGATTTGCTCCAGCGAGGAGTTTCTCCAGCGTAGAGTTTCTCCAGAGCGGACTTTTCTCCAACGCGGAGTTTCTCCTTCGCGGAGTTTGTCCGTCGCGGAGTTTCTCCATCGCGGAGTTTCTCCAGCGCGGAGTTTATACAACGCGGAGTTTCTCCAGCGCGGACTTTCTCCAACGCGGACCTTCTCCGACGCGGACTTTCTCCAACGCGGAGTTTCTCCAGTGCGGTGTGTTTCAAGCGCGGAGTTTCTCCAACGCGGAGTATCTCCAACGCGCCGTTTCTTCAACGCGAAGTTTCTCCAAGGCGGAATTTCTACAACATGGAGTTTCTCCAACGCGGACTTTCTCCAACGCGGACCTTCTCCGACGCGGACTTTCTCCAACGCGGAGTTTCTCCAGCGCGGTGTGTTTCAAGCGCGGAGTTTCTCTAACGCGGAGTTTCTCCAACGCGCCGTTTTTTCAAAGCGAAGTTTCTCCAAGGCGGAGTTTCTCCAACACGGAGTTTCTCCAACACGGAGTTTCTCCAGCGCGGAGTTTCTCCACCGCGGAGTATCTCCAGCGTGGAGTTTCTCCAGTTCAGAGTTTCTCAAACGCGGAGTTTCTCCAGCGCGGAGTTTCTCCAGCGCGGAGTTTCTCCAGCCCGGAGTTCTCCAGCGTAGAGTTTCTCCAGCGCGGACTTTTCTCCAACGCGGACTTTCATCACCAACGCGGAGTTTCTCCATCGCGGAGTTTGTCCGTCGCGGAGTTTCTCCATCGCGGAGTTTCTCCAGCGCGGAGTTTATCCAACGCGGAGTTTCTCCAGCGCGGACTTTCTCCAGCGCGGAGTTTATCCAACGAGGAGTTTCTCCAGCGCGGACTTTCTCCAACGCGGACTTTATTCAACGCGGAGTTTCTCCAACGCGGAGTTTCTCCAACGCGGACTTCCTCCAACGCGGACCTTCTCCAACGCGGACTTTCTCCAACGCGGAGTTTCTCCAGCGCGGTGTGTTTCAAGTGCGGAGTTTCTCCAACGCGGAGAATCTCCAACGCGCCGTTTCTTCAACGCGAAGTTTCTCCAAGGCGGAGTTTCTACAACACGGATTTTCTCCAACGCGGACTTTCTCCAACGCGGACATTCTCCAACGCAGAGTTTCTCCAGCGCGGTGTGTTTCAAGCGCGGAGTTTCTCTAACGCGGAGTTTCTCCAACGCGCCGTTTCTTCAAAGCGAAGTTTCTCCAAGGCGGAGTTTCTCCAACGCGAAGTTTCTCCAACACGGAGTTTCTCCAAAACGGAGTTTCTCCAGCGCAGAGTGTCTCCATCGAGGAGTTTCTCCAGTTCGGAGTTTCTCAAACGCGGAGTTTCTCCAGCGCGGAGTTTCTCCATCGCGGACTCTCTCCAACAAGGACTTTCTCCAACGCGGACTTTCTCCAACGTGGAGTTTCTCCAACGCGGAGTTTCTCCAACGCGGATTTGCTCCAGCGAGGAGTTTCTCCAGCGTAGAGTTTCTCCAGAGCGGACTTTTCTCCAACGCGGAGTTTCTCCAACGCGAAGTTTCCCCAACACGGAGTTTGTCCAACGCGGACTTTCTCCAACGCGGACCATCTCCGACGCGGACTTTCTCCAACGCGGAGTTTCTCCAGCGCGGTGTGTTTCAAGCGCGGACTTTCTCCAACGCCGAGTTTCTCCAACGCGGAGTTTCTCCAACGCGCAGTTTCTCCAACGCGAAGTTTCTCCAGCGCGGAGTTTCTCCAACACGGAGTTTCTCCTGCGCAGAGTTTGTCCAGCACGGAGTTTCTCCAGCGCGGAGTTTATACAACGCGGAGTTTCTACAGCGCGGACTTTCTCCAATGCGGACTTTCTTCAACGCGAAGTTTCTCCAACGCCGACTTTCTCCAACGCGGACTTCCTCCAACGCGGACCTTCTCCAACGCGGACTTTCTCCAACGCGGAGTTTCTCCAGCGCGGTGTGTTTCAAGAGCGGAGTTTCTCCAATGCGGAGTATCTCCAACGCGCCGTTTCTTCAACGAGAAGTTTCTCCAAAGCGGAGTTTCTACAACACGGAGTTTTTCCAACGCGGACTTTCTCCAACGCGGACCTTCTCTGACGCGGACTTTCTCCAACGCGGAGTTTCTCCAGCGCGGTGTGTTTCAAGCGCGGAGTTTCTCTAACGCGGAGTTTCTCCAACGCGCCGTTTCTTCAACGCGCAGTTTCTCCAACGCGAAGTTTCTCCAGCGCGGAGTTTCTCCAGCGCGGAGTTTCTCCAGCCCGGAGTTTCTCCAGCGCCGATTTTATGCAGCACGGAGTTTCTCCAGCGCGGAGTTTCTCCAACGCGGATTTGCTCCAGCGAGGAGTTTCTCCAGCGTAGAGTTTCTCCAGAGCGGACTTTTCTCCAACGCGGAGTTTCTCCATCGCGGAGTTTGTCCGTCGCGGAGTTTCTCCATCGCGGAGTTTCTCCAGCGCGGAGTTTATACAACGCGGAGTTTCTCCAGCGCGGACTTTCTCCAACGTGGACTTTCTCCAACGCGGACTTTCTCCAACGCGGACCTTCTCCGACGCGGACTTTCTCCAACGCGGAGTTTCTCCAGCGCGGTGTGTTTCAAGCGCGGAGTTTCTCCAACGCGGAGTATCTCCAACGCGCCGTTTCTTCAACGCGAAGTTTCTCCAAGGCGGAATTTCTACAACACGGAGTTTCTCCAACGCGGACTTTCTCCAACGCGGACCTTCTCCGACGCGGACTTTCTCCAACGCGGAGTTTCTCCAGCGCGGTGTGTTTCAAGCGCGGAGTTTCTCTAATGCGGAGTTTCTCCAACGCGCCGTTTTTTCAAAGCGAAGCTTCTCTAAGGCGGAGTTTCTCCAACACGGAGTTTCTCCAACACGGAGTTTCTCCAGCGCGGAGTTTCTCTACCGCGGAGTATCTCCAGCGTGGAGTTTCTCCAGTTCAGAGTTTCTCAAACGCGGAATTTCTCCAGCGCGGAGTTTCTCCAGCGCGGAGTTTCTCCAGCCCGGAGTTTCTCCAGCGTAGAGTTTCTCCAGCGCGGACTTTTCTCCAACGCGGACTTTCATCACCAACGCGGAGTTTCTCCATCGCGGAGTTTGTCCGTCGCTGAGTTTCTCCATCGCGGAGTTTCTCCAGCGCGGAGTTTATCCAACGCGGAGTTTCTCCAGCGCGGACTTTCTCCAACGCGGACTTTCTTCAACGCGGAGTTTCTCCAACGCGGACTTTCTCCAACGCGGACTTTCTCCAACGCGGACATTCTCCAACGAGGACTTTCTCCAACGCGGAGTTTCTCCAGCGCGGTGTGTTTCAAGCGCGGAGTTTCTCCAACGCGGAGCTTCTCCAACGCGAAGTCTCCCCAACACTGAGTTTCTCCAGCGCGTAGTGTCTCCATCGCGGAGTTTCCCCAGTTCGGAGTTTCTCAAACGCAGAGTTTCTCCAGCACGGAGTTTCCCCATCGCGGACACTCTCCAACGCGGAGTTTCTCCAACGCGGAGTTTCTCCAACGCGCAGTTTCTCCAACGCGAAGTTTCTCCAGCGCGGAGTTTCTCCAACACGGAGTTTCTCCTGCGCAGAGTTTGTCCAGCACGGAGTTTCTCCAGCCCGGAGTTTCTCCAGCGCAGATTTTATGCAGCACGGAGTTTCTCCAGCGCGGAGTTTCTCCAACGCGGAGTTTCTCCAACGCGAAGTTTCCCCAACACGGAGTTTGTCCAACACGGAGTTTCTCCAGCACGGAGTTTCTCCAGCGCGGAGTGTCTCCATCGCGGAGTTTCTCCAGTTCGGAGCTTCTCAAACGCGGAGTTTCTCCAGCGCGGAGTTTCTCCAACGCGGACTTTCTCCAACGCGGACCTTCTCCGACGCGGACTTTCTCCAACGCGGAGTTTCTCCAGCGCGGTGTGTTTCAAGCGCGGACTTTCTCCAACGCCGAGTTTCTCCAACGCGCAGTTTCTCCAACGCGAAGTTTCTCCAGCGCGGAGTTTCTCCAACACGGAGTTTCTCCAGCGCGGAGTTTCTCCAACACGGAGTTTCTCCAGCGCGGAGTTTGTCCAACACGGAGTTTCTCCAGCGCGGAGTTTCTCCAGCCCGGAGTTTCTCCAGCGCCGATTTTATGCAGCACGGAGTTTCTCCAACGCGGATTTGCTCCAGCGAGGAGTTTCTCCAGCGTAGAGTTTCTCCAGAGCGGACTTTTCTCCAACGCGGAGTTTCTCCATCGCGGAGTTTGTCCGTCGCGGAGTTTCTCCATCGCGGAGTTTCTCCAGCGCGGAGTTTATACAACGCGGAGTTTCTCCAGCGCGGACTTTCTCCAACGTGGACTTTCTTCAACGCGGACTTTCTCCAACGCGGACCTTCTCCGACGCGGACTTTCTCCAACGCGGAGTTTCTCCAGCGCGGTGTTTCAAGCGCGGAGTTTCTCCAACGCGGAGTATCTCCAACGCGCCGTTTCTTCAACGCGAAGTTTCTCCAAGGCGGAATTTCTACAACACGGAGTTTCTCCAACGCGGACTTTCTCCAACGCGGACCTTCTCCGACGCGGACTTTCTCCAACGCGGAGTTTCTCCAGCGCGGTGTGTTTCAAGCGCGGAGTTTCTCTAACGCGGAGTTTCTCCAACGCGCCGTTTTTTCAAAGCGAAGCTTCTCTAAGGCGGAGTTTCTCCAACACGGAGTTTCTCCAACACGGAGTTTCTCCAGCGCGGAGTTTCTCTACCGCGGAGTATCTCCAGCGTGGAGTTTCTCCATTTCAGAGTTTCTCAAACGCGGAATTTCTCCAGCGCGGAGTTTCTCCAGCGCGGAGATTCTCCAGCGCGGAGTTTCTCCAGCCCGGAGTTTCTCCAGCGTAGAGTTTCTCCAGCGCGGCCTTTTCTCCAACGCGGACTTTCATCACCAACGCGGAGTTTCTCCATCGCGGAGTTTGTCCGTCGCTGAGTTTCTCCATCGCGGAGTTTCTCCAGCGCGGAGTTTATCCAACGCGGAGTTTCTCCAGCGCGGACTTTCTCCAACGCGGACTTTCTTCAACGCGGAGTTTCTCCAACGCGGACTTTCTCCAACGCAGACTTTCTCCAACGCGGACATTCTCCAACGAGGACTTTCTCCAACGCGGAGTTTCTCCAGCGCGGTGTGTTTCAAGCGCGGAGTTTCTCCAACGCGGAGCTTCTCCAACGCGCCGTTTCTCCAACGCGAAGTCTCCCCAACACGGAGTTTCTCCAGCGCGTAGTGTCTCCATCGCGGAGTTTCCCCAGTTCGGAGTTTCTCAAACGCAGAGTTTCTCCAGCGCGGAGTTTCTCCAACGCGCAGTTTCTCCAACGCGAAGTTTCTCCAACGCGAAGTTTCCCCAACACGGAGTTTGTCCAACACGGAGTTTCTCCAGCACGGAGTTTCTCTAGCGCGGAGTGTCTCCATCGCGGAGTTTCTCCAGTTCGGAGTTTCTCCAGCGCGGACTTTCTCCAACGCCGAGTTTCTCCAACGCGGAGTTTCTCCAACGCGCAGTTTCTCCAACGCGAAGTTTCTCCAGCGCGGAGTTTCTCCAACACGGAGTTTCTCCAGCGCGGAGTTTGTCCAACACGGAATTTCTCCAGCGCGGAGTTTCTCCAGCCCGGAGTTTCTCCAGCGCAGATTTTATGCAGCACGGAGTTTCTCCAGCGCGGAGTTTCTCCAACGCGGATTTGCTCCAGCGAGGAGTTTCTTCAGCGTAGAGTTTCTCCAGAGCGGACTTTTCTCCAACGCGGATGTTTCTCCATCGCGGAGTTGCTCCAGCGCGGAGTTTATACAACGCGGAGTTTCTCCAGCGCGGACTTTCTCCAACGTGGACTTTCTTCAACGCCGACTTTCTCCAACGCGGACCTTCTCCGACGCGGACTTTCTCCAACGCGGAGTTTCTCCAGCGCGGTGTGTTTCAAGCGCGGAGTTTCTCCAACGCGGAGTATCTCCAACGCGCCGTTTCTTCAACGCGAAGTTTCTCCAAGGCGGAATTTCTACAACACGGAGTTTCTCCAACGCGGACTTTCTCCAACGCGGACCTTCTCCGAAGCGGACTTTCTCCAACGCGGAGTTTCTCCAGCGCGGTGTGTTTCAAGCGCGAAGTTTCTCTAACGCGGAGTTTCTCCAACGCGCCGTTTTTTCAAAGCTAAGTTTCTCCAAGGCGGAGTTTCTCCAACACGGAGTTTCTCCAACACGGAGTTTCTCCAGCGCGGAGTTTCTCCACCGCGGAGTATCTCCAGCGTGGAGTTTCTCCAGTTCAGAGTTTCTCAAACGCGGAGTTTCTCCAGCGCGGAGTTTCTCCAGCCCGGAGTTTCTCCAGCGTAGAGTTCCTCCAGCGCGGACTTTTCTCCAACGCGGACTTTCATCACCAACGCGGAGTTTCTCCATCGCGGAGTTTGTCCGTCGCGGAGTTTCTCCATCGCGGAGTTTCTCCAGCGCGGAGTTTATCCAACGCGGAGTTTCTCCAGCGCGGACTTTCTTCAACGCGGAGTTTCTCCAACGCGGACTTTCTCCAACGCGGACTTTCTCCAACGCGGACATTCTCCAACGCGGACTTTCTCCAACGCGGAGTTTCTCCAGCGCGGTGTGTTTCAAGCGCGGAGTTTCTCCAACGCGGAGCTTCTCCAACGGGCCGTTTCTCCAACGCGAAGTCTCCCCAAAACGTAGTTTCTCCAGCGCGAAGTGTCTCCATCGCGGAGTTTCCCCAGTTCGGAGTTTCTCAAACGCAGAGTTTCTCCAGCGCGGAGTTTCCCCATCGCGGACACTCTCCAACGCGGACTTTCTCCAACGCGGAGTTTCTCCAACGCGGAGTTTCTCCAACGCGCAGTTTCTCCAACGCGAAGTTTCTCCAGCGCGGAGTTTCTCCAACACGGAGTTTCTCCTGCGCAGAGGTTGTCCAGCACGGAGTTTCTCCAGCGCGGAGTTTCTCCAGCGCAGATTTTATGCAGCACGGAGTTTCTCCAGCGCGGAGTTTCTCCAACGAGGAGTTGCTCCAGCGCGGAGTTTCTCCAGCGTAGAATTTCTCCAGAGCGGACTTTTCGCCAACGCGGAGTTTCTCCATCGCGGAGTTTGTCCGTCGCGGAGTTTCTCCATCGCGGAGTTTCTCCAGCGCGGAGTTTATACAACGCGGAGTATCTACAGCGGGGACTTTCTCCAATGCGGACTTTCTTCAACGCGAAGTTTCTCCAACGCAGACTTTCTCCAACGCGGAGTTTCTCCAGCGCGGTGTGTTTCAAGTGCGGAGTTTCTCCAACGCGGAGAATCTCCAACGCGCCGTTTCTTCAACGCGAAGTTTCTCCAAGGCGGAGTTTCTACAACACGGAGTTTCTCCAACGCGGACTTTCTCCAACGCGGACATTCTCCAACGAGGACTTTCTCCAACGCGGAGTTTCTCCAGCGCGGTGTGTTTCAAGCGCGGAGTTTCTCCAACGCGGAGCTTCTCCAACGCGAAGTCTCCCCAACACTGAGTTTCTCCAGCGCGTAGTGTCTCCATCGCGGAGTTTCCCCAGTTCGGAGTTTCTCAAACGCAGAGTTTCTCCAGCGCGGAGTTTCCCCATCGCGGACACTCTCCAACGCGGAGTTTCTCCAACGCGGAGTTTCTCCAACGCGCAGTTTCTCCAACGCGAAGTTTCTCCAGCGCGGAGTTTCTCCAACACGGAGTTTCTCCTGCGCAGAGTTTGTCCAGCACGGAGTTTCTCCAGCCCGGAGTTTCTCCAGCGCAGATTTTATGCAGCACGGAGTTTCTCCAGCGCGGAGTTTCTCCAACGCGGAGTTTCTCCAACGCGAAGTTTCCCCAACACGGAGTTTGTCCAACACGGAGTTTCTCCAGCACGGAGTTTCTCCAGCGCGGAGTGTCTCCATCGCGGAGTTTCTCCAGTTCGGAGCTTCTCAAACGCGGAGTTTCTCCAGCGCGGAGTTTCTCCAACGCGGACTTTCTCCAACGCGGACCTTCTCCGACGCGGACTTTCTCCAACGCGGAGTTTCTCCAGCGCGGTGTGTTTCAAGCGCGGACTTTCTCCAACGCCGAGTTTCTCCAACGCGGAGTTTCTCCAACGCGCAGTTTCTCCAACGCGAAGTTTCTCCAGCGCGGAGTTTCTCCAACACGGAGTTTCTCCAGCGCGGAGTTTCTCCAACACGGAGTTTCTCCAGCGCGGAGTTTGTCCAACACGGAGTTTCTCCAGCGCGGAGTTTCTCCAGCCCGGAGTTTCTCCAGCGCCGATTTTATGCAGCACGGAGTTTCTCCAACGCGGATTTGCTCCAGCGAGGAGTTTCTCCAGCGTAGAGTTTCTCCAGAGCGGACTTTTCTCCAACGCGGAGTTTCTCCATCGCGGAGTTTGTCCGTCGCGGAGTTTCTCCATCGCGGAGTTTCTCCAGCGCGGAGTTTATACAACGCGGAGTTTCTCCAGCGCGGACTTTCTCCAACGTGGACTTTCTTCAACGCGGACTTTCTCCAACGCGGACCTTCTCCGACGCGGACTTTCTCCAACGCGGAGTTTCTCCAGCGCGGTGTGTTTCAAGCGCGGAGTTTCTCCAACGCGGAGTATCTCCAACGCGCCGTTTCTTCAACGCGAAGTTTCTCCAAGGCGGAATTTCTACAACACGGAGTTTCTCCAACGCGGACTTTCTCCAACGCGGACCTTCTCCGACGCGGACTTTCTCCAACGCGGAGTTTCTCCAGCGCGGTGTGTTTCAAGCGCGGAGTTTCTCTAACGCGGAGTTTCTCCAACGCGCCGTTTTTTCAAAGCGAAGCTTCTCTAAGGCGGAGTTTCTCCAACACGGAGTTTCTCCAACACGGAGTTTCTCCAGCGCGGAGTTTCTCTACCGCGGAGTATCTCCAGCGTGGAGTTTCTCCATTTCAGAGTTTCTCAAACGCGGAATTTCTCCAGCGCGGAGTTTCTCCAGCGCGGAGATTCTCCAGCGCGGAGTTTCTCCAGCCCGGAGTTTCTCCAGCGTAGAGTTTCTCCAGCGCGGCCTTTTCTCCAACGCGGACTTTCATCACCAACGCGGAGTTTCTCCATCGCGGAGTTTGTCCGTCGCTGAGTTTCTCCATCGCGGAGTTTCTCCAGCGCGGAGTTTATCCAACGCGGAGTTTCTCCAGCGCGGACTTTCTCCAACGCGGACTTTCTTCAACGCGGAGTTTCTCCAACGCGGACTTTCTCCAACGCAGACTTTCTCCAACGCGGACATTCTCCAACGAGGACTTTCTCCAACGCGGAGTTTCTCCAGCGCGGTGTGTTTCAAGCGCGGAGTTTCTCCAACGCGGAGCTTCTCCAACGCGCCGTTTCTCCAACGCGAAGTCTCCCCAACACGGAGTTTCTCCAGCGCGTAGTGTCTCCATCGCGGAGTTTCCCCAGTTCGGAGTTTCTCAAACGCAGAGTTTCTCCAGCGCGGAGTTTCTCCAACGCGCAGTTTCTCCAACGCGAAGTTTCTCCAACGCGAAGTTTCCCCAACACGGAGTTTGTCCAACACGGAGTTTCTCCAGCACGGAGTTTCTCTAGCGCGGAGTGTCTCCATCGCGGAGTTTCTCCAGTTCGGAGTTTCTCCAGCGCGGTGTGTTTCAAGCGCGGACTTTCTCCAACGCCGAGTTTCTCCAACGCGGAGTTTCTCCAACGCGCAGTTTCTCCAACGCGAAGTTTCTCCAGCGCGGAGTTTCTCCAACACGGAGTTTCTCCAGCGCGGAGTTTGTCCAACACGGAATTTCTCCAGCGCGGAGTTTCTCCAGCCCGGAGTTTCTCCAGCGCAGATTTTATGCAGCACGGAGTTTCTCCAGCGCGGAGTTTCTCCAACGCGGATTTGCTCCAGCGAGGAGTTTCTCCAGCGTAGAGTTTCTCCAGAGCGGACTTTTCTCCAACGCGGATGTTTCTCCATCGCGGAGTTGCTCCAGCGCGGAGTTTATACAACGCGGAGTTTCTCCAGCGCGGACTTTCTCCAACGTGGACTTTCTTCAACGCCGACTTTCTCCAACGCGGACCTTCTCCGACGCGGACTTTCTCCAACGCGGAGTTTCTCCAGCGCGGTGTGTTTCAAGCGCGGAGTTTCTCCAACGCGGAGTATCTCCAACGCGCCGTTTCTTCAACGCGAAGTTTCTCCAAGGCGGAATTTCTACAACACGGAGTTTCTCCAACGCGGACTTTCTCCAACGCGGACCTTCTCCGAAGCGGACTTTCTCCAACGCGGAGTTTCTCCAGCGCGGTGTGTTTCAAGCGCGAAGTTTCTCTAACGCGGAGTTTCTCCAACGCGCCGTTTTTTCAAAGCTAAGTTTCTCCAAGGCGGAGTTTCTCCAACACGGAGTTTCTCCAACACGGAGTTTCTCCAGCGCGGAGTTTCTCCACCGCGGAGTATCTCCAGCGTGGAGTTTCTCCAGTTCAGAGTTTCTCAAACGCGGAGTTTCTCCAGCGCGGAGTTTCTCCAGCCCGGAGTTTCTCCAGCGTAGAGTTCCTCCAGCGCGGACTTTTCTCCAACGCGGACTTTCATCACCAACGCGGAGTTTCTCCATCGCGGAGTTTGTCCGTCGCGGAGTTTCTCCATCGCGGAGTTTCTCCAGCGCGGAGTTTATCCAACGCGGAGTTTCTCCAGCGCGGACTTTCTTCAACGCGGAGTTTCTCCAACGCGGACTTTCTCCAACGCGGACTTTCTCCAACGCGGACATTCTCCAACGCGGACTTTCTCCAACGCGCAGTTTCTCCAGCGCGGTGTGTTTCAAGCGCGGAGTTTCTCCAACGCGGAGCTTCTCCAACGGGCCGTTTCTCCAACGCGAAGTCTCCCCAAAACGTAGTTTCTCCAGCGCGAAGTGTCTCCATCGCGGAGTTTCCCCAGTTCGGAGTTTCTCAAACGCAGAGTTTCTCCAGCGCGGAGTTTCCCCATCGCGGACACTCTCCAACGCGGACTTTCTCCAACGCGGAGTTTCTCCAACGCGGAGTTTCTCCAACGCGCAGTTTCTCCAACGCGAAGTTTCTCCAGCGCGGAGTTTCTCCAACACGGAGTTTCTCCTGCGCAGAGGTTGTCCAGCACGGAGTTTCTCCAGCGCGGAGTTTCTCCAGCCCGGAGTTTCTCCAGCGCAGATTTTATGCAGCACGGAGTTTCTCCAGCGCGGAGTTTCTCCAACGAGGAGTTGCTCCAGCGCGGAGTTTCTCCAGCGTAGAATTTCTCCAGAGCGGACTTTTCGCCAACGCGGAGTTTCTCCATCGCGGAGTTTGTCCGTCGCGGAGTTTCTCCATCGCGGAGTTTCTCCAGCGCGGAGTTTATACAACGCGGAGTATCTACAGCGGGGACTTTCTCCAATGCGGACTTTCTTCAACGCGAAGTTTCTCCAACGCAGACTTTCTCCAACGCGGAGTTTCTCCAGCGCGGTGTGTTTCAAGTGCGGAGTTTCTCCAACGCGGAGAATCTCCAACGCGCCGTTTCTTCAACGCGAAGTTTCTCCAAGGCGGAGTTTCTACAACACGGAGTTTCTCCAACGCGGACTTTCTCCAACGCGGACATTCTCCGACGCGGACTTTCTCCAACACGGAGTTTCTCCAGCGCGGTGTGTTTCAAGCGCGGAGTTTCTCTAACGTGGAGTTTCTCCAACGCGCCGTTTCTTCAAAGCGAAGTTTCTCCAAGGCGGAGTTTCTCCAACGCGAAGTTTCTCCAACACGGGGATTCTCCAAAACGGAGTTTCTCCAGCGCTGAGTGTCTCCATCGCGGAGTTTCTCCAGTTCGGAGTTTCTCAAACGCGGAGTTTCTCCAGCCCGGAGTTTCTCCAGCGCAGATTTTATGCAGCACGGAGTTTCTCCAGCGCGGAGTTTCTCCAACGCGGAGTTTCTCCAGCGTAGAGTTTCTCCAGCGCGGACTTTTCTCCAACGCGGACTTTCATCACCAACGCGGAGTTTCTCCATCGCGGAGTTTGTCCGTCGCGGAGTTTCTCCATCGCGGAGTTTCTCCAGCGCGGAGTTTATTCAACGCGGAGTTTCTCCAGCGCGGACTTTCTCCAACGCGGACTTTCTTCAACGCGGAGTTTCTCAACGCGGACTTTCTCCAACGCGGACTTTCTCCAACGCGGACATTCTCCAACGCGGACTTTCTACAACACGGAGTTTCTCCAACGCGGACTTTCTCCAACGCGGACATTCTCCGACGCGGACTTTCTCCAACACGGAGTTTCTCCAGCGCGGTGTGTTTCAAGCGCGGAGTTTCTCTAACGCGGAGTTTCTCCAACGCGCCGTTTCTTCAAAGCGAAGTTTCTCCAAGGCGGAGTTTCTCCAGCGCGGAGTTTCTCCATCGCGGACTCTCTCCAACAAGAACTTTCTCCAACGCGGACTTTCTCCAACGTGGAGTTTCTCCAACGCGGAGTTTCTCCAACGCGCAGTTTCTCCAACGAGAAGTTTCTCCAGCGCGGAGTTTCTCCAACACGGAGTTTCTCCTGCGCAGAGGTTGTCCAGCACGGAGTTTCTCCAGCGCGGAGTTTCTCCAGCCCGGAGTTTCTCCAGCGCAGATTTTATGCAGCACGGAGTTTCTCCAGCGCGGAGTTTCTCCAACGAGGAGTTGCTCCAGCGCGGAGTTTCTCCAGCGTAGAATTTCTCCAGAGCGGACTTTTCGCCAACGCGGAGTTTCTCCATCGCGGAGTTTGTCCGTCGCGGAGTTTCTCCATCGCGGAGTTTCTCCAGCGCGGAGTTTACACAACGCGGAGTATCTACAGCGGGGACTTTCTCCAATGCGGACTTTCTTCAACGCGAAGTTTCTCCAACGCGAACTTTCTCCAACGCGGACTTCCTCCAACGCGGACCTTCTCCAACGCAGACTTTCTCCAACGCGGAGTTTCCCCAGCGCGGTGTGTTTCAAGTGCGGAGTTTCTCCAACGTGGAGAATCTCCAACGCGCCGTTTCTTCAACGCGAAGTTTCTCCAAGGCGGAGTTTCTACAACACGGAGTTTCTCCAACGCGGACTTTCTCCAACGCGGACATTCTCCGACGCGGACTTTCTCCAACACGGAGTTTCTCCAGCGCGGTGTGTTTCAAGCGCGGAGTTTCTCTAACGCGGAGTTTCTCCAACGCGCCGTTTCTTCAAAGCGAAGTTTCTCCAGTTCGGAGTTTCTCAAACGCGGAGTTTCTCCAGCGCGGAGTTTTTCCATCGCGGACTCTCTCCAACAAGAACTTTCTCCAACGCTGACTTTCTCCAACGTGGAGTTTCTCCAACGCGGAGTTTCTCCAACGCGCAGTTTCTGCAACGCGAAGTTTCTCCAGCGCGGAGTTTCTCCAACACGGAGTTTCTCCTGCGCAGAGTTTGTCCAGCACGGAGTTTCTCCAGCGCGGAGTTTCTCCAGCCCGGAGTTTCTCCAGCGCAGATTTTATGCAGCACGGAGTTTCTCCAACGCGGAGTTTCTCCAGCGTAGAGTTTCTCCAGCGCGGACTTTTCTCCAACGCGGACTTTCATCACCAACGCGGAGTTTCTCCATCGCGGAGTTTGTCCGTCGCGGAGTTTCTCCATCGCGGAGTTTCTCCAGCGCGGAGTTTATTCAACGCGGAGTTTCTCCAGCGCGGACTTTCTCCAACGCGGACTTTCTTCAACGCGGTGTTTCTCAACGCGGACTTTCTCCAACGCGGACTTTCTCCAACGCGGACATTCTCCAACGCGGACTTTCTCCAACGCGGAGTTTCTCCAGCGCGGTGTGTTTCAAGCGCGGAGTTTCTCCAACGCGGAGCTTCTCCAACGCGCCGTTTCTCCAACGCGAAGTCTCCCCAACACGGAGTTTCTCCAGCGCGGAGTGTCTCCATCGCGGAGTTTCCCCATCGCGGACACTCTCCAACGCGGACTTTCTCCAACGCGGAGTTTCTCCAACGCGCAGTTTCTCCAACGCGAAGTTTCTCCAGAGCGGAGTTTCTCCAACACGGAGTTTCTCCTGCGCAGAGGTTGTCCAGCACGGAGTTTCTCCAGCGCGGAGTTTCTCCAGCCCGGAGTTTCTCCAGCGCAGATTTTATGCAGCACGGAGTTTCTCCAGCGCGGAGTTTCTCCAACGAGGAGTTGCTCCAGCGCGGAGTTTCTCCAGCGTAGAATTTCTCCAGAGCGGACTTTTCGCCAACGCGGAGTTTCTCCATCGCGGAGTTTGTCCGTCGCGGAGTTTCTCCATCGCGGAGTTTCTCCAGCGCGGAGTTTATACAACGCGGAGTATCTACAGCGCGGACTTTCTCCAATGCGGACTTTCTTCAACGCGAAGTTTCTCCAACGCGAACTTTCTCCAACGCGGACTTCCTCCAACGCGGACCTTCTCCAACGCGGACTTTCTCCAACGCGGAGTTTCTCCAGCGCGGTGTGTTTCAAGTGCGGAGTTTCTCCAACGCGGAGAATCTCCAACGCGCCGTTTCTTCAACGCGAAGTTTCTCCAAGGCGGAGTTTCTACAACACGGAGTTTCTCCAACGCGGACTTTCTCCAACGCGGACATTCTCCGACGCGGACTTTCTCCAACGCGGAGTTTCTCCAGCGCGGTGTGTTTCAAGCGCGGAGTTTCTCTAACGCGGAGTTTCTCCAACGCGCCGTTTCTTCAAAGCGAAGTTTCTCCAAGGCGGAGTTTCTCCAACGCGAAGTTTCTCCAACACGGAGTTTCTCCAAAACGGAGTTTCTCCAGCGCGGAGTGTCTCCATCGCGGAGTTTCTCCAGTTCGGAGTTTCTCAAACGCGGAGTTTCTCCAGCGCGGAGTTTCTCCATCGCGGACTCTCTCCAACAAGAACTTTCTCCAACGCGGACTTTCTCCAACGTGGTGTTTCTCCAGCGCGGAGTTTCTCCAACACGGAATTTCTCCTGCGCAGAGTTTGTCCAGCACGGAGTTTCTCCAGCGCGGAGTTTCTCCAGCCCGGAGTTTCTCCAGCGCAGATTTTATGCAGCACGGAGTTTCTCCAGCGCGGAGTTTCTCCAACGCGGATTAGCTCCAGCGAGGAGTTTCTCCAGCGTAGAGTTTCTCCAGAGCGGACTTTTCTCCAACGCGGAGTTTCTCCATCGCGGAGTTTGTCCGTCGCGGAGTTTCTCCATCGCGGAGTTTCTCCAGCGCGGAGTTTATACAACGCGGAGTTTCTCCAGCGCGGACTTTCTCCAACGCGGACCTTCTCCGACGCGGACTTTCTCCAACGCGGAGTTTCTCCAGCGCGGTGTGTTTCAAGCGCGGAGTTTCTCCAACGCGGAGTATCTCCAACGCGCCGTTTCTTCAACGCGAAGTTTCTCCAAGGCGGAATTTCTACAACATGGAGTTTCTCCAACGCGGACTTTCTTCAACGCGGACCTTCTCCGACGCGGACTTTCTCCAACGCGGAGTTTCTCCAGCGCGGTGTGTTTCAAGCGCGGAGTTTCTCTAACGCGGAGTTTCTCCAACGCGCCGTTTTTTCAAAGCGAAGTTTCTCCAAGGCGGAGTTTCTCCAACACGGAGTTTCTCCAACACGGAGTTTCTCCAGCGCGGAGTTTCTCCAGCCCGGAGTTCTCCAGCGTAGAGTTTCTCCAGCGCGGACTTTTCTCCAACGCGGACTTTCATCACCAACGCGGAGTTTCTCCATCGCGGAGTTTGTCCGTCGCGGAGTTTCTCCATCGCGGAGTTTCTCCAGCGCGGAGTTTATCCAACGCGGAGTTTCTCCAGCGCGGACTTTCTCCAGCGCGGAGTTTATCCAACGAGGAGTTTCTCCAGCGCGGACTTTCTCCAACGCGGACTTTATTCAACGCGGAGTTTCTCCAACGCGGACTTTCTCCAACGCGGACTTTCTCCAACGCGGACATTCTCCAACGCGGACTTTCTCCAACGCGGAGCTTCTCCAACGCGCCGTTTCTCCAACGCGGTCTCCCCAACACGGAGTTTCTCCAGCGCGGAGTGTCTCCATCGCGGAGTTTCCCCAGTTCGGAGTTTCTCCAGCGCGGACTTTCTCCAACGCCGACTTTCTTCAACGCGGAGTTTCTCCAACGCGGACTTTCTCCAACGCGGACTTTCTCCAACGCGGACATTCTCCAACGCGGACTTTCTCCAACGCGGAGTTTCTCCAGCGCGGTGTGTTTCAAGCGCGGAGTTTCTCCAACGCGGAGCTTCTCCAACGCGCCGTTTCTCCAACGCGAAGTCTCCCCAACACGGAGTTTCTCCAGCGCGGAGTGTCTCCATCGCGGAGTTTCCCCAGTTCGGAGTTTCTCAAACGCAGAGTTTCTCCAGCGCGGAGTTTCCCCATTGCGGACACTCTCCAACGCGGACTTTCTCCAACGCGGAGTTTCTCCAACGCGGAGTTTCTCCAACGCGCAGTTTCTCCAACGCGAAGTTTCTCCAGCGCGGAGTTTCTCCAACACGGAGTTTCTCCAGCGCGGAGTTTCTCCAGCCCGGAGTTTCTCCAGCGCAGATTTTATGCAGCACGGAGTTTCTCCAGCGCGGAGTTTCTCCAACGAGGAGTTGCTCCAGCGCGGAGTTTATACAACGCGGAGTTTCTACAGCGCGGACTTTCTCCAATGCGGACTTTCTTCAACGCGAAGTTTCTCCAACGCGGACTTTCTCCAACGCGGACTTCCTCCAACGCGGACCTTCTCCAACGCGGACTTTCTCCAACGCGGAGTTTCTCCAGCGCGGTGTGTTTCAAGTGCGGAGTTTCTCCAACGCGGAGAATCTCCAACGCGCCGTTTCTTCAACGCGAAGTTTCTCCAAGGCGGAGTTTCTACAACACGGATTTTCTCCAACGCGGACTTTCTCCAACGCGGACATTCTCCAACGCAGAGTTTCTCCAGCGCGGTGTGTTTCAAGCGCGGAGTTTCTCTAACGCGGAGTTTCTCCAACGCGCCGTTTCTTCAAAGCGAAGTTTCTCCAAGGCGGAGTTTCTCCAACGCGAAGTTTCTCCAACACGGAGTTTCTCCAAAACGGAGTTTCTCCAGCGCGGAGTGTCTCCATCGCGGAGTTTCTCCAGTTCGGAGTTTCTCAAACGCGGAGTTTCTCCAGCGCGGAGTTTCTCCATCGCGGACTCTCTCCAACAAGGACTTTCTCCAACGCGGACTTTCTCCAACGTGGAGTTTCTCCAACGCGGAGTTTCTCCAACGCGGATTTGCTCCAGCGAGGAGTTTCTCCAGCGTAGAGTTTCTCCAGAGCGGACTTTTCTCCAACGCGGAGTTTCTCCATCGCGGAGTTTGTCCGTCGCGGAGTTTCTCCATCGCAGAGTTTCTCCAGCGCGGAGTTTATACAACGCGGAGTTTCTCCAGCGCGGACTTTCTCCAACGCGGACCTTCTCCGACGCGGACTTTCTCCAACGCGGAGTTTCTCCAGCGCGGTGTGTTTCAAGCGCGGAGTTTCTCTAACGCGGAGTTTCTCCAGCGCGGACTTCCTCCAAAGCGGACCTTCTGCAACGCGGACTTTCTCCAACGCGGACCTTCTCTGACGCGGACTTTCTCCAACGCGGAGTTTCTCCAGCGCGGTGTGTTTCAAGCGCGGAGTTTCTCTAACGCGGAGTTTCTCCAACGCGCCGTTTCTTCAAAGCGAAGTTTCTCCAAGGCGGAGTTTCTCCAACGCGAAGTTTCTCCAGCGCGGACTTCCTCCAATGCGGACCTTCTCCAACGCGGACTTTCTCCAACGCGGACCTTCTCTGACGCGGACTTTCTCCAACGCGGAGTTTCTCCAGCGCGGACTTCCTCCAACGCGGACCTTCTCCAACGCGGACTTTCTCCAACGCGGAGTTTCTCCAGCGCGGTGTGTTTCAAGTGCGGAGTTTCTCCAACGCGGAGAATCTCCAACGCGCCGTTTCTTCAACGCGAAGTTTCTCCAAGGCGGAGTTTCTACAACACGGAGTTTCTCCAACGCGGACTTTCTCCAACGCGGACATTCTCCGACGCGGACTTTCTCCAACGCGGAGTTTCTCCAGCGCGGTGTGTTTCAAGCGCGGAGTTTCTCTAACGCGGAGTTTCTCCAACGCGCCGTTTCTTCAAAGCGAAGTTTCTCCAAGGCGGAGTTTCTCCAACGCGAAGTTTCTCCAACACGGAGTTTCTCCAAAACGGAGTTTCTCCAGCGCGGAGTGTCTCCATCGCGGAGTTTCTCCAGTTCGGAGTTTCTCAAACGCGGAGTTTCTCCAGCGCGGAGTTTCTCCATCGCGGACTCTCTCCAACAAGAACTTTCTCCAACGCGGACTTTCTCCAACGTGGTGTTTCTTCAACGCGGAGTTTCTCCAACGCGCAGTTTCTGCAACGCGAAGTTTCTCCAGCGCGGAGTTTCCCCAACACGGAATTTCTCCTGCGCAGAGTTTGTCCAGCACGGAGTTTCTCCAGCGCGGAGTTTCTCCAGCCCGGAGTTTCTCCAGCGCAGATTTTATGCAGCACGGAGTTTCTCCAGGGCGGAGTTTCTCCAACGCGGAGTTGCTCCAGCGCGGAGTTCCTCCAGCGTAGAATTTCTCCAGAGCGGACTTTTCTCCAACGCGGAGTTTCTCCATCGCGGAGTTTGTCCGTCGCGGAGTTTCTCCATCGCGGAGTTTCTCCAGCGCGGAGTTTATACAACGCGGAGTTTCTACAGCGCGGACGTTCTCCAATGCGGACTTTCTTCAACGCGAAGTTTCTCCAACGCGGACTTTCTCCAACGCGGACTTCCTCCAATGCGGACCTTCTCCAACGCGGACTTTCTCCAACGCGGACCTTCTCTGACGCGGACTTTCTCCAACGCGGAGTTTCTCCAGCGCGGTGTGTTTCAAGCGCGGAGTTTCTCTAACGCGGAGTTTCTCCAACGCGCCGTTTCTTCAAAGCGAAGTTTCTCCAAGGCGGAGTTTCTCCAACGCGAAGTTTCCCCAACACGGAGTTTGTCCAACACGGAGTTTCTCCAGCACGGAGTTTCTCCAGCGCGGAGTGTCTCCATCGCGGAGTTTCTCCAGTTCGGAGCTTCTCAAACGCGGAGTTTCTCCAGCGCGGAGTTTCTCCATCGCGGACTTTCTCCAACGCGGACCTTCTCCGACGCGGACTTTCTCCAACGCGGAGTTTCTCCAGCGCGGTGTGTTTCAAGCGCGGAGTTTCTCCAGCGCGGAGTTTGTCCAACACGGAGTTTCTCCAGCGCGGAGCTTCTCCAGCCCGGAGTTTCTCCAGCGCAGATTTTATGCAGCACGGAGTTTCTCCAGCGCGGAGTTTCTCCAACGCGGATTAGCTCCAGCGAGGAGTTTCTCCAGCGTAGAGTTTCTCCAGAGCGGACTTTTCTCCAACGCGGAGTTTCTCCATCGCGGAGTTTGTCCGTCGCGGAGTTTCTCCATCGCGGAGTTTCTCCAGCGCGGAGTTTATACAACGCGGAGTTTCTCAGGCGCGGACTTTCTCCAACGCGGACCTTCTCCGACGCGGACTTTCTCCAACGCGGAGTTTCTCCAGCGCGGTGTGTTTCAAGCGCGGAGTTTCTCCAACGCGGAGTATCTCCAACGCGCCGTTTCTTCAACGCGAAGTTTCTCCAAGGCGGAATTTCTACAACATGGAGTTTCTCCAACGCGGACTTTCTTCAACGCGGACCTTCTCCGACGCGGACTTTCTCCAACGCGGAGTTTCTCCAGCGCGGTGTGTTTCAAGCGCGGAGTTTCCCTAACGCGGAGTTTCTCCAACGCGCCGTTTTTTCAAAGCGAAGTTTCTCCAAGGCGGAGTTTCTCCAACACAGAGTTTCTCCAACACGGAGTTTCTCCAGCGCGCAGTTTCTCCACCGCGGAGTATCTCCAGCGTGGAGTTTCTCCAGTTCAGAGTTTCTCAAACGCGGAGTTTCTCCAGCGCGGAGTTTCTCCAGCGCGGAGTTTCTCCAGCCCGGAGTTCTCCAGCGTAGAGTTTCTCCAGCGCGGAGTTTATCCAACGAGGAGTTTCTCCAGCGCGGACTTTCTCCAACGCGGACTTTATTCAACGCGGAGTTTCTCCAACGCGGACTTTCTCCAACGCGGACATTCTCCAACGCGGACTTTCTCCAACGCGGAGCTTCTCCAACGCGCCGTTTCTCCAACGCGGTCTCCCCAACACGGAGTTTCTCCAGCGCGGAGTGTCTCCATCGCGGAGTTTCCCCAGTTCGGAGTTTCTCCAGCGCGGACTTTCTCCAACGCGGACTTTCTTCAACGCGGAGTTTCTCCAACGCGGACTTTCTCCAACGCGGACTTTCTCCAACGCGGACATTCTCCAACGCGGACTTTCTCCAACGCGGAGTTTCTCCAGCGCGGTGTGTTTCAAGCGCGGAGTTTCTCCAACGCGGAGCTTCTCCAACGCGCCGTTTCTCCAACGCGAAGTCTCCCCAACACGGAGTTTCTCCAGCGCGGAGTGTCTCCATCGCGGAGTTTCCCCAGTTCGGAGTTTCTCAAACGCAGAGTTTCTCCAGCGCGGAGTTTCCCCATCGCGGACACTCTCCAACGCGGACTTTCTCCAACGCGGAGTTTCTCCAACGCGGAGTTTCTCCAACGCGCAGTTTCTCCAACGCGAAGTTTCTCCAGCGCGGAGTTTCTCCAACACGGAGTTTCTCCTGCGCAGAGTTTGTCCAGCACGGAGTTTCTCCAGCGCGGAGTTTCTCCAGCCCGGAGTTTCTCCAGCGCAGATTTTATGCAGCACGGAGTTTCTCCAGCGCGGAGTTTCTCCAACGAGGAGTTGCTCCAGCGCGGAGTTTCTCCAGCGTAGAATTTCTCCAGAGCGGACTTTTCTCCAACGCGGAGTTTCTCCATCGCGGAGTTTGTCCGTCGCGGAGTTTCTCCAACGCGGACTTTCTCCAACGCGGACTTCCTCCAACGCGGACCTTCTCCAACGCGGACTTTCTCCAACGCGGAGTTTCTCCAGCGCGGTGTGTTTCAAGTGCGGAGTTTCTCCAACGCGGAGAATCTCCAACGCGCCGTTTCTTCAACGCGAAGTTTCTCCAAGGCGGAGTTTCTACAACACGGATTTTCTCCAACGTGGACTTTCTCCAACGCGGACATTCTCCAACGCAGAGTTTCTCCAGCGCGGTGTGTTTCAAGCGCGGAGTTTCTCTAACGCGGAGTTTCTCCAACGCGCCGTTTCTTCAAAGCGAAGTTTCTCCAAGGCGGAGTTTCTCCAACGCGAAGTTTCTCCAACACGGAGTTTCTCCAAAACGGAGTTTCTCCAGCGCGGAGTGTCTCCATCGCGGAGTTTCTCCAGTTCGGAGTTTCTCAAACGCGGAGTTTCTCCAGCGCGGAGTTTCTCCATCGCGGACTCTCTCCAACAAGGACTTTCTCCAACGCGGACTTTCTCCAACGTGGAGTTTCTCCAACGCGGAGTTTCTCCAACGCGGATTTGCTCCAGCGAGGAGTTTCTCCAGCGTAGAGTTTCTCCAGAGCGGACTTTTCTCCAACGCGGAGTTTCTCCATCGCGGAGTTTGGCCGTCGCGGAGTTTCTCCATCGCAGAGTTTCTCCAGCGCGGAGTTTATACAACGCGGAGTTTCTCCAGCGCGGACTTTCTCCAACGCGGACCTTCTCCGACGCGGACTTTCTCCAACGCGGAGTTTCTCCAGCGCGGTGTGTTTCAAGCGCAGAGTTTCTCCAACGCGGAGTATCTCCAACGTGCCGTTTCTTCAACGCGAAGTTTCTCCAAGGCGGAATTTCTACAACACGGAGTTTCTCCAACGCGGACTTTCTCCAACGCGGAGTTTCTCCAGCGCGGACTTCCTCCAATGCGGACCTTCTCCAACGCGGACTTTCTCCAACGCGGACCTTCTCTGACGCGGACTTTCTCCAACGCGGAGTTTCTCCAGCGCGGTGTGTTTCAAGCGCGGAGTTTCTCTAACGCGGAGTTTCTCCAACGCGCCGTTTCTTCAAAGCGAAGTTTCTCCAAGGCGGAGTTTCTCCAACGCGAAGTTTCTCCAGCGCGGACTTCCTCCAATGCGGACCTTCTCCAACGCGGACTTTCTCCAACGCGGACCTTCTCTGACGCGGACTTTCTCCAACGCGGAGTATCTCCAGCGCGGTGTGTTTCAAGCGCGGAGTTTCTCTAACGCGGAGTTTCTCCAACGCGCCGTTTCTTCAAAGCGAAGTTTCTCCAACGCGGACTTTCTCCAACGCGGACCTTCTCTGACGCGGAGTTTCTCCAGCGCGGTGTGTTTCAAGCGCGGAGTTTCTCTAACGCGGAGTTTCTCCAACGCGCCGTTTCTTCAAAGCGAAGTTTCTCCAGCACGGAGTTTCTCCAGCGCGGAGTGTCTCCATCGCGGAGTTTCTCCAGTTCGGAGCTTCTCAAACGCGGAGTTTCTCCAGCGCGGAGTTTCTCCATCGCGGACTTTCTCCAACGCGGACCTTCTCCGACGCGGACTTTCTCCAACGCGGAGTTTCTCCAGCGCGGTGTGTTTCAAGCGCGGACTTTCTCCAACGCCGAGTTTCTCCAACGCGGAGTTTCTCCAACGCGCAGTTTCTCCAACGCGAAGTTTCTCCAGCGCGGAGTTTCTCCAACACGGAGTTTCTCCAGCGCGGAGTTTGTCCAACACGGAGTTTCTCCAGCGCGGAGCTTCTCCAGCCCGGAGTTTCTCCAGCGCAGATTTTATGCAGCACGGAGTTTCTCCAGCGCGGAGTTTCTCCAACGCGGATTAGCTCCAGCGAGGAGTTTCTCCAGCGTAGAGTTTCTCCAGAGCGGACTTTTCTCCAACGCGGAGTTTCTCCATCGCGGAGTTTGTCCGTCGCGGAGTTTCTCCATCGCGGAGTTTCTCCAGCGCGGAGTTTATACAACGCGGAGTTTCTCAGGCGCGGACTTTCTCCAACGCGGACCTTCTCCGACGCGGACTTTCTCCAACGCGGAGTTTCTCCAGCGCGGTGTGTTTCAAGCGCGGAGTTTCTCCAACGCGGAGTATCTCCAACGCGCCGTTTCTTCAACGCGAAGTTTCTCCAAGGCGGAATTTCTACAACATGGAGTTTCTCCAACGCGGACTTTCTTCAACGCGGACCTTCTCCGACGCGGACTTTCTCCAACGCGGAGTTTCTCCAGCGCGGTGTGTTTCAAGCGCGGAGTTTCCCTAACGCGGAGTTTCTCCAACGCGCCGTTTTTTCAAAGCGAAGTTTCTCCAAGGCGGAGTTTCTCCAACACGGAGTTTCTCCATCGCGGACTCTCTCCAACAAGAACTTTCTCCAACGCGGACTTTCTCCAACGTGGTGTTTCTTCAACGCGGAGTTTCTCCAACGCGCAGTTTCTGCAACGCGAAGTTTCTCCAGCGCGGAGTTTCCCCAACACGGAATTTCTCCTGCGCAGAGTTTGTCCAGCACGGAGTTTCTCCAGCGCGGAGTTTCTCCAGCCCGGAGTTTCTCCAGCGCAGATTTTATGCAGCACGGAGTTTCTCCAGGGCGGAGTTTCTCCAACGCGGAGTTGCTCCAGCGCGGAGTTCCTCCAGCGTAGAATTTCTCCAGAGCGGACTTTTCTCCAACGCGGAGTTTCTCCATCGCGGAGTTTGTCCGTCGCGGAGTTTCTCCATCGCGGAGTTTCTCCAGCGCGGAGTTTATACAACGCGGAGTTTCTACAGCGCGGACGTTCTCCAATGCGGACTTTCTTCAACGCGAAGTTTCTCCAACGCGGACTTTCTCCAACGCGGACTTCCTCCAATGCGGACCTTCTCCAACGCGGACTTTCTCCAACGCGGACCTTCTCTGACGCGGACTTTCTCCAACGCGGAGTTTCTCCAGCGCGGTGTGTTTCAAGCGCGGAGTTTCTCTAACGCGGAGTTTCTCCAACGCGCCGTTTCTTCAAAGCGAAGTTTCTCCAAGGCGGAGTTTCTCCAACGCGAAGTTTCCCCAACACGGAGTTTGTCCAACACGGAGTTTCTCCAGCACGGAGTTTCTCCAGCGCGGAGTGTCTCCATCGCGGAGTTTCTCCAGTTCGGAGCTTCTCAAACGCGGAGTTTCTCCAGCGCGGAGTTTCTCCATCGCGGACTTTCTCCAACGCGGACCTTCTCCGACGCGGACTTTCTCCAACGCGGAGTTTCTCCAGCGCGGTGTGTTTCAAGCGCGGAGTTTCTCCAGCGCGGAGTTTGTCCAACACGGAGTTTCTCCAGCGCGGAGCTTCTCCAGCCCGGAGTTTCTCCAGCGCAGATTTTATGCAGCACGGAGTTTCTCCAGCGCGGAGTTTCTCCAACGCGGATTAGCTCCAGCGAGGAGTTTCTCCAGCGTAGAGTTTCTCCAGAGCGGACTTTTCTCCAACGCGGAGTTTCTCCATCGCGGAGTTTGTCCGTCGCGGAGTTTCTCCATCGCGGAGTTTCTCCAGCGCGGAGTTTATACAACGCGGAGTTTCTCAGGCGCGGACTTTCTCCAACGCGGACCTTCTCCGACGCGGACTTTCTCCAACGCGGAGTTTCTCCAGCGCGGTGTGTTTCAAGCGCGGAGTTTCTCCAACGCGGAGTATCTCCAACGCGCCGTTTCTTCAACGCGAAGTTTCTCCAAGGCGGAATTTCTACAACATGGAGTTTCTCCAACGCGGACTTTCTTCAACGCGGACCTTCTCCGACGCGGACTTTCTCCAACGCGGAGTTTCTCCAGCGCGGTGTGTTTCAAGCGCGGAGTTTCCCTAACGCGGAGTTTCTCCAACGCGCCGTTTTTTCAAAGCGAAGTTTCTCCAAGGCGGAGTTTCTCCAACACAGAGTTTCTCCAACACGGAGTTTCTCCAGCGCGCAGTTTCTCCACCGCGGAGTATCTCCAGCGTGGAGTTTCTCCAGTTCAGAGTTTCTCAAACGCGGAGTTTCTCCAGCGCGGAGTTTCTCCAGCGCGGAGTTTCTCCAGCCCGGAGTTCTCCAGCGTAGAGTTTCTCCAGCGCGGACTTTTCTCCAACGCGGACTTTCATCACCAACGCGGAGTTTCTCCATCGCGGAGTTTGTCCGTCGCGGAGTTTCTCCATCGCGGAGTTTCTCCAGCGCGGAGTTTATCCAACGCGGAGTTTCTCCAGCGCGGACTTTCTCCAGCGCGGAGTTTATCCAACGAGGAGTTTCTCCAGCGCGGACTTTCTCCAACGCGGACTTTATTCAACGCGGAGTTTCTCCAACGCGGACTTTCTCCAACGCGGACATTCTCCAACGCGGACTTTCTCCAACGCGGAGCTTCTCCAACGCGCCGTTTCTCCAACGCGGTCTCCCCAACACGGAGTTTCTCCAGCGCGGAGTGTCTCCATCGCGGAGTTTCCCCAGTTCGGAGTTTCTCCAGCGCGGACTTTCTCCAACGCGGACTTTCTTCAACGCGGAGTTTCTCCAACGCGGACTTTCTCCAACGCGGACTTTCTCCAACGCGGACATTCTCCAACGCGGACTTTCTCCAACGCGGAGTTTCTCCAGCGCGGTGTGTTTCAAGCGCGGAGTTTCTCCAACGCGGAGCTTCTCCAACGCGCCGTTTCTCCAACGCGAAGTCTCCCCAACACGGAGTTTCTCCAGCGCGGAGTGTCTCCATCGCGGAGTTTCCCCAGTTCGGAGTTTCTCAAACGCAGAGTTTCTCCAGCGCGGAGTTTCCCCATCGCGGACACTCTCCAACGCGGACTTTCTCCAACGCGGAGTTTCTCCAACGCGGAGTTTCTCCAACGCGCAGTTTCTCCAACGCGAAGTTTCTCCAGCGCGGAGTTTCTCCAACACGGAGTTTCTCCTGCGCAGAGTTTGTCCAGCACGGAGTTTCTCCAGCGCGGAGTTTCTCCAGCCCGGAGTTTCTCCAGCGCAGATTTTATGCAGCACGGAGTTTCTCCAGCGCGGAGTTTCTCCAACGAGGAGTTGCTCCAGCGCGGAGTTTCTCCAGCGTAGAATTTCTCCAGAGCGGACTTTTCTCCAACGCGGAGTTTCTCCATCGCGGAGTTTGTCCGTCGCGGAGTTTCTCCATCGCGGAGTTTCTCCAGCGCGGAGTTTATACAACGCGGAGTTTCTACAGCGCGGACTTTCTCCAATGCGGACTTTCTTCAACGCGAAGTTTCTCCAACGCGGACTTTCTCCAACGCGGACTTCCTCCAACGCGGACCTTCTCCAACGCGGACTTTCTCCAACGCGGAGTTTCTCCAGCGCGGTGTGTTTCAAGTGCGGAGTTTCTCCAACGCGGAGAATCTCCAACGCGCCGTTTCTTCAACGCGAAGTTTCTCCAAGGCGGAGTTTCTACAACACGGATTTTCTCCAACGTGGACTTTCTCCAACGCGGACATTCTCCAACGCAGAGTTTCTCCAGCGCGGTGTGTTTCAAGCGCGGAGTTTCTCTAACGCGGAGTTTCTCCAACGCGCCGTTTCTTCAAAGCGAAGTTTCTCCAAGGCGGAGTTTCTCCAACGCGAAGTTTCTCCAACACGGAGTTTCTCCAAAACGGAGTTTCTCCAAAACGGAGTTTCTCCAGCGCGGAGTGTCTCCATCGCGGAGTTTCTCCAGTTCGGAGTTTCTCAAACGCGGAGTTTCTCCAGCGCGGAGTTTCTCCATCGCGGACTCTCTCCAACAAGGACTTTCTCCAACGCGGACTTTCTCCAACGTGGAGTTTCTCCAACGCGGAGTTTCTCCAACGCGGATTTGCTCCAGCGAGGAGTTTCTCCAGCGTAGAGTTTCTCCAGAGCGGACTTTTCTCCAACGCGGAGTTTCTCCATCGCGGAGTTTGGCCGTCGCGGAGTTTCTCCATCGCAGAGTTTCTCCAGCGCGGAGTTTATACAACGCGGAGTTTCTCCAGCGCGGACTTTCTCCAACGCGGACCTTCTCCGACGCGGACTTTCTCCAACGCGGAGTTTCTCCAGCGCGGTGTGTTTCAAGCGCAGAGTTTCTCCAACGCGGAGTATCTCCAACGTGCCGTTTCTTCAACGCGAAGTTTCTCCAAGGCGGAATTTCTACAACACGGAGTTTCTCCAACGCGGACTTTCTCCAACGCGGAGTTTCTCCAGCGCGGACTTCCTCCAATGCGGACCTTCTCCAACGCGGACTTTCTCCAACGCGGACCTTCTCTGACGCGGACTTTCTCCAACGCGGAGTTTCTCCAGCGCGGTGTGTTTCAAGCGCGGAGTTTCTCTAACGCGGAGTTTCTCCAACGCGCCGTTTCTTCAAAGCGAAGTTTCTCCAAGGCGGAGTTTCTCCAACGCGAAGTTTCTCCAGCGCGGACTTCCTCCAATGCGGACCTTCTCCAACGCGGACTTTCTCCAACGCGGACCTTCTCTGACGCGGACTTTCTCCAACGCGGAGTATCTCCAGCGCGGTGTGTTTCAAGCGCGGAGTTTCTCTAACGCGGAGTTTCTCCAACGCGCCGTTTCTTCAAAGCGAAGTTTCTCCAACGCGGACTTTCTCCAACGCGGACCTTCTCTGACGCGGAGTTTCTCCAGCGCGGTGTGTTTCAAGCGCGGAGTTTCTCTAACGCGGAGTTTCTCCAACGCGCCGTTTCTTCAAAGCGAAGTTTCTCCAGCACGGAGTTTCTCCAGCGCGGAGTGTCTCCATCGCGGAGTTTCTCCAGTTCGGAGCTTCTCAAACGCGGAGTTTCTCCAGCGCGGAGTTTCTCCATCGCGGACTTTCTCCAACGCGGACCTTCTCCGACGCGGACTTTCTCCAACGCGGAGTTTCTCCAGCGCGGTGTGTTTCAAGCGCGGACTTTCTCCAACGCCGAGTTTCTCCAACGCGGAGTTTCTCCAACGCGCAGTTTCTCCAACGCGAAGTTTCTCCAGCGCGGAGTTTCTCCAACACGGAGTTTCTCCAGCGCGGAGTTTGTCCAACACGGAGTTTCTCCAGCGCGGAGCTTCTCCAGCCCGGAGTTTCTCCAGCGCAGATTTTATGCAGCACGGAGTTTCTCCAGCGCGGAGTTTCTCCAACGCGGATTAGCTCCAGCGAGGAGTTTCTCCAGCGTAGAGTTTCTCCAGAGCGGACTTTTCTCCAACGCGGAGTTTCTCCATCGCGGAGTTTGTCCGTCGCGGAGTTTCTCCATCGCGGAGTTTCTCCAGCGCGGAGTTTATACAACGCGGAGTTTCTCAGGCGCGGACTTTCTCCAACGCGGACCTTCTCCGACGCGGACTTTCTCCAACGCGGAGTTTCTCCAGCGCGGTGTGTTTCAAGCGCGGAGTTTCTCCAACGCGGAGTATCTCCAACGCGCCGTTTCTTCAACGCGAAGTTTCTCCAAGGCGGAATTTCTACAACATGGAGTTTCTCCAACGCGGACTTTCTTCAACGCGGACCTTCTCCGACGCGGACTTTCTCCAACGCGGAGTTTCTCCAGCGCGGTGTGTTTCAAGCGCGGAGTTTCCCTAACGCGGAGTTTCTCCAACGCGCCGTTTTTTCAAAGCGAAGTTTCTCCAAGGCGGAGTTTCTCCAACACGGAGTTTCTCCAACACGGAGTTTCTCCAGCGCGCAGTTTCTCCACCGCGGAGTATCTCCAGCGTGGAGTTTCTCCAGTTCAGAGTTTCTCAAACGCGGAGTTTCTCCAGCGCGGAGTTTCTCCAGCGCGGAGTTTCTCCAGCCCGGAGTTCTCCAGCGTAGAGTTTCTCCAGCGCGGACTTTTCTCCAACGCGGACTTTCATCACCAACGCGGAGTTTCTCCATCGCGGAGTTTGTCCGTCGCGGAGTTTCTCCATCGCGGAGTTTCTCCAGCGCGGAGTTTATCCAACGCGGAGTTTCTCCAGCGCGGACTTTCTCCAGCGCGGAGTTTATCCAACGAGGAGTTTCTCCAGCGCGGACTTTCTCCAACGCGGACTTTATTCAACGCGGAGTTTCTCCAACGCGGACTTTCTCCAACGCGGACATTCTCCAACGCGGACTTTCTCCAACGCGGAGCTTCTCCAACGCGCCGTTTCTCCAACGCGGTCTCCCCAACACGGAGTTTCTCCAGCGCGGAGTGTCTCCATCGCGGAGTTTCCCCAGTTCGGAGTTTCTCCAGCGCGGACTTTCTCCAACGCGGACTTTCTTCAACGCGGAGTTTCTCCAACGCGGACTTTCTCCAACGCGGACTTTCTCCAACGCGGACATTCTCCAACGCGGACTTTCTCCAACGCGGAGTTTCTCCAGCGCGGTGTGTTTCAAGCGCGGAGTTTCTCCAACGCGGAGCTTCTCCAACGCGCCGTTTCTCCAACGCGAAGTCTCCCCAACACGGAGTTTCTCCAGCGCGGAGTGTCTCCATCGCGGAGTTTCCCCAGTTCGGAGTTTCTCCAGCGCGGACTTTCTCCAACGCGGACTTTCTTCAACGCGGAGTTTCTCCAGCGCGGAGTTTCCCCATCGCGGACACTCTCCAACGCGGACTTTCTCCAACGCGGAGTTTCTCCAACGCGGAGTTTCTCCAACGCGCAGTTTCTCCAACGCGAAGTTTCTCCAGCGCGGAGTTTCTCCAACACGGAGTTTCTCCTGCGCAGAGTTTGTCCAGCACGGAGTTTCTCCAGCGCGGAGTTTCTCCAGCCCGGAGTTTCTCCAGCGCAGATTTTATGCAGCACGGAGTTTCTCCAGCGCGGAGTTTCTCCAACGAGGAGTTGCTCCAGCGCGGAGTTTCTCCAGCGTAGAATTTCTCCAGAGCGGACTTTTCTCCAACGCGGAGTTTCTCCATCGCGGAGTTTGTCCGTCGCGGAGTTTCTCCATCGCGGAGTTTCTCCAGCGCGGAGTTTATACAACGCGGAGTTTCTACAGCGCGGACTTTCTCCAATGCGGACTTTCTTCAACGCGAAGTTTCTCCAACGCGGACTTTCTCCAACGCGGACTTCCTCCAACGCGGACCTTCTCCAACGCGGACTTTCTCCAACGCGGAGTTTCTCCAGCGCGGTGTGTTTCAAGTGCGGAGTTTCTCCAACGCGGAGAATCTCCAACGCGCCGTTTCTTCAACGCGAAGTTTCTCCAAGGCGGAGTTTCTACAACACGGATTTTCTCCAACGTGGACTTTCTCCAACGCGGACATTCTCCAACGCAGAGTTTCTCCAGCGCGGTGTGTTTCAAGCGCGGAGTTTCTCTAACGCGGAGTTTCTCCAACGCGCCGTTTCTTCAAAGCGAAGTTTCTCCAAGGCGGAGTTTCTCCAACGCGAAGTTTCTCCAACACGGAGTTTCTCCAAAACGGAGTTTCTCCAGCGCGGAGTGTCTCCATCGCGGAGTTTCTCCAGTTCGGAGTTTCTCAAACGCGGAGTTTCTCCAGCGCGGAGTTTCTCCATCGCGGACTCTCTCCAACAAGGACTTTCTCCCACGCGGACTTTCTCCAACGTGGAGTTTCTCCAACGCGGAGTTTCTCCAACGCAGATTTGCTCCAGCGAGGAGTTTCTCCAGCGTAGAGTTTCTCCAGAGCGGACTTTTCTCCAACGCGGAGTTTCTCCATCGCGGAGTTTGGCCGTCGCGGAGTTTCTCCATCGCAGAGTTTCTCCAGCGCGGAGTTTATACAACGCGGAGTTTCTCCAGCGCGGACTTTCTCCAAGGCGGACCTTCTCCGACGCGGACTTTCTCCAACGCGGAGTTTCTCCAGCGCGGTGTGTTTCAAGCGCGGAGTTTCTCCAACGCGGAGTATCTCCAACGTGCCGTTTCTTCAACGCGAAGTTTCTCCAAGGCGGAATTTCTACAACACGGAGTTTCTCCAACGCGGACTTTCTCCAACGCGGAGTTTCTCCAGCGCGGACTTCCTCCAATGCGGACCTTCTCCAACGCGGACTTTCTCCAACGCGGACCTTCTCTGACGCGGACTTTCTCCAACGCGGAGTTTCTCCAGCGCGGTGTATTTCAAGCGCGGAGTTTCTCTAACGCGGAGTTTCTCCAACGCGCAGTTTCTTCAAAGCGAAGTTTCTCCAAGGCGGAGTTTCTCCAACGCGAAGTTTCTCCAGCGCGGACTTCCTCCAATGCGGACCTTGTCCAACGCGGACTTTCTCCAACGCGGACCTTCTCTGACGCGGACTTTCTCCAACGCGGAGTATCTCCAGCGCGGTGTGTTTCAAGCGCGGAGTTTCTCTAACGCGGAGTTTCTCCAACGCGCCGTTTCTTCAAAGCGAAGTTTCTCCAACGCGGACTTTCTCCAACGCGGACCTTCTCTGACGCGGAGTTTCTCCAGCGCGGTGTGTTTCAAGCGCGGAGTTTCTCCAACGCGGAGCTTCTCCAACGCGCCGTTTCTCCAACGCGAAGTCTCCCCAACACGGAGTTTCTCCAGCGCGGAGTGTCTCCATCGCGGAGTTTCCCCAGTTCGGAGTTTCTCAAACGCAGAGTTTCTCCAGCGCGGAGTTTCCCCATCGCGGACACTCTCCAACGCGGACTTTCTCCAACGCGGAGTTTCTCCAACGCGGAGTTTCTCCAACGCGCAGTTTCTCCAACGCGAAGTTTCTCCAGCGCGGAGTTTCTCCAACACGGAGTTTCTCCTGCGCAGAGTTTGTCCAGCACGGAGTTTCTCCAGCGCGGAGTTTCTCCAGCCCGGAGTTTCTCCAGCGCAGATTTTATGCAGCACGGAGTTTCTCCAGCGCGGAGTTTCTCCAACGAGGAGTTGCTCCAGCGCGGAGTTTCTCCAGCGCGGAGTTTATACAACGCGGAGTTTCTCCAGCGCGGACTTTCTCCAACGCGGACCTTCTCCGACGCGGACTTTCTCCAACGCGGAGTTTCTCCAGCGCGGTGTGTTTCAAGCGCGGAGTTTCTCCAACGCGGAGTATCTCCAACGCGCCGTTTCTTCAACGCGAAGTTTCTCCAAGGCGGAATTTCTACAACATGGAGTTTCTCCAACGCGGACTTTCTTCAACGCGGACCTTCTCCGACGCGGACTTTCTCCAACGCGGAGTTTCTCCAGCGCGGTGTGTTTCAAGCGCGGAGTTTCCCTAACGCGGAGTTTCTCCAACGCGCCGTTTTTTCAAAGCGAAGTTTCTCCAAGGCGGAGTTTCTCCAACACGGAGTTTCTCCAACACGGAGTTTCTCCAGCGCGGAGTTTCTCCACCGCGGAGTATCTCCAGCGTGGAGTTTCTCCAGTTCAGAGTTTCTCAAACGCGGAGTTTCTCCAGCGCGGAGTTTCTCCAGCGCGGAGTTTCTCCAGCCCGGAGTTCTCCAGCGTAGAGTTTCTCCAGCGCGGACTTTTCTCCAACGCGGACTTTCATCACCAACGCGGAGTTTCTCCATCGCGGAGTTTGTCCGTCGCGGAGTTTCTCCATCGCGGAGTTTCTCCAGCGCGGAGTTTATCCAACGCGGAGTTTCTCCAGCGCGGACTTTCTCCAGCGCGGAGTTTATCCAACGAGGAGTTTCTCCAGCGCGGACTTTCTCCAACGCGGACTTTATTCAACGCGGAGTTTCTCCAACGCGGACTTTCTCCAACGCGGACTTTCTTCAACGCGGAGTTTCTCCAACGCGGACTTTCTCCAACGCGGACTTTCTCCAACGCGGACATTCTCCAACGCGGACTTTCTCCAACGCGGAGTTTCTCCAGCGCGGTGTGTTTCAAGCGCGGAGTTTCTCCAACGCGGAGCTTCTCCAACGCGCCGTTTCTCCAACGCGAAGTCTCCCCAACACGGAGTTTCTCCAGCGCGGAGTGTCTCCATCGCGGAGTTTCCCCAGTTCGGAGTTTCTCAAACGCAGAGTTTCTCCAGCGCGGAGTTTCCCCATCGCGGACACTCTCCAACGCGGACTTTCTCCAACGCGGAGTTTCTCCAACGCGGAGTTTCTCCAACGCGCAGTTTCTCCAACGCGAAGTTTCTCCAGCGCGGAGTTTCTCCAACACGGAGTTTCTCCTGCGCAGAGTTTGTCCAGCACGGAGTTTCTCCAGCGCGGAGTTTCTCCAGCCCGGAGTTTCTCCAGCGCAGATTTTATGCAGCACGGAGTTTCTCCAGCGCGGAGTTTCTCCAACGAGGAGTTGCTCCAGCGCGAAGTTTCTCCAGCGTAGAATTTCTCCAGAGCGGACTTTTCTCCAACGCGGAGTTTCTCCATCGCGGAGTTTGTCCGTCGCGGAGTTTCTACATCGCGGAGTTTCTCCAGCGCGGAGTTTATACAACGCGGAGTTTCTACAGCGCGGACTTTCTCCAATGCGGACTTTCTTCAACGCGAAGTTTCTCCAACGCGGACTTTCTCCAACGTGGACTTCCTCCAACGCGGACCTTCTCCAACGCGGACTTTCTCCAACGCGGAGTTTCTCCAGCGCGGTGTGTTTCAAGTGCGGAGTTTCTCCAACGCGGAGAATCTCCAACGCGCCGTTTCTTCAACGCGAAGTTTCTCCAAGGCGGAGTTTCTACAACACGGATTTTCTCCAACGTGGACTTTCTCCAACGCGGACATTCTCCAACGCAGAGTTTCTCCAGCGCGGTGTGTTTCAAGCGCGGAGTTTCTCTAACGCGGAGTTTCTCCAACGCGCCGTTTCTTCAAAGCGAAGTTTCTCCAAGGCGGAGTTTCTCCAACGCGAAGTTTCTCCAACACGGAGTTTCTCCAAAACGGAGTTTCTCCAGCGCGGAGTGTCTCCATCGCGGAGTTTCTCCATCGCGGACTCTCTCCAACAAGGACTTTCTCCAACGCGGACTTTCTCCAACGTGGAGTTTCTCCAACGCGGAGTTTCTCCAACGCGGATTTGCTCCAGCGAGGAGTTTCTCCAGCGTAGAGTTTCTCCAGAGCGGACTTTTCTCCAACGCGGAGTTTCTCCATCGCGGAGTTTGTCCGTCGCGGAGTTTCTCCATCGCAGAGTTTCTCCAGCGCGGAGTTTATACAACGCGGAGTTTCTCCAGCGCGGACTTTCTCCAACGCGGACCTTCTCCGACGCGGACTTTCTCCAACGCGGAGTTTCTCCAGCGCGGTGTGTTTCAAGCGCGGAGTTTCTCCAACGCGGAGTATCTCCAACGTGCCGTTTCTTCAACGCGAAGTTTCTCCAAGGCGGAATTTCTACAACACGGAGTTTCTCCAACGCGGACTTTCTCCAACGCGGAGTTTCTCCAGCGTGGACTTCCTCCAATGCGGACCTTCTCCAACGCGGACTTTCTCCAACGCGGACCTTCTCTGACGCGGACTTTCTCCAACGCGGAGTTTCTCCAGCGCGGTGTGTTTCAAGCGCGGAGTTTCTCTAACGCGGAGTTTCTCCAACGCGCCGTTTCTTCAAAGCGAAGTTTCTCCAAGGCGGAGTTTCTCCAACGCGAAGTTTCTCCAGCGCGGACTTCCTCCAATGCGGACCTTCTCCAACGCGGACTTTCTCCAACGCGGACCTTCTCTGACGCGGACTTTCTCCAACGCGGAGTTTCTCCAGCGCGGTGTGTTTCAAGCGCGGACTTTCTCCAACGCCGAGTTTCTCCAACGCGGAGTTTCTCCAACGCGCAGTTTCTCCAACGCGAAGTTTCTCCAGCGCGGAGTTTCTCCAACACGGAGTTTCTCCAGCGCGGAGTTTGTCCAACACGGAGTTTCTCCAGCGCGGAGCTTCTCCAGCCCGGAGTTTCTCCAGCGCAGATTTTATGCAGCACGGAGTTTCTCCAGCGCGGAGTTTCTCCAACGCGGATTAGCTCCAGCGAGGAGTTTCTCCAGCGTAGAGTTTCTCCAGAGCGGACTTTTCTCCAACGCGGAGTTTCTCCATCGCGGAGTTTGTCCGTCGCGGAGTTTCTCCATCGCGGAGTTTCTCCAGCGCGGAGTTTATACAACGCGGAGTTTCTCCAGCGCGGACCTTCTCCGACGCGGACTTTCTCCAACGCGGAGTTTCTCCAGCGCGGTGTGTTTCAAGCGCGGAGTTTCTCCAACGCGGAGTATCTCCAACGCGCCGTTTCTTCAACGCGAAGTTTCTCCAAGGCGGAATTTCTACAACATGGAGTTTCTCCAACGCGGACTTTCTTCAACGCGGACCTTCTCCGACGCGGACTTTCTCCAACGCGGAGTTTCTCCAGCGCGGTGTGTTTCAAGCGCGGAGTTTCCCTAACGCGGAGTTTCTCCAACGCGCCGTTTTTTCAAAGCGAAGTTTCTCCAAGGCGGAGTTTCTCCAACACGGAGTTTCTCCAACACGGAGTTTCTCCAGCGCGGAGTTTCTCCACCGCGGAGTATCTCCAGCGTGGAGTTTCTCCAGTTCAGAGTTTCTCAAACGCGGAGTTTCTCCAGCGCGGAGTTTCTCCAGCGCGGAGTTTCTCCAGCCCGGAGTTCTCCAGCGTAGAGTTTCTCCAGCGCGGACTTTTCTCCAACGCGGACTTTCATCACCAACGCGGAGTTTCTCCATCGCGGAGTTTGTCCGTCGCGGAGTTTCTCCATCGCGGAGTTTCTCCAGCGCGGAGTTTATCCAACGCGGAGTTTCTAAGCGCGGACTTTCTCCAGCGCGGAGTTTATCCAACGAGGAGTTTCTCCAGCGCGGACTTTCTCCAACGCGGACTTTATTCAACGCGGAGTTTCTCCAACGCGGACTTTCTCCAACGCGGACATTCTCCAACGCGGACTTTCTCCAACGCGGAGCTTCTCCAACGCGCCGTTTCTCCAACGCGGTCTCCCCAACACGGAGTTTCTCCAGCGCGGAGTGTCTCCATCGCGGAGTTTCCCCAGTTCGGAGTTTCTCCAGCGCGGACTTTCTCCAACGCGGACTTTCTTCAACGCGGAGTTTCTCCAACGCGGACTTTCTCCAACGCGGACTTTCTCCAACGCGGACATTCTCCAACGCGGACTTTCTCCAACGCGGAGTTTCTCCAGCGCGGTGTGTTTCAAGCGCGGAGTTTCTCCAACGCGGAGCTTCTCCAACGCGCCGTTTCTCCAACGCGAAGTCTCCCCAACACGGAGTTTCTCCAGCGCGGAGTGTCTCCATCGCGGAGTTTCCCCAGTTCGGAGTTTCTCAAACGCAGAGTTTCTCCAGCGCGGAGTTTCCCCATCGCGGACACTCTCCAACGCGGACTTTCTCCAACGCGGAGTTTCTCCAACGCGGAGTTTCTCCAACGCGCAGTTTCTCCAACGCGAAGTTTCTCCAGCGCGGAGTTTCTCCAACACGGAGTTTCTCCTGCGCAGAGTTTGTCCAGCACGGAGTTTCTCCAGCGCGGAGTTTCTCCAGCCCGGAGTTTCTCCAGCGCAGATTTTATGCAGCACGGAGTTTCTCCAGCGCGGAGTTTCTCCAACGAGGAGTTGCTCCAGCGCGAAGTTTCTCCAGCGTAGAATTTCTCCAGAGCGGACTTTTCTCCAACGCGGAGTTTCTCCATCGCGGAGTTTGTCCGTCGCGGAGTTTCTACATCGCGGAGTTTCTCCAGCGCGGAGTTTATACAACGCGGAGTTTCTACAGCGCGGACTTTCTCCAATGCGGACTTTCTTCAACGCGAAGTTTCTCCAACGCGGACTTTCTCCAACGTGGACTTCCTCCAACGCGGACCTTCTCCAACGCGGACTTTCTCCAACGCGGAGTTTCTCCAGCGCGGTGTGTTTCAAGTGCGGAGTTTCTCCAACGCGGAGAATCTCCAACGCGCCGTTTCTTCAACGCGAAGTTTCTCCAAGGCGGAGTTTCTACAACACGGATTTTCTCCAACGCGGACTTTCTCCAACGCGGACCTTCTCTGACGCGGACTTTCTCCAACGCGGAGTATCTCCAGCGCGGTGTGTTTCAAGCGCGGAGTTTCTCTAACGCGGAGTTTCTCCAACGCGCCGTTTCTTCAAAGCGAAGTTTCTCCAACGCGGACTTTCTCCAACGCGGACCTTCTCTGACGCGGAGTTTCTCCAGCGCGGTGTGTTTCAAGCGCGGAGTTTCTCTAACGCGGAGTTTCTCCAACGCGCCGTTTCTTCAAAGCGAAGTTTCTCCAGCACGGAGTTTCTCCAGCGCGGAGTGTCTCCATCGCGGAGTTTCTCCAGTTCGGAGCTTCTCAAACGCGGAGTTTCTCCAGCGCGGAGTTTCTCCATCGCGGACTTTCTCCAACGCGGACCTTCTCCGACGCGGACTTTCTCCAACGCGGAGTTTCTCCAGCGCGGTGTGTTTCAAGCGCGGACTTTCTCCAACGCCGAGTTTCTCCAACGCGGAGTTTCTCCAACGCGCAGTTTCTCCAACGCGAAGTTTCTCCAGCGCGGAGTTTCTCCAACACGGAGTTTCTCCAGCGCGGAGTTTGTCCAACACGGAGTTTCTCCAGCGCGGAGCTTCTCCAGCCCGGAGTTTCTCCAGCGCAGATTTTATGCAGCACGGAGTTTCTCCAGCGCGGAGTTTCTCCAACGCGGATTAGCTCCAGCGAGGAGTTTCTCCAGCGTAGAGTTTCTCCAGAGCGGACTTTTCTCCAACGCGGAGTTTCTCCATCGCGGAGTTTGTCCGTCGCGGAGTTTCTCCATCGCGGAGTTTCTCCAGCGCGGAGTTTATACAACGCGGAGTTTCTCCAGCGCGGACTTTCTCCAACGCGGACCTTCTCCGACGCGGACTCTCTCCAACGCGGAGTTTCTCCAGCGCAGTGTGTTTCAAGCGCGGAGTTTCTCCAACGCGGAGTATCTCCAACGCGCCGTTTCTTCAACGCGAAGTTTCTCCAAGGCGGAATTTCTACAACATGGAGTTTCTCCAACGCGGACTTTCTTCAACGCGGACCTTCTCCGACGCGGACTTTCTCCAACGCGGAGTTTCTCCAGCGCGGTGTGTTTCAAGCGCGGAGTTTCCCTAACGCGGAGTTTCTCCAACGCGCCGTTTTTTCAAAGCGAAGTTTCTCCAAGGCGGAGTTTCTCCAACACGGAGTTTCTCCAACACGGAGTTTCTCCAGCGCGGAGTTTCTCCACCGCGGAGTATCTCCAGCGTGGAGTTTCTCCAGTTCAGAGTTTCTCAAACGCGGAGTTTCTCCAGCGCGGAGTTTCTCCAGCGCGGAGTTTCTCCAGCCCGGAGTTCTCCAGCGTAGAGTTTCTCCAGCGCGGACTTTTCTCCAACGCGGACTTTCATCACCAACGCGGAGTTTCTCCATCGCGGAGTTTGTCCGTCGCGGAGTTTTTCCATCGCGGAGTTTCTCCAGCGCGGAGTTTATCCAACGCGGAGTTTCTCCAGCGCGGACTTTCTCCAGCGCGGAGTTTATCCAACGAGGAGTTTCTCCAGCGCGGACTTTCTCCAACGCGGACTTTATTCAACGCGGAGTTTCTCCAACGCGGACTTTCTCCAACGCGGACATTCTCCAACGCGGACTTTCTCCAACGCGGAGCTTCTCCAACGCGCCGTTTCTCCAACGCGGTCTCCCCAACACGGAGTTTCTCCAGCGCGGAGTGTCTCCATCGCGGAGTTTCCCCAGTTCGGAGTTTCTCCAGCGCGGACTTTCTCCAACGCGGACTTTCTTCAACGCGGAGTTTCTCCAACGCGGACTTTCTCCAACGCGGACTTTCTCCAACGCGGACATTCTCCAACGCGGACTTTCTCCAACGCGGAGTTTCTCCAGCGCGGTGTGTTTCAAGCGCTGAGTTTCTCCAACGCGGAGCTTCTCCAACGCGCCGTTTCTCCAACGCGAAGTCTCCCCAACACGGAGTTTCTCCAGCGCGGAGTGTCTCCATCGCGGAGTTTCCCCAGTTCGGAGTTTCTCAAACGCAGAGTTTCTCCAGCGCGGAGTTTCCCCATCGCGGACACTCTCCAACGCGGACTTTCTCCAACGCGGAGTTTCTCCACCGCGGAGTTTCTCCAACGCGCAGTTTCTCCAACGCGAAGTTTCTCCAGCGCGGAGTTTCTCCAACACGGAGTTTCTCCTGCGCAGAGTTTGTCCAGCACGGAGTTTCTCCAGCGCGGAGTTTCTCCAGCCCGGAGTTTCTCCAGCGCAGATTTTATGCAGCACGGAGTTTCTCCAGCGCGGAGTTTCTCCAACGAGGAGTTGCTCCAGCGCGAAGTTTCTCCAGCGTAGAATTTCTCCAGAGCGGACTTTTCTCCAACGCGGAGTTTCTCCATCGCGGAGTTTGTCCGTCGCGGAGTTTCTACATCGCGGAGTTTCTCCAGCGCGGAGTTTATACAACGCGGAGTTTCTACAGCGCGGACTTTCTCCAATGCGGACTTTCTTCAACGCGAAGTTTCTCCAACGCGGACTTTCTCCAACGTGGACTTCCTCCAACGCGGACCTTCTCCAACGCGGACTTTCTCCAACGCGGAGTTTCTCCAGCGCGGTGTGTTTCAAGTGCGGAGTTTCTCCAACGCGGAGAATCTCCAACGCGCCGTTTCTTCAACGCGAAGTTTCTCCAAGGCGGAGTTTCTACAACACGGATTTTCTCCAACGTGGACTTTCTCCAACGCGGACATTCTCCAACGCAGAGTTTCTCCAGCGCGGTGTGTTTCAAGCGCGGAGTTTCTCTAACGCGGAGTTTCTCCAACGCGCCGTTTCTTCAAAGCGAAGTTTCTTCAAGGCGGAGTTTCTCCAACGCGAAGTTTCTCCAACACGGAGTTTCTCCAAAACGGAGTTTCTCCAGCGCGGAGTGTCTCCATCGCGGAGTTTCTCCAGTTCGGAGTTTCTCAAACGCGGAGTTTCTCCAGCGCGGAGTTTCTCCATCGCGGACTCTCTCCAACAAGGACTTTCTCCAACGCGGACTTTCTCCAACGTGGAGTTTCTCCAACGCGGAGTTTCTCCAACGCGGATTTGCTCCAGCGAGGAGTTTCTCCAGCGTAGAGTTTCTCCAGAGCGGACTTTTCTCCAACGCGGAGTTTCTCCATCGCGGAGTTTGTCCGTCGCGGAGTTTCTCCATCGCAGAGTTTCTCCAGCGCGGAGTTTATACAACGCGGAGTTTCTCCAGCGCGGACTTTCTCCAACGCGGACCTTCTCCGACGCGGACTTTCTCCAACGCGGAGTTTCTCCAGCGCGGTGTGTTTCAAGCGCGGAGTTTCTCCAACGCGGAGTATCTCCAACGTGCCGTTTCTTCAACGCGAAGTTTCTCCAAGGCGGAATTTCTACAACACGGAGTTTCTCCAACGCGGACTTTCTCCAACGCGGAGTTTCTCCAGCGTGGACTTCCTCCAATGCGGACCTTCTCCAACGCGGACTTTCTCCAACGCGGACCTTCTCTGACGCGGACTTTCTCCAACGCGGAGTTTCTCCAGCGCGGTGTGTTTCAAGCGCGGAGTTTCTCTAACGCGGAGTTTCTCCAACGCGCCGTTTCTTCAAAGCGAAGTTTCTCCAAGGCGGAGTTTCTCCAACGCGAAGTTTCTCCAGCGCGGACTTCCTCCAATGCGGACCTTCTCCAACGCGGACTTTCTCCAACGCGGACCTTCTCTGACGCGGACTTTCTCCAACGCGGAGTATCTCCAGCGCGGTGTGTTTCAAGCGCGGAGTTTCTCTAACGCGGAGTTTCTCCAACGCGCCGTTTCTTCAAAGCGAAGTTTCTCCAACGCGGACTTTCTCCAACGCGGACCTTCTCAGACGCGGAGTTTCTCCAGCGCGGTGTGTTTCAAGCGCGGAGTTTCTCTAACGCGGAGTTTCTCCAACGCGCCGTTTCTTCAAAGCGAAGTTTCTCCAGCACGGAGTTTCTCCAGCGCGGAGTGTCTCCATCGCGGAGTTTCTCCAGTTCGGAGCTTCTCAAACGCGGAGTTTCTCCAGCGCGGAGTTTCCCCATCGCGGACACTCTCCAACGCGGACTTTCTCCAACGCGGAGTTTCTCCACCGCGGAGTTTCTCCAACGCGCAGTTTCTCCAACGCGAAGTTTCTCCAGCGCGGAGTTTCTCCAACACGGAGTTTCTCCTGCGCAGAGTTTGTCCAGCACGGAGTTTCTCCAGCGCGGAGTTTCTCCAACACGGAGTTTCTCCAGCGCGGAGTTTGTCCAACACGGAGTTTCTCCAGCGCGGAGCTTCTCCAGCCCGGAGTTTCTCCAGCGCAGATTTTATGCAGCACGGAGTTTCTCCAGCGCGGAGTTTCTCCAACGCGGATTAGCTCCAGCGAGGAGTTTCTCCAGCGTAGAGTTTCTCCAGAGCGGACTTTTCTCCAACGCGGAGTTTCTCCATCGCGGAGTTTGTCCGTCGCGGAGTTTCTCCATCGCGGAGTTTCTCCAGCGCGGAGTTTATACAACGCGGAGTTTCTCCAGCGCGGACTTTCTCCAACGCGGACCTTCTCCGACGCGGACTCTCTCCAACGCGGAGTTTCTCCAGCGCGGTGTGTTTCAAGCGCGGAGTTTCTCCAACGCGGAGTATCTCCAACGCGCCGTTTCTTCAACGCGAAGTTTCTCCAAGGCGGAATTTCTACAACATGGAGTTTCTCCAACGCGGACTTTCTTCAACGCGGACCTTCTCCGACGCGGACTTTCTCCAACGCGGAGTTTCTCCAGCGCGGTGTGTTTCAAGCGCGGAGTTTCCCTAACGCGGAGTTTCTCCAACGCGCCGTTTTTTCAAAGCGAAGTTTCTCCAAGGCGGAGTTTCTCCAACACGGAGTTTCTCCAACACGGAGTTTCTCCAGCGCGGAGTTTCTCCACCGCGGAGTATCTCCAGCGTGGAGTTTCTCCAGTTCAGAGTTTCTCAAACGCGGAGTTTCTCCAGCGCGGAGTTTCTCCAGCGCGGAGTTTCTCCAGCCCGGAGTTCTCCAGCGTAGAGTTTCTCCAGCGCGGACTTTTCTCCAACGCGGACTTTCATCACCAACGCGGAGTTTCTCCATCGCGGAGTTTGTCCGTCGCGGAGTTTTTCCATCGCGGAGTTTCTCCAGCGCGGAGTTTATCCAACGCGGAGTTTCTCCAGCGCGGACTTTCTCCAGCGCGGAGTTTATCCAACGAGGAGTTTCTCCAGCGCGGACTTTCTCCAACGCGGACTTTATTCAACGCGGAGTTTCTCCAACGCGGACTTTCTCCAACGCGGACATTCTCCAACGCGGACTTTCTCCAACGCGGAGCTTCTCCAACGCGCCGTTTCTCCAACGCGGTCTCCCCAACACGGAGTTTCTCCAGCGCGGAGTGTCTCCATCGCGGAGTTTCCCCAGTTCGGAGTTTCTCCAGCGCGGACTTTCTCCAACGCGGACTTTCTTCAACGCGGAGTTTCTCCAACGCGGACTTTCTCCAACGCGGACTTTCTCCAACGCGGACATTCTCCAACGCGGACTTTCTCCAACGCGGAGTTTCTCCAGCGCGGTGTGTTTCAAGCGCTGAGTTTCTCCAACGCGGAGCTTCTCCAACGCGCCGTTTCTCCAACGCGAAGTCTCCCCAACACGGAGTTTCTCCAGCGCGGAGTGTCTCCATCGCGGAGTTTCCCCAGTTCGGAGTTTCTCAAACGCAGAGTTTCTCCAGCGCGGAGTTTCCCCATCGCGGACACTCTCCAACGCGGACTTTCTCCAACGCGGAGTTTCTCCACCGCGGAGTTTCTCCAACGCGCAGTTTCTCCAACGCGAAGTTTCTCCAGCGCGGAGTTTCTCCAACACGGAGTTTCTCCTGCGCAGAGTTTGTCCAGCACGGAGTTTCTCCAGCGCGGAGTTTCTCCAGCCCGGAGTTTCTCCAGCGCAGATTTTATGCAGCACGGAGTTTCTCCAGCGCGGAGTTTCTCCAACGAGGAGTTGCTCCAGCGCGAAGTTTCTCCAGCGTAGAATTTCTCCAGAGCGGACTTTTCTCCAACGCGGAGTTTCTCCATCGCGGAGTTTGTCCGTCGCGGAGTTTCTACATCGCGGAGTTTCTCCAGCGCGGAGTTTATACAACGCGGAGTTTCTACAGCGCGGACTTTCTCCAATGCGGACTTTCTTCAACGCGAAGTTTCTCCAACGCGGACTTTCTCCAACGTGGACTTCCTCCAACGCGGACCTTCTCCAACGCGGACTTTCTCCAACGCGGAGTTTCTCCAGCGCGGTGTGTTTCAAGTGCGGAGTTTCTCCAACGCGGAGAATCTCCAACGCGCCGTTTCTTCAACGCGAAGTTTCTCCAAGGCGGAGTTTCTACAACACGGATTTTCTCCAACGTGGACTTTCTCCAACGCGGACATTCTCCAACGCAGAGTTTCTCCAGCGCGGTGTGTTTCAAGCGCGGAGTTTCTCTAACGCGGAGTTTCTCCAACGCGCCGTTTCTTCAAAGCGAAGTTTCTTCAAGGCGGAGTTTCTCCAACGCGAAGTTTCTCCAACACGGAGTTTCTCCAAAACGGAGTTTCTCCAGCGCGGAGTGTCTCCATCGCGGAGTTTCTCCAGTTCGGAGTTTCTCAAACGCGGAGTTTCTCCAGCGCGGAGTTTCTCCATCGCGGACTCTCTCCAACAAGGACTTTCTCCAACGCGGACTTTCTCCAACGTGGAGTTTCTCCAACGCGGAGTTTCTCCAACGCGGATTTGCTCCAGCGAGGAGTTTCTCCAGCGTAGAGTTTCTCCAGAGCGGACTTTTCTCCAACGCGGAGTTTCTCCATCGCGGAGTTTGTCCGTCGCGGAGTTTCTCCATCGCAGAGTTTCTCCAGCGCGGAGTTTATACAACGCGGAGTTTCTCCAGCGCGGACTTTCTCCAACGCGGACCTTCTCCGACGCGGACTTTCTCCAACGCGGAGTTTCTCCAGCGCGGTGTGTTTCAAGCGCGGAGTTTCTCCAACGCGGAGTATCTCCAACGTGCCGTTTCTTCAACGCGAAGTTTCTCCAAGGCGGAATTTCTACAACACGGAGTTTCTCCAACGCGGACTTTCTCCAACGCGGAGTTTCTCCAGCGTGGACTTCCTCCAATGCGGACCTTCTCCAACGCGGACTTTCTCCAACGCGGACCTTCTCTGACGCGGACTTTCTCCAACGCGGAGTTTCTCCAGCGCGGTGTGTTTCAAGCGCGGAGTTTCTCTAACGCGGAGTTTCTCCAACGCGCCGTTTCTTCAAAGCGAAGTTTCTCCAAGGCGGAGTTTCTCCAACGCGAAGTTTCTCCAGCGCGGACTTCCTCCAATGCGGACCTTCTCCAACGCGGACTTTCTCCAACGCGGACCTTCTCTGACGCGGACTTTCTCCAACGCGGAGTATCTCCAGCGCGGTGTGTTTCAAGCGCGGAGTTTCTCTAACGCGGAGTTTCTCCAACGCGCCGTTTCTTCAAAGCGAAGTTTCTCCAACGCGGACTTTCTCCAACGCGGACCTTCTCTGACGCGGAGTTTCTCCAGCGCGGTGTGTTTCAAGCGCGGAGTTTCTCTAACGCGGAGTTTCTCCAACGCGCCGTTTCTTCAAAGCGAAGTTTCTCCAGCACGGAGTTTCTCCAGCGCGGAGTGTCTCCATCGCGGAGTTTCTCCAGTTCGGAGCTTCTCAAACGCGGAGTTTCTCCAGCGCGGAGTTTCTCCATCGCGGACTTTCTCCAACGCGGACCTTCTCCGACGCGGACTTTCTCCAACGCGGAGTTTCTCCAGCGCGGTGTGTTTCAAGCGCGGACTTTCTCCAACGCCGAGTTTCTCCAACGCGGAGTTTCTCCAACGCGCAGTTTCTCCAACGCGAAGTTTCTCCAGCGCGGAGTTTCTCCAACACGGAGTTTCTCCAGCGCGGAGTTTGTCCAACACGGAGTTTCTCCAGCGCGGAGTTTCTCCAGCCCGGAGTTTCTCCAGGGCAGATTTTATGCAGCACGGAGTTTCTCCAGCGCGGAGTTTCTCCAACGCGGATTTGCTCCAGCGAGGAGTTTCTCCAGCGTAGAGTTTCTCCAGAGCGGACTTTTCTCGAACGCGGAGTTTCTCCATCGCGGAGTTTGTCCGTCGCGGAGTTTCTCCATCGCGGAGTTTCTCCAGCGCGGAGTTTATACAACGCGGAGTTTCTCCAGCGCGGACTTTCTCCAACGCGGACCTTCTCCGACGCGGACTTTCTCCAACGCGGAGTTTCTCCAGCGCGGGGTTTTTCAAGCGCGGAGTTTCTCCAACGCGGAGTATCTCCAACGCGCCGTTTCTTCAACGCGAAGTTTCTCCAAGGCGGAATTTCTACAACACGGAGTTTCTCCAACGCGGACTTTCTCCAACGCGGACCTTCTCCGACGCGGACTTTCTCCAACGCGGAGTTTCTCCAGCGCGGTGTGTTTAAAGCGCGGAGTTTCTCCAACGCGCCGTTTTTTCAAAGCGAAGTTTCTCCAAGGCGGAGTTTCTCCAACACGGAGTTTCTCCAACACGGAGTTTCTCCAGCGCGGAGTTTCTCCCCCGCGGAGTATCTCCAGCGTGGAGTTTCTCCAGTTCAGAGTTTCTCAAACGCGGAGTTTCTCCAGCGCGGAGTTTCTCCAGCGCGGAGTTTCTCCAGCCCGGAGTTTCTCCAGCGTAGAGTTTCTCCAGCGCGGACTTTTCTCCAACGCGGACTTTCATCACCAACGCGGAGTTTCTCCATCGCGGAGTTTGTCCGTAGCGGAGTTTCTCCATCGCGGAGTTTCTCCAGCGCGGAGTTTATCCAACGCGGAGTTTCTCCAGCGCGGACTTTCTCCAACGCGGACTTTCTTCAACGCGGAGTTTCTCCAACGCGGACTTTCTCCAACGCGGACTTTCTCCAACGCGGACATTCTCCAACGCGGACTTTCTCCAACGCGGAGTTTCTCCAGCGGGGTGTGTTTCAAGCGCGGAGTTTCTCCAACGCGGAGCTTCTCCAACGCGCCGTTTCTCCAACGCGGTCTCCCCAACACGGAGTTTCTCCAGCGCGGAGTGTCTCCATCGCGGAGTTTCCCCAGTTCGGTGTTTCTCCAGCGCGGACTTTCTCCAACGCGGACTTTCTTCAACGCGGAGTTTCTCCAACGCGGACTTTCTCCAACGCGGACTTTCTCCAACACGGACATTCTCCAACGCGGACTTTCTCCAACGCGGAGTTTCTCCAGCGCGGTGTGTTTCAAGCGCGGAGTTTCTCCAACGCGGAGCTTCTCCAACGCGCCGTTTCTCCAACGCGAAGTCTCCCCAACACGGAGTTTCTCCAGCGCGGAGTGTCTCCATCGGGGAGTTTCCCCAGTTCGGAGTTTCTCAAACGCAGAGTTTCTCCAGCGCGGAGTTTCCCCATCGCGGACACTCTCCAACGCGGACTTTCTCCAACGCGGAGTTTCTCCAACGCGCAGTTTCTCCAACGCGAAGTTTCTCCAGCGCGGAGTTTCTCCAGCCCGGAGTTTCTCCAGCGCAGATTTTATGCAGCACGGAGTTTCTCCAGCGCGGAGTTTCTCCAACGAGGAGTTGCTCCAGCGCGGAGTTTCTCCAGCGTAGAATTTCTCCAGAGCGGACTTTTCTCCAACGCGGAGTTTCTCCATCGCGGAGTTTGTCCGTCGCGGTGTTTCTCCATCGCGGAGTTTCTCCAGCGCGGAGTTTCTACAGCGCGGACTTTCTCCAACGCGGACTTCCTCCAACGCGGACCTTCTCCAACGCGGACTTTCTCCAACGCGGAGTTTCTCCAGCGCGGTGTGTTTCAAGTGCGGAGTTTCTCCAACGCGGAGAATCTCCAACGCGCCGTTTCTTCAACGCGAAGTTTATCCAAGGCGGAGTTTCTACAACACGGATTTTCTCCAACGCGGATTTTCTCCAACGCGGAAATTCTCCGACGCGGACTTTCTCCAACGCGGAGTTTCTCCAACGCGCCGTTTCTTCAAAGCGAAGTTTCTCCAAGGCGGAGTTTCTCCAACGCGAAGTTTCTCCAACACGGAGTTTCTCAAACGCGGAGTTTCTCCAGCGCGGAGTTTCTCCATCGCGGGCTCTCTCCAACAAGGACTTTCTCCAACGCGGACTTTCTCCAACGTGGAGTTTCTCCAACGCGGAGTTTCTCCAACGCGCAGTTTCTACAACGCGAAGTTTCTCCAGCGTGGAGTTTCTTTAACACGGAGTTTCTCCTGCGCAGAGTTTGTCCAGCACCTAGTTTCTCCAACGCGGAGTTGTTCCAGCGCGGAGTTCCTCCAGCGTAGAATTTCTCCAGAGCGGACTTTTCTCCAACGCGGAGTTTCTCCATCGCGGAGTTTGTCCGTCACGGAGTTTCTCCAGCGCGGAGCTTATACAAAGCGGAGTTTCTACAGCGCGGACGTTCTCCAATGCGGACTTTCTTCAACGCGAAGTTTCTCCAACGCGGACTTTCTCCAACGCGGACTTCCTCCAACGCGGACCTTCTCCAACGCGGACTTTCTCCAACGCGGAGTTTCTCCAGCGCGGTGTGTTTCAAGTGCGGAGTTTCTCCAACGCGGAGAATCTCCAACGCGCCGTTTCTTCAACGCGAAGTTTCTCCAAGGCGGAGGTTCTACAACACGGAGTTTCTCCAACGCGGACTTTCTCCAACGCGGACATTCTCCGACGCGGACTTTCTCCAACGCGGAGTTTCTCCAACTCGGCGTGTTTCAAGCGCGGAGTTTCTCTAACGCGGAGTTTCTCCAACGCGCCGTTTCTTCAAAGCGAAGTTTCTCCAAGGCGGAGTTTCTCAAACGCGAAGTTTCTCCAACACGGAGTTTCTCCAAAACGGAGTTTCTCCAGCGCGGAGTGTCTCCATCGCGGAGTTTCTCCAGTTCGGAGTTTCTCAAACGCGGAGTTTCTCCAGCGCGGAGTTTCTCCATCGCGGACTCTCTCCAACGCGGACTTTCTCCAACGCGGACTTTCTCCAACGTGGAGTTTATCCAACGCGGAGTTTCTCCAACGCGAAGTTTCTCCAACGCGAAGTTTCTCCAGCGCGGAGTTTCTCCAACACGGAGTTTCTCCAGCGCGGAGTTTGTCCAGCACGGAGTTTCTCCAGCGCGGAGTTTCTCCATCCCGGAGTTTCTCCAGCGCAGATTTTATGCAGCACGGAATTTCTCCAGCGGGAGTTTCTCCAGAGTAGAGTTTCTCCAGAGCGGACTTTTCTCCAACGCGGAGTTTCTACATCGCGGAGTTTGTCCGCCGAGGAGTTTCTCCATCGCGGAGTTTCTCCAGCGCGGAGTTTATACAACGCGGAGTTTCTCCAGCGCGGACTTTCTCCAACGCGGACTTTCTTCAACGCGGAGTTTCTCCAACGCGGACATTCTCCAACGCGGACTTTCTCCAAAGCGGACCTTCTCCAACGCGGACTTTCTCCAACGCGGAGTTTCTCCAGCGCGGTGTGTTTCAAGCGCGGAGTTTCTCTAACGCGGAGTTTCTCCAACGCGCCGTTTCTTCAAAGCGATGTTTCTCCAAGGCGGAGTTTCTCCAGCGCGGAGTTTCTCCACCGCGAAGTATCTCCAGCGCGGAGTTTCTCCAGTTCTGAGTTTCTCAAACGCGGAGTTTCTCCAGCGCGGAGTTTCTCCAGCGCGGACTTTCTCCAACGCGGACTTTCTCCAACGCGGAGTTTCTCCAACGCGAAGTTTCTCCAACACGGAGTTTCTCCAACACGGAGTTTCTCCAGCGCGGAGTTTCTCCAGCGCGGAGTTCCCCAGAGCGGAGTTTCTCCAGCCCGGAGTTTCTCCATCGCGGCGTTTCTCCAGCCCGGAGTTTCTCCAGCGTAGAGTTTCTCCAGCGCGGAGTTTTCTCTAACGCAGACTTTTCTCAAACGCGGACTTTCATCACCAACGCGGAGTTTCTCCATCGCGGAGTTTGTCCGTCGCGGAGTTTCTCCATCGCGGAGTTTCTCCAGCGCGGAGTTTATCCAACGCGGAGTTTCTCCAGCGCAGACTTTCTCCAACGCGGACTTTCTTCAACGCGGAGTTTCTCCAAGGCGGAGTTTCTACAACACGGAGTTTCTCCAACGCGGACTTTCTCCAACGCGGACATTCTCCGACGCGGACTTTCTCCAACGCGGAGTTTCTCCAGCGCGGTGTGTTTCAAGCGCGGAGTTTCTCTAACGCGGAGTTTCTCCAACGCGCCGTTTCTTCAAAGCGAAGTTTCTCCAAGGCGGAGTTTCTCCAACGCGAAGTTTCTCCAACACGGAGTTTCTCCAAAACGGAGTTTCTCCAGCGCGGAGTGTCTCCAGCGTGGAGTTTCTCCAGTTCGGAGTTTCTCAAACGCGGAGTTTCTCCAGCGCGGAGTTTCTCCATCGCGGACTCTCTCCAACAAGAACTTTCTCCAACGCGGACTTTCTCCAACGTGGTGTTTCTTCAACGCGGAGTTTCTCCAACGCGCAGTTTCTGCAACGCGAAGTTTCTCCAGCGCGGAGTTTCCCCAACACGGAATTTCTCCTGCGCAGAGTTTGTCCAGCACGGAGTTTCTCCAACGCGGACTTTCTCCAACGCGGAGTTTCTCCAGCGCGGTGTGTTTCAAGCGCGGAGTTTCTCCAACGCGGAGCTTCTCCAACGCGCCGTTTCTCCAACGCGAAGTCTCCCCAACACGGAGTTTCTCCAGCGCGGAGTGTCTCCATCGCGGAGTTTCCCCAGTTCGGAGTTTCTCAAACGCAGAGTTTCTCCAGCGCGGAGTTTCCCCATCGCGGACACTCTCCAACGCGGACTTTCTCCAACGCGGAGTTTCTCCAACGCGGAGTTTCTCCAACGCGCAGTTTCTCCAACGCGAAGTTTCTCCAGCGCGGAGTTTCTCCAACACGGAGTTTCTCCTGCGCAGAGTTTGTCCAGCACGGAGTTTCTCCAGCGCGGAGTTTCTCCAGCCCGGAGTTTCTCCAGCGCAGATTTTATGCAGCACGGAGTTTCTCCAGCGCGGAGTTTCTCCAACGAGGAGTTGCTCCAGCGCGAAGTTTCTCCAGCGTAGAATTTCTCCAGAGCGGACTTTTCTCCAACGCGGAGTTTCTCCATCGCGGAGTTTGTCCGTCGCGGAGTTTCTACATCGCGGAGTTTCTCCAGCGCGGAGTTTATACAACGCGGAGTTTCTACAGCGCGGACTTTCTCCAATGCGGACTTTCTTCAACGCGAAGTTTCTCCAACGCGGACTTTCTCCAACGTGGACTTCCTCCAACGCGGACCTTCTCCAACGCGGACTTTCTCCAACGCGGAGTTTCTCCAGCGCGGTGTGTTTCAAGTGCGGAGTTTCTCCAACGCGGAGAATCTCCAACGCGCCGTTTCTTCAACGCGAAGTTTCTCCAAGGCGGAGTTTCTACAACACGGATTTTCTCCAACGCGGACTTTCTCCAACGCGGACCTTCTCTGACGCGGACTTTCTCCAACGCGGAGTATCTCCAGCGCGGTGTGTTTCAAGCGCGGAGTTTCTCTAACGCGGAGTTTCTCCAACGCGCCGTTTCTTCAAAGCGAAGTTTCTCCAACGCGGACTTTCTCCAACGCGGACCTTCTCTGACGCGGAGTTTCTCCAGCGCGGTGTGTTTCAAGCGCGGAGTTTCTCTAACGCGGAGTTTCTCCAACGCGCCGTTTCTTCAAAGCGAAGTTTCTCCAGCACGGAGTTTCTCCAGCGCGGAGTGTCTCCATCGCGGAGTTTCTCCAGTTCGGAGCTTCTCAAACGCGGAGTTTCTCCAGCGCGGAGTTTCTCCATCGCGGACTTTCTCCAACGCGGACCTTCTCCGACGCGGACTTTCTCCAACGCGGAGTTTCTCCAGCGCGGTGTGTTTCAAGCGCGGACTTTCTCCAACGCCGAGTTTCTCCAACGCGGAGTTTCTCCAACGCGCAGTTTCTCCAACGCGAAGTTTCTCCAGCGCGGAGTTTCTCCAACACGGAGTTTCTCCAGCGCGGAGTTTGTCCAACACGGAGTTTCTCCAGCGCGGAGCTTCTCCAGCCCGGAGTTTCTCCAGCGCAGATTTTATGCAGCACGGAGTTTCTCCAGCGCGGAGTTTCTCCAACGCGGATTAGCTCCAGCGAGGAGTTTCTCCAGCGTAGAGTTTCTCCAGAGCGGACTTTTCTCCAACGCGGAGTTTCTCCATCGCGGAGTTTGTCCGTCGCGGAGTTTCTCCATCGCGGAGTTTCTCCAGCGCGGAGTTTATACAACGCGGAGTTTCTCCAGCGCGGACTTTCTCCAACGCGGACCTTCTCCGACGCGGACTCTCTCCAACGCGGAGTTTCTCCAGCGCAGTGTGTTTCAAGCGCGGAGTTTCTCCAACGCGGAGTATCTCCAACGCGCCGTTTCTTCAACGCGAAGTTTCTCCAAGGCGGAATTTCTACAACATGGAGTTTCTCCAACGCGGACTTTCTTCAACGCGGACCTTCTCCGACGCGGACTTTCTCCAACGCGGAGTTTCTCCAGCGCGGTGTGTTTCAAGCGCGGAGTTTCCCTAACGCGGAGTTTCTCCAACGCGCCGTTTTTTCAAAGCGAAGTTTCTCCAAGGCGGAGTTTCTCCAACACGGAGTTTCTCCAACACGGAGTTTCTCCAGCGCGGAGTTTCTCCACCGCGGAGTATCTCCAGCGTGGAGTTTCTCCAGTTCAGAGTTTCTCAAACGCGGAGTTTCTCCAGCGCGGAGTTTCTCCAGCGCGGAGTTTCTCCAGCCCGGAGTTCTCCAGCGTAGAGTTTCTCCAGCGCGGACTTTTCTCCAACGCGGACTTTCATCACCAACGCGGAGTTTCTCCATCGCGGAGTTTGTCCGTCGCGGAGTTTTTCCATCGCGGAGTTTCTCCAGCGCGGAGTTTATCCAACGCGGAGTTTCTCCAGCGCGGACTTTCTCCAGCGCGGAGTTTATCCAACGAGGAGTTTCTCCAGCGCGGACTTTCTCCAACGCGGACTTTATTCAACGCGGAGTTTCTCCAACGCGGACTTTCTCCAACGCGGACATTCTCCAACGCGGACTTTCTCCAACGCGGAGCTTCTCCAACGCGCCGTTTCTCCAACGCGGTCTCCCCAACACGGAGTTTCTCCAGCGCGGAGTGTCTCCATCGCGGAGTTTCCCCAGTTCGGAGTTTCTCCAGCGCGGACTTTCTCCAACGCGGACTTTCTTCAACGCGGAGTTTCTCCAACGCGGACTTTCTCCAACGCGGACTTTCTCCAACGCGGACATTCTCCAACGCGGACTTTCTCCAACGCGGAGTTTCTCCAGCGCGGTGTGTTTCAAGCGCTGAGTTTCTCCAACGCGGAGCTTCTCCAACGCGCCGTTTCTCCAACGCGAAGTCTCCCCAACACGGAGTTTCTCCAGCGCGGAGTGTCTCCATCGCGGAGTTTCCCCAGTTCGGAGTTTCTCAAACGCAGAGTTTCTCCAGCGCGGAGTTTCCCCATCGCGGACACTCTCCAACGCGGACTTTCTCCAACGCGGAGTTTCTCCACCGCGGAGTTTCTCCAACGCGCAGTTTCTCCAACGCGAAGTTTCTCCAGCGCGGAGTTTCTCCAACACGGAGTTTCTCCTGCGCAGAGTTTGTCCAGCACGGAGTTTCTCCAGCGCGGAGTTTCTCCAGCCCGGAGTTTCTCCAGCGCAGATTTTATGCAGCACGGAGTTTCTCCAGCGCGGAGTTTCTCCAACGAGGAGTTGCTCCAGCGCGAAGTTTCTCCAGCGTAGAATTTCTCCAGAGCGGACTTTTCTCCAACGCGGAGTTTCTCCATCGCGGAGTTTGTCCGTCGCGGAGTTTCTACATCGCGGAGTTTCTCCAGCGCGGAGTTTATACAACGCGGAGTTTCTACAGCGCGGACTTTCTCCAATGCGGACTTTCTTCAACGCGAAGTTTCTCCAACGCGGACTTTCTCCAACGTGGACTTCCTCCAACGCGGACCTTCTCCAACGCGGACTTTCTCCAACGCGGAGTTTCTCCAGCGCGGTGTGTTTCAAGTGCGGAGTTTCTCCAACGCGGAGAATCTCCAACGCGCCGTTTCTTCAACGCGAAGTTTCTCCAAGGCGGAGTTTCTACAACACGGATTTTCTCCAACGTGGACTTTCTCCAACGCGGACATTCTCCAACGCAGAGTTTCTCCAGCGCGGTGTGTTTCAAGCGCGGAGTTTCTCTAACGCGGAGTTTCTCCAACGCGCCGTTTCTTCAAAGCGAAGTTTCTTCAAGGCGGAGTTTCTCCAACGCGAAGTTTCTCCAACACGGAGTTTCTCCAAAACGGAGTTTCTCCAGCGCGGAGTGTCTCCATCGCGGAGTTTCTCCAGTTCGGAGTTTCTCAAACGCGGAGTTTCTCCAGCGCGGAGTTTCTCCATCGCGGACTCTCTCCAACAAGGACTTTCTCCAACGCGGACTTTCTCCAACGTGGAGTTTCTCCAACGCGGAGTTTCTCCAACGCGGATTTGCTCCAGCGAGGAGTTTCTCCAGCGTAGAGTTTCTCCAGAGCGGACTTTTCTCCAACGCGGAGTTTCTCCATCGCGGAGTTTGTCCGTCGCGGAGTTTCTCCATCGCAGAGTTTCTCCAGCGCGGAGTTTATACAACGCGGAGTTTCTCCAGCGCGGACTTTCTCCAACGCGGACCTTCTCCGACGCGGACTTTCTCCAACGCGGAGTTTCTCCAGCGCGGTGTGTTTCAAGCGCGGAGTTTCTCCAACGCGGAGTATCTCCAACGTGCCGTTTCTTCAACGCGAAGTTTCTCCAAGGCGGAATTTCTACAACACGGAGTTTCTCCAACGCGGACTTTCTCCAACGCGGAGTTTCTCCAGCGTGGACTTCCTCCAATGCGGACCTTCTCCAACGCGGACTTTCTCCAACGCGGACCTTCTCTGACGCGGACTTTCTCCAACGCGGAGTTTCTCCAGCGCGGTGTGTTTCAAGCGCGGAGTTTCTCTAACGCGGAGTTTCTCCAACGCGCCGTTTCTTCAAAGCGAAGTTTCTCCAAGGCGGAGTTTCTCCAACGCGAAGTTTCTCCAGCGCGGACTTCCTCCAATGCGGACCTTCTCCAACGCGGACTTTCTCCAACGCGGACCTTCTCTGACGCGGACTTTCTCCAACGCGGAGTATCTCCAGCGCGGTGTGTTTCAAGCGCGGAGTTTCTCTAACGCGGAGTTTCTCCAACGCGCCGTTTCTTCAAAGCGAAGTTTCTCCAACGCGGACTTTCTCCAACGCGGACCTTCTCAGACGCGGAGTTTCTCCAGCGCGGTGTGTTTCAAGCGCGGAGTTTCTCTAACGCGGAGTTTCTCCAACGCGCCGTTTCTTCAAAGCGAAGTTTCTCCAGCACGGAGTTTCTCCAGCGCGGAGTGTCTCCATCGCGGAGTTTCTCCAGTTCGGAGCTTCTCAAACGCGGAGTTTCTCCAGCGCGGAGTTTCCCCATCGCGGACACTCTCCAACGCGGACTTTCTCCAACGCGGAGTTTCTCCACCGCGGAGTTTCTCCAACGCGCAGTTTCTCCAACGCGAAGTTTCTCCAGCGCGGAGTTTCTCCAACACGGAGTTTCTCCTGCGCAGAGTTTGTCCAGCACGGAGTTTCTCCAGCGCGGAGTTTCTCCAACACGGAGTTTCTCCAGCGCGGAGTTTGTCCAACACGGAGTTTCTCCAGCGCGGAGCTTCTCCAGCCCGGAGTTTCTCCAGCGCAGATTTTATGCAGCACGGAGTTTCTCCAGCGCGGAGTTTCTCCAACGCGGATTAGCTCCAGCGAGGAGTTTCTCCAGCGTAGAGTTTCTCCAGAGCGGACTTTTCTCCAACGCGGAGTTTCTCCATCGCGGAGTTTGTCCGTCGCGGAGTTTCTCCATCGCGGAGTTTCTCCAGCGCGGAGTTTATACAACGCGGAGTTTCTCCAGCGCGGACTTTCTCCAACGCGGACCTTCTCCGACGCGGACTCTCTCCAACGCGGAGTTTCTCCAGCGCGGTGTGTTTCAAGCGCGGAGTTTCTCCAACGCGGAGTATCTCCAACGCGCCGTTTCTTCAACGCGAAGTTTCTCCAAGGCGGAATTTCTACAACATGGAGTTTCTCCAACGCGGACTTTCTTCAACGCGGACCTTCTCCGACGCGGACTTTCTCCAACGCGGAGTTTCTCCAGCGCGGTGTGTTTCAAGCGCGGAGTTTCCCTAACGCGGAGTTTCTCCAACGCGCCGTTTTTTCAAAGCGAAGTTTCTCCAAGGCGGAGTTTCTCCAACACGGAGTTTCTCCAACACGGAGTTTCTCCAGCGCGGAGTTTCTCCACCGCGGAGTATCTCCAGCGTGGAGTTTCTCCAGTTCAGAGTTTCTCAAACGCGGAGTTTCTCCAGCGCGGAGTTTCTCCAGCGCGGAGTTTCTCCAGCCCGGAGTTCTCCAGCGTAGAGTTTCTCCAGCGCGGACTTTTCTCCAACGCGGACTTTCATCACCAACGCGGAGTTTCTCCATCGCGGAGTTTGTCCGTCGCGGAGTTTTTCCATCGCGGAGTTTCTCCAGCGCGGAGTTTATCCAACGCGGAGTTTCTCCAGCGCGGACTTTCTCCAGCGCGGAGTTTATCCAACGAGGAGTTTCTCCAGCGCGGACTTTCTCCAACGCGGACTTTATTCAACGCGGAGTTTCTCCAACGCGGACTTTCTCCAACGCGGACATTCTCCAACGCGGACTTTCTCCAACGCGGAGCTTCTCCAACGCGCCGTTTCTCCAACGCGGTCTCCCCAACACGGAGTTTCTCCAGCGCGGAGTGTCTCCATCGCGGAGTTTCCCCAGTTCGGAGTTTCTCCAGCGCGGACTTTCTCCAACGCGGACTTTCTTCAACGCGGAGTTTCTCCAACGCGGACTTTCTCCAACGCGGACTTTCTCCAACGCGGACATTCTCCAACGCGGACTTTCTCCAACGCGGAGTTTCTCCAGCGCGGTGTGTTTCAAGCGCTGAGTTTCTCCAACGCGGAGCTTCTCCAACGCGCCGTTTCTCCAACGCGAAGTCTCCCCAACACGGAGTTTCTCCAGCGCGGAGTGTCTCCATCGCGGAGTTTCCCCAGTTCGGAGTTTCTCAAACGCAGAGTTTCTCCAGCGCGGAGTTTCCCCATCGCGGACACTCTCCAACGCGGACTTTCTCCAACGCGGAGTTTCTCCACCGCGGAGTTTCTCCAACGCGCAGTTTCTCCAACGCGAAGTTTCTCCAGCGCGGAGTTTCTCCAACACGGAGTTTCTCCTGCGCAGAGTTTGTCCAGCACGGAGTTTCTCCAGCGCGGAGTTTCTCCAGCCCGGAGTTTCTCCAGCGCAGATTTTATGCAGCACGGAGTTTCTCCAGCGCGGAGTTTCTCCAACGAGGAGTTGCTCCAGCGCGAAGTTTCTCCAGCGTAGAATTTCTCCAGAGCGGACTTTTCTCCAACGCGGAGTTTCTCCATCGCGGAGTTTGTCCGTCGCGGAGTTTCTACATCGCGGAGTTTCTCCAGCGCGGAGTTTATACAACGCGGAGTTTCTACAGCGCGGACTTTCTCCAATGCGGACTTTCTTCAACGCGAAGTTTCTCCAACGCGGACTTTCTCCAACGTGGACTTCCTCCAACGCGGACCTTCTCCAACGCGGACTTTCTCCAACGCGGAGTTTCTCCAGCGCGGTGTGTTTCAAGTGCGGAGTTTCTCCAACGCGGAGAATCTCCAACGCGCCGTTTCTTCAACGCGAAGTTTCTCCAAGGCGGAGTTTCTACAACACGGATTTTCTCCAACGTGGACTTTCTCCAACGCGGACATTCTCCAACGCAGAGTTTCTCCAGCGCGGTGTGTTTCAAGCGCGGAGTTTCTCTAACGCGGAGTTTCTCCAACGCGCCGTTTCTTCAAAGCGAAGTTTCTTCAAGGCGGAGTTTCTCCAACGCGAAGTTTCTCCAACACGGAGTTTCTCCAAAACGGAGTTTCTCCAGCGCGGAGTGTCTCCATCGCGGAGTTTCTCCAGTTCGGAGTTTCTCAAACGCGGAGTTTCTCCAGCGCGGAGTTTCTCCATCGCGGACTCTCTCCAACAAGGACTTTCTCCAACGCGGACTTTCTCCAACGTGGAGTTTCTCCAACGCGGAGTTTCTCCAACGCGGATTTGCTCCAGCGAGGAGTTTCTCCAGCGTAGAGTTTCTCCAGAGCGGACTTTTCTCCAACGCGGAGTTTCTCCATCGCGGAGTTTGTCCGTCGCGGAGTTTCTCCATCGCAGAGTTTCTCCAGCGCGGAGTTTATACAACGCGGAGTTTCTCCAGCGCGGACTTTCTCCAACGCGGACCTTCTCCGACGCGGACTTTCTCCAACGCGGAGTTTCTCCAGCGCGGTGTGTTTCAAGCGCGGAGTTTCTCCAACGCGGAGTATCTCCAACGTGCCGTTTCTTCAACGCGAAGTTTCTCCAAGGCGGAATTTCTACAACACGGAGTTTCTCCAACGCGGACTTTCTCCAACGCGGAGTTTCTCCAGCGTGGACTTCCTCCAATGCGGACCTTCTCCAACGCGGACTTTCTCCAACGCGGACCTTCTCTGACGCGGACTTTCTCCAACGCGGAGTTTCTCCAGCGCGGTGTGTTTCAAGCGCGGAGTTTCTCTAACGCGGAGTTTCTCCAACGCGCCGTTTCTTCAAAGCGAAGTTTCTCCAAGGCGGAGTTTCTCCAACGCGAAGTTTCTCCAGCGCGGACTTCCTCCAATGCGGACCTTCTCCAACGCGGACTTTCTCCAACGCGGACCTTCTCTGACGCGGACTTTCTCCAACGCGGAGTATCTCCAGCGCGGTGTGTTTCAAGCGCGGAGTTTCTCTAACGCGGAGTTTCTCCAACGCGCCGTTTCTTCAAAGCGAAGTTTCTCCAACGCGGACTTTCTCCAACGCGGACCTTCTCTGACGCGGAGTTTCTCCAGCGCGGTGTGTTTCAAGCGCGGAGTTTCTCTAACGCGGAGTTTCTCCAACGCGCCGTTTCTTCAAAGCGAAGTTTCTCCAGCACGGAGTTTCTCCAGCGCGGAGTGTCTCCATCGCGGAGTTTCTCCAGTTCGGAGCTTCTCAAACGCGGAGTTTCTCCAGCGCGGAGTTTCTCCATCGCGGACTTTCTCCAACGCGGACCTTCTCCGACGCGGACTTTCTCCAACGCGGAGTTTCTCCAGCGCGGTGTGTTTCAAGCGCGGACTTTCTCCAACGCCGAGTTTCTCCAACGCGGAGTTTCTCCAACGCGCAGTTTCTCCAACGCGAAGTTTCTCCAGCGCGGAGTTTCTCCAACACGGAGTTTCTCCAGCGCGGAGTTTGTCCAACACGGAGTTTCTCCAGCGCGGAGTTTCTCCAGCCCGGAGTTTCTCCAGGGCAGATTTTATGCAGCACGGAGTTTCTCCAGCGCGGAGTTTCTCCAACGCGGATTTGCTCCAGCGAGGAGTTTCTCCAGCGTAGAGTTTCTCCAGAGCGGACTTTTCTCGAACGCGGAGTTTCTCCATCGCGGAGTTTGTCCGTCGCGGAGTTTCTCCATCGCGGAGTTTCTCCAGCGCGGAGTTTATACAACGCGGAGTTTCTCCAGCGCGGACTTTCTCCAACGCGGACCTTCTCCGACGCGGACTTTCTCCAACGCGGAGTTTCTCCAGCGCGGGGTTTTTCAAGCGCGGAGTTTCTCCAACGCGGAGTATCTCCAACGCGCCGTTTCTTCAACGCGAAGTTTCTCCAAGGCGGAATTTCTACAACACGGAGTTTCTCCAACGCGGACTTTCTCCAACGCGGACCTTCTCCGACGCGGACTTTCTCCAACGCGGAGTTTCTCCAGCGCGGTGTGTTTAAAGCGCGGAGTTTCTCCAACGCGCCGTTTTTTCAAAGCGAAGTTTCTCCAAGGCGGAGTTTCTCCAACACGGAGTTTCTCCAACACGGAGTTTCTCCAGCGCGGAGTTTCTCCCCCGCGGAGTATCTCCAGCGTGGAGTTTCTCCAGTTCAGAGTTTCTCAAACGCGGAGTTTCTCCAGCGCGGAGTTTCTCCAGCGCGGAGTTTCTCCAGCCCGGAGTTTCTCCAGCGTAGAGTTTCTCCAGCGCGGACTTTTCTCCAACGCGGACTTTCATCACCAACGCGGAGTTTCTCCATCGCGGAGTTTGTCCGTCGCGGAGTTTCTCCATCGCGGAGTTTCTCCAGCGCGGAGTTTATCCAACGCGGAGTTTCTCCAGCGCGGACTTTCTCCAACGCGGACTTTCTTCAACGCGGAGTTTCTCCAACGCGGACTTTCTCCAACGCGGACTTTCTCCAACGCGGACATTCTCCAACGCGGACTTTCTCCAACGCGGAGTTTCTCCAGCGGGGTGTGTTTCAAGCGCGGAGTTTCTCCAACGCGGAGCTTCTCCAACGCGCCGTTTCTCCAACGCGGTCTCCCCAACACGGAGTTTCTCCAGCGCGGAGTGTCTCCATCGCGGAGTTTCCCCAGTTCGGTGTTTCTCCAGCGCGGACTTTCTCCAACGCGGACTTTCTTCAACGCGGAGTTTCTCCAACGCGGACTTTCTCCAACGCGGACTTTCTCCAACACGGACATTCTCCAACGCGGACTTTCTCCAACGCGGAGTTTCTCCAGCGCGGTGTGTTTCAAGCGCGGAGTTTCTCCAACGCGGAGCTTCTCCAACGCGCCGTTTCTCCAACGCGAAGTCTCCCCAACACGGAGTTTCTCCAGCGCGGAGTGTCTCCATCGGGGAGTTTCCCCAGTTCGGAGTTTCTCAAACGCAGAGTTTCTCCAGCGCGGAGTTTCCCCATCGCGGACACTCTCCAACGCGGACTTTCTCCAACGCGGAGTTTCTCCAACGCGCAGTTTCTCCAACGCGAAGTTTCTCCAGCGCGGAGTTTCTCCAGCCCGGAGTTTCTCCAGCGCAGATTTTATGCAGCACGGAGTTTCTCCAGCGCGGAGTTTCTCCAACGAGGAGTTGCTCCAGCGCGGAGTTTCTCCAGCGTAGAATTTCTCCAGAGCGGACTTTTCTCCAACGCGGAGTTTCTCCATCGCGGAGTTTGTCCGTCGCGGTGTTTCTCCATCGCGGAGTTTCTCCAGCGCGGAGTTTCTACAGCGCGGACTTTCTCCAACGCGGACTTCCTCCAACGCGGACCTTCTCCAACGCGGACTTTCTCCAACGCGGAGTTTCTCCAGCGCGGTGTGTTTCAAGTGCGGAGTTTCTCCAACGCGGAGAATCTCCAACGCGCCGTTTCTTCAACGCGAAGTTTATCCAAGGCGGAGTTTCTACAACACGGATTTTCTCCAACGCGGATTTTCTCCAACGCGGAAATTCTCCGACGCGGACTTTCTCCAACGCGGAGTTTCTCCAACGCGCCGTTTCTTCAAAGCGAAGTTTCTCCAAGGCGGAGTTTCTCCAACGCGAAGTTTCTCCAACACGGAGTTTCTCAAACGCGGAGTTTCTCCAGCGCGGAGTTTCTCCATCGCGGGCTCTCTCCAACAAGGACTTTCTCCAACGCGGACTTTCTCCAACGTGGAGTTTCTCCAACGCGGAGTTTCTCCAACGCGCAGTTTCTACAACGCGAAGTTTCTCCAGCGTGGAGTTTCTTTAACACGGAGTTTCTCCTGCGCAGAGTTTGTCCAGCACCTAGTTTCTCCAACGCGGAGTTGTTCCAGCGCGGAGTTCCTCCAGCGTAGAATTTCTCCAGAGCGGACTTTTCTCCAACGCGGAGTTTCTCCATCGCGGAGTTTGTCCGTCACGGAGTTTCTCCAGCGCGGAGCTTATACAAAGCGGAGTTTCTACAGCGCGGACGTTCTCCAATGCGGACTTTCTTCAACGCGAAGTTTCTCCAACGCGGACTTTCTCCAACGCGGACTTCCTCCAACGCGGACCTTCTCCAACGCGGACTTTCTCCAACGCGGAGTTTCTCCAGCGCGGTGTGTTTCAAGTGCGGAGTTTCTCCAACGCGGAGAATCTCCAACGCGCCGTTTCTTCAACGCGAAGTTTCTCCAAGGCGGAGGTTCTACAACACGGAGTTTCTCCAACGCGGACTTTCTCCAACGCGGACATTCTCCGACGCGGACTTTCTCCAACGCGGAGTTTCTCCAACTCGGCGTGTTTCAAGCGCGGAGTTTCTCTAACGCGGAGTTTCTCCAACGCGCCGTTTCTTCAAAGCGAAGTTTCTCCAAGGCGGAGTTTCTCAAACGCGAAGTTTCTCCAACACGGAGTTTCTCCAAAACGGAGTTTCTCCAGCGCGGAGTGTCTCCATCGCGGAGTTTCTCCAGTTCGGAGTTTCTCAAACGCGGAGTTTCTCCAGCGCGGAGTTTCTCCATCGCGGACTCTCTCCAACGCGGACTTTCTCCAACGCGGACTTTCTCCAACGTGGAGTTTATCCAACGCGGAGTTTCTCCAACGCGAAGTTTCTCCAACGCGAAGTTTCTCCAGCGCGGAGTTTCTCCAACACGGAGTTTCTCCAGCGCGGAGTTTGTCCAGCACGGAGTTTCTCCAGCGCGGAGTTTCTCCATCCCGGAGTTTCTCCAGCGCAGATTTTATGCAGCACGGAATTTCTCCAGCGGGAGTTTCTCCAGAGTAGAGTTTCTCCAGAGCGGACTTTTCTCCAACGCGGAGTTTCTACATCGCGGAGTTTGTCCGCCGAGGAGTTTCTCCATCGCGGAGTTTCTCCAGCGCGGAGTTTATACAACGCGGAGTTTCTCCAGCGCGGACTTTCTCCAACGCGGACTTTCTTCAACGCGGAGTTTCTCCAACGCGGACATTCTCCAACGCGGACTTTCTCCAAAGCGGACCTTCTCCAACGCGGACTTTCTCCAACGCGGAGTTTCTCCAGCGCGGTGTGTTTCAAGCGCGGAGTTTCTCTAACGCGGAGTTTCTCCAACGCGCCGTTTCTTCAAAGCGATGTTTCTCCAAGGCGGAGTTTCTCCAGCGCGGAGTTTCTCCACCGCGAAGTATCTCCAGCGCGGAGTTTCTCCAGTTCTGAGTTTCTCAAACGCGGAGTTTCTCCAGCGCGGAGTTTCTCCAGCGCGGACTTTCTCCAACGCGGACTTTCTCCAACGCGGAGTTTCTCCAACGCGAAGTTTCTCCAACACGGAGTTTCTCCAACACGGAGTTTCTCCAGCGCGGAGTTTCTCCAGCGCGGAGTTCCCCAGAGCGGAGTTTCTCCAGCCCGGAGTTTCTCCATCGCGGCGTTTCTCCAGCCCGGAGTTTCTCCAGCGTAGAGTTTCTCCAGCGCGGAGTTTTCTCTAACGCAGACTTTTCTCAAACGCGGACTTTCATCACCAACGCGGAGTTTCTCCATCGCGGAGTTTGTCCGTCGCGGAGTTTCTCCATCGCGGAGTTTCTCCAGCGCGGAGTTTATCCAACGCGGAGTTTCTCCAGCGCAGACTTTCTCCAACGCGGACTTTCTTCAACGCGGAGTTTCTCCAAGGCGGAGTTTCTACAACACGGAGTTTCTCCAACGCGGACTTTCTCCAACGCGGACATTCTCCGACGCGGACTTTCTCCAACGCGGAGTTTCTCCAGCGCGGTGTGTTTCAAGCGCGGAGTTTCTCTAACGCGGAGTTTCTCCAACGCGCCGTTTCTTCAAAGCGAAGTTTCTCCAAGGCGGAGTTTCTCCAACGCGAAGTTTCTCCAACACGGAGTTTCTCCAAAACGGAGTTTCTCCAGCGCGGAGTGTCTCCAGCGTGGAGTTTCTCCAGTTCGGAGTTTCTCAAACGCGGAGTTTCTCCAGCGCGGAGTTTCTCCATCGCGGACTCTCTCCAACAAGAACTTTCTCCAACGCGGACTTTCTCCAACGTGGTGTTTCTTCAACGCGGAGTTTCTCCAACGCGCAGTTTCTGCAACGCGAAGTTTCTCCAGCGCGGAGTTTCCCCAACACGGAATTTCTCCTGCGCAGAGTTTGTCCAGCACGGAGTTTCTCCAGCGCGGAGTTTCTCCAGCCCGGAGTTTCTCCAGCGCAGATTTTATGCAGCACGAAGTTTCTCCAGGGCGGAGTTTCTCCAACGCGGAGTTGCTCCAGCGCGGAGTTCCTCCAGCGTAGAATTTCTCCAGAGCGGACTTTTCTCCAACGCGGAGTTTCTCCATCGCGGAGTTTGTCCGTCGCGGAGTTTCTCCATCGCGGAGTTTCTCCAGCGCGGAGTTTATACAACGCGGAGTTTCTACAGCGCGGACGTTCTCCAATGCGGACTTTCTTCAACGCGAAGTTTCTCCAACGCGGACTTTCTCCAACGCGGACTTCCTCCAATGCGGACCTTCTCCAACGCGGACTTTCTCCAACGCGGACCTTCTCTGACGCGGACTTTCTCCAACGCGGAGTTTCTCCTGCGCGGTGTGTTTCAAGCGCGGAGTTTCTCTAACGCGGAGTTTCTCCAACGCGCCGTTTCTTCAAAGCGAAGTTTCTCCAAGGCGGAGTTTCTCCAACGCGAAGTTTCCCCAACACGGAGTTTGTCCAACACGGAGTTTCTCCAGCACGGAGTTTCTCCAGCGCGGAGTGTCTCCATCGCGGAGTTTCTCCAGTTCGGAGCTTCTCAAACGCGGAGTTTCTCCAGCGCGGAGTTTCTCCATCGCGGACTTTCTCCAACGCGGACCTTCTCCGACGCGGACTTTCTCCAACGCGGAGTTTCTCCAGCGCGGTGTGTTTCAAGCGCGGACTTTCTCCAACGCCGAGTTTCTCCAACGCGGAGTTTCTCCAACGCGCAGTTTCTCCAACGCGAAGTTTCTCCAGCGCGGAGTTTCTCCAACACGGAGTTTCTCCAGCGCGGAGTTTGTCCAACACGGAGTTTCTCCAGCGCGGAGCTTCTCCAGCCCGGAGTTTCTCCAGCGCAGATTTTATGCAGCACGGAGTTTCTCCAGCGCGGAGTTTCTCCAACGCGGATTAGCTCCAGCGAGGAGTTTCTCCAGCGTAGAGTTTCTCCAGAGCGGACTTTTCTCCAACGCGGAGTTTCTCCATCGCGGAGTTTGTCCGTCGCGGAGTTTCTCCATCGCGGAGTTTCTCCAGCGCGGAGTTTATACAACGCGGAGTTTCTCAGGCGCGGACTTTCTCCAACGCGGACCTTCTCCGACGCGGACTTTCTCCAACGCGGAGTTTCTCCAGCGCGGTGTGTTTCAAGCGCGGAGTTTCTCCAACGCGGAGTATCTCCAACGCGCCGTTTCTTCAACGCGAAGTTTCTCCAAGGCGGAATTTCTACAACATGGAGTTTCTCCAACGCGGACTTTCTTCAACGCGGACCTTCTCCGACGCGGACTTTCTCCAACGCGGAGTTTCTCCAGCGCGGTGTGTTTCAAGCGCGGAGTTTCCCTAACGCGGAGTTTCTCCAACGCGCCGTTTTTTCAAAGCGAAGTTTCTCCAAGGCGGAGTTTCTCCAACACGGAGTTTCTCCAACACGGAGTTTCTCCAGCGCGCAGTTTCTCCACCGCGGAGTATCTCCAGCGTGGAGTTTCTCCAGTTCAGAGTTTCTCAAACGCGGAGTTTCTCCAGCGCGGAGTTTCTCCAGCCCGGAGTTCTCCAGCGTAGAGTTTCTCCAGCGCGGACTTTTCTCCAACGCGGACCTTCATCACCAACGCGGAGTTTCTCCATCGCGGAGTTTGTCCGTCGCGGAGTTTCTCCATCGCGGAGTTTCTCCAGCGCGGAGTTTATCCAACGCGGAGTTTCTCCAGCGCGGACTTTCTCCAGCGCGGAGTTTATCCAACGAGGAGTTTCTCCAGCGCGGACTTTCTCCAACGCGGACTTTATTCAACGCGGAGTTTCTCCAACGCGGACTTTCTCCAACGCGGACATTCTCCAACGCGGACTTTCTCCAACGCGGAGCTTCTCCAACGCGCCGTTTCTCCAACGCGGTCTCCCCAACACGGAGTTTCTCCAGCGCGGAGTGTCTCCATCGCGGAGTTTCCCCAGTTCGGAGTTTCTCCAGCGCGGACTTTCTCCAACGCGGACTTTCTTCAACGCGGAGTTTCTCCAACGCGGACTTTCTCCAACGCGGACTTTCTCCAACGCGGACATTCTCCAACGCGGACTTTCTCCAACGCGGAGTTTCTCCAGCGCGGTGTGTTTCAAGCGCGGAGTTTCTCCAACGCGGAGCTTCTCCAACGCGCCGTTTCTCCAACGCGAAGTCTCCCCAACACGGAGTTTCTCCAGCGCGGAGTGTCTCCATCGCGGAGTTTCCCCAGTTCGGAGTTTCTCAAACGCAGAGTTTCTCCAGCGCGGAGTTTCCCCATCGCGGACACTCTCCAACGCGGACTTTCTCCAACGCGGAGTTTCTCCAACGCGGAGTTTCTCCAACGCGCAGTTTCTCCAACGCGAAGTTTCTCCAGCGCGGAGTTTCTCCAACACGGAGTTTCTCCTGCGCAGAGTTTGTCCAGCACGGAGTTTCTCCAGCGCGGAGTTTCTCCAGCCCGGAGTTTCTCCAGCGCAGATTTTATGCAGCACGGAGTTTCTCCAGCGCGGAGTTTCTCCAACGAGGAGTTGCTCCAGCGCGGAGTTTCTCCAGCGTAGAATTTCTCCAGAGCGGACTTTTCTCCAACGCGGAGTTTCTCCATCGCGGAGTTTGTCCGTCGCGGAGTTTCTCCATCGCGGAGTTTCTCCAGCGCGGAGTTTATACAACGCGGAGTTTCTACAGCGCGGACTTTCTCCAATGCGGACTTTCTTCAACGCGAAGTTTCTCCAACGCGGACTTTCTCCAACGCGGACTTCCTCCAACGCGGACCTTCTCCAACGCGGACTTTCTCCAACGCGGAGTTTCTCCAGCGCGGTGTGTTTCAAGTGCGGAGTTTCTCCAACGCGGAGAATCTCCAACGCGCCGTTTCTTCAACGCGAAGTTTCTCCAAGGCGGAGTTTCTACAACACGGATTTTCTCCAACGTGGACTTTCTCCAACGCGGACATTCTCCAACGCAGAGTTTCTCCAGCGCGGTGTGTTTCAAGCGCGGAGTTTCTCTAACGCGGAGTTTCTCCAACGCGCCGTTTCTTCAAAGCGAAGTTTCTCCAAGGCGGAGTTTCTCCAACGCGAAGTTTCTCCAACACGGAGTTTCTCCAAAACGGAGTTTCTCCAGCGCGGAGTGTCTCCATCGCGGAGTTTCTCCAGTTCGGAGTTTCTCAAACGCGGAGTTTCTCCAGCGCGGAGTTTCTCCATCGCGGACTCTCTCCAACAAGGACTTTCTCCAACGCGGACTTTCTCCAACGTGGAGTTTCTCCAACGCGGAGTTTCTCCAACGCGGATTTGCTCCAGCGAGGAGTTTCTCCAGCGTAGAGTTTCTCCAGAGCGGACTTTTCTCCAACGCGGAGTTTCTCCATCGCGGAGTTTGGCCGTCGCGGAGTTTCTCCATCGCAGAGTTTCTCCAGCGCGGAGTTTATACAACGCGGAGTTTCTCCAGCGCGGACTTTCTCCAACGCGGACCTTCTCCGACGCGGACTTTCTCCAACGCGGAGTTTCTCCAGCGCGGTGTGTTTCAAGCGCGGAGTTTCTCCAACGCGGAGTATCTCCAACGTGCCGTTTCTTCAACGCGAAGTTTCTCCAAGGCGGAATTTCTACAACACGGAGTTTCTCCAACGCGGACTTTCTCCAACGCGGAGTTTCTCCAGCGCGGACTTCCTCCAATGCGGACCTTCTCCAACGCGGACTTTCTCCAACGCGGACCTTCTCTGACGCGGACTTTCTCCAACGCGGAGTTTCTCCAGCGCGGTGTGTTTCAAGCGCGGAGTTTCTCTAACGCGGAGTTTCTCCAACGCGCCGTTTCTTCAAAGCGAAGTTTCTCCAAGGCGGAGTTTCTCCAACGCGAAGTTTCTCCAGCGCGGACTTCCTCCAATGCGGACCTTCTCCAACGCGGACTTTCTCCAACGCGGACCTTCTCTGACGCGGACTTTCTCCAACGCGGAGTATCTCCAGCGCGGTGTGTTTCAAGCGCGGAGTTTCTCTAACGCGGAGTTTCTCCAACGCGCCGTTTCTTCAAAGCGAAGTTTCTCCAACGCGGACTTTCTCCAACGCGGACCTTCTCTGACGCGGAGTTTCTCCAGCGCGGTGTGTTTCAAGCGCGGAGTTTCTCCAACGCGGAGCTTCTCCAACGCGCCGTTTCTCCAACGCGAAGTCTCCCCAACACGGAGTTTCTCCAGCGCGGAGTGTCTCCATCGCGGAGTTTCCCCAGTTCGGAGTTTCTCAAACGCAGAGTTTCTCCAGCGCGGAGTTTCCCCATCGCGGACACTCTCCAACGCGGACTTTCTCCAACGCGGAGTTTCTCCAACGCGGAGTTTCTCCAACGCGCAGTTTCTCCAACGCGAAGTTTCTCCAGCGCGGAGTTTCTCCAACACGGAGTTTCTCCTGCGCAGAGTTTGTCCAGCACGGAGTTTCTCCAGCGCGGAGTTTCTCCAGCCCGGAGTTTCTCCAGCGCAGATTTTATGCAGCACGGAGTTTCTCCAGCGCGGAGTTTCTCCAACGAGGAGTTGCTCCAGCGCGGAGTTTCTCCAGCGTAGAATTTCTCCAGAGCGGACTTTTCTCCAACGCGGAGTTTCTCCATCGCGGAGTTTGTCCGTCGCGGAGTTTCTCCATCGCGGAGTTTCTCCAGCGCGGAGTTTATACAACGCGGAGTTTCTACAGCGCGGACTTTCTCCAATGCGGACTTTCTTCAACGCGAAGTTTCTCCAACGCGGACTTTCTCCAACGCGGACTTCCTCCAACGCGGACCTTCTCCAACGCGGACTTTCTCCAACGCGGAGTTTCTCCAGCGCGGTGTGTTTCAAGTGCGGAGTTTCTCCAACGCGGAGAATCTCCAACGCGCCGTTTCTTCAACGCGAAGTTTCTCCAAGGCGGAGTTTCTACAACACGGATTTTCTCCAACGTGGACTTTCTCCAACGCGGACATTCTCCAACGCAGAGTTTCTCCAGCGCGGTGTGTTTCAAGCGCGGAGTTTCTCTAACGCGGAGTTTCTCCAACGCGCCGTTTCTTCAAAGCGAAGTTTCTCCAAGGCGGAGTTTCTCCAACGCGAAGTTTCTCCAACACGGAGTTTCTCCAAAACGGAGTTTCTCCAGCGCGGAGTGTCTCCATCGCGGAGTTTCTCCAGTTCGGAGTTTCTCAAACGCGGAGTTTCTCCAGCGCGGAGTTTCTCCATCGCGGACTCTCTCCAACAAGGACTTTCTCCAACGCGGACTTTCTCCAACGTGGAGTTTCTCCAACGCGGAGTTTCTCCAACGCGGATTTGCTCCAGCGAGGAGTTTCTCCAGCGTAGAGTTTCTCCAGAGCGGACTTTTCTCCAACGCGGAGTTTCTCCATCGCGGAGTTTGGCCGTCGCGGAGTTTCTCCATCGCAGAGTTTCTCCAGCGCGGAGTTTATACAACGCGGAGTTTCTCCAGCGCGGACTTTCTCCAACGCGGACCTTCTCCGACGCGGACTTTCTCCAACGCGGAGTTTCTCCAGCGCGGTGTGTTTCAAGCGCGGAGTTTCTCCAACGCGGAGTATCTCCAACGTGCCGTTTCTTCAACGCGAAGTTTCTCCAAGGCGGAATTTCTACAACACGGAGTTTCTCCAACGCGGACTTTCTCCAACGCGGAGTTTCTCCAGCGCGGACTTCCTCCAATGCGGACCTTCTCCAACGCGGACTTTCTCCAACGCGGACCTTCTCTGACGCGGACTTTCTCCAACGCGGAGTTTCTCCAGCGCGGTGTGTTTCAAGCGCGGAGTTTCTCTAACGCGGAGTTTCTCCAACGCGCCGTTTCTTCAAAGCGAAGTTTCTCCAAGGCGGAGTTTCTCCAACGCGAAGTTTCTCCAGCGCGGACTTCCTCCAATGCGGACCTTCTCCAACGCGGACTTTCTCCAACGCGGACCTTCTCTGACGCGGACTTTCTCCAACGCGGAGTATCTCCAGCGCGGTGTGTTTCAAGCGCGGAGTTTCTCTAACGCGGAGTTTCTCCAACGCGCCGTTTCTTCAAAGCGAAGTTTCTCCAACGCGGACTTTCTCCAACGCGGACCTTCTCTGACGCGGAGTTTCTCCAGCGCGGTGTGTTTCAAGCGCGGAGTTTCTCTAACGCGGAGTTTCTCCAACGCGCCGTTTCTTCAAAGCGAAGTTTCTCCAGCACGGAGTTTCTCCAGCGCGGAGTGTCTCCATCGCGGAGTTTCTCCAGTTCGGAGCTTCTCAAACGCGGAGTTTCTCCAGCGCGGAGTTTCTCCATCGCGGACTTTCTCCAACGCGGACCTTCTCCGACGCGGACTTTCTCCAACGCGGGGTTTCTCCAGCGCGGTGTGTTTCAAGCGCGGACTTTCTCCAACGCCGAGTTTCTCCAACGCGGAGTTTCTCCAACGCGCAGTTTCTCCAACGCGAAGTTTCTCCAGCGCGGAGTTTCTCCAACACGGAGTTTCTCCAGCGCGGAGTTTGTCCAACACGGAGTTTCTCCAGCGCGGAGCTTCTCCAGCCCGGAGTTTCTCCAGCGCAGATTTTATGCAGCACGGAGTTTCTCCAGCGCGGAGTTTCTCCAACGCGGATAAGCTCCAGCGAGGAGTTTCTCCAGCGTAGAGTTTCTCCAGAGCGGACTTTTCTCCAACGCGGAGTTTCTCCATCGCGGAGTTTGTCCGTCGCGGAGTTTCTCCATCGCGGAGTTTCTCCAGCGCGGAGTTTATACAACGCGGAGTTTCTCCAGCGCGGACTTTCTCCAACGCGGACCTTCTCCGACGCGGACTTTCTCCAACGCGGAGTTTCTCCAGCGCGGTGTGTTTCAAGCGCGGAGTTTCTCCAACGCGGAGTATCTCCAACGCGCCGTTTCTTCAACGCGAAGTTTCTCCAAGGCGGAATTTCTACAACATGGAGTTTCTCCAACGCGGACTTTCTTCAACGCGGACCTTCTCCGACGCGGACTTTCTCCAACGCGGAGTTTCTCCAGCGCGGTGTGTTTCAAGCGCGGAGTTTCCCTAACGCGGAGTTTCTCCAACGCGCCGTTTTTTCAAAGCGAAGTTTCTCCAAGGCGAAGTTTCTCCAACACGGAGTTTCTCCAACACGGAGTTTCTCCAGCGCGGAGTTTCTCCACCGCGGAGTATCTCCAGCGTGGAGTTTCTCCAGTTCAGAGTTTCTCAAACGCGGAGTTTCTCCAGCGCGGAGTTTCTCCAGCGCGGAGTTTCTCCAGCCCGGAGTTCTCCAGCGTAGAGTTTCTCCAGCGCGGACTTTTCTCCAACGCGGACTTTCATCACCAACGCGGAGTTTCTCCATCGCGGAGTTTGTCCGTCGCGGAGTTTCTCCATCGCGGAGTTTCTCCAGCGCGGAGTTTATCCAACGCGGAGTTTCTCCAGCGCGGACTTTCTCCAGCGCGGAGTTTATCCAACGAGGAGTTTCTCCAGCGCGGACTTTCTCCAACGCGGACTTTATTCAACGCGGAGTTTCTCCAACGCGGACTTTCTCCAACGCGGACATTCTCCAACGCGGACTTTCTCCAACGCGGAGCTTCTCCAACGCGCCGTTTCTCCAACGCGGTCTCCCCAACACGGAGTTTCTCCAGCGCGGAGTGTCTCCATCGCGGAGTTTCCCCAGTTCGGAGTTTCTCCAGCGCGGACTTTCTCCAACGCGGACTTTCTTCAACGCGGAGTTTCTCCAACGCGGACTTTCTCCAACGCGGACTTTCTCCAACGCGGACATTCTCCAACGCGGACTTTCTCCAACGCGGAGTTTCTCCAGCGCGGTGTGTTTCAAGCGCGGAGTTTCTCCAACGCGGAGCTTCTCCAACGCGCCGTTTCTCCAACGCGAAGTCTCCCAAACACGGAGTTTCTCCAGCGCGGAGTGTCTCCATCGCGGAGTTTCCCCAGTTCGGAGTTTCTCAAACGCAGAGTTTCTCCAGCGCGGAGTTTCCCCATCGCGGACACTCTCCAACGCGGACTTTCTCCAACGCGGAGTTTCTCCAACGCGGAGTTTCTCCAACGCGCAGTTTCTCCAACGCGAAGTTTCTCCAGCGCGGAGTTTCTCCAACACGGAGTTTCTCCTGCGCAGAGTTTGTCCAGCACGGAGTTTCTCCAGCGCGGAGTTTCTCCAGCCCGGAGTTTCTCCAGCGCAGATTTTATGCAGCACGGAGTTTCTCCAGCGCGGAGTTTCTCCAACGAGGATTTGCTCCAGCGCGGAGTTTCTCCAGCGTAGAATTTCTCCAGAGCGGACTTTTCTCCAACGCGGAGTTTCTCCATCGCGGAGTTTGTCCGTCGCGGAGTTTCTACATCGCGGAGTTTCTCCAGCGCGGAGTTTATACAACGCGGAGTTTCTACAGCGCGGACTTTCTCCAATGCGGACTTTCTTCAACGCGAAGTTTCTCCAACGCGGACTTTCTCCAACGCGGACTTCCTCCAACGCGGACCTTCTCCAACGCGGACTTTCTCCAACGCGGAGTTTCTCCAGCGCGGTGTGTTTCAAGTGCGGAGTTTCTCCAACGCGGAGAATCTCCAACGCGCCGTTTCTTCAACGCGAAGTTTCTCCAAGGCGGAGTTTCTACAACACGGATTTTCTCCAACGTGGACTTTCTCCAACGCGGACATTCTCCAACGCAGAGTTTCTCCAGCGCGGTGTGTTTCAAGCGCGGAGTTTCTCTAACGCGGAGTTTCTCCAACGCGCCGTTTCTTCAAAGCGAAGTTTCTCCAAGGCGGAGTTTCTCCAACGCGAAGTTTCTCCAACACGGAGTTTCTCCAAAACGGAGTTTCTCCAGCGCGGAGTGTCTCCATCGCGGAGTTTCTCCAGTTCGGAGTTTCTCAAACGCGGAGTTTCTCCAGCGCGGAGTTTCTCCATCGCGGACTCTCTCCAACAAGGACTTTCTCCAACGCGGACTTTCTCCAACGTGGAGTTTCTCCAACGCGGAGTTTCTCCAACGCGGATTTGCTCCAGCGAGGAGTTTCTCCAGCGTAGAGTTTCTCCAGAGCGGACTTTTCTCCAACGCGGAGTTTCTCCATCGCGGAGTTTGTCCGTCGCGGAGTTTCTCCATCGCAGAGTTTCTCCAGCGCGGAGTTTATACAACGCGGAGTTTCTCCAGCGCGGACTTTCTCCAACGCGGACCTTCTCCGACGCGGACTTTCTCCAACGCGGAGTTTCTCCAGCGCGGTGTGTTTCAAGCGCGGAGTTTCTCCAACGCGGAGTATCTCCAACGTGCCGTTTCTTCAACGCGAAGTTTCTCCAAGGCGGAATTTCTACAACACGGAGTTTCTCCAACGCGGACTTTCTCCAACGCGGAGTTTCTCCAGCGTGGACTTCCTCCAATGCGGACCTTCTCCAACGCGGACTTTCTCCAACGCGGACCTTCTCTGACGCGGACTTTCTCCAACGCGGAGTTTCTCCAGCGCGGTGTGTTTCAAGCGCGGAGTTTCTCTAACGCGGAGTTTCTCCAACGCGCCGTTTCTTCAAAGCGAAGTTTCTCCAAGGCGGAGTTTCTCCAACGCGAAGTTTCTCCAGCGCGGACTTCCTCCAATGCGGACCTTCTCCAACGCGGACTTTCTCCAACGCGGACCTTCTCTGACGCGGACTTTCTCCAACGCGGAGTATCTCCAGCGCGGTGTGTTTCAAGCGCGGAGTTTCTCTAACGCGGAGTTTCTCCAACGCGCCGTTTCTTCAAAGCGAAGTTTCTCCAACGCGGACTTTCTCCAACGCGGACCTTCTCTGACGCGGAGTTTCTCCAGCGCGGTGTGTTTCAAGCGCGGAGTTTCTCTAACGCGGAGTTTCTCCAACGCGCCGTTTCTTCAAAGCGAAGTTTCTCCAGCACGGAGTTTCTCCAGCGCGGAGTGTCTCCATCGCGGAGTTTCTCCAGTTCGGAGCTTCTCAAACGCGGAGTTTCTCCAGCGCGGAGTTTCTCCATCGCGGACTTTCTCCAACGCGGACCTTCTCCGACGCGGACTTTCTCCAACGCGGAGTTTCTCCAGCGCGGTGTGTTTCAAGCGCGGACTTTCTCCAACGCCGAGTTTCTCCAACGCGGAGTTTCTCCAACGCGCAGTTTCTCCAACGCGAAGTTTCTCCAGCGCGGAGTTTCTCCAACACGGAGTTTCTCCAGCGCGGAGTTTGTCCAACACGGAGTTTCTCCAGCGCGGAGTTTCTCCAGCCCGGAGTTTCTCCAGGGCAGATTTTATGCAGCACGGAGTTTCTCCAGCGCGGAGTTTCTCCAACGCGGATTTGCTCCAGCGAGGAGTTTCTCCAGCGTAGAGTTTCTCCAGAGCGGACTTTTCTCGAACGCGGAGTTTCTCCATCGCGGAGTTTGTCCGTCGCGGAGTTTCTCCATCGCGGAGTTTCTCCAGCGCGGAGTTTATACAACGCGGAGTTTCTCCAGCGCGGACTTTCTCCAACGCGGACCTTCTCCGACGCGGACTTTCTCCAACGCGGAGTTTCTCCAGCGCGGGGTTTTTCAAGCGCGGAGTTTCTCCAACGCGGAGTATCTCCAACGCGCCGTTTCTTCAACGCGAAGTTTCTCCAAGGCGGAATTTCTACAACACGGAGTTTCTCCAACGCGGACTTTCTCCAACGCGGACCTTCTCCGACGCGGACTTTCTCCAACGCGGAGTTTCTCCAGCGCGGTGTGTTTAAAGCGCGGAGTTTCTCCAACGCGCCGTTTTTTCAAAGCGAAGTTTCTCCAAGGCGGAGTTTCTCCAACACGGAGTTTCTCCAACACGGAGTTTCTCCAGCGCGGAGTTTCTCCACCGCGGAGTATCTCCAGCGTGGAGTTTCTCCAGTTCAGAGTTTCTCAAACGCGGAGTTTCTCCAGCGCGGAGTTTCTCCAGCGCGGAGTTTCTCCAGCCCGGAGTTTCTCCAGCGTAGAGTTTCTCCAGCGCGGACTTTTCTCCAACGCGGACTTTCATCACCAACGCGGAGTTTCTCCATCGCGGAGTTTGTCCGTCGCGGAGTTTCTCCATCGCGGAGTTTCTCCAGCGCGGAGTTTATCCAACGCGGAGTTTCTCCAGCGCGGACTTTCTCCAACGCGGACTTTCTTCAACGCGGAGTTTCTCCAACGCGGACTTTCTCCAACGCGGACTTTCTCCAACGCGGACATTCTCCAACGCGGACTTTCTCCAACGCGGAGTTTCTCCAGCGGGGTGTGTTTCAAGCGCGGAGTTTCTCCAACGCGGAGCTTCTCCAACGCGCCGTTTCTCCAACGCGGTCTCCCCAACACGGAGTTTCTCCAGCGCGGAGTGTCTCCATCGCGGAGTTTCCCCAGTTCGGAGTTTCTCCAGCGCGGACTTTCTCCAACGCGGACTTTCTTCAACGCGGAGTTTCTCCAACGCGGACTTTCTCCAACGCGGACTTTCTCCAACACGGACATTCTCCAACGCGGACTTTCTCCAACGCGGAGTTTCTCCAGCGCGGTGTGTTTCAAGCGCGGAGTTTCTCCAACGCGGAGAATCTCCAACGCGCCGTTTCTTCAACGCGAAGTTTCTCCAAGGCGGAGGTTCTACAACACGGAGTTTCTCCAACGCGGACTTTCTCCAACGCGGACATTCTCCGACGCGGACTTTCTCCAACGCGGAGTTTCTCCAACTCGGCGTGTTTCAAGCGCGGAGTTTCTCTAACGCGGAGTTTCTCCAACGCGCCGTTTCTTCAAAGCGAAGTTTCTCCAAGGCGGAGTTTCTCAAACGCGAAGTTTCTCCAACACGGAGTTTCTCCAAAACGGAGTTTCTCCAGCGCGGAGTGTCTCCATCGCGGAGTTTCTCCAGTTCGGAGTTTCTCAAACGCGGAGTTTCTCCAGCGCGGAGTTTCTCCATCGCGGACTCTCTCCAACGCGGACTTTCTCCAACGCGGACTTTCTCCAACGTGGAGTTTATCCAACGCGGAGTTTCTCCAACGCGAAGTTTCTCCAACGCGAAGTTTCTCCAGCGCGGAGTTTCTCCAACACGGAGTTTCTCCAGCGCGGAGTTTGTCCAGCACGGAGTTTCTCCAGCGCGGAGTTTCTCCATCCCGGAGTTTCTCCAGCGCAGATTTTATGCAGCACGGAATTTCTCCAGCGGGAGTTTCTCCAGAGTAGAGTTTCTCCAGAGCGGACTTTTCTCCAACGCGGAGTTTCTACATCGCGGAGTTTGTCCGCCGAGGAGTTTCTCCATCGCGGAGTTTCTCCAGCGCGGAGTTTATACAACGCGGAGTTTCTCCAGCGCGGACTTTCTCCAACGCGGACTTTCTTCAACGCGGAGTTTCTCCAACGCGGACATTCTCCAACGCGGACTTTCTCCAAAGCGGACCTTCTCCAACGCGGACTTTCTCCAACGCGGAGTTTCTCCAGCGCGGTGTGTTTCAAGCGCGGAGTTTCTCTAACGCGGAGTTTCTCCAACGCGCCGTTTCTTCAAAGCGATGTTTCTCCAAGGCGGAGTTTCTCCAGCGCGGAGTTTCTCCACCGCGAAGTATCTCCAGCGCGGAGTTTCTCCAGTTCTGAGTTTCTCAAACGCGGAGTTTCTCCAGCGCGGAGTTTCTCCAGCGCGGACTTTCTCCAACGCGGACTTTCTCCAACGCGGAGTTTCTCCAACGCGAAGTTTCTCCAACACGGAGTTTCTCCAACACGGAGTTTCTCCAGCGCGGAGTTTCTCCAGCGCGGAGTTCCCCAGAGCGGAGTTTCTCCAGCCCGGAGTTTCTCCATCGCGGCGTTTCTCCAGCCCGGAGTTTCTCCAGCGTAGAGTTTCTCCAGCGCGGAGTTTTCTCTAACGCAGACTTTTCTCAAACGCGGACTTTCATCACCAACGCGGAGTTTCTCCATCGCGGAGTTTGTCCGTCGCGGAGTTTCTCCATCGCGGAGTTTCTCCAGCGCGGAGTTTATCCAACGCGGAGTTTCTCCAGCGCAGACTTTCTCCAACGCGGACTTTCTTCAACGCGGAGTTTCTCCAAGGCGGAGTTTCTACAACACGGAGTTTCTCCAACGCGGACTTTCTCCAACGCGGACATTCTCCGACGCGGACTTTCTCCAACGCGGAGTTTCTCCAGCGCGGTGTGTTTCAAGCGCGGAGTTTCTCTAACGCGGAGTTTCTCCAACGCGCCGTTTCTTCAAAGCGAAGTTTCTCCAAGGCGGAGTTTCTCCAACGCGAAGTTTCTCCAACACGGAGTTTCTCCAAAACGGAGTTTCTCCAGCGCGGAGTGTCTCCATCGCGGAGTTTCTCCAGTTCGGAGTTTCTCAAACGCGGAGTTTCTCCAGCGCGGAGTTTCTCCATCGCGGACTCTCTCCAACAAGAACTTTCTCCAACGCGGACTTTCTCCAACGTGGTGTTTCTTCAACGCGGAGTTTCTCCAACGCGCAGTTTCTGCAACGCGAAGTTTCTCCAGCGCGGAGTTTCCCCAACACGGAATTTCTCCTGCGCAGAGTTTGTCCAGCACGGAGTTTCTCCAGCGCGGAGTTTCTCCAGCCCGGAGTTTCTCCAGCGCAGATTTTATGCAGCACAGAGTTTCTCCAGGGCGGAGTTTCTCCAACGCGGAGTTGCTCCAGCGCGGAGTTCCTCCAGCGTAGAATTTCTCCAGAGCGGACTTTTCTCCAACGCGGAGTTTCTCCATCGCGGAGTTTGTCCGTCGCGGAGTTTCTCCATCGCGGAGTTTCTCCAGCGCGGAGTTTATACAACGCGGAGTTTCTACAGCGCGGACGTTCTCCAATGCGGACTTTCTTCAACGCGAAGTTTCTCCAACGCGGACTTTCTCCAACGCGGACTTCCTCCAATGCGGACCTTCTCCAACGCGGACTTTCTCCAACGCGGACCTTCTCTGACGCGGACTTTCTCCAACGCGGAGTTTCTCCTGCGCGGTGTGTTTCAAGCGCGGAGTTTCTCTAACGCGGAGTTTCTCCAACGCGCCGTTTCTTCAAAGCGAAGTTTCTCCAAGGCGGAGTTTCTCCAACGCGAAGTTTCCCCAACACGGAGTTTGTCCAACACGGAGTTTCTCCAGCACGGAGTTTCTCCAGCGCGGAGTGTCTCCATCGCGGAGTTTCTCCAGTTCGGAGCTTCTCAAACGCGGAGTTTCTCCAGCGCGGAGTTTCTCCATCGCGGACTTTCTCCAACGCGGACCTTCTCCGACGCGGACTTTCTCCAACGCGGAGTTTCTCCAGCGCGGTGTGTTTCAAGCGCGGACTTTCTCCAACGCCGAGTTTCTCCAACGCGGAGTTTCTCCAACGCGCAGTTTCTCCAACGCGAAGTTTCTCCAGCGCGGAGTTTCTCCAACACGGAGTTTCTCCAGCGCGGAGTTTGTCCAACACGGAGTTTCTCCAGCGCGGAGCTTCTCCAGCCCGGAGTTTCTCCAGCGCAGATTTTATGCAGCACGGAGTTTCTCCAGCGCGGAGTTTCTCCAGCGCGGATTAGCTCCAGCGAGGAGTTTCTCCAGCGTAGAGTTTCTCCAGAGCGGACTTTTCTCCAACGCGGAGTTTCTCCATCGCGGAGTTTGTCCGTCGCGGAGTTTCTCCATCGCGGAGTTTCTCCAGCGCGGAGTTTATACAACGCGGAGTTTCTCAGGCGCGGACTTTCTCCAACGCGGACCTTCTCCGACGCGGACTTTCTCCAACGCGGAGTTTCTCCAGCGCGGTGTGTTTCAAGCGCGGAGTTTCTCCAACGCGGAGTATCTCCAACGCGCCGTTTCTTCAACGCGAAGTTTCTCCAAGGCGGAATTTCTACAACATGGAGTTTCTCCAACGCGGACTTTCTTCAACGCGGACCTTCTCCGACGCGGACTTTCTCCAACGCGGAGTTTCTCCAGCGCGGTGTGTTTCAAGCGCGGAGTTTCCCTAACGCGGAGTTTCTCCAACGCGCCGTTTTTTCAAAGCGAAGTTTCTCCAAGGCGGAGTTTCTCCAACACGGAGTTTCTCCAACACGGAGTTTCTCCAGCGCGCAGTTTCTCCACCGCGGAGTATCTCCAGCGTGGAGTTTCTCCAGTTCAGAGTTTCTCAAACGCGGAGTTTCTCCAGCGCGGAGTTTCTCCAGCCCGGAGTTCTCCAGCGTAGAGTTTCTCCAGCGCGGACTTTTCTCCAACGCGGACTTTCATCACCAACGCGGAGTTTCTCCATCGCGGAGTTTGTCCGTCGCGGAGTTTCTCCATCGCGGAGTTTCTCCAGCGCGGAGTTTATCCAACGCGGAGTTTCTCCAGCGCGGACTTTCTCCAGCGCGGAGTTTATCCAACGAGGAGTTTCTCCAGCGCGGACTTTCTCCAACGCGGACTTTATTCAACGCGGAGTTTCTCCAACGCGGACTTTCTCCAACGCGGACATTCTCCAACGCGGACTTTCTCCAACGCGGAGCTTCTCCAACGCGCCGTTTCTCCAACGCGGTCTCCCCAACACGGAGTTTCTCCAGCGCGGAGTGTCTCCATCGCGGAGTTTCCCCAGTTCGGAGTTTCTCCAGCGCGGACTTTCTCCAACGCGGACTTTCTTCAACGCGGAGTTTCTCCAACGCGGACTTTCTCCAACGCGGACTTTCTCCAACGCGGACATTCTCCAACGCGGACTTTCTCCAACGCGGAGTTTCTCCAGCGCGGTGTGTTTCAAGCGCGGAGTTTCTCCAACGCGGAGCTTCTCCAACGCGCCGTTTCTCCAACGCGAAGTCTCCCCAACACGGAGTTTCTCCAGCGCGGAGTGTCTCCATCGCGGAGTTTCCCCAGTTCGGAGTTTCTCAAACGCAGAGTTTCTCCAGCGCGGAGTTTCCCCATCGCGGACACTCTCCAACGCGGACTTTCTCCAACGCGGAGTTTCTCCAACGCGGAGTTTCTCCAACGCGCAGTTTCTCCAACGCGAAGTTTCTCCAGCGCGGAGTTTCTCCAACACGGAGTTTCTCCTGCGCAGAGTTTGTCCAGCACGGAGTTTCTCCAGCGCGGAGTTTCTCCAGCCCGGAGTTTCTCCAGCGCAGATTTTATGCAGCACGGAGTTTCTCCAGCGCGGAGTTTCTCCAACGAGGAGTTGCTCCAGCGCGGAGTTTCTCCAGCGTAGAATTTCTCCAGAGCGGACTTTTCTCCAACGCGGAGTTTCTCCATCGCGGAGTTTGTCCGTCGCGGAGTTTCTCCATCGCGGAGTTTCTCCAGCGCGGAGTTTATACAACGCGGAGTTTCTACAGCGCGGACTTTCTCCAATGCGGACTTTCTTCAACGCGAAGTTTCTCCAACGCGGACTTTCTCCAACGCGGACTTCCTCCAACGCGGACCTTCTCCAACGCGGACTTTCTCCAACGCGGAGTTTCTCCAGCGCGGTGTGTTTCAAGTGCGGAGTTTCTCCAACGCGGAGAATCTCCAACGCGCCGTTTCTTCAACGCGAAGTTTCTCCAAGGCGGAGTTTCTACAACACGGATTTTCTCCAACGTGGACTTTCTCCAACGCGGACATTCTCCAACGCAGAGTTTCTCCAGCGCGGTGTGTTTCAAGCGCGGAGTTTCTCTAACGCGGAGTTTCTCCAACGCGCCGTTTCTTCAAAGCGAAGTTTCTCCAAGGCGGAGTTTCTCCAACGCGAAGTTTCTCCAACACGGAGTTTCTCCAAAACGGAGTTTCTCCAGCGCGGAGTGTCTCCATCGCGGAGTTTCTCCAGTTCGGAGTTTCTCAAACGCGGAGTTTCTCCAGCGCGGAGTTTCTCCATCGCGGACTCTCTCCAACAAGGACTTTCTCCAACGCGGACTTTCTCCAACGTGGAGTTTCTCCAACGCGGAGTTTCTCCAACGCGGATTTGCTCCAGCGAGGAGTTTCTCCAGCGTAGAGTTTCTCCAGAGCGGACTTTTCTCCAACGCGGAGTTTCTCCATCGCGGAGTTTGGCCGTCGCGGAGTTTCTCCATCGCAGAGTTTCTCCAGCGCGGAGTTTATACAACGCGGAGTTTCTCCAGCGCGGACTTTCTCCAACGCGGACCTTCTCCGACGCGGACTTTCTCCAACGCGGAGTTTCTCCAGCGCGGTGTGTTTCAAGCGCGGAGTTTCTCCAACGCGGAGTATCTCCAACGTGCCGTTTCTTCAACGCGAAGTTTCTCCAAGGCGGAATTTCTACAACACGGAGTTTCTCCAACGCGGACTTTCTCCAACGCGGAGTTTCTCCAGCGCGGACTTCCTCCAATGCGGACCTTCTCCAACGCGGACTTTCTCCAACGCGGACCTTCTCTGACGCGGACTTTCTCCAACGCGGAGTTTCTCCAGCGCGGTGTGTTTCAAGCGCGGAGTTTCTCTAACGCGGAGTTTCTCCAACGCGCCGTTTCTTCAAAGCGAAGTTTCTCCAAGGCGGAGTTTCTCCAACGCGAAGTTTCTCCAGCGCGGACTTCCTCCAATGCGGACCTTCTCCAACGCGGACTTTCTCCAACGCGGACCTTCTCTGACGCGGACTTTCTCCAACGCGGAGTATCTCCAGCGCGGTGTGTTTCAAGCGCGGAGTTTCTCTAACGCGGAGTTTCTCCAACGCGCCGTTTCTTCAAAGCGAAGTTTCTCCAACGCGGACTTTCTCCAACGCGGACCTTCTCTGACGCGGAGTTTCTCCAGCGCGGTGTGTTTCAAGCGCGGAGTTTCTCCAACGCGGAGCTTCTCCAACGCGCCGTTTCTCCAACGCGAAGTCTCCCCAACACGGAGTTTCTCCAGCGCGGAGTGTCTCCATCGCGGAGTTTCCCCAGTTCGGAGTTTCTCAAACGCAGAGTTTCTCCAGCGCGGAGTTTCCCCATCGCGGACACTCTCCAACGCGGACTTTCTCCAACGCGGAGTTTCTCCAACGCGGAGTTTCTCCAACGCGCAGTTTCTCCAACGCGAAGTTTCTCCAGCGCGGAGTTTCTCCAACACGGAGTTTCTCCTGCGCAGAGTTTGTCCAGCACGGAGTTTCTCCAGCGCGGAGTTTCTCCAGCCCGGAGTTTCTCCAGCGCAGATTTTATGCAGCACGGAGTTTCTCCAGCGCGGAGTTTCTCCAACGAGGAGTTGCTCCAGCGCGGAGTTTCTCCAGCGTAGAATTTCTCCAGAGCGGACTTTTCTCCAACGCGGAGTTTCTCCATCGCGGAGTTTGTCCGTCGCGGAGTTTCTCCATCGCGGAGTTTCTCCAGCGCGGAGTTTATACAACGCGGAGTTTCTACAGCGCGGACTTTCTCCAATGCGGACTTTCTTCAACGCGAAGTTTCTCCAACGCGGACTTTCTCCAACGCGGACTTCCTCCAACGCGGACCTTCTCCAACGCGGACTTTCTCCAACGCGGAGTTTCTCCAGCGCGGTGTGTTTCAAGTGCGGAGTTTCTCCAACGCGGAGAATCTCCAACGCGCCGTTTCTTCAACGCGAAGTTTCTCCAAGGCGGAGTTTCTACAACACGGATTTTCTCCAACGTGGACTTTCTCCAACGCGGACATTCTCCAACGCAGAGTTTCTCCAGCGCGGTGTGTTTCAAGCGCGGAGTTTCTCTAACGCGGAGTTTCTCCAACGCGCCGTTTCTTCAAAGCGAAGTTTCTCCAAGGCGGAGTTTCTCCAACGCGAAGTTTCTCCAACACGGAGTTTCTCCAAAACGGAGTTTCTCCAGCGCGGAGTGTCTCCATCGCGGAGTTTCTCCAGTTCGGAGTTTCTCAAACGCGGAGTTTCTCCAGCGCGGAGTTTCTCCATCGCGGACTCTCTCCAACAAGGACTTTCTCCAACGCGGACTTTCTCCAACGTGGAGTTTCTCCAACGCGGAGTTTCTCCAACGCGGATTTGCTCCAGCGAGGAGTTTCTCCAGCGTAGAGTTTCTCCAGAGCGGACTTTTCTCCAACGCGGAGTTTCTCCATCGCGGAGTTTGGCCGTCGCGGAGTTTCTCCATCGCAGAGTTTCTCCAGCGCGGAGTTTATACAACGCGGAGTTTCTCCAGCGCGGACTTTCTCCAACGCGGACCTTCTCCGACGCGGACTTTCTCCAACGCGGAGTTTCTCCAGCGCGGTGTGTTTCAAGCGCGGAGTTTCTCCAACGCGGAGTATCTCCAACGTGCCGTTTCTTCAACGCGAAGTTTCTCCAAGGCGGAATTTCTACAACACGGAGTTTCTCCAACGCGGACTTTCTCCAACGCGGAGTTTCTCCAGCGCGGACTTCCTCCAATGCGGACCTTCTCCAACGCGGACTTTCTCCAACGCGGACCTTCTCTGACGCGGACTTTCTCCAACGCGGAGTTTCTCCAGCGCGGTGTGTTTCAAGCGCGGAGTTTCTCTAACGCGGAGTTTCTCCAACGCGCCGTTTCTTCAAAGCGAAGTTTCTCCAAGGCGGAGTTTCTCCAACGCGAAGTTTCTCCAGCGCGGACTTCCTCCAATGCGGACCTTCTCCAACGCGGACTTTCTCCAACGCGGACCTTCTCTGACGCGGACTTTCTCCAACGCGGAGTATCTCCAGCGCGGTGTGTTTCAAGCGCGGAGTTTCTCTAACGCGGAGTTTCTCCAACGCGCCGTTTCTTCAAAGCGAAGTTTCTCCAACGCGGACTTTCTCCAACGCGGACCTTCTCTGACGCGGAGTTTCTCCAGCGCGGTGTGTTTCAAGCGCGGAGTTTCTCTAACGCGGAGTTTCTCCAACGCGCCGTTTCTTCAAAGCGAAGTTTCTCCAGCACGGAGTTTCTCCAGCGCGGAGTGTCTCCATCGCGGAGTTTCTCCAGTTCGGAGCTTCTCAAACGCGGAGTTTCTCCAGCGCGGAGTTTGTCCAACACGGAGTTTCTCCAGCGCGGAGTTTGTCCAACACGGAGTTTCTCCAGCGCGGAGCTTCTCCAGCCCGGAGTTTCTCCAGCGCAGATTTTATGCAGCACGGAGTTTCTCCAGCGCGGAGTTTCTCCAACGCGGATTAGCTCCAGCGAGGAGTTTCTCCAGCGTAGAGTTTCTCCAGAGCGGACTTTTCTCCAACGCGGAGTTTCTCCATCGCGGAGTTTGTCCGTCGCGGAGTTTCTCCATCGCGGAGTTTCTCCAGCGCGGAGTTTATACAACGCGGAGTTTCTCCAGCGCGGACTTTCTCCAACGCGGACCTTCTCCGACGCGGACTTTCTCCAACGCGGAGTTTCTCCAGCGCGGTGTGTTTCAAGCGCGGAGTTTCTCCAACGCGGAGTATCTCCAACGCGCCGTTTCTTCAACGCGAAGTTTCTCCAAGGCGGAATTTCTACAACATGGAGTTTCTCCAACGCGGACTTTCTTCAACGCGGACCTTCTCCGACGCGGACTTTCTCCAACGCGGAGTTTCTCCAGCGCGGTGTGTTTCAAGCGCGGAGTTTCCCTAACGCGGAGTTTCTCCAACGCGCCGTTTTTTCAAAGCGAAGTTTCTCCAAGGCGGAGTTTCTCCAACACGGAGTTTCTCCAACACGGAGTTTCTCCAGCGCGGAGTTTCTCCACCGCGGAGTATCTCCAGCGTGGAGTTTCTCCAGTTCAGAGTTTCTCAAACGCGGAGTTTCTCCAGCGCGGAGTTTCTCCAGCGCGGAGTTTCTCCAGCCCGGAGTTCTCCAGCGTAGAGTTTCTCCAGCGCGGACTTTTCTCCAACGCGGACTTTCATCACCAACGCGGAGTTTCTCCATCGCGGAGTTTGTCCGTCGCGGAGTTTCTCCATCGCGGAGTTTCTCCAGCGCGGAGTTTATCCAACGCGGAGTTTCTCCAGCGCGGACTTTCTCCAGCGCGGAGTTTATCCAACGAGGAGTTTCTCCAGCGCGGACTTTCTCCAACGCGGACTTTATTCAACGCGGAGTTTCTCCAACGCGGACTTTCTCCAACGCGGACATTCTCCAACGCGGACTTTCTCCAACGCGGAGCTTCTCCAACGCGCCGTTTCTCCAACGCGGTCTCCCCAACACGGAGTTTCTCCAGCGCGGAGTGTCTCCATCGCGGAGTTTCCCCAGTTCGGAGTTTCTCCAGCGCGGACTTTCTCCAACGCGGACTTTCTTCAACGCGGAGTTTCTCCAACGCGGACTTTCTCCAACGCGGACTTTCTCCAACGCGGACATTCTCCAACGCGGACTTTCTCCAACGCGGAGTTTCTCCAGCGCGGTGTGTTTCAAGCGCGGAGTTTCTCCAACGCGGAGCTTCTCCAACGCGCCGTTTCTCCAACGCGAAGTCTCCCCAACACGGAGTTTCTCCAGCGCGGAGTGTCTCCATCGCGGAGTTTCCCCAGTTCGGAGTTTCTCAAACGCAGAGTTTCTCCAGCGCGGAGTTTCCCCATCGCGGACACTCTCCAACGCGGACTTTCTCCAACGCGGAGTTTCTCCAACGCGGAGTTTCTCCAACGCGCAGTTTCTCCAACGCGAAGTTTCTCCAGCGCGGAGTTTCTCCAACACGGAGTTTCTCCTGCGCAGAGTTTGTCCAGCACGGAGTTTCTCCAGCGCGGAGTTTCTCCAGCCCGGAGTTTCTCCAGCGCAGATTTTATGCAGCACGGAGTTTCTCCAGCGCGGAGTTTCTCCAACGAGGATTTGCTCCAGCGCGGAGTTTCTCCAGCGTAGAATTTCTCCAGAGCGGACTTTTCTCCAACGCGGAGTTTCTCCATCGCGGAGTTTGTCCGTCGCGGAGTTTCTACATCGCGGAGTTTCTCCAGCGCGGAGTTTATACAACGCGGAGTTTCTACAGCGCGGACTTTCTCCAATGCGGACTTTCTTCAACGCGAAGTTTCTCCAACGCGGACTTTCTCCAACGCGGACTTCCTCCAACGCGGACCTTCTCCAACGCGGACTTTCTCCAACGCGGAGTTTCTCCAGCGCGGTGTGTTTCAAGTGCGGAGTTTCTCCAACGCGGAGAATCTCCAACGCGCCGTTTCTTCAACGCGAAGTTTCTCCAAGGCGGAGTTTCTACAACACGGATTTTCTCCAACGTGGACTTTCTCCAACGCGGACATTCTCCAACGCAGAGTTTCTCCAGCGCGGTGTGTTTCAAGCGCGGAGTTTCTCTAACGCGGAGTTTCTCCAACGCGCCGTTTCTTCAAAGCGAAGTTTCTCCAAGGCGGAGTTTCTCCAACGCGAAGTTTCTCCAACACGGAGTTTCTCCAAAACGGAGTTTCTCCAGCGCGGAGTGTCTCCATCGCGGAGTTTCTCCAGTTCGGAGTTTCTCAAACGCGGAGTTTCTCCAGCGCGGAGTTTCTCCATCGCGGACTCTCTCCAACAAGGACTTTCTCCAACGCGGACTTTCTCCAACGTGGAGTTTCTCCAACGCGGAGTTTCTCCAACGCGGATTTGCTCCAGCGAGGAGTTTCTCCAGCGTAGAGTTTCTCCAGAGCGGACTTTTCTCCAACGCGGAGTTTCTCCATCGCGGAGTTTGTCCGTCGCGGAGTTTCTCCATCGCAGAGTTTCTCCAGCGCGGAGTGTATACAACGCGGAGTTTCTCCAGCGCGGACTTTCTCCAACGCGGACCTTCTCCGACGCGGACTTTCTCCAACGCGGAGTTTCTCCAGCGCGGTGTGTTTCAAGCGCGGAGTTTCTCCAACGCGGAGTATCTCCAACGTGCCGTTTCTTCAACGCGAAGTTTCTCCAAGGCGGAATTTCTACAACACGGAGTTTCTCCAACGCGGACTTTCTCCAACGCGGAGTTTCTCCAGCGTGGACTTCCTCCAATGCGGACCTTCTCCAACGCGGACTTTCTCCAACGCGGACCTTCTCTGACGCGGACTTTCTCCAACGCGGAGTTTCTCCAGCGCGGTGTGTTTCAAGCGCGGAGTTTCTCTAACGCGGAGTTTCTCCAACGCGCCGTTTCTTCAAAGCGAAGTTTCTCCAAGGCGGAGTTTCTCCAACGCGAAGTTTCTCCAGCGCGGACTTCCTCCAATGCGGACCTTCTCCAACGCGGACTTTCTCCAACGCGGACCTCCTCTGACGCGGACTTTCTCCAACGCGGAGTATCTCCAGCGCGGTGTGTTTCAAGCGCGGAGTTTCTCTAACGCGGAGTTTCTCCAACGCGCCGTTTCTTCAAAGCGAAGTTTCTCCAACGCGGACTTTCTCCAACGCGGACCTTCTCTGACGCGGAGTTTCTCCAGCGTGGTGTGTTTCAAGCGCGGAGTTTCTCTAACGCGGAGTTTCTCCAACGCGCCGTTTCTTCAAAGCGAAGTTTCTCCAGCACGGAGTTTCTCCAGCGCGGAGTGTCTCCATCGCGGAGTTTCTCCAGTTCGGAGCTTCTCAAACGCGGAGTTTCTCCAGCGCGGAGTTTCTCCATCGCGGACTTTCTCCAACGCGGACCTTCTCCGACGCGGACTTTCTCCAACGCGGAGTTTCTCCAGCGCGGTGTGTTTCAAGCGCGGACTTTCTCCAACGCCGAGTTTCTCCAACGCGGAGTTTCTCCAACGCGCAGTTTCTCCAACGCGAAGTTTCTCCAGCGCGGAGTTTCTCCAACACGGAGTTTCTCCAGCGCGGAGTTTGTCCAACACGGAGTTTCTCCAGCGCGGAGTTTCTCCAGCCCGGAGTTTCTCCAGGGCAGATTTTATGCAGCACGGAGTTTCTCCAGCGCGGAGTTTCTCCAACGCGGATTTGCTCCAGCGAGGAGTTTCTCCAGCGTAGAGTTTCTCCAGAGCGGACTTTTCTCGAACGCGGAGTTTCTCCATCGCGGAGTTTGTCCGTCGCGGAGTTTCTCCATCGCGGAGTTTCTCCAGCGCGGAGTTTATACAACGCGGAGTTTCTCCAGCGCGGACTTTCTCCAACGCGGACCTTCTCCGACGCGGACTTTCTCCAACGCGGAGTTTCTCCAGCGCGGGGTTTTTCAAGCGCGGAGTTTCTCCAACGCGGAGTATCTCCAACGCGCCGTTTCTTCAACGCGAAGTTTCTCCAAGGCGGAATTTCTACAACACGGAGTTTCTCCAACGCGGACTTTCTCCAACGCGGACCTTCTCCGACGCGGACTTTCTCCAACGCGGAGTTTCTCCAGCGCGGTGTGTTTAAAGCGCGGAGTTTCTCCAACGCGCCGTTTTTTCAAAGCGAAGTTTCTCCAAGGCGGAGTTTCTCCAACACGGAGTTTCTCCAACACGGAGTTTCTCCAGCGCGGAGTTTCTCCACCGCGGAGTATCTCCAGCGTGGAGTTTCTCCAGTTCAGAGTTTCTCAAACGCGGAGTTTCTCCAGCGCGGAGTTTCTCCAGCGCGGAGTTTCTCCAGCCCGGAGTTTCTCCAGCGTAGAGTTTCTCCAGCGCGGACTTTTCTCCAACGCGGACTTTCATCACCAACGCGGAGTTTCTCCATCGCGGAGTTTGTCCGTCGCGGAGTTTCTCCATCGCGGAGTTTCTCCAGCGCGGAGTTTATCCAACGCGGAGTTTCTCCAGCGCGGACTTTCTCCAACGCGGACTTTCTTCAACGCGGAGTTTCTCCAACGCGGACTTTCTCCAACGCGGACTTTCTCCAACGCGGACATTCTCCAACGCGGACTTTCTCCAACGCGGAGTTTCTCCAGCGGGGTGTGTTTCAAGCGCGGAGTTTCTCCAACGCGGAGCTTCTCCAACGCGCCGTTTCTCCAACGCGGTCTCCCCAACACGGAGTTTCTCCAGCGCGGAGTGTCTCCATCGCGGAGTTTCCCCAGTTCGGAGTTTCTCCAGCGCGGACTTTCTCCAACGCGGACTTTCTTCAACGCGGAGTTTCTCCAACGCGGACTTTCTCCAACGCGGACTTTCTCCAACACGGACATTCTCCAACGCGGACTTTCTCCAACGCGGAGTTTCTCCAGCGCGGTGTGTTTCAAGCGCGGAGTTTCTCCAACGCGGAGCTTCTCCAACGCGCCGTTTCTCCAACGCGGTCTCCCCAACACGGAGTTTCTCCAGCGCGGAGTGTCTCCATCGGGGAGTTTCCCCAGTTCGGAGTTTCTCAAACGCAGAGTTTCTCCAGCGCGGAGTTTCCCCATCGCGGACACTCTCCAACGCGGACTTTCTCCAACGCGGAGTTTCTCCCACGCGGAGTTTCTCCAACGCGCAGTTTCTCCAACGCGAAGTTTCTCCAGCGCGGAGTTTCTCCAGCCCGGAATTTCTCCAGCGCAGATTTTATGCAGCACGGAGTTTCTCCAGCGCGGAGTTTCTCCAACGAGGAGTTGCTCCAGCGCGGAGTTTCTCCAGCGTAGAATTTCTCCAGAGCGGACTTTTCTCCAACGCGGAGTTTCTCCATCGCGGAGTTTGTCCGTCGCGGTGTTTCTCCATCGCGGAGTTTCTCCAGCGCGGAGTTTCTACAGCGCGGACTTTCTCCAACGCGGACTTCCTCCAACGCGGACCTTCTCCAACGCGGACTTTCTCCAACGCGGAGTTTCTCCAGCGCGGTGTGTTTCAAGTGCGGAGTTTCTCCAACGCGGAGAATCTCCAACGCGCCGTTTCTTCAACGCGAAGTTTATCCAAGGCGGAGTTTCTACAACACGGATTTTCTCCAACGGGGACTTTCTCCAACGCGGACATTCTCCGACGCGGACTTTCTCCAACGCGGAGTTTCTCCAGCGCGGTGTGTTTCAAGCGCGGAGTTTCTCCAACGCGCCGTTTCTTCAAAGCGAAGTTTCTCCAAGGCGGAGTTTCTCCAACGCGAAGTTTCTCCAACACGGAGTTTCTCAAACGCGGAGTTTCTCCAGCGCGGAGTTTCTCCATCGCGGGCTCTCTCCAACAAGGACTTTCTCCAACGCGGACTTTCTCCAACGTGGAGTTTCTCCAACGCGGAGTTTCTCCAACGCGCAGTTTCTACAACGCGAAGTTTCTCCAGCGTGGAGTTTCTCCAACACGGAGTTTCTCCTGCGCAGAGTTTGTCCAGCACCTAGTTTCTCCAACGCGGAGTTGTTCCAGCGCGGAGTTCCTCCAGCGTAGAATTTCTCCAGAGCGGACTTTTCTCCAACGCGGAGTTTCTCCATCGCGGAGTTTGTCCGTCACGGAGTTTCTCCATCGCGGAGTTTCTCCAGCGCGGAGTTTATACAAAGCGGAGTTTCTACAGCGCGGACGTTCTCCAATGCGGACTTTCTTCAACGCGAAGTTTCTCCAACGCGGACTTTCTCCAACGCGGACTTCCTCCAACGCGGACCTTCTCCAACGCGGACTTTCTCCAACGCGGAGTTTCTCCAGCGCGGTGTGTTTCAAGTGCGGAGTTTCTCCAACGCGGAGAATCTCCAACGCGCCGTTTCTTCAACGCGAAGTTTCTCCAAGGCGGAGGTTCTACAACACGGAGTTTCTCCAACGCGGACTTTCTCCAACGCGGACATTCTCCGACGCGGACTTTCTCCAACGCGGAGTTTCTCCAACTCGGCTTGTTTCAAGCGCGGAGTTTCTCTAACGCGGAGTTTCTCCAACGCGCCGTTTCTTCAAAGCGAAGTTTCTCCAAGGCGGAGTTTCTCAAACGCGAAGTTTCTCCAACACGGAGTTTCTCCAAAACGGAGTTTCTCCAGCGCGGAGTGTCTCCATCGCGGAGTTTCTCCAGTTCGGAGTTTCTCAAACGCGGAGTTTCTCCAGCGCGGAGTTTCTCCATCGCGGACTCTCTCCAACGCGGACTTTCTCCAACGCGGACTTTCTCCAACGTGGAGTTTATCCAACGCGGAGTTTCTCCAACGCGCAGTTTCTCCAACGCGAAGTTTCTCCAGCGCGGAGTTTCTCCAACACGGAGTTTCTCCAGCGCGGAGTTTGTCCAGCACGGAGTTTCTCCAGCGCGGAGTTTCTCCATCCCGGAGTTTCTCCAGCGCAGATTTTATGCAGCACGGAATTTCTCCAGCGGGAGTTTCTCCAGAGTAGAGTTTCTCCAGAGCGGACTTTTCTCCAACGCGGAGTTTCTACATCGCGGAGTTTGTCCGCCGAGGAGTTTCTCCATCGCGGAGTTTCTCCAGCGCGGAGTTTATACAACGCGGAGTTTCTCCAGCGCGGACTTTCTCCAACGCGGACTTTCTTCAACGCGGAGTTTCTCCAACGCGGACATTCTCCAACGCGGACTTTCTCCAAAGCGGACCTTCTCCAACGCGGACTTTCTCCAACGCGGAGTTTCTCCAGCGCGGTGTGTTTCAAGCGCGGAGTTTCTCTAACGCGGAGTTTCTCCAACGCGCCGTTTCTTCAAAGCGATGTTTCTCCAAGGCGGAGTTTCTCCAGCGCGGAGTTTCTCCACCGCGAAGTATCTCCAGCGCGGAGTTTCTCCAGTTCTGAGTTTCTCAAACGCGGAGTTTCTCCAGCGCGGAGTTTCTCCAGCGCGGACTTTCTCCAACGCGGACTTTCTCCAACGCGGAGTTTCTCCAACGCGAAGTTTCTCCAACACGGAGTTTCTCCAACACGGAGTTTCTCCAGCGCAGAGTTTCTCCAGCGCGGAGTTCCCCAGAGCGGAGTTTCTCCAGCCCGGAGTTTCTCCATCGCGGCGTTTCTCCAGCCCGGAGTTTCTCCAGCGTAGAGTTTCTCCAGCGCGGAGTTTTCTCTAACGCAGACTTTTCTCAAACGCGGACTTTCATCACCAACGCGGAGTTTCTCCATCGCGGAGTTTGTCCGTCGCGGAGTTTCTCCATCGCGGAGTTTCTCCAGCGCGGAGTTTATCCAACGCGGAGTTTCTCCAGCGCAGACTTTCTCCAACGCGGACTTTCTTCAACGCGGAGTTTCTCCAACGCGGACTTTCTCCAACGCGGACCTTCTCCAACGCGGACTTTCTCCTGCGCGGTGTTTCAAGTGCGGAGTTTCTCCAACGCGGAGCTTCTCCAACGCGCCGTTTCTCCAACGCGAAGTTTCCCCAACACGAAGTTTCTCCAACACGGAGTTTCTCCAGCGCGGAGTTTCTCCAGCGCGGAGTGTCTCCATCGCGGAGTTTCTCCAGCTCGGAGTTTCTCAAACGCGCAGTTTCTCCAACGCGAAGTTTCTCCAGCGCGGAGTTTCTCCAACACGGAGTTTCTCCAGCGCGGAGTTTCTCCAACACGGAGTTTCTCCAGCACGGAGTTTCTCCAGCCCGGAGTTTCTCCAGCGCAGATTTTATGCAGCACGGAGTTTCTCCAACGCGCAGTTTCTCCAACGCGAAGTTTCCCCAGCGCGGAGTTTCTCGAACACGGAGTTTCTCCAGCGCGGAGTTTCTCCAGCACCAAGTTTCTCCTGCGCGGAGTTTCTCCAGCCCGGAGTTTCTCCAGCGCAGATTTTATGCAGCACGGAGTTGCTCCAGCGCGGTGTGTTTCAAGTGCGGAGTTTCTCCAACGCGGAGAATCTCCAACGCGCCGTTTCTTCAACGCGAAGTTTCTCCAAGGCGGAGTTTCTACAACACGGATTTTCTCCAACGCGGACTTTCTCCAACGCGGACATTCTCCGACGCGGACTTTCTCCAACGCGGAGTTTCTCCAGCGCGGTGTGTTTCAAGCGCGGAGTTTCTCTAACGCGGAGTTTCTCCAACGCGCCGTTTCTTCAAAGCGAAGTTTCTCCAAGGCGGAGTTTCTCCAACGCGAAGTTTCTCCAACACGGAGTTTCTCCAAAACGGAGTTTCTCCAGCGCGGAGTGTCTTCATCGCGGAGTTTCTCCAGTTCGGAGTTTCTCAAACGCGGAGTTTCTCCAGCGCGGAGTTTCTCCATCGCGGACTCTCTCCAACAAGGACTTTCTCCAACGCGGACTTTCTCCAACGTGGAGTTTCTCCAACGCGGAGTTTCTCCAACGCGCAGTTTCTACAACGCGAAGTTTCTCCAGCGCGGAGTTTCTCCAACACGGAGTTTCTCCTGCGCAGAGTTTGTCCAGCACGGAGTTTCTCCAGCGCGGAGCTTCTCCAGCCCGGAGTTTCTCCAGCGCAGATTTTATGCAGCACGGAGTTTCTCCAGCGCGGAGTTTCTCCAACGCGGAGTTGTTCCAGCGCGGAGTTCCTCCAGCGTAGAATTTCTCCAGAGCGGACTTTTCTCCAACGCGGAGTTTCTCCATCGCGGAGTTTGTCCGTCGCGGAGTTTCTCCATCGCGGAGTTTCTCCAGCGCGGAGTTTATACAACGCGGAGTTTCTACAGCGCGGACGTTCTCCAATGCGGACTTTGTTCAACGCGAAGTTTCTCCAACGCGGACTTCCTCCAACGCGGACCTTCTCCAACGCGGACTTTCTCCAACGCGGAGTTCCTCCAGCGCGGTGTGTTTCAAGTGCGGAGTTTCTCCAACGCGGAGAATCTCCAACGCGCCGCTTCTTCAACGCGAAGTTTCTCCAAGGCGGAGTTTCTACAACACGGAGTTTCTCCAACGCGGACTTTCTCCAACGCGGACATTCTCCGACGCGGACTTTCTCCAACGCGGAGTTTCTCCAACGCGGTGTGTTTCAAGCGCGGAGTTTCTCTAACGCGGAGTTTCTCCAACGCGCCGTTTCTTCAAAGCGAAGTTTCTCCAAGGCGGAGTTTCTCCAACGCGAAGTTTCTCCAACATGGAGTTTCTCCAAAACGGAGTTTCTCCAGCGCGGAGTGTCTCCATCGCGGAGTTTCTCCAGTTCAGAGTTTCTCAAACGCGGAGTTTCTCCAGCGCGGAGTTTCTCCATCGCGGACTCCCTCCAACGCGGACTTTCTCCAACGCGGACTTTCTTCAACGTGGAGTTTCTCCAACGCGGAGTTTCTCCAACGCGCAGTTTCTCCAACGCGAAGTTTCTCCAGCGCGGAGTTTCTCCAACACGGAGTTTCTCCAGCGCGGAGTTTGTCCAGCACGGAGTTTCTCCAGCGCGGAGTTTCTCCAGCCCGGAGTTTCTCCAGCGCAGATTTTATGCAGCACGGAATTTCTCCAGCGGGAGTTGCTCCAGCGCGGAGTTTCTCCAGAGTAGAGTTTCTCCAGAGCGGACTTTTCTCCAACGCGGAGTTTCTACATCGCGGAGTTTGTCCGCCGAGGAGTTTCTCCATCGCGGAGTTTCTCCAGCGCGGAGTTTCTCCAGCGCGGTGTTTATACAACGCGGAGTTTCTCCAGCGCGGACTTTCTCCAACGCGGACTTTCTTCAACGCGGAGTTTCTCCAACGCGGACATTCTCCAACGCGGACTTTCTCCAACGCGGAACTTCTCCAACGCGGACTTTCTCGAACGCGGAGTTTCTCCAGCGCGGTGTGTTTCAAGCGCGGAGTTTCTCTAACGCGGAGTTTCTCCAACGCGCCGTTTCTTCAAAGCGATGTTTCTCCAAGGCGGAGTTTCTCCAGCGCGGAGTTTGTCCACCGCGAAGTATCTCCAGCGCGGAGTTTCTCCAGTTCTGAGTTTCTCAAACGCGGAGTTTCTCCAGCGCGGAGTTTCTCCAGCGCGGACTTTCTCCAACGCAGACTTTCTCCAACGCGGAGTTTTTCAACGCGAAGTTTCTCCAACACGGAGTTTCTCCAACACGGAGTTTCTCCAGCGCGGAGTTTCTCCAGCGCGGAGTTTCTCCAGCCCGGAGTTTCTCCATCGCGGCGTTTCTCCAGCCCGGAGTTTCTCAAACGCGGAGTTTCTCCAGTGCGGAGTTTTTTCATCGCGGAGTTTCTCCAACGCGGAGTTTCTCCAGCGTAGAGTTTCTCCAGCGCGGAGTTTTCTCCAACGCAGACTTTTCTCAAACGCGGTCTTTCATCGCCAACGCGGAGTTTCTCCAGCGCGGTATGTTTCAAGCGCGGACTTTCTCCAACGCCGAGTTTCTCCAACGCGGAGTTTCTCCAACGCGCAGTTTCTCCAACGCGAAGTTTCTCCAGCGCGGAGTTTCTCCAACACGGAGTTTCTCCAGCGCGGAGTTTGTCCAACACGGAGTTTCTCCAGCGCGGAGTTTCTCCAGCCCGGAGTTTCTCCAGCGCAGATTTTATGCAGCACGGAGTTTCTCCAGCGCGGAGTTTCTCCAACGCGGATTTGCTCCAGCGAGGAGTTTCTCCAGCGTAGAGTTTCTCCAGAGCGGACTTTTCTCCAACGCGGAGTTTCTCCATCGCGGAGTTTGTCCGTCGCGGAGTTTCTCCATCGCGGAGTTTCTCCAGCGCGGAGTTTATACAACGCGGAGTTTCTCCAGCGCGGACTTTCTCCAACGCGGACCTTCTCCGACGCGGACTTTCTCCAACGCGGAGTTTCTCCAGCGCGGTGTGTTTCAAGCGCGGAGTTTCTCCAACGCGGAGTATCTCCAACGCGCCGTTTCTTCAACGCGAAGTTTCTCCAAGGCGGAATTTCTACAACACGGAGTTTCTCCAACGCGGACTTTCTCAAACGCGGACCTTCTCCGACGCGGACTTTCTCCAACGCGGAGTTTCTCCAGCGCGGTGTGTTTCAAGCGCGGAGTTTCTCTAACGCGGAGTTTCTCCAATGGGCCGTTTTTTCAAAGCGAAGTTTCTCCAAGGCGGAGTTTCTCCAACACGGAGTTTCTCCAACACGGAGTTTCTCCAGCGCGGAGTTTCTCCACCGCAGAGTATCTCCAGCGTGGAGTTTCTCCAGTTCGGAGTTTCTCAAACGCGGAGTTTCTCCAGCGCGGAGTTTCTCCATCGCGGGCTCTCTCCAACAAGGACTTTCTCCAACGCGGACTTTCTCCAACGTGGAGTTTCTCCAACGCGGAGTTTCTCCAACGCGCAGTTTCTACAACGCGAAGTTTCTCCAGCGCGGAGTTTCTCCAACACGGAGTTTCTCCTGCGCAGAGTTTGTCCAGCACGGAGTTTCTCCAGCGCGGAGTTTCTCCAGCCCGGAGTTTCTCCAGCGCAGATTTTATGCAGCACGGAGTTTCTCCAGCGCGGAGTTTCTCCAACGCGGAGTTGTTCCAGCGCGGAGTTCCTCCAGCGTAGAATTTCTCCAGAGCGGACTTTTCTCCAACGCGGAGTTTCTCCATCGCGGAGTTTGTCCGTCACGGAGTTTCTCCATCGCGGAGTTTCTCCAGCGCGGAGTTTATACAACGCGGAGTTTCTACAGCGCGGACGTTCTCCAATGCGGACTTTCTTCAACGCGAAGTTTCTCCAACGCGGACTTTCTCCAACGCGGACTTCCTCCAACGCGGACCTTCTCCAACGCGGACTTTCTCCAACGCGGAGTTTCTCCAGCGCGGTGTGTTTCAAGTGCGGAGTTTCTCCAACGCGGAGAATCTCCAACGCGCCGTTTCTTCAACGCGAAGTTTCTCCAAGGCGGAGGTTCTACAACACGGAGTTTCTCCAACGCGGACTTTCTCCAATGCGGACATTCTCCGACGCGGACTTTCTCCAACGCGGAGTTTCTCCAACGCGGTGTGTTTCAAGCGCGGAGTTTCTCTAACGCGGAGTTTCTCCAACGCGCCGTTTCTTCAAAGCGAAGTTTCTCCAGCGCGGAGTGTCTCCATCGCGGAGTTTCTCCAGTTCGGAGTTTCTCAAACGCGGAGTTTCTCCAGCGCGGAGTTTCTCCATCGCGGACTCTCTCCAACGCGGACTTTCTCCAACGCGGACTTTCTCCAACGTGGAGTTTCTCCAACGCGGAGTTTCTCCAACGCGCAGTTTCTCCAACGCGAAGCTTCTCCAGCGCGGAGTTTCTCCAACACGGAGTTTCTCCAGCGCGGAGTTTCTCCATCCCGGAGTTTCTCCAGCGCAGATTTTATGCAGCACGGAAATTCTCCAGCGGGAGTTGCTCCAGCGCGGAGTTTCTCCAGAGTAGAGTTTCTCCAGAGCGCACTTTTCTCCAACGCGGAGTTTCTACATCGCGGAGTTTGTCCGCCGAGGAGTTTCTCCATCGCGGAGTTTCTCCAGCGCGGAATTTATACAACGCGGAGTTTCTCCAGCGCGGACTTTCTCCAACGCGGACTTTCTTCAACGCGGAGTTTCTCCAACGCGGACATTCACCAACGCGGACTTTCTCCAAAGCGGACCTTCTCCAACGCGGACTTTCTCCAACGCGGAGTTTCTCCAGCGCGGTGTGTTTCAAGCGCGGAGTTTCTCTAACGCGGAGTTTCTCCAACGCGCCGTTTCTTCAAAGCAATGTTTCTCCAAGGCGGAGTTTCTCCAACACGGAGTTTCTCCAACACGGAGTTTCTCCAGCGCGGAGTTTCTCCAGCGCGGAGTTCCCCAGAGCGGAGTTTCTCCAGCCCGGAGTTTCTCCATCGCGGCGTTTCTCCAGCCCGGAGTTTCTCCAGCGCAGATTTTATGCAGCACGGAGTTTCTCCAACGCGCAGTTTCTCCAACGCGAAGTTTCCCCAGCGCGGAGTTTCTCGAACACGGAGTTTCTCCAGCGCGGAGTTTCTCCAGCACCAAGTTTCTCCTGCGCGGAGTTTCTCCAGCCCGGAGTTTCTCCAGCGCAGATTTTATGCAGCACGGAGTTTCTCCAGCGCGGAGTTTCTCCACCGCGGAGTATCTCCAGCGCGTAGTTTCTCTAGTTCGGAGTTTCTCAAACGCGGAGTTTCTCCAGAGCGGAGTTTCTTCAGAGCGGAGTTTCTCCTGCGCGGACGTTCTCCAACGCGGACTTTCTCCAACGCGGAGTTTCTCCATTGCGGTTTTTCCAACACGGAGTTTCTCCAACACGGAGTTTCTCCAGCGCGGAGTTTCTCCAGCGCGGAGTTTCTCCAGCCCGGAGTTTCTCCATCGCGGAGTTTCTCCAGCGGGGAGTTTCTCCAGCGTAGAGTTTCTCCAGCGCGGACTTTTCTCCAACGCGGACTTTCATCACCAACGCGGAGTTTCTCCATCGCGGAGTTTCTCTATCGTGGAGTTTCTCTAGCGCGGAGTTTATCCAACGCGGAGTTTCTCCAGCGCGGACTTTCTCCAACGCGGACTTTCTTCAACGCGGAGTTTCTCCAACGCGGACTTTCTCCAACGCGGACTTTCTCCAACGCGGACATTCTCCAACGCGGACTTTCTCCAACGCGGAGTTTCTACAGCGCGGTGTGTTTCAAGCGCGGAGCTTCTCCAACACGGAGCTTCTCCAACGCGCCGTTTCTCCAAAGCGAAGTCTCCCCAACACGGAGTTTCTCCAGCTCAGAGTGTCTCCATCGCGGAGTTTCTCCAGTTCGGAGTTTCTCAAACGCGGAGTTTCTCCAGCGCAGAGTTTCCCCATCGCGAACACTCTCCAACGCGGACTTTCTCCAACGCGGAGTTTCTCCAACGCGGAGTTCCTCCAACGCGCAGTTTCTCCAACGCGAAGTTTCTCCAGCGCGGAGTTTCTCCAACACAGAGTTTCTCCTGCGCAGAGTTTGTCCAGCACGGAGTTTCTGCAGCGCGGAGTTTCTCCAGCCCGGAGTTTCTCCAGCGCAGATTTTATGCAGCACGGAGTTTCTCCAGCGCGGAGTTTCTCCAACGCGGAGTTTCTCCAGCGTAGAATTTCTCCAGAGCGGACTTTTCTCCAACGCGGAGTTTCTCCATCGCGGAGTTTGTCCGTCGGGGAGTTTCTCCAGCGCGGAGTTTATATAACGCGGAGTTTCTCCAGCGCGGACTTTCTCCAATGCGGACTTTCTTCAACGCGAAGTTTCTCCAACGCGGACTTTCTCCAACGCAGACTTCCTCCAACGCGGACCTTCTCCAACGCGGACTTTCTCCAACGCGGAGTTTCTCCAGCGCGGTGTGTTTCAAGTGCGGAGTTTCTCCAACGCGGAGAATCTCCAACGCGCCGTTTCTTCAACGCGAAGTTTCTCCAAGGCGGAGTTTCTACAACACGGAGTTTCTCCTACGCGGACTTTCTCCAACGCGGACATTCTCCGACGCGGACTTTCTCCAACGCGGAGTTTCTCCAGCGCGGTGTGTTTCAAGCGCGGAGTTTCTCTAACGCGGAGGTTTTCCAACGCGCCGTTTCTTCAAAGCGAAGTTTCTCCAAGGCGGAGTTTCTCCAACGCGAAGTTTCTCCAACACAGAGTTTCTCCAAAACGGACTTTCTCCAGCGCGTAGTTTCTCCAGCGCGGAGTGTCTCCATCGCGGAGTTTCCCCAGTTCGGAGTTTCACTAGCGCAGAGTTTCTCCAACACAGAGTTTCTCCAGCGCGGAGTTTGTCCAACACGGAGTTTCTCCAGCGCGGAGTTTCTCCAGCCCGGAGTTTCTCCAGCGCAGATTTTATGCAGCACGGAGTTTCTCCAGCGCGGAGTTTCTCCAACGCGGATTTTCTCCAGCGAGGAGTTTCTCCAGCGTAGAGTTTCTCCAGAGCGGACTTTTCTCCAACGCGGAGTTTCTCCATCGCGGAGTTTGTCCGTCGCGGAGTTTCTCCATCGCGGAGTTTCTCCAGCGCGGTGTTTATAAAACGCGGAGTTTCTCCAGCGCGGACTTTCTCCAACGTGGACTTTCTTCAACGCGGACTTTCTCCAACGCGGACCTTCTCCGACGCGGACTTTCTCCAACGCGGAGTTTCTCCAGCGCGGTGTGTTTCAAGCGCGGAGTTTCTCCAACGCGGAGTATCTCCAACGCGCCGTTTCTTCAACGCGAAGTTTCTCCAAGGCGGAATTTCTACAACACGGAGTTTCTCCAACGCGGACTTTCTCCAACGCGGACCTTCTCCGATGCGGACTTTCTCCAACGCGGAGTTTCTCCAGCGCGGTGTTTCAAGTGCGGAGTTTCTCCAACGCGGAGCTTCTCCAACGCGCCGTTTCTCCAACGCGAAGTTTCCCCAACACGAAGTTTCTCCAACACGGAGTTTCTCCAGCGCGGAGTTTCTCCAGCGCGGAGTGTCTCCATCGCGGAGTTTCTCCAGCTCGGAGTTTCTCAAACGCGCAGTTTCTCCAACGCGAAGTTTCTCCAGCGCGGAGTTTCTCCAACACGGAGTTTCTCCAGCGCGGAGTTTCTCCAACACAGAGTTTCTCCAGCACGGAGTTTCTCCAGCCCGGAGTTTCTCCAGCGCAGATTTTATGCAGCACGGAGTTTCTCCAACGCGCAGTTTCTCCAACGCGAAGTTTCCCCAGCGCGGAGTTTCTCGAACACGGAGTTTCTCCAGTGCGGAGTTTCTCCAGCACCAAGTTTCTCCTGCGCGGAGTTTCTCCAGCCCGGAGTTTCTCCAGCGCAGATTTTATGCAGCACGGAGTTTCTCCAGCGCGGAGTTTCTCCACCGCGGAGTATCTCCAGCGCGTAGTTTCTCCAGTTCGGAGTTTCTCAAACGCGGAGTTTCTCCAGAGCGGAGTTTCTCCAGAGCGGAGTTTCTCCAGAGCGGAGTTTCTCCAGCGCGGACGTTCTCCAACGCGGACTTTCTCCAACGCGGAGTTTCTCCATTGCGGTTTTTCCAACACGGAGTTTCTCCAACACGGAGTTTCTCCAGCGCGGAGTTTCTCCAGCCCGGAGATCCTCCATCGCGGAGTTTCTCCAGCGGGGAGTTTCTCCAGCGTAGAGTTTCTCCAGCGCGGACTTTTCTCCAATGCGGACTTTCATCACCAACGCGGAGTTTCTCCATCGCGGAGTTTCTCTATCGTGGAGTTTCTCCAGCGCGGAGTGTATCCAACGCGGAGTTTCTCCAGCGCGGACTTTCTCCAACGCGGACTTTCTTCAACGCGGAGTTTCTCCAACGCGAAGTCTCCCCAACACGGAGTTTCTCCAGCTCAGAGTGTCTCCATCGCGGAGTTTCTCCAGTTCGGAGTTTCTCAAACGCGGAGTTTCTCCAGCGCAGAGTTTCCCCATCGCGGACACTCTCCAACGCGGACTTTCTCCAACGCGGAGTTTCTCCAGCGCGGTGTGTTTCAAGCGCGGAGTTTCTCTAACGCGGAGTTTCTCCAACGCGCCGTTTCTTCAAAGCAATGTTTCTCCAAGGCGGAGTTTCTCCAACACGGAGTTTCTCCAACACGGAGTTTCTCCAGCGCGGAGTTTCTCCAGCGCGGAGTTCCCCAGAGCGGAGTTTCTCCAGCCCGGAGTTTCTCCATCGCGGCGTTTCTCCAGCCCGGAGTTTCTCCAGCGCAGATTTTATGCAGCACGGAGTTTCTCCAACGCGCAGTTTCTCCAACGCGAAGTTTCCCCAGCGCGGAGTTTCTCGAACACGGAGTTTCTCCAGCGCGGAGTTTCTCCAGCACCAAGTTTCTCCTGCGCGGAGTTTCTCCAGCCCGGAGTTTCTCCAGCGCAGATTTTATGCAGCACGGAGTTTCTCCAGCGCGGAGTTTCTCCACCGCGGAGTATCTCCAGCGCGTAGTTTCTCTAGTTCGGAGTTTCTCAAACGCGGAGTTTCTCCAGAGCGGAGTTTCTTCAGAGCGGAGTTTCTCCTGCGCGGACGTTCTCCAACGCGGACTTTCTCCAACGCGGAGTTTCTCCATTGCGGTTTTTCCAACACGGAGTTTCTCCAACACGGAGTTTCTCCAGCGCGGAGTTTCTCCAGCGCGGAGTTTCTCCAGCCCGGAGTTTCTCCATCGCGGAGTTTCTCCAGCGGGGAGTTTCTCCAGCGTAGAGTTTCTCCAGCGCGGACTTTTCTCCAACGCGGACTTTCATCACCAACGCGGAGTTTCTCCATCGCGGAGTTTCTCTATCGTGGAGTTTCTCTAGCGCGGAGTTTATCCAACGCGGAGTTTCTCCAGCGCGGACTTTCTCCAACGCGGACTTTCTTCAACGCGGAGTTTCTCCAACGCGGACTTTCTCCAACGCGGACTTTCTCCAACGCGGACATTCTCCAACGCGGACTTTCTCCAACGCGGAGTTTCTACAGCGCGGTGTGTTTCAAGCGCGGAGCTTCTCCAACACGGAGCTTCTCCAACGCGCCGTTTCTCCAAAGCGAAGTCTCCCCAACACGGAGTTTCTCCAGCTCAGAGTGTCTCCATCGCGGAGTTTCTCCAGTTCGGAGTTTCTCAAACGCGGAGTTTCTCCAGCGCAGAGTTTCCCCATCGCGAACACTCTCCAACGCGGACTTTCTCCAACGCGGAGTTTCTCCAACGCGGAGTTCCTCCAACGCGCAGTTTCTCCAACGCGAAGTTTCTCCAGCGCGGAGTTTCTCCAACACAGAGTTTCTCCTGCGCAGAGTTTGTCCAGCACGGAGTTTCTGCAGCGCGGAGTTTCTCCAGCCCGGAGTTTCTCCAGCGCAGATTTTATGCAGCACGGAGTTTCTCCAGCGCGGAGTTTCTCCAACGCGGAGTTTCTCCAGCGTAGAATTTCTCCAGAGCGGACTTTTCTCCAACGCGGAGTTTCTCCATCGCGGAGTTTGTCCGTCGGGGAGTTTCTCCAGCGCGGAGTTTATATAACGCGGAGTTTCTCCAGCGCGGACTTTCTCCAATGCGGACTTTCTTCAACGCGAAGTTTCTCCAACGCGGACTTTCTCCAACGCAGACTTCCTCCAACGCGGACCTTCTCCAACGCGGACTTTCTCCAACGCGGAGTTTCTCCAGCGCGGTGTGTTTCAAGTGCGGAGTTTCTCCAACGCGGAGAATCTCCAACGCGCCGTTTCTTCAACGCGAAGTTTCTCCAAGGCGGAGTTTCTACAACACGGAGTTTCTCCTACGCGGACTTTCTCCAACGCGGACATTCTCCGACGCGGACTTTCTCCAACGCGGAGTTTCTCCAGCGCGGTGTGTTTCAAGCGCGGAGTTTCTCTAACGCGGAGGTTTTCCAACGCGCCGTTTCTTCAAAGCGAAGTTTCTCCAAGGCGGAGTTTCTCCAACGCGAAGTTTCTCCAACACAGAGTTTCTCCAAAACGGACTTTCTCCAGCGCGTAGTTTCTCCAGCGCGGAGTGTCTCCATCGCGGAGTTTCCCCAGTTCGGAGTTTCACTAGCGCAGAGTTTCTCCAACACAGAGTTTCTCCAGCGCGGAGTTTGTCCAACACGGAGTTTCTCCAGCGCGGAGTTTCTCCAGCCCGGAGTTTCTCCAGCGCAGATTTTATGCAGCACGGAGTTTCTCCAGCGCGGAGTTTCTCCAACGCGGATTTTCTCCAGCGAGGAGTTTCTCCAGCGTAGAGTTTCTCCAGAGCGGACTTTTCTCCAACGCGGAGTTTCTCCATCGCGGAGTTTGTCCGTCGCGGAGTTTCTCCATCGCGGAGTTTCTCCAGCGCGGTGTTTATAAAACGCGGAGTTTCTCCAGCGCGGACTTTCTCCAACGTGGACTTTCTTCAACGCGGACTTTCTCCAACGCGGACCTTCTCCGACGCGGACTTTCTCCAACGCGGAGTTTCTCCAGCGCGGTGTGTTTCAAGCGCGGAGTTTCTCCAACGCGGAGTATCTCCAACGCGCCGTTTCTTCAACGCGAAGTTTCTCCAAGGCGGAATTTCTACAACACGGAGTTTCTCCAACGCGGACTTTCTCCAACGCGGACCTTCTCCGATGCGGACTTTCTCCAACGCGGAGTTTCTCCAGCGCGGTGTTTCAAGTGCGGAGTTTCTCCAACGCGGAGCTTCTCCAACGCGCCGTTTCTCCAACGCGAAGTTTCCCCAACACGAAGTTTCTCCAACACGGAGTTTCTCCAGCGCGGAGTTTCTCCAGCGCGGAGTGTCTCCATCGCGGAGTTTCTCCAGCTCGGAGTTTCTCAAACGCGCAGTTTCTCCAACGCGAAGTTTCTCCAGCGCGGAGTTTCTCCAACACGGAGTTTCTCCAGCGCGGAGTTTCTCCAACACAGAGTTTCTCCAGCACGGAGTTTCTCCAGCCCGGAGTTTCTCCAGCGCAGATTTTATGCAGCACGGAGTTTCTCCAACGCGCAGTTTCTCCAACGCGAAGTTTCCCCAGCGCGGAGTTTCTCGAACACGGAGTTTCTCCAGTGCGGAGTTTCTCCAGCACCAAGTTTCTCCTGCGCGGAGTTTCTCCAGCCCGGAGTTTCTCCAGCGCAGATTTTATGCAGCACGGAGTTTCTCCAGCGCGGAGTTTCTCCACCGCGGAGTATCTCCAGCGCGTAGTTTCTCCAGTTCGGAGTTTCTCAAACGCGGAGTTTCTCCAGAGCGGAGTTTCTCCAGAGCGGAGTTTCTCCAGAGCGGAGTTTCTCCAGCGCGGACGTTCTCCAACGCGGACTTTCTCCAACGCGGAGTTTCTCCATTGCGGTTTTTCCAACACGGAGTTTCTCCAACACGGAGTTTCTCCAGCGCGGAGTTTCTCCAGCCCGGAGATCCTCCATCGCGGAGTTTCTCCAGCGGGGAGTTTCTCCAGCGTAGAGTTTCTCCAGCGCGGACTTTTCTCCAATGCGGACTTTCATCACCAACGCGGAGTTTCTCCATCGCGGAGTTTCTCTATCGTGGAGTTTCTCCAGCGCGGAGTGTATCCAACGCGGAGTTTCTCCAGCGCGGACTTTCTCCAACGCGGACTTTCTTCAACGCGGAGTTTCTCCAACGCGAAGTCTCCCCAACACGGAGTTTCTCCAGCTCAGAGTGTCTCCATCGCGGAGTTTCTCCAGTTCGGAGTTTCTCAAACGCGGAGTTTCTCCAGCGCAGAGTTTCCCCATCGCGGACACTCTCCAACGCGGACTTTCTCCAACGCGGAGTTTCTCCAACGCGGAGTTCCTCCAACGCGCAGTTTCTCCAACGCGAAGTTTCTCCAGCGCGGAGTTTCTCCAACACAGAGTTTCTCCTGCGCAGAGTTTGTCCAGCACGGAGTTTCTCCAGCGCGGAGTTTCTCCAGCCCGGAGTTTCTCCAGCGCAGATTTTATGCAGCGCTGAGTTTCTCCAGCGCGGAGTTTCTCCAACGCGGAGTTGCTCCAGCGCGGAGTTTCTCCAGCGTAGAATTTCTCCAACGCGGACTTCCTCCAACGCGGACCTTCTCCAACGCGGACTTTCTCCAACGCGGAGTTTCTCCAGCGCGGTGTGTTTCAAGTGCGGAGTTTCTCCAACGCGGAGAATCTCCAACGCGCCGTTTCTTCAACGCGAAGTTTCTCCAAGGCGGAGTTTCTACAACACGGAGTTTCTCCAACGCGGACTTTCTCCAACGCGGACATTCTCCGACGCGGACTTTCTCCAACGCGGAGTTTCTCCAGCGCAGTGTGTTTCAAGCGCGGAGTTTCTCTAACGCGGAGGTTTTCCAACGCGCCGTTTCTTCAAAGCGAAGTTTCTCCAAGGCGGAGTTTCTCCAACGCGAAGTTTCTCCAACACAGAGTTTCTCCAAAACGGACTTTCTCCAGCGCGTAGTTTCTCCAGCGCGGAGTGTCTCCAACACAGAGTTTCTCCAGCGCGGAGTTTGTCCAACACGGAGTTTCTCCAGCGCGGAGTTTCTCCAGCCCGGAGTTTCTCCAGCGCAGATTTTATGCAGCACGGAGTTTCTCCAGCGCGGAGTTTCTCCAACGCGGATTTTCTCCAGCGAGGAGTTTCTCCAGCGTAGAGTTTCTCCAGAGCGGACTTTTCTCCAACGCGGAGTTTCTCCATCGCGGAGTTTGTCCGTCGCGGAGTTTCTCCATCGCGGAGTTTCTCCAGCGCGGTGTTTATACAACGCGGAGTTTCTCCAGCGCGGACATTCTCCAACGTGGACTTTCTTCAACGCGGACTTTCTCCAACGCGGACCTTCTCCGACGCGGACTTTCTCCAACGCGGAGTTTCTCCAGCGCGGTGTGTTTCAAGCGCGGAGTTTCTCCAACGCGGAGTATCTCCAACGCGCCGTTTCTTCAACGCGAAGTTTCTCCAAGGCGGAATTTCTACAACACGGTGTTTCTCCAACGCGGACTTTCTCCAACGCGGACCTTCTCCGATGCGGACTTTCTCCAACGCGGAGTTTCTCCAGCGCGGTGTGTTTCAAGCGCAGAGTTTCTCTAACGCGGAGTTTCTCCAACGCGCCGTTTTTTCAAAGCGAAGTTTCTCCAAGGCGGAGTTTCCCCAACACGGAGTTTCTCCAACACGGAGTTTCTCCAGCGCGGAGTTTCTCCACCGCGGAGTATCTCCAGCGTGGAGTTTCTCCAGTTCAGAGTTTCTCAAACGCGGAGTTTCTCCACCGCGGAGTTTCTCCAGCGCGGAGTTTCTCCAGCGCGGAGTTTCTCCAGCCCGGAGTTTCTCCAGCGTAGAGTTTCTCCAGTGCGGACTTTTCTCCAACGCGGACTTTCATCACCAACGCGGAGTTTCTCCATCGCGGAGTTTGTCCGTCGCGGAGTTTCTCCATCGCGGAGTTTCTCCAGCGCGGAGTTTATCCAACGAGGAGTTTCTCCAGCGCGGACTTTCTCCAACGCGGACTTTCTTCAACGCGGAGTTTCTCCAACGCGGACTTTCTCCAACGCGGACTTTCTCCAACGCGGAGTTTCTCCAGCGCGGTGTGTTTCAAGCGCGGAGTTTCTCCAACACGGAGCTTCTCCAACGCGCCGTTTCTCCAACGCGAAGTCTCCCCAACACGGAGTTTCTCCAGCGCGGAATGTCTCCATCGCGGAGTTTCCCCAGTTCGGAGTTTCTCAAACGCGGAGTTTCTCCAGCGCGGAGTTTCCCCATCGCGGACTTTCTCCAACGCGGAGTTTCTCCAACGCGGAGTTTCTCCAGCACGAAGTTTCTCCAGCCCGGAGTTTCTCCTGCGCAGATTTTATGCAGCACGGAGTTTATCCAACGCGCAGTTTCTCCAACGCGGAGTATCTCCAACGCGCCGTTTCTTCAACGCGAAGTTTCTCCAAGGCGGAATTTCTACAACACGGAGTTTCTCCAACGCGGACTTTCTCCAACGCGGACCTTCTCCGATGCGGACTTTCTCCAACGCGGAGTTTCTCCAGCGCGGTGTGTTTCAAGCGCAGAGTTTCTCTAACGCGGAGTTTCTCCAACGCGCCGTTTTTTCAAAGCGAAGTTTCTCCAAGGCGGAGTTTCCCCAACACGGAGTTTCTCCAACACGGAGTTTCTCCAGCGCGGAGTTTCTCCACCGCGGAGTATCTCCAGCGTGGAGTTTCTCCAGTTCAGAGTTTCTCAAACGCGGAGTTTCTCCAACGCGGAGTTGCTCCAGCGCGGAGTTTCTCCAGCGTAGAATTTCTCCAGAGCGGACTTGTCTCCAACGCGGAGTTTCTCCATCGCGGAGTTTGTCCGTCGGGGAGTTTTTCCAGCGCGGAGTTTATATAACGCGGAGTTTCTCCAGCGCGGACTTTCTCCAATGCGGACTTTCTTCAACGCGAAGTTTCTCCAACGCGGACTTTCTCCAACGCGGACTTCCTCCAACGCGGACCTTCTCCAACGCGGACTTTCTCCAACGCGGAGTTTCTCCAGCGCGGTGTGTTTCAAGTGCGGAGTTTCTCCAACGCGGAGAATCTCCAACGCGCCGTTTCTTCAACGCGAAGTTTCTCCAAGGCGGAGTTTCTACAACACGGAGTTTCTCCAACGCGGACTTTCTCCAACGCGGACGTTCTCCGACGCGGACTTTCTCCAACGCGGAGTTTCTCCAGCGCGGTGTGTTTCAAGCGCGGAGTTTCTCTAACGCGGAGGTTTTCCAACGCGCCGTTTCTTCAAAGCGAAGTTTCTCCAAGGCGGAGTTTCTCCAACGCGAAGTTTCTCCAACACAGAGTTTCTCCAAAACGAACTTTCTCCAGCGCGTAGTTTCTCCAGCGCGGAGTGTCTCCATCGCGGAGTTTCCCCAGTTCGGAGTTTCTCTAGCGCGGAGTTTCTCCAACACAGAGTTTCTCCAGCGCGGAGTTTGTCCAACACGGAGTTTCTCCAGCGCGGAGTTTCTCCAGCCCGGAGTTTCTCCAGCGCAGATTTTATGCAGCACGGAGTTTCTCCAGCGCGGAGTTTCTCCAACGCGGATTTTCTCCAGCGAGGAGTTTCTCCAGCGTAGAGTTTCTCCAGAGCGGACTTTTCTCCAACGCGGAGTTTCTCCATCGCGGAGTTTGTCCGTCGCGGAGTTTCTCCATCGCGGAGTTTCTCCAGCGCGGTGTTTATACAACGCGGAGTTTCTCCAGCGCGGACTTTCTCCAACGTGGACTTTCTTCAACGCGGACTTTCTCCAACGCGGACCTTCTCCGACGCGGACTTTCTCCAACGCGGAGTTTCTCCAGCGCGGTGTGTTTCAAGCGCGGAGTTTCTCCAACGCGGAGTATCTCCAACGCGCCGTTTCTTCAACGCGAAGTTTCTCCAAGGCGGAATTTCTACAACACGGAGTTTCTCCAACGCGGACTTTCTCCAACGCGGACCTTCTCCGATGCGGACTTTCTCCAACGCGGAGTTTCTCCAGCGCGGTGTGTTTCAAGCGCAGAGTTTCTCTAACGCGGAGTTTCTCCAACGCGCCGTTTTTTCAAAGCGAAGTTTCTCCAAGGCGGAGTTTCCCCAACACGGAGTTTCTCCAACACGGAGTTTCTCCAGCGCGGAGTTTCTCCACCGCGGAGTATCTCCAGCGTGGAGTTTCTCCAGTTCAGAGTTTCTCAAACGCGGAGTTTCTCCACCGCGGAGTTTCTCCAGCGCGGAGTTTCTCCAGCGCGGAGTTTCTCCAGCCCGGAGTTTCTCCAGCGTAGAGTTTCTCCAGTGCGGACTTTTCTCCAACGCGGACTTTCATCACCAACGCGGAGTTTCTCCATCGCGGAGTTTGTCCGTCGCGGAGTTTCTCCATCGCGGAGTTTCTCCAGCGCTGAGTTTATCCTACGAGGAGTTTCTCCAGCGCGGACTTTCTCCAACGCGGACTTTCTTCAACGCGGAGTTTCTCCAACGCGGACTTTCTCCAACGCGGACTTTCTCCAACGCGGACTTTCTCCAACGCGGACATTCTCCAACGCGGACTTTCTCCAACGCGGAGTTTCTCCAGCGCGGTGTGTTTCAAGCGCGGAGTTTCTCCAACGCGGAGCTTCTCCAACGCGCCGTTTCTCCAACGCGAAGTCTCCCCAACACGGAGTTTCTCCAGCGCGGAATGTCTCCATCGCGGAGTTTCCCCAGTTCGGAGTTTCTCAAACGCGGAGTTTCTCCAGCGCGGAGTTTCCCCATCGCGGACTTTCTCCAACGCGGAGTTTCTCCAACGCGGAGTTTCTCCAGCACGAAGTTTCTCCAGCCCGGAGTTTCTCCTCCGCAGATTTTATGCAGCACGGAGTTTATCCAACGCGCAGTTTCTCCAACGCGAAGTTTCCCCAGCGCGGAGTTTCTCGAACACGGAGTTTCTCCAGCGCGGAGTTTCTCCAGCACCAAGTTTCTCCTGCGCGGAGTTTCTCCAGCACGGAGTTTCTCCAGCGCAGATTTTATGCAGCACGGAGTTTCGCCAGCGCGGAGTTTCTCCACCGCGGAGTATCATCAGCGCGGAGTTTCTCCAGTTCGGAGTTTCTCAAACGCGGAGTTTCTCCAGAGCGGAGTTTCTCCAGAGCAGAGTTTCTCCAGCGCGGACGTTCTCCAACGCGGACTTTCTCCAACGCGGAGTTTCTCCATTGCGGTTTTTCCAACACGGAGTTTCTCCAACACGGAGTTTCTCCAGCGCGGAGTTTCTCCAGCGCGGACTTTTCTCCAACGCGGACTTTCATCACCAACGCGGAGTTTCTCCATCGCGGAGTTTGTCCGTCGCGGAGTTTCTCTATCGCGGAGTTTCTCCAGCGCGGAGTTTATCCAACGCGGACTTTCTCCAGCGCGGACTTTCTCCAACGCGGACTTTCTTCAACGCGGAGTTTCACCAACGCGGACTTTCTCCAACGCGGACATTCTCCAACGCGGACTTTCTCCAACGCGGACTTTCTCCAACGCGGAGTTTCTACAGCGCGGTGTGTTTCAAGCGCGGAGTTTCTCCAAAACGGAGCTTCTCCAACGCGCCGTTTCTCCAAAGCGAAGTCTCCCCAACACGGAGTTTCTCCAGCGCGGAGTATCTCCATCGCGGAGTTTCTCCAGTTCGGAGTTTCTCAAACGCGGAGTTTCTCCAGCGCGGAGTTTCCCCATCGCGGACACTCTCCAACGCGCACTTTCTCCAACGCGGAGTTTCTCCAACGCGGAGTTTCTCCAACGCGCAACGCGAAGTTTCTCCAGCGCGGAGTTTCTCCAACACAGAGTTTCTCCTGCGCAGAGTTTGTCCAGCACGGAGTTTCTCCAGCGCGGAGTTTCTCCAGCCCGGAGTTTCTCCAGCGCAGATTTTATGCAGCACGGAGTTTCTCCAGCGCGGAGTTTCTCCAACGCGGAGTTGCTCCAGCGCGGAGTTTCTCCAGCGTAGAATTTCTCCAGAGCGGACTTTTCTCCAACGCGGAGTTTCTCCATCGCGGAGTTTGTCCGTCGCGGAGTTTCTCCAAAACGGAGTTTCTCCAGCGCGGAGTGTCTCCATCGCGGAGTTTCTCCAGTTCGGAGTTTCTCAAACGCGGAGTTTCTCCAGCGCGGAGTTTCTCCATCGCGGACTCTCTCCAACGCGGACTTTCTCCAACGCGGACTTTCTCCAACGTGGAGTTTCTCCAACGCGGAGTTTCTCCAACGCGCAGTTTCTCCAACGCGAAGTTTCTCCAGCGCGGAGTTTCTCCAACACGGAGTTTCTCCAGCGCGGAGTTTGTCCAGCACGGAGTTTCTCCAGCGCGGAGTTTCTCCAGCCCGGAGTTTCTCCAGCGCAGATTTTATGCAGCACGGAATTTCTCCAGCGGGAGTTGCTCCAGCGCGGAGTTTCTCCAGAGTAGAGTTTCTCCAGAGCGGACTTTTCTCCAACGCGGAGTTTCTACATCGCGGAGTTTGTCCGCGGAGGAGTTTCTCCATCGCGGAGTTTCTCCAGCGCGGAGTTTATACAACGCGGAGTTTCTCCAGCGCGGACTTTCTCCAACGCGGACTTTCTTCAACGCGGAGTTTCTCCAACGCGGACATTCTCCAACGCGGACTTTCTCCAACGCGGACCTTCTCCAACGCGGACTTTCTCCAACGCGGAGTTTCTCCAGCGCGGTGTGTTTCAAGCGCGGAGTTTCTCTAACGCGGAGTTTCTCCAACGCGCCGTTTCTTCAAAGCGATAATTCTCCAAGGCGGAGTTTCTCCAGCGCGGAGTTTCTCCACCGCGAAGTATCTCCAGCGCGGAGTTTCTCCAGTTCTGAGTTTCTCAAACGCGGAGTTTCTCCAGCGCGAAGTTTTTCCAGCGCGGACTTTCTCCAACGCGGACTTTCTCCAACGCGGAGTTTCTCCAACGCGAAGTTTCTCAGACACGGAGTTTCTCCAACACGGAGTTTCTCCAGCGCGGAGTTTCTCCAGCGCGGAGTTCCCCAGAGCGGAGTTTCTCCAGCCCGGAGTTTCTCCATCGCGGCGTTTCTCCAGCCCGGAGTTTCTTAAACGCGGAGTTTCTCCAGTGCGGAGTTTTTTCATCGCGGAGTTTCTCCAACGCGGAGTTTCTCCAGCGCGGAGTTTCTCCAGCGTAGAGTTTCTCCAGCGCGGAGTTTTCTCCAACGCAGACTTTTCTCAAACGCGGACTTTCATCACCAACGCGGAGTTTCTCCATCGCGGAGTTTGTCCGTCGCGGCGTTTCTCCATCGCGGAGTTCCTCCAGCGCGGAGTTTATCCAACGCAGAGTTTCTCCAGCGCAGACTTTCTCCAACGCGGACTTTCTCCAACGCGGACCTTCTCCAACGCGGACTTTCTCCAGCGCGGTGTTTCAAGTGCGGAGTTTCTCCAACGCGGAGCTTCTCCAACGCGCAGTTTCTCCAACGCGAAGTTTCCCCAGCGCGGAGTTTCTCGAACACGGAGTTTCTCCAGCGCGGAGTTTCTCCAGCACCAAGTTTCTCCTGCGCGGAGTTTCTCCAGCACGGAGTTTCTCCAGCGCAGATTTTATGCAGCACGGAGTTTCGCCAGCGCGGAGTTTCTCCACCACGGAGTATCATCAGGGCGGAGTTTCTCCAGTTCGGAGTTTCTCAAACGCGGAGTTTCTCCAGAGCGGAGTTTCTCCAGAGCGGAGTTTCTCCAGAGCGGAGTTTCTCCAGAGCGGAGTTTCTCCAGCGCGGACGTTCTCCAACGCGGACTTTCTCCAACGCGGAGTTTCTCCATTGCGGTTTTTCCAACACGGAGTTTCTCCAACACGGAGTTTCTCCAGCGCGGAGTTTCTACAGCGCGGAGTTTATCCAACGCGGAGTTTCTCCAGCGCGGACTTTCTCCAACGCGGACTTTCTTCAACGCGGAGTTTCTCCAACGCGGACTTTCTCCAACGCGGACTTTCTCCAACGCGGACATTCTCCAACGCGGACTTTCTCCAACGCGGAGTTTCTACAGCGCGGTGTGTTTCAAGCGCGGAGTTTCTCCAACACGGAGCTTCTCCAACGCGCCGTTTCTCCAAAGCGAAGTCTCCCCAACACGGAGTTTCTCCAGCGCGGAGTGTCTCCATCGCGGAGTTTCTCCAGTTCGGAGTTTCTCAAACGCGGAGTTTCTCCAGCGAGGAGTTTCCCCATCGCGGACACTCTCCAACGCGGACTTTCTCCAACGCGGAGTTTCTCCAACGCGCAGTTTCTCCAACGCGCAACGCGAAGTTTCTCCAGCGCGGAGTTTCTCCAACACAGAGTTTCTCCTGCGCAGAGTTTGTCCAGCACGGAGTTTCTCCAGCGCGGAGTTTCTCCAGCCCGGAGTTTCTCCAGCGCAGATTTTATGCAGCACGGAGTTTCTCCAGCGCGGAGTTTCTCCAACGCGGAGTTGCTCCAGCGCGGAGTTTCTCCAGCGTAGAATTTCTCCAGAGCGGACTTTTCTCCAACGCGGAGTTTCTCCAGCGCGGAGTTTATACAACGCGGAGTTTCTCCATCGCGGACTTTCTCCAATGCGGACTTTCTTCAACGCGAAGTTTCTCCAACGCGGACTTTCTCCAACGCGGACTTCCTCCAACGCGGACCTTCTGCAACGCGGACTTTCTCCAACGCGGAGTTTCTCCAGCGCGGTGTGTTTCAAGTGCGGAGTTTCTCCAACGCGGAGAATCTCCAACGCGCCGTTTCTTCAACGCGAAGTTTCTCCAAGGCGGACTTTCTCCAACGCGGAGTTTCTCCAGTGCGGTGTGTTTCAAGCGCGGAGTTTCTCGAACGCGGAGTATCTCCAACGCGCCGTTTCTTCAACGAGAAGCCTCTCCAAAGCGGAGTTTGTCCAGCACGGAGTTTCTCCAGCGCGGAGTTTCTCCAGCCCGGAGTTTCTCCAGCGCAGATTTTATGCAGCACGGAGTTTCTCCAGCGCGGAGTTTCTCCAACGCGGAGTTGTTCCAGCGCGGAGTTCCTCCAGCGTAGAATTTCTCCAGAGCGGACTTTTCTCCAACGCGGAGTTTCTCCATCGCGGAGTTTGTCCGTCGCGGAGTTTCTCCATCGCGGAGTTTCTCCAGCGCGGAGTTTTTACAACGCGGAGTTTCTACAGCGCGGACGTTCTCCAATGCGGACTTTCTTCAACGCGAAGTTTCTCCAACGCGGACTTTCTCCATCGCGGACTTTCTCCAACGCGGACCTTCTCCGACGCGGACTTTCTCCAACGCGGAGCTTCTCCAGTGCGGTGTGTTTCAAGTGCGGAGTTTCTTCAACGCGGAGAATCTCCAACGCGCCGTTTCTTCAACGCGGAGAATCTCCAAGGCGGAGTTTCTACAACACGGAGTTTCTCCAACGCGGACTTTCTCCAACGCGGACATTCTCCGACGCGGACATTCTCCAACGCGGAGTTTCTCCAACGCGGTGTGTTTCAAGCGCGGAGTTTCTCTAACGCGGAGTTTCTCCAACGCGCCGTTTCTTCAAAGCGAAGTTTCTCCAAGGCGGAGTTTCTCCAACGCAAAGTTTCTCCAACACGGAGTTTCTCCAAAACGGAGTTTCTCCAGCGCGGAGTGTCTCCATCGCGGAGTTTCTCCAGTTCGGAGTTTCTCAAACGCGGAGTTTCTCCAGCGCGGAGTTTCTCCATCGCGGACTCTCTCCAACGCGGACTTTCTCCAACGCGGACTTTCTCCAACGTGGAGTTTCTCCAACGCGGAGTTTCTCCAACGCGCAGTTTCTCCAACGCGAAGTTTCTCCAGCGCGGAGTTTCTCCAACACGGAGTTTCTCCAGCGCGGAGTTTGTCCAGCACGGAGTTTCTCCAGCGCGGAGTTTCTCCAGCCCGGAGTTTCTCCAGCGCAGATTTTATGCAGCACGGAATTTCACCAGCGGGAGTTGCTCCAGCGCGGAGTTTCTCCAGAGTAGAGTTTCTCCAGAGCGGACATTTCTCCAACGCGGAGTTTCTACATCGCGGAGTTTGTCCGCCGAGGAGTTTCTCCATCGCGGAGTTTCTCCAAGGCGGAGTTTATACAACGCGGAGTTTCTCCAGCGCGGACTTTCTCCAACGCGGACTTTCTTCAACGCGGAGTTTCTCCAACGCGGACATTCTCTAACGCGGACCTTCTCCAACGCGGACTTTCTCCAACGCGGAGTTTCTCCAGCGCGGTGTGTTTCAACCGCGGAGTTTCTCTAACGCGGAGATTCTCCAACGCACCGTTTCTTCAAAGCGATGTTTCTCCAAGGCGGAGTTTCTCCAGCGCGGAGTTTCTCCACCGCGAAGTATCTCCAGCGCGGAGTTTCTCCAGTTCTGAGTTTCTCAAACGCGGAGTTTCTCCAGCGCGGAGTTTCTCCAGCGCGGACTTTCTCCAACGCGGACTTTCTCCAACGCGGAGTTTCTCCAACGCGAAGTTTCTCCAACACGGAGTTTCTCCAACACAGAGTTTCTCCAGCGCGGAGTTTCTCCAGCGCGGAGTTCCCCAGAGCGGAGTTTCTCCAGCCCGGAGTTTCTCCATAGCGGCGTTTCTCCAGCCCGGAGTTTCTCAAACGCAGAGTTTCTCCAGTGCGGAGTTTTTTCATCGCGGAGTTTCTCCAACGCGGAGTTTCTCCAGCGCGGAGTTTCTCCAGCGTAGAGTTTCTCCAGCGCGGAGTTTTCTCCAACGCAGACTTTTCTCAAACGCGGACTTTCATCACCAACGCGGAGTTTCTCCATCGCGGAGTTTGTCCGTCGCGGAGTTTCTCCATCGCGGAGTTTCTCCAGCGCGGAGTTTAACCAACGCGGAGATTCTCCAGCGCAGACTTTCTCCAACGCGGACTTTCTCCAGCGCGGTGTTTCAAGTGCGGAGTTTCTCCAACGCGGAGCTTCTCCAACGCGCCGTTTCTCCAACGCGAAGTTTCCCCAACACGAAGTTTCTCCATCACGGAGTTTCTCCAGCGCGGAGTTTCTCCAGCGCGGAGTGTCTCCATCGCGGAGTTTCTCCAGCTCGGAGTTTCTCAAACGCGCAGTTTCTCCAACGCGAAGTTTCTCCAGCGCGGAGTCTCTCCAACACGGAGTTTCTCCAGCTCGGAGTTTCTCCAACACGGAGTTTCTCCAGCACGGAGTTTCTCCAGCCCGGAGTTTCTCCAGCGCAGATTTTATGCAGCACGGAGTTTCTCCAACGCGCAGTTTCTCCAAAGCGAAGTTTCCCCAGCGCGGAGTTTCTCGAACACGGAGTTTCTCCAGCGCGGAGTTTCTCCAGCACCAAGTTTCTCCTGCGCGGAGTTTCTCCAGCCCGGAGTTTCTCCAGCGCAGATTTTATGCAGCACGGAGTTTCTCCAGCGCGGAGTTTCTCCACCGCGGAGTATCTCCAGCGCGTAGTTTCTCCAGTTCGGAGTTTCTCAAACGCGGAGTTTCTCCAGAGCGGAGTTTCTCCAGAGCGGAGTTTCTACAGCGCGGACGTTCTCCAATGCGGACTTTCTTCAACGCGAAGTTTCTCCAACGCGGACTTTCTCCATCGCGGACTTTCTCCAACGCGGACCTTCTCCGACGCGGACTTTCTCCAACGCGGAGCTTCTCCAGTGCGGTGTGTTTCAAGTGCGGAGTTTCTTCAACGCGGAGAATCTCCAACGCGCCGTTTCTTCAACGCGGAGAATCTCCAAGGCGGAGTTTCTACAACACGGAGTTTCTCCAACGCGGACTTTCTCCAACGCGGACATTCTCCGACGCGGACATTCTCCAACGCGGAGTTTCTCCAACGCGGTGTGTTTCAAGCGCGGAGTTTCTCTAACGCGGAGTTTCTCCAACGCGCCGTTTCTTCAAAGCGAAGTTTCTCCAAGGCGGAGTTTCTCCAACGCAAAGTTTCTCCAACACGGAGTTTCTCCAAAACGGAGTTTCTCCAGCGCGGAGTGTCTCCATCGCGGAGTTTCTCCAGTTCGGAGTTTCTCAAACGCGGAGTTTCTCCAGCGCGGAGTTTCTCCATCGCGGACTCTCTCCAACGCGGACTTTCTCCAACGCGGACTTTCTCCAACGTGGAGTTTCTCCAACGCGGAGTTTCTCCAACGCGCAGTTTCTCCAACGCGAAGTTTCTCCAGCGCGGAGTTTCTCCAACACGGAGTTTCTCCAGCGCGGAGTTTGTCCAGCACGGAGTTTCTCCAGCGCGGAGTTTCTCCAGCCCGGAGTTTCTCCAGCGCAGATTTTATGCAGCACGGAATTTCACCAGCGGGAGTTGCTCCAGCGCGGAGTTTCTCCAGAGTAGAGTTTCTCCAGAGCGGACATTTCTCCAACGCGGAGTTTCTACATCGCGGAGTTTGTCCGCCGAGGAGTTTCTCCATCGCGGAGTTTCTCCAAGGCGGAGTTTATACAACGCGGAGTTTCTCCAGCGCGGACTTTCTCCAACGCGGACTTTCTTCAACGCGGAGTTTCTCCAACGCGGACATTCTCTAACGCGGACCTTCTCCAACGCGGACTTTCTCCAACGCGGAGTTTCTCCAGCGCGGTGTGTTTCAACCGCGGAGTTTCTCTAACGCGGAGATTCTCCAACGCACCGTTTCTTCAAAGCGATGTTTCTCCAAGGCGGAGTTTCTCCAGCGCGGAGTTTCTCCACCGCGAAGTATCTCCAGCGCGGAGTTTCTCCAGTTCTGAGTTTCTCAAACGCGGAGTTTCTCCAGCGCGGAGTTTCTCCAGCGCGGACTTTCTCCAACGCGGACTTTCTCCAACGCGGAGTTTCTCCAACGCGAAGTTTCTCCAACACGGAGTTTCTCCAACACAGAGTTTCTCCAGCGCGGAGTTTCTCCAGCGCGGAGTTCCCCAGAGCGGAGTTTCTCCAGCCCGGAGTTTCTCCATAGCGGCGTTTCTCCAGCCCGGAGTTTCTCAAACGCAGAGTTTCTCCAGTGCGGAGTTTTTTCATCGCGGAGTTTCTCCAACGCGGAGTTTCTCCAGCGCGGAGTTTCTCCAGCGTAGAGTTTCTCCAGCGCGGAGTTTTCTCCAACGCAGACTTTTCTCAAACGCGGACTTTCATCACCAACGCGGAGTTTCTCCATCGCGGAGTTTGTCCGTCGCGGAGTTTCTCCATCGCGGAGTTTCTCCAGCGCGGAGTTCAACCAACGCGGAGATTCTCCAGCGCAGACTTTCTCCAACGCGGACTTTCTCCAGCGCGGTGTTTCAAGTGCGGAGTTTCTCCAACGCGGAGCTTCTCCAACGCGCCGTTTCTCCAACGCGAAGTTTCCCCAACACGAAGTTTCTCCATCACGGAGTTTCTCCAGCGCGGAGTTTCTCCAGCGCGGAGTGTCTCCATCGCGGAGTTTCTCCAGCTCGGAGTTTCTCAAACGCGCAGTTTCTCCAACGCGAAGTTTCTCCAGCGCGGAGTCTCTCCAACACGGAGTTTCTCCAGCTCGGAGTTTCTCCAACACGGAGTTTCTCCAGCACGGAGTTTCTCCAGCCCGGAGTTTCTCCAGCGCAGATTTTATGCAGCACGGAGTTTCTCCAACGCGCAGTTTCTCCAAAGCGAAGTTTCCCCAGCGCGGAGTTTCTCGAACACGGAGTTTCTCCAGCGCGGAGTTTCTCCAGCACCAAGTTTCTCCTGCGCGGAGTTTCTCCAGCCCGGAGTTTCTCCAGCGCAGATTTTATGCAGCACGGAGTTTCTCCAGCGCGGAGTTTCTCCACCGCGGAGTATCTCCAGCGCGTAGTTTCTCCAGTTCGGAGTTTCTCAAACGCGGAGTTTCTCCAGAGCGGAGTTTCTCCAGAGCGGAGTTTCTCCAGAGCGGAGTTTCTCCAGCGCGGACGTTCTCCAACGCGGACTTTCTCCAACGCGGAGTTTCTCCATTGCGGTTTTTCCAACACGGAGTTTCTCCAACACGGAGTTTCTCCAGCCCGGAGTTTCTCCATCGCGGAGTTTCTCCAGCGGGGAGTTTCTCCAGCGTAGAGTTTCTCCAGAGCGGACTTTCCTCCAACGCGGACTTTCATCACCAACGCGGAGTTTCTCCATGGCGGAGTTTCTCTATCGCGGAGTTTCTCCAGCGCGGAGTTTATCCGACGCGGAGTTTCTCCAGCGCGGACTTTCTCCAACGCGGACTTTCTTCAACGCGGAGTTTCTCCAACGCGGACTTTCTCCAACGCGGACATTCTCCAACGCGGACTTTCTCCAACGCGCCGTTTCTCCAAAGGGAAGTCTCCCCAACACGGAGTTTCTCCAGCGCGGAGTGTCTCCATCGCGGAGTTTCTCCAGTTCGGAGTTTCTCAAACGCGGAGTTTCTCCAGCGAGGAGTTTCCCCATCGCGGACACTCTCCAACGCGGACTTTCTCCAACGCGGAGTTTCTCCAACGCGGAGTTTCTCCAACGCGCAACGCGAAGTTTCTCCAGCGCGGAGTTTCTCCAACACAGAGTTTCTCCTGCGCAGAGTTTGTCCAGCACGGAGTTTCTCCAGCGCGGAGTTTCTCCAGCCCGGAGTTTCTCCAGCGCAAATTTTATGCAGCACGGAGTTTCTCCAGCGCGGAGTTTCTCCAACGCGGAGTTGCTCCAGCGCGGAGTTTCTCCAGCGTAGAATTTCTCCAGAGCGGACTTTTCTCCAACGCGGAGTTTCTCCATCGCGGAGTTTGTCCGTCGCGGAGTTTCTCCATCGCAGAGTTTCTCCAGCGCGGAGTTTATACAACGCGGAGTTTCTCCATCGCGGACTTTCTCCAATGCGGACTTTCTTCAACGCGAAGTTTCTCCAACGCGGACTTTCTCCAACGCGGACTTCCTCCAACGCGGACCTTCTGCAACGCGGACTTTCTCCAACGCGGAGTTTCTCCAGCGCGGTGTGTTTCAAGTGCGGAGTTTCTCCAACGCGGAGAATCTCCAACGCGCCGTTTCTTCAACGCGAAGTTTCTCCAAGGCGGACTTTCTCCAACGCGGAGTTTCTCCAGCGCGGTGTGTTTCAAGCGCGGAGTTTCTCGAACGCGGAGTATCTCCAACGCGCCGTTTCTTCAACGAGAAGTTTCTCCAAAGCGGAGTTTGTCCAGCACGGAGTTTCTCCAGCGCGGAGTTTCTCCAGCCCGGAGTTTCTCCAGCGCAGATTTTATGCAGCACGGAGTTTCTACAGCGCGGACGTTCTCCAATGCGGGCTTTCTTCAACGCGAAGTTTCTCCAACGCAGACTTTCTCCATCGCGGACTTTCTCCAACGCGGACCTTCTCCGACGCGGACTTTCTCCAACGCGGAGTTTCTCCAGTGCGGTGTGTTTCAAGTGCGGAGTTTCTTCAACGCGGAGAATCTCCAACGCGCCGTTTCTTAAACGCGGAGAATCTCCAAGGCGGAGTTTCTACAACACGGAGTTTCTCCAACGCGGACTTTCTCCAACGCGGACATTCTCCGACGCGGACATTCTCCAACGCGGAGTTTCTCCAACGCGGTGTGTTTCAAGCGCGGAGTTTCTCTAACGCGGAGTTTCTCCAACGCGCCGTTTCTTCAAAGCGAAGTTTCTCCATGGCGGAGTTTCTCCAACGCGAAGTTTCTCCAACACGGATTTTCTCCAAAACGGAGTTTCTCCAGCGCGGAGTGTCTCCATCGCGGAGTTTCTCCAGTTCGGAGTTTCTCAAACGCGGAGTTTCTCCAGCGCGGAGTTTCTCCACCGCGGACTCTCTCCAACGCGGACTTTCTCCAACGCGGACTTTCTCCAACGTGGAGTTTCTCCAACGCGGAGTTTCTCCAACGCGCAGTTTCTCCAACGCGAAGTTTCTCCAGCGCGGAGTTTCTCCAACACGGAGTTTCTCCAGCGCGGAGTTTGTCCAGCACGGAGTTTCTCCAGCCCGGAGTTTCTCCAGCGCAGATTTTATGCAGCACGGAATTTCTCCAGCGGGAGTTGCTCCAGCGCGGAGTTTCTCCAGAGTAGAGTTTCTCCAGAGCGGACATTTCTCCAACGCGGAGTTTCTACATCGCGGAGTTTGTCCGCCGAGGAGTTTCTCCATCGCGGAGTTTCTCCAGGGCGGAGTTTATACAACGCGGAGTTTCTCCAGCGCGGACTTTCTCCAACGCGGACTTTCTTCAACGCGGAGTTTCTCCAACGCGGACATTCTCCAACGCGGACCTTCTCCAACGCGGACTTTCTCCAACGCGGAGTTTCTCCAGCGCGGTGTGTTTCAAGCGCGGAGTTTCTCTAACGCGGTGTTTCTCCAACGCACCGTTTCTTCAAAGCGATGTTTCTCCAAGGCGGAGTTTCTCCAGCGCGGAGTTTCTCCACCGCGAAGTATCTCCAGCGCGGAGTTTCTCCAGTTCTGAGTTTCTCAAACGCGGAGTTTCTCCAGCGCGGAGTTTCTCCAGCGCGGACTTTCTCCAACGCGGACTTTCTCCAACGCGGAGTTTCTCCAACGCGAAGTTTCTCCAACACGGAGTTTCTCCAACACGGAGTTTCTCCAGCGCGGAGTTTCTCCAGCGCGGAGTTCCCCAGAGCGGAGTTTCTCCAGCCCGGAGTTTCTCCATCGCGGCGTTTCTCCAGCCCGGAGTTTCTCAAACGCGGAGTTTCTCCAGTGCGGAGTTTTTTCATCGCGGAGTTTCTCCAACGCGGAGTTTCTCCAGCGCGGAGTTTCTCCAGCGTAGAGTTTCTCCATCGCGGAGTTTTCTCCAACGCAGACTTTTCTCAAACGCGGACTTTCATCACCAACGCGGAGTTTCTCCATCGCGGAGTTTGTCCGTCGCGGAGTTTCTCCATCGCGGAGTTTCTCCAGCGCGGAGTTTATCCAACCCGGAGTTTCTCCAGCGCAGACTTTCTCCAACGCGGACTTTCTCCAGCGCGGTGTTTCAAGTGCGGAGTTTCTCCAACGCGGAGCTTCTCCAACGCGCCGTTTCTCCAACGCGAAGTTCCCCAACACGAAGTTTCTCCAACACGGAGTTTCTCCAGCGCGGAGTTTCTCCAGCGCGGAGTGTCTCCATCGCGGAGTTTCTCCAGCTCGGAGTTTCTCAAACGCGCAGTTTCTCCAACGCGAAGTTTCTCCAGCGCGGAGTCTCTCCAACACGGAGTTTCTCCAGCTCGGAGTTTCTCCAACACGGAGTTTCTCCAGCACGGAGTTTCTCCAGCGCAGATTTTATGCAGCACGGAGTTTCTCCAACGCGCAGTTTCTCCAACGCGAAGTTTCCCCAGCGCGGAGTTTCTCGAACACGGAGTTTCTCCAGCGCGGAGTTTCTCCAGCACCAAGTTTCTCCTGCGCGGAGTTTCTCCAGCCCGGAGTTTCTCCAGCGCAGATTTTATGCAGCACGGAGTTTCTCCAGCGCGGAGTTTCTCCACCGCGGAGTATCTCCAGCGCGTAGTTTCTCCAGTTCGGAGTTTCTCAAACGCGGAGTTTCTCCAGAGCGGAGTTTCTCCAGAGCGGAGTTTCTCCAGAGCGGAGTTTCTCCAGCGCGGACGTTCTCCAACGCGGACTTTCTCCAACGCGGAGTTTCTCCATTGCGGTTTTTCCAACACGGAGTTTCTCCAACACGGAGTTTGTCCAGCACGGAGTTTCTCCAGCCCGGAGTTTCTCCAGCGCAGATTTTATGCAGCACGGAATTTCTCCAGCGGGAGTTGCTCCAGCGCGGAGTTTCTCCAGAGTAGAGTTTCTCCAGAGCGGACATTTCTCCAACGCGGAGTTTCTACATCGCGGAGTTTGTCCGCCGAGGAGTTTCTCCATCGCGGAGTTTCTCCAGGGCGGAGTTTATACAACGCGGAGTTTCTCCAGCGCGGACTTTCTCCAACGCGGACTTTCTTCAACGCGGAGTTTCTCCAACGCGGACATTCTCCAACGCGGACCTTCTCCAACGCGGACTTTCTCCAACGCGGAGTTTCTCCAGCGCGGTGTGTTTCAAGCGCGGAGTTTCTCTAACGCGGTGTTTCTCCAACGCACCGTTTCTTCAAAGCGATGTTTCTCCAAGGCGGAGTTTCTCCAGCGCGGAGTTTCTCCACCGCGAAGTATCTCCAGCGCGGAGTTTCTCCAGTTCTGAGTTTCTCAAACGCGGAGTTTCTCCAGCGCGGAGTTTCTCCAGCGCGGACTTTCTCCAACGCGGACTTTCTCCAACGCGGAGTTTCTCCAACGCGAAGTTTCTCCAACACGGAGTTTCTCCAACACGGAGTTTCTCCAGCGCGGAGTTTCTCCAGCGCGGAGTTCCCCAGAGCGGAGTTTCTCCAGCCCGGAGTTTCTCCATCGCGGCGTTTCTCCAGCCCGGAGTTTCTCAAACGCGGAGTTTCTCCTATGCGGAGTTTTTTCATCGCGGAGTTTCTCCAACGCGGAGTTTCTCCAGCGCGGAGTTTCTCCAGCGTAGAGTTTCTCCATCGCGGAGTTTTCTCCAACGCAGACTTTTCTCAAACGCGGACTTTCATCACCAACGCGGAGTTTCTCCATCGCGGAGTTTGTCCGTCGCGGAGTTTCTCCATCGCGGAGTTTCTCCAGCGCGGAGTTTATCCAACCCGGAGTTTCTCCAGCGCAGACTTTCTCCAACGCGGACTTTCTCCAGCGCGGTGTTTCAAGTGCGGAGTTTCTCCAACGCGGAGCTTCTCCAACGCGCCGTTTCTCCAACGCGAAGTTCCCCAACACGAAGTTTCTCCAACACGGAGTTTCTCCAGCGCGGAGTTTCTCCAGCGCGGAGTGTCTCCATCGCGGAGTTTCTCCAGCTCGGAGTTTCTCAAACGCGCAGTTTCTCCAACGCGAAGTTTCTCCAGCGCGGAGTCTCTCCAACACGGAGTTTCTCCAGCTCGGAGTTTCTCCAACACGGAGTTTCTCCAGCACGGAGTTTCTCCAGCGCAGATTTTATGCAGCACGGAGTTTCTCCAACGCGCAGTTTCTCCAACGCGAAGTTTCCCCAGCGCGGAGTTTCTCGAACACGGAGTTTCTCCAGCGCGGAGTTTCTCCAGCACCAAGTTTCTCCTGCGCGGAGTTTCTCCAGCCCGGAGTTTCTCCAGCGCAGATTTTATGCAGCACGGAGTTTCTCCAGCGCGGAGTTTCTCCACCGCGGAGTATCTCCAGCGCGTAGTTTCTCCAGTTCGGAGTTTCTCAAACGCGGAGTTTCTCCAGAGCGGAGTTTCTCCAGAGCGGAGTTTCTCCAGAGCGGAGTTCCTCCAGCGCGGACGTTCTCCAACGCGGACTTTCTCCAACGCGGAGTTTCTCCATTGCGGTTTTTCCAACACGGAGTTTCTCCAACACGGAGTTTCTCCAGCGCGGAGTTTCTCCAGCGGGGAGTTTCTCCAGCGTAGAGTTTCTCCAGCGCGGACTTTCCTCCAACGCGGACTTTCATCACCAACGCGGAGTTTCTCCATCGCGGAGTTTCTCTATCGCGGAGTTTCTCCAGCGCGGAGTTTATCCGACGCGGAGTTTCTCCAGCGCGGACTTTCTCCAACGCGGACTTTCTTCAACGCGGAGTTTCTCCAACACGGACTTTCTCCAACGCGGACTTTCTCCAACGCGGACATTCTCCAACGCGGACTTTCTCCAACGCGGAGTTTCTACAGCGCGGTGTGTTTCAAGCGCGGAGTTTCTCCAACACGGAGCTTCTCCAACGCGCCGTTTCTCCAAAGCGAAGTCTCCCCAACACGGAGTTTCTCCAGCGCGGAGTGTCTCCATCGCGGAGTTTCTCCAGTTCGGAGTTTCTCAAACGCGGAGTTTCTCCAGCGCAGAGTTTCCCCATCGCGGACACTCTCCAACGCGGACTTTCTCCAACGCGGAGTTTCTCCAACGCGGAGTTCCTCCAACGCGCAGTTTCTCCAACGCGAAGTTTCTCCAGCGCGGAGTTTCTCCAACACAGAGTTTCTCCTGCGCAGAGTTTGTCCAGCACGGAGTTTCTCCAGCGCGGAGTTTCTCCAGCCCAGAGTTTCTCCAGCGCAGATTTTATGCAGCACGGAGTTTCTCCAGCGCGGAGTTTCTCCAACGCGGAGTTGCTCCAGCGCGGAGTTTCTCCAGCGTAGAATTTCTCCAGAGCGGACTTTTCTCCAACGCGGAGTTTCTCCATCGCGGAGTTTGTCCGTCGCGGAGTTTCTCCATCGCGGAGTTTCTCCAGCGCGGAGTTTATACAACGCGGAGTTTCTCCAGCGCGGAGTTTCTCCAATGCGGACTTTCTTCAACGCGAAGTTTCTCCAACGCGGACTTTCTCCAACGCGGACTTCCTCCAACGCGGACCTTCTCCAACGCGGACTTTCTCCAACGCGGAGTTTCTCCAGCGCGGTGTGTTTCAAGTTCGGAGTTTCTCCAACGCGGAGAATCTCCAACGCGCCGTTTCTTCAACGCGAAGTTTCTCCAAGGCGGAGTTTCTACAACACGGAGTTTCTCCAACGCGGACTTTCTCCAACGCGGACATTCTCCGACGCGGACTTTCTCCAACGCGGAGTTTCTCCAGCGCGGTGTGTTTCAAGCGCGGAGTTTCTCTAACGCGGAGGTTCTCCAACGCGCCGTTTCTTCAAGGCGAAGTTTCTCCAAGGCGGAGTTTCTCCAACGCGAAGTTTCTCCAACACAGAGTTTCTCCAAAACGGACTTTCTCCAGCGCGGAGTGTCTCCATCGCGGAGTTTCCCCAGTTCGGAGTTTCTCAAACGCGGAGTTTCTCCAGCGCGGAGTTTCTCCATCGCGGACTCTTTAACGCGGACGTTCTCCAACGCGGACTTTCTCCAACGCGAAGTTTCTCCAGCGCGGAGTTTCTCCAACACGGAGTTTCTCCAGCGCGGAGTTTGTCCAGCACGGAGTTTCTCCAGCGCGGAGTTTCTCCAGCCCGGAGTTTCTCCAGCGCAGATTTTATGCAGCACGGAATTTCTCCAGCGGGAGTTTCTCCAACGCGGAGTTGCTCCAGCGCAGAGTTTCTCCAGCGTAGAGTTTCTCCAGAGCGGACTTTTCTCCAACGCAGAGTTTCTACATCGCGGAGTTTGTCCGCCGCGGAGTTTCTCCATCGCGGAGTTTCTCCAGCGCGGAGTTTATACAACGCGGAGTTTCTCCAACGCGGACTTTCTTCAACGCTGAGTTTCTCCAACGCGGACTTTCTCCAACGCGGACTTTCTCCAACGCGGACCTTCTCCAACGCGGACTTTCTCCAACGCGGAGTTTCTCCAGCGCGGTGTGTTTCAAGCGCGGAGTTTCTCCAACGCGGAGTATCTCCAACGCGCCGTTTCTTCAACGAGAAGTTTCTCCAAAGCGGAGTTTCTACAACACGGAGTTTCTCCAACGCGGACTTTCTCCAACGCGGACCTTCTCTGACGCGGACTTTCTCCAACGCGGAGTTTCTCCAGCGCGGTGTGTTTCTAGCGCGGAGTTTCTCTAACGCGGAGTTCCTCCAACGCGCCGTTTCTTCAAAGCGAAGTTTCTCCAAGGCGGAGTTTCTCTAGCGCGGAGTTTCTCCAACACGGAGTTTCTCCAGCGCGGAATTTGTCCAACACGGAGTTTCTCCAGCGCGGAGTTTCTCCAGCCCGGAGTTTCTCCAGCGCAGATTTTATGCAGCACGGAGTTTCTCCAGCGCGGAGTTTCTCCAACGCGGATTTTCTCCAGCGAGGAGTTTCTCCAGAGCGGACATTTCTCCAACGCGGAGTTTCTCCATCGCGGAGCTTGTCCGTCGCGGAGTTTCTCCATCGCGGAGTTTCTCCAGCGCGGAGTTTATACAACGCGGAGTTTCTCCAGCGCGGACTTTCTCCAACGTGGACTTTCTTCAACGCGGACTTTCTCCAACGCGGACCTTCTCCGACGCGGACTTTCTCCAACGCGGAGTTTCTCCAGCGCGGTGTGTTTCAAGCGCGGAGTTTCTCCAACGCGGAGTATCTCCAACGCGCCGTTTCTTCAACGCGAAGTTTCTCCAAGGCGGAATTTCTACAACACGGAGTTTATCCAACGCGGACTTTCTCCAACGCGGACCTTCTCCGATGCGGACTTTCTCCAACGCGGAGTTTCTCCAGCGCGGTGTGTTTCAAGCGCGGAGTTTCTCTAACGCGGAGTTTCTCCAACGCGCCGTTTTTTCAAAGCGAAGTTTCTCCAAGGCGGAGTTTCTCCAACACGGAGTTTCTCCAACACGGAGTTTCTCCAGCGCGGTGTTTCTCCACCACGGAGTATCTCCAGCGTGGAGTTTCTCCAGTTCAGAGTTTCTCAAACGCGGAGTTTCTCCACCGCGGAGTTTCTCCAGCGCGGAGTTTCTCCAGCGCGGAGTTTCTCCAGCCCGGAGTTTCTCCAGCGTAGAGTTTCTCCAGTGCGGACTTTTCTCCAACGCGGACTTTCATCACCAACGCGGAGTTTCTCCATCGCGGAGTTTGTCCGTCGCGGAGTTTCTCCATCGCGGAGTTTCTCCAGCGCGGAGTTTATCCAACGAGGAGTTTCTCCAGCGCGGACTTTCTCCAACGCGGACTTTCTTCAACGCGGAGTTTCTCCAACGCGGACTTTCTCCAACGCGGACTTTCTCCAACGCGGACATTCTCCAACGCGGACTTTCTCCAACGCGGAGTTTCTCCAGCGCGGTGTGTTTCAAGCGCGGAGTTTCTCCAACGCGGAGCTTCTCCAACGCGCCGTTTTTTACGAACGCGAAGTCTCCCCAACACGGAGTTTCTCCAGCGCGGAGTGTCTCCATCGCGGAGTTTCCCCAGTTCGGAGTTTCTCAAACGCGGAGTTTCTCCAGCGCGGAGTTTCCCCATCGCGGACACTCTCCAACGCAAACTTTCTCCAACGCGGAGTTTCTCCAACGCGGAGTTTCTCCAGCACGGAGTTTCTCCAGCCCGGAGTTTCTCCTGCGCAGATTTTATGCAGCACGGAGTTTATCCAACGCGCAGTTTCTCCAACGCGAAGTTTCCCCAGCGCGGAGTTTCTCGAACACGGAGTTTCTCCAGCGCGGAGTTTCTCCAGCACCAAGTTTCTACTGCGCGGAGTTTCTCCAGCGCAGATTTTATGCAGCACGGAGTTTCGAAAGCGCGGAGTTTCTCCACCGCGGAGTATCTCCAGCGCGGAGTTTCTCCAGTTCGGAGTTTCTCAAACGCGGAGTTTCTCCAGAGCGGAGTTTCTCCAGAGCGGAGTTTCTCCAGAGCGGAGTTTCTCCAGCGGGGACGTTCTCCAACGCGGAGTTTCTCCATTGCGGTTTTTCCAACACGGAGTTTCTCCAACACGGAGTTTCTCCAGCGCGGAGTTTCTCCAGCGCGGAGTTTCTCCATCGCGGAATTTCTCCAGCGCGGAGTTTCTCCAGCGTAGAGTTTCTCCAGCGCGGACTTTTCTCCAACGCGGACTTTCATCACCAACGCGGAGTTTCTCCATCGCGGAGTTTGTCCGTCGCGGAGTTTCTCTATCGCGGAGTTTCTCCAGCGCGGAGTTTATCCAACGCGGAGTTTCTCCAGCGCGGACTTTTTCCAACGCGGACTTTCTTCAACGCGGAGTTTCTCCAACGCGGACTTTCTCCAACGCGGACTTTCTCCAACGCGGACATTCTCCAACGCGGACTTTCTCCAACGCGGAGTTTCTACAGCGCGGTGTGTTTTAAGCGCGGAGTTTCTCCAACACGCAGCTTCTCCAACACGCCGTTTCTCCAAAGCGAAGTCTCCCCAACACGGAGTTTCTCCAGCGCGGAGTGTCTCCATCGCGGAGTTTCTCCAGTTCGGAGTTTCTCAAACGCGGAGTTTCTCCAGCGCGGAGTTTCCCCATCGCAGACACTCTCCAACGCGGACTTTCTCCAACGCGGAGTTTCTCCAACGCGGAGTTTCTCCAACGCGCAACGCGAAGTTTCTCCAGCGCGGAGTTTCTCCAACACAGAGTTTCTCCTGCGCAGAGTTTGTCCAGCACGGAGTTTCTCCAGCGCGGAGTTTCTCCAGCCCGGAGTTTCTCCAGCGCAGATTTTATGCAGCACGGAGTTTCTCCAGCGCGGAGTTTCTCCAACGCGGAGTTGCTCCAGCGCGGAGTTTCTCCAGCGTAGAATTTCTCCAGAGCGGACTTTTCTCCAACGCGGAGTTTCTCCATCGCGGAGTTTGTCCGTCGCGGAGTTTCTCCATCGCGGAGTTTCTCCAGCGCGGAGTTTATACAACGCGGAGTTTCTCCAGCGCGGACTTTCTCCAATGCGGACTTTCTTCAACGCGAAGTTTCTCCAACGCGGACTTTCTCCAACGCGGACTTCCTCCAACGCGGACCTTCTCCAACGCGGACTTTCTCCAACGCGGAGTTTCTCCAGCGCGGTGTGTTTCAAGTGCGGAGTTTCTCCAACGCGGAGAATCTCCAACGCGCCGTTTCTTCAACGCGAAGTTTCTCCAAGGCGGACTTTCTCCAACGCGGAGTTTCTCCAGCGCGGTGTGTTTCAAGCGCGGAGTTTCTCCAACGCGGAGTATCTCCAACGCGCCGTTTCTTCAACGCGAAGTTTCTCCAAGGCGGAATTTCTACAACATGGAGTTTATTTACCGCGGACTTTCTCCAACGCGGGCTTTCTCCAAAGCGGACCTTCTCCAACGCGGACTTTCTCCAACGCGGAGTTTCTCCAGCGCGGTGTGTTTCAAGCGCGGAGTTTCTCCAACGCGCCGTTTTTTCAAAGCGAAGTTTCTCCAAGGCGGAGTTTCTCCAACACGGAGTTTCTCCAACACGGAGTTTCTCCAGCGCGGAGTTTCTCCACCGCGGAGTATCTCCAGCGTGGAGTTTCTCCAGTTCAGAGTTTCTCAAACGCGGAGTTTCTCCACCGCGGAGTTTCTCCAGCGCGGAGTTTCTCCAGCGCGGAGTTTCTCCAGCCCGGATTTTCTCCAGCGTAGAGTTTCTCCAGTGCGGACTTTTCTCCAACGCGGACTTTCATCACCAACGCGGAGTTTCTCCATCGCGGAGTTTGTCCGTCGCGGAGTTTCTCCATCGCGGAGTTTCTCCAGCGCGGAGTTTATCCAACGAGGAGTTTCTCCAGCGCGGACTTTCTCCAACGCGGACTTTCTTCAACGCGGAGTTTCTCCAACGCGGACTTTCTCCAACGCGGACTTTCTCCAACGCGGACTTTCTCCAACGCGGAGTTTCTCCAGCGCGGTGTGTTTCAAGCGCGGAGTTTCTCCAACGCGGAGCTTCTCCAACGCGCCGTTTTTTCCGAACGCGAAGTCTCCCCAACACGGAGTTTCTCCAGCGCGGAGTGTCTCCATCGCGGAGTTTCCCCAGTTCGGAGTTTCTCAAACGCGGAGTTTCTCCAGCGCGGAGTTTCCCCATCGCGGACACTCTCCAACGCGGACTTTCTCCAACGCGGAGTTTCTCCAACGCGGAGTTTCTCCAGCACGGAGTTTCTCCAGCCCGGAGTTTCTCCTGCGCAGATTTTATGCAGCACGGAGTTTATCCAACGCGCAGTTTCTCCAACGCGAAGTTTCCCCAGCGCGGAGTTTCTCGAACACGGAGTTTCTCCAGCGCGGAGTTTCTCCAGCACCAAGTTTCTACTGCGCGGAGTTTCTCCAGCACGGAGTTTCTCCAGCGCAGATTTTATGCAGCACGGAGTTTCGAAAGCGCGGAGTTTCTCCACCGCGGACTATCTCCAGCGCGGAGTTTCTCCAGTTCGGAGTTTCTCAAACGCGGAGTTTGTCCATCGCGGAGTTTCTCCAGCGCGGAGTTTATACAACGCGGAGTTTCTCCAGCGCGGACTTTCTCCAATGCGGACTTTCTTCAACGCGAAGTTTCTCCAACGCGGACTTTCTCCAACGCGGACTTCCTCCAACGCGGACCTTCTCCAACGCGGACTTTCTCCAACGCGGAGTTTCTCCAGCGCGGTGTGTTTCAAGTGCGGAGTTTCTCCAACGCGGAGAATCTCCAACGCGCCGTTTCTTCAACGCGAAGTTTCTCCAAGGCGGACTTTCTCCAACGCGGAGTTTCTCCAGCGCGGTGTGTTTCAAGCGCGGAGTTTCTCCAACGCGGAGTATCTCCAACGCGCCGTTTCTTCAACGAGAAGTTTCTCCAAAGCAGAGTTTCTACAACACGGAGTTTCTCCAACGCGGACTTTCTCCAACGCGGACCTTCTCTGACGCGGACTTTCTCCAACGCGGAGTTTCTCCAGCGCGGTGTGTTTCAAGCGCGTAGTTTCTCTAACGCTGAGTTTCTCCAACGCGCCGTTTCTTCAAAGCGAAGTTTCTCCAAGGCGAAGTTTCTCCAACGCGAAGTTTCCCCAACACGGAGTTTGTCCAACACGGAGTTTCTCCAGCACGGAGTTTCTCCAGCGCGGAGTGTCTCCATCGCGGAGTTTCTCCAGTTCGGAGCTTCTCAAACGCGGAGTTTCTCCAGCGCGGAGTTTCTCCATCGCGGACTTTCTCCAACGCGGACCTTCTCCGACGCGGACTTTCTCCAACGCGGAGTTTCTCCAGCGCGGTGTGTTTCAAGCGCGGACTTTCTCCAACGCCGAGTTTCTCCAGCGCGGAGTTTCTCCATCACGGAGTTTCTCCAGCGCGGAGTTTGTCCAACACGGAGTTTCTCCAGCGCGGAGTTTCTCAAGCCCGGAGTTTCTCCAGCACAGATTTTATGCAGCACGGAGTTTCTCCAGCGCGGAGTTTCTCCAACGCGGATTTTCTCCAGCGAGGAGTTTCTCCAGCGTAGAGTTTCTCCAGAGCGGACATTTCTCCAACGCGGAGTTTCTCCATCGCGCAGTTTGTCCGTCGCGGAGTTTCTCCATCGGGAGTTTCTCCAGCGCGGAGTTTATACAACGCGGAGTTTCTCCAGCGCGGACTTTCTCCAACGTGGACTTTCTTCAATGCGGACTTTTTCCAACGCGGACCTTCTCCGACGCGGACTTTCTCCAACGCGGAGTTTCTCCAGCGCGGTGTGTTTCAAGCGCGGAGTTTCTCCAACGCGGAGTATCTCCAACGCGCCGTTTCTTCAACGCGAAGTTTCTCCAAGGCGGAATTTCTACAACACGGAGTTTCTCCAACGCGGACTTTCTCCAACGCGGACCTTCTCCGACGCGGACTTTCTCCAACGCGGAGTTTCTCCAGCGCGGTGTGTTTCAAGCGCGGAGTTTCTCTAACGCGGAGTTTCTCCAACGCGCCGTTTTTTCAAAGCGAAGTTTCTCCAAGGCGGAGTTTCTCCAACACGGAGTTTCTCCAACACGGAGTTTCTCCAGCGCGGAGTTTCTCCACCGTGGAGTATCTCCAGCGTGGAGTTTCTCCAGTTCAGAGTTTCTCAAACGCGGAGTTTCTCCACCGCGGAGTTTCTCCATCGCGGAGTTTCTCCAGCGCGGAGTTTATCCAACGAGGAGTTTCTCCAGCGCGGACTTTCTCCAACGCGGACTTTCTTCAACGCGGAGTTTCTCCAACGCGGACTTTCTCCAACGCGGACTTTCTCCAACGCGGACATTCTCCAACGCGGACTTTCTCCAACGCGGAGTTTCTCCAGCACGGTGTGTTTCAAGCGCGGAGTTTCTCCAACGCGGAGCTTCTCCAACGCGCCGTTTTTTACGAACGCGAAGTCTCCCCAACACGGAGTTTCTCCAGCGCGGAGTGTCTCCATCGCGGAGTTTCCCCAGTTCGGAGTTTCTCAAACGCGGAGTTTCTCCAGCGCGGAGTTTCCCCATCGCGGACACTCTCCAACGCAAACTTTCTCCAACGCGGAGTTTCTCCAACGCGGAGTTTCTCCAGCACGGAGTTTCTCCAGCCCGGAGTTTCTCCTGCGCAGATTTTATGCAGCACGGAGTTTATCCAACGCGCAGTTTCTCCAACGCGAAGTTTCCCCAGCGCGGAGTTTCTCGAACACGGAGTTTCTCCAGCGCGGAGTTTCTCCAGCACCAAGTTTCTACTGCGCGGAGTTTCTCCAGCGCAGATTTTATGCAGCACGGAGTTTCGAAAGCGCGGAGTTTCTCCACCGCGGAGTATCTCAAGCGCGGAGTTTCTCCAGTTCGGAGTTTCTCAAACGCGGAGTTTCTCCAGAGCGGAGTTTCTCCAGAGCGGAGTTTCTCCAGCGGGGACGTTCTCCAACGCGGACTTTCTCCAACGCGGAGTTTCTCCATTGCGGTTTTTCCAACACGGAGTTTCTCCAACACGGAGTTTCTCCAGCGCGGAGTTTCTCCAGCGCGGAGTTTCTCCATCGCGGAGTTTCTCCAGCGCGGAGTTTCTCCAGCGTAGAGTTTCTCCAGCGCGGACTTTTCTCCAACGCGGACTTTCATCACCAACGCGGAGTTTCTCCATCGCGGAGTTTGTCCGTCGCGGAGTTTCTCTATCGCGGAGTTTCTCCAGCGCGGAGTTTATCCAACGCGGAGTTTCTCCAGCGCGGACTTTTTCCAACGCGGACTTTCTTCAACGCGGAGTTTCTCCAACGCGGACTTTCTCCAACGCGGACTTTCTCCAACGCGGACATTCTCCAACGCGGACTTTCTCCAACGCGGAGTTTCTACAGCGCGGTGTGTTTTAAGCGCGGAGTTTCTCCAACACGCAGCTTCTCCAACACGCCGTTTCTCCAAAGCGAAGTCTCCCCAACACGGAGTTTCTCCAGCGCGGAGTTTCCCCATCGCAGACACTCTCCAACGCGGACTTTCTCCAACGCGGAGTTTCTCCAACGCGGAGTTTCTCCAACGCGGAGTTTCTCCAACGCGCAACGCGAAGTTTCTCCAGCGCGGAGTTTCTCCAACACAGAGTTTCTCCTGCGCAGAGTTTGTCCAGCACGGAGTTTCTCCAGCGCGGAGTTTCTCCAGCCCGGAGTTTCTCCAGCGCAGATTTTATGCAGCACGGAGTTTCTCCAGCGCGGAGTTTCTCCAACGCGGAGTTGCTCCAGCGCGGAGTTTCTCCAGCGTAGAATTTCTCCAGAGCGGACTTTTCTCCAACGCGGAGTTTCTCCATCGCGGAGTTTGTCCGTCGCGGAGTTTCTCCATCGCGGAGTTTCTCCAGCGCGGAGTTTATACAACGCGGAGTTTCTCCAGCGCGGACTTTCTCCAATGCGGACTTTCTTCAACGCGAAGTTTCTCCAGCGCGGACTTTCTCCAACGCGGACTTCCTCCAACGCGGACCTTCTCCAACGCGGACTTTCTCCAACGCGGAGTTTCTCCAGCGCGGTGTGTTTCAAGTGCGGAGTTTCTCCAACGCGGAGAATCTCCAACGCGCCGTTTCTTCAACGCGAAGTTTCTCCAAGGCGGACTTTCTCCAACGCGGAGTTTCTCCAGCGCGGTGTGTTTCAAGCGCGGAGTTTCTCCAACGCGGAGTATCTCCAACGCGCCGTTTCTTCAACGCGAAGTTTCTCCAAGGCGGAATTTCTACAACATGGAGTTTATTTACCGCGGACTTTCTCCAACGCGGGCTTTCTCCAAAGCGGACCTTCTCCAACGCGGACTTTCTCCAACGCGGAGTTTCTCCAGCGCGGTGTGTTTCAAGCGCGGAGTTTCTCCAACGCGCCGTTTTTTCAAAGCGAAGTTTCTCCAAGGCGGAGTTTCTCCAACACGGAGTTTCTCCAACACGGAGTTTCTCCAGCGCGGAGTTTCTCCACCGCGGAGTATCTCCAGCGTGGAGTTTCTCCAGTTCAGAGTTTCTCAAACGCGGAGTTTCTCCACCGCGGAGTTTCTCCAGCGCGGAGTTTCTCCAGCCCGGATTTTCTCCAGCGTAGAGTTTCTCCAGTGCGGACTTTTCTCCAACGCGGACTTTCATCACCAACGCGGAGTTTCTCCATCGCGGAGTTTGTCCGTCGCGGAGTTTCTCCATCGCGGAGTTTCTCCAGCGCGGAGTTTATCCAACGAGGAGTTTCTCCAGCGCGGACTTTCTCCAACGCGGACTTTCTTCAACGCGGAGTTTCTCCAACGCGGACTTTCTCCAACGCGGACTTTCTCCAACGCGGACTTTCTCCAACGCGGAGTTTCTCCAGCGCGGTGTGTTTCAAGCCCGGAGTTTCTCCAACGCGGAGCTTCTCCAACGCGCCGTTTTTTCCGAACGCGAAGTCTCCCCAACACGGAGTTTCTCCAGCGCGGAGTGTCTCCATCGCGGAGTTTCCCCAGTTCGGAGTTTCTCAAACGCGGAGTTTCTCCAGCGCGGAGTTTCCCCATCGCGGACACTCTCCAACGCGGACTTTCTCCAACGCGGAGTTTCTCCAACGCGGAGTTTCTCCAGCACGGAGTTTCTCCAGCCCGGAGTTTCTCCTGCGCAGATTTTATGCAGCACGGAGTTTATCCAACGCGCAGTTTCTCCAACGCGAAGTTTCCCCAGCGCGGAGTTTCTCGAACACGGAGTTTCTCCAGCGCGGAGTTTCTCCAGCACCAAGTTTCTACTGCGCGGAGTTTCTCCAGCACGGAGTTTCTCCAGCGCAGATTTTATGCAGCACGGAGTTTCGAAAGCGCGGAGTTTCTCCACCGCGGACTATCTCCAGCGCGGAGTTTCTCCAGTTCGGAGTTTCTCAAACGCGGAGTTTGTCCATCGCGGAGTTTCTCCAGCGCGGAGTTTATACAACGCGGAGTTTCTCCAGCGCGGACTTTCTCCAATGCGGACTTTCTTCAACGCGAAGTTTCTCCAACGCGGACTTTCTCCAACGCGGACTTCCTCCAACGCGGACCTTCTCCAACGCGGACTTTCTCCAACGCGGAGTTTCTCCAGCGCGGTGTGTTTCAAGTGCGGAGTTTCTCCAACGCGGAGAATCTCCAACGCGCCGTTTCTTCAACGCGAAGTTTCTCCAAGGCGGACTTTCTCCAACGCGGAGTTTCTCCAGCGCGGTGTGTTTCAAGCGCGGAGTTTCTCCAACGCGGAGTATCTCCAACGCGCCGTTTCTTCAACGAGAAGTTTCTCCAAAGCAGAGTTTCTACAACACGGAGTTTCTCCAACGCGGACTTTCTCCAACGCGGACCTTCTCTGACGCGGACTTTCTCCAACGCGGAGTTTCTCCAGCGCGGTGTGTTTCAAGCGCGTAGTTTCTCTAACGCTGAGTTTCTCCAACGCGCCGTTTCTTCAAAGCGAAGTTTCTCCAAGGCGAAGTTTCTCCAACGCGAAGTTTCCCCAACACGGAGTTTGTCCAACACGGAGTTTCTCCAGCACGGAGTTTCTCCAGCGCGGAGTGTCTCCATCGCGGAGTTTCTCCAGTTCGGAGCTTCTCAAACGCGGAGTTTCTCCAGCGCGGAGTTTCTCCATCGCGGACTTTCTCCAACGCGGACCTTCTCCGACGCGGACTTTCTCCAACGCGGAGTTTCTCCAGCGCGGTGTGTTTCAAGCGCGGACTTTCTCCAACGCCGAGTTTCTCCAACGCGGAGTTTCTCCAACGCGCAGTTTCTCCAACGCGAAGTTTCTCCAGCGCGGAGTTTCTCCATCACGGAGTTTCTCCAGCGCGGAGTTTGTCCAACACGGAGTTTCTCCAGCGCGGAGTTTCTCCAGCCCGGAGTTTCTCCAGCGCAGATTTTATGCAGCACGGAGTTTCTCCAGCGCGGTGTTTCTCCAACGCGGATTTTCTCCAGCGAGGAGTTTCTCCAGCGTAGAGTTTCTCCAGAGCGGACATTTCTCCAACGCGGAGTTTCTCCATCGCGCAGTTTGTCCGTCGCGGAGTTTCTCCATCGGGAGTTTCTCCAGCGCGGAGTTTATACAACGCGGAGTTTCTCCAGCGCGGACTTTCTCCAACGTGGACTTTCTTCAATGCGGACGTTTTCCAACGCGGACCTTCTCCGACGCGGACTTTCTCCAACGCGGAGTTTCTCCAGCGCGGTGTGTTTCAAGCGCGGAGTTTCTCCAACGCGGAGTATCTCCAACGCGCCGTTTCTTCAACGCGAAGTTTCTCCAAGGCGGAATTTCTACAACACGGAGTTTCTCCAACGCGGACTTTCTCCAACGCGGACCTTCTCCGACGCGGACTTTCTCCAACGCGGAGTTTCTCCAGCGCGGTGTGTTTCAAGCGCGGAGTTTCTCTAACGCGGAGTTTCTCCAACGCGCCGTTTTTTCAAAGCGAAGTTTCTCCAAGGCGGAGTTTCTCCAACACGGAGTTTCTCCAACACGGAGTTTCTCCAGCGCGGAGTTTCTCCACCGTGGAGTATCTCCAGCGTGGAGTTTCTCCAGTTCAGAGTTTCTCAAACGCGGAGTTTCTCCACCGCGGAGTTTCTCCAGCGCGGAGTTTCTCCAGCGCGGAGTTTCTCCAGCCCGGAGTTTCTCCAGCGTAGAGTTTCTCCAGCGCGGACTTTTCTCCAACGCGGACTTTCATCACCAACGCGGAGTTTCTCCATCGCGGAGTTTGTCCGTCGCGGAGTTTCTCCAACGCGGATTTGCTCCAGCGTGGAGATTCTCCAGCGTAGAGTTTCTCCAGAGCGGACTTTTCTCCAACGCGGAGTTTGTGCGTCGCGGAGTTTCTCCATCGCGGAGTTTCTCCAGCGCGGAGTTTATACAAAGCGGAGTTTCTCCAGCGCGGACTTTCTCCAACGTGGACTTTCTTCAACGCGGACTTTCTCCAACGCGGACCTTCTCCAACGCGGACTTTCTCAAACGCGGAGTTTCTCCAGCGCGGTGTGTTTCAAGCGCGGAGTTTCTCCAACGCGGAGTATCTCCAACGCGCCGTTTCTTCAACTCGAAGTTTCTCCAAGGCGGAGTTTCTACAACACGGAGTTTCTCCAACGCGGACTTTCTCCAACACGGACCTTCTCCGACGCGGACTTTCTCCAACGCGGAGTTTCTCCAGCGCGGTGTGTTTCAAGCGCGGAGTTTCTCTAACGCGGAGTTTCTCCAATGCGCCGTTTCTTCAAAGCGAAGTTTCTCCAAGGCGGAGTTTCTCCAACGCGAAGTTTCCCCAACACGGAGATTCTCTAACACGGAGTTTCTCCAGCGCAGAGTTTCTCCAGCGCTGAGTGTCTCCATCGCGGAGTTTCTCCAGTTCGGAGTTTCTCAAACGCGGAGTTTCTCCAGCGCGGAGTTTCTCCAACACGGAGTTTCTTCAGCGCGGAGTTTTTCCAGCGCGGAGTTTCTCCAGCGCGGAGTTTCTCCAGCCCGGAGTTTCTCCAGCGCAGATTTAATGCAGCACGGAGTTTCTCCAGCGCGGAGTTTGTCCAGCACGGAGTTTCTCCAGCGCGGAGTTTCTCCAGCCCGGAGTTTCTCCAGCGCAGATTTTATGCAGCACGGAGTTTCTCCAGCGCGGAGTTTCTCCACCGCGGAGTATCTCCAGCGTGGTGTGTTTCAAGCGCGGAGTTTCTCCAACGCGGAGCTTCTCCAACGCGCCGTTTCTTCAACGCGAAGTCTCCCCAACACGGAGTTTCTCCAGCGCGGAGTGTCTCCATCGCGGAGTTTCTTCAGTTCGGAGTTTCTCAAACGCGGAGTTTCTCCACCGCGGAGTTTTCCCATCGCGGACACTCGCCAACGCGGACTTTCTCCAACGCGGAGTTTATCCTGTGCAGAGTTTGTCCAGCACGGAGTTTCTCCAGCGCGGAGTTTCTCCAGCCCGGAGTTTCTCCAGCGCAGATTTTATGCAGCACGGAGTTTCTCCAGCGCGGAGTTTCTCCAACGCGGAGTTTCTCCAGCGCGGAGTTTCTCCAGCGCGGAGTTTCTCCAGCGTAGAATTTCTCAAGAGCGGACTTTTCTCCAACGCGGAGTTTCTCCATCGCGGAGTTTGTCCGTCGCGGAGTTTCTCCAGCGCGGAGTTTATACAACGCGGAGTTTCTCCAGCGCGGACTTTCTCCAACGCGGACTTTCTTCAACGGAAAGTTTCTTCAACGCGGACTTTCTCCAACGCGGACTTCCTCCAACTAGGACCTTCTCCAGCGCTGAGTGTCTCCATCGCGGAGTTTTTACAGTTCGGAGTTTCTCAAACGCGGAGTTTCTCCAGCGCGGAGTTTCTCCATTGCGGACTTTCTCCAACGCGGACCTTCTCCGACGCGGACTTTCTCCAACGCGGAGTTTCTCCAGCGCGGTGTGTTTCAAGCGCGGACTTTCTCCAACGCAGAGTTTCTCCAACGCGGAGTTTCTCCAACGCGCAGTTTCTCCAACGCGAAGTTTCTCCAGCGCGGAGTTTCTCCAACACGGAGTTTCTCAAGCGTGGAGTTTGTCCAACACGGAATTTCTCCAGCGCGGAGTTTCTCCAGCCCGAAGTTTTTCCAGCGCAGATTTTATGCAGCACGGAGTTTCTCCAGCGCGGAGTTTCTCCAACGCGGATTTGCTCCAGCGAGGAGTTTCTCCAGCGTAGAGTTTCTCCAGAGCGGAATTTTCTCCAACGCGGAGTTTCTCCATCGCGGAGTTTGTCCGTCGCGGAGTTTCTCCATCGCGGAGTTTCTCCAGCGCGGAGTTTATACAACGCGGAGTTTCTCCAGCGCGGACTTTCTCCAACGCGGACCTTCTCCGACGCGGACTTTCTCCAACGCGGAGTTTCTCCAGCGCGGTGTGTTTCAAGCGCGGAGTTTCTCTAACGCGGAGTTTCTCCAACGCGCCGTTTCTTCAAAGCGAAGGTTCTCCAAGGCGGAGTTTCTCCAACACGGAGTTTCCCCAACGCGAAGTTTCTCCAACACGGAGTTTCTCCAACACGGAGTTTCCCCAGCGCGGAGTTTCTCCAGCCCGGAGTTTCTTCATCGCGGAGTTTCTCCAGCCCAGAGTTTCTCAAACGCGGAGTTTCTCCAGTGCGGAGGTTCTCCATCGCGGAGCTTCTCCAGCGTAGAGTTTCTCCAGCGCGGACTTTTCTCCCACGCGGACTTTTCTCCAACGCGGGCTTTCATCACCAACACGGAGTTTCTCCATCGCGGAGTTTGTCCGTCGAGGAGTTTCGCCGTCGCGGAGTTTCTCCATCGCGGAGTTTCTCCAGCGCGGAGTTTATCCGACGCGGAGTTTCTCCAGCGCGGACTTTCTCCACCGCGGACTTTCTTCAACGCGGAGTTTCTCCAACGCGGACTTTCTCCAACGCGGACTTTCTCCAACGCGGACCTTCTCCAACGCGGACTTTCTCCAACGCGGAGTTTCTCCAGCGCGGTGTGTTTCAACCGCGGAGTTTCTCCAACGCGGATTTTCTCCAACGCGCCGTTTCTCCATCGCGAAGTTTCCCCAACACGGAGTTTCTCCAGCGCGGAGTGTCTCCATCGCGGAGTTTCTCCAGTTCGGAGTTTCTCAAACGCGGAATTTCTCCAGCGCGGAGTTTCTCCATCGCGGACTCTCTCCAACGCGGACTTTCTCCAACGCGGAGTTTCTTCAACGCGGAGTTTCTCCAACGCGCAGTTTCTCCAACGCTAAGTTGCTCCAGCGCGTAGCTTCTCCAACACGGAGTTTCCCCAGCGCGGAGTTTGTCCAGCCCGGAGTTTCTCCAGCGCAGATTTTATGCAGCACGGAGTCTCTCCAGCGCGGAGTTTCTCCAACGCGGAGTTGCTCCAGCGCGGAGTTTCTCCAGCGTAGAGTTTCTCCAGAGCAGACTTTTCTCCAACGCGGAGTTTCTCCATCGCGGAGTTTCTCCAGCGCGGTGTGTTTCAAGCGCGGAGTTTCTCCAACGCGGAGCTTCTCTAACGGGCCGTTTCTCCAACGCGAAGTTTCCCCAACACGGAGTTTCTCCAGCGCGGAGTGTCTCCATCGCGGAGTTTCTCCAGTTCGGAGTTTCTCAAACGTGGAATTTCTCCAGCGCGGAGTTTCTCCATCGCGGACTCTCTCCAACGCGGAGATTCTCCAACGCGGAGTTTCTCCAACGCGGAGTTTCTCCAACGCGCAGTTTCTCCAACGCGAAGTTTCTCCAGCGCGGAGTTTCTCCAACACGGAGTTTCCCCAGCGCGAAGTGTGTCCAGCACGGAATTTCTCCAGCGCGGAGTTGCTCCAGCGCGGAGTTTCTCCAGCGTAGAGTTTCTCCACAGCAGACTTTTCTCCAACGCGGACTTTCTCCAACGCGGAGTTTCTACAGCGCGGTGTGTTTCAAGCGCGGAGTTTCTCCAACGCGGAGTATCTCCAACGCGCCATTTCTTCAACGGGACGTTTCTCCAACGCGGACTTTCTCCAACGCGGACCTTCTCCGACGCGGACTTTCTCCAACGCGGAGTTTCTCCAGCGCGGTGTGTTTCAAGCGCGGAGTTTCTCTAACGCGGAGTTTCTCCAACCCGCCGTTTCTTCAAAGCGAAGTTTCTCTAAGGCGGAGTTTCTCCAACGCGAAGTTCCCCAACACGGAGTTTGTCCAACACGGAGTTTCTCCAGCGCGGAGTTTCTCCAGCGCGGAGTGTCTCCATGACGGAGTTTCTCCATTTCGGAGTTTCTCAAACGCGGAGTTTCTCCAGCGCGGAGTTTCTCCATCGCGGACTTTCTCCAACGCGGAACTTCTCCAGCGTAGAGTTTCTCCAGCGCGGACTTTCATCACCAACACGGAGTTTCTCCATCGCGGAGTTTGTCCGTCGAGGAGTTTCGCCGTCGTGGAGTTTCTCCATCGCGGAGTTTCTCCAGTGCGGAGTTTATCCAACGCGGAGTTTCTCCAGCGCGGACTTTCTCCAACGCGGACTTTCTTCAACGCGGAGTTTCTCCAACGCGGACTCTCTCCAACGCGGACTTTCTCCAACGCGGACTTTCTCCAACGCAGAGTTTCTCCAACGCGGAGTTTCTCCAACGCGCAGTTTCTCCAACGCGAAGTTTGTCCAGCGCGGAGTTTCTCCAACACGGAGTTTCCCCAGCGCGGAGTTTGTCCAGCACGGAATTTATCCAGCGCGGAGTTTCTCCAGCCCGGAGTTTCTCCAGAGCAGATTTTATGCAGCACGGAGTTTCTCCAGCGCGGAGTTTCTCCACCGCGGAGTATCTCCAGCGCGTAGTTTCTCTAGTTCGGAGTTTCTCAAACGCGGAGTTTCTCCAGAGCGGAGTTTCTTCAGAGCGGAGTTTCTCCTGCGCGGACGTTCTCCAACGCGGACTTTCTCCAACGCGGAGTTGCTCCAGCGCGGAGTTTCTCCAGCGTAGAGTTTCTCCAGAGCAGACTTTTCTCCAACGCGGAGTTTCTCCATCGCGGAGTTTGTCCGTTGCGGAGTTTCTCCATCGCGGAATTTCTCCAGCGCGGAGTTTATACAACGCGGACTTTCTCCAGCGCGGACTTTTTCCAACGCGGACTTTCTTCAACGCAGAGTTTCTCCAACGCGGACTTTCTCCAACGCGGATTTTCTCTAACGCGGACCTTCTCCAACGCGGACTTTCTCCAATGCGGAGTTTCCCCAGCGCGGTGTGTTTCAAGCGCGGAGTTTCTCCAACGCGGAGTATCTCCAACGCGCCGTTTCTTCAACGCGAAGTTTCTCCAAGGCGGAGTTTCTACAACACGGAGTTTCTCCAACGCGGACTTTCTCCAACACGGACCTTCTCCGACGCGGACTTTCTCCAACGCGGAGTTTCTCCAGCGCGGTGTGTTTCAAGCGCGGAGTTTCTCAAACGCGGAGTTTCTCCAACGCGCCGTTTCTTCAAAGCGAAGTTTCTCCAAGGCGGAGTTTCTCCAACGCGAAGTTTCCCCAACACGGAGTTTCTCTAACACGGAGTTTCTCCAGCGCAGAGTTTCTCCAGCGCTGAGTGTCTCCATCGCGGAGTTTCTCCAGTTCGGAGTTTCTCAAACGGGGAGTTTGTCCAGCGCGGAGTTTCTCCATCGCGGACTCTCTCCAACGCAGACTTTCTCCAACGCGGACTTTATCCAACGCGGAGTTTCTCCAACGCGGAGTTTCTCCAACGCGCAGTTTCTCCAACGCGAAGTTTCTCCAACGCGGACCTTCTCCGACGCGGACTTTCTAAAACGCGGAGTTTCTCCAGCGCGGTGTGTTTCAAGCGCGGACTTTCTCCAACGCGGAGTTTCTTCAACGCGGAGTTTCTAGAACGCGCAGTTTCTCCAACGCGAAGTTCCTCCAGCGCGGAGTTTGTCCAACACGGAGTTTCTCCAGCGCGGAGTTTCTCTAGCCCGGAGTTTCTCCAGCGCAGATTTTATGCAGCACGGAGTTTCTCCAGCGCGGAGTTTCTCCAACGCGGATTTGCTCCAGCGAGGAGTTTCTCCAGCGTAGAGTTTCTCCAGAGCGGACTTTTCTCCAACGCGGAGTTTCTCCATCGCGGAGTTTGTCCGTCGCGGAGTTTCTCCATCGCGAAGTTTCTCCAGCGCGGAGTTTATACAACGCGGAGTTTCTCCAGCGCGGACTTTCTCCAACGCGGACCTTCTCCGACGCGGACTTTCTCCAACGCGGAGTTTCTCCTGCGCGGAGTGTTTCAAGCGCGGAGTTTCTCTAACGCGGAGTTTCTCCAACGCGCCGTTTCTTCAAAGCAAAGTTTGTCCAAGGCGGAGTTTCTCCAACACGGAGTTTCTCCAACACGGAATTTCTCCAGCGCGGAGTTTCTCCACCGCGGAGTATCTCCAGCGCGGAGTTTCTCCAGTTCGGAGTTTCTCAAACGCGGAGTTTCTCCAGCGCGGAGTTTCTCCAGCACGGACTTTCTCCAATGCGGACTTTCTCCAACGCGGAGTTTCTCCAACGCGAAGTTTCTCTAACACGGAGTTTCTCCAACACGGAGTTTCCCCAGCGCGGAGTTTCTCCAGCCCGGAGTTTCTCCATCACGGAGTTTCTCCAGCCCGGAGTTTCTCAAACGCGGAGTTTCTCCAGTGCTGAGTTTCTCCATCGCGGAGTTTCTCCAGCGTAGAGTTTCTCCAGCGCGGAGTTTTCTCCAACGCAGACTTTTCTCCAACGCGGACTTTGATCACCAACACGGAGTTTCTCCATCGCGGAGTTTGTCCGTCGAGGAGTTTCGCCGTCGTGGAGTTTCTCCATCGCGGAGTTTCTCCAGTGCGGAGTTTATCCAACGCGGAGTTTCTCCAGCGCGGACTTTCTCCAACGCGGACTTTCTTCAATGCGGAGTTTCTCCAACGCGGACTCTCTCCAACGCGGACTTTCTCCAGCGCGGTGTGTTTCAACCGCGGAGTTTCTCCAACGCGGAGCTTCTCCAACGCGCCGTTTCTCCATCGCGAAGTTTCCCCAACACGGAGTTTCTCCAGCGCGGAGTTTCTCCAGCGCGGAGTGTCTCCATCGCGGAGTTTCTCCAGTTCGGAGTTTCTCAAACGCGGAATTTCTCCAGCGCGGAGTTTCTCAAACGCGGAGTTTCTCCAGCGCGGAGTTTCTCCATCGCGGACTTTCTCCAACGCGGACCTTCTCCGACGCGGACTTTCTAAAACGCGGAGTTTCTCCAGCGCGGTGTGTTTCAAGCGCGGACTTTCTCCAACGCGGAGTTTCTCCAACGCGGAGTTTCTCCAACGCGCAGTTTCTCCAACGCGAAGTTCCTCCAGCGCGGAGTTTCTCCAACACGGAGTTTCTCCAGCGCGGAGTTTGTCCAACACGGAGTTTCTCCAGCGCGGAGTTTCTCTAGCCCGGAGTTTCTCCAGCGCAGATTTTATGCAGCACGAAGTTTCTCCAGCGCTGAGTTTCTCCAACGCGGATTTGCTCCAGCGAGGAGTTTCTCCAGCGTAGAGTTTCTCCAGAGCGGACTTTTCTCCAACGCGGAGTTTCTCCATCGCGGAGTTTGTCCGTCGCGGAGTTTCTCCATCGCGGAGTTTCTCCAGCGCGGAGTTTATACAACGCGGAGTTTCTCCAGCGCGTACTTTCTCCAACGTGGACTTTCTTCAACGCGGACTTTCTCCAACGCGGACCTTCTCCGACGCGGACTTTCTCCAACGCGGAGTTTCTCCAGCGCGGTGTGTTTCAAGCGCGGAGTTTCTCCAACGCGGAGTATCTCCAACGCGCCGTTTCTTCAACTCGAAGTTTCTCCAAGGCGGAGTTTCTACAACACGGAGTTTCTCCAACGCAGACTTTCTCCAACGCGGACCTTCTCCGATGCGGACTTTCTCCAACGCGGAGTTTCTCCAGCGCGGTGTGTTTCAAGCGCGGAGTTTCTCTAACGCGGAGTTTCTCCAACGCGCCGTTTCTTCAAAGCGAAGTTTGTCCAAGGCGGAGTTTCTCCAACACGGAGTTTCTCCAACACGGAATTTCTCCAGCGCGGAGTTTCCCCACCGCGGAGTATCTCCAGCGTGGAGTTTCTCCAGTTCGGAGTTTCTCAAACGCGGAGTTTCTCCAGCGCGGAGTTTCTCCAGCACAAACTTTCTCCAATGCGGACTTTCTCCAACGCGGAGCTTCTCCAACGCGAAGTTTCTCCAACACGGAGTTTCTCCAACACGGAGTTTCCCCAGCGCGGAGTTTCTCCAGCCCGGAGATTCTCCATCGCGGAGTTTCTCCAGCCCGGAGTTTCTCAAACGCGGAGTTTCTCCAGTGCTGAGTTTCTCCATCGCGGAGTTTCTCCAGCGTAGAGTTTCTGCAGCGCGGACTTTCTCCAACGCAGACTTTTCTCCAACGCGGACTTTCATCACCAACACGGAGTTTCTCCATCGCGGAGTTTGTCCGTCGAGGAGTTTCGCCGTCGTGGAGTTTCTCCATCGCGGAGTTTCTCCAGTGCGGAGTTTATCCAACGCGGAGTTTCTCCAGCGCGGACTTTCTCCAACGCGGACTTTCTTCAACGCGGAGTTTCTCCATCGTGGAGTTTGTCCGTCGCGGAGTTTCTCCATCGCGGAGTTTCTCCAGCGCGGAGTTTATACAACGCAGAGTTTCTCCAGCGCGGACTTTCTCCAACTCGGACTTTCTCCAAAGCGGAGTTTCTCCAACGCGCGGTTTCTCCAACGCGCCGTTTCTCCAACGCGATTTTTCTCCAGCGCGAAGTTTCTCCAACACGGAGTTTCTCCAGCGCGGAGTTTGTCCAGCACGGAGTTTCTCCTGCGCGGAGTTTCTCCAGCGCAGATTTTATGCAGCACGGAGTTTCTCCAGCGCGGAGTTTCTCCACCGAGGAGTATCTCCAGCGCGGAGATTCTCCAACGCGAAGTTTCTCCAACACGGAGTTTCTCCAACACGGAGTTTCTCCAACACGGAGTTTCTCCAACACAGAGTTTCTCCAGCCCGGAGTTTCTCCAGCGCGGAGTTTATCCAACGCGGAGTTTCTCCAGCGCGGACTTTCTCTATCGCGGACATTCTCCAACGCGGACTTTCTCCAACGCGGAGTTTCTCCAGCGCGGTGTGTTTCAAGCGCGGAGTTTCTCGAACGCGGAGTTTCTCCAACGCGCCGTTCCTTCAAAGCGAAGTTTCTCCAAGGCGGAGTTTCTCCAACGCGAAGTTTCCCCAACACGGAGTTTCTCCAACACGGAGTTTCTCCAGCGCGGAGTTTCTCCAGCGCGGAGTGTCTCCATCGCGGAGTTTCTCCAGTTCAGATTTTCTCAAAGGCGGAGTTTCTCCAGCGCGGAGTTTCTCCATCGCGGACTCTCTCCAACGCGGACTTTCTCCAACGCGGACTTTCTCCAACGTGGAGATTCTCCAACGCGGAGTTTCTCTAACGCGCAGTTTCTCCAACGCGAAGTTTCTCCAGCGCGGAGTTTCTCTAACACGGAGTTTCTCCAGCGCGGAGTTTGTCCAGCACGGAGTTTCTCCAGCGCGGAGTTTCTCCAGCCCGGAGTTTCTCCAGCGCAGATTTTATGCAGCACAGAATTTCGCCAGGGAGGAGTTTCTCCAACGCGGAGTTGCTCCAGCGCGGAGTTTCTCCAGCGTAGAGTTTCTCCAGAGCGAACTTTTCTCCAACGCGGAGTTTCTACATCGCGGAGTTTGTCCGTCGCGGAGTTTCTCCATCGCGGAGTTTCTCCAGCGCGGAGCTTATACAACGCGGAGTTTCTCCAACGCGGTCTTTCTCCAACGCGGACCTTCTCCAACGTGGACTTTCTCCAACGCGGAATTTCTCCAGCGCGGAGTTTCTCCAACACGGAGTTTCTCCAGCGCGGAGTTTGTCCAGGACGGAGTTTCTCCAGCGCGGAGTTCTCCAGCCCGGAGTTTCTCCAGCGCAGATTTTATGCAGCACGGAGTTTCTCCAGCGCGGAGTTTCTCCAACGCGGAGTTGCTCCAGAGCGGAGTTTCTTCAGCGTAGAGTTTCTCCAGAGCGGACTTTTCTCCAACGCGGAGTTTCTCCATCGCGGAGTTTGTCCGTAGCGGAGTTTCTCCATCGCGGAGTTTCTCCAGCGCGGAGTTTATACAACGCAGAGTTTCTCCAGCGCGGACTTTCTCCAACTCGGACTTTCTTCAACGCGGAGTTTCTCCAACGCGGACTTTCTCCAACGCGGACTTTCTCCAACGCGGACCTTCTCCAACGCGGACTTTCTCCAACGCGGAGTTTCTCCAGCGCGGTGTGTTTCAAGCGCGTAGTTTCTCCAACGCGGAGTATCTCCAACGCGCCGTTTCTTCAACGCGAAGTTTCTCCAAGGCGGAGTTTCTACAACACGGATTTTCTCCAACGCGGACTTTCTCCAACGCGGACCTTCTCCGACGCAGACTTTCTCCAACGCGGAGTTTCTCCAGCGCGGTGTGTTTCAAGCGCGGAGTTTCTCTAACGCGGAGTTTCTCTAACGCGCCGTTTCTTCAAAGCGAAGTTTCTCCAACGCGCAGTTTCTCTAACACGGAGTTTCTCCAGCGCAGAGTTTCTCCAGCGCTGAGTGTCTCCATCGCGGAGTTTCTCCAGTTCGGAGTTTCTCAAACGGGGAGTTTGTCCAGCGCGGAGTTTCTCCATCGCGGACTCTCTCCAACGCGGACTTTCTCCAACGCGGACTTTATCCAACGCGGAGTTTCTCCAACGCGGAGTTTCTCCAACGCGCAGTTTCTCCAACGCGAAGTTTCTCCAACGCGGACCTTCTCCGACGCGGACTTTCTAAAACGCGGAGTTTCTCCAGCGCGGTGTGTTTCAAGCGCGGAATTTCTCCAACGCGGAGTTTCTTCAACGCGGAGTTTCTAGAACGCGCAGTTTCTCCAACGCGAAGTTCCTCCAGCGCGGAGTTTCTCCAACACTGAGTTCCTCCAGCGCGGAGTTTGTCCAACACGGAGTTTCTCCAGCGCGGAGTTTCTCTAGCCCGGAGTTTCTCCAGCGCAGATTTAATGCAGCACGGAGTTTCTCCAGCGCGGAGTTTCTCCAACGCGGAGTTGCTCCAGCGCGGAGTTTCTTCAGCGTAGAGTTTCTCCAGAGCGGACTTTTCTCCAACGCGGAGTTTCTCCATCGTGGAGTTTGTCCGTCGCGGAGTTTCTCCATCGCGGAGTTTATACAACGCAGAGTTTCTCCAGCGCGGACTTTCTCCAACTCGGACATTCTCCAAAGCGGAGTTTCTCCAACGCGCAGTTTCTCCAACGCGCAGTTTCTCCAACGCGATTTTTCTCCAGCGCGGAGTTTCTCCAACACGGAGTTTCTCCAGCGCGGAGTTTGTCCAGCACGGAGTTTCTCCTGCGCGGAGTTTCTCCAGCGCAGATTTTATGCAGCACGGAGTTTCTCCAGCGCGGAGTTTCTCCACCGAGGAGTATCTCCAGCGCGGAGATTCTCCAACGCGAAGTTTCTCCAACACGGAGTTTCTCCAACACGGAGTTTCTCCAACACAGAGTTTCTCCAGCGCGGAGTTTCTCCAGCCCGGAGTTTCTCCAGCGCGGAGTTTATCCAACGCGGAGTTTCTCCAGCGCGGACTTTCTCTATCGCGGACATTCTCCAACGCGGACTTTCTCCAACGCGGAGTTTCTCCAGCGCGGTGTGTTTCAAGCGCGGAGTTTCTCGAACGCGGAGTTTCTCCAACGCGCCGTTCCTTCAAAGCGAAGTTTCTCCAAGGCGGAGTTTCTCCAACGCGAAGTTTCCCCAACACGGAGTTTCTCCAACACGGAGTTTCTCCAGCGCGGAGTTTCTCCAGCGCGGAGTGTCTCCATCGCGGAGTTTCTCCAGTTCAGATTTTCTCAAAGGCGGAGTTTCTCCAGCGCGGAGTTTCTCCATCGCGGACTCTCTCCAACGCGGACTTTCTCCAACGCGGACTTTCTCCAACGTGGAGATTCTCCAACGCGGAGTTTCTCTAACGTGCAGTTTCTCCAACGCGAAGTTTCTCCAGCGCGGAGTTTCTCCAACACGGAGTTTCTCCAGCGCGGAGTTTGTCCAGCACGGAGTTTCTCCAGCGCGGAGTTTCTCCAGCCCGGAGTTTCTCCAGCGCAGATTTTATGCAGCACAGAATTTCGCCAGCGCGGAGTTTCTCCAACGCGGAGTTGCTCCAGCGCGGAGTTTCTCCAGCGTAGAGTTTCTCCAGAGCGAACTTTTCTCCAACGCGGAGTTTCTACATCGCGGAGTTTGTCCGTCGCGGAGTTTCTCCATCGCGGAGTTTCTCCAGCGCGGAGCTTATACAACGCGGAGTTTCTCCAACGCGGTCTTTCTCCAACGCGGACCTTCTCCAACGTGGACTTTCTCCAACGCGGAATTTCTCCTGCGCGGAGTTCTCCAGCCCGGAGTTTCTCCAGCGCAGATTTTATGCAGCACGGAGTTTCTCCAGCGCGGAGTTTCTCCAACGCGGAGTTGCTCCAGAGCGGAGTTTCTTCAGCGTAGAGTTTCTCCAGAGCGGAATTTTCTCCAACGCGGAGTTTCTCCATCGCGGAGTTTGTCCGTAGCGGAGTTTCTCCATCGCGGAGTTTCTCCAGCGCGGAGTTTATACAACGCAGAGTTTCTCCAGCGCGGTCTTTCTCCAACTCGGACTTTCTTCAACGCGGAGTTTCTCCAACGCGGACTTTCTCCAACGCGGACTTTCTCCAACGCGGACCTTCTCCAACGCGGACTTTCTCCAACGCGGAGTTTCTCCAGCGCGGTGTGTTTCAAGCGCGTAGTTTCTCCAACGCGGAGTATCTCCAACGCGCCGTTTCTTCAACGCGAAGTTTCTCCAAGGCGGAGTTTCTACAACACGGATTTTCTCCAACGCGGACTTTCTCCAACGCGGACCTTCTCCGACGCAGACTTTCTCCAACGCGGAGTTTCTCCAGCGCGGTGTGTTTCAAGCGCGGAGTTTCTCTAACGCGGAGTTTCTCCAACGCGCCGTTTCTTCAAAGCGAAGTTTCTCCAACGCGCAGTTTCTCCAACGCGAAGTTTCTCCAGCGCGGAGTTTCTCCAACACAGAGTTTCTCCAGCGCGGAGTTTCTCCATCGCGGAGTTTGTCCGTCGCGGAGTTTCTCCATCGCGGAGTTTCTCCAGCGCGGAGTTTACACAACGCAGAGTTTCTCCAGCGCGGACTTTCTCCAACTCGGACTTTCTCCAAAGCGGAGTTTCTCCAACGCGCAGTTGCTCCAACGCGCAGTTTCTCCAACGCGATTTTTCTCCAGCGCGGAGTTTCTCCAACACGGAGTTTCTCCAGCGCGGAGTTTCTCCATCGCGGAGTTTCTCCAGTTCGGAGTTTCTCAAACGCAGAGTTTCTCCAGCGCGGAATTTCTCCATCGCGGACTCTCTCCAACGCGGACTTTCTCCAACGCGGACTTTCTCCAACGCGGAGTTTCTCCAACGCGGAGTTTCTCCAACGCGCAGTTTCTCCAACGCGATTTTTCTCCAGCGCAGAGTTTCTCCAACATGGCGTTTCTCCAGCGCGGAGTTTGTCCAGCACGGAGTTTCTCCTGCGCGGAGTTTCTCCAGTCCGGAGTTTCTCCAGCGCAGATTTTATGCAGCACGGAGTTTCTCCAGCGCGGAGTTTCTCCACCGAGGAGTATCTCCAGCGCGGAGTTTCTCCAGTTCGGAGTTTCTCAAACGCGGAGTTTCTCCAGCGCGGAGTTTCTCCAGCGCGGACTTTCTCCAACGCGGACTTTCTCCAACGCGGAGTTTCTCCAGCGTAGAGTTTCTCCAGCGCGGACTTTCTCCAACGCAGACTTTTCTCCAACGCGGACTTTCATCACCAACACGGAGTTTCTCCATCGCGGAGTTTGTCCGTCGAGGAGTTTCGCCGTCGTGGAGTTTCTCCATCGCGGAGTTTCTCCAGTGCGGAGTTTATCCAACGCGGAGTTTCTCCAGCGCGGACTTTCTCCAACGCGGACTTTCTTCAACGCGGAGTTTCTCCATCGTGGAGTTTGTCCGTCGCGGAGTTTCTCCATCGCGGAGTTTCTCCAGCGCGGAGTTTATACAACGCAGAGTTTCTCCAGCGCGGACTTTCTCCAACTCGGACTTTCTCCAAAGCGGAGTTTCTCCAACGCGCAGTTTCTCCAACGCGCAGTTTCTCCAACGCGATTTTTCTCCAGCGCGGAGTTTCTCCAACACGGAGTTTCTCCAGCGCGGAGTTTGTCCAGCACGGAGTTTCTCCTGCGCGGAGTTTCTCCAGCGCAGATTTTATTCAGCACGGAGTTTCTCCAGCGCGGAGTTTCTCCACCGAGGAGTATCTCCAGCGCGGAGATTCTCCAACGCGAAGTTTCTCCAACACGGAGTTTCTCCAACACGGAGTTTCTCCAACACGGAGTTTCTCCAACACAGAGTTTCTCCAGCGCGGAGTTTCTCCAGCCCGGAGTTTCTCCAGCGCGGAGTTTATCCAACGCGGAGTTTCTCCAGCGCGGACTTTCTCTATCGCGGACATTCTCCAACGCGGACTTTCTCCAACGCGGAGTTTCTCCAGCGCGGTGTGTTTCAAGCGCGGAGTTTCTCGAACGCGGAGTTTCTCCAACGCGCCGTTCCTTCAAAGCGAAGTTTCTCCAAGGCGGAGTTTCTCCAACGCGAAGTTTCCCCAACACGGAGTTTCTCCAACACGGAGTTTCTCCAGCGCGGAGTTTCTCCAGCGCGGAGTGTCTCCATCGCGGAGTTTCTCCAGTTCAGATTTTCTCAAAGGCGGAGTTTCTCCAGCGCGGAGTTTCTCCATCGCGGACTCTCTCCAACGCGGACTTTCTCCAACGCGGACTTTCTCCAACGTGGAGATTCTCCAACGCGGAGTTTCTCTAACGCGCAGTTTCTCCAACGCGAAGTTTCTCCAGCGCGGAGTTTCTCCAACACGGAGTTTCTCCAGCGCGGAGTTTGTCCAGCACGGAGTTTCTCCAGCGCGGAGTTTCTCCAGCCCGGAGTTTCTCCAGCGCAGATTTTATGCAGCACAGAATTTCGCCAGCGAGGAGTTTCTCCAACGCGGAGTTGCTCCAGCGCGGAGTTTCTCCAGCATAGAGTTTCTCCAGAGCGAACTTTTCTCCAACGCGGAGTTTCTCCATCGCGGAGTTTGTCCGTCGAGGAGTTTCGCCGTCGTGGAGTTTCTCCATCGCGGAGTTTCTCCAGTGCGGAGTTTATCCAACGCGGAGTTTCTCCAGCGCGGACTTTCTCCAACGCGGACTTTCTTCAACGCGGAGTTTCTCCATCGTGGAGTTTGTCCGTCGCGGAGTTTCTCCATCGCGGAGTTTCTCCAGCGCGGAGTTTATACAACGCAGAGTTTCTCCAGCGCGGACTTTCTCCAACTCGGACTTTCTCCAAAGCGGAGTTTCTCCAACGCGCAGTTTCTCCAACGCGCAGTTTCTCCAACGCGATTTTTCTCCAGCGCGGAGTTTCTCCTACACGGAGTTTCTCCAGCGCGGAGTTTGTCCAGCACGGAGTTTCTCCTGCGCGGAGTTTCTCCAGCGCAGATTTTATTCAGCACGGAGTTTCTCCAGCGCGGAGTTTCTCCACCGAGGAGTATCTCCAGCGCGGAGATTCTCCAACGCGAAGTTTCTCCAACACGGAGTTTCTCCAACACGGAGTTTCTCCAACACGGAGTTTCTCCAACACAGAGTTTCTCCAGCGCGGAGTTTCTCCAGCCCGGAGTTTCTCCAGCGCGGAGTTTATCCAACGCGGAGTTTCTCCAGCGCGGACTTTCTCTATCGCGGACATTCTCCAACGCGGACTTTCTCCAACGCGGAGTTTCTCCAGCGCGGTGTGTTTCAAGCGCGGAGTTTCTCGAACGCGGAGTTTCTCCAACGCGCCGTTCCTTCAAAGCGAAGTTTCTCCAAGGCGGAGTTTCTCCAACGCGAAGTTTCCCCAACACGGAGTTTCTCCAACACGAAGTTTCTCCAGCGCGGAGTTTCTCCAGCGCGGAGTGTCTCCATCGCGGAGTTTCTCCAGTTCAGATTTTCTCAAAGGCGGAGTTTCTCCAGCGCGGAGTTTCTCCATCGCGGACTCTCTCCAACGCGGACTTTCTCCAACGCGGACTTTCTCCAACGTGGAGATTCTCCAACGCGGAGTTTCTCTAACGCGCAGTTTCTCCAACGCGAAGTTTCTCCAGCGCGGAGTTTCTCCAACACGGAGTTTCTCCAGCGCGGAGTTTGTCCAGCACGGAGTTTCTCCAGCGCGGAGTTTCTCCAGCCCGGAGTTTCTCCAGCGCAGATTTTATGCAGCACAGAATTTCGCCAGCGAGGAGTTTCTCCAACGCGGAGTTGCTCCAGCGCGGAGTTTCTCCAGCATAGAGTTTCTCCAGAGCGAACTTTTCTCCAACGCGGAGTTTCTACATCGCGGAGTTTGTCCGTCGCGGAGTTTCTCCATCGCGGAGTTTCTCAAGCGCGGAGCTTATACAACGCGGAGTTTCTCCAACGCGGTCTTTCTCCAACGCGGACCTTCTCCAACGTGGACTTTCTCCAACGCGGAATTTCTCCAGCGCGGAGTTTCTCCAACACGGAGTTTCTCCAGCGCGGAGTTTGTCCAGGACGGAGTTTCTCCAGCGCGGAGTTCTCCAGCCCGGAGTTTCTCCAGCGCAGATTTTATGCAGCACGGAGTTTCTCCAGCGCGGAGTTTCTCCAACGCGGAGTTGCTCCAGAGTGGAGTTTCTTCAGCGTAGAGTTTCTCCAGAGCGGACTTTTCTCCAACGCGGAGTTTCTCCATCGCGGAGTTTGTCCGTAGCGGAGTTTCTCCATCGCGGAGTTTCTCCAGCGCGGAGTTTATACAACGCAGAGTTTCTCCAGCGCGGACTTTCTCCAACTCGGACTTTCTTCAACGCGGAGTTTCTCCAACGCGGACTTTCTCCAACGCGGACTTTCTCCAACGCGGACCTTCTCCAACGCGGACTTTCTCCAACGCGGAGTTTCTCCAGCGCGGTGTGTTTCAAGCGCGTAGTTTCTCCAACGCGGAGTATCTCCAACGCGCCGTTTCTTCAAAGCGAAGTTTCTCCAAGGCGGAGTTTCTACAACACGGATTTTCTCCAACGCGGACTTTCTCCAACGCGGACCTTCTCCGACGCAGACTTTCTCCAACGCGGAGTTTCTCCAGCGCGGTGTGTTTCAAGCGCGGAGTTTCTCTAACGCGGAGTTTCTCCAACGCGCCGTTTCTTCAAAGCGAAGTTTCTCCAACGCGCAGTTTCTCTAACACGGAGTTTCTCCAGCGCAGAGTTTCTCCAGCGCTGAGTGTCTCCATCGCGGAGTTTCTCCAGTTCGGAGTTTCTCAAACGGGGAGTTTGTCCAGCGCGGAGTTTCTCCATCGCGGACTCTCTCCAACGCGGACTTTCTCCAACGCGGACTTTATCCAACGCGGAGTTTCTCCAACGCGGAGTTTCTCCAACGCGCAGTTTCTCCAACGCGAAGTTTCTCCAACGCGGACCTTCTCCGACGCGGACTTTCTAAAACGCGGAGTTTCTCCAGCGCGGTGTGTTTCAAGCGCGGAATTTCTCCAACGCGGAGTTTCTTCAACGCGGAGTTTCTAGAACGCGCAGTTTCTCCAACGCGAAGTTCCTCCAGCGCGGAGTTTCTCCAACACTGAGTTCCTCCAGCGCGGAGTTTGTCCAACACGGAGTTTCTCCAGCGCGGAGTTTCTCTAGCCCGGAGTTTCTCCAGCGCAGATTTATTGCAGCACGGAGTTTCTCCAGCGCGGAGTTTCTCCAACGCGGAGTTTCTCCAGCGCGGAGTTTCTTCAGCGTAGAGTTTCTCCAGAGCGGACTTTTCTCCAACGCGGAGTTTCTCCATCGTGGAGTTTGTCCGTCGCGGAGTTTCTCCATCGCGGAGTTTCTCCAGCGCGGAGTTTACACAACGCAGAGTTTCTCCAGCGCGGACTTTCTCCAACTCGGACTTTCTCCAAAGCGGAGTTTCTCCAACGCGCAGTTTCTCCAACGCGCAGTTTCTCCAACGCGATTTTTCTCCAGCGCGGAGTTTCTCCAACACGGAGTTTCTCCAGCGCGGAGTTTGTCCAGCACGGAGTTTCTCCTGCGCGGAGTTTCTCCAGCGCAGATTTTATGCAGCACGGAGTTTCTCCAGCGCGGAGTTTCTCCACCGAGTAGTATCTCCAGCGCGGAGATTCTCCAACGCGAAGTTTCTCCAACACGGAGTTTCTCCAACACGGAGTTTCTCCAACACGGAGTTTCTCCAGTTCGGAGTTTCTCAAACGCAGAGTTTCTCCAGCGCGGAATTTCTCCATCGCGGACTCTCTCCAACGCGGACTTTCTCCAACGCGGACTTTCTCCAACGCGGAGTTTCTCCAACGCGGAGTTTCTCCAACGCGCAGTTTCTCCAACGCGATTTTTCTCCAGCGCAGAGTTTCTCCAACACGGAGTTTCTCCAGCGCGGAGTTTGTCCAGCACGGAGTTTCTCCTGCGCGGAGTTTCTCCAGTCCGGAGTTTCTCCAGCGCAGATTTTATGCAGCACGGAGTTTCTCCAGCGCGGAGTTTCTCCACCGAGGAGTATCTCTAGCGCGGAGTTTCTCCAGTTCGGAGTTTCTCAAACGCGGAGTTTCTCCAGCGCAGAGTTTCTCCAGCGCGGACTTTCTCCAACGCGGACTTTCTCCAACGCGGAGTTTCTCCAACACGGAGTTTCTCCAACACGGAGTTTCTCCAACACGGAGTTTCTCCAACGCGAAGTTTCTCCAGCGCGGAGTTTCTCCAACACGGAGTTTCTCCAGCGCGGAGTTTGTCCAGCACGGAGTTTCTCCAGCGCGGAGTTTCTCCAGCCCGGAGTTTCTCCAGCGCAGATTTTATGCAGCACAGAATTTCGCCAGCGCGGAGTTTCTCCAACGCGGAGTTGCTCCAGCGCGGAGTTTCTCCAGCGTAGAGTTTCTCCAGAGCGAACTTTTCTCCAACGCGGAGTTTCTACATCGCGGAGTTTGTCCGTCGCGGAGTTTCTCCATCGCGGAGTTTCTCCAGCGCGGAGCTTATACAACGCGGAGTTTCTCCAACGCGGTCTTTCTCCAACGCGGACCTTCTCCAACGTGGACTTTCTCCAACGCGGAATTTCTCCAGCGCGGAGTTTCTCCAACACGGAGTTTCTCCAGCGCGGAGTTTGTCCAGGACGGAGTTTCTCCAGCGCGGAGTTCTCCAGCCCGGTGTTTCTCCAGCGCAGATTTTATGCAGCACGGAGTTTCTCCAGCGCGGAGTTTCTCCAACGCGGAGTTGCTCCAGAGCGGAGTTTCTTCAGCGTAGAGTTTCTCCAGAGCGGACTTTTCTCCAACGCGGAGTTTCTCCATCGCGGAGTTTGTCCGTAGCGGAGTTTCTCCATCGCGGAGTTTCTCCAGCGCGGAGTTTATACAACGCAGAGTTTCTCCAGCGCGGACTTTCTCCAACTCGGACTTTCTTCAACGCGGAGTTTCTCCAACGCGGACTTTCTCCAACGCGGACTTTCTCCAACGCGGACCTTCTCCAACGCGGACTTTCTCCAACGCGGAGTTTCTCCAGCGCGGTGTGTTTCAAGCGCGTAGTTTCTCCAACGCGGAGTATCTCCAACGCGCCGTTTCTTCAACGCGAAGTTTCTCCAAGGCGGAGTTTCTACAACACGGATTTTCTCCAACGCGGACTTTCTCCAACGCGGACCTTCTCCGACGCAGACTTTCTCCAACGCGGAGTTTCTCCAGCGCGGTGTGTTTCAAGCGCGGAGTTTCTCTAACGCGGAGTTTCTCCAACGCGCCGTTTCTTCAAAGCGAAGTTTCTCCAACGCGCAGTTTCTCCAACGCGAAGTTTCTCCAGCGCGGAGTTTCTCCAACACGGAGTTTCTCCAGCGCGGAGTTTCTCCATCGCGGAGTTTGTCCGTCGCGGAGTTTCTCCATCGCGGAGTTTCTCCAGCGCGGAGTTTATACAACGCAGAGTTTCTCCAGCGCGGACTTTCTCCAACTCGGACTTTCTCCAAAGCGGAGTTTCTCCAACGCGCAGTTTCTCCAACGCGCAGTTTCTCCAACGCGATTTTTCTCCAGCGCGGAGTTTCTCCAACACGGAGTTTCTCCAGCGCGGAGTTTCTCCATCGCGGAGTTTCTCCAGTTCGGAGTTTCTCAAACGCAGAGTTTCTCCAGCGCGGAATTTCTCCATCGCGGACTCTCTCCAACGCGGACTTTCTCCAACGCGGACTTTCTCCAACGCGGAGTTTCTCCAACGCGGAGTTTCTCCAACGCGCAGTTTCTCCAGCGCGATTTTTCTCCAGCGCAGAGTTTCTCCAACATGGAGTTTCTCCAGTTCGGAGTTTCTCAAACGCGGAGTTTCTCCAGCGCGGAGTTTCTCCAGCGCGGACTTTCTCCAACGCGGACTTTCTCCAACGCGGAGTTTCTCCAACACGGAGTTTCTCCAACACGGAGTTTCTCCAACACGGAGTTTCTCCAGCGCGGTGTGTTTCAAGCGCGGAGTTTCTCTAACGCGGGGTTTCTCCAACGCGCCGTTTCTTCAAAGCGAAGTTTCTCCAAGGCGGAGTTTCTCCAACGCGAAGTTTCCCCAACACGAAGTTTCTCCAACGCGCAGTTTCTCCAACGCGATTTTTCTCCAGCGCAGAGTTTCTCCAACACGGAGTTTCTCCAGTTCGGAGTTTCTCAAACGCAGAGTTTCTCCAGCGCGGAATTTCTCCATCGCGGACTCTCTCCAACGCGGACTTTCTCCAACGCGGACTTTCTCCAACGCGGAGTTTCTCCAACGCGGAGTTTCTCCAACGCGCAGTTTCTCCAACGCGATTTTTCTCCAGCGCAGAGTTTCTCCAACACGGAGTTTCTCCAGCGCGGAGTTTGTCCAGCACGGAGTTTCTCCTGCGCGGAGTTTCTCCAGTCCGGAGTTTCTCCAGCGCAGATTTTATGCAGCACGGAGTTTCTCCAGCGCGGAGTTTCTCCACCGAGGAGTATCTCCAGCGCGGAGTTTCTCCAGTTCGGAGTTTCTCAAACGCGGAGTTTCTCCAGCGCAGAGTTTCTCCAGCGCGGACTTTCTCCAACGCGGACTTTCTCCAACGCGGAGTTTCTCCAACACGGAGTTTCTCCAACACGGAGTTTCTCCAACACGGAGTTTCTCCAACACGGAGTTTCTCCAACACGGAGTTTCTCCAGCGCGGAGTTTCTCCAGCCCGGAGTTTCTCCAGCGCGGAGTTTATCCAACGCGGAGTTTCTCCAGCGCGGACTTTCTCCAACGCGGACATTCTCCAACGCGGACTTTCTCCAACGCGGAGTTTCTCCAGCGCGGTGTGTTTCAAGCGCGGAGTTTCTCCAACGCGGAGTTTCTCCAACGCGCCGTTTCTCCAACGCGAAGTTTCTCCACCACGGAGTTTCTCCTACACGGAGTTTCTTCAGCGCGGAGTTTCTCCAGCGCGGATTGTCTCCATCGCGGAGTTTCTCCAGTTCGGAGTTTCTCAAACGCGTAGTTTCTCCAGCGCGGAGTTTCTCCATCGCGGACTCTCGCCAACGCAGACTTTCTCCAACGCGGACTTTGTCCAACGCGGAGTTTCTTCAAAGCGGAGTTTCTCAAACGCGCAGTTTCTCCAACGCGAAGTTTCTCTAGCGCGGAGTTTCTCCAACTCGGAGTTTCTCCAGCGCAGAGTTTCTCCAACGCGGAGTTGCTCCAGCGCGGAGTTGCTCCAGCGCGGAGTTTCTCCAGCATAGAGTTTCTCCAGAGCGGACTTTTCTCTAACGCGGATTTTTCTCCAACGCGGACTTTCCTCCAACGCGGAATTTCTCCTTCGCGGAGTTTGTCCGTCGAGGAGTTTCTCCTTCGCGGAGTTTCTCCAGCGCGGAGTTTATACAACGCGGAGTTTCTCCAGCGCGGACTTTCTCAAACGCGGACTTTCTTCAACGCGGTGTTTCTAAAACGCGGACTTTCTCCAACGCGGACTTTCTCCAACGCGGACCTTCTCCAACGTGAACTTTCTCCAACGCGGAGTTTCTCCAGCGCGGAGTTTCTCCAACACGGAGTTTCTCCAGTGCGGAGTTTGTCCAGCACGGAGTTTCTCCAGCGCGGAGTTCTCCAGCCCGGAGTTTCTCCAGCGCAGATTTAATGCAGCACGGAGTTTCTCCAGCGCGGAGTTTCTCCAACGAGGAGTTGCTCCAGCGCGGAGTTTCTTCAGCGTAGAGTTTCTCCAGAGCGGACTTTTCTCCAACGCGGAGTTTCTCCATCGTGGAGTTTGTCCGTCGCGGAGTTTCTCCATCGCGGAGTTTCTCCAGCGCGCAGTTTATACAACGCAGAGTTTCTCCAGCGCGGACTTTCTCCAACTCGGACTTTCTCCAAAGCGGAGTTTCTCCAACGCGCAGTTTCTCCAACGCGCAGTTTCTCCAACGCGATTTTTCTCCAGCGCGGAGTTTCTCCAACACGGAGTTTCTCCAGCGCGGAGTTTGTCCAGCACGGAGTTTCTCCTGCGCGGAGTTTCTCTAGCGCAGATTTTATGCAGCACGGAGTTTCTCCAGCGCGGAGTTTCTCCACCGAGGAGTATCTCCAGCGCGGAGATTCTCCAACGCGAAGTTTCTCCAGCACGGAGTTTCTCCAACACGGAGTTTCTCCAACACGGAGTTTCTCCAACACAGAGTTTCTCCAGCGCGGAGTTTCTCCAGCCCGGAGTTTCTCCAGCGCGGAGTTATCCAACGCGGAGTTTCTCCAGCGCGGACTTTCTCTATCGCGGACATTCTCCAACGCGGACTTTCTCCAACGCGGAGTTTCTCCAGCGCGGTGTGTTTCAAGCGCGGAGTTTCTCGAACGCGGAGTTTCTCCAACGCGCCGTTCCTTCAAAGCGAAGTTTCTCCAAGGCGGAGTTTCTCCAACGCGAAGTTTCCCCAACACGGAGTTTCTCCAACACGGAGTTTCTCCAGCGCGGAGTTTCTCCAGCGCGGAGTGTCTCCATCGCGGAGTTTCTCCAGTTCAGATTTTTTCAAAGGCGGAGTTTCTCCAGCGCGGAGTTTCTCCATCGCGGACTCTCTCCAACGCGGACTTTCTCCAACGCGGACTTTCTCCAACGTGGAGATTCTCCAACGCGGAGTTTCTCTAACGCGCAGTTTCTCCAACGCGAAGTTTCTCCAGCGCGGAGTTTCTCCAACACGGAGTTTCTCCAGCGCGGAGTTTGTCCAGCATGGAGTTTCTCCAGCGCGGAGTTTCTCCAGCCCGGAGTTTCTCCAGCGCAGATTTTATGCAGCACAGAATTTCGCCAGCGCGGAGTTTCTCCAACGCGGAGTTGCTCCAGCGCGGAGTTTCTCCAGCGTAGAGTTTCTCCAGAGCGAACTTTTCTCCAACGCGGAGTTTCTACATCGCGGAGTTTGTCCGTCGCGGAGTTTCTCCATCGCGGAGTTTCTCCAGCGCGGAGCTTATACAACGCGGAGTTTCTCCAACGCGGTCTTTCTCCAACGCGGACCTTCTCCAACGTGGACTTTCTCCAACGCGGAATTTCTCCAGCGCGGAGTTTCTCCAACACGGAGTTTCTCCAGCGCGGAGTTTGTCCAGGACGGAGTTTCTCCAGCGCGGAGTTCTCCAGCCCGGAGTTTCTCCAGCGCAGATTTTATGCAGCACGGAGTTTCTCCAGCGCGGAGTTTCTCCAACGCGGAGTTGCTCCAGAGCGGAGTTTCTTCAGCGTAGAGTTTCTCCAGAGCGGACTTTTCTCCAACGCGGAGTTTCTCCATCGCGGAGTTTGTCCGTAGCGGAGTTTCTCCATCGCGGAGTTTCTCCAGCGCGGAGTTTATACAACGCAGAGTTTCTCCAGCGCGGACTTTCTCCAACTCGGACTTTCTTCAACGCGGAGTTTCTCCAACGCGGACTTTCTCCAACGCGGACTTTCTCCAACGCGGACCTTCTCCAACGCGGACTTTCTCCAACGCGGAGTTTCTCCAGCGCGGTGTGTTTCAAGCGCGTAGTTTCTCCAACGCGGAGTATCTCCAACGCGCCGTTTCTTCAACGCGAAGTTTCTCCAAGGCGGAGTTTCTACAACACGGATTTTCTCCAACGCGGACTTTCTCCAACGCGGACCTTCTCCGACGCAGACTTTCTCCATCGCGGAGTTTCTCCAGTTCGGAGTTTCTCAAACGCGTAGTTTCTCCAGCGCGGAGTTTCTCCATCGCGGACTCTCACCAACGCAGACTTTCTCCAACGCGGACTTTGTCCAACGCGGAGTTTCTTCAAAGCGGAGTTTCTCAAACGCGCAGTTTCTCCAACGCGAAGTTTCTCTAGCGCGGAGTTTCTCCAACTCGGAGTTTCTCCAGCGCAGAGTTTCTCCAACGCGGAGTTGCTCCAGCGCGGAGTTGCTCCAGCGCGGAGTTTCTCCAGCATAGAGTTTCTCCAGAGCGGACTTTTCTCTAACGCGGATTTTTCTCCAACGCGGACTTTCCTCCAACGCGGAATTTCTCCTTCGCGGAGTTTGTCCGTCGAGGAGTTTCTCCTTCGCGGAGTTTCTCCAGCGCGGAGTTTATACAACGCGGAGTTTCTCCAGCGCGGACTTTCTCAAACGCGGACTTTCTTCAACGCGGTGTTTCTAAAACGCGGACTTTCTCCAACGCGGACTTTCTCCAACGCGGACCTTCTCCAACGTGGACTTTCTCCAACGCGGAGTTTCTCCAGCGCGGAGTTTCTCCAACACGGAGTTTCTCCAGTGCGGAGTTTGTCCAGCACGGAGTTTCTCCAGCGCGGAGTTCTCCAGCCCGGAGTTTCTCCAGCGCAGATTTAATGCAGCACGGAGTTTCTCCAGCGCGGAGTTTCTCCAACGCGGAGTTGCTCCAGCGCGGAGTTTCTTCAGCGTAGAGTTTCTCCAGAGCGGACTTTTCTCCAATGCGGAGTTTCTCCATCGTGGAGTTTGTCCGTCGCGGAGTTTCTCCATCGCGGAGTTTCTCCAGCGCGGAGTTTATACAACGCAGAGTTTCTCCAGCGCGGACTTTCTCCAACTCGGACTTTCTCCAAAGCGGAGTTTCTCCAACGCGCAGTTTCTCCAACGCGCAGTTTCTCCAACGCGATTTTTCTCCAGCGCGGAGTTTCTCCAACACGGAGTTTCTCCAGCGCGGAGTTTGTCCAGCACGGAGTTTCTCCTGCGCGGAGTTTCTCTAGCGCAGATTTTATGCAGCACGGAGTTTCTCCAGCGCGGAGTTTCTCCACCGAGGAGTATCTCCAGCGCGGAGATTCTCCAACGCGAAGTTTCTCCAGCACGGAGTTTCTCCAACACGGAGTTTCTCCAACACGGAGTTTCTCCAACACAGTGTTTCTCCAGCGCGGAGTTTCTCCAGCCCGGAGTTTCTCCAGCGCGGAGTTTATCCAACGCGGAGTTTCTCCAGCGCGGAGTTTCTCCAACGCGGAGTTGCTCCAGCGCGGAGTTTCTTCAGCGTAGAGTTTCTCCAGAGCGGACTTTTCTCCAACGCGGAGTTTCTCCATCGCGGAGTTTGTCCGTAGCGGAGTTTCTCCATCGCGGAGTTTCGCCAGCGCGGAGTTTATACAACGCAGATTTTCTCCAGCGCGGACTTTCTCCAACTCGGACTTTCTTCAACTCGGACTTTCTTCAACGCGGAGTTTCTCCAACGCGGACTTTCTCCAACGCGGACTTTCTCCAACGCGGACTTTCTCCAACGCGGAGTTTCTCCAGCGCGGTGTGTTTCAAGCGCGGAGTTTCTCTAACGCGGAGTTTCTCCAACGCGCCGTTTCTTCAAAGCGAAGTTTCTCCAACGCGCAGTTTCTCCAACGGGAAGTTTCTCCAGCGCGGAGTTTCTCCAACACGGAGTTTCTCCAGCGCGGAGTTTCTCCATCGCGGAGTTTGTCCGTCGCGGAGTTTCTCCATCGCGGAGTTTCTCCAGCGCGGAGTTTATACAACGCAGAGTTTCTCCAGCGCGGACTTTCTCCAACTCGGACTTTCTCCAAAGCGGAGTTTCTCCAACGCGCAGTTTCTCCAACGCGCAGTTTCTCCAACGCGATTTTTCTCCAGCGCGGAGTTTCTCCAACACGGAGTTTCTCCAGCGCGGAGTTTGTCCAGCACGGAGTTTCTCCTGCGCGGAGTTTCTCCAGTCCGGAGTTCCTCCAGCGCAGATTTTATGCAGCACGGAGTTTCTCCAGCGCGGAGTTTCTCCAGTTCGGAGTTTCTCAAACGCGGAGTTTCTCCAGCGCGGACTTTCTCCAACGCGGACTTTCTCCAACACGGAGTTTCTCCAAAACGGAGTTTCTCCAACACGGAGTTTCTCCAACACAGAGTTTCTCCAGCGCGGAGTTTCTCCAGCCCGGAGTTTCTCCAGCGCGGAGTTTATCCAACGCGGAGTTTCTCCAGCGCGGACTTTCTCCAACGCGGACATTCTCCAACGCGGACTTTCTCCAACGCGGAGTTTCTCCAGCGCGGTGTGTTTCAAGCGCGGAGTTTCTCGAACGCGGAGTTTCTCCAACGCGCCGTTCATTCAAAGCGAAGTTTCTCCAAGGCGGAGTTTCTCCAACGCGAATTTTCCCCAACACGGAGTTTCTCCAACACGGAGTTTCTCCAGCGCGGAGTTTCTCCAGCGCGGAGTGTCTCCATCGCGGAGTTTCTCCAGTTCAGATTTTCTCAAAGGCGGAGTTTCTCCAGCGCGGAGTTTCTCCATCGCGGACTCTCCCCAACGCGGACTTTCTCCAACGCGGACTTTCTCCAACGTGGAGATTCTCCAACGCGGAGTTTCTCTAACGCGCAGTTTCTCCAACGCGAAGTTTCTCCAGCGCGGAGTTTCTCCAACACGGAGTTTCTCCAGCGCGGAGTTTGTCCAGCACGGAGTTTCTCCAGCGCGGAGTTTCTCCAGCCCGGAGTTTCTCCAGCGCAGATTTTATGCAGCACGGAGTTTCTCCAGCGCGGAGTTTCTCCAACGCGGAGTTGCTCCAGCGCGGAGTTTCTTCAGCGTAGAGTTTCTCCAGAGCGGACTTTTCTCCAACGCGGAGTTTCTCCATCGCGGAGTTTGTCCGTAGCGGAGTTTCTCCATCGCGGAGTTTCTCCAGCGCGGAGTTTATACAACGCAGAGTTTCTCCAGCGCGGACTTTCTCCAACTCGGACTTTCTTCAACGCGGAGTTTCTCCAACGCGGACTTTCTCCAACGCGCACTTTCTCCAACGCGGACCTTCTCCAACGCGGACTTTCTCCAACGCGGAGTTTCTCCAGCGCGGTGTGTTTCAAGCGCGTAGTTTCTCCAACGCGGAGTATCTCCAACGCGCCGTTTCTTCAACGCGAAGTTTCTCCAACGCGGAGTTTCTACAACACGGATTTTCTCCAACGCGGACCTTCTCCGACGCGGACTTTCTCCAACGCGGAGTTTCTCCAGCGCGGTGTGTTTCAAGCGCGGAGTTTCTCTAACGCGGAGTTTCTCCAACGCGCCGTTTCTTCAAAGCGAAGTTTCTCCAACGCGCAGTTTCTCCAACGCGAAGTTTCTCCAACACGGAGTTTCTCCAACACGGAGTTTCTCCAACACGGAGTTTCTCCAACACAGTTTCTCCAGCGCGGAGTTTCTCCAGCCCGGAGTTTCTCCAGCGCGGAGTTTATCCAACGCGGAGTTTCTCCAGCGCGGACTTTCTCCAACGCGGACATTCTCCAACGCGGACTTTCTCCAACGCGGAGTTTCTCCAGCGCTGTGTGTTTCAAGCGCGGAGTTTCTCGAACGCGGAGTTTCTCCAACGCGCCGTTCCTTCAAAGCGAAGTTTCTCCAAGGCGGAGTTTCACCAACGCGAAGTTTCCCCAACACGGAGTTTCTCCAACACGGAGTTTCTCCAGCGCGGAGTTTCTCCATCGCGGAGTTTGTCCGTCGCGGAATTTCTCCATCGCGGAGTTTCTCCAGCGCGGAGTTTATACAACGCAGAGTTTCTCCAGCGCGGACTTTCTCCAACTCGGACTTTCTCCAAAGCGGAGTTTCTCCAACGCGCAGTTTCTCCAACGCGCAGTTTCTCCAACGCGATTTTTCTCCAGCGCGGAGTTTCTCCAACACGGAGTTTCTCCAGCGCGGAGTTTGTCCAGCACGGAGTTTCTCCTGCGCGGAGTTTCTCCAGTCCGGAGTTCCTCCAGCGCAGATTTTATGCAGCACGGAGTTTCTCCAGCGCGGAGTTTCTCCAGTTCGGAGTTTCTCAAACGCGGAGTTTATACGACGCGGAGTTTCTCCAGCGCGGACATTCTCCAACGCGGACTTTCTTCAACGCGGAGTTTCTCCAACGCGGACTTTCTCCAACGCGGACTTTCTCCAACGCGGACCTTCTCCAACGCGGACTTTCTCCAACGCGGAGTTTCTCCAGCGCGGTGTGTTTCAAGCGCGGAGTTTCTCCAACGCGGAGTATCTCCAACGCGCCGTTTCTTCAACGCGAAGTTTCTCCAAGGCGGAGTTTCTACAACACGGATTTTCTCCAACGCGGACTTTCACCAACGCGGACCTTCTCCGACGCGGACTTTCTCCAACGCGGAGTTTCTCCAGCGCGGTGTGTTTCAAGCGCGGAGTTTCTCTAAGGCGGAGTTTCTCCAGCGCGGAGTTTCTCCACCGCGGAGTATCTCCAGCGCGGAGTTTCTCCAGTTCGGAGTTTCTCAAACGCGGAGTTTCTCCAACACGGAGTTTCTCCAGCGCGGAGTTTCTCCAGCGCGGAGTTTCTCCATCGCGGACTGTCTCCAACGCGGACTTTCTCCAAAGCGGAGTTTCTCCAACGCGCAGATTCTCCAACGCGAAGTTTCTCCAGCGCGGAGTTGCTCCAACACGGAGTTTCTCCAGCGCGGAGTTTGTCCAGCACGGAGTTTCTCCAGCGCGGCGGAGTTTCTCCAGCCCGGAGTTTCTCCAGCGCAGATTTTATGCAGCACGGAGTTTCTCCAGCGCGGAGTTTCTCCAACTCGTAGTTGCTCCAGCGCGGAGTTTCTTCAGCGTAGAGTTTCTCCAGAGCGGACTTTTCTCCAACGCGGAGTTTCTCCATCGCGGAGTTTGTCCGTCGCGGAGTTTCTCCATCGCGGAGTTTCTCCAGCGCGGAGTTTATACAACGCGGAGTTTCTCCAGCGCGGACTTTCTCCAACGCGGACTTTCTTCAACACGGAGTTTCTCCAACGCGGACTTTCTCCAACGCGGACTTTCTCCAACGCGGACCTTCTCCAACGCGGACTTTCTCCAACGCGGAGTTTCTCCAGCGCGGTGTGTTTCAAGCGCGTAGTTTCTGCAACGCGGAGTATCTCCAACGCGGAGTTTGTCCGTCGCAGACTTTCTTCATCGCGGAGTTTATACAACGCGGAGTTTCTCCAGTGCGGACTTTCTCCAACGCGCACTTTCTTCAACGCGGAGTTTATCCAACGCGGAGAATCTCCAACGCGCCGTTTCTTCAACGCGAAGTTTCTCCAAAGCGGAGTTTCTACAACACGGAGTTTCTCCAACGCGGAGTTTCTCCAACGCGGACTTTCTCCAAAGCGGAGTTTCTCCAACGCGCAGATTCTCCAACGCGAAGTTTCTCCAGCGCGGAGTTGCTCCAACACGGAGTTTCTCCAGCGCGGAGTTTGTCCAGCACGGAGTTTCTCCAGCGCGGCGGAGTTTCTCCAGCCCGGAGTTTCTCCAGCGCAGATTTTATGCAGCACGGAGTTTCTCCAGCGCGGAGTTTCTCCAACTCGTAGTTGCTCCAGCGCGGAGTTTCTTCAGCGTAGAGTTTCTCCAGAGCGGACTTTTCTCCAACGCGGAGTTTCTCCATCGCGGAGTTTGTCCGTCGCGGAGTTTCTCCATCGCGGAGTTTCTCCAGCGCGGAGTTTATACAACGCGGAGTTTCTCCAGCGCGGACTTTCTCCAACGCGGACTTTCTTCAACACGGAGTTTCTCCAACGCGGACTTTCTCCAACGCGGACTTTCTCCAACGCGGACCTTCTCCAACGCGGACTTTCTCCAACGCGGAGTTTCTCCAGCGCGGTGTGTTTCAAGCGCGTAGTTTCTGCAACGCGGAGTATCTCCAACGCGGAGTTTGTCCGTCGCAGACTTTCTTCATCGCGGAGTTTATACAACGCGGAGTTTCTCCAGTGCGGACTTTCTCCAACGCGCACTTTCTTCAACGCGGAGTTTATCCAACGCGGAGAATCTCCAACGCGCCGTTTCTTCAACGCGAAGTTTCTCCAAAGCGGAGTTTCTACAACACGGAGTTTCTCCAACGCGGAGTTTCTCCAACGCGGACTTTCTCCAACGCGGAGTTTCTCCAGCGCGGTGTGTTTCAAGCGCGGAGTTTCTCCAACGCGGAGTATCTCCAACGCGCCGTTTCTTCAACGCGAAGTTTCTCCAAGGCGGACTTTCTACAACACGGATTTTCTCCAACGCGGACTTTCACCTACGCGGACCTTCTCCGACGCGGACTTTCTCCAACGCGGAGTTTCTCCAGCGCGGTGTGTTTCAAGCGCGGAGTTTCTCTAAGGCGGAGTTTCTCCAGCGCGGAGTTTCTCCACCGCGGAGTATCTCCAGCGCGGAGTTTCTCCAGTTCGGAGTTTCTCAAACGCGGAGTTTCTCCAACACGGAGTTTCTCCAGCGCGGAGTTTCTCCAGCGCGGAGTTTCTCCATCGCGGACTGTCTCCAACGCGGACTTTCTCCAAAGCGGAGTTTCTCCAACACGGAGTTTCTCCAGCGCGGAGTTTGTCCAGCACGGAGTTTCTCCAGCGCGGAGTTTCTCCAGCCCGGAGTTTCTCCAGCGCAGATTTTATGCAGCACGGAGTTTCTCCAGCGCGGAGTTTCTCCAACGCGGAGTTGCTATAGCGCGGAGTTTCTCCAGCGTAGAGTTTCTCCAGAGCGGACTTTTCTCCAACGCGGAGTTTCTCCATCGCGGAGTTTGTTCGTCGCGGACTTTCTTCATCGCGGAGTTTCTCCACCGCAGAGTTTATACAACGCGGAGTTTCTCCAGCGCGGACTTTCTCCAACGCGGACTTTCTCCAACGCGGACCTTCTCCAACGCGGACTTTCTCCACGCGGAGTTTCTCCAGCGCGGTGTGTTTCAAGCGCGGTGTTTCTCCAACGCGGAGCTTCTCCAACGCGCCGTTTCTCCAACGCGAAGTTTCCCCACCACGGAGTTTCTCCAGCGCGGAGTTTCTCCATCGCGGACACTCTCCAACGCGGACTTTCTCCAACACGGACTATCTCCAACGGGGAGTTTCTCCAACGCGGAGTTTCTCGAAAGCGCAGTTTCTCCAACGCGGAGTTTCTCCAGTTCGGAGTTTCTCAGACGCGGAGTTTCTCCAGCGCGAAATTTTTCCATCGCGGACTCTCTCCAACGCGGTTTTTCTCCAACGCGCAGTTTCTCCAACGCGAAGTTTCTCCAGCGCGGAGTTTCTCCAGCGCGGGTTGTCTCCATCGCGGAGTTTCTCCAGTTCGGTGTTTCTCAAACGCGTAGTTTCTCCAGCGCGGAGTTTCTCCATCGCGGACTCTCACCAACCCGGACTTTCTCCAACGCGGACTTTCTCCAACAGAGAGTTTCTCCAACGCGCAGTTTCTCCAACGCGAAGTTTCTCCAGCGCGGAGTTTCTCCAACATGGAGTTTCTCCAGCGCGGAGTTTGTCCAGCACGGAGTTTCTCCAGCGCAGATTTTATGCAGCACGGAATTTCGCCAGCGCGGAGTTTCTCCAACGCGGAGTTGCTCCAGCGCGGAGTTTCTCCAGCGTAGAGTTTCTCCAGAGCGAACTTTTCTCCAACGCGGAGTTTCTACATCGCGGAGTTTGTCCGTCGCGGAGTTTCTCCATCGCGGAGTTTCTCCAGCGCGGAGTTTATACGACGCGGAGTTTCTCCAGCGCGGACATTCTCCAACGCGGACTTTCTTCAACGCGGAGTTTCTCCAACGCGGACTTTCTCCAACGCGGACTTTCTCCAACGCGGACCTTCTCCAACGCGGACTTTCTCCAACGCGGAGTTTCTCCAGCGCGGTGTGTTTCAAGCGCGGAGTTTCTCCAACGCGGAGTATCTCCAACGCGCCGTTTCTTCAACGCGAAGTTTCTCCAAGGCGGAGTTTCTACAACACGGATTTTCTCCAACGCGGACTTTCACCAACGCGGACCTTCTCCGACGCGGACTTTCTCCAACGCGGAGTTTCTCCAGCGCGGTGTGTTTCAAGCGCGGAGTTTCTCTAAGGCGGAGTTTCTCCAGCGCGGAGTTTCTCCACCGCGGAGTATCTCCAGCGCGGAGTTTCTCCAGTTCGGAGTTTCTCAAACGCGGAGTTTCTCCAACACGGAGTTTCTCCAGCGCGGAGTTTCTCCAGCGCGGAGTTTCTCCATCGCGGACTGTCTCCAACGCGGACTTTCTCCAAAGCGGAGTTTCTCCAACGCGCAGATTCTCCAACGCGAAGTTTCTCCAGCGCGGAGTTGCTCCAACACGGAGTTTCTCCAGCGCGGAGTTTGTCCAGCACGGAGTTTCTCCAGCGCGGCGGAGTTTCTCCAGCCCGGAGTTTCTCCAGCGCAGATTTTATGCAGCACGGAGTTTCTCCAGCGCGGAGTTTCTCCAACTCGTAGTTGCTCCAGCGCGGAGTTTCTTCAGCGTAGAGTTTCTCCAGAGCGGACTTTTCTCCAACGCGGAGTTTCTCCATCGCGGAGTTTGTCCGTCGCGGAGTTTCTCCATCGCGGAGTTTCTCCAGCGCGGAGTTTATACAACGCGGAGTTTCTCCAGCGCGGACTTTCTCCAACGCGGACTTTCTTCAACACGGAGTTTCTCCAACGCGGACTTTCTCCAACGCGGACTTTCTCCAACGCGGACCTTCTCCAACGCGGACTTTCTCCAACGCGGAGTTTCTCCAGCGCGGTGTGTTTCAAGCGCGTAGTTTCTGCAACGCGGAGTATCTCCAACGCGGAGTTTGTCCGTCGCAGACTTTCTTCATCGCGGAGTTTATACAACGCGGAGTTTCTCCAGTGCGGACTTTCTCCAACGCGCACTTTCTTCAACGCGGAGTTTATCCAACGCGGAGAACCTCCAACGCGCCGTTTCTTCAACGCGAAGTTTCTCCAAAGCGGAGTTTCTACAACACGGAGTTTCTCCAACGCGGAGTTTCTCCAACGCGGACTTTCTCCAACGCGGAGTTTCTCCAGCGCGGTGTGTTTCAAGCGCGGAGTTTCTCCAACGCGGAGTATCTCCAACGCGCCGTTTCTTCAACGCGAAGTTTCTCCAAGGCGGACTTTCTACAACACGGATTTTCTCCAACGCGGACTTTCACCTACGCGGACCTTCTCCGACGCGGACTTTCTCCAACGCGGAGTTTCTCCAGCGCGGTGTGTTTCAAGCGCGGAGTTTCTCTAAGGCGGAGTTTCTCCAGCGCGGAGTTTCTCCACCGCGGAGTATCTCCAGCGCGGAGTTTCTCCAGTTCGGAGTTTCTCAAACGCGGAGTTTCTCCAACACGGAGTTTCTCCAGCGCGGAGTTTCTCCAGCGCGGAGTTTCTCCATCGCGGACTGTCTCCAACGCGGACTTTCTCCAAAGCGGAGTTTCTCCAACGCGCAGTTTCTCCAACGCGAAGTTTCTCCAGCGCGGAGTTGCTCCAACACGGAGTTTCTCCAGCGCGGAGTTTGTCCAGCACGGAGTTTCTCCAGCGCGGAGTTTCTCCAGCCCGGAGTTTCTCCAGCGCAGATTTTATGCAGCACGGAGTTTCTCCAGCGCGGAGTTTCTCCAACTCGGAGTTGCTCCAGCGCGGAGTTTCTTCAGCGTAGAGTTTCTCCAGAGCGGACTTTTCTCCAACGCGGAGTTTCTCCATCGCGGAGTTTGTCCGTCGCGGAGTTTCTCCATCGCGGAGTTTCTCCAGCGCGGAGTTTATACAACGCGGAGTTTCTCCAGCGCGGACTTTCTCCAACGCGGACTTTCTTCAACACGGAGTTTCTCCAACGCGGACTTTCTCCAACGCGGACTTTCTCTAACGCGGACCTTCTCCAACGCGGACTTTCTCCAACGCGGAGTTTCTCCAGCGCGGTGTGTTTCAAGCGCGTAGTTTCTGCAACGCGGAGTATCTCCAACGCGCCGTTTCTTCAACGCGAAGTTTCTCCAAGGCGGAGTTTCTACAACACGGATTTTCTCCAACGCGGACTTTCTCCAACGCGGACTTTCTCCAAAGCGGAGTTTCTCCAACGCGCAGTTTCTCCAACGCCAAGTTTCTCCAGCGCAGAGTTGCTCCAACACGGAGTTTCTCCAGCGCGGAGTTTGTCCAGCACGGAGTTTCTCCTGCGCGGAGTTTCTCAAGTCCGGAGTTTCTCCAGCGCATATTTTATGCAGCACGGAGTTTCTCCAGCGCGGAGTTTCTCCACCGAGGAGTATCTCCAGCGCGGAGTTTCTCCAGTTCGGAGTTTCTCAAACGCGGAGTTTCTCAAGCACGGAGTTTCTCCAGCGCGAAATTTTTCCATCGCGGACTCTCTCCAACGCGGATTTTCTCCAACGCGCAGTTTCTCCAACGCGAAGTTTCTCCAGCGCGGAGTTTCTCCAACACGGAGTTTCTCCAGCGCGGAGTTTGTCCAGCACGGAGTTTCTCCAGCGCGGAGTTTCTCCAGCCCGGAGTTTCTCCAGCGCAGATTTTATGCAGCACGGAGTTTCTCCAGCGCGGAGTTTCTCCAACGCGGAGTTGCTATAGCGCGGAGTTTCTCCAGCGTAGAGTTTCTCCAGAGCGGACTTTTCTCCAACGCGGAGTTTCTCCATCGCGGAGTTTGTTCGTCGCGGACTTTCTTCATCGCGGAGTTTCTCCACCGCAGAGTTTATACAACGCGGAGTTTCTCCAGCGCGGACTTTCTCCAACGCGGACTTTCTCCAACGCGGACCTTCTCCAACGCGGACTTTCTCCACGCGGAGTTTCTCCAGCGCGGTGTGTTTCAAGCGCGGTGTTTCTCCAACGCGGAGCTTCTCCAACGCGCCGTTTCTCCAACGCGAAGTTTCCCCACCACGGAGTTTCTCCAGCGCGGAGTTTCTCCATCGCGGACACTCTCCAACGCGGACTTTCTCCAACACGGACTATCTCCAACGGGGAGTTTCTCCAACGCGGAGTTTCTCCAAAGCGCAGTATCTCCAACGCGGAGTTTCTCCAGTTCGGAGTTTCTCAGACGCGGAGTTTCTCCAGCGCGAAATTTTTCCATCGCGGACTCTCTCCAACGCGGTTTTTCTCCAACGCGCAGTTTCTCCAACGCGAAGTTTCTCCAGCGCGGAGTTTCTCCAGCGCGGGTTGTCTCCATCGCGGAGTTTCTCCAGTTCGGTGTTTCTCAAACGCGTAGTTTCTCCAGCGCGGAGTTTCTCCATCGCGGACTCTCACCAACCCGGACTTTCTCCAACGCGGACTTTCTGGAACGCAGAGTTTCTCCAACGCGCAGTTTCTCCAACGCGAAGTTTCTCCAGCGCGGAGTTTCTCCAACACGGAGTTTCTCCAGCGCGGAGTTTGTCCAGCACGGAGTTTCTCCAGCGCAGATTTTATGCAGCACGGAATTTCGCCAGCGCGGAGTTTCTCCAACGCGGAGTTGCTCCAGCGCGGAGTTTCTCCAGCGTAGAGTTTCTCCAGAGCGAACTTTTCTCCAACGCGGTTTTTCTACATCGCGGAGTTTGTCCGTCGCGGAGTTTCTCCATCGCGGAGTTTCTCCAGCGCGGAGTTTATACGACGCGGAGTTTCTCCAGCGCGGACATTCTCCAACGCGGACTTTCTTCAACGCGGAGTTTCTCCAACGCGGACTTTCTCCAACGCGGACTTTCTCCAACGCGGACCTTCTCCAACGCGGACTTTCTCCAACGCGGAGTTTCTCCAGCGCGGTGTGTTTCAAGCGCGGAGTTTCTCCAACGCGGAGTATCTCCAACGCGCCGTTTCTTCAACGCGAAGTTTCTCCAAGGCGGACTTTCTACAACACGGATTTTCTCCAACGCGGACTTTCACCTACGCGGACCTTCTCCGACGCGGACTTTCTCCAACGCGGAGTTTCTCCAGCGCGGTGTGTTTCAAGCGCGGAGTTTCTCTAAGGCGGAGTTTCTCCAGCGCGGAGTTTCTCCACCGCGGAGTATCTCCAGCGCGGAGTTTCTCCAGTTCGGAGTTTCTCAAACGCGGAGTTTCTCCAACACGGAGTTTCTCCAGCGCGGAGTTTCTCCAGCGCGGAGTTTCTCCATCGCGGACTGTCTCCAACGCGGACTTTCTCCAAAGCGGAGTTTCTCCAACGCGCAGTTTCTCCAACGCGAAGTTTCTCTAGCGCGGAGTTGCTCCAACACGGAGTTTCTCCAGCGCGGAGTTTGTCCAGCACGGAGTTTCTCCAGCGCGGAGTTTCTCCAGCCCGGAGTTTCTCCAGCGCAGATTTTATGCAGCACGGAGTTTCTCCAGCGCGGAGTTTCTCCAACTCGGAGTTGCTCCAGCGCGGAGTTTCTTCAGCGTAGAGTTTCTCCAGAGCGGACTTTTCTCCAACGCGGAGTTTCTCCATCGCGGAGTTTGTCCGTCGCGGAGTTTCTCCATCGCGGAGTTTCTCCAGCGCGGAGTTTATACAACGCGGAGTTTCTCCAGCGCGGACTTTCTCCAACGCGGACTTTCTTCAACACGGAGTTTCTCCAACGCGGACTTTCTCCAACGCGGACTTTCTCTAACGCGGACCTTCTCCAACGCGGACTTTCTCCAACGCGGAGTTTCTCCAGCGCGGTGTGTTTCAAGCGCGTAGTTTCTGCAACGCGGAGTATCTCCAACGCGCCGTTTCTTCAACGCGAAGTTTCTCCAAGGCGGAGTTTCTACAACACGGATTTTCTCCAACGCGGACTTTCTCCAACGCGGACTTTCTCCAAAGCGGAGTTTCTCCAACGCGCAGTTTCTCCAACGCCAAGTTTCTCCAGCGCAGAGTTGCTCCAACACGGAGTTTCTCCAGCGCGGAGTTTGTCCAGCACGGAGTTTCTCCTGCGCGGAGTTTCTCAAGTCCGGAGTTTCTCCAGCGCATATTTTATGCAGCACGGAGTTTCTCCAGCGCGGAGTTTCTCCACCGAGGAGTATCTCCAGCGCGGAGTTTCTCCAGTTCGGAGTTTCTCAAACGCGGAGTTTCTCAAGCACGGAGTTTCTCCAGCGCGAAATTTTTCCATCGCGGACTCTCTCCAACGCGGATTTTCTCCAACGCGCAGTTTCTCCAACGCGAAGTTTCTCCAGCGCGGAGTTTCTCCAACACGGAGTTTCTCCAGCGCGGAGTTTGTCCAGCACGGAGTTTCTCCAGCGCGGAGTTTCTCCAGCCCGGAGTTTCTCCAGCGCAGATTTTATGCAGCACGGAGTTTCTCCAGCGCGGAGTTTCTCCAACGCGGAGTTGCTATAGCGCGGAGTTTCTCCAGCGTAGAGTTTCTCCAGAGCGGACTTTTCTCCAACGCGGAGTTTCTCCATCGCGGAGTTTGTTCGTCGCGGACTTTCTTCATCGCGGAGTTTCTCCACCGCAGAGTTTATACAACGCGGAGTTTCTCCAGCGCGGACTTTCTCCAACGCGGACTTTCTCCAACGCGGACCTTCTCCAACGCGGACTTTCTCCACGCGGAGTTTCTCCAGCGCGGTGTGTTTCAAGCGCGGTGTTTCTCCAACGCGGAGCTTCTCCAACGCGCCGTTTCTCCAACGCGAAGTTTCCCCACCACGGAGTTTCTCCAGCGCGGAGTTTCTCCATCGCGGACACTCTCCAACGCGGACTTTCTCCAACACGGACTATCTCCAACGGGGAGTTTCTCCAACGCGGAGTTTCTCGAAAGCGCAGTTTCTCCAACGCGGAGTTTCTCCAGTTCGGAGTTTCTCAGACGCGGAGTTTCTCCAGCGCGAAATTTTTCCATCGCGGACTCTCTCCAACGCGGTTTTTCTCCAACGCGCAGTTTCTCCAACGCGAAGTTTCTCCAGCGCGGAGTTTCTCCAGCGCGGGTTGTCTCCATCGCGGAGTTTCTCCAGTTCGGTGTTTCTCAAACGCGTAGTTTCTCCAGCGCGGAGTTTCTCCATCGCGGACTCTCACCAACCCGGACTTTCTCCAACGCGGACTTTCTCCAACAGAGAGTTTCTCCAACGCGCAGTTTCTCCAACGCGAAGTTTCTCCAGCGCGGAGTTTCTCCAACATGGAGTTTCTCCAGCGCGGAGTTTGTCCAGCACGGAGTTTCTCCAGCGCAGATTTTATGCAGCACGGAATTTCGCCAGCGCGGAGTTTCTCCAACGCGGAGTTGCTCCAGCGCGGAGTTTCTCCAGCGTAGAGTTTCTCCAGAGCGAACTTTTCTCCAACGCGGAGTTTCTACATCGCGGAGTTTGTCCGTCGCGGAGTTTCTCCATCGCGGAGTTTCTCCAGCGCGGAGTTTATACGACGCGGAGTTTCTCCAGCGCGGACATTCTCCAACGCGGACTTTCTTCAACGCGGAGTTTCTCCAACGCGGACTTTCTCCAACGCGGACTTTCTCCAACGCGGACCTTCTCCAACGCGGACTTTCTCCAACGCGGAGTTTCTCCAGCGCGGTGTGTTTCAAGCGCGGAGTTTCTCCAACGCGGAGTATCTCCAACGCGCCGTTTCTTCAACGCGAAGTTTCTCCAAGGCGGAGTTTCTACAACACGGATTTTCTCCAACGCGGACTTTCACCAACGCGGACCTTCTCCGACGCGGACTTTCTCCAACGCGGAGTTTCTCCAGCGCGGTGTGTTTCAAGCGCGGAGTTTCTCTAAGGCGGAGTTTCTCCAGCGCGGAGTTTCTCCACCGCGGAGTATCTCCAGCGCGGAGTTTCTCCAGTTCGGAGTTTCTCAAACGCGGAGTTTCTCCAACACGGAGTTTCTCCAGCGCGGAGTTTCTCCATCGCGGACTGTCTCCAACGCGGACTTTCTCCAAAGCGGAGTTTCTCCAACGCGCAGATTCTCCAACGCGAAGTTTCTCCAGCGCGGAGTTGCTCCAACACGGAGTTTCTCCAGCGCGGAGTTTGTCCAGCACGGAGTTTCTCCAGCGCGGCGGAGTTTCTCCAGCCCGGAGTTTCTCCAGCGCAGATTTTATGCAGAACGGAGTTTCTCCAGCGCGGAGTTTCTCCAACTCGTAGTTGCTCCAGCGCGGAGTTTCTTCAGCGTAGAGTTTCTCCAGAGCGGACTTTTCTCCAACGCGGAGTTTCTCCATCGCGGAGTTTGTCCGTCGCGGAGTTTCTCCATCGCGGAGTTTCTCCAGCGCGGAGTTTATACAACGCGGAGTTTCTCCAGCGCGGACTTTCTCCAACGCGGACTTTCTTCAACACGGAGTTTCTCCAACGCGGACTTTCTCCAACGCGGACTTTCTCCAACGCGGACCTTCTCCAACGCGGACTTTCTCCAACGCGGAGTTTCTCCAGCGCGGTGTGTTTCAAGCGCGTAGTTTCTGCAACGCGGAGTATCTCCAACGCGGAGTTTGTCCGTCGCAGACTTTCTTCATCGCGGAGTTTATACAACGCGGAGTTTCTCCAGTGCGGACTTTCTCCAACGCGCACTTTCTTCAACGCGGAGTTTATCCAACGCGGAGAATCTCCAACGCGCCGTTTCTTCAACGCGAAGTTTCTCCAAAGCGGAGTTTCTACAACACGGAGTTTCTCCAACGCGGAGTTTCTCCAACGCGGACTTTCTCCAACGCGGAGTTTCTCCAGCGCGGTGTGTTACAAGCGCGGAGTTTCTCGAACGTGGAGTTTCTCCAACGCGCCGTTCCTTCAAAGCGAAGTTTCTCCAAGGCGGAGTTTCTCCAACGCGAAGTTTCCCCAACACGGAGTTTCTCCAACACGGAGTTTCTCCAACGCGGAGTTTATCCATCGCCGACTCTCTCCAACGCGGACTTTCTCCAACGCGGACTTTCTCCAGCGTGGAGTTTCTCCAACGCGGAGTTTCTCTAACGCGCAGTTTCTCCAACGCGAAGTTTCTGCAGCGCGGAGTTTGTCCAGCACGGAGTTTCTCCAGCGCGGAGTTTCTCCAGCCCGGAGTTTCTCCAGCGCAGATTTTATGCAACACGGAATTTCGCCAGCGCGGAGTTTCTCCAACGCGGAGTTGCTCCAGCGCGGAGTTTCTCCAGCGTAGAGTTTCTCCAGAGCGAACTTTTCTCCAACGCGGAGTTTCTACATCGCGGAGTTTGTCCGTCGCGGAGTTTCTCCATCGCGGAGTTTCTCCAGCGGGGAGTTTATACAACGCAGAGTTTCTCCAGCGCGGACTTTCTCCAACGCGGACCTTCTCCAACGTGGACTTTCTCCAACGCGGAGTTTCTCCAGCGCGGAGTTTCTCCAACACGGAGTTTCTCCAGCGCGGAGTTTGTCCAGGACGGAGTTTCTCCAGCGCGGAGTTCTCCAGCCCGGAGTTTCTCCAGCGCAGATTTTATGCAGCACGGAGTTTCTCCAGCGCGGACTTTCTCCAACGCGGAGTTGCTCCAGCGCGGAGTTTCTTCAGTGTAGAGTTTCTCCAGAGCGGACTTTTCTCTAACGCGGAGTTTCTCCATCGCGGAGTTTCTCCAGCGCGGAGTTTATACAACGCAGAGTTTCTCCAGCGCGGACTTTCTCCAACTCGGACTTTCTTCAACGCGGAGTTTCTCCAACGCGGACTTTCTCCAACGCGGACCTTCTCCAACGCGGACTTTCTCCAACGCGGAGTTTCTCCAGCGCGGTGTGTTTCAACGCGAAGTTTCTCCAAGGCGGAGTTTCTACAACGCGGATTTTCTCCAACGCGGACTTTCTCCAACGCGGACCTTCTCCGACGCGGACTTTCTCCAACGCGGAGTTTCTCCAGCGCGGTGTGTTTCAAGCGCGGAGTTTCTCTAACGCGGAGTTTCTCCAACGCGCCGTTTCTTCAAAGCGAAGTTTCTCCAACGCGCAGTTTCTCCAACGCGAGGTTTCTCCAGCGCGGAGTTTCTCCAACACGGAGTTTCTCCATCGCGGAGTTTCTCCAGCGCGGAGTTTATACAACGCGGAGTTTCTCCAACGCGGACTTTCTCAGACGCGGACTTTCTCCAACGCGGACCTTCTCCAACGCGGACTTTCTCCAACGCGGAGTTTCTCCAGCGCGGTGTGTTTCAAGCGCGGAGTTTCTCTAACGCGGAGTTTCTCCAACGCGCCGTTTCTTCAAAGCGAAGTTTCTCCAAGGCGGAGTTTCTCCAACGCGAAGTTTCCCCAACACGAAGTTTCTCCAACACGGAGTTTCTCCAGCGCGGAGTTTCTCCATCGCGGAGTTTCTCCAGTTCGGAGTTTCTCAAACGCGGAGTTTCTCCAGCGCGGAATTTCTCCATCGCGGACTCTCTCCAACGCGGACTTTCTCCAACGCGGAGTTTCTCCAACGCGGAGTTTCTCCAACGCGCAGTTTCTCCAACGCGATTTTTCTCCAGCGCAGAGTTTCTCCAACACGGAGTTTCTCCAGCGCGGAGTTTGTCCAGCACAAAGTTTCTCCAGCGCGGAGTTTCTCCAGCGCGGACTTTCTCCAACGCGGACTTTCTCCAACGCGGAGTTTCTCCAACGCGGAGTTTCTCCAACACGGAGTTTCTCCAACACGGAGTTTCTCCAACACGGAGTTTCTCCAACACGGAGTTTCTCCAGCGCGGAGTTTCTCCAGCCCGGAGTTTCTCCAGCGCGGAGTTTATCCAACGCGGAGTTTCTCCAGCGTGGACTTTCTCCAACGCGGACATTCTCCAACGCGGACTTTCTCCAACGCGGAGTTTCTATAGCGCGGTGTGTTTCAAGCGCGGAGTTTCTCCAACGCGGAGTTTCTCCAACGCGCCGTTTCTCCAACGCGAAGTTTCTCCAACACGGAGTTTCTCCTACACGGAGTTTCTTCAGCGCGGAGTTTCTCCAGCGCGGATTGTCTCCATCGCGGAGTTTCTCCAGCGCGGAGTTTCTCAAACGCGGAGTTGCTATAGCGCGGAGTTTCTCCAGCATAGAGTTTCTCCAGAGCGGACTTTTCTCCAACGCGGAGTTTCTCCATCGCGGAGTTTGTTCGTCGCGGACTTTCTTCATCGCGGAGTTTCTCCAACGCGGACTTTCTCCAACGCGGACTTTCTCCAACGCGGACCTTCTCCAACGCGGACTTTCTCCAACGCGGAGTTTCTCCAGCGCGGTGTGTTTCAAGCGCGGAGTTTCTCCAACGCGGAGTATCTCCAACGCGCCGTTTCTTCAACGCGAAGTTTCTCCAAGGCGGAGTTTCTACAACACGGATTTTCTCCAACGCGGACTTTCACCAACGCGGACCTTCTCCGACGCGGACTTTCTCCAACGCGGAGTTTCTCCAGCGCGGTGTGTTTCAAGCGCGGAGTTTCTCTAAGGCGGAGTTTCTCCAGCGCGGAGTTTCTCCACCGCGGAGTATCTCCAGCGCGGAGTTTCTCCAGTTCGGAGTTTCTCAAACGCGGAGTTTCTCCAACACGGAGTTTCTCCAGCGCGGAGTTTCTCCAGCGCGGAGTTTCTCCATCGCGGACTGTCTCCAACGCGGACTTTCTCCAAAGCGGAGTTTCTCCAACGCGCAGATTCTCCAACGCGAAGTTTCTCCAGCGCGGAGTTGCTCCAACACGGAGTTTCTCCAGCGCGGAGTTTGTCCAGCACGGAGTTTCTCCAGCGCGGCGGAGTTTCTCCAGCCCGGAGTTTCTCCAGCGCAGATTTTATGCAGAACGGAGTTTCTCCAGCGCGGAGTTTCTCCAACTCGTAGTTGCTCCAGCGCGGAGTTTCTTCAGCGTAGAGTTTCTCCAGAGCGGACTTTTCTCCAACGCGGAGTTTCTCCATCGCGGAGTTTGTCCGTCGCGGAGTTTCTCCATCGCGGAGTTTCTCCAGCGCGGAGTTTATACAACGCGGAGTTTCTCCAGCGCGGACTTTCTCCAACGCGGACTTTCTTCAACACGGAGTTTCTCCAACGCGGACTTTCTCCAACGCGGACTTTCTCCAACGCGGACCTTCTCCAACGCGGACTTTCTCCAACGCGGAGTTTCTCCAGCGCGGTGTGTTTCAAGCGCGTAGTTTCTGCAACGCGGAGTATCTCCAACGCGGAGTTTGTCCGTCGCAGACTTTCTTCATCGCGGAGTTTATACAACGCGGAGTTTCTCCAGTGCGGACTTTCTCCAACGCGCACTTTCTTCAACGCGGAGTTTATCCAACGCGGAGAATCTCCAACGCGCCGTTTCTTCAACGCGAAGTTTCTCCAAAGCGGAGTTTCTACAACACGGAGTTTCTCCAACGCGGAGTTTCTCCAACGCGGACTTTCTCCAACGCGGAGTTTCTCCAGCGCGGTGTGTTACAAGCGCGGAGTTTCTCGAACGTGGAGTTTCTCCAACGCGCCGTTCCTTCAAAGCGAAGTTTCTCCAAGGCGGAGTTTCTCCAACGCGAAGTTTCCCCAACACGGAGTTTCTCCAACACGGAGTTTCTCCAACGCGGAGTTTATCCATCGCCGACTCTCTCCAACGCGGACTTTCTCCAACGCGGACTTTCTCCAGCGTGGAGTTTCTCCAACGCGGAGTTTCTCTAACGCGCAGTTTCTCCAACGCGAAGTTTCTGCAGCGCGGAGTTTGTCCAGCACGGAGTTTCTCCAGCGCGGAGTTTCTCCAGCCCGGAGTTTCTCCAGCGCAGATTTTATGCAACACGGAATTTCGCCAGCGCGGAGTTTCTCCAACGCGGAGTTGCTCCAGCGCGGAGTTTCTCCAGCGTAGAGTTTCTCCAGAGCGAACTTTTCTCCAACGCGGAGTTTCTACATCGCGGAGTTTGTCCGTCGCGGAGTTTCTCCATCGCGGAGTTTCTCCAGCGCGGAGTTTATACAACGCAGAGTTTCTCCAGCGCGGACTTTCTCCAACGCGGACCTTCTCCAACGTGGACTTTCTCCAACGCGGAGTTTCTCCAGCGCGGAGTTTCTCCAACACGGAGTTTCTCCAGCGCGGAGTTTGTCCAGGACGGAGTTTCTCCAGCGCGGAGTTCTCCAGCCCGGAGTTTCTCCAGCGCAGATTTTATGCAGCACGGAGTTTCTCCAGCGCGGACTTTCTCCAACGCGGAGTTGCTCCAGCGCGGAGTTTCTTCAGTGTAGAGTTTCTCCAGAGCGGACTTTTCTCTAACGCGGAGTTTCTCCATCGCGGAGTTTCTCCAGCGCGGAGTTTATACAACGCAGAGTTTCTCCAGCGCGGACTTTCTCCAACTCGGACTTTCTTCAACGCGGAGTTTCTCCAACGCGGACTTTCTCCAACGCGGACCTTCTCCAACGCGGACTTTCTCCAACGCGGAGTTTCTCCAGCGCGGTGTGTTTCAACGCGAAGTTTCTCCAAGGCGGAGTTTCTACAACGCGGATTTTCTCCAACGCGGACTTTCTCCAACGCGGACCTTCTCCGACGCGGACTTTCTCCAACGCGGAGTTTCTCCAGCGCGGTGTGTTTCAAGCGCGGAGTTTCTCTAACGCGGAGTTTCTCCAACGCGCCGTTTCTTCAAAGCGAAGTTTCTCCAACGCGCAGTTTCTCCAACGCGAGGTTTCTCCAGCGCGGAGTTTCTCCAACACGGAGTTTCTCCATCGCGGAGTTTCTCCAGCGCGGAGTTTATACAACGCGGAGTTTCTCCAACGCGGACTTTCTCAGACGCGGACTTTCTCCAACGCGGACCTTCTCCAACGCGGACTTTCTCCAACGCGGAGTTTCTCCAGCGCGGTGTGTTTCAAGCGCGGAGTTTCTCTAACGCGGAGTTTCTCCAACGCGCCGTTTCTTCAAAGCGAAGTTTCTCCAAGGCGGAGTTTCTCCAACGCGAAGTTTCCCCAACACGAAGTTTCTCCAACACGGAGTTTCTCCAGCGCGGAGTTTCTCCATCGCGGAGTTTCTCCAGTTCGGAGTTTCTCAAACGCGGAGTTTCTCCAGCGCGGAATTTCTCCATCGCGGACTCTCTCCAACGCGGACTTTCTCCAACGCGGAGTTTCTCCAACGCGGAGTTTCTCCAACGCGCAGTTTCTCCAACGCGATTTTTCTCCAGCGCAGAGTTTCTCCAACACGGAGTTTCTCCAGCGCGGAGTTTGTCCAGCACAAAGTTTCTCCAGCGCGGAGTTTCTCCAGCGCGGACTTTCTCCAACGCGGACTTTCTCCAACGCGGAGTTTCTCCAACGCGGAGTTTCTCCAACACGGAGTTTCTCCAACACGGAGTTTCTCCAACACGGAGTTTCTCCAACACGGAGTTTCTCCAGCGCGGAGTTTCTCCAGCCCGGAGTTTCTCCAGCGCGGAGTTTATCCAACGCGGAGTTTCTCCAGCGTGGACTTTCTCCAACGCGGACATTCTCCAACGCGGACTTTCTCCAACGCGGAGTTTCTATAGCGCGGTGTGTTTCAAGCGCGGAGTTTCTCCAACGCGGAGTTTCTCCAACGCGCCGTTTCTCCAACGCGAAGTTTCTCCAACACGGAGTTTCTCCTACACGGAGTTTCTTCAGCGCGGAGTTTCTCCAGCGCGGATTGTCTCCATCGCGGAGTTTCTCCAGCGCGGAGTTTCTCAAACGCGGAGTTGCTATAGCGCGGAGTTTCTCCAGCATAGAGTTTCTCCAGAGCGGACTTTTCTCCAACGCGGAGTTTCTCCATCGCGGAGTTTGTTCGTCGCGGACTTTCTTCATCGCGGAGTTTCTCCACCGCAGAGTTTATACAACGCGGCGTTTCTCCAGCGCGGACTTTCTCCAACGCGGACCTTCTCCAACGCGGACTTTCTCCAACGCGGAGTTTCTCCAGCGCGGTGTGTTTCAAGCGCGGTGTTTCTCCAACGTGGAGCTTCTCCAACGCGCCGTTTCTCCAACGCGAAGTTTCCCCACCACGGAGTTTCTCCAGCGCGGAGTTTCTCCATCGCGGACACTCTCCAGCGCGGAGTTTCTCCAACGCGGAGTTTCTCCAACGCGGAGTTTCTCCAGCCCGGAGTTTCTCCAGCGCAGATTTTATGCAGCACGGAGTTTCTCCAGCGCGGAGTTTCTCGAACGCGGAGTTGCTCTTGCGCGGAGATTCTTCAGCGTAGAGTTTCTCCAGAGCGGAGTTTTCTCCAACGCGGAGTTTCTCCATCGCGGAGTTTGTCCGTCGCGGAGGTTCTCCATCGCGGAGTTTCTCCAGCGCGGAGTTTATACAACGCGGAGTTTCTCCAGCGCGGACTTTCCCCAGCGCGGACTTTCCCCAACGCGGACTTTCTTCAACGCGGAGTTTCTCCAACGCGGACTTTCTCCAACGCGGACTTTCTCCAACGCGGACCTTCTCCAACGCGGACTTTCTCCAACGCGGAGTTTCTCCAGCGCGGTGTGTTTCAAGCGCGTAGTTTCTCCAACGCGGAGTATCTCCAACGCGCCATTTCTTCAACGCGAAGTTTCTCCAAGGCGGAGTTTCTACATCACGGATTTTCTCCAACGCGGACTTTCTCCAACGCGGACCTTCTCCGACGCGGACTTTCTCCAACGCGGAGTTTCTCCAGCGCGGTGTGTTTCAAGCGCGGAGTTTCTCTAACGCGGAGTTTCTCCAGCGCGGAGTTTCTACACCGCGGAGTATCTCCAGCGCGGAGTTTCTCCAGTTCGGAGTTTCTCAAACGCGGAGTTTCTCCAACACGGAGTTTCTCCAGCGCGGAGTTTCTCCAGCGCGGAGTTTCTCCATCGCGGACTGTCTCCAACGCGGACTTTCTCCAACGCGGACTTTCTCCAAAGCGGAGTTTCTCCAACGCGCAGTTTCTCCAACGCGAAGTTTCTCCAGCGCGGAGTTTCTCCAGCCCGGAGTTTCTCCAGCGCAGATTTTATGCAGCACGGACTTTCTCCCGCGCGGAGTTTCTCCAACGCGGAGTTGCTCCAGCGCGGAGTTTCTTCAGCGTAGAGTTTCTCCAGAGCGGACTTTTCTCCAACGCGGAGTTTCTCCATCGCGGAGTTTGTCCGTCGCGGAGTTTCTCCATCGCGGAGTTTCTCCAGCACGGAGTTTATACAACGCGGAGTTTCTCCAGCGCGGACTTTCTCCAACGCGGACTTTCTTCAACGCGGAGTTTCTCCAACGCGGACTATCTCCAACGCGGACTTTCTCCAACGCGGACCTTCTCCAACGCGGACTTTCTCCAACGCGGAGTTTCTCCTGCGCGGTGTGTTTCAAGCGCGTAGTTTCTGCAACGCGGAGTATCTCCAACGCGCCGTTTCTTCAACGCGAAGTTTCTCCAAGGCGGAGTTTCTACAACACGGATTTTCTCCAACGCGGACTTTCTCCAACGCGGACCTTCTCCGACGCGGACTTTCTCCAACGCGGAGTTTCTCCAGCGCGGAGTTTGTCCGTCGCAGACTTTCTTCATCGCGGAGTTTATACAACGCGGAGTTTCTCCAGTGCGGACTTTCTCCAACGCGCACTTTCTTCAACGCGGAGTTTATCCAACGCGGAGAATCTCCAACGCGCCGTTTCTTCAACGCGAAGTTTCTCCAAAGCGGAGTTTCTACAACACGGAGTTTCTCCAACGCGGAGTTTCTCCAACGCGGACTTTCTCCAACGCGGAGTTTCTCCAGCGCGGTGTGTTACAAGCGCGGAGTTTCTCGAACGTGGAGTTTCTCCAACGCGCCGTTCCTTCAAAGCGAAGTTTCTCCAAGGCGGAGTTTCTCCAACGCGAAGTTTCCCCAACACGGAGTTTCTCCAACACGGAGTTTCTCCAACGCGGAGTTTATCCATCGCCGACTCTCTACAACGCGGACTTCCTCCAACGCGGACTTTCTCCAGCGTGGAGTTTCTCCAACGCGGAGTTTCTCTAACGCGCAGTTTCTCCAACGCGAAGTTTCTGCAGCGCGGAGTTTGTCCAGCACGGAGTTTCTCCAGCGCGGAGTTTCTCCAGCCCGGAGTTTCTCCAGCGCAGATTTTATGCAACACGGAATTTCGCCAGCGCGGAGTTTCTCCAACGCGGAGTTGCTCCAGCGCGGAGTTTCTCCAGCGTAGAGTTTCTCCAGAGCGAACTTTTCTCCAACGCGGAGTTTCTACATCGCGGAGTTTGTCCGTCGCGGAGTTTCTCCATCGCGGAGTTTCTCCAGCGCGGAGTTTATACAACGCAGAGTTTCTCCAGCGCGGACTTTCTCCAACGCGGACCTTCTCCAACGTGGACTTTCTCCAACGCGGAGTTTCTCCAGCGCGGATTTTCTCCAACACGGAGTTTCTCCAGCGCGGAGTTTGTCCAGGACGGAGTTTCTCCAGCGCGGAGTTCTCCAGCCCGGAGTTTCTCCAGTGCAGATTTTATGCAGCACGGAGTTTCTCCAGCGCGGACTTTCTCCAACGCGGAGTTGCTCCAGCGCGGAGTTTCTTCAGTGTAGAGTTTCTCCAGAGCGGACTTTTCTCTAACGCGGAGTTTCTCCATCGCGGAGTTTGTCCGTCGCGGAGTTTCTCCATCGCGGAGTTTCTCCAGCGCGGAGTTTATACAACGCAGAGTTTCTCCAGCGCGGACTTTCTCCAACTCGGACTTTCTTCAACGCGGAGTTTCTCCAACGCGGACTTTCTCCAACGCGGACCTTCTCCAACGCGGACTTTCTCCAACGCGGAGTTTCTCCAGCGCGGTGTGTTTCAACGCGAAGTTTCTCCAAGGCGGAGTTTCTACAACGCGGATTTTCTCCAACGCGGACTTTCTCCAACGCGGACCTTCTCCGACGCGGACTTTCTCCAACGCGGAGTTTCTCCAGCGCGGTGTGTTTCAAGCGCGGAGTTTCTCTAACGCGGAGTTTCTCCAACGCGCCGTTTCTTCAAAGCGAAGTTTCTCCAACGCGCAGTTTCTCCAACGCGAGGTTTCTCCAGCGCGGAGTTTCTATAGCGCGGTGTGTTTCAAGCGCGGAGTTTCTCCAACGCGGAGTTTCTCCAACGCGCGTTTCTCCAACGCGAAGTTTCTCCAACACGGAGTTTCTCCTACACGGAGTTTCTTCAGCGCGGAGTTTCTCCAGCGCGGATTGTCTCCATCGCGGAGTTTCTCCAGCGCGGAGTTTCTCAAACGCGGAGTTGCTATAGCGCGGAGTTTCTCCAGCATAGAGTTTCTCCAGAGCGGACTTTTCTCCAACGCGGAGTTTCTCCATCGCGGAGTTTGTTCGTCGCGGACTTTCTTCATCGCGGAGTTTCTCCACCGCAGAGTTTATACAACGCGGAGTTTCTCCAGCGCGGACTTTCTCCAACGCGGACCTTCTCCAACGCGGACTTTCTCCAACGCGGAGTTTCTCCAGCGCGGTGTGTTTCAAGCGCGGTGTTTCTCCAACGTGGAGCTTCTCCAACGCGCCGTTTCTCCAACGCGAAGTTTCCCCACCACGGAGTTTCTCCAGCGCGGAGTTTCTCCATCGCGGACACTCTCCAACGCGGACTTTCTCCAACACGGACTATCTCCAACGCGGAGTTTCTCCAACGCGGAGTTTCTCCAAAGCGCAGTTTCTCCAACGCGAAGTTTCTCCAGCGCGGAGTTTCTCCAACGCGGAGTTTCTCCAACGCGGAGTTTCTCCAGCCCGGAGTTTCTCCAGCGCAGATTTTATGCAGCACGGAGTTTCTCCAGCGCGGAGTTTCTCGAACGCGGAGTTGCTCTTGCGCGGAGTTTCTTCAGCGTAGAGTTTCTTCAGAGCGGAGTTTTCTCCAACGCGGAGTTTCTCCATCGCGGAGTTTGTCCGTCGCGGAGGTTCTCCATCGCGGAGTTTCTCCAGCGCGGAGTTTATACAACGCGGAGTTTCTCCAGCGCGGACTTTCCCCAACGCGGACTTTCTTCAACGCGGAGTTTCTCCAACGCGGACTTTCTCCAACGCGGACTTTCTCCAACGCGGACCTTCTCCAACGCGGACTTTCTCCAACGCGGAGTTTCTCCAGCGCGGTGTGTTTCAAGCGCGTAGTTTCTCCAACGCGGAGTATCTCCAACGCGCCATTTCTTCAACGCGAAGTTTCTCCAAGGCGGAGTTTCTACATCACGGATTTTCTCCAACGCGGACTTTCTCCAACGCGGACCTTCTCCGACGCGGACTTTCTCCAACGCGGAGTTTCTCCAGCGCGGTGTGTTTCAAGCGCGGAGTTTCTCTAACGCGGAGTTTCTCCAGCGCGGAGTTTCTACACCGCGGAGTATCTCCAGCGCGGAGTTTCTCCAGTTCGGAGTTTCTCAAACGCGGAGTTTCTCCAACACGGAGTTTCTCCAGCGCGGAGTTTCTCCAGCGCGGAGTTTCTCCATCGCGGACTGTCTCCAACGCGGACTTTCTCCAACGCGGACTTTCTCCAAAGCGGAGTTTCTCCAACGCGCAGTTTCTCCAACGCGAAGTTTCTCCAGCGCGGAATTGCTCCAACACGGAGTTTCTCCAGCGCGGAGTTTGTCCAGCACGGAGTTTCTCCAGCGCGGAGTTTCTCCAGCCCGGAGTTTCTCCAGCGCAGATTTTATGCAGCACGGAGTTTCTCCAGCGCGGAGTTTCTCCAACGCGGAGTTGCTCCAGCGCGGAGTTTCTTCAGCGTAGAGTTTCTCCAGAGCGGACTTTTCTCCAACGCGGAGTTTCTCCATCGCGGAGTTTGTCCGTCGCGGAGTTTCTCCATCGCGGAGTTTCTCCAGCACGGAGTTTATACAACGCGGAGTTTCTCCAGCGCGGACTTTCTCCAACGCGGACTTTCTTCAACGCGGAGTTTCTCCAACGCGGACTTTCTCCAGCGCGGACTTTCTCCAACGCGGACCTTCTCCAACGCGGACTTTCTCCAACGCGGAGTTTCTCCTGCGCGGTGTGTTTCAAGCGCGTAGTTTCTGCAACGCGGAGTATCTCCAACGCGCCGTTTCTTCAACGCGAAGTTTCTCCAAGGCGGAGTTTCTACAACACGGATTTTCTCCAACGCGGACTTTCTCCAACGCGGAGTTTGTCCAGCACGGAGTTTCTCCAGCGCGGAGTTTCTCCAGCCCGGAGTTTCTCCAGCGCAGATTTTATGCAGCACGGAATTTCGCCAGCGCGGAGTTTCTCCAACGCGGAGTTGCTCCAGCGCGGAGTTTCTCCAGCGTAGAGTTTCTCCAGAGCGAACTTTTCTCCAACGCGGAGTTTCTACATCGCGGAGTTTGTCCGTCGCGGAGTTTCTCCATCGCGGAGTTTCTCCAGCGCGGAGTTTATACAACGCAGAGTTTCTCCAGCGCGGACTTTCTCCAACGCGGACCTTCTCCAACGTGGACTTTCACCAACGCGGAGTTTCTCCAGCGCGGAGTTTCTCCAACACGGAGTTTCTCCAGCGCGGAGTTTGTCCAGGACGGAGTTTCTCCAGCGCGGAGTTCTCCAGCCCGGAGTTTCTCCAGCGCAGATTTTATGCAGCACGGAGTTTCTCCAGCGCGGACTTTCTCCAACGCGGAGTTGCTCCAGCGCGGAGTTTCTTCAGCGTAGAGTTTCTCCAGAGCGGACTTTTCTCTAACGCGGAGTTTCTCCATCGCGGAGTTTGTCCGTCGCGGAGTTTCTCCATCGCGGAGTTTCTCCAACACGGAGTTTCTCCAACACGGAGTTTCTCCAACACGGAGTTTCTCCAACACGGAGTTTCTCCAGCGCGGAGTTTCTCCAGCCCGGAGTTTCTCCAGCGCGGAGTTTATCCAACGCGGAGTTTCTCCAGCGTGGACTTTCTCCAACGCGGACATTCTCCAACGCGGACTTTCTCCAACGCGGACTTTCTCCAACGCGGAGTTTCTATAGCGCGGTGTGTTTCAAGCGCGGAGTTTCTCCAACGCGGAGTTTCTCCAACGCGCGTTTCTCCAACGCGAAGTTTCTCCAACACGGAGTTTCTCCTACACGGAGTTTCTTCAGCGCGGAGTTTCTCCAGCGCGGATTGTCTCCATCGCGGAGTTTCTCCAGCGCGGAGTTTCTCAAACGCGGAGTTGCTATAGCGCGGAGTTTCTCCAGCATAGAGTTTCTCCAGAGCGGACTTTTCTCCAACGCGGAGTTTCTCCATCGCGGAGTTTGTTCGTCGCGGACTTTCTTCATCGCGGAGTTTCTCCACCGCAGAGTTTATACAACGCGGAGTTTCTCCAGCGCGGACTTTCTCCAACGCGGACTTTCTCCAACGCGGACCTTCTCCAACGCGGACTTTCTCCAACGCGGAGTTTCTCCAGCGCGGTGTGTTTCAAGCGCGGTGTTTCTCCAACGTGGAGCTTCTCCAACGCGCCGTTTCTCCAACGCGAAGTTTCCCCACCACGGAGTTTCTCCAGCGCGGAGTTTCTCCATCGCGGACACTCTCCAACGCGGACTTTCTCCAACACGGACTATCTCCAACGCGGAGTTTCTCCAACGCGGAGTTTCTCCAAAGCGCAGTTTCTCCAACGCGAAGTTTCTCCAGCGCGGAGTTTCTCCAACGCGGAGTTTCTCCAACGCGGAGTTTCTCCAGCCCGGAGTTTCTCCAGCGCAGATTTTATGCAGCACGGAGTTTCTCCAGCGCGGAGTTTCTCGAACGCGGAGTTGCTCTTGCGCGGAGTTTCTTCAGCGTAGAGTTTCTTCAGAGCGGAGTTTTCTCCAACGCGGAGTTTCTCCATCGCGGAGTTTGTCCGTCGCGGAGGTTCTCCATCGCGGAGTTTCTCCAGCGCGGAGTTTATACAACGCGGAGTTTCTCCAGCGCGGACTTTCCCCAACGCGGACTTTCTTCAACGCGGAGTTTCTCCAACGCGGACTTTCTCCAACGCGGACTTTCTCCAACGCGGACCTTCTCCAACGCGGACTTTCTCCAACGCGGAGTTTCTCCAGCGCGGTGTGTTTCAAGCGCGTAGTTTCTCCAACGCGGAGTATCTCCAACGCGCCATTTCTTCAACGCGAAGTTTCTCCAAGGCGGAGTTTCTACATCACGGATTTTCTCCAACGCGGACTTTCTCCAACGCGGACCTTCTCCGACGCGGACTTTCTCCAACGCGGAGTTTCTCCAGCGCGGTGTGTTTCAAGCGCGGATTTCTCTAACGCGGAGTTTCTCCAGCGCGGAGTTTCTACACCGCGGAGTATCTCCAGCGCGGAGTTTCTCCAGTTCGGAGTTTCTCAAACGCGGAGTTTCTCCAACACGGAGTTTCTCCAGCGCGGAGTTTCTCCAGCGCGGAGTTTCTCCATCGCGGACTGTCTCCAACGCGGACTTTCTCCAACGCGGACTTTCTCCAAAGCGGAGTTTCTCCAACGCGCAGTTTCTCCAACGCGAAGTTTCTCCAGCGCGGAGTTGCTCCAACACGGAGTTTCTCCAGCGCGGAGTTTGTCCAGCACGGAGTTTCTCCAGCGCGGAGTTTCTCCAGCCCGGAGTTTCTCCAGCGCAGATTTTATGCAGCACGGAGTTTCTCCAGCGCGGAGTTTCTCCAACGCGGAGTTGCTCCAGCGCGGAGTTTCTTCAGCGTAGAGTTTCTCCAGAGCGGACTTTTCTCCAACGCGGAGTTTCTCCATCGCGGAGTTTCTCCAGCACGGAGTTTATACAACGCGGAGTTTCTCCAGCGCGGACTTTCTCCAACGCGGACTTTCTTCAACGCGGAGTTTCTCCAACGCGGACTTTCTCCAACGCGGACTTTCTCCAACGCGGACCTTCTCCAACGCGGACTTTCTCCAACGCGGAGTTTCTCCTGCGCGGTGTGTTTCAAGCGCGTAGTTTCTGCAACGCGGAGTATCTCCAACGCGCCGTTTCTTCAACGCGAAGTTTCTCCAAGGCGGAGTTTCTACAACACGGATTTTCTCCAACGCGGACTTTCTCCAACGCGGAGTTTGTCCAGCACGGAGTTTCTCCAGCGCGGAGTTTCTCCAGCCCGGAGTTTCTCCAGCGCAGATTTTATGCAGCACGGAATTTCGCCAGCGCGGAGTTTCTCCAACGCGGAGTTGCTCCAGCGCGGATTTTCTCCAGCGTAGAGTTTCTCCAGAGCGAACTTTTCTCCAACGCGGAGTTTCTACATCGCGGAGTTTGTCCGTCGCGGAGTTTCTCCATCGCGGAGTTTCTCCAGCGCGGAGTTTATACAACGCAGAGTTTCTCCAGCGCGGACTTTCTTCAACGCGGACCTTCTCCAACGTGGACTTTCACCAACGCGGAGTTTCTCCAGCGCGGAGTTTCTCCAACACGGAGTTTCTCCAGCGCGGAGTTTGTCCAGGACGGAGTTTCTCCAGCGCGGAGTTCTCCAGCCCGGAGTTTCTCCAGCGCAGATTTTATGCAGCACGGAGTTTCTCCAGCGCGGACTTTCTCCAACGCGGAGTTGCTCCAGCGCGGAGTTTCTTCAGCGTAGAGTTTCTCCAGAGCGGACTTTTCTCTAACGCGGAGTTTCTCCATCGCGGAGTTTGTCCGTCGCGGAGTTTCTCCATCGCGGAGTTTCTCCAGCGCGGAGTTTATACAACGCAGAGTTTCTCCAGCGCGGACTTTCTCCAACTCGGACTTTCTTCAACGCGGAGTTTCTCCAACGCGGACTTTCTCCAACGCGGAACTTCTCCGACGCGGACTTTCTCCAACGCGGAGTTTCTCCAGCGCGGTGTGTTTCAAGCGCGGAGTTTCTCTAACGCGGAGTTTCTCCAACGCGCCGTTTCTTCAAAGCGAAGTTTCTCCAACGCGCAGTTTCTCCAACGCGAGGTTTCTCCAGCGCGGAGTTTCTCCAACACGGAGTTTCTCCAGCGCGGAGTTTCTCCATCGCGGAGTTTGTCCGTCGCGGAGTTTCTCCATCGCGGAGTTTCTCCAGCGCGGAGTTTATTCAACGCGGAGTTTCTCCAACGCGGACTTTCTCCAACGCGGACTTTCTCCAACGCGGACCTTCTCCATCGCGGACTTTCTCCAACGCGGAGTTTCTCCAGCGCGGTGTGTTTCAAGCGCGGAGTTTCTCTAACGCGGAGTTTCTCCAACGCGCCGTTTCTTCAAAGCGAAGTTTCTCCAAGGCGGAGTTTCTCCAACGCGAAGTTTCCCCAACACGAAGTTTCTCCAACACGGAGTTTCTCCAGCGCGGAGTTTCTCCATCGCGGAGTTTCTCCAGTTCGGAGTTTCTCAAACGCGGAGTTTCTCCAGCGCGGAATTTCTCCATCGCGGACTCTCTCCAACGCGGACTTTCTCCAACGCGGACTTTCTCCAACGCAGAGTTTCTCCAACGCGGAGTTTCTCCAACGCGCAGTTTCTCCAACGCGATTTTTCTCCAGCGCAGAGTTTCTCCAACACGGAGTTTCTCCAGCGCAGATTTTATGCAGCACGGAGTTTCTCCAGCGCGGAGTTTCTCCACCGAGGAGTATCTCCAGACCGGAGTTTCTCCAGCGCGGAGTTTATCCAACGCGGAGTTTCTCCAGCGCGGACTTTCTCCAACGCGGACATTCTCCAACGCGGACTTTCTCCAACGCGGAGTTTCTATAGCGCGGTGTGTTTCAAGCGTGGAGTTTATCCAACGCGGAGTTTCTCCAACGCGCCGTTTCTCCAACGCGAAGTTTCTCCAACACGGAGTTTCTCCTACACGGAGTTTCTTCAGCGCGGAGTTTCTCCAGCGCGGATTGTCTCCATCGCGGAGTTTCTCCAGTTCGGAGTTTCTCAAACGCGTAGTTTCTCCAGCGCGGAGTTTCTCCATCGCGGACTATCACCAACGCGGACTTTCTCCAACGCGGACTTTGTCCAACGCGGAGTTTCTTTAAAGCGGAGTTTCTCCAACGCGCAGTTTCTCCAACGCGAAGTTTCTCTAGCGCGGAGTTTCTCCAACTCGGAGTTTCTCCAGCGCAGAGTTTCTCCAACGCGGAGTTGCTCCAGCGCGGAGTTTCTCCAGCATAGAGTTTCTCCAGAGCGGACTTTTCTCTAACGCGGATTTTTCTCCAACGCGGACTTTCCTCCAACGCGGAATTTCTCCATCGCGGAGTTTCTCCAGCGCGGAGTTTATACAACGCGGAGTTTCTCCAGCGCGGACTTTCTCAAACGCGGTGTTTCTCAAACGCGGACTTTCTCCAACGCGGACTTTCTCCAACGCGGACCTTCTCCAACGTGGACTTTCTCCAACGCGGAGTTTCTCCAGCGCGGAGTTTGTCCAGCGCGGAGTTTCTCCAACGCGAAGTATCTCCAACGCGCCGTTTCTTCAGCGCGAAGTTTCTCCAAGGCGGAGTTTCTACAACACGGATTTTCTCCAACGCGGACTTTCTCCAACGCGGACTTTCTCCAACGCGGACTTTCTCCAACGCGGACCTTCTCCAACGCGGACTTTCTCCAACGCGGAGTTTCCCCGGCGCGGTGTGTTTCAAGCGCGGAGTTTCTCTAACGCGGAGTTTTTCCAACGCGCCGTTTCTTCAAAGCGAAGTTTCTCCAAGGCGGAATTTCTCCAACACGGAGTTTCTCCAACACGGAGTTTCTCCAGCGCGGAGTTTCTCCACCGCGGAGTATCTCCAGCGCGGAGTTTCTCCAGTTCGGAGTTTCTCAAACGCGGAGTTTCTCCAACACGGAGTTTCTCCAGCGCGGAGTTTCTCCAGCGCGGAGTTTCTCCATCGCGGACTCTCTCCAACGCGGACTTTCTCCAACGCGGACTTTCTCCAACGCGGACTTTCTCCAACGCGGACTTTCTCCAAAGCGGAGTTTCTCCAACGCGGAGTTTCTCCAACGCGCAGTTTCTCCAACGCGAAGTTTCTCCAGCGTGGAGTTTCTCCAGCGCGGAGTTTCTCCAACGCGGAGTTGCTCCAGCGCGGAGTTTCTAAAGCGTAGAGTTTCTCCAGAGCGAACTTTTCTCCAACGCGGAGTTTCTACATCGCGGAGTTTGTCCGTCGCGGAGTTTCTCCATCGCGGAGATTCTCCAGCGCGGAGTTTATACAACGCGGAGTTTCTCCAGCGCCGACTTTCTCCAACGCGGACTTTCTTCAACGCGGAGTTTCTCCAACGCGGACTTTCTCCAACGCGGACTTTCTCCAACGCGGACCTTCTCCAACGCGGACTTTCTCCAACGCGGAGTTTCTCCAGCGCGGTGTGTTTCAAGCGCGGAGTTTCTCCAACGCGGAGTATCTCCAACGCGCCGTTTCTTCAACGCGAAGTTTCTCCAAGGCGCAGTTTCTACAACACGGATTTTCTCCAACGCGAACTTTCTCCAACGCGGACCTTCTCCGACGCGGTCTTTCTCCAACGCGGAGTTTCTCCAGCGCGGTGTGTTTCAAGCGCGGAGTTTCTCTAACGCGGAGTTTCTCCAACGCGCCGTTTCTTCAAAGCGAAGTTTCTCCAAGGCGGAATTTCTCCAACACGGAGTTTCTCCAACACGGAGTTTCTCCAGCGCGGAGTTTCTCCACCGCGGAGTATCTCCAGCGCGGAGTTTCTCCAGCGCGGGTTGTCCCCATCGCGGAGTTTCTCCAGTTCGGAGTTTCTCAAACGCGTAGTTTCTCCAGCGCGGAGTTTCTCCATCGCGGACTCTCACCAACCCGGACTTTCTCCAACGCGGACTTTCTCCAACGCAGAGTTTCTCCAACGCGCAGTTTCTCCAACGCGAAGTTTCTCCAGCGCGGAGTTTCTCCAACGCGGAGTTTCTCCAGCGCGGAGTTTGTCCAGCACGGAGTTTCTCCAGCGCGGAGTTTCTCCAGCCCGGAGTTTCTCCAGCGCAGATTTTATGCAGAACGGAATTTCGCCAGCGCGGAGTTTCTCCAACGCGGAGTTGCTCCAGCGCGGAGTTTCTCCAGCGTAGAGTTTCTCCAGAGCGAACTTTTCTCCAACGCGGAGTTTCTGCATCGCGGAGTTTGTCCGTCGCGGAGTTTCTCCATCGCGGAGTTTCTCCAGCGCGGAGTTTCTCAAACGCGGACTTTCTCCAACGCGGACCTTCTCCAACGCGGACTTTCTCCAACGCGGAGTTTCTCCAGTGCGGTGTGTTTCAAGCGCGGAGTTTCTCCAACGCGGAGTATCTCCAACGCGCCGTTTCTTCAACGCGAAGTTTCTCCAAGGCGGAGTTTCTACAACACGGATTTTCTCCAACGCGGACTTTCACCAACGCGGATTTTCTCCGACGCGGACTTTCTCCAACGCGGAGTTTCTAAAGCGCGGTGTGTTTCAAGCGCGGAGTTTCTCTAACGCGGAGTTTCTCCAGCGCGGAGTTTCTCCACCGCGGAGTTTCTCCAACACGGAGTTTCTCCAGCGCGGAGTTTCTCCAGCGCGGAGTTTCTCCACCGCGGAGTTTCTCCAACACGGAGTTTCTCCAGCGCGGAGTTTCTCCAGCGCGGAGTTTCTCCATCGCGGACTGTCTCCAACGCGGACTTTCTCCAAAGCGGAGTTTCTCCAACGCGCAGTTTCTCCAACGCGAAGTTTCTCCAGCGCGGAGTTGCTCCAACACGGAGTTTCTCCAGCGCGGAGTTTGTCCAGCACGGAGTTTCTCCAGCGCGGAGTTTCTCCAGCCCGGAGTTTCTCCAGCGCAGATTTTATGCAGCACGGAGTTTCTCCAGCGCGGAGTTTCTCCAACGCGGAGTTGCTTCAGCGCGGAGTTTCTTCAGCGTAGAGTTTCTCCAGAGCGGACTTTTCTCCAACGCGGAGTTTTTCCATCGCGGAGTTTGTCCGTCGCGGAGTTTCTCCATCGCGGAGTTTCTCCAGCGCGGAGTTTATACAACGCGGAGTTTCTCCAGCGCGGACTTTCTCCAACGCGGACTTTCTTCAACGCGGAGTTTCTCCAACGCGGACTTTCTCCAACGCGGACTTTCTCCAACGCGGACCTTCTCCAACGCGGACTTTCTCCAACGCGGAGTTTCTCCAGCGCGGTGTGTTTCAAGTGCGGAGTTTCTCCAACGCGGAGAATCTCCAACGCTCCGTTTCTTCAACGCGAAGTTTCTCCAAAGCGGAGTTTCTACAACAGGGAGTTTCTCCAACGCGGAGTTTTTCCAACGCGGACCTTCTCCGACGCGGACTTTATCCAACGCGGAGTTTCTCCAGCGCGGTGTGTTTCAAGCGCGGAGTTTCTCGAACGCGGAGTTTCTCCAGCGCGGAGTGTCTCCATCGCGGAGTTTCTCCAGTTCAGAGTTTCTCAAACGCGGAGTTTCTCCAGCGCGGAGTTTCTCCATCGCGGACTTTCTTCAACGCGGTGTTTCTCAAACGCGGACTTTCTCCAACGCGGACTTTCTCCAACGCGGACCTTCTCCAACTTGGACTTTCTCCAACGCGGAGTTTCTTCAGCGCGGAGTTTCTCCAACACGGAGTTTCTCCAGCGCGAAGTTTGTCCAGCACGGAGTTTCTCCAGCGCGGAGTTCTCCAGCCCGGAGTTTCTCCAGCGCAGATTTTATGCAGCACGGAGTTTCTCCAGCGCGGAGTTTTTCCAATGCGGAGTTGCTCCAGCGCGGAGTTTCTTCAGCGCGGAGTTTATACAACGCGGAGTTTCTCCAGCGCGGACTTTCTCAAACGCGGACTTTCTTCAACGCGGAGTTTCTCCAACGCGGACTTTCTCCAACGCGGACTTTCTCCAACGCGGACCTTCTCCAACGCGGACTTTCTCCAACGCGGAGTTTCTCCAGCGCGGTGTGTTTCAAGCGCGGAGTTTCTCCAACGCGGAGTATCTCCAAAGCGCCGTTTCTTCAACGCGAAGTTTCTCCAAGGCGGAGTTTCTACAACACGGATTTTCTCCAACGCGGACTTTCTCCAACGCGGACCTTCTCCGACGAGGACTTTCTCCAACGCGGAGTTTCTCCAGCGCGGTGTGTTTCAAGCGCGGAGTTTCTCTAACGCGGAGTTTCTCCAACGCGCCGTTTCTTCAAAGCGAAGTTTCTCCAACGCGCAGTTTCTCCAACGCGAGGTTTCTCCAGCGCGGAGTATCTCCAACACGGAGTTTCTCAAGCGCGGAGTTTCTCCATCGCGGAGTTTGTCCGTCGCGGAGTTTCTCCATCGCTGAGTTTCTCCAGCGCGGAGTTTATACAACGCGGAGTTTCTCCAACGCGGACTTTCTCCAACGCGGACTTTCTCCAACGCGGACCTTCTCCATCGCGGACTTTCTCCAACGCGGAGTTTCCCCGGGGCGGTGTTTCAAGCGCGGAGTTTCTCTAACGCGGAGTTTCTCCAACGCGCCGTTTCTTCAAAGCGAAGTTTCTCCAAGGCGGAGTTTCTCCAACGCGAAGTTTCCCCAACACGAAGTTTCTCCAACACGGAGTTTCTCCAGCGCGGAGTTTCTCCATCGCGGAGTTTCTCCAGTTCGGAGTTTCTCAAACGCGGAGTTTCTCCAGCGCGGAATTCCTCCATCGCGGACTCTCTCCAACGCGGACTTTCTCCAACGCGGACTTTCTCCAACGCGGAGTTTCTCCAACGCGGAGTTTCTCCAACGCGCAGTTTCTCCAACGCGATTTTTCTCCAGCGCAGAGTTTCTCCAACACGGAGTTTCTCCAGCGTGGAGTTTGTCCAGCACGGAGTTTCTCCTGCGCGGAGTTTCTCCAGTCCGGAGTTTCTCCAGCGCAGATTTTATGCAGCACGGAGTTTCTCCAGCGCGGAGTTTCTCCACCGAAGAGTATCTCCAGCGCGGAGTTTCTCCAGTTCGGAGTTTCTCAAACGCGGAGTTTCTCCAGCGCGGAGTTTCTCCAGCGCGGAGTTTCTCCAGCGCGGACTTTCTCCAACGCGGACTTTCTCCAACGCGGAGTTTCTCCAACACGGAGTTTCTCCAACACGGAGTTTCTCCAACACGGAGTTTCTCCAACACGGAGTTTCTCCAGCGCGGAGTTTCTCCAGCCCGGAGTTTCTCCAGCGCGGAGTTTATCCAACGCGGAGTTTCTCCAGCGCGGACTTTCTCCAACGCGGACATTCTCCAACGCGGACTTTCTCCAACGCGGAGTTTCTCCAGCGCGGTGTGTTTCAAGCACGGAGTTTCTCCAACGCGGAGTTTCTCCAACGCGCCGTTTCTCCAACGCGAAGTTTCTCCAACACGGAGTTTCTCCTACACGGAGTTTCTTCAGCGCGGAGTTTCTCCAGCGCGGATTGTCTCCATCGCGGAGTTTCTCCAGTTCGGAGTTTCTCAAACGCGTAGTTTCTCCAGCGCGGAATGTCTCCATCCGGAGTTTCTCCAGTTCGGAGTTTCTCAAACGCGTAGTTTCTCCAGCGCGGAGTTTCTCCATCGCCGACTCTCACCAACGCGGACTTTCTCCAACGCGAAGTTTCTCTAGCGCGGAGTTTCTCCAACTCGGAGTTTCTCCAGCGCAAAGTTTCTCCAACGCGGAGTTGCTCCAGCGCGGAGTTTCTCCAGCATAGAGTTTCTCCAGAGCGGACTTTTCTCTAACGCGGATTTTTCTCCAACGCGGACTTTCCTCCAACGCGGAATTTCTCCATCGCGGAGTTTGTCCGTCGAGGAGTTTCTCCATCGCGGAGTTTCTCCAGCGCGGAGTTTATACAACGCGGAGTTTCTCCAGCGCGGACTTTCTCAAACGCGGACTTTCTTCAACGCGGTGTTTCTCAAAAGCGGACTTTCTCCAACGCGGACTTTCTCCAACGCGGACCTTCTCCAACGTGGACTTTCTCCAACGCGGAGTTTCTCCAGCGCGGAGTTTCTCCAACACGGAGTTTCTCCAGCGCGGAGTTTGTCCAGCACGGAGTTTCTCCAGCGCGGAGTTCTCCAGCCCGGAGTTTCTCCAGCGCAGATTTTATGCAGCACGGAGTTTCTCCAGCGCGGAGTTTCTCCAACGCGGAGTTGCTCCAGCGCGGAGTTTCTTCAGCGTAGAGTTTCTCCAGAGCGGACTTTTCTCCAACGCGGAGTTTCTCCATCGGGGAGTTTGTCCGTCGCGGAGTTTCTCCATCGCGGAGTTTCTCCAGCGCGGAGTTTATACAACGCAGAGTTTCTCCAGCGCGGACTTTCTCCAACTCGGACTTTCTCCAAAGCGGAGTTTCTCCAACGCGCAGTTTCTCCAACGCGCAGTTTCTCCAACGCGATTTTTCTCCAGCGCGGAGTTTCTCCAACACGGAGTTTCTCCAGCGCGGAGTTTGTCCAGCACGGAGTTTCTCCTGCGCGGAGTTTCTCCAGTCCGGAGTTTCTCCAGCGCAGATTTTATGCAGCACGGAGTTTCTCCAGTTCGGAGTTTCTCAAACGCGGAGTTTCTCCAGCGCGGAGTTTCTCCAGCGCGGACTTTCTCCAACGCGGACTTTCTCCAACGCGGAGATTCTCCAACGCGAAGTTTCTCCAACACGGAGTTTCTCCAACACGGAGTTTCTCCAACACAGAGTTTCTCCAGCGCGGAGTTTCTCCAGCCCGGAGTTTCTCCAGCGCGGAGTTTATCCAACGCGGAGTTTCTCCAGCGCGGAGTTTCTCCAACACAGAGTTTCTCCAGCGCGGAGTTTCTCCAGCCCGGAGTTTCTCCAGCGCGGAGTTTATCCAACGCGGAGTTTCTCCAGCGCGGACTTTCTCCAACGCGGACATTCTCCAACGCGGACTTTCTCCAACGCGGACTTTCTCCAGCGCGGTGTGTTTCAAGCGCGGAGTTTCTCCAACGGGGAGCTTCTCCAACGCGCCGTTTCTCCAACGCGAAGTTTCCCGAACACGCAGTTTCTCCAGCGCGGAGTGTCTCCATCGCGGAGTTTCTCCAGCGCGGAGTTTCTCCATCGCGGAGTTTCTCCAGTTCGGAGTTTCTCAAACGCGGAGTTTCTCCAATGCGCAGTTTCTCCAACGCGAAGTTTCTCCAGCGCGGAGTTTCTCCAACACGGAGTTTCACCAGCGCGGAGTTTGTCCAGCACGGAGTTTCTCCAGCGCGGAGTTTCTCCAGCCCGGAGTTTCTCCAGCGCAGATTTTATGCAGCACGGAGTTTCTCCAGCGCGGAGTTTCTCCAACGCGGAGTTGCTATAGCGCGGAGTTTCTCCAGCGTAGAGTTTCTCCAGAGCGGACTTTTCTCCAACGCGGAGTTTCTCCATCGCGGAGTTTGTTCGTCGCGGACTTTCTTCATCGCGGAGTTTCTCCACCGCTGAGTTTATACAACGCGGAGTTTCTCCAACGCGGACTTTCTCCAACACGGAGTTTCTCCAGCGCGGTGTGTTTCAAGCGCGGTGTTTCTCCAACGAGGAGCTTCTCCAACGCGCCGCTTCTCCAACGCGAAGTTTCCCCACCACGGAGTTTCTCCAGCGCGGAGTTTCTCCATCGCGGACACTCTCCAACGCGGACTTTCTCCAACGCGGACTTTCTCCAACGTGGAGTTTCTTCAACGCGCAGTTTCTCCAACGCGAAGTTTCTCCAGCGCGGAGATTCTCCAACACGGAGTTTCTCCAGCCCGGAGTTTCTCCAGCGCAGATTTTGTGCAGCACGGAGTTTCTCCAGCGCGGAGTTTCTCGAACGCGGAGTTGCTCTAGCGCGGAGTTTCTTCAGCGTAGAGCTTTCTTCATCGCGGAGTTTATACAATGCGGAGTTTCTCCAGTGCGGACTTTCTCCAACGCGCACTTTCTTCAACGCGGAGTTTCTCCAACGCGGACTTTCTCCAACGCGGACTTTCTCCAACGCGGAGTTTCTCCAGCGCGGTGTGTTTCAAGCGCGGAGTTTCTCCAACGCGGAGTTTCTCCAGCGCGGAGTTTCTCCAACACGGAGTTTCTCCAGCGCGGACTTTGTCCAGCACGGAGTTTCTCCAGCGCGGAGTTCTCCAGCCCGGAGTTTCTCCAGCGCAGATTTTATGCAGCACGGAGTTTCTCCAGCGCGGAGTTTCTCCACCGAGGAGTTTCTCCATCGCGGACTCTCTCCAACGCGGACTTTCTCCAACGCGGACTTTCTCCAACGCGGACTTTCTCCAAAGCGGAGTTTCTCCAACGCGGAGTTTCTCCAACGCGCAGTTTCTCCAACGCGAAGTTTCTCCAGCGCGGAGTTGCTCCAACACGGAGTTTCTACAGCGCGGAGTTTGTCCAGCACGAAGTTTCTCCAGCGCGGAGTTTCTCCAGCCCGGAGTTTCTCCAGCGCAGATTTTATGCAGCACGGAGTTTCTCCAGCGCGGAGTTTCTCCAACGCGGAGTTGCTCCAGCGCGGAGTTTCTAAAGCGTAGAGTTTCTCCAGAGCGAACTTTTCTCCAACGCGGAGTTTCTACATCGCGGAGTTTGTCCGTCGCGGAGTTTCTCCATCGCGGAGATTCTCCAGCGCGGAGTTTATACAACGCGGAGTTTCTCCAGTGCGGACTTTCTCAAACGCGGACTTTCTTCAACGCGGAGTTTCTCCAACGCGGACTTTCTCCAACGCGGACTTTCTCCAACGCGGACCTTCTCCAACGCGGACTTTCTCCAACGCGTAGTTTCTCCAGCGCGGTGTGTTTCAAGCGCGGAGTTTCTCCAACGCGGAGTATCTCCAACGCGCCGTTTCTTCAACGCGAAGTTTCTCCAAGGCGGAGTTTCTACAACACGGATTTTCTCCAACGCGGACTTTCTCCAACGCGGACCTTCTCCGACGCGGACTTTCTCCAACGCGGAGTTTCTCCAGTGCGGTGTGTTTCAAGCGCGGAGTTTCTCTAACGCGGAGTTTCTCCAACGCGCCGTTTCTTCAAAGCGAAGTTTCTCCAAAGCGCAGTTTCTCCAACGCGAGGTTTCTCCAGCGCGGAGTATCTCCAACACGGAGTTTCTCAAGCGCGGAGTTTCTCCATCGCGGAGTTTGTCCTTCGCGGAGTTTCTCCATCGCGGAGTTTCTCCAGCGCGGAGTTTATACAACGCGGAGTTTCTCCAACGCGGACTTTCTCCAACGCGGACTTTCTCCAACGCGGACTTTCTCCAACGCGGACCTTCTCCATCGCGGACTTTCTCCAACGCGGAGTTTCTCCAGCGCGGTGTGTTTCAAGCGCGGAGTTTCTCCAACGCGCCGTTTCTTCAAAGCGAAGTTTCTCCAAGGCGGAGTTTCTCCAACGCGAAGTTTCCTCAACACGAAGTTTCTCCAACACGGAGTTTCTCCAGCGGGGAGTTTCTCCATCGCGGAGTTTCTCCAGTTCGGAGTTTCTCAAACGCGGAGTTTCTCCAGCGCGGAATTTCTCCATCGCGGACTCTCTCCAACGCGGACTTTCTCCAACGCGGACTTTCTCCAACGCGGAGTTTCTCCAACGCGGAGTTTCTCCAACGCGCAGTTTCTCCAACGCGATTTTTCTCCAGCGCAGAGTTTCTCCAACACGGAGTTTCTCCAGCGTGGAGTTTGTCCAGCACGGAGTTTCTCCTGCGCGGAGTTTCTCCAGTCCGGAGTTTCTCCAGCGCAGATTTTATGCAGCACGGAGTTTCTCCAGCGCGGAGTTTCTCCACCGAGGAGTATCTCCAGCGCGGAGTTTCTCCAGTTCGGAGTTTCTCAAACGCGGAGTTTCTCCAGCGCGGAGTTTCTCCAGCGCGGAGTTTCTCCAGCGCGGACTTTCTCCAACGCGGACTTTCTCCAACGCGGAGTTTCTCCAACACGGAGTTTCTCCAACACGGAGTTTCTCCAACACGGAGTTTCTCCAACACGGAGTTTCTCCAACACGGAGTTTCTCCAGCGCGGAGTTTCTCCAGCCCGGAGTTTCTCCAGCGCGGAGTTTATCCAACGCGGAGTTTCTCCAGCGCGGACTTTCTCCAACGCGGACATTCTCCAACGCGGACTTTCTCCAACGCGGAGTTTCTCCAGCGTGGTGTGTTTCAAGCGCGGAGTTTCTCCAACGCGGAGTTTCTCCAACGCGCCGTTTCTCCAACGCGAAGTTTCTCCAACACGGAGTTTCTCCTACACGGAGTTTCTTCAGCGCGGAGTTTCTCCAGCGCGGATTGTCTCCATCGCGGAGTTTCTCCAGTTCGGAGTTTCTCAAATGCGTAGTTTCTCCAGCGCGGAATGTCTCCATCGCGGAGTTTCTCCAGTTCGGAGTTTCTCAAACGCGTAGTTTCTCCAGCGCGGAGTTTCTCCATCACCGACTCTCACCAACGCGGACTTTCTCCAACGCGGACTTTGTCCAACGCGGAGTTTCTTCAAAGCGGAGTTTCTCCAACGCGCAGTTTCTCCAACGCGAAGTTTCTCTAGCGCGGAGTTTCTCCAACTCGGAGTTTCTCCAGCGCAAAGTTTCTCCAACGCGGAGTTGCTCCAGCGCGGAGTTTCTCCAGCATAGAGTTTCTCCAGAGCGGACTTTTCTCTAACGCGGATTTTTCTCCAACGCGGACTTTCCTCCAACGCGGAATTTCTCCATCGCGGAGTTTGTCCGTCGAGGAGTTTCTCCATCGCGGAGTTTCTCCAGCGCGGAGTTTATACAACGCGGAGTTTCTCCAGCGCGGACTTTCTCAAACGCGGACTTTCTTCAACGCGGTGTTTCTCAAAAGCGGACTTTCTCCAACGCGGACTTTCTCTAACGCGGACCTTCTCCAACGTGGACTTTCTCCAACGCGGAGTTTCTCCAGCGCGGAGTTTCTCCAACACGGAGTTTCTCCAGCGCGGAGTTTGTCCAGCACGGAGTTTCTCCAGCGCGGAGTTCTCCAGCCCGGAGTTTCTCCAGCGCAGAATTTATGCAGCACGGAGTTTCTCCAGCGCGGAGTTTCTCCAACGCGGAGTTGCTCCAGCGCGGAGTTTCTTCAGCGTAGAGTTTCTCCAGAGCAGACTTTTCTCCAACGCGGAGTTTCTCCATCGGGGAGTTTGTCCGTCGCGGAGTTTCTCCATCGCGGAGTTTCTCCAGCGCGGAGTTTATACAACGCAGAGTTTCTCCAGCGCGGACTTTCTCCAACTCGGACTTTCTCCAAAGCGGAGTTTCTCCAACGCGCAGTTTCTCCAACGCGCAGTTTCTCCAACGCGATTTTTCTCCAGCGCGGAGTTTCTCCAACACGGAGTTTCTCCAGCGCGGAGTTTGTCCAGCACGGAGTTTCTCCTGCGCGGAGTTTCTCCAGTCCGGAGTTTCTCAAGCGCAGATTTTATGCAGCACGGAGTATCTCCAGTGCGGAGTTTCTCCACCGAGGAGTATCTCCAGCGCGGAGTTTCTCCAGTTCGGAGTTTCTCAAACGCGGAGTTTCTCCAGCGCGGAGTTTCTCCAGCGCGGACTTTCTCCAACGCGGAGATTCTCCAACGCGAAGTTTCTCCAACACGGAGTTTCTCCAACACGGAGTTTCTCCAACACGGAGTTTCTCCAACACAGAGTTTCTCCAGCGCGGAGTTTCTCCAGCCCGGAGTTTCTCCAGCGCGGAGTTTATCCAACGCGTTGTTTCTCCAGCGCGGAGTTTCTCCAACACAGAGTTTCTCCAGCGCGGAGTTTCTCCAGCCCGGAGTTTCTCCAGCGCGGAGTTTATCCAACGCGGAGTTTCTCCAGCGCGGACTTTCTCCAACGCGGACATTCTCCAACGCGGACTTTCTCCAACGCGGAGTTTCTCCAGCGCGGTGTGTTTCAAGCGCGGAGTTTCTCCAACGGGGAGCTTCTCCAACGCGCCGTTTCTCCAACGCGAAGTTTCCCGAACACGCAGTTTCTCCTGCGCGGAGTGTCTCCATCGCGGAGTTTCTCCAGCGCGGAGTTTCTCCATCGCGGAGTTTCTCCAGTTCGGAGTTTCTCAAACGCGGAGTTTCTCCAACGCGCAGTTTCTCCAGCGCGGAGTTTCTCCAACACGGAGTTTCACCAGCGCGGAGTTTGTCCAGCGCGGAGTTTCTCCAGCCCGGAGTTTCTCCAGCGCAGATTTTATGCAGCACGGAGTTTCTCCAGCGCGGAGTTTCTCCAACGCGGAGTTGCTATAGCGCGGAGTTTCTCCAGCGTAGAGTTTCTCCAGAGCGGACTTTTCTCCAACGCGGAGTTTCTCCATCGCGGAATTTGTTCGTCGCGGACTTTCTTCATCGCGGAGTTTCTCCACCGCTGAGTTTATACAACGCGGAGTTTCTCCAACGCGGACTTTCTCCAACGCGGAGTTTCTCCAGCGCGGTGTGTTTCAAGCGCGGTGTTTCTCCAACGAGGAGCTTCTCCAACGCGCCGCTTCTCCAACGCGAAGTTTCCCCACCACGGAGTTTCTCCAGCGCGGAGTTTCTCCATCGCGGACACTCTCCAACGCGGACTTTCTCCAACACGGACTTTCTCCAACGCGGACTTTCTCCAACGCGGAGTTTCTCCAACGTGGAGTTTCTTCAACGCGCAGTTTCTCCAACGCGAAGTTTCTCCAGCGCGGAGATTCTCCAACACGGAGTTTCTCCAGCCCGGAGTTTCTCCAGCGCAGATTTTGTGCAGCACGGAGTTTCTCCAGCGGGGAGTTTCTCGAACGCGGAGTTGCTCTAGCGCGGAGTTTCTTCAGCGTAGAGCTTTCTTCATCGCGGAGTTTATACAACGCGGAGTTTCTCCAGTGCGGACTTTCTCCAACGCGCACTTTCTTCAACGCGGAGTTTCTCCAACGCGGACTTTCTCCAACGCGGAACTTCTCCAACGCGGACTTTCTCCAACGCGGAGTTTCTCCAGCGCGGTGTGTTTCAAGTGCGGAGTTTTTCCAACGCGGAGTTTCTCCAGCGCGGAGTTTCTCCAACACGGAGTTTCTCCAGCGCGGACTTTGTCCAGCACGGAGTTTCTCCAGCGCGGAGTTCTCCAGCCCGGAGTTTCTCCAGCGCAGATTTTATGCAGCACGGAGTTTCTCCAGCGCGGAGTTTCTCCAACGCGGAGTTGCTCCAGCGCGGAGTTTCTTCAGCGTAGAGTTTCTCCAGAGCGGACTTTTCTCCAACGCGGAGTTTCTCCATCGCGGAGTTTGTCCGTCGCGGAGTTTCTCCATCGCGGAGTTTCTCCAGCGCGGAGTTTATACAACGCAGAGTTTCTCCAGCGCGGACTTTCTCCAACTCGGACTTTCTTCAACGCGGACTTTCTCCAACGCGGACTTTCTCCAACGCGGACCTTCTCCAACGCGGACTTTCTCCAACGCGGAGTTTCTCCAGCGCGGTGTGTTTCAAGCGCGTAGTTTCTCCAACGCGGAGTATCTCCAACGCGCCGTTTCTTCAACGCGAAGTTTCTCCAAGGCGGAGTTTCTACAACACAAATTTTCTCCAACGCGGAGTTTCTCCAGCGCGGAGTTTCTCCAACACGGAGTTTCTCCAGCGCGGAGTTTGTCCAGCACGGAGTTTCTCCAGCGCGGAGTTTCTCCAGCCCGGAGTTTCTCCAGCGCAGATTTTATGCAGCACGGAGTTTCTCCAGCGCGGAGTTTCTCCAACGCGGAGTTGCTTCAGCGCGGAGTTTCTTCAGCGTAGAGTTTCTCCAGAGCGGACTTTTCTCCAACGCGGAGTTTTTCCATCGCGGAGTTTGTCCGTCGCGGAGTTTCTCCATCGCGGAGTTTCTCCAGCGCGGAGTTTATACAACGCGGAGTTTCTCCAGCGCGGACTTTCTCCAACGCGGACTTTCTTCAACGCGGAGTTTCTCCAACGCGGACTTTCTCCAACGCGGACATTCTCCAAAGCGGACTTTCTCCAACGCGGAGTTTCTCCAGCGCGGTGTGTTTCAAGCGCGGAGTTTCTCCAACGCGGAGTTTCTCCAACGCGCCGTTTCTCCAACGCGAAGTTTCTCCAACACGGAGTTTCTCCTACACGGAGTTTCTTCAGCGCGGAGTTTCTCCAGCGCGGATTGTCTCCATCGCGGAGTTTCTCCAGTTCGGAGTTTCTCAAATGCGTAGTTTCTCCAGCGCGGAATGTCTCCATCGCGGAGTTTCTCCAGTTCGGAGTTTCTCAAACGCGTAGTTTCTCCAGCGCGGAGTTTCTCCATCACCGACTCTCACCAACGCGGACTTTCTCCAACGCGGACTTTGTCCAACGCGGAGTTTCTTCAAAGCGGAGTTTCTCCAACGCGCAGTTTCTCCAACGCGAAGTTTCTCTAGCGCGGAGTTTCTCCAACTCGGAGTTTCTCCAGCGCAAAGTTTCTCCAACGCGGAGTTGCTCCAGCGCGGAGTTTCTCCAGCATAGAGTTTCTCCAGAGCGGACTTTTCTCTAACGCGGATTTTTCTCCAACGCGGACTTTCCTCCAACGCGGAATTTCTCCATCGCGGAGTTTGTCCGTCGAGGAGTTTCTCCATCGCGGAGTTTCTCCAGCGCGGAGTTTATACAACGCGGAGTTTCTCCAGCGCGGACTTTCTCAAACGCGGACTTTCTTCAACGCGGTGTTTCTCAAAAGCGGACTTTCTCCAACGCGGACTTTCTCTAACGCGGACCTTCTCCAACGTGGACTTTCTCCAACGCGGAGTTTCTCCAGCGCGGAGTTTCTCCAACACGGAGTTTCTCCAGCGCGGAGTTTGTCCAGCACGGAGTTTCTCCAGCGCGGAGTTCTCCAGCCCGGAGTTTCTCCAGCGCAGAATTTATGCAGCACGGAGTTTCTCCAGCGCGGAGTTTCTCCAACGCGGAGTTGCTCCAGCGCGGAGTTTCTTCAGCGTAGAGTTTCTCCAGAGCAGACTTTTCTCCAACGCGGAGTTTCTCCATCGGGGAGTTTGTCCGTCGCGGAGTTTCTCCATCGCGGAGTTTCTCCAGCGCGGAGTTTATACAACGCAGAGTTTCTCCAGCGCGGACTTTCTCCAACTCGGACTTTCTCCAAAGCGGAGTTTCTCCAACGCGCAGTTTCTCCAACGCGCAGTTTCTCCAACGCGATTTTTCTCCAGCGCGGAGTTTCTCCAACACGGAGTTTCTCCAGCGCGGAGTTTGTCCAGCACGGAGTTTCTCCTGCGCGGAGTTTCTCCAGTCCGGAGTTTCTCAAGCGCAGATTTTATGCAGCACGGAGTATCTCCAGTGCGGAGTTTCTCCACCGAGGAGTATCTCCAGCGCGGAGTTTCTCCAGTTCGGAGTTTCTCAAACGCGGAGTTTCTCCAGCGCGGAGTTTCTCCAGCGCGGACTTTCTCCAACGCGGAGATTCTCCAACGCGAAGTTTCTCCAACACGGAGTTTCTCCAACACGGAGTTTCTCCAACACGGAGTTTCTCCAACACAGAGTTTCTCCAGCGCGGAGTTTCTCCAGCCCGGAGTTTCTCCAGCGCGGAGTTTATCCAACGCGTTGTTTCTCCAGCGCGGAGTTTCTCCAACACAGAGTTTCTCCAGCGCGGAGTTTCTCCAGCCCGGAGTTTCTCCAGCGCGGAGTTTATCCAACGCGGAGTTTCTCCAGCGCGGACTTTCTCCAACGCGGACATTCTCCAACGCGGACTTTCTCCAACGCGGAGTTTCTCCAGCGCGGTGTGTTTCAAGCGCGGAGTTTCTCCAACGGGGAGCTTCTCCAACGCGCCGTTTCTCCAACGCGAAGTTTCCCGAACACGCAGTTTCTCCTGCGCGGAGTGTCTCCATCGCGGAGTTTCTCCAGCGCGGAGTTTCTCCATCGCGGAGTTTCTCCAGTTCGGAGTTTCTCAAACGCGGAGTTTCTCCAACGCGCAGTTTCTCCAGCGCGGAGTTTCTCCAACACGGAGTTTCACCAGCGCGGAGTTTGTCCAGCGCGGAGTTTCTCCAGCCCGGAGTTTCTCCAGCGCAGATTTTATGCAGCACGGAGTTTCTCCAGCGCGGAGTTTCTCCAACGCGGAGTTGCTATAGCGCGGAGTTTCTCCAGCGTAGAATTTCTCCAGAGCGGACTTTTCTCCAACGCGGAGTTTCTCCATCGCGGAATTTGTTCGTCGCGGACTTTCTTCATCGCGGAGTTTCTCCACCGCTGAGTTTATACAACGCGGAGTTTCTCCAACGCGGACTTTCTCCAACGCGGAGTTTCTCCAGCGCGGTGTGTTTCAAGCGCGGTGTTTCTCCAACGAGGAGCTTCTCCAACGCGCCGCTTCTCCAACGCGAAGTTTCCCCACCACGGAGTTTCTCCAGCGCGGAGTTTCTCCATCGCGGACACTCTCCAACGCGGACTTTCTCCAACACGGACTTTCTCCAACGCGGACTTTCTCCAACGCGGAGTTTCTCCAACGTGGAGTTTCTTCAACGCGCAGTTTCTCCAACGCGAAGTTTCTCCAGCGCGGAGATTCTCCAACACGGAGTTTCTCCAGCCCGGAGTTTCTCCAGCGCAGATTTTGTGCAGCACGGAGTTTCTCCAGCGGGGAGTTTCTCGAACGCGGAGTTGCTCTAGCGCGGAGTTTCTTCAGCGTAGAGCTTTCTTCATCGCGGAGTTTATACAACGCGGAGTTTCTCCAGTGCGGACTTTCTCCAACGCGCACTTTCTTCAACGCGGAGTTTCTCCAACGCGGACTTTCTCCAACGCGGACCTTCTCCAACGCGGACTTTCTCCAACGCGGAGTTTCTCCAGCGCGGTTTGTTTCAAGTGCGGAGTTTTTCCAACGCGGAGAATCCAACGCGCCGTTTCTTCAACGCGAAGTTTCTCCAAAGCGGAGTTTCTACAACACGGAGTTTCTCCAACGTGGAGTTTCTCCAACGCGGACCTTCTCCGACGCGGACTTTCTCCAACGCGGAGTTTCTCCAGCGCGGTGTGTTTCAAGCGCGGAGTTTCTCCAACGCGGAGTTTCTCCAGCGCGGAGTTTCTCCAACACGGAGTTTCTCCAGCGCGGACTTTGTCCAGCACGGAGTTTCTCCAGCGCGGAGTTCTCCAGCCCGGAGTTTCTCCAGCGCAGATTTTATGCAGCACGGAGTTTCTCCAGCGCGGAGTTTCTCCAACGCGGAGTTGCTCCAGCGCGGAGTTTCTTCAGCGTAGAGTTTCTCCAGAGCGGACTTTTCTCCAACGCGGAGTTTCTCCATCGCGGAGTTTGTCCGTCGCGGAGTTTCTCCATCGCGGAGTTTCTCCAGCGCGGAGTTTATACAACGCAGAGTTTCTCCAGCGCGGACTTTCTCCAACTCGGACTTTCTTCAACGCGGACTTTCTCCAACGCGGACTTTCTCCAACGCGGACCTTCTCCAACGCGGACTTTCTCCAACGCGGAGTTTCTCCAGCGCGGTGTGTTTCAAGCGCGTAGTTTCTCCAACGCGGAGTATCTCCAACGCGCCGTTTCTTCAACGCGAAGTTTCTCCAAGGCGGAGTTTCTACAACACAAATTTTCTCCAACGCGGAGTTTCTCCAGCGCGGAGTTTCTCCAACACGGAGTTTCTCCAGCGCGGAGTTTGTCCAGCACGGAGTTTCTCCAGCGCGGAGTTTCTCCAGCCCGGAGTTTCTCCAGCGCAGATTTTATGCAGCACGGAGTTTCTCCAGCGCGGAGTTTCTCCAACGCGGAGTTGCTTCAGCGCGGAGTTTCTTCAGCGTAGAGTTTCTCCAGAGCGGACTTTTCTCCAACGCGGAGTTTTTCCATCGCGGAGTTTGTCCGTCGCGGAGTTTCTCCATCGCGGAGTTTCTCCAGCGCGGAGTTTATACAACGCGGAGTTTCTCCAGCGCGGACTTTCTCCAACGCGGACTTTCTTCAACGCGGAGTTTCTCCAACGCGGACTTTCTCCAACGCGGACTTTCTCCAACGCGGACCTTCTCCAACGCGGACTTTCTCCAACGCGGAGTTTCTCCAGCGCGGTGTGTTTCAAGTGCGGAGTTTCTCCAACGCGGAGAATCTCCAACGCTCCGTTTCTTCAACGCGAAGTTTCTCCAAAGCGGAGTTTCTACAACAGGGAGTTTCTCCAACGCGGAGTTTTTCCAACGCGGACCTTCTCCGACGCGGACTTTATCCAACGCGGAGTTTCTCCAGCGCGGTGTGTTTCAAGCGCGGAGTTTCTCGAACGCGGAGTTTCTCCAGCGCGGAGTGTCTCCATCGCGGAGTTTCTCCAGTTCAGAGTTTCTCAAACGCGGAGTTTCTCCAGCGCGGAGTTTCTCCATCGCGGACTTTCTTCAACGCGGTGTTTCTCAAACGCGGACTTTCTCCAACGCGGACTTTCTCCAACGCGGACCTTCTCCAACTTGGACTTTCTCCAACGCGGAGTTTCTTCAGCGCGGAGTTTCTCCAACACGGAGTTTCTCCAGCGCGAAGTTTGTCCAGCACGGAGTTTCTCCAGCGCGGAGTTCTCCAGCCCGGAGTTTCTCCAGCGCAGATTTTATGCAGCACGGAGTTTCTCCAGCGCGGAGTTTTTCCAATGCGGAGTTGCTCCAGCGCGGAGTTTCTTCAGCGCGGAGTTTATACAACGCGGAGTTTCTCCAGCGCGGACTTTCTCAAACGCGGACTTTCTTCAACGCGGAGTTTCTCCAACGCGGACTTTCTCCAACGCGGACTTTCTCCAACGCGGACCTTCTCCAACGCGGACTTTCTCCAACGCGGAGTTTCTCCAGCGCGGTGTGTTTCAAGCGCGGAGTTTCTCCAACGCGGAGTATCTCCAAAGCGCCGTTTCTTCAACGCGAAGTTTCTCCAAGGCGGAGTTTCTACAACACGGATTTTCTCCAACGCGGACTTTCTCCAACGCGGACCTTCTCCGACGAGGACTTTCTCCAACGCGGAGTTTCTCCAGCGCGGTGTGTTTCAAGCGCGGAGTTTCTCTAACGCGGAGTTTCTCCAACGCGCCGTTTCTTCAAAGCGAAGTTTCTCCAACGCGCAGTTTCTCCAACGCGAGGTTTCTCCAGCGCGGAGTATCTCCAACACGGAGTTTCTCAAGCGCGGAGTTTCTCCATCGCGGAGTTTGTCCGTCGCGGAGTTTCTCCATCGCTGAGTTTCTCCAGCGCGGAGTTTATACAACGCGGAGTTTCTCCAACGCGGACTTTCTCCAACGCGGACTTTCTCCAACGCGGACCTTCTCCATCGCGGACTTTCTCCAACGCGGAGTTTCCCCGGGGCGGTGTTTCAAGCGCGGAGTTTCTCTAACGCGGAGTTTCTCCAACGCGCCGTTTCTTCAAAGCGAAGTTTCTCCAAGGCGGAGTTTCTCCAACGCGAAGTTTCCCCAACACGAAGTTTCTCCAACACGGAGTTTCTCCAGCGCGGAGTTTCTCCATCGCGGAGTTTCTCCAGTTCGGAGTTTCTCAAACGCGGAGTTTCTCCAGCGCGGAATTCCTCCATCGCGGACTCTCTCCAACGCGGACTTTCTCCAACGCGGACTTTCTCCAACGCGGAGTTTCTCCAACGCGGAGTTTCTCCAACGCGCAGTTTCTCCAACGCGATTTTTCTCCAGCGCAGAGTTTCTCCAACACGGAGTTTCTCCAGCGTGGAGTTTGTCCAGCACGGAGTTTCTCCTGCGCGGAGTTTCTCCAGTCCGGAGTTTCTCCAGCGCAGATTTTATGCAGCACGGAGTTTCTCCAGCGCGGAGTTTCTCCACCGAAGAGTATCTCCAGCGCGGAGTTTCTCCAGTTCGGAGTTTCTCAAACGCGGAGTTTCTCCAGCGCGGAGTTTCTCCAGCGCGGAGTTTCTCCAGCGCGGACTTTCTCCAACGCGGACTTTCTCCAACGCGGAGTTTCTCCAACACGGAGTTTCTCCAACACGGAGTTTCTCCAACACGGAGTTTCTCCAACACGGAGTTTCTCCAACACGGAGTTTCTCCAGCGCGGAGTTTCTCCAGCCCGGAGTTTCTCCAGCGCGGAGTTTATCCAACGCGGAGTTTCTCCAGCGCGGACTTTCTCCAACGCGGACATTCTCCAACGCGGACTTTCTCCAACGCGGAGTTTCTCCAGCGCGGTGTGTTTCAAGCACGGAGTTTCTCCAACGCGGAGTTTCTCCTACACGGAGTTTCTTCAGCGCGGAGTTTCTCCAGCGCGGATTGTCTCCATCGCGGAGTTTCTCCAGTTCGGAGTTTCTCAAACGCGTAGTTTCTCCAGCGCGGAATGTCTCCATCCGGAGTTTCTCCAGTTCGGAGTTTCTCAAACGCGTAGTTTCTCCAGCGCGGAGTTTCTCCATCGCCGACTCTCACCAACGCGGACTTTCTCCAACGCGAAGTTTCTCTAGCGCGGAGTTTCTCCAACTCGGAGTTTCTCCAGCGCAAAGTTTCTCCAACGCGGAGTTGCTCCAGCGCGGAGTTTCTCCAGCATAGAGTTTCTCCAGAGCGGACTTTTCTCTAACGCGGATTTTTCTCCAACGCGGACTTTCCTCCAACGCGGAATTTCTCCATCGCGGAGTTTGTCCGTCGAGGAGTTTCTCCATCGCGGAGTTTCTCCAGCGCGGAGTTTATACAACGCGGAGTTTCTCCAGCGCGGACTTTCTCAAACGCGGACTTTCTTCAACGCGGTGTTTCTCAAAAGCGGACTTTCTCCAACGCGGACTTTCTCCAACGCGGACCTTCTCCAACGTGGACTTTCTCCAACGCGGAGTTTCTCCAGCGCGGAGTTTCTCCAACACGGAGTTTCTCCAGCGCGGAGTTTGTCCAGCACGGAGTTTCTCCAGCGCGGAGTTCTCCAGCCCGGAGTTTCTCCAGCGCAGATTTTATGCAGCACGGAGTTTCTCCAGCGCGGAGTTTCTCCAACGCGGAGTTGCTCCAGCGCGGAGTTTCTTCAGCGTAGAGTTTCTCCAGAGCGGACTTTTCTCCAACGCGGAGTTTCTCCATCGGGGAGTTTGTCCGTCGCGGAGTTTCTCCATCGCGGAGTTTCTCCAGCGCGGAGTTTATACAACGCAGAGTTTCTCCAGCGCGGACTTTCTCCAACTCGGACTTTCTCCAAAGCGGAGTTTCTCCAACGCGCAGTTTCTCCAACGCGCAGTTTCTCCAACGCGATTTTTCTCCAGCGCGGAGTTTCTCCAACACGGAGTTTCTCCAGCGCGGAGTTTGTCCAGCACGGAGTTTCTCCTGCGCGGAGTTTCTCCAGTCCGGAGTTTCTCCAGCGCAGATTTTATGCAGCACGGAGTTTCTCCAGTTCGGAGTTTCTCAAACGCGGAGTTTCTCCAGCGCGGAGTTTCTCCAGCGCGGACTTTCTCCAACGCGGACTTTCTCCAACGCGGAGATTCTCCAACGCGAAGTTTCTCCAACACGGAGTTTCTCCAACACGGAGTTTCTCCAACACAGAGTTTCTCCAGCGCGGAGTTTCTCCAGCCCGGAGTTTCTCCAGCGCGGAGTTTATCCAACGCGGAGTTTCTCCAGCGCGGAGTTTCTCCAACACAGAGTTTCTCCAGCGCGGAGTTTCTCCAGCCCGGAGTTTCTCCAGCGCGGAGTTTATCCAACGCGGAGTTTCTCCAGCGCGGACTTTCTCCAACGCGGACATTCTCCAACGCGGACTTTCTCCAACGCGGAGTTTCTCCAGCGCGGTGTGTTTCAAGCGCGGAGTTTCTCCAACGGGGAGCTTCTCCAACGCGCCGTTTCTCCAACGCGAAGTTTCCCGAACACGCAGTTTCTCCAGCGCGGAGTGTCTCCATCGCGGAGTTTCTCCAGCGCGGAGTTTCTCCATCGCGGAGTTTCTCCAGTTCGGAGTTTCTCAAACGCGGAGTTTCTCCAATGCGCAGTTTCTCCAACGCGAAGTTTCTCCAGCGCGGAGTTTCTCCAACACGGAGTTTCACCAGCGCGGAGTTTGTCCAGCACGGAGTTTCTCCAGCGCGGAGTTTCTCCAGCCCGGAGTTTCTCCAGCGCAGATTTCATGCAGCACGGAGTTTCTCCAGCGCGGAGTTTCTCCAACGCGGAGTTGCTATAGCGCGGAGTTTCTCCAGCGTAGAGTTTCTCCAGAGCGGACTTTTCTCCAACGCGGAGTTTCTCCATCGCGGAGTTTGTTCGTCGCGGACTTTCTTCATCGCGGAGTTTCTCCACCGCTGAGTTTATACAACGCGGAGTTTCTCCAACGCGGACTTTCTCCAACGCGGAGTTTCTCCAGCGCGGTGTGTTTCAAGCGCGGTGTTTCTCCAACGAGGAGCTTCTCCAACGCGCCGCTTCTCCAACGCGAAGTTTCCCCACCACGGAGTTTCTCCAGCGCGGAGTTTCTCCATCGCGGACACTCTCCAACGCGGACTTTCTCCAACGCGGACTTTCTCCAACGTGGAGTTTCTTCAACGCGCAGTTTCTCCAACGCGAAGTTTCTCCAGAGCGGAGATTCTCCAACACGGAGTTTCTCCAGCCCGGAGTTTCTCCAGCGCAGATTTTGTGCAGCACGGAGTTTCTCCAGCGCGGAGTTTCTCGAACGCGGAGTTGCTCTAGCGCGGAGTTTCTTCAGCGTAGAGCTTTCTTCATCGCGGAGTTTATACAATGCGGAGTTTCTCCAGTGCGGACTTTCTCCAACGCGCACTTTCTTCAACGCGGAGTTTCTCCAACGCGGACTTTCTCCAACGCGGACTTTCTCCAACGCGGAGTTTCTCCAGCGCGGTGTGTTTCAAGTGCGGAGTTTCTCCAACGCGGAGAATCTCCAACGCGCCGTTTCTTCAACGCGAAGTTTCTCCAAAGCGGAGTTTCTACAACACGGAGTTTCTCCAACGTGGAGTTTCTCCAACGCGGACCTTCTCCGACGCGGACTTTCTCCAACGCGGAGTTTCTCCAGCGCGGTGTGTTTCAAGCGCAGAGTTTCTCCAACGCGGAGTTTCTCCAGCGCGGAGTTTCTCCAACACGGAGTTTCTCCAGCGCGGAGTTCTCCAGCCCGGAGTTTCTCCAGCGCAGATTTTATGCAGCACGGAGTTTCTCCAGCGCGGAGTTTCTCCACCGAGGAGTTTCTCCATCGCGGACTCTCTCCAACGCGGACTTTCTCCAACGCGGACTTTCTCCAACGCGGACTTTCTCCAAAGCGGAGTTTCTCCAACGCGGAGTTTCTCCAACGCGCAGTTTCTCCAACGCGAAGTTTCTCCAGCGCGGAGTTGCTCCAACACGGAGTTTCTACAGCGCGGAGTTTGTCCAGCACGAAGTTTCTCCAGCGCGGAGTTTCTCCAGCCCGGAGTTTCTCCAGCGCAGATTTTATGCAGCACGGAGTTTCTCCAGCGCGGAGTTTCTCCAACGCGGAGTTGCTCCAGCGCGGAGTTTCTAAAGCGTAGAGTTTCTCCAGAGCGAACTTTTCTCCAACGCGGAGTTTCTACATCGCGGAGTTTGTCCGTCGCGGAGTTTCTCCATCGCGGAGATTCTCCAGCGCGGAGTTTATACAACGCGGAGTTTCTCCAGCGCGGACTTTCTCAAACGCGGACTTTCTTCAACGCGGAGTTTCTCCAACGCGGACTTTCTCCAACGCGGACTTTCTCCAACGCGGACCTTCTCCAACGCGGACTTTCTCCAACGCGTAGTTTCTCCAGCGCGGTGTGTTTCAAGCGCGGAGTTTCTCCAACGCGGAGTATCTCCAACGCGCCGTTTCTTCAACGCGAAGTTTCTCCAAGGCGGAGTTTCTACAACACGGATTTTCTCCAACGCGGACTTTCTCCAACGCGGACCTTCTCCGACGCGGACTTTCTCCAACGCGGAGTTTCTCCAGTGCGGTGTGTTTCAAGCGCGGAGTTTCTCTAACGCGGAGTTTCTCCAACGCGCCGTTTCTTCAAAGCGAAGTTTCTCCAAAGCGCAGTTTCTCCAACGCGAGGTTTCTCCAGCGCGGAGTATCTCCAACACGGAGTTTCTCAAGCGCGGAGTTTCTCCATCGCGGAGTTTGTCCTTCGCGGAGTTTCTCCATCGCGGAGTTTCTCCAGCGCGGAGTTTATACAACGCGGAGTTTCTCCAACGCGGACTTTCTCCAACGCGGACTTTCTCCAACGCGGACTTTCTCCAACGCGGACCTTCTCCATCGCGGACTTTCTCCAACGCGGAGTTTCTCCAGCGCGGTGTGTTTCAAGCGCGGAGTTTCTCCAACGCGCCGTTTCTTCAAAGCGAAGTTTCTCCAAGGCGGAGTTTCTCCAACGCGAAGTTTCCCCAACACGAAGTTTCTCCAACACGGAGTTTCTCCAGCGCGGAGTTTCTCCATCGCGGAGTTTCTCCAGTTCGGAGTTTCTCAAACGCGGAGTTTCTCCAGCGCGGAATTTCTCCATCGCGGACTCTCTCCAACGCGGACTTTCTCCAACGCGGACTTTCTCCAACGCGGAGTTTCTCCAACGCGGAGTTTCTCCAACGCGCAGTTTCTCCAACGCGATTTTTCTCCAGCGCAGAGTTTCTCCAACACGGAGTTTCTCCAGCGTGGAGTTTGTCCAGCACGGAGTTTCTCCTGCGCGGAGTTTCTCCAGTCCGGAGTTTCTCCAGCGCAGATTTTATGCAGCACGGAGTTTCTCCAGCGCGGAGTTTCTCCACCGAGGAGTATCTCCAGCGCGGAGTTTCTCCAGTTCGGAGTTTCTCAAACGCGGAGTTTCTCCAGCGCGGAGTTTCTCCAGCGCGGAGTTTCTCCAGCGCGGACTTTCTCCAACGCGGACTTTCTCCAACGCGGAGTTTCTCCAACACGGAGTTTCTCCAACACGGAGTTTCTCCAACACGGAGTTTCTCCAACACGGAGTTTCTCCAACACGGAGTTTCTCCAGCGCGGAGTTTCTCCAGCCCGGAGTTTCTCCAGCGCGGAGTTTATCCAACGCGGAGTTTCTCCAGCGCGGACTTTCTCCAACGCGGACATTCTCCAACGCGGACTTTCTCCAACGCGGAGTTTCTCCAGCGTGGTGTGTTTCAAGCGCGGAGTTTCTCCAACGCGGAGTTTCTCCAACGCGCCGTTTCTCCAACGCGAAGTTTCTCCAACACGGAGTTTCTCCTACACGGAGTTTCTTCAGCGCGGAGTTTCTCCAGCGCGGATTGTCTCCATCGCGGAGTTTCTCCAGTTCGGAGTTTCTCAAATGCGTAGTTTCTCCAGCGCGGAATGTCTCCATCGCGGAGTTTCTCCAGTTCGGAGTTTCTCAAACGCGTAGTTTCTCCAGCGCGGAGTTTCTCCATCACCGACTCTCACCAACGCGGACTTTCTCCAACGCGGACTTTGTCCAACGCGGAGTTTCTTCAAAGCGGAGTTTCTCCAACGCGCAGTTTCTCCAACGCGAAGTTTCTCTAGCGCGGAGTTTCTCCAACTCGGAGTTTCTCCAGCGCAAAGTTTCTCCAACGCGGAGTTGCTCCAGCGCGGAGTTTCTCCAGCATAGAGTTTCTCCAGAGCGGACTTTTCTCTAACGCGGATTTTTCTCCAACGCGGACTTTCCTCCAACGCGGAATTTCTCCATCGCGGAGTTTGTCCGTCGAGGAGTTTCTCCATCGCGGAGTTTCTCCAGCGCGGAGTTTATACAACGCGGAGTTTCTCCAGCGCGGACTTTCTCAAACGCGGACTTTCTTCAACGCGGTGTTTCTCAAAAGCGGACTTTCTCCAACGCGGACTTTCTCTAACGCGGACCTTCTCCAACGTGGACTTTCTCCAACGCGGAGTTTCTCCAGCGCGGAGTTTCTCCAACACGGAGTTTCTCCAGCGCGGAGTTTGTCCAGCACGGAGTTTCTCCAGCGCGGAGTTCTCCAGCCCGGAGTTTCTCCAGCGCAGAATTTATGCAGCACGGAGTTTCTCCAGCGCGGAGTTTCTCCAACGCGGAGTTGCTCCAGCGCGGAGTTTCTTCAGCGTAGAGTTTCTCCAGAGCAGACTTTTCTCCAACGCGGAGTTTCTCCATCGGGGAGTTTGTCCGTCGCGGAGTTTCTCCATCGCGGAGTTTCTCCAGCGCGGAGTTTATACAACGCAGAGTTTCTCCAGCGCGGACTTTCTCCAACTCGGACTTTCTCCAAAGCGGAGTTTCTCCAACGCGCAGTTTCTCCAACGCGCAGTTTCTCCAACGCGATTTTTCTCCAGCGCGGAGTTTCTCCAACACGGAGTTTCTCCAGCGCGGAGTTTGTCCAGCACGGAGTTTCTCCTGCGCGGAGTTTCTCCAGTCCGGAGTTTCTCAAGCGCAGATTTTATGCAGCACGGAGTATCTCCAGTGCGGAGTTTCTCCACCGAGGAGTATCTCCAGCGCGGAGTTTCTCCAGTTCGGAGTTTCTCAAACGCGGAGTTTCTCCAGCGCGGAGTTTCTCCAGCGCGGACTTTCTCCAACGCGGAGATTCTCCAACGCGAAGTTTCTCCAACACGGAGTTTCTCCAACACGGAGTTTCTCCAACACGGAGTTTCTCCAACACAGAGTTTCTCCAGCGCGGAGTTTCTCCAGCCCGGAGTTTCTCCAGCGCGGAGTTTATCCAACGCGTTGTTTCTCCAGCGCGGAGTTTCTCCAACACAGAGTTTCTCCAGCGCGGAGTTTCTCCAGCCCGGAGTTTCTCCAGCGCGGAGTTTATCCAACGCGGAGTTTCTCCAGCGCGGACTTTCTCCAACGCGGACATTCTCCAACGCGGACTTTCTCCAACGCGGAGTTTCTCCAGCGCGGTGTGTTTCAAGCGCGGAGTTTCTCCAACGGGGAGCTTCTCCAACGCGCCGTTTCTCCAACGCGAAGTTTCCCGAACACGCAGTTTCTCCTGCGCGGAGTGTCTCCATCGCGGAGTTTCTCCAGCGCGGAGTTTCTCCATCGCGGAGTTTCTCCAGTTCGGAGTTTCTCAAACGCGGAGTTTCTCCAACGCGCAGTTTCTCCAGCGCGGAGTTTCTCCAACACGGAGTTTCACCAGCGCGGAGTTTGTCCAGCGCGGAGTTTCTCCAGCCCGGAGTTTCTCCAGCGCAGATTTTATGCAGCACGGAGTTTCTCCAGCGCGGAGTTTCTCCAACGCGGAGTTGCTATAGCGCGGAGTTTCTCCAGCGTAGAGTTTCTCCAGAGCGGACTTTTCTCCAACGCGGAGTTTCTCCATCGCGGAATTTGTTCGTCGCGGACTTTCTTCATCGCGGAGTTTCTCCACCGCTGAGTTTATACAACGCGGAGTTTCTCCAACGCGGACTTTCTCCAACGCGGAGTTTCTCCAGCGCGGTGTGTTTCAAGCGCGGTGTTTCTCCAACGAGGAGCTTCTCCAACGCGCCGCTTCTCCAACGCGAAGTTTCCCCACCACGGAGTTTCTCCAGCGCGGAGTTTCTCCATCGCGGACACTCTCCAACGCGGACTTTCTCCAACACGGACTTTCTCCAACGCGGACTTTCTCCAACGCGGAGTTTCTCCAACGTGGAGTTTCTTCAACGCGCAGTTTCTCCAACGCGAAGTTTCTCCAGCGCGGAGATTCTCCAACACGGAGTTTCTCCAGCCCGGAGTTTCTCCAGCGCAGATTTTGTGCAGCACGGAGTTTCTCCAGCGGGGAGTTTCTCGAACGCGGAGTTGCTCTAGCGCGGAGTTTCTTCAGCGTAGAGCTTTCTTCATCGCGGAGTTTATACAACGCGGAGTTTCTCCAGTGCGGACTTTCTCCAACGCGCACTTTCTTCAACGCGGAGTTTCTCCAACGCGGACTTTCTCCAACGCGGACCTTCTCCAACGCGGACTTTCTCCAACGCGGAGTTTCTCCAGCGCGGTGTGTTTCAAGTGCGGAGTTTTTCCAACGCGGAGAATCTCCAACGCGCCGTTTCTTCAACGCGAAGTTTCTCCAAAGCGGAGTTTCTACAACACGGAGTTTCTCCAACGTGGAGTTTCTCCAACGCGGACCTTCTCCGACGCGGACTTTCTCCAACGCGGAGTTTCTCCAGCGCGGTGTGTTTCAAGCGCGGAGTTTCTCCAACGCGGAGTTTCTCCAGCGCGGAGTTTCTCCAACACGGAGTTTCTCCAGCGCGGACTTTGTCCAGCACGGAGTTTCTCCAGCGCGGAGTTCTCCAGCCCGGAGTTTCTCCAGCGCAGATTTTATGCAGCACGGAGTTTCTCCAGCGCGGAGTTTCTCCAACGCGGAGTTGCTCCAGCGCGGAGTTTCTTCAGCGTAGAGTTTCTCCAGAGCGGACTTTTCTCCAACGCGGAGTTTCTCCATCGCGGAGTTTGTCCGTCGCGGAGTTTCTCCATCGCGGAGTTTCTCCAGCGCGGAGTTTATACAACGCAGAGTTTCTCCAGCGCGGACTTTCTCCAACTCGGACTTTCTTCAACGCGGACTTTCTCCAACGCGGACTTTCTCCAACGCGGACCTTCTCCAACGCGGACTTTCTCCAACGCGGAGTTTCTCCAGCGCGGTGTGTTTCAAGCGCGTAGTTTCTCCAACGCGGAGTATCTCCAACGCGCCGTTTCTTCAACGCGAAGTTTCTCCAAGGCGGAGTTTCTACAACACAAATTTTCTCCAACGCGGAGTTTCTCCAGCGCGGAGTTTCTCCAACACGGAGTTTCTCCAGCGCGGAGTTTGTCCAGCACGGAGTTGCTCTAGCGCGGAGTTTCTTCAGCGTAGAGTTTCTCCAGAGCGGACTTTTTTCCAACGCGGAGTTTCTCCATCGCGGAGTTTGTCCGTCGCGGAGTTTCTCCATCGCGGAGTTTCTCCAGCGCGGAGTTTCTCCAACTCGGACTTTCTTCAACGCGGACTTTCTCCAGCGCGGACTTTCTCCAACTCGGACTTTCTTCAACGCGGACTTTCTCCAACGCGGACTTTCTCCAACGCGGACCTTCTCCAACGCGGACTTTCTCCAACGCGGAGTTTCTCCAGCGCGGTGTGTTTCAAGCGCGTAGTTTCTCCAACGCGGAGTATCTCCAACGCGCCGTTTCTTCAACGCGAAGTTTCTCCAAGGCGGAGTTTCTACAACACAGATTTTCTCCAGCGCGGAGTTTCTCCAACACGGAGTTTCTCCAGCGCGGAGTTTCTCCATCGCGGAGTTTGTCCGTCGCGGAGTTTCTCCATCGCGGAGTTTCTCCAGCGCGGAGTTTATACAACGCGGAGTAATCCAACGCGGACTTTCTCCAACGCGGACTTTCTCCAACGCGGACCTTCTCCATCGCGGACTTTCTCCAACGCGGACTTTATCCAACGTGGAGTTTCTCCAACGCGGAGTTTCTCCAACGCGCAGTTTCTCCAACGCGAAGTTTCTCCAGCGCGAAGTTTCTCCAACACGGAATTTCTCCAGCGCGGAGTTTGTCCAGCACGGAGTTTCTCCAACGCGCCGTTCCTTCAAAGCGAAGTTTCTCCAAGGCGGAGTTTCTCCAACGCGAAGTTTCTCCAACACGGAGTTTCTCCAACACGGAGTTTCTCCAGCGCGGAGTTTCTCCAGCGCGGAGTGTCTCCATCGCGGAGTTTCTCCAGTTCAGAGTTTCTCAAACGCGGAGTTTCTCCAGCGCGGAGTTTCTCCATCGCGGACTCTCTCCAACGCGGACTTTCTCAAACGCGGACTTTCTCCAACGCGGACTTTCTCCAACACGGACCGTCTCCAACGTGGACTTTCTCCAACGCGGAGTTTCTCCAGCGCGGAGTTTCTCCAACACAGAGTTTCTCCAGCGCGGAGTTTGTCCAGCACGGAGTTTCTCCAGCGCGGAGTTTCTCCAACGCGGAGTTGCTCCAGCGCGGAGTTTCTTCAGCGTAGAGTTTCTCCAGAGCGGACTTTTCTCCAACGTGGAGTTTCTCCATCGCGGAGTTTGTCCGTCGCGGAGTTTCTCCATCGCGGAGTTTCTCCAGCGCGGAGTTTCTCCAGCGCGGAGTTTCTCCATCGCGGAGTTTGTACGTCGCGGACTTTCTTCATCGCGGAGTTTATACAACGCGGAGTTTCTCCAGCGCGGACTTTCTCCAACGCGGACTTTCTTCAACGCGGAGTTTCTACAACACGGATTTTCTCCAACGCGGACTTTCTCCAACGCGGACCTTCTCCGACGCGGACTTTCTCCAACGCGCCGTTTCTTCAAAGCGAAGTTTCTCCAACGCGCAGTTTCTCCAACGCGAAGTTTCTCCAGCGCGGAGTTTCTCCAACACGGAGTTTCTCCAACACGGAGTTTCTCCAGCGCGGAGTTTCTCCAGCGCGGAGTGTCTCCATCGCGGAGTTTCTCCAGTTCAGAGTTTCTCAAACGCGGAGTTTCTCCAGCGCGGAGTTTCTCCATCGCGGACTCTCCAACGCGGACTTTCTCAAACGCGGACTTTCTCCAACGCGGACTTTCTCCAACACGGACCTTCTCCAACGTGGACTTTCTCCAACGCGGAGTTTCTCCAGCGCGGAGTTTCTCCAACACGGAGTTTCTCCAGCGCGGAGTTTCTCCAACACGGAGTTTCTCCAGCGCGGAGTTTGTCCAGCACGGAGTTTCTCCAGCGCGGAGTTCTCCAGCCCGGGGTTTCTCCAGCGCAGATTTTATGCAGCACGGAGTTTCTCCAGTGCGGAGTTTCTCCAACGCGGAGTTGCTCCAGCGCGGAGTTTCTCCATCGCGGAGTTTGTCCGTCGCGGAGTTTCTCCATCGCGGAGTTTCTCCAGCGCGGAGTTTATACAACGCAGAGTTTCTCCAGCGCGGACTTTCTCCAACTCGGACTTTCTTCAACGCGGACTTTCTCAAACGCGGACCTTCTCCAACGCGGACTTTCTCCAACACGGAGTTTCTCCAGCGCGGTGTGTTTCAAGCGCGTAGTTTCTCCAACGCGGAGTATCTCCAACGCGCCGTTTCTTCAACGCGAAGTTTCTCCAAGGCGGAGTTTCTACAACACAAATTTTCTCCTGCGCGGAGTTTCTCCAACACGGAGTTTCTCCAGCGCGGAGTTTCTCCATCGCGGAGTTTGTCTGTCGCGGAGTTTCTCCATCGCGGAGTTTCTCCAGCGCGGAGTTTATACAACGCGGAGTTAATCCAACGCGGACTTTCTCCAACGCGGACTTTCTCCAACGCGGACCTTCTCCATCGCGGACTTTCTCCAACGCGGACTTTCTCCAACGTGGAGTTTCTCCAACGCGGAGTTTCTCCAACGCGCAGTTTCTCCAACGCGAAGTTTCTCCAGCGCGGAGTTTCTCCAAAACGGAGTTTCTCCAGCGCGGAGTTTGTCCAGCACGGAGTTTCTCCAACGCGCCGTTCCTTCAAAGCGAAGTTTCTCCAAGGCGGAGTTTCTCCAACGCGAAGTTTCTCCAACACGGAGTTTCTCCAACACGGAGTTTCTCCAGCGCGGAGTTTCTCCAGCGCGGAGTTTCTCCATCGCGGACTCTCTCCAACGCGGACTTTCTCAAACGCGGACTTTCTCCAACGCGGACTTTCTCCAACGCGGACCTTCTCCAACGTGGACTTTCTCCAACGCGGAGTTTCTCCAGCGCGGAGTTTCTCCAACACGGAGTTTCTCCAGCGCGGAGTTTGTCCAGCACGGAGTTGCTCCAGCGCGGAGTTTCTTCAGCGTAGAGTTTCTCCAGAGCGGACTTTTCTCCAACGCGGAGTTTCTCCATCGCGGAGTTTGTCCGTCGCGGAGTTTCTCCATCGCGGAGTTTCTCCAGCGCGGAGTTTCTCCAACTCGGACTTTCTTCAACGCGGACTTTCTCCAGCGCGGACTTTCTCCAACTCGGACTTTCTTCAACGCGGACTTTCTCCAACGCGGACTTTCTCCAACGCGGACCTTCTCCAACGCGGACTTTCTCCAACGCGGAGTTTCTCCAGCGCGGTGTGTTTCAAGCGCGTAGTTTCTCCAACGCGGAGTATCTCCAACGCGCCGTCTCTTCAACGCGAAGTTTCTCCAAGGCGGAGTTTCTACAACACGAATTTTCTCCAGCGCGGAGTTTCTCCCTACACGGTGTTTCTCCAGCGCGGAGTTTCTCCATCGCGGAGTTTGTCCGTCGCGGAGTTTCTCCATCGCGGAGTTTCTCCAGCGCGGAGTTTATACAACGCGGAGTAATCCAACGCGGACTTTCTCCAACGCGGACTTTCTCCAACGCGGACCTTCTCCATCGCGGACTTTCTCCAACGCGGACTTTATCCAACGTGGAGTTTCTCCAACGCGGAGTTTCTCCAACGCGCAGTTTCTCCAACGCGAAGTTTCTCCAGCGCGGAGTTTCTCCAACACGGAATTTCTCCAGCGCGGAATTTGTCCAGCACGGAGTTTCTCCAACGCGCCGTTCCTTCAAAGCGAAGTTTCTCCAAGGCGGAGTTTCTCCAACGCGAAGTTTCTCCAACACGGAGTTTCTCCAACACGGAGTTTCTCCAGCGCGGAGTTTCTCCAGCGCGTAGTGTCTCCATCGCGGAGTTTCTCCAGTTCAGAGTTTCTCAAACGCGGAGTTTCTCCAGCGCGGAGTTTCTCCATCGCGGACTCTCTCCAACGCGGACTTTCTCAAACGCGGACTTTCTCCAACGCGGACTTTCTCCAACACGGACCTTCTCCAACGTGGACTTTCTCCAACGCGGAGTTTCTCCAGCGCGGAGTTTCTCCAACACGGAGTTTCTCCAGCGCGGACTTTCTCCAACGCGGACTTTCTTCAACGCGGAGTTTCTCCAACGCGGACTTTCTCCAACGCGGACTTTCTCCAACGCGGACCTTCTCCAACGCGGACTTTCTCCAACGCGGAGTTTCTCCAGCGCGGCGTGTTTCAAGCGCGTAGTTTCTGCAACGCGGAGTATCTCCAACGAACCGTTTCTTCAACGCGAAGTTTCTCCAAGGCGGAGTTTCTACAACACGGATTTTCTCCAACGCGGACTTTCTCCAACGCGGACCTTCTAGGACGCGGACTTTCTCCAACGCGGAGTTTCTCCAGCGCGGAGTTTGTCCGTCGCGGACTTTCTTCATCGCGGAGTTTATACAACGCGGAGTTTCTCCAGTGCGGACTTTTCCAACGCGCACTTTCTTCAACGCGGAGTTTCTCCAACGCGGACTTTCTCCAACGCGGACCTTCTCCAACGCGGACTTTCTCCAACGCGGAGTTTCTCCAGCGCGGTGTGTTTCAAGTGCGGAGTTTCTCCAACGCGGAGAATCTCCAACGCGCCGTTTCTTCAACGCGAAGTTTCTCCAAAGCGGAGTTTCTACAACACGGAGTTTCTCCTACCTGGAGTTTCTCCAACGCGGACCTTCTCCGACGCGGACTTTCTCCAACGCGGAGTTTCTCCAGCGCGGTGTGTTTCAAGCGCGGAGTTTCTCCAACGCGGAGTTTCTCCAGCGCGGAGTTTCTCCAACACGGAGTTTCTCCAGCGCGGACTTTGTCCACCACGGAGTTTCTCCAGCGCGGAGTTCTCCAGCCCGGAGTTTCTCCAGCGCAGATTTTATGCAGCACGGAGTTTCTCCAGCGCGGAGTTTCTCCAACGCGGAGTTGTTCCAGCGCGGAGTTTCTTCAGCGTAGAGTTTCTCCAGAGCGGACTTTTCTCCAACGCGGAGTTTCTCCATCGCGGAGTTTGTCCGTCGCGGAGTTTCTCCAGCGCGGAGTTTATACAACGCAGAGTTTCTCCAGCGCGGACTTTCTCCAACTCGGACTTTCTTCAACGCGGACTTTCTCCAACGCGGACTTTCTCCAACGCGGACCTTCTCCAACGTGGACTTTCTCCAACGCGGAGTTTCTCCAGCGCGGAGTTTCTCCAACACGGAGTTTCTCCAGCGCGGAGTTTGTCCAGCACGGAGTTGCTCCAGCGCGGAGTTTCTTCAGCGTAGAGTTTCTCCAGAGCGGACTTTTCTCCAACGCGGAGTTTCTCAATCGCGGAGTTTGTCCGTCGCGGAGTTTCTCCATCGCGGAGTTTCTCCAGCGCGGAGTTTCTCCAACTCGGACTTTCTTCAACGCGGACTTTCTCCAGCGCGGACTTTCTCCAACTCGGACTTTCTTCAACGCGGACTTTCTCCAACGCGGACTTTCTCCAACGCGGACCTTCTCCAACGCGGACTTTCTCCAACGCGGAGTTTCTCCAGCGCGGTGTGTTTCAAGCGCGTAGTTTCTCCAACGCGGAGTATCTCCAACGCGCCGTTTCTTCAACGCGAAGTTTCTCCAAGGCGGAGTTTCTACAACACGGATTTTCTCCAGCGCGGAGTTTCTCCAACACGGAGTTTCTCCAGCGCGGAGTTTCTCCATCGCAGAGTTTGTCCGTCGCGGAGTTTCTTCATCGCGGAGTTTCTCCAGCGCGGAGTTTATACAACGCGGAGTAATCCAACGCGGACTTTCTCCAACGCGGACCTTCTCCATCGCGGACTTTCTCCAACGCGGACTTTATCCAACGTGGAGTTTCTCCAACGCGGAGTTTCTCCAACGCGCAGTTTCTCCAACGCGCCGTTCCTTCAAAGCGAAGTTTCTCCAAGGCCGAGTTTCTCCAACGCGAAGTTTCTCCAACACGGAGTTTCTCCAACACGGAGTTTCTCCAGCGCGGAGTTTCTCCAGCGCGGAGTGTCTCCATCGCGGAGCTTCTCCAGTTCAGAGTTTCTCAAACGCGGAGTTTCTCCAGCGCGGAGTTTCTCGATCGCGGACTCTCTCCAACGCGGACTTTCTCAAACGCGGACTTTCTCCAACGCGGACTTTCTACAACACGGACCTTCTCCAACGTGGACTTTCTCCAACGCGGACTTTCTTCAACGCGGAGTTTCTCCAACGCGGACCTTCTCCAACGCGGACTTTCTCCAACGCGGAGTTTCTCCAGCGCGGCGTGTTTCAAGCGCGTAGTTTCTGCAACGCGGAGTATCTCCAACGAACCGTTTCTTCAACGCGAAGTTTCTCCAAGGCGGAGTTTCTACAACACGGATTTTCTCCAACGCGGACTTTCTCCAACGCGGACCTTCTCCGACGCGGACTTTCTCCAACGCGGAGTTTCTCCAGCGCGGAGTTTGTCCGTCGCGGACTTTCTTCATCGCGGAGTTTATACAACGCGGAGTTTCTCCAGTGCGGACTTTCTCCAACGCGCACTTTCTTCAACGCGGAGTTTCTCCAACGCGGACTTTCTCCAACGCGGACCTTCTCCAACGCGGACTTTCTCCAACGCGGAGTTTCTCCAGCGCGGTGTGTTTCAAGTGCGGAGTTTCTCCAACGCGGAGAAACTCCAACGCGCCGTTTCTTCAACGCGAAGTTTCTCCAAAGCGGAGTTTCTACAACACGGAGTTTCTCCAACGTGGAGTTTCTCCAACGCGGACCTTCTCCGACGCGGACTTTCTCCAACGCGGAGTTTCTCCAGCGCGGTGTGTTTCAAGCGCGGAGTTTCTCCAACGCGGAGTTTCTCCAGCGCGGCGTTTCTCCAACACGGAGTTTCTCCAGCGCGGACTTTGTCCAGCACGGAGTTTCTCCAGCGCGGAGTTCTCCAGCCCGGAGTTTCTCCAGCGCAGATTTTATGCAGCACGGAATTTCTCCAGCGCGGAGTTTCTCCAACGCGGAGTTGCTCCAGCGCGGAGTTTCTTCAGCGTAGAGTTTCTCCAGAGCGGACTTTTCTCCAACGCGGAGTTTCTCCAACGCGCAGTTTCTCCAACGCGCCGTTCCTTCAAAGCGAAGTTTCTCCAAGGCGGAGTTTCTCCAACGCGAAGTTTCTCCAACACGGAGTTTCTCCAACACGGAGTTTCTCCAACACGGAGTTTCTCCAGCGCGGAGTGTCTCCATCGCGGAGTTTCTCCAGTTCAGAGTTTCTCAAACGCGGAGTTTCTCCAGCGCGGAGTTTCTCCATCGCGGACTCTCTCCAACGCGGACTTTCTCAAACGCGGACTTTCTCCAACGCGGACTTTCTCCAACACGGACCTTCTCCAACGTGGACTTTCTCCAACGCGGAGTTTCTCCAGCGCGGAGTTTCTCCAACACAGAGTTTCTCCAGCGCGGAGTTTGTCCAGCACGGAGTTTCTCCAGCGCGGAGTTTCTCCAACGCGGAGTTGCTCCAGCGCGGAGTTTCTTCAGCGTAGAGTTTCTCCAGAGCGGACTTTTCTCCAACGTGGAGTTTCTCCATCGCGGAGTTTGTCCGTCGCGGAGTTTCTCCATCGCGGAGTTTCTCCAGCGCGGAGTTTCTCCAGCGCGGAGTTTCTCCAGCGCGGAGTTTCTCCAGCGCGGAGTTTCTCCATCGCGGAGTTTGTCCGTCGCGGAGTTTCTCCAAGGCGGAGTTTCTACAACACGGATTTTCTCCAACGCGGACTTTCTCCAACGCGGACCTTCTCCGACGCGGACTTTCTCCAACGCGGAGTTTCTTCAGCGCGGTGTGTTTCAAGCGAGAAGTTTCTCCAACGCGCAGTTTCTCCAACGCGAAGTTTCTCCAGCGCGGAGTTTCTCCAACACGGAGTTTCTCCAGCGCGGAGTTTCTCCAACACGGAGTTTCTCCAGCGCGGAGTTTGTCCAGCACGGAGTTTCTCCAGCGCGGAGTTCTCCAGCCCGGGGTTTCTCCAGCGCAGATTTTATGCAGCACGGAGTTTCTCCAGTGCGGAGTTTCTCCAACGCGGAGTTGCTCCAGCGCGGAGTTTCTTCAGCGTAGAGTTTCTCCAGAGCGGACTTTTCTCCAACGCGGAGTTTCTCCATCGCGGAGTTTGTCCGTCGCGGAGTTTCTCCATCGCGGAGTTTCTCCAGCGCGGAGTTTATACAACGCAGAGTTTCTCCAGCGCGGACTTTCTCCAACTCGGACTTTCTTCAACGCGGACTTTCTCCAACGCGGACTTTCTCCAACGCGGACCTTCTCCAACGCGGACTTTCTCCAACGCGGAGTTTCTCCAGTGCGGTGTGTTTCAAGCGCGTAGTTTCTCCAACGCGGAGTATCTCCAACGCGCCGTTTCTTCAACGCGAAGTTTCTCCAAGGCGGAGTTTCTACAACACAAATTTTCTCCAGCGCGGAGTTTCTCCAACACGGAGTTTCTCCAGCGCGGAGTTTCTCCATCGCGGAGTTTGTCTGTCGCGGAGTTTCTCCATCGCGGAGTTTCTCCAGCGCGGAGTTTATACAACGCGGAGTTAATCCAACGCGGACTTTCTCCAACGCGGACTTTCTCCAACGCGGACCTTCTCCATCGCGGACTTTCTCCAACGCGGACTTTCTCCAACGTGGAGTTTCTCCAACGCGGAGTTTCTCCAACGCGCAGTTTCTCCAACGCGAAGTTTCTCCAGCGCGGAGTTTCTCCAAAACGGAGTTTCTCCAGCGCGGAGTTTGTCCAGCACGGAGTTTCTCCAACGCGCCGTTCCTTCAAAGCGAAGTTTCTCCAAGGCGGAGTTTCTCCAACGCGAAGTTTCCCCAACACGGAGTTTCTCCAACACGGAGTTTCTCCAGCGCGGAGTTTCTCCAGCGCGGAGTGTCTCCATCGCGGAGTTTCTCCAGTTCAGAGTTTCTCAAACGCGTAGTTTCTCCAGCGCGGAGTTTCTCCATCGCGGACTCTCTCCAACGCGGACTTTCTCAAACGCGGACTTTCTCCAACGCGGACTTTCTCCAACACGGACCTTCTCCAACGTGGACTTTCTCCAACGCGGAGTTTCTCCAGCGCGGAGTTTCTCCAACACGGAGTTTCTCCAGCGCGGAGTTTGTCCAGCACGGAGTTGCTCCAGCGCGGAGTTTCTTCAGCGTAGAGTTTCTCCAGAGCGGACTTTTCTCCAACGCGGAGTTTCTCCATCGCGGAGTTTGTCCGTCGCGGAGTTTCTCCATCGCGGAGTTTCTCCAGCGCGGAGTTTCTCCAACTCGGACTTTCTTCAACGCGGACTTTCTCCAGCGCGGACTTTCTCCAACTCGGACTTTCTTCAACGCGGACTTTCTCCAACGCGGACTTTCTCCAACGCGGACCTTCTCCAACGCGGACTTTCTCCAACGCGGAGTTTCTCCAGCGCGGTGTGTTTCAAGCGCGTAGTTTCTCCAACGCGGAGTATCTCCAACGCGCCGTTTCTTCAACGCGAAGTTTCTCCAAGGCGGAGTTTCTACAACACGAATTTTCTCCAGCGCGGAGTTTCTCCAACACGGAGTTTCTCCAGCGCGGAGTTTCTCCATCGCGGAGTTTGTCCGTCGCGGAGTTTCTCCATCGCGGAGTTTCTCCAGCGCGGAGTTTATACAACGCGGAGTAATCCAACGCGGACTTTCTCCAACGCGGACTTTCTCCAACGCGGACCTTCTCCATCGCGGACTTTCTCCAACGCGGAGTTTCTCCAACGCGCAGTTTCTCCAACGCGAAGTTTCTCCAGCGCGGAGTTTCTCCAACACGGAATTTCTCCAGCGCGGAGTTTGTCCAGCACGGAGTTTCTCCAACGCGCCGTTCCTTCAAAGCGAAGTTTCTCCAAGGCGGAGTTTCTCCAACGCGATGTTTCTCCAACACGGAGTTTCTCCAACACGGAGTTTCTCCAGCGCGGAGTTTCTCCAGCGCGGAGTGTCTCCATCGCGGAGTTTCTCCAGTTCAGAGTTTCTCAAACGCGGAGTTTCTCCAGCGCGGAGTTTCTCCATCGCGGACTCTCTCCAACGCGGACTTTCTCAAACGCGGACTTTCTCCAACGCGGACTTTCTCCAACACGGACCTTCTCCAACGTGGACTTTCTCCAACGCGGAGTTTCTCCAGCGCGGAGTTTCTCCAACACGGAGTTTCTCCAGCGCGGACTTTCTCCAACGCGGACTTTCTTCAACGCGGAGTTTCTCCAACGCGGACTTTCTCCAACGCGGACTTTATCCAGCGCGGCGTGTTTCAAGCGCGTAGTTTCTGCAACGCGGAGTATCTCCAACGAACCGTTTCTTCAACGCGAAGTTTCTCCAAGGCGGAGTTTCTACAACACGGATTTTCTCCAACGCGGACTTTCTCCAACGCGGACCTTCTCCGACGCGGACTTTCTCCAACGCGGAGTTTCTCCAGCGCGGAGTTTGTCCGTCGCGGACTTTCTTCATCGCGGAGTTTATACAACGCGGAGTTTCTCCAGTGCGGACTTTCTCCAACGCGCACTTTCTTCAACGCGGAGTTTCTCCAACGCGGACTTTCTCCAACGCGGACCTTCTCCAACGCGGACTTTCTCCAACGCGGAGTTTCTCCAGCGCGGTGTGTTTCAAGTGCGGAGTTTCTCCAACGCGGAGAATCTCCAACGCGCCGTTTCTTCAACGCGAAGTTTCTCCAAAGCGGAGTTTCTACAACACGGAGTTTCTCCAACGTGGAGTTTCTCCAACGCGGACCTTCTCCGACGCGGACTTTCTCCAACGCGGAGTTTCTCCAGCGCGGTGTGTTTCAAGCGCGGAGTTTCTCCAACGCGGAGTTTCTCCAGCGCGGAGTTTCTCCAGCGCGGAGTTTCTCCAGCGCGGACTTTGTCCAGCACGGAGTTTCTCCAGCGCGGAGTTCTCCAGCCCGGAGTTTCTCCAGCGCAGATTTTATGCAGCACGGAGTTTCTCCAGCGCGGAGTTTCTCCAACGCGGAGTTGCTCCAGCGCGGAGTTTCTTCAGCGTAGAGTTTCTCCAGAGCGGACTTTTCTCCAACGCGGAGTTTCTCCATCGCGGAGTTGGTCCGTCGCGGAGTTTCTCCAGCGCGGAGTTTATACAACGCAGAGTTTCTCCAGCGCGGACTTTCTCCAACTCGGACTTTCTTCAACGCGGACTTTCTCCAACGCGGACTTTCTCCAACGCGGACCTTCTCCAACGCGGACTTTCTCCAACGCGGAGTTTCTCCAGTGCGGTGTGTTTCAAGCGCGTAGTTTCTCCAACGCGGAGTATCTCCAACGCGCCGTTTCTTCAACGCGAAGTTTCTCCAAGGCGGAGTTTCTACAACACAAATTTTCTCCAGCGCGGAGTTTCTCCAACACGGAGTTTCTCCAGCGCGGAGTTTCTCCATCGCGGAGTTTGTCTGTCGCGGAGTTTCTCCATCGCGGAGTTTCTCCAGCGCGGAGTTTATACAACGCGGAGTTAATCCAACGCGGACTTTCTCCAACGCGGACTTTCTCCAACGCGGACCTTCTCCATCGCGGACTTTCTCAAACGCGGACTTTCTCCAACGTGGAGTTTCTCCAACGCGGAGTTTCTCCAACGCGCAGTTTCTCCAACGCGAAGTTTCTCCAGCGCGGAGTTTCTCCAAAACGGAGTTTCTCCAGCGCGGAGTTTGTCCAGCACGGAGTTTCTCCAACGCGCCGTTCCTTCAAAGCGAAGTTTCTCCAAGGCGGAGTTTCTCCAACGCGAAGTTTCCCCAACACGGAGTTTCTCCAACACGGAGTTTCTCCAGCGCGGAGTTTCTCCAGCGCGGAGTGTCTCCATCGCGGAGTTTCTCCAGTTCAGAGTTTCTCAAACGCGTAGTTTCTCCAGCGCGGAGTTTCTCCATCGCGGACTCTCTCCAACGCGGACTTTCTCAAACGCGGACTTTCTCCAACGCGGACTTTCTCCAACACGGACCTTCTCCAACGTGGACTTTCTCCAACGCGGAGTTTCTCCAGCGCGGAGTTTCTCCAACACGGAGTTTCTCCAGCGCGGAGTTTGTCCAGCACGGAGTTGCTCCAGCGCGGAGTTTCTTCAGCGTAGAGTTTCTCCAGAGCGGACTTTTCTCCAACGCGGAGTTTCTCCATCGCGGAGTTTGTCCGTCGCGGAGTTTCTCCATCGCGGAGTTTCTCCAGCGCGGAGTTTCTCCAACTCGGACTTTCTTCAACGCGGACTTTCTCCAGCGCGGACTTTCTCCAACTCGGACTTTCTTCAACGCGGACTTTCTCCAACGCGGACTTTCTCCAACGCGGACCTTCTCCAACGCGGACTTTCTCCAACGCGGAGTTTCTCCAGCGCGGTGTGTTTCAAGCGCGTAGTTTCTCCAACGCGGAGTATCTCCAACGCGCCGTTTCTTCAACGCGAAGTTTCTCCAAGGCGGAGTTTCTACAACACGAATTTTCTCCAGCGCGGAGTTTCTCCAACACGGAGTTTCTCCAGCGCGGAGTTTCTCCATCGCGGAGTTTGTCCGTCGCGGAGTTTCTCCATCGCGGAGTTTCTCCAGCGCGGAGTTTATACAACGCGGAGTAATCCAACGCGGACTTTCTCCAACGCGGACTTTCTCCAACGCGGACCTTCTCCATCGCGGACTTTCTCCAACGCGGAGTTTCTCCAACGCGCAGTTTCTCCAACGCGAAGTTTCTCCAGCGCGGAGTTTCTCCAACACGGAATTTCTCCAGCGCGGAGTTTGTCCAGCACGGAGTTTCTCCAACGCGCCGTTCCTTCAAAGCGAAGTTTCTCCAAGGCGGAGTTTCTCCAACGCGATGTTTCTCCAACACGGAGTTTCTCCAACACGGAGTTTCTCCAGCGCGGAGTTTCTCCAGCGCGGAGTGTCTCCATCGCGGAGTTTCTCCAGTTCAGAGTTTCTCAAACGCGGAGTTTCTCCAGCGCGGAGTTTCTCCATCGCGGACTCTCTCCAACGCGGACTTTCTCAAACGCGGACTTTCTCCAACGCGGACTTTCTCCAACACGGACCTTCTCCAACGTGGACTTTCTCCAACGCGGAGTTTCTCCAGCGCGGAGTTTCTCCAACACGGAGTTTCTCCAGCGCGGACTTTCTCCAACGCGGACTTTCTTCAACGCGGAGTTTCTCCAACGCGGACTTTCTCCAACGCGGACTTTATCCAGCGCGGCGTGTTTCAAGCGCGTAGTTTCTGCAACGCGGAGTATCTCCAACGAACCGTTTCTTCAACGCGAAGTTTCTCCAAGGCGGAGTTTCTACAACACGGATTTTCTCCAACGCGGACTTTCTCCAACGCGGACCTTCTCCGACGCGGACTTTCTCCAACGCGGAGTTTCTCCAGCGCGGAGTTTGTCCGTCGCGGACTTTCTTCATCGCGGAGTTTATACAACGCGGAGTTTCTCCAGTGCGGACTTTCTCCAACGCGCACTTTCTTCAACGCGGAGTTTCTCCAACGCGGACTTTCTCCAACGCGGACCTTCTCCAACGCGGACTTTCTCCAACGCGGAGTTTCTCCAGCGCGGTGTGTTTCAAGTGCGGAGTTTCTCCAACGCGGAGAATCTCCAACGCGCCGTTTCTTCAACGCGAAGTTTCTCCAAAGCGGAGTTTCTACAACACGGAGTTTCTCCAACGTGGAGTTTCTCCAACGCGGACCTTCTCCGACGCGGACTTTCTCCAACGCGGAGTTTCTCCAGCGCGGTGTGTTTCAAGCGCGGAGTTTCTCCAACGCGGAGTTTCTCCAGCGCGGAGTTTCTCCAGCGCGGAGTTTCTCCAGCGCGGACTTTGTCCAGCACGGAGTTTCTCCAGCGCGGAGTTCTCCAGCCCGGAGTTTCTCCAGCGCAGATTTTATGCAGCACGGAGTTTCTCCAGCGCGGAGTTTCTCCAACGCGGAGTTGCTCCAGCGCGGAGTTTCTTCAGCGTAGAGTTTCTCCAGAGCGGACTTTTCTCCAACGCGGAGTTTCTCCATCGCGGAGTTGGTCCGTCGCGGAGTTTCTCCAGCGCGGAGTTTATACAACGCAGAGTTTCTCCAGCGCGGACTTTCTCCAACTCGGACTTTCTTCAACGCGGACTTTCTCCAACGCGGACTTTCTCCAACGCGGACCTTCTCCAACGCGGACTTTCTCCAACGCGGAGTTTCTCCAGTGCGGTGTGTTTCAAGCGCGTAGTTTCTCCAACGCGGAGTATCTCCAACGCGCCGTTTCTTCAACGCGAAGTTTCTCCAAGGCGGAGTTTCTACAACACAAATTTTCTCCAGCGCGGAGTTTCTCCAACACGGAGTTTCTCCAGCGCGGAGTTTCTCCATCGCGGAGTTTGTCTGTCGCGGAGTTTCTCCATCGCGGAGTTTCTCCAGCGCGGAGTTTATACAACGCGGAGTTAATCCAACGCGGACTTTCTCCAACGCGGACTTTCTCCAACGCGGACCTTCTCCATCGCGGACTTTCTCAAACGCGGACTTTCTCCAACGTGGAGTTTCTCCAACGCGGAGTTTCTCCAACGCGCAGTTTCTCCAACGCGAAGTTTCTCCAGCGCGGAGTTTCTCCAAAACGGAGTTTCTCCAGCGCGGAGTTTGTCCAGCACGGAGTTTCTCCAACGCGCCGTTCCTTCAAAGCGAAGTTTCTCCAAGGCGGAGTTTCTCCAACGCGAAGTTTCCCCAACACGGAGTTTCTCCAACACGGAGTTTCTCCAGCGCGGAGTTTCTCCAGCGCGGAGTGTCTCCATCGCGGAATTTCTCCAGTTAAGAGTTTCTCAAACGCGGAGTTTCTCCAGCGCGGAGTTTCTCCATCGCGGACTCTCTCCAACGCGGACTTTCTCAAACGCGGACTTTCTCCAACGCGGACTTTCTCCAACACGGACCTTCTCCAACGTGGACTTTCTGCAACGCGGAGTTTCTCCAGCGCGGTGTGTTTCAAGCGCGTAGTTTCTCCAACGCGGAGTATCTCCAACGCGCCGTTTCTTCAACGCGAAGTTTCTCCAAGGCGGAGTTTCTACAACACGGATTTTCTCCAACGCGGACTTTCTCCAACGCGGACCTTCTCCGACGCGGACTTTCTCCAACGCGGAGTTTCTCCAGCGCGGTGTGTTTCAAGCGCGGAGTTTCTCTAACGCGGAGTTTCTCCAACGCGCCGTTTCTTCAAAGCGAAGTTTCTCCAGCGCGGAGTTTATACAACGCGGAGTTTCTCCAACGCGGACTTTCTCCAACGCGGACTTTCTCCAACGCGGACCTTCTCCATCGCGGACTTTCTCCAACGCGGACTTTCTCCAACGCGGAGTTTCTCCAACGCGGAGTTTCTCCAGCGCGGAGTTTGTCCAGCACGGAGTTTCTCCAGCGCGGAGTTTCTCCAGCCCGGAGTTTCTCCAGCGCAGATTTTATGCAGCACGGAATTTCGCCAGCGCGGAGTTTCTCCAGCGTAGAGTTTCTCCAGAGCGAACTTTTCTCCAACGCGGAGTTTCTACATCGCGGAGTTTGTCCGTCGCGGAGTTTCTCCAGCCCGGAGTTTCTCCAGCGCGGAGTTTGTCCAGCACGGAGTTTCTCCAGCCCGGAGTTTCTCCAGCGCAGATTTTATGCAGCACGGAGTTTCTCCAGCGCGGAGTTTCTCCAACGCGGAGTTGCTCCAGCGCGGAGTTTCTTCAGCGTAGAGTTTCTCCAGAGCGGACTTTTCTCCAACGTGGAGTTTCTCCATCGCGGAGTTTGTCCGTCGCGGAGTTTCTCCATCGCGGAGTTTGTCCGTCGCGGAGTTTCTCCAAGGCGGAGTTTCTACAACACGGATTTTCTCCAACGCGGACTTTCTCCAACGCGGACTTCCTCTAACGCGGACTTTCTCCAAAGTGGAGTTTCTCCAACGCGGAGTTTCTCCAACGCGAAGTTTCTCCAGCGCGGAGTTTCTCCAACACAGAGTTTCTCCAGCGCGGAGTTTGTCCAGCACGGAGTTTCTCCAGCGCGGAGTTTCTCCAGCCCGGAGTTTCTCCAGCGCAGATTTTATGCAGCACGGAATTTCGCCAGCGCGGAGTTTCTCCAACGCGGAGTTGCTCCAGCGCGGAGTTTCTCCAGCGTAGACTTTCCCCAGAGCGAACTTTTCTCCAACGCGGAGTTTCTACATCGCGGAGTTTGTCCGTCGCGGAGTTTCTCCATCGCGGAGTTTCTCCAGCGAGGAGTTTATACAACGCGGAGTTTGTCCAGCGCGGACTTTCTCCAACGCGGACTTTCTTCAACTAGGAGTTTCTCCAACGCGGACTTTCTCCAACGCGGACTTTCTCCAACACGGACCTTCTCCAACGCGGACTTTCTCCAACGCGGAGTTTCTCCAGCGCGGTGTGTTTCAAGCGCGGAGTTTCTCCAACGCGGAGTATCTCCAACGCGCCGTTTCTTCAACGCGAAGTTTCTCCAAGGCGGAGTTTCTACAACACGGATTTTCTCCAACGCGGACCTTCTCCGACGCGGACTTTCTCCAACGCGGAGTTTCTCCAGCGCGGTGTGTTTCAAGCGCGGAGTTTCTCTAACGCGGAGTTTCTCCAACGCGCCGTTTCTTCAAAGCGAAGTTTCTCCAACGCGCAGTTTCTCCAACGCGAAGTTTCTCCAGCGCGGAGTTTCTCCAACACGGAGTTTCTCCAGCGCGGAGTTTCTCCATTGCGGAGTTTCTCCGTCGCGGAGTTTCTCCATCGCGGAGTTTCTCCAGCGCGGAGTTTATACAACGCGGAGTTTCTCCAACGCGGACTTTCTCCAACTCGGACTTTCTCCAACGCGGACCTTCTCCATCGCGGACTTTCTCCAACGCGGACTTTCTCCAACGTGGAGTTTCTCCAACGCGGAGTTTCTCCAACGCGCAGTTTCTCCAACGCGAAGTTTCTCCAAGGCGGAGTTTCTCCAACGCGAAGTTTCCCCAACACGGAGTTTCTGCTACACGGAGTTTCTCCAGCGCGGAGAGTCTCCAACACGGAGTTTCTCCAGCGCGGAGTTTCTCCATCGCGGAGTTTCTCCGTCGCGGAGTTTCTCCATCGCGGAGTTTCTCCAGCGCGGAGGTTATACAACGCGGAGTTTCTCCAACGCGGACTTTCTCCAACGCGGACTTTCTCCAACGCGGACCTTCTCCATCGCGGACTTTCTCCAACGCGGACTTTCTCCAACGCGGACTTTCTCCAACGCGGACCTTCTCCAACGCGGACTTTTTCCAACGCGGAGTTTCTCCAGCGCGGTGTGTTTCAAGTGCGGAGTTTCTCCAACGCGGAGAATCTCCAACGCTCCGTTTCTTCAACGCGAAGTTTCTCCAAAGCGGAGTTTCTACAACAGGGAGTTTCTCCAACGCGGACCTTCTCCGACGCGGACTTTATCCAACGCGGAGTTACTCCAGCGCGGTGTGTTTCAAGCGCGGAGTTTCTCGAACGCGGAGTTTCTCCAACGCGCCGTTCCTTCAAAGCGAAGTTTCTCCAAGGCGGAGTTTCTCCAACGCGAAGTTTCCCCAACACGGAGTTTCTCCAACACGGAGTTTCTCCAGCGCGGAGTTTCTCCAGCGCGGATTGTCTCCATCGCGGAGTTTCTCCAGTTCAGAGTTTCTCAAACGCGGAGTTTCTCCAGCGCGGAGTTTCTCCATCGCGGACTCTCTCCAACGCGGACTTTCTCCAACGCGGAATTTCTCCAACGTGGAGTTTCTCCAACGCGGAGTTTCTCCAACGCGCAGTTTCTCCAACGCGAAGTTTCTCCAGCGCGGAGTTTCTCCAACACGGAGTTTCTCCAGCACGGAGTTTCTCCAGCGCGGAATTTCTCCAGCCCGGAGTTTCTCCAGCGCAGATTTTATGCAGCACGGAATTTCTCCAGCCCGGAGTTTCTCCAGCGCAGATTTTATGCAGCACGGAATTTCGCCAGCGCGGAGTTTCTCCAACGAGGAGTTGCTCCAGCGCGGAGTTTCTCCAGCGTAGAGTTTCTCCAGAGCGAACTTTTCTCCAACGCGGAGCTTCCACATCGCGCAGTTTGTCCGTCGCGGAGTTTTTCCATCGCGGACTTTCTCCAACGCGGACCTTCTCCAACGTGGACTTTCTCCAACGCGGAGTTTCTCCAGCGCGGAGTTTCTCCAACACGGAGTTTCTCCAGCGCGGAGTTTGTCCAGCACGGAGTTTCTCCAGCGCGGAGTTCTCCAGCCCGGAGTTTCTCCAGCGCAGATTTTATGCAGCACGGAGTTTCTCCAGCGCGGAGTTTTTCCAATGCGGAGTTGCTCCAGCGCGGAGTTTCTTCAGCGTATAGTTTCTCCAGAGCGGAGTTTCTCCAGCGTAGAGTTTCTCCAGAGCGGACTTTTCTCCAACGCGCAGTTTCTCCATCGCGGAGTTTGTCCGTCGCGGAGTTTCTCCATTGCGGAGTTTCTCCAGCGCGGAGTTTATACAACGCAGCGTTTCTCCAGCGCGGACTTTCTCCAACTCGGACTTTCTTCAACGCGGAGTTTCTTCAACGCGGACTTTCTCCAACGCGGACTTTCTCCAACGCGGACCTTCTCCAACGCGGACTTTCTCCAACGCGGAGTTTCTCCAGCGCGGTGTGTTTCAATCGCGTAGTTTCTCCAACGCGGAGTATCTCCAACGCGCCGTTTCTTCAACGCGAATTTTCTCCAAGGCGGAGTTTCTACAACACGGATTTTCTCCAACGTGGACTTTCTCCAACGCGGACCTTCTCCGACGCGGACTTTCTCCAACGCGGAGTTTCTCCAGCGCGGTGTGTTTCAAGCGCGGAGTTTCTCTAACGCGGAGTTTTTCCAACGCGCCGTTTCTTCAAAGCGAAGTTTCTCCAACGCGCAGTTTCTCCAACGCGAAGTTTCTCCAGCGCGGAGTGTCTCCAACACGGAGTTTCTCCAGCGCGGAGTTTCTCCATCGCGGAGTTTGTCCGTCGCGGAGTTTCTCCATCGCGGAGTTTCTCCAGCGCGGAGTTTATACAACGCGGAGTTTCTCCAACGCGGACTTTCTCCAACGCGGACCTTCTCCATCGCGGACTTCCTCCAACGCGGACTTTCTCCAACGTGGAGTTTCTCCAACGCGGAGTTTCTCCAACGCGAAGTTTCTCCAGCGCGGAGTTTCTCCAACACAGAGTTTCTCCAGCGCGGAGTTTGTCCAGCACGGAGTTTCTCCAGCGCGGAGTTTCTCCAGCCCGGAGTTTCTCCAGCGCAGATTTTATGCAGCACGGAATTTCGCCAGCGCGGAGTTTCTCCAACGCGGAGTTGCTCCAGCGCGGAGTTTCTCCAGCGTAGAGTTTCTCCAGAGCGAACTTTTCTCCAACGCGGAGTTTCTACATCGCGGAGTTTGTCCGTCGCGGAGTTTCTCCATCGCGGAGTTTCTCCAGCGAGGAGTTTATACAACGCGGAGTTTGTCCAGCGCGGACTTTCTCCAACGCGGACTTCCTTCAACTAGGAGTTTCTCCAACGCGGACTTTCTCCAACGCGGATTTCTCCAACACGGACCTTCTCCAACGCGGACTTTCTCCAACGCGGAGTTTCTCCAGCGCGGTGTGTTTCAAGCGCGGAGTTTCTCCAACGCGGAGTATCTCCAACGCGCCGTTTCTTCAACGCGAAGTTTCTCCAAGGCGGAGTTTCTACAACACGGATTTTCTCCAACGCGGACTTTCTCCAACGCGGACCTTCTCCGACGCGGACTTTCTCCAACGCGGAGTTTCTCGAGCGCGGTGTGTTTCAAGCGCGGAGTTTCTCTAACGTGGAGTTTCTCCAACGCGCCGTTTCTTCAAAGCGAAGTTTCTCCAACGCGCAGTTTCTCCAACGCGAAGTTTCTCCAGCGCGGAGTTTCTCCAACACGGAGTTTCTCCAGCGCGGAGTTTCGCCATCGCGGAGTTTCTCCGTCGCGGAGTTTCTCCATCGCGGAGTTTCTCCAGCGCGGAGTTTATACAACGCGGAGTTTCTCTAACGCGGACTTTCTCCAACGCGGACTATTCTCCATCGCGAACTTTCTCCAACGCGGACTTTCTCCAACGTGGAGTTTCTCCAGCGCGGAGTGTCTCCATCGCGGAGTTTCTCCAGTTCAGAGTTTCTCAAACGCGGAGTTTCTCCAGCGCGGAGTTCCTCCATCGCGGACTCTCTCCAACGCGAACTTTCTCAAACGCGGACTTTCTCCAACGCGGACTTTCTCCAACGCGGACCTTCTCCAACGTGGACTTTCTCCAACGCGGAGTTTCTCCAGCGCGGAGTTTCTCCAACACGGAGTTTCTCCAGCGCGGAGTTTGTCCAGCACGGAGATTCTCCAGCGCGGAGTTCTCCAACCCGGGGTTTCTCCAGCGCAGATTTTATGCAGCACGGAGTTTCTCCAGTGCGGAGTTTCTCCAACGCGGAGTTGCTCCAGCGCGGAGTTTCTTCAGCGTAGAGTTTCTCCAGAGCGGACTTTTCTCCAACGCGGAGTTTCTCCATCGCGGAGTTTGTTCGTCGCGGAGTTTCTCCATCGCGGAGTTTCTCCAGCGCGGAGTTTATACAACGCAGAGTTTCTCCAGCGCGGACTTTCTCCAACTCGGACTTTCTTCAACGCGGAGTTTCTCCAACGCGGACTTTCTCCAACGCGGACTTTCTCCAACGCGGACCTTCTCCAACGCGGACTTTCTGCAACGCGGAGTTTCTCCAGCGCGGTGTGTTTCAAGCGCGTAGTTTCTCCAACGCGGAGTATCTCCAACGCGCCGTTTCTTCAACGCGAAGTTTCTCCAAGGCGGAGTTTCTACAACACGGATTTTCTCCAACGCGGACTTTCTCCAACGCGGACCTTCTCCGACGCGGACTTTCTCCAACGCGGAGTTTCTCCAGCGCGGTGTGTTTCAAGCGCGGAGTTTCTCTAACGCGGAGTTTCTCCAACGCGCCGTTTCTTCAAAGCGAAGTTTCTCCAGCGCGGAGTTTATACAACGCGGAGTTTCTCCAACGCGGACTTTCTCCAACGCGGACTTTCTCCAACGCGGACCTTCTCCATCGCGGACTTTCTCCAACGCGGACTTTCTCCAACGCGGAGTTTCTCCAACGCGGAGTTTCTCCAGCGCGGAGTTTGTCCAGCACGGAGTTTCTCCAGCGCGGAGTTTCTCCAGCCCGGAGTTTCTCCAGCGCAGATTTTATGCAGCACGGAATTTCGCCAGCGCGGAGTTTCTCCAGCGTAGAGTTTCTCCAGAGCGAACTTTTCTCCAACGCGGAGTTTCTACATCGCGGAGTTTGTCCGTCGCGGAGTTTCTCCAGCCCGGAGTTTCTCCAGCGCGGAGTTTGTCCAGCACGGAGTTTCTCCAGCCCGGAGTTTCTCCAGCGCAGATTTTATGCAGCACGGAGTTTCTCCAGCGCGGAGTTTCTCCAACGCGGAGTTGCTCCAGCGCGGAGTTTCTTCAGCGTAGAGTTTCTCCAGAGCGGACTTTTCTCCAACGTGGAGTATCTCCATCGCGGAGTTTGTCCGTCGCGGAGTTTCTCCATCGCGGAGTTTGTCCGTCGCGGAGTTTCTCCAAGGCGGAGTTTCTACAACACGGATTTTCTCCAACGCGGACTTTCTCCAACGCGGACTTCCTCTAACGCGGACTTTCTCCAACGTGGAGTTTCTCCAACGCGGAGTTTTTCCAACGCGAAGTTTCTCCAGCGCGGAGTTTCTCCAACACAGAGTTTCTCCAGCGCGGAGTTTGTCCAGCACGGAGTTTCTCCAGCGCGGAGTTTCTCCAGCCCGGAGTTTCTCCAGCGCAGATTTTATGCAGCACGGAATTTCGCCAGCGCGGAGTTTCTCCAACGCGGAGTTGCTCCAGCGCGGAGTTTCTCCAGCGTAGAGTTTCTCCAGAGCGAACTTTTCTCCAACGCGGAGTTGCTACATCGCGGAGTTTGTCCGTCGCGGAGTTTCTCCATCGCGGAGTTTCTCCAGCGAGGAGTTTATACAACGCGGAGTTTGTCCAGCGCGGACTTTCTCCAACGCGGACTTCCTTCAACTAGGAGTTTCTCCAACGCGGACTTTCTCCAACGCGGACTTTCTCCAACACGGACCTTCTCCAACGCGGACTTTCTCCAACGCGGAGTTTCTCCAGCGCGGTGTGTTTCAAGCGCGGAGTTTCTCCAACGCGGAGTATCTCCAACGCGCCGTTTCTTCAACGCGAAGTTTCTCCAAGGCGGAGTTTCTACAACACGGATTTTCTCCAACGCGGACTTTCTCCAACGCGGACCTTCTCCGACGCGGACTTTCTCCAACGCGGAGTTTCTCCAGCGCGGTGTGTTTCAAGCGCGGAGTTTCTCTAACGTGGAGTTTCTCCAACGCGCCGTTTCTTCAAAGCGAAGTTTCTCCAACGCGCAGTTTCTCCAACGCGAAGTTTCTCCAGCGCGGAGTTTCTCCAACACGGAGGTTCTCCAGCGCGGAGTTTCTCCATCGCGGAGTTTCTCCGTCGCGGAGTTTCTCCAACACGGAGTTTCTCCAGCGCGGAGTTTGTCCAGCACGGAGTTTCTCCAACGCGCCGTTCCTTCAAAGCGAAGTTTCTCCAACACGGAGTTTCTCCAACACGGAGTTTCTCCAGCGCGGAGTTTCTCCAGCGCGGAGTGTCTCCATCGCGGAGTTTCTCCAGTTCAGAGTTTCTCAAACGCGGAGTTTCTCCAGCGCGGAGTTTCTCCATCGCGGACTCTCTCCAACGCGGACTTTCTCAAACGCGGACTTTCTCCAACGCGGACTTTCTCCAACACGGACCTTCTCCAACGTGGACTTTCTCCAACGCGGAGTTTCTCCAGCGCGGAGTTTCTCCAACACGGAGTTTCTCCAGCGCGGAGTTTGTCCAGCACGGAGTTTCTCCAGCCCGGAGTTTCTCCAGCGCAGATTTTATGCAGCACGGAGTTTCTCCAGCGCGGAGTTTCTCCAACGCGGAGTTGCTCCAGCGCGGAGTTTCTTCAGCGTAGAGTTTCTCCAGAGCGGACTTTTCTCCAACGTGGAGTTTCTCCATCGCGGAGTTTGTCCGTCGCGGAGTTTCTCCATCGCGGAGTTTCTCCAGCGCGGAGTTTCTCCAGCGCGGAGTTTCTCCAGCGCGGAGTTTCTCCAGCGCGGAGTTTCTCCATCGCGGAGTTTGTCCGTCGCGGAGTTTCTCCAAGGCGGAGTTTCTACAACACGGATTTTCTCCAACGCGGACTTTCTCCAACGCGGACCTTCTCCGACGCGGACTTTCTCCAACACGGAGTTTCTTCAGCGCGGTGTGTTTCAAGCGCGGAGTTTCTCTAACGCGGAGTTTCTCCAACGCGCCGTTTCTTCAAAGCGAAGTTTCTCCAACGCGCAGTTTCTCCAACGCGAAGTTTCTCCAGCGCGGAGTTTCTCCAACACGGAGTTTCTCCAGCGCGGAGTTTCTCCATCGCGGAGTTTGTCCGTCGCGGAGTTTCTCCATCGCGGAGTTTCTCCAGCGCGGAGTTTATACAACGCGGAGTTTCTCCAACGCGGACTTTCTCCAACGCGGACTTTCTCCAACGCGGACCTTCTCCATCGCGGACTTTCTCCAAAGCGGACTTTCTCCAACGTGGAGTTTCTCCAACGCGGAGTTTCTCCAACGCGAAGTTTCTCCAGCGCGGAGTTTCTCCAACACAGAGTTTCTCCAGCGCGGAGTTTGTCCAGCACGGAGTTTCTCCAGCGCGGAGTTTCTCCAGCCCGGAGTTTCTCCAGCGCAGATTTTATGCAGCACGGAATTTCGCCAGCGCGGAGTTTCTCCAACGCGGAGTTGCTCCAGCGCGGAGTTTCTAAAGCGTAGACTTTCCCCAGAGCGAACTTTTCTCCAACGCGGAGTTTCTACATCGCGGAGTTTGTCCGTCGCGGAGTTTCTCCATCGCGGAGTTTCTCCAGCGAGGAGTTTATACAACGCGGAGTTTGTCCAGTGCGGACTTTCTCCAACGCGGACTTTCTTCAACTAGGAGTTTCTCCAACGCGGACTTTCTCCAACGCGGACTTTCTCCAACACGGACCTTCTCCAACGCGGACTTTCTCCAACGCGGAGTTTCTCCAGCGCGGTGTGTTTCAAGCGCGGAGTTTCTCCAACGCGGAGTATCTCCAACGCGCCGTTTCTTCAACGCGAAGTTTCTCCAAGGCGGAGTTTCTACAACACGGATTTTCTCCAACGCGGACTTTCTCCAACGCGGACCTTCTCCGACGCGGACTTTCTCCAACGCGGAGTTTCTCCAGCGCGGTGTGTTTCAAGCGCGGAGTTTCTCTAACGCGGAGTTTCTCCAACGCGCCGTTTCTTCAAAGCGAAGTTTCTCCAACGCGCAGTTTCTCCAACGCGAAGTTTCTCCAGCGCGGAGTTTCTCCAACACGGAGTTTCTCCAGCGCGGAGTTTCTCCATTGCGGAGTTTCTCCGTCGCGGAGTTTCTCCATCGCGGAGTTTCTCCAGCGCGGAGTTTATACAACGCGGAGTTTCTCCAACGCGGACTTTCTCCAACGCGGACTTTCTCCAACGCGGACCTTCTCCATCGCGGACTTTCTCCAACGCGGACTTTCTCCAACGTGGAGTTTCTCCAACGCGGAGTTTCTCCAACGCGCAGTTTCTCCAACGCGAAGTTTCTCCAAGGCGGAGTTTCTCCAACGCGAAGTTTCCCCAACACGGAGTTTCTGCTACACGGAGTTTCTCCAGCGCGGAGTCTCCAACACGGAGTTTCTCCAGCGCGGAGTTTCTCCATCGCGGAGTTTCTCCGTCGCGGAGTTTCTCCATCGCGGAGTTTCTCCAGCGCGGAGGTTATACAACGCGGAGTTTCTCCAACGCGGACTTTCTCCAACGCGGACTTTCTCCAACGCGGACCTTCTCCATCGCGGACTTTCTCCAACGCGGACTTTCTCCAACGCGGACTTTCTCCAACGCGGACTTTCTCCAACGCGGACTTTCTCCAACGCGGAGTTTCTCCAGCGCGGTGTGTTTCAAGTGCGGAGTTTCTCCAACGCGGAGAATCTCCAACGCTCCGTTTCTTCAACGCGAAGTTTCTCCAAAGCGGAGTTTCTACAACAGGGAGTTTCTCCAACGCGGAGTTTCTCCAACGCGGACCTTCTCCGACGCGGACTTTATCCAACGCGGAGTTACTCCAGCGCGGTGTGTTTCAAGCGCGGAGTTTCTCGAACGCGGAGTTTCTCCAACGCGCCGTTCCTTCAAAGCGAAGTTTCTCCAAGGCGGAGTTTCTCCAACGCGAAGTTTCCCCAACACGGAGTTTCTCCAACACGGAGTTTCTCCAGCGCGGAGTTTCTCCAGCGCGGATTGTCTCCATCGCGGAGCTTCTCCAGTTCAGAGTTTCTCAAACGCGGAGTTTCTCCAGCGCGGAGTTTCTCCATCGCGGACTCTCTCCAACGCGGACTTTCTCCAACGCGGAATTTCTCCAACGTGGAGTTTCTCCAACGCGGAGTTTCTCCAACGCGCAGTTTCTCCAACGCGAAGTTTCTCCAGCGCGGAGTTTCTCCAACACGGAGTTTCTCCAGCACGGAGTTTCTCCAGCGCGGAATTTCTCCAGCCCGGAGTTTCTCCAGCGCAGATTTTATGCAGCACGGAATTTCGCCAGCGCGGAGTTTCTCCAACGCGGAGTTGCTCCAGCGCGGAGTTTCTCCAGCGTAGAGTTTCTCCAGAGCGAACTTTTCTCCAACGCGGAGCTTCCACATCGCGCAGTTTGTCCGTCGCGGAGTTTTTCCATCGCGGAGTTTCTCCAGCGCGGAGTTTATACAACGCGGAGTTTCTCCAGCGCGGACTTTCTCAAACGCAGACTTTCTTCAACGCGGTGTTTCTCAAACGCGGACTTTCTCCAACGCGGACTTTCTCCAACGCGGACCTTCTCCAACGTGGACTTTCTCCAACGCGGAGTTTCTCCAGCGCGGAGTTTCTCCAACACGGAGTTTCTCCAGCGCGGAGTTTGTCCAGCACGGAGTTTCTCCAGCGCGGAGTTCTCCAGCCCGGAGTTTCTCCAGCGCAGATTTTATGCAGCACGGAGTTTCTCCAGCGCGGAGTTTTTCCAATGCGGAGTTGCTCCAGCGCGGAGTTTCTTCAGCGTAGAGTTTCTCCAGAGCGGACTTTTCTCCAACGCGGCGTTTCTCCATCGCGGAGTTTGTCCGTCGCGGAGTTTCTCCATTGCGGAGTTTCTCCAGCGCGGAGTTTATACAACGCAGAGTTTCTCCAGCGCGGACTTTCTCCAACTCGGACTTTCTTCAACGCGGAGTTTCTTCAACGCGGACTTTCTCCAACGCGGACTTTCTCCAACGCGGACCTTCTCCAACGCGGACTTTCTCCAACGCGGAGTTTCTCCAGCGCGGTGTGTTTCAAGCGCGTAGTTTCTCCAACGCGGAGTATCTCCAACGCGCCGTTTCTTCAATGCGAATTTTCTCCAAGGCGGAGTTTCTACAACACGGATTTTCTCCAACGTGGACTTTCTCCAACGCGGACCTTCTCCGACGCGGACTTTCTCCAACGCGGAGTTTCTCCAGCGCGGTGTGTTTCAAGCGCGGAGTTTCTCTAACGCGGAGTTTTTCCAACGCGCCGTTTCTTCAAAGCGAAGTTTCTCCAACGCGCAGTTTCTCCAACGCGAAGTTTCTCCAGCGCGGAGTGTCTCCAACACGGAGTTTCTCCAGCGCGGAGTTTCTCCATCGCGGAGTTTGTCCGTCGCGGAGTTTCTCCATCGCGGAGTTTCTCCAGCGCGGAGTTTATACAACGCGAAGTTTCTCCAACGCGGACTTTCTCCAACGCGGACTTTCTCCAACGCGGACCTTCTCCATCGCGGACTTTCTCAACGCGGAGTTTCCCCGGCGCGGTGTGTTTCAAGCGCGGAGTTTCTCTAACGCGGAGTTTTTCCAACGCGCCGTTTCTTCAAAGCGAAGTTCTCCAAGGCGGAGTTTCTCCAACGCGAAGTTTCTCCAACACGGAGTTTCTCCAGCGCGGAGTTTCTCCAGCGCGGAGTTTCTCCATCGCGGACTCTCTCCAACGCGGACTTTCTCCAACGCGGACTTTCTCCAACGCGGACTTTCTCCAAAGCGGAGTTTCTCCAACGCGGAGTTTCTCCAACGCGCAGTTTCTCCAACGCGGAGTTTGTCCAGCACGGAGTTTCTCCAGCGCGGAGTTTTTCCAATGCGGAGTTGCTCCAGCGCGGAGTTTCTTCAGCGTAGAGTTTCTCCAGAGCGGACTTTTCTCCTACGCGGAGTTTCTCCATCGCGGAGTTTGTCCGTCGAGGAGTTTCTCCATTGCGGAGTTTCTCCAGCGCGGAGTTTATACAACGCAGAGTTTCTCCAGCGCGGACTTTCTCCAACTCGGACTTTCTTCAACGCGGAGTTTCTCCAACGCGGACTTTCTCCAACGCGGACTTTATCCAACGCCGACCTTCTCCAACGCGGACTTTCTCCAACGCGGAGTTTCTCCAGCGCGGTGTGTTTCAAGCGCGTAGTTTCTCCAACACGGAGTATCTCCAACGCGCCGTTTCTTCAACGCGAAGTTTCTCCAAGGCGGAGTTTCTACAACGCGGATTTTCTCCAACGCGGACTTTCTCCAACGCGGACCTTCTCCGACGCGGACTTTCTCCATCGCGGAGTTTGTCCGTCGCGGAGTTTCTCCATCGCGGAGTTTCTCCAGCGCGGAGTTAATACAACGCGGAGTTTCTCCAACGCGGACTTTCTCCAACGCGTACCTTCTCCATCGCGGACTTTCTCCAACGCGGAGTTTCTCCAGCGCGGTGTGTTTCAAGCGCGGAGTTTCTCTAACGCGGAGTTTCTCCAACGCGCCGTTTCTTCAAAGCGAAGTTTCTCCAAGGCGGAGTTTCTCCAACGCGAAGTTTCCCCAACACGAAGTTTCTCCAACACGGAGTTTCTCCAGCGCGGAGTTTCTCCATCGCGGAGTTTGTCCGTCGCGGAGTTTCTCCATCGCGGAGTTTCTCCAGCGCGGAGTTAATACAACGCGGAGTTTCTCCATCGCGGAGTTTGTCCGTCGCGGAGTTTCTCCATCGCGGAGTTTCTCCAGCGCGGAGTTAATACAACGCGGAGTTTCTCCAACGCGGACTTTCTCCAACGCGTACCTTCTCCATCGCGGACTTTCTCCAACGCGGAGTTTCTCCAGCGCGGTGTGTTTCAAGCGCGGAGTTTCTCTAACGCGGAGTTTCTCCAACGCGCCGTTTCTTCAAAGCGAAGTTTCTCCAAGGCGGAGTTTCTCCAACGCGATGTTTCCCCAACACGAAGTTTCTCCAACACGGAGTTTCTCCGGCGCGGAGTTTCTCCATCGCGGAGTTTGTCCGTCGCGGAGTTTCTCCATCGCGGAGTTTCTCCAGCGCGGAGTTTATACAACGCAGAGTTTCTCAAGCGCGGACTTTCTCCAACTCGGACTTTCTCCAAAGCGGAGTTTCTCCAACGCGCAGTTTCTCCAACGCGCAGTTTCTCCAACGCGATTTTTCTCCAGCGCGGAGTTTCTCCAACACGGAGTTTCTCCAGCGCGGAGTTTGTCCAGCACGGAGTTTCTCCTGCGCGGAGTTTCTCCAGTCCGGAGTTTCTCCAGCGCAGATTTTATGCAGCACGGAGTTTCTCCAGCGCGGAGTTTCTCCACCAAGGAGTATCTCCAGCGCGGAGTTTCTCCAGTTCGGAGTGTCTCAAACGCGGAGTTTCTCCAGCGCGGAGTTTCTCCAGTTCGGAGTTTCTCAAACGCGGAGTTTCTCCAGCGCGGAGTTTCTCCAGCGCGGACTTTCTCCAACGCGGACTTTCTCCAACGCGGAGTTTCTCCAACACGAAGTTTCTCCAACACGGAGTTTCTCCAACACGGAGTTTCTCCAACACGGAGTTTCTCCAACACGGAGTTTCTCCAGCGCGGAGTTTCCGCAGCCCGGAGTTTCTCCAGCACGGAGTTTATCCAACGCGGAGGTTCTCCAGCGTGGACTTTCTCCAACGCGGACATTCTCCAAAGCGGACTTTCTCCAACGCGGAGTTTCTCCAGCGCGGTGTGTTTCAAGCGCGGAGTTTCTCCAACGCGGAGTTTCTCCAACGCGCCGTTTCTCCAACGCGAAGTTTCTCCAACACGGAGTTTCTCCTACACGGAGTTTCTTCAGCGCGGAGTTTCTCCAGCGCGGATTGTCTCCATCGCGGAGTTTCTCCAGTTCGGAGTTTCTCAAACGCGTAGTTTCTCCAGTGCGGAGTTTCTCCATCGCGGACTCTCACCAACGCGGACTTTCTCCAACGCGGACTTTGTCCAACGCGGAGTTTCTCCAAAGCGGAGTTTCTCCAACGCGCAGTTTCTCCAACGCGAAGTTTCTCTAGCGCGGAGTTTCTCCACCTCGGAGTTTCTCCAGCGCAGAGTTTGTCCAACGCGGAGTTGCTCCAGCGCGGAGTTTCTCCAGCATAGAGTTTCTCCAGAGCGGACTTTTCTCTAACGCGGATTTTTCTCCAACGCGGACTTTCCTCCAACGCGGAATTTCTCCATCGCGGAGTTTGTCCGTCGAGGAGTTTCTCCACCGCGGAGTTTCTCCAGCGCGGAGTTTATACAACGCAGAGTTTCTCCAGCGCGGACTTTCTCAAACGCGGACTTTCTCCAACGCGGACTTTCTCCAACGCGGACCTTCTCCAACGTGGACTTTCTCCAACGCGGAGTTTCTCCAGCGCGGAGTTTCTCAAACACGGAGTATCTCCAGCGCGGAGTTTGTCCAGCACGGAGTTTCTCCAGCGCGGAGTTCTCCAGCCCGGAGTTTCTCCAGCGCAGATTTTATGCAGCACGGAGTTTCTCCACCGCGGAGTTTCTCCACGGAGGAGTATCTCCAGCGCGGAGTTTCTCCAGTTCGGAGTGTCTCAAACGCGGAGTTTCTCCAGCGCGGAGTTTCTCCAGTTCGGAGTTTCTCAAACGCGGAGTTTCTCCAGCGCGGAGTTTCTCCAGCGCGGACTTTCTCCAACGCGGACTTTCTCCAACGCGGAGTTTCTCCAACACGAAGTTTCTCCAACACGGAGTTTCTCCAACACGGAGTTTCTCCAACACGGAGTTTCTCCAACACGGAGTTTCTCCAGCGCGGAGTTTCTCCAGCCCGGAGTTTCTCCAGCGCGGAGTTTATCCAACGCGGAGGTTCTCCAGCGCGGACTTTCTCCAACGCGGACATTCTCCAAAGCGGACTTTCTCCAACGCGGAGTTTCTCCAGCGCGGTGTGTTTCAAGCGCGGAGTTTCTCCAGCGCGGAGTTTCTCAAACACGGAGTATCTCCAGCGCGGAGTTTGTCCAGCACGGAGTTTCTCCAGCGCGGAGTTCTCCAGCCCGGAGTTTCTCCAGCGCAGATTTTATGCAGCACGGAGTTTCTCCACCGCGGAGTTTCTCCACGGAGGAGTTTCTCCAGCGCGGAGTTTCTCCAGTTCGGAGTTTCTCAAACGCGGAGTTTCTCCAGCGCGGAGTTTCTCCAGCGCGGACTTTCTCCAACGCAGACTTTCTCCAACGCGGAGTTTCTCCAACACGAAGTTTCTCCAACACGGAGTTTCTCCAACACGGAGTTTCTCCAACACGGAGTTTCTCCAACACGGAGTTTCTCCAGCGCGGAGTTTCTCCAGCCCGGAGTTTCTCCAGCGCGGAGTTTATCCAACGCGGAGGTTCTCCAGCGCGGACTTTCTCCAACGCGGACATTCTCCAAAGCGGACTTTCTCCAACGCGGAGTTTCTCCAGCGCGGTGTGTTTCAAGCGCGGAGTTTCTCCAACGCGGAGTTTCTCCAACGCGGCGTTTCTCCAACGCGAAGTTTCTCCAACACGGAGTTTCTCCTACACGGAGTTTCTTCAGCGCGGATTTTCTCAAGCGCGGATTGTCTCCATCGCGGAGTTTCTCCAGTTCGGAGTTTCTCAAACGCGTAGTTTCTGCAGCGCGGAGTTTCTCCATCGCGGACTCTCACCAACGCGGACTTTCTCCAAAGCGGACTTTGTCCAACGCGGAGTTTCTCCAAAGCGGAGTTTCTCCAACGCGCAGTTTCTCCAACGCGAAGTTTCTCTAGCGCGGAGTTTCTCCAACTCGGAGTTTCTCCAGCGCAGAGTTTGTCCGTCGCGGAGTTTCTCCATCGCGGAGTTTCTCCAGCGCGGAGTTAATACAACGCGGAGTTTCTCCAACGCGGACTTTCTCCAACGCGTACCTTCTCCATCGCGGACTTTCTCCAACGCGGAGTTTCTCCAGCGCGGTGTGTTTCAAGCGCGGAGTTTCTCTAACGCGGAGTTTCTCCAACGCGCCGTTTCTTCAAAGCGAAGTTTCTCCAAGGCGGAGTTTCTCCAACGCGAAGTTTCCCCAACACGAAGTTTCTCCAACACGGAGTTTCTCCGGCGCGGAGTTTCTCCATCGCGGAGTTTGTCCGTCGCGGAGTTTCTCCATCGCGGAGTTTCTCCAGCGCGGAGTTTATACAACGCAGAGTTTCTCAAGCGCGGACTTTCTCCAACTCGGACTTTCTCCAAAGCGGAGTTTCTCCAACGCGCAGTTTCTCCAACGCGCAGTTTCTCCAACGCGATTTTTCTCCAGCGCGGAGTTTCTCCAACACGGAGTTTCTCCAGCGCGGAGTTTGTCCAGCACGGAGTTTCTCCTGCGCGGAGTTTCTCCAGTCCGGAGTTTCTCCAGCGCAGATTTTATGCAGCACGGAGTTTCTCCAGCGCGGAGTTTCTCCACCAAGGAGTATCTCCAGCGCGGAGTTTCTCCAGTTCGGAGTGTCTCAAACGCGGAGTTTCTCCAGCGCGGAGTTTCTCCAGTTCGGAGTTTCTCAAACGCGGAGTTTCTCCAGCGCGGAGTTTCTCCAGCGCGGACTTTCTCCAACGCGGACTTTCTCCAACGCGGAGTTTCTCCAACACGAAGTTTCTCCAACACGGAGTTTCTCCAACACGGAGTTTCTCCAACACGGAGTTTCTCCAACACGGAGTTTCTCCAGCGCGGAGGTTCTCCAGCGCGGACTTTCTCCAACGCGGACATTCTCCAAAGCGGACTTTCTCCAACGCGGAGTTTCTCCAGCGCGGTGTGTTTCAAGCGCGGAGTTTCTCCAACGCGGAGTTTCTCCAACGCGCCGTTTCTCCAACGCGAAGTTTCTCCAACACGGAGTTTCTCCTACACGGAGTTTCTTCAGCGCGGAGTTTCTCCAGCGCGGATTGTCTCCATCGCGGAGTTTCTCCAGTTCGGAGTTTCTCAAACGCGTAGTTTCTCCAGTGCGGAGTTTCTCCATCGCGGACTCTCACCAACGCGGACTTTCTCCAACGCGGACTTTGTCCAACGCGGAGTTTCTCCAGCGCGGAGTTTATACAACGCAGAGTTTCTCCAGCGCGGACTTTCTCAAACGCGGACTTTCTTCAACGCGGTGTTTCTCAAACGCGGACTTTCTCCAACGCGGACTTTCTCCAACGCGGACCTTCTCCAACGTGGACTTTCTCCAACGCGGAGTTTCTCCAGCGCGGAGTTTCTCAAACACGGAGTATCTCCAGCGCGGAGTTTGTCCAGCACGGAGTTTCTCCAGCGCGGAGTTCTCCAGCCCGGAGTTTCTCCAGCGCAGATTTTATGCAGCACGGAGTTTCTCCAGCGCGGAGTTTCTCCAACGCGGAGTTGCTCCAGCGCGGAGATTCTTCAGCGTAGAGTTTCTCCAGAGCGGACTTTTCTCCAACGCGGAGTTTCTCCATCGCGGAGTTTGTCCGTCGCGGAGTTTCTCCATCGCGGAGTTTCTCCAGCGCGGAGTTTATACAACGCAGAGTTTCTCAAGCGCGGACTTTCTCCAACTCGGACTTTCTCCAAAGCGGAGTTTCTCCAACGCGCAGTTTCTCCAACGCGCAGTTTCTCCAACGCGATTTTTCTCCAGCGCGGAGTTTCTCCAACACGGAGTTTCTCCAGCGCGGAGTTTGTCCAGCACGGAGTTTCTCCTGCGCGGAGTTTCTCCAGTCCGGAGTTTCTCCAGCGCAGATTTTATGCAGCACGGAGTTTCTCCAGCGCGGTGTTTCTCCACCGAGGAGTATCTCCAGCGCGGAGTTTCTCCAGTTCGGAGTGTCTCAAACGCGGAGTTTCTCCAGCGCGGAGTTTCTCCAGTTCGGAGTTTCTCAAACGCGGAGTTTCTCCAGCGCGGACTTTCTCCAACGCGGACTTTCTCCAACGCGGAGTTTCTCCAACACGAAGTTTCTCCAACACGGAGTTTCTCCAACACGGAGTTTCTCCAACACGGAGTTTCTCCAACACGGAGTTTCTCCAGCGCGGAGTTTCTCCAGCCCGGAGTTTCTCCAGCGCGGAGTTTATCCAACGCGGAGGTTCTCCAGCGCGGAGTTTGTCCAGCACGGAGTTTCTCCAGCGCGGAGTTCTCCAGCCCGGAGATTCTCCAGCGCAGATTTTATGCAGCACAGAGTTTCTCCAGCGCGGAGTTTTTCCAATGCGGAGTTGCTCCAGCGCGGAGTTTCTTCAGCGTAGAGTTTCTCCAGAGCGGACTTTTCTCCTACGCGGAGTTTCTCCATCGCGGAGTTTGTCCGTCGCGGAGTTTCTCCATTGCGGAGTTTCTCCAGCGCGGAGTTTATACAACGCAGAGTTTCTCCAGCGCGGACTTTCTCCAACTCGGACTTTCTTCAACGCGGAGTTTCTCCAACGCGGACTTTCTCCAACGCGGACTTTATCCAACGCGGACCTTCTCCAACGCGGACTTTCTCCAACGCGGAGTTTCTCCAGCGCGGTGTGTTTCAAGCGCGTAGTTTCTCCAACACGGAGTATCTCCAACGCGCCGTTTCTTCAACGCGAAGTTTCTCCAAGGCGGAGTTTCTACAACACGGATTTTCTCCAACGCGGACTTTCTCCAACGCGGACCTTCTCCGACGCGGACTTTCTCCAACGCGGAGTTTCTCCAGCGCGGTGTGTTTCAAGCGCGGAGTTTCTCTAACGCGGAGTTTCTCCAACGCGCCGTTTCTTCAAAGCGAAGTTTCTCCAACGCGCAGTTTCTCCAACGCGAAGTTTCTCCAGCGCGGAGTGTCTCCAACACGGAGTTTCTCAAGCGCGGAGTTTCTCCATCGCGGAGTTTGTCCGTCGCGGAGTTTCTCCATCGCGGAGTTTCTCCAGCGCGGAGTTAATACAACGCGGAGTTTCTCCAACGCGGACTTTCTCCAACGCGTACCTTCTCCATCGCGGACTTTCTCCAACGCGGAGTTTCTCCAGCGCGGTGTGTTTCAAGCGCGGAGTTTCTCTAACGCGGAGTTTCTCCAACGCGCCGTTTCTTCAAAGCGAAGTTTCTCCAAGGCGGAGTTTCTCCAACGCGAAGTTTCCCCAACACGAAGTTTCTCCAACACGGAGTTTCTCCAGCGCGGAGTTTCTCCATCGCGGAGTTTGTCCGTCGCGGAGTTTCTCCATCGCGGAGTTTCTCCAGCGCGGAGTTAATACAACGCGGAGTTTCTCCATCGCGGAGTTTGTCCGTCGCGGAGTTTCTCCATCGCGGAGTTTCTCCAGCGCGGAGTTAATACAACGCGGAGTTTCTCCAACGCGGACTTTCTCCAACGCGTACCTTCTCCATCGCGGACTTTCTCCAACGCGGAGTTTCTCCAGCGCGGTGTGTTTCAAGCGCGGAGTTTCTCTAACGCGGAGTTTCTCCAACGCGCCGTTTCTTCAAAGCGAAGTTTCTCCAAGGCGGAGTTTCTCCAACGCGAAGTTTCCCCAACACGAAGTTTCTCCAACACGGAGTTTCTCCGGCGCGGAGTTTCTCCATCGCGGAGTTTGTCCGTCGCGGAGTTTCTCCATCGCGGAGTTTCTCCAGCGCGGAGTTTATACAACGCAGAGTTTCTCAAGCGCGGACTTTCTCCAACTCGGACTTTCTCCAAAGCGGAGTTTCTCCAACGCGCAGTTTCTCCAACGCGCAGTTTCTCCAACGCGATTTTTCTCCAGCGCGGAGTTTCTCCAACACGGAGTTTCTCCAGCGCGGAGTTTGTCCAGCACGGAGTTTCTCCTGCGCGGAGTTTCTCCAGTCCGGAGTTTCTCCAGCGCAGATTTTATGCAGCACGGAGTTTCTCCAGCGCGGAGTTTCTCCACCAAGGAGTATCTCCAGCGCGGAGTTTCTCCAGTTCGGAGTGTCTCAAACGCGGAGTTTCTCCAGCGCGGAGTTTCTCCAGTTCGGAGTTTCTCAAACGCGGAGTTTCTCCAGCGCGGAGTTTCTCCAGCGCGGACTTTCTCCAACGCGGACTTTCTCCAACGCGGAGTTTCTCCAACACGAAGTTTCTCCAACACGGAGTTTCTCCAACACGGAGTTTCTCCAACACGGAGTTTCTCCAACACGGAGTTTCTCCAGCGCGGAGTTTCTCCAGCCCGGAGTTTCTCCAGCACGGAGTTTATCCAACGCGGAGGTTCTCCAGCGTGGACTTTCTCCAACGCGGACATTCTCCAAAGCGGACTTTCTCCAACGCGGAGTTTCTCCAGCGCGGTGTGTTTCAAGCGCGGAGTTTCTCCAACGCGGAGTTTCTCCAACGCGCCGTTTCTCCAACGCGAAGTTTCTCCAACACGGAGTTTCTCCTACACGGAGTTTCTTCAGCGCGGAGTTTCTCCAGCGCGGATTGTCTCCATCGCGGAGTTTCTCCAGTTCGGAGTTTCTCAAACGCGTAGTTTCTCCAGTGCGGAGTTTCTCCATCGCGGACTCTCACCAACGCGGACTTTCTCCAACGCGGACTTTGTCCGACGCGGAGTTTCTCCAAAGCGGAGTTTCTCCAACGCGCAGTTTCTCCAACGCGAAGTTTCTCTAGCGCGGAGTTTCTCCACCTCGGAGTTTCTCCAGCGCAGAGTTTCTCCAACGCGGAGTTGCTCCAGCGCGGAGTTTCTCCAGCATAGAGTTTCTCCAGAGCGGACTTTTCTCTAACGCGGATTTTTCTCCAACGCGGACTTTCCTCCAACGCGGAATTTCTCCATCGCGGAGTTTGTCCGTCGAGGAGTTTCTCCACCGCGGAGTTTCTCCAGCGCGGAGTTTATACAACGCAGAGTTTCTCCAGCGCGGACTTTCTCAAACGCGGACTTTCTCCAACGCGGACTTTCTCCAACGCGGACCTTCTCCAACGTGGACTTTCTCCAACGCGGAGTTTCTCCAGCGCGGAGTTTCTCAAACACGGAGTATCTCCAGCGCGGAGTTTGTCCAGCACGGAGTTTCTCCAGCGCGGAGTTCTCCAGCCCGGAGTTTCTCCAGCGCAGATTTTATGCAGCACGGAGTTTCTCCAGCGCGGAGTTTCTCCACGGAGGAGTATCTCCAGCGCGGAGTTTCTCCAGCGCGGAGTTTCTCCAGTTCGGAGTTTCTCAAACGCGGAGTTTCTCCAGCGCGGACTTTCTCCAACGCGGACTTTCTCCAACGCGGAGTTTCTCCAACACGAAGTTTCTCCAACACGGAGTTTCTCCAACACGGAGTTTCTCCAACACGGAGTTTCTCCAACACGGAGTTTCTCCAGCGCGGAGTTTCTCCAGCCCGGAGTTTCTCCAGCGCGGAGTTTATCCAACGCGGAGGTTCTCCAGCGCGGACTTTCTCCAACGCGGACATTCTCCAAAGCGGACTTTCTCCAACGCGGAGTTTCTCCAGCGCGGTGTGTTTCAAGCGCGGAGTTTCTCCAACGCGGAGTTTCTCCAACGCGGCGTTTCTCCAACGCGAAGTTTCTCCAACACGGAGTTTCTCCTACACGGAGTTTCTTCAGCGCGGATTTTCTCAAGCGCGGATTGTCTCCATCGCGGAGTTTCTCCAGTTCGGAGTTTCTCAAACGCGTAGTTTCTGCAGCGCGGAGTTTCTCCATCGCGGACTCTCACCAACGCGGACTTTCTCCAAAGCGGACTTTGTCCAACGCGGAGTTTCTCCAAAGCGGAGTTTCTCCAACGCGCAGTTTCTCCAACGCGAAGTTTCTCTAGCGCGGAGTTTCTCCAACTCGGAGTTTCTCCAGCGCAGAGTTTGTCCGTCGCGGAGTTTCTCCATCGCGGAGTTTCTCCAGCGCGGAGTGTCTCCAACACGGAGTTTCTCAAGCGCGGAGTTTCTCCATCGCGGAGTTTCTCCAGCGCGGAGTTAATACAACGCGGAGTTTCTCCAACGCGGACTTTCTCCAACGCGTACCTTCTCCATCGCGGACTTTCTCCAACGCGGAGTTTCTCCAGCGCGGTGTGTTTCAAGCGCGGAGTTTCTCTAACGCGGAGTTTCTCCAACGCGCCGTTTCTTCAAAGCGAAGTTTCTCCAAGGCGGAGTTTCTCCAACGCGAAGTTTCCCCAACACGAAGTTTCTCCAACACGGAGTTTCTCCAGCGCGGAGTTTCTCCATCGCGGAGTTTGTCCGTCGCGGAGTTTCTCCATCGCGGAGTTTCTCCAGCGCGGAGTTAATACAACGCGGAGTTTCTCCATCGCGGAGTTTGTCCGTCGCGGAGTTTCTCCATCGCGGAGTTTCTCCAGCGCGGAGTTAATACAACGCGGAGTTTCTCCAACGCGGACTTTCTCCAACGCGTACCTTCTCCATCGCGGACTTTCTCCAACGCGGAGTTTCTCCAGCGCGGTGTGTTTCAAGCGCGGAGTTTCTCTAACGCGGAGTTTCTCCAACGCGCCGTTTCTTCAAAGCGAAGTTTCTCCAAGGCGGAGTTTCTGCAACGCGAAGTTTCCCCAACACGAAGTTTCTCCAACACGGAGTTTCTCCGGCGCGGAGTTTCTCCATCGCGGAGTTTGTCCGTCGCGGAGTTTCTCCATCGCGGAGTTTCTCCAGCGCGGAGTTTATACAACGCAGAGTTTCTCAAGCGCGGACTTTCTCCAACTCGGACTTTCTCCAAAGCGGAGTTTCTCCAACGCGCAGTTTCTCCAACGCGCAGTTTCTCCAACGCGATTTTTCTCCAGCGCGGAGTTTCTCCAACACGGAGTTTCTCCAGCGCGGAGTTTGTCCAGCACGGAGTTTCTCCTGCGCGGAGTTTCTCCAGTCCGGAGTTTCTCCAGCGCAGATTTTATGCAGCACGGAGTTTCTCCAGCGCGGAGTTTCTCCACCAAGGAGTATCTCCAGCGCGGAGTTTCTCCAGTTCGGAGTGTCTCAAACGCGGAGTTTCTCCAGCGCGGAGTTTCTCCAGTTCGGAGTTTCTCAAACGCGGAGTTTCTCCAGCGCGGAGTTTCTCCAGCGCGGACTTTCTCCAACGCGGACTTTCTCCAACGCGGAGTTTCTCCAACACGAAGTTTCTCCAACACGGAGTTTCTCCAACACGGAGTTTCTCCAACACGGAGTTTCTCCAACACGGAGTTTCTCCAGCGCGGAGTTTCTCCAGCCCGGAGTTTCTCCAGCACGGAGTTTATCCAACGCGGAGGTTCTCCAGCGTGGACTTTCTCCAACGCGGACATTCTCCAAAGCGGACTTTCTCCAACGCGGAGTTTCTCCAGCGCGGTGTGTTTCAAGCGCGGAGTTTCTCCAACGCGGAGTTTCTCCAACGCGCCGTTTCTCCAACGCGAAGTTTCTCCAACACGGAGTTTCTCCTACACGGAGTTTCTTCAGCGCGGAGTTTCTCCAGCGCGGATTGTCTCCATCGCGGAGTTTCTCCAGTTCGGAGTTTCTCAAACGCGTAGTTTCTCCAGTGCGGAGTTTCTCCATCGCGGACTCTCACCAACGCGGACTTTCTCCAACGCGGACTTTGTCCGACGCGGAGTTTCTCCAAAGCGGAGTTTCTCCAACGCGCAGTTTCTCCAACGCGAAGTTTCTCTAGCGCGGAGTTTCTCCACCTCGGAGTTTCTCCAGCGCAGAGTTTCTCCAACGCGGAGTTGCTCCAGCGCGGAGTTTCTCCAGCATAGAGTTTCTCCAGAGCGGACTTTTCTCTAACGCGGATTTTTCTCCAACGCGGACTTTCCTCCAACGCGGAATTTCTCCATCGCGGAGTTTGTCCGTCGAGGAGTTTCTCCACCGCGGAGTTTCTCCAGCGCGGAGTTTATACAACGCAGAGTTTCTCCAGCGCGGACTTTCTCAAACGCGGACTTTCTCCAACGCGGACTTTCTCCAACGCGGACCTTCTCCAACGTGGACTTTCTCCAACGCGGAGTTTCTCCAGCGCGGAGTTTCTCCAGCGCGGAGTTTCTCAAACACGGAGTATCTCCAGCGCAGATTTTATGCAGCACGGAGTTTCTCCAGCGCGGAGTTTCTCCACGGAGGAGTATCTCCAGCGCGGAGTTTCTCCAGCGCGGAGTTTCTCCAGTTCGGAGTTTCTCAAACGCGGAGTTTCTCCAGCGCGGACTTTCTCCAACGCGGACTTTCTCCAACGCGGAGTTTCTCCAACACGAAGTTTCTCCAACACGGAGTTTCTCCAACACGGAGTTTCTCCAACACGGAGTTTCTCCAACACGGAGTTTCTCCAGCGCGGAGTTTCTCCAGCCCGGAGTTTCTCCAGCGCGGAGTTTATCCAACGCGGAGGTTCTCCAGCGCGGACTTTCTCCAACGCGGACATTCTCCAAAGCGGACTTTCTCCAACGCGGAGTTTCTCCAGCGCGGTGTGTTTCAAGCGCGGAGTTTCTCCAACGCGGAGTTTCTCCAACGCGGCGTTTCTCCAACGCGAAGTTTCTCCAACACGGAGTTTCTCCTACACGGAGTTTCTTCAGCGCGGATTTTCTCAAGCGCGGATTGTCTCCATCGCGGAGTTTCTCCAGTTCGGAGTTTCTCAAACGCGTAGTTTCTGCAGCGCGGAGTTTCTCCATCGCGGACTCTCACCAACGCGGACTTTCTCCAAAGCGGACTTTGTCCAACGCGGAGTTTCTCCAAAGCGGAGTTTCTCCAACGCGCAGTTTCTCCAACGCGAAGTTTCTCTAGCGCGGAGTTTCTCCAGCGCAGAGTTTGTCCGTCGCGGAGTTTCTCCATCGCGGAGTTTCTCCAGCGCGGAGTTAATACAACGCGGAGTTTCTCCAACGCGGACTTTCTCCAACGCGTACCTTCTCCATCGCGGACTTTCTCCAACGCGGAGTTTCTCCAGCGCGGTGTGTTTCAAGCGCGGAGTTTTTCTAACGCGGAGTTTCTCCAACGCGCCGTTTCTTCAAAGCGAAGTTTCTCCAAGGCGGAGTTTCTCCAACGCGAAGTTTCCCCAACACGAAGTTTCTCCAACACGGAGTTTCTCCGGCGCGGAGTTTCTCCATCGCGGAGTTTGTCCGTCGCGGAGTTTCTCCATCGCGGAGTTTCTCCATCGCGGAGTTTGTCCGTCGCGGAGTTTCTCCAAGGCGGAGTTTCTACAACACGGATTTTCTCCAACGCGGACTTTCTCCAACGCGGACCTTCTCCGACGCGGACTTTCTCCAACACGGAGTTTCTTCAGCGCGGTGTGTTTCAAGCGCGGAGTTTCTCTAACGCGGAGTTTCTCCAACGCGCCGTTTCTTCAAAGCGAAGTTTCTCCAACGCGCAGTTTCTCCAACGCGAAGTTTCTCCAGCGCAGAGTTTCTCCAACACGGAGTTTCTCCAGCGCGGAGTTTCTCCATCGCGGAGTTTGTCCGTCGCGGAGTTTCTCCATCGCGGAGTTTCTCCAGCGCGGAGTTTATACAACGCGGAGTTTCTCCAACGCGGACTTTCTCCAACGCGGACTTTCTCCAACGCGGACCTTCTTCATCGCGGACTTTCTCCAAAGCGGACTTTCTCCAACGTGGAGTTTCTCCAACGCGGAGTTTCTCCAACGCGAAGTTTCTCCAGCGCGGAGTTTCTCCAACACAGAGTTTCTCCAGCGCGGAGTTTGTCCAGCACGGAGTTTCTCCAGCGCGGAGTTTCTCCAGCCCGGAGTTTCTCCAGCGCAGATTTTATGCAGCACGGAATTTCGCCAGCGCGGAGTTTCTCCAACGCGGAGTTGCTCCAGCGCGGAGTTTCTCCAGCGTAGACTTTCCCCAGAGCGAACTTTTCTCCAACGCGGAGTTTCTACATCGCGGAGTTTGTCCGTCGCGGAGTTTCTCCATCGCGGAGTTTCTCCAGCGAGGAGTTTATACAACGCGGAGTTTGTCCAGCGCGGACTTTCTCCAACGCGGACTTTCTTCAACTAGGAGTTTCTCCAACGCGGACTTTCTCCAACGCGGACTTTCTCCAACACGGACCTTCTCCAACGCGGACTTTCTCCAACGCGGAGTTTCTCCAGCGCGGTGTGTTTCAAGCGCGGAGTTTCTCCAACGCGGAGTATCTCCAACGCGCCGTTTCTTCAACGCGAAGTTTCTCCAAGGCGGAGTTTCTACAACACGGATTTTCTCCAACGCGGACTTTCTCCAACGCGGACCTTCACCGACGCGGACTTTCTCCAACGCGGAGTTTCTCCAGCGCGGTGTGTTTCAAGCGCGGAGTTTCTCTAACGCGGAGTTTCTCCAACGCGCCGTTTCTTCAAAGCGAAGTTTCTCCAACGCGCTGTTTCTCCAACGCGAAGTTTCTCCAGCGCGGAGTTTCTCCAACACGGAGTTTCTCCAGCGCGGAGTTTCTCCATTGCGGAGTTTCTCCGTCGCGGAGTTTCTCCATCGCGGAGTTTCTCCAGCGCGGAGTTTATACAACGCGGAGTTTCTCCAACGCGGACTTTCTCCAACGCGGACTTTCTCCAACGCGGACCTTCTCCATCGCGGACTTTCTCCAACGCGGACTTTCTCCAACGTGGAGTTTCTCCAACGCGGAGTTTCTCCAACGCGCAGTTTCTCCAACGCGAAGTTTCTCCAAGGCGGAGTTTCTCCAACGCGAAGTTTCCCCAACACGGAGTTTGTGCTACACGTAGTTTCTCCAGCGCGGAGTCTCCAACACGGAGTTTCTCCAGCGCGGAGTTTCTCCATCGCGGAGTTTCTCCGTCGCGGAGTTTCTCCATCGCGGAGTTTCTCCAGCGCGGAGGTTATACAACGCGGAGTTTCTCCAACGCGGACTTTCTCCAACGCGGACTTTCTCCAACGCGGACCTTCTCCATCGCGGACTTTCTCCAACGCGGACTTTCTCCAACGCGGACTTTCTCCAACGCGGACCTTCTCCAACGCGGACTTTCTCCAACGCGGAGTTTCTCCAGCGCGGTGTGTTTCAAGTGCGGAGTTTCTCCAACGCGGAGAATCTCCAACGCTCCGTTTCTTCAACGCGAAGTTTCTCCAAAGCGGAGTTTCTACAACAGGGAGTTTCTCCAACGCGGAGTTTCTCCAACGCGGACCTTCTCCTACGCGGACTTTATCCAACGCGGAGTTACTCCAGCGCGGTGTGTTTCAAGCGCGGAGTTTCTCGAACGCGGAGTTTCTCCAACGCGCCGTTCCTTCAAAGCGAAGTTTCTCCAAGGCGGAGTTTCTCCAACGCGAAGTTTCCCCAACACGGAGTTTCTCCAACACGGAGTTTCTCCAGCGCGGAGTTTCTCCAGCGCGGATTGTCTCCATCGCGGAGTTTCTCCAGTTCAGAGTTTCTCAAACGCGGAGTTTCTCCAGCGCGGAGTTTCTCCATCGCGGACTCTCTCCAACGCGGACTTTCTCCAACGCGGAATTTCTCCAACGTGGAGTTTCTCCAACGCGGAGTTTCTCCAACGCGCAGTTTCTCCAACGCGAAGTTTCTCCAGCGCGGAGTTTCTCCAACACGGAGTTTCTCCAGCACGGAGTTTCTCCAGCGCGGAATTTCTCCAGCCCGGAGTTTCTCCAGCGCAGATTTTATGCAGCACGGAATTTCGCCAGCGCGGAGTTTCTCCAACGCGGAGTTGCTCCAGCGCGGAGTTTCTCCAGCGTAGAGTTTCTCCAGAGCGAACTTTTCTCCAACGCGGAGCTTCCACATCGCGCAGTTTGTCCGTCGCGGAGTTTTTCCATCGCGGAGTTTCTCCAGCGCGGAGTTTATACAACGCGGAGTTTCTCCAGCGCGGACTTTCTCAAACGCGGACTTTCTTCAACGCGGTGTTTCTCAAACGTGGACTTTCTCCAACGCGGACTTTCTCCAACGCGGACCTTCTCCAACGTGGACTTTCTCCAACGCGGAGTTTCTCCAGCGCGGAGTTTCTCCAACACGGAGTTTCTCCAGCGCGGAGTTTGTCCAGCACGGAGTTTCTCCAGCGCGGAGTTCTCCAGCCCGGAGTTTCTCCAGCGCAGATTTTATGCAGCACGGAGTTTCTCCAGCGCGGAGTTTTTCCAATGCGGAGTTGCTCCAGCGCGGAGTTTCTTCAGCGTAGAGTTTCTCCAGAGCGGACTTTTCTCCAACGCGGAGTTTCTCCATCGCGGAGTTTGTCCGTCGCGGAGTTTCTCCATTGCGGAGTTTCTCCAGCGCGGAGTTTATACAACGCAGAGTTTCTCCAGCGCGGACTTTCTCCAACTCGGACTTTCTTCAACGCGGAGTTTCTTCAACGCGGACTTTCTCCAACGCGGACTTTCTCCAACGCGGACCTTCTCCAACGCGGACTTTCTCCAACGCGTACCTTCTCCATCGCGGACTTTCTCCAACGCGGAGTTTCTCCAGCGCGGTGTGTTTCAAGCGCGGAGTTTCTCTAACGCGGAGTTTCTCCAACGCGCCGTTTCTTCAAAGCGAAGTTTCTCCAAGGCGGAGTTTCTCCAACGCGAAGTTTCCCCAACACGAAGTTTCTCCAACACGGAGTTTCTCCGGCGCGGAGTTTCTCCATCGCGGAGTTTGTCCGTCGCGGAGTTTCTCCATCGCGGAGTTTCTCCAGCGCGGAGTTTATACAACGCAGAGTTTCTCAAGCGCGGACTTTCTCCAACTCGGACTTTCTCCAAAGCGGAGTTTCTCCAACGCGCAGTTTCTCCAACGCGCAGTTTCTCCAACGCGATTTTTCTCCAGCGCGGAGTTTCTCCAACACGGAGTTTCTCCAGCGCGGAGTTTGTCCAGCACGGAGTTTCTCCTGCGCGGAGTTTCTCCAGTCCGGAGTTTCTCCAGCGCAGATTTTATGCAGCACGGAGTTTCTCCAGCGCGGAGTTTCTCCACCAAGGAGTATCTCCAGCGCGGAGTTTCTCCAGTTCGGAGTGTCTCAAACGCGGAGTTTCTCCAGCGCGGAGTTTCTCCAGTTCGGAGTTTCTCAAACGCGGAGTTTCTCCAGCGCGGAGTTTCTCCAGCGCGGACTTTCTCCAACGCGGACTTTCTCCAACGCGGAGTTTCTCCAACACGGAGTTTCTCCAACACGGAGTTTCTCCAACACGGAGTTTCTCCAACACGGAGTTTCTCCAGCGCGGAGTTTCCCCAGCCCGGAGTTTCTCCAGCACGGAGTTTATCCAACGCGGAGGTTCTCCAGCGTGGACTTTCTCCAACGCGGACATTCTCCAAAGCGGACTTTCTCCAACGCGGAGTTTCTCCAGCGCGGTGTGTTTCAAGCGCGGAGTTTCTCCAACGCGGAGTTTCTCCAACGCGCCGTTTCTCCAACGCGAAGTTTCTCCAACACGGAGTTTCTCCTACACGGAGTTTCTTCAGCGCGGAGTTTCTCCAGCGCGGATTGTCTCCATCGCGGAGTTTCTCCAGTTCGGAGTTTCTCAAACGCGTAGTTTCTCCAGTGCGGAGTTTCTCCATCGCGGACTCTCACCAACGCGGACTTTCTCCAACGCGGACTTTGTCCAACGCGGAGTTTCTCCAAAGCGGAGTTTCTCCAACGCGCAGTTTCTCCAACGCGAAGTTTCTCTAGCGCGGAGTTTCTCCACCTCGGAGTTTCTCCAGCGCAGAGTTTCTCCAACGCGGAGTTGCTCCAGCGCGGAGTTTCTCCAGCATAGAGTTTCTCCAGAGCGGACTTTTCTCTAACGCGGATTTTTCTCCAACGCGGACTTTCCTCCAACGCGGAATTTCTCCATCGCGGAGTTTGTCCGTCGAGGAGTTTCTCCACCGCGGAGTTTCTCCAGCGCGGAGTTTATACAACGCAGAGTTTCTCCAGCGCGGACTTTCTCAAACGCGGACTTTCTCCAACGCGGACTTTCTCCAACGCGGACCTTCTCCAACGTGGACTTTCTCCAACGCGGAGTTTCTCCAGCGCGGAGTTTCTCAAACACGGAGTATCTCCAGCGCGGAGTTTGTCCAGCACGGAGTTTCTCCAGCGCGGAGTTCTCCAGCCCGGAGTTTCTCCAGCGCAGATTTTATGCAGCACGGAGTTTCTCCAGCGCGGAGTTTCTCCACGGAGGAGTATCTCCAGCGCGGAGTTTCTCCAGTTCGGAGTGTCTCAAACGCGGAGTTTCTCCAGCGCGGAGTTTCTCCAGTTCGGAGTTTCTCAAACGCGGAGTTTCTCCAGCGCGGAGTTTCTCCAGCGCGGACTTTCTCCAACGCGGACTTTCTCCAACGCGGAGTTTCTCCAACACGAAGTTTCTCCAACACGGAGTTTCTCCAACACGGAGTTTCTCCAACACGGAGTTTCTCCAACACGGAGTTTCTCCAGCGCGGAGTTTCTCCAGCCCGGAGTTTCTCCAGCGCGGAGTTTATCCAACGCGGAGGTTCTCCAGCGCGGACTTTCTCCAACGCGGACATTCTCCAAAGCGGACTTTCTCCAACGCGGAGTTTCTCCAGCGCGGTGTGTTTCAAGCGCGGAGTTTCTCCAACGCGGAGTTTCTCCAACGCGGCGTTTCTCCAACGCGAAGTTTCTCCAACACGGAGTTTCTCCTACACGGAGTTTCTTCAGCGCGGATTTTCTCAAGCGCGGATTGTCTCCATCGCGGAGTTTCTCCAGTTCGGAGTTTCTCAAACGCGTAGTTTCTGCAGCGCGGAGTTTCTCCATCGCGGACTCTCACCAACGCGGACTTTCTCCAAAGCGGACTTTGTCCAACACGGAGTTTCTCCAAAGCGGAGTTTCTCCAACGCGCAGTTTCTCCAACGCGAAGTTTCTCTAGCGCGGAGTTTCTCCAACTCGGAGTTTCTCCAGCGCAGAGTTTGTCCGTCGCGGAGTTTCTCCATCGCGGAGTTTCTCCAGCGCGGAGTTAATACAACGCGGAGTTTCTCCAACGCGGACTTTCTCCAACGCGTACCTTCTCCATCGCGGACTTTCTCCAACGCGGAGTTTCTCCAGCGCGGTGTGTTTCAAGCGCGGAGTTTCTCTAACGCGGAGTTTCTCCAACGCGCCGTTTCTTCAAAGCGAAGTTTCTCCAAGGCGGAGTTTCTCCAACGCGAAGTTTCCCCAACACGAAGTTTCTCCAACACGGAGTTTCTCCGGCGCGGAGTTTCTCCATCGCGGAGTTTCTCCGTCGCGGAGTTTCTCCATCGCGGAGTTTCTCCATCGCGGAGTTTGTCCGTCGCGGAGTTTCTCCAAGGCGGAGTTTCTACAACACGGATTTTCTCCAACGCGGACTTTCTCCAACGCGGACCTTCTCCGACGCGGACTTTCTCCAACACGGAGTATCTTCAGCGCGGTGTGTTTCAAGCGCGGAGTTTCTCTAACGCGGAGTTTCTCCAACGCGCCGTTTCTTCAAAGCGAAGTTTCTCCAACGCGCAGTTTCTCCAACGCGAAGTTTCTCCAGCGCGGAGTTTCTCCAACACGGAGTTTCTCCAGCGCGGAGTTTCTCCATCGCGGAGTTTGTCCGTCGCGGAGTTTCTCCATCGCGGAGTTTCTCCAGCGCGGAGTTTATACAACGCGGAGTTTCTCCAACGCGGACTTTCTCCAACGCGGACTTTCTCCAACGCGGACCTTCTCCATCGCGGACTTTCTCCAAAGCGGACTTTCTCCAACGTGGAGTTTCTCCAACGCGGAGTTTCTCCAACGCGAAGTTTCTCCAGCGCGGAGTTTCTCCAACACAGAGTTTCTCCAGCGCGGAGTTTGTCCAGCACGGAGTTTCTCCAGCGCGGAGTTTCTCCAGCCCGGAGTTTCTCCAGCGCAGATTTTATGCAGCACGGAATTTCGCCAGCGCGGAGTTTCTCCAACGCGGAGTTGCTCCAGCGCGGAGTTTCTCCAGCGTAGACTTTCCCCAGAGCGAACTTTTCTCCAACGCGGAGTTTCTACATCGCGGAGTTTGTCCGTCGCGGAGTTTCTCCATCGCGGAGTTTCTCCAGCGAGGAGTTTATACAACGCGGAGTTTGTCCAGCGCGGACTTTCTCCAACGCGGACTTTCTTCAACTAGGAGTTTCTCCAACGCGGACTTTCTCCAACGCGGACTTTCTCCAACACGGACCTTCTCCAACGCGGACTTTCTCCAACGCGGAGTTTCTCCAGCGCGGTGTGTTTCAAGCGCGGAGTTTCTCCAACGCGGAGTATCTCCAACGCGCCGTTTCTTCAACGCGAAGTTTCTCCAAGGCGGAGTTTCTACAACACGGATTTTCTCCAACGCGGACTTTCTCCAACGCGGACCTTCTCCGACGCGGACTTTCTCCAACGCGGAGTTTCTCCAGCGCGGTGTGTTTCAAGCGCGGAGTTTCTCTAACGCGGAGTTTCTCCAACGCGCCGTTTCTTCAAAGCGAAGTTTCTCCAACGCGCAGTTTCTCCAACGCGAAGTTTCTCCAGCGCGGAGTTTCTCCAACACGGAGTTTCTCCAGCGCGGAGTTTCTCCATTGCGGAGTTTCTCCGTCGCGGAGTTTCTCCATCGCGGAGTTTCTCCAGCGCGGAGTTTATACAACGCGGAGTTTCTCCAACGCGGACTTTCTCCAACGCGGACTTTCTCCAACGCGGACCTTCTCCATCGCGGACTTTCTCCAACGCGGACTTTCTCCAACGTGGAGTTTCTCCAACGCGGAGTTTCTCCAACGCGCAGTTTCTCCAACGCGAAGTTTCTCCAAGGCGGAGTTTCTCCAACGCGAAGTTTCCCCAACACGGAGTTTCTGCTACACGGAGTTTCTCCAGCGCGGAGTCTCCAACACGGAGTTTCTCCAGCGCGGAGTTTCTCCATCGCGGAGTTTCTCCGTCGCGGAGTTTCTCCAGCGCGGAGGTTATACAACGCGGAGTTTCTCCAACGCGGACTTTCTCCAACGCGGACTTTCTCCAACGCGGACCTTCTCCATCGCGGACTTTCTCCAACGCGGACTTTCTCCAACGCGGACTTTCTCCAACGCGGACCTTCTCCAACGCGGACTTTCTCCAACGCGGAGTTTCTCCAGCGCGGTGTGTTTCAAGTGCGGAGTTTCTCCAACGCGGAGAATCTCCAACGCTCCGTTTCTTCAACGCGAAGTTTCTCCAAAGCGGAGTTTCTACAACAGGGAGTTTCTCCAACGCGGAGTTTCTCCAACGCGGACCTTCTCCGACGCGGACTTTATCCAACGCGGAGTTACTCCAGCGCGGTGTGTTTCAAGCGCGGAGTTTCTCGAACGCGGAGTTTCTCCAACGCGCCGTTCCTTCAAAGCGAAGTTTCTCCAAGGCGGAGTTTCTCCAACGCGAAGTTTCCCCAACACGGAGTTTCTCCAACACGGAGTTTCTCCAGCGCGGAGTTTCTCCAGCGCGGATTGTCTCCATCGCGGAGTTTCTCCAGTTCAGAGTTTCTCAAACGCGGAGTTTCTCCAGCGCGGAGTTTCTCCATCGCGGACTCTCTCCAACGCGGACTTTCTCCAACGCGGAATTTCTCCAACGTGGAGTTTCTCCAACGCGGAGTTTCTCCAACGCGCAGTTTCTCCAACGCGAAGTTTCTCCAGCGCGGAGTTTCTCCAACACGGAGTTTCTCCAGCACGGAGTTTCTCCAGCGCGGAATTTCTCCAGCCCGGAGTTTCTCCAGCGCAGATTTTATGCAGCACGGGATTTCGCCAGCGCGGAGTTTCTCCAACGCGGAGTTGCTCCAGCGCGGAGTTTCTCCAGCGTAGAGTTTCTCCAGAGCGAACTTTTCTCCAACGCGGAGCTTCCACATCGCGCAGTTTGTCCGTCGCGGAGTTTTTCCATCGCGGAGTTTCTCCAGCGCGGAGTTTATACAACGCGGAGTTTCTCCAGCGCGGACTTTCTCAAACGCGGACTTTCTTCAACGCGGTGTTTCTCAAACGCGGACTTTCTCCAACGCGGACTTTCTCCAACGCGGACCTTCTCCAACGTGGACTTTCTCCAACGCGGAGTTTCTCCAGCGCGGAGTTTCTCCAACACGGAGTTTCTCCAGCGCGGAGTTTGTCCAGCACGGAGTTTCTCCAGCGCGGAGTTCTCCAGCCCGGAGTTTCTCCAGCGCAGATTTTATGCAGCACGGAGTTTCTCCAGCGCGGAGTTTTTCCAATGCGGAGTTGCTCCAGCGCGGAGTTTCTTCAGCGTAGAGTTTCTCCAGAGCGGACTTTTCTCCAACGCGGAGTTTCTCCATCGCGGAGTTTGTCCGTCGCGGAGTTTCTCCATTGCGGAGTTTCTCCAGCGCGGAGTTTATACAACGCAGAGTTTCTCCAGCGCGGACTTTCTCCAACTCGGACTTTCTTCAACGCGGAGTTTCTTCAACGCGGACTTTCTCCAACGCGGACTTTCTCCAACGCGGACCTTCTCCAACGCGGACTTTCTCCAACGCGGAGTTTCTCCAGCGCGGTGTGTTTCAAGCGCGTAGTTTCTCCAACGCGGAGTATCTCCAACGCGCCGTTTCTTCAACGCGAATTTTCTCCAAGGCGGAGTTTCTACAACACGGATTTTCTCCAACGTGGACTTTCTCCAACGCGGACCTTCTCCGACGCGGACTTTCTCCAACGCGGAGTTTCTCCAGCGCGGTGTGTTTCAAGCGCGGAGTTTCTCTAACGCGGAGTTTTTCCAACGCGCCGTTTCTTCAAAGCGAAGTTTCTCCAACGCGCAGTTTCTCCAACGCGAAGTTTCTCCAGCGCGGAGTGTCTCCAACACGGAGTTTCTCCAGCGCGGAGTTTCTCCATCGCGGAGTTTGTCCGTCGCGGAGTTTCTCCATCGCGGAGTTTCTCCAGCGCGGAGTTTATACAACGCGAAGTTTCTCCAACGCGGACTTTCTCCAACGCGGACTTTCTCCAACGCGGACCTTCTCCATCGCGGACTTTCTCCAACGCGGAGTTTCCCCGGCGCGGTGTGTTTCAAGCGCGGAGTTTCTCTAACGCGGAGTTTTTCCAACGCGCCGTTTCTTCAAAGCGAAGTTCTCCAAGGCGGAGTTTCTCCAACACGAAGTTTCTCCAACACGGAGTTTCTCCAGCGCGGAGTTTCTCCACCGCGGAGTATCTCCAGCGCGGAGTTTCTCCAGTTCGGAGTTTCTCAAACGCGGAGTTTCTCCAACACGGAGTTTCTCCAGCGCGGAGTTTCTCCAGCGCGGAGTTTTTCCAATGCGGAGTTGCTCCAGCGCGGAGTTTCTTCAGCGTAGAGTTTCTCCAGAGCGGACTTTTCTCCTACGCGGAGTTTCTCCATCGCGGAGTTTGTCCGTCGAGGAGTTTCTCCATTGCGGAGTTTCTCCAGCGCGGAGTTTATACAACGCAGAGTTTCTCCAGCGCGGACTTTCTCCAACTCGGACTTTCTTCAACGCGGAGTTTCTCCAACGCGGACTTTCTCCAACGCGGACTTTATCCAACGCGGACCTTCTCCAACGCGGACTTTCTCCAACGCGGAGTTTCTCCAGCGCGGTGTGTTTCAAGCGCGTAGTTTCTCCAACACGGAGTATCTCCAACGCGCCGTTTCTTCAACGCGAAGTTTCTCCAAGGCGGAGTTTCTACAACGCGGATTTTCTCCAACGCGGACTTTCTCCAACGCGGACCTTCTCCGACGCGGACTTTCTCCATCGCGGAGTTTGTCCGTCGCGGAGTTTCTCCATCGCGGAGTTTCTCCAGCGCGGAGTTAATACAACGCGGAGTTTCTCCAACGCGGACTTTCTCCAACGCGTACCTTCTCCATCGCGGACTTTCTCCAACGCGGAGTTTCTCCAGCGCGGTGTGTTTCAAGCGCGGAGTTTCTCTAACGCGGAGTTTCTCCAACGCGCCGTTTCTTCAAAGCGAAGTTTCTCCAAGGCGGAGTTTCTCCAACGCGAAGTTTCCCCAACACGAAGTTTCTCCAACACGGAGTTTCTCCAGCGCGGAGTTTCTCCATCGCGGAGTTTGTCCGTCGCGGAGTTTCTCCATCGCGGAGTTTCTCCAGCGCGGAGTTAATACAACGCGGAGTTTCTCCATCGCGGAGTTTGTCCGTCGCGGAGTTTCTCCATCGCGGAGTTTCTCCAGCGCGGAGTTAATACAACGCGGAGTTTCTCCAACGCGGACTTTCTCCAACGCGTACCTTCTCCATCGCGGACTTTCTCCAACGCGGAGTTTCTCCAGCGCGGTGTGTTTCAAGCGCGGAGTTTCTCTAACGCGGAGTTTCTCCAACGCGCCGTTTCTTCAAAGCGAAGTTTCTCCAAGGCGGAGTTTCTCCAACGCGAAGTTTCCCCAACACGAAGTTTCTCCAACACGGAGTTTCTCCGGCGCGGAGTTTCTCCATCGCGGAGTTTGTCCGTCGCGGAGTTTCTCCATCGCGGAGTTTCTCCAGCGCGGAGTTTATACAACGCAGAGTTTCTCAAGCGCGGACTTTCTCCAACTCGGACTTTCTCCAAAGCGGAGTTTCTCCAACGCGCAGTTTCTCCAACGCGCAGTTTCTCCAACGCGATTTTTCTCCAGCGCGGAGTTTCTCCAACACGGAGTTTCTCCAGCGCGGAGTTTGTCCAGCACGGAGTTTCTCCTGCGCGGAGTTTCTCCAGTCCGGAGTTTCTCCAGCGCAGATTTTATGCAGCACGGAGTTTCTCCAGCGCGGAGTTTCTCCACCAAGGAGTATCTCCAGCGCGGAGTTTCTCCAGTTCGGAGTGTCTCAAACGCGGAGTTTCTCCAGCGCGGAGTTTCTCCAGTTCGGAGTTTCTCAAACGCGGAGTTTCTCCAGCGCGGAGTTTCTCCAGCGCGGACTTTCTCCAACGCGGACTTTCTCCAACGCGGAGTTTCTCCAACACGAAGTTTCTCCAACACGGAGTTTCTCCAACACGGAGTTTCTCCAACACGGAGTTTCTCCAGCGCGGAGTTTCCCCAGCCCGGAGTTTCTCCAGCACGGAGTTTATCCAACGCGGAGGTTCTCCAGCGTGGACTTTCTCCAACGCGGACATTCTCCAAAGCGGACTTTCTCCAACGCGGAGTTTCTCCAGCACGGTGTGTTTCAAGCGCGGAGTTTCTCCAACGCGGAGTTTCTCCAACGCGCCGTTTCTCCAACGCGAAGTTTCTCCAACACGGAGTTTCTCCTACACGGAGTTTCTTCAGCGCGGAGTTTCTCCAGCGCGGATTGTCTCCATCGCGGAGTTTCTCCAGTTCGGAGTTTCTCAAACGCGTAGTTTCTCCAGTGCGGAGTTTCTCCATCGCGGACTCTCACCAACGCGGACTTTCTCCAACGCGGACTTTGTCCAACGCGGAGTTTCTCCAAAGCGGAGTTTCTCCAACGCGCAGTTTCTCCAACGCGAAGTTTCTCTAGCGCGGAGTTTCTCCACCTCGGAGTTTCTCCAGCGCAGAGTTTCTCCAACGCGGAGTTGCTCCAGCGCGGAGTTTCTCCAGCATAGAGTTTCTCCAGAGCGGACTTTTCTCTAACGCGGATTTTTCTCCAACGCGGACTTTCCTCCAACGCGGAATTTCTCCATCGCGGAGTTTGTCCGTCGAGGAGTTTCTCCACCGCGGAGTTTCTCCAGCGAGGAGTTTATACAACGCAGAGTTTCTCCAGCGCGGACTTTCTCAAACGCGGACTTTCTCCAACGCGGACTTTCTCCAACGCGGACCTTCTCCAACGTGGACTTTCTCCAACGCGGAGTTTCTCCAGCGCGGAGTTTCTCAAACACGGAGTATCTCCAGCGCGGAGTTTGTCCAGCACGGAGTTTCTCCAGCGCGGAGTTCTCCAGCCCGGAGTTTCTCCAGCGCAGATTTTATGCAGCACGGAGTTTCTCCAGCGCGGAGTTTCTCCACGGAGGAGTATCTCCAGCGCGGAGTTTCTCCAGTTCGGAGTGTCTCAAACGCGGAGTTTCTCCAGCGCGGAGTTTCTCCAGTTCGGAGTTTCTCAAACGCGGAGTTTCTCCAGCGCGGAGTTTCTCCAGCGCGGACTTTCTCCAACGCGGACTTACTCCAACGCGGAGTTTCTCCAACACGAAGTTTCTCCAACACGGAGTTTCTCCAACACGGAGTTTCTCCAACACGGAGTTTCTCCAACACGGAGTTTCTCCAGCGCGGAGTTTCTCCAGCCCGGAGTTTCTCCAGCGCGGAGTTTATCCAACGCGGAGGTTCTCCAGCGCGGACTTTCTCCAACGCGGACATTCTCCAAAGCGGACTTTCTCCAACGCGGAGTTTCTCCAGCGCGGTGTGTTTCAAGCGCGGAGTTTCTCCAACGCGGAGTTTCTCCAACGCGGCGTTTCTCCAACGCGAAGTTTCTCCAACACGGAGTTTCTCCTACACGGAGTTTCTTCAGCGCGGATTTTCTCAAGCGCGGATTGTCTCCATCGCGGAGTTTCTCCAGTTCGGAGTTTCTCAAACGCGTAGTTTCTGCAGCGCGGAGTTTCTCCATCGCGGACTCTCACCAACGCGGACTTTCTCCAAAGCGGACTTTGTCCAACGCGGAGTTTCTCCAAAGCGGAGTTTCTCCAACGCGCAGTTTCTCCAACGCGAAGTTTCTCTAGCGCGGAGTTTCTCCAACTCGGAGTTTCTCCAGCGCAGAGTTTGTCCGTCGCGGAGTTTCTCCATCGCGGAGTTTCTCCAGCGCGGAGTTAATACAACGCGGAGTTTCTCCAACGCGGACTTTCTCCAACGCGTACCTTCTCCATCGCGGACTTTCTCCAACGCGGAGTTTCTCCAGCGCGGTGTGTTTCAAGCGCGGAGTTTCTCTAACGCGGAGTTTCTCCAACGCGCCGTTTCTTCAAAGCGAAGTTTCTCCAAGGCGGAGTTTCTCCAACGCGAAGTTTCCCCAACACGAAGTTTCTCCAACACGGAGTTTCTCCGGCGCGGAGTTTCTCCATCGCGGAGTTTGTCCGTCGCGGAGTTTCTCCATCGCGGAGTTTCTCCAGCGCGGAGTTTATACAACGCAGAGTTTCTCAAGCGCGGACTTTCTCCAACTCGGACTTTCTCCAAAGCGGAGTTTCTCCAACGCGCAGTTTCTCCAACGCGCAGTTTCTCCAACGCGATTTTTCTCCAGCGCGGAGTTTCTCCAACACGGAGTTTCTCCAGCGCGGAGTTTGTCCAGCACGGAGTTTCTCCTGCGCGGAGTTTCTCCAGTCCGGAGTTTCTCCAGCGCAGATTTTATGCAGCACGGAGTTTCTCCAGCGCGGAGTTTCTCCACCAAGGAGTATCTCCAGCGCGGAGTTTCTCCAGTTCGGAGTGTCTCAAACGCGGAGTTTCTCCAGCGCGGAGTTTCTCCAGTTCGGAGTTTCTCAAACGCGGAGTTTCTCCAGCGCGGAGTTTCTCCAGCGCGGACTTTCTCCAACGCGGACTTTCTCCAACGCGGAGTTTCTCCAACACGAAGTTTCTCCAACACGGAGTTTCTCCAACACGGAGTTTCTCCAACACGGAGTTTCTCCAACACGGAGTTTCTCCAGCGCGGAGTTTCTCCAGCCCGGAGTTTCTCCAGCACGGAGTTTATCCAACGCGGAGGTTCTCCAGCGCGGACTTTCTCCAACGCGGACATTCTCCAAAGCGGACTTTCTCCAACGCGGAGTTTCTCCAGCGCGGTGTGTTTCAAGCGCGGAGTTTCTCCAACGCGGAGTTTCTCCAACGCGCCGTTTCTCCAACGCGAAGTTTCTCCAACACGGAGTTTCTCCTACACGGAGTTTCTTCAGCGCGGAGTTTCTCCAGCGCGGATTGTCTCCATCGCGGAGTTTCTCCAGTTCGGAGTTTCTCAAACGCGTAGTTTCTCCAGTGCGGAGTTTCTCCATCGCGGACTCTCACCAACGCGGACTTTCTCCAACGCGGACTTTGTCCAACGCGGAGTTTCTCCAAAGCGGAGTTTCTCCAACGCGCAGTTTCTCCAACGCGAAGTTTCTCTAGCGCGGAGTTTCTCCACCTCGGAGTTTCTCCAGCGCAGAGTTTCTCCAACGCGGAGTTGCTCCAGCGCGGAGTTTCTCCAGCATAGAGTTTCTCCACAGCGGACTTTTCTCTAACGCGGATTTTTCTCCAACGCGGACTTTCCTCCAACGCGGAATTTCTCCATCGCGGAGTTTGTCCGTCGAGGAGTTTCTCCACCGCGGAGTTTCTCCAGCGCGGAGTTTATACAACGCAGAGTTTCTCCAGCGCGGACTTTCTCAAACGCGGACTTTCTTCAACGCGGTGTTTCTCAAACGCGGACTTTCTCCAACGCGGACTTTCTCCAACGCGGACCTTCTCCAACGTGGACTTTCTCCAACGCGGAGTTTCTCCAGCGCGGAGTTTCTCAAACACGGAGTATCTCCAGCGCGGAGTTTGTCCAGCACGGAGTTTCTCCAGCGCGGAGTTCTCCAGCCCGGAGTTTCTCCAGCGCAGATTTTATGCAGCACGGAGTTTCTCCAGCGCGGAGTTTCTCCAACGCGGAGTTGCTCCAGCGCGGAGATTCTTCAGCGTAGAGTTTCTCCAGAGCGGACTTTTCTCCAACGCGGAGTTTCTCCATCGCGGAGTTTGTCCGTCGCGGAGTTTCTCCATCGCGGAGTTTCTCCAGCGCGGAGTTTATACAACATAGAGTTTCTCAAGCGCGGACTTTCTCCAACTCGGACTTTCTCCAAAGCGGAGTTTCTCCAACGCGCAGTTTCTCCAACGCGCAGTTTCTCCAACGCGATTTTTCTCCAGCGCGGAGTTTCTCCAACACGGAGTTTCTCCAGCGCGGAGCTTGTCCAGCACGGAGTTTCTCCTGCGCGGAGTTTCTCCAGTCCGGAGTTTCTCCAGCGCAGATTTTATGCAGCACGGAGTTTCTCCAGCGCGGAGTTTCTCCACCGAGGAGTATCTCCAGCGCGGAGTTTCTCCAGTTCGGAGTGTCTCAAACGCGGAGTTTCTCCAGCGCGGAGTTTCTCCAGTTCGGAGTTTCTCAAACGCGGAGTTTCTCCAGCGCGGACTTTCTCCAACGCGGACTTTCTCCAACGCGGAGTTTCTCCAACACGAAGTTTCTCCAACACGGAGTTTCTCCAACACGGAGTTTCTCCAACACGGAGTTTCTCCAGCGCGGAGTTTCTCCAGCCCGGAGTTTCTCCAGCGCGGAGTTTATCCAACGCGGAGGTTCTCCAGCGCGGACTTTCTCCAACGCGGACATTCTCCAAAGCGGACTTTCTCCAACGCGGAGTTTCTCCAGCGCGGTGTGTTTCAAGCGCGGAGTTTCTCCAACGCGGAGTTTCTCCAACGCGCCGTTTCTCCAACGCGAAGTTTCTCCAACACGGAGTTTCTCCTACACGGAGTTTCTTCAGCGCGGATTTTCTCCAGCGCGGATTGTCTCCATCGCGGAGTTTCTCCAGTTCGGAGTTTCTCAAACGCGTAGTTTCTGCAGCGCGGAGTTTCTCCATCGCGGACTCTCACCAACGCGGACTTTCTCCAAAGCGGACTTTGTCCAACGCGGAGTTTCTCCAAAGCGGAGTTTCTCCAACGCGCAGTTTCTCCAACGCGAAGTTTCTCTAGCGCGGAGTTTCTCCAACTCGGAGTTTCTCCAGCGCAGAGTTTCTCCAACGCGGAGTTGCTCCAGCGCGGAGTTTCTCCAGCATAGAGTTTCTCCAGAGCGGACTTTTCTCTAACGCGGATTTTTCTCCAACGCGGACTTTCCTCCAACGCGGAATTTCTCCATCTCGGAGTTTGTCCGTCGAGGAGTTTCTCTATCGCGGAGTTTCTCCAGCGCGGAGTTTATACAACGCGGAGTTTCTCCAGCGCGGACTTTCTCAAACGCGGACTTTCTTCAACGCGGTGTTTCTCAAACGCGGACTTTCTCCAACGCGGATTTTCTCCAACGCGGACCTTCTCCAACGTGGACTTTCTCCAACGCGGAGTTTCTCCAGCGCGGAGTTTCTCCAACACGGAGTTTCTCCAGCGCGGAGTTTGTCCAGCACGGAGTTTCTCCAGCGCGGAGTTCTCCAGCCCGGAGTTTCTCCAGCGCAGATTTTATGCAGCACGGAGTTTCTCCCGCGCGGAGTTTCTCCACCGAGGAGTATCTCCAGCGCGGAGTTTCTCTAGTTCGGAGTTTCTCAAACGCGGAGTTTCTCCAGCGCGGAGTTTCTCCAGCGCGGACTTTCTCCAACGCGGACATTCTCCAACGCGGGCTTTCTCCAACGCGGAGTTTCTCCAGCGCGGTGTGTTTCAAGCGCGGAGTTTCTCCAACGCGGAGCTTCTCCAACGCGCCGTTTCTCCAACGCGAAGTTTCCCGAACACGCAGTTTCTCCAGCGCGGAGTGTCTCCATCGCGGAGTTTCTCCAGCGCGGAGTTTCTCCATCGCGGATTGTCTCCATCGCGGAGTTTCTCCAGTTCGGAGTTTCTCAAACGCGTAGTTTCTGCAGCGCGGAGTTTCTCCATCGCGGACTCTCACCAACGCGGACTTTCTCCAAAGCGGACTTTGTCCAACGCGGAGTTTCTCCAAAGCGGAGTTTCTCCAACGCGCAGTTTCTCCAACGCGAAGTTTCTCTAGCGCGGAGTTTCTCCAACTCGGAGTTTCTCCAGCGCAGAGTTTCTCCAACGCGGAGTTGCTCCAGCGCGGAGTTTCTCCAGCATAGAGTTTCTCCAGAGCGGACTTTTCTCTAACGCGGATTTTTCTCCAACGCGGACTTTCCTCCAACGCGGAATTTCTCCATCTCGGAGTTTGTCCGTCGAGGAGTTTCTCTATCGCGGAGTTTCTCCAGCACGGAGTTTATACAACGCGGAGTTTCTCCAGCGCGGACTTTCTCAAACGCGGACTTTCTTCAACGCGGTGTTTCTCAAACGCGGACTTTCTCCAACGCGGACTTTCTCCAACGCGGACCTTCTCCAACGTGGACTTTCTCCAACGCGGAGTTTCTCCAGCGCGGAGTTTCTCCAACACGGAGTTTCTCCAGCGCGGAGTTTGTCCAGCACGGAGTTTCTCCAGCGCGGAGTTCTCCAGCCCGGAGTTTCTCCAGCGCAGATTTTATGCAGCACGGAGTTTCTCCCGCGCGGAGTTTCTCCACCGAGGAGTATCTCCAGCGCGGAGTTTCTCTAGTTCGGAGTTTCTCAAACGCGGAGTTTCTCCAGCGCGGAGTTTCTCCAGCGCGGACTTTCTCCAACGCGGACATTCTCCAACGCGGGCTTTCTCCAACGCGGAGTTTCTCCAGCGCGGTGTGTTTCAAGCGCGGAGTTTCTCCAACGCGGAGCTTCTCCAACGCGCCGTTTCTCCAACGCGAAGTTTCCCGAACACGCAGTTTCTCCAGCGCGGAGTGTCTCCATCGCGGAGTTTCTCCAGCGCGGAGTTTCTCCATCGCGGAGTTTCTCCAGTTCGGAGTTTCTCAAACGCGGAGTTTCTCCAGCGCGAATTTTTTCCATCGCGGACTCTCTCCAACGCGGACTTTCTCCAACGCGGAGTTTCTCCAACGCGGAGTTTCTCCAACGCGCAGTTTCTCCAACGCGAAGTTTCTCCAGCGCGGAGTTTCTCCAACACGGAGTTTCTCCAGCGCGGAGTTTGTCCAGCACGGAGTTTCTCCAGCGCGGAGTTTCTCCAGCCCGGAGTTTCTCCAGCGCAGATTTTATGCAGCACGGAGTTTCTCCAGCGCGGAGTTTCTCCAACGCGGAGTTGCTATAGCGCGGAGTTTTTCCAGCGTAGAGTTTCTCCAACGCGGACTTTCTCCAACGCGGACCTTCTCCAACGCGGACTTTCTCCAACGCGGAGTTTCTCCAGCGCGGTGTGTTTCAAGCGCGGAGTTTCTCCAACGCGGAGTTTCTCCAACGCGCCGTTTCTCCAACGCGAAGTTTCTCCAACACGGAGTTTCTCCTACACGGAGTTTCTTCAGCGCGGAGTTTCTCCAGCGCGGATTGTCTCCATCGCGGAGTTTCTCCAGTTCGGAGTTTCTCAAACGCGTAGTTTCTCCAGTGCGGAGTTTCTCCATCGCGGACTCTCACCAACGCGGACTTTCTCCAACGCGGACTTTGTCCAACGCGGAGTTTCTCCAAAGCGGAGTTTCTCCAACGCGCAGTTTCTCCAACGCGAAGTTTCTCTAGCGCGGAGTTTCTCCACCTCGGAGTTTCTCCAGCGCAGAGTTTCTCCAACGCGGAGTTGCTCCAGCGCGGAGTTTCTACAGCATAGAGTTTCTCCAGAGCGGACTTTTCTCTAACGCGGATTTTTCTCCAACGCGGACTTTCCTCCAACGCGGAATTTCTCCATCGCGGAGTTTGTCCGTCGAGGAGTTTCTCCACCGCGGAGTTTCTCCAGCGCGGAGTTTATACAACGCAGAGTTTCTCCAGCGCGGACTTTCTCAAACGCGGACTTTCTTCAACGCGGTGTTTCTCAAACGCGGACTTTCTCCAACGCGGACTTTCTCCAACGCGGACCTTCTCCAACGTGGACTTTCTCCAACGCGGAGTTTCTCCAGCGCGGAGTTTCTCAAACACGGAGTATCTCCAGCGCGGAGTTTGTCCAGCACGGAGTTTCTCCAACACGGAGTTTCTCCAGCGCGGGTTGTCTCCATCGCGGAGTTTCTCCAGTTCGGAGTTTCTCAAACGCGTAGTTTCTCCAGCGCGGAGTTTCTCCATCGCGGACTCTCACCAACCCGGACTTTCTCCAACGCGGACTTTCTCCAACGCAGAGTTTCTCCAACGCGCATTTTCACCAACGCGAAGTTTCTCCAGCGCGGAGTTTCTCCAACACGGAGTTTCTCCAGCGCGGAGTTTGTCCAGCACGGAGTTTCTCCAGCGCGGAGTTCTCCAGCCCGGAGATTCTCCAGCGCAGATTTTATGCAGCACAGAGTTTCTCCAGCGCGGAGTTTTTCCAATGCGGAGTTGCTCCAGCGCGGAGTTTCTTCAGCGTAGAGTTTCTCCAGAGCGGACTTTTCTCCTACGCGGAGTTTCTCCATCGCGGAGTTTGTCCGTCGCGGAGTTTCTCCATTGCGGAGTTTCTCCAGCGCGGAGTTTATACAACGCAGAGTTTCTCCAGCGCGGACTTTCTCCAACTCGGACTTTCTTCAACGAGGAGTTTCTCCAACGCGGACTTTCTCCAACGCGGACTTTATCCAACGCGGACCTTCTCCAACGCGGACTTTCTCCAACGCGGAGTTTCTCCAGCGCGGTGTGTTTCAAGCGCGTAGTTTCTCCAACACGGAGTATCTCCAACGCGCCGTTTCTTCAACGCGAAGTTTCTCCAAGGCGGAGTTTCTACAACGCGGATTTTCTCCAACGCGGACTTTCTCCAACGCGGACCTTCTCCGACGCGGACTTTCTCCATCGCGGAGTTTGTCCGTCGCGGAGTTTCTCCATCGCGGAGTTTCTCCAGAGCGAGGTAATACAACGCGGAGTTTCTCCAACGCGGACTTTCTCCAACGCGTACCTTCTCCATCGCGGACTTTCTCCAACGCGGAGTTTCTCCAGCGCGGTGTGTTTCAAGCGCGGAGTTTCTCTAACGCGGAGTTTCTCCAACGCGCCGTTTCTTCAAAGCGAAGTTTCTCCAAGGCGGAGTTTCTCCAACGCGAAGTTTCCCCAACACGAAGTTTCTCCAACACGGAGTTTCTCCAGCGCGGAGTTTCTCCATCGCGGAGTTTGTCCGTCGCGGAGTTTCTCCATCGCGGAGTTTCTCCAGCGCGGAGTTAATACAACGCGGAGTTTCTCCATCGCGGAGTTTGTCCGTCGCGGAGTTTCTCCATCGCGGAGTTTCTCCAGCGCGGAGTTAATACAACGCGGAGTTTCTCCAACGCGGACTTTCTCCAACGCGTACCTTCTCCATCGCGGACTTTCTCCAACGCGGAGTTTCTCCAGCGCGGTGTGTTTCAAGCGCGGAGTTTCTCTAACGCGGAGTTTCTCCAACGCGCCGTTTCTTCAAAGCGAAGTTTCTCCAAGGCGGAGTTTCTCCAACGCGAAGTTTCCCCAACACGAAGTTTCTCCAACACGGAGTTTCTCCGGCGCGGAGTTTCTCCATCGCGGAGTTTGTCCGTCGCGGAGTTTCTCCATCGCGGAGTTTCTCCAGCGCGGAGTTTATACAACGCAGAGTTTCTCAAGCGCGGACTTTCTCCAACTCGGACTTTCTCCAAAGCGGAGTTTCTCCAACGCGCAGTTTCTCCAACGCGCAGTTTCTCCAACGCGATTTTTCTCCAGCGCGGAGTTTCTCCAACACGGAGTTTCTCCAGCGCGGAGTTTGTCCAGCACGGAGTTTCTCCTGCGCGGAGTTTCTCCAGTCCGGAGTTTCTCCAGCGCAGATTTTATGCAGCACGGAGTTTCTCCAGCGCGGAGTTTCTCCACCAAGGAGTATCTCCAGCGCGGAGTTTCTCCAGTTCGGAGTGTCTCAAACGCGGAGTTTCTCCAGCGCGGAGTTTCTCCAGTTCGGAGTTTCTCAAACGCGGAGTTTCTCCAGCGCGGAGTTTCTCCAGCGCGGACTTTCTCCAACGCGGACTTTCTCCAACGCGGAGTTTCTCCAACACGAAGTTTCTCCAACACGGAGTTTCTCCAACACGGAGTTTCTCCAACACGGAGTTTCTCCAACACGGAGTTTCTCCAGCGCGGAGTTTCCCCAGCCCGGAGTTTCTCCAGCACGGAGTTTATCCAACGCGGAGGTTCTCCAGCGTGGACTTTCTCCAACGCGGACATTCTCCAAAGCGGACTTTCTCCAACGCGGAGTTTCTCCAGCACGGTGTGTTTCAAGCGCGGAGTTTCTCCAACGCGGAGTTTCTCCAACGCGCCGTTTCTCCAACGCGAAGTTTCTCCAACACGGAGTTTCTCCTACACGGAGTTTCTTCAGCGCGGAGTTTCTCCAGCGCGGATTGTCTCCATCGCGGAGTTTCTCCAGTTCGGAGTTTCTCAAACGCGTAGTTTCTCCAGTGCGGAGTTTCTCCATCGCGGACTCTCACCAACGCGGACTTTCTCCAACGCGGACTTTGTCCAACGCGGAGTTTCTCCAAAGCGGAGTTTCTCCAACGCGCAGTTTCTCCAACGCGAAGTTTCTCTAGCGCGGAGTTTCTCCACCTCGGAGTTTCTCCAGCGCAGAGTTTCTCCAACGCGGAGTTGCTCCAGCGCGGAGTTTCTCCAGCATAGAGTTTCTCCAGAGCGGACTTTTCTCTAACGCGGATTTTTCTCCAACGCGGACTTTCCTCCAACGCGGAATTTCTCCATCGCGGAGTTTGTCCGTCGAGGAGTTTCTCCACCGCGGAGTTTCTCCAGCGCGGAGTTTATACAACGCAGAGTTTCTCCAGCGCGGACTTTCTCAAACGCGGACTTTCTCCAACGCGGACTTTCTCCAACGCGGACCTTCTCCAACGTGGACTTTCTCCAACGCGGAGTTTCTCCAGCGCGGAGTTTCTCAAACACGGAGTATCTCCAGCGCGGAGTTTGTCCAGCACGGAGTTTCTCCAGCGCGGAGTTCTCCAGCCCGGAGTTTCTCCAGCGCAGATTTTATGCAGCACGGAGTTTCTCCAGCGCGGAGTTTCTCCACGGAGGAGTATCTCCAGCGCGGAGTTTCTCCAGTTCGGAGTGTCTCAAACGCGGAGTTTCTCCAGCGCGGAGTTTCTCCAGTTCGGAGTTTCTCAAACGCGGAGTTTCTCCAGCGCGGAGTTTCTCCAGCGCGGACTTTCTCCAACGCGGACTTACTCCAACGCGGAGTTTCTCGAACACGAAGTTTCTCCAACACGGAGTTTCTCCAACACGGAGTTTCTCCAACACGGAGTTTCTCCAACACGGAGTTTCTCCAGCGCGGAGTTTCTCCAGCCCGGAGTTTCTCCAGCGCGGAGTTTATCCAACGCGGAGGTTCTCCAGCGCGGACTTTCTCCAACGCGGACATTCTCCAAAGCGGACTTTCTCCAACGCGGAGTTTCTCCAGCGCGGTGTGTTTCAAGCGCGGAGTTTCTCCAACGCGGAGTTTCTCCAACGCGGCGTTTCTCCAACGCGAAGTTTCTCCAACACGGAGTTTCTCCTACACGGAGTTTCTTCAGCGCGGATTTTCTCAAGCGCGGATTGTCTCCATCGCGGAGTTTCTCCAGTTCGGAGTTTCTCAAACGCGTAGTTTCTGCAGCGCGGAGTTTCTCCATCGCGGACTCTCACCAACGCGGACTTTCTCCAAAGCGGACTTTGTCCAACGCGGAGTTTCTCCAAAGCGGAGTTTCTCCAACGCGCAGTTTCTCCAACGCGAAGTTTCTCTAGCGCGGAGTTTCTCCAACTCGGAGTTTCTCCAGCGCAGAGTTTGTCCGTCGCGGAGTTTCTCCATCGCGGAGTTTCTCCAGCGCGGAGTTAATACAACGCGGAGTTTCTCCAACGCGGACTTTCTCCAACGCGTACCTTCTCCATCGCGGACTTTCTCCAACGCGGAGTTTCTCCAGCGCGGTGTGTTTCAAGCGCGGAGTTTCTCTAACGCGGAGTTTCTCCAACGCGCCGTTTCTTCAAAGCGAAGTTTCTCCAAGGCGGAGTTTCTCCAACGCGAAGTTTCCCCAACACGAAGTTTCTCCAACACGGAGTTTCTCCGGCGCGGAGTTTCTCCATCGCGGAGTTTGTCCGTCGCGGAGTTTCTCCATCGCGGAGTTTCTCCAGCGCGGAGTTTATACAACGCAGAGTTTCTCAAGCGCGGACTTTCTCCAACTCGGACTTTCTCCAAAGCGGAGTTTCTCCAACGCGCAGTTTCTCCAACGCGCAGTTTCTCCAACGCGATTTTTCTCCAGCGCGGAGTTTCTCCAACACGGAGTTTCTCCAGCGCGGAGTTTGTCCAGCACGGAGTTTCTCCTGCGCGGAGTTTCTCCAGTCCGGAGTTTCTCCAGCGCAGATTTTATGCAGCACGGAGTTTCTCCAGCGCGGAGTTTCTCCACCAAGGAGTATCTCCAGCGCGGAGTTTCTCCAGTTCGGAGTGTCTCAAACGCGGAGTTTCTCCAGCGCGGAGTTTCTCCAGTTCGGAGTTTCTCAAACGCGGAGTTTCTCCAGCGCGGAGTTTCTCCAGCGCGGACTTTCTCCAACGCGGACTTTCTCCAACGCGGAGTTTCTCCAACACGAAGTTTCTCCAACACGGAGTTTCTCCAACACGGAGTTTCTCCAACACGGAGTTTCTCCAACACGGAGTTTCTCCAGCGCGGAGTTTCTCCAGCCCGGAGTTTCTCCAGCACGGAGTTTATCCAACGCGGAGGTTCTCCAGCGCGGACTTTCTCCAACGCGGACATTCTCCAAAGCGGACTTTCTCCAACGCGGAGTTTCTCCAGCGCGGTGTGTTTCAAGCGCGGAGTTTCTCCAACGCGGAGTTTCTCCAACGCGCCGTTTCTCCAACGCGAAGTTTCTCCAACACGGAGTTTCTCCTACACGGAGTTTCTTCAGCGCGGAGTTTCTCCAGCGCGGATTGTCTCCATCGCGGAGTTTCTCCAGTTCGGAGTTTCTCAAACGCGTAGTTTCTCCAGTGCGGAGTTTCTCCATCGCGGACTCTCACCAACGCGGACTTTCTCCAACGCGGACTTTGTCCAACGCGGAGTTTCTCCAAAGCGGAGTTTCTCCAACGCGCAGTTTCTCCAACGCGAAGTTTCTCTAGCGCGGAGTTTCTCCACCTCGGAGTTTCTCCAGCGCAGAGTTTCTCCAACGCGGAGTTGCTCCAGCGCGGAGTTTCTCCAGCATAGAGTTTCTCCAGAGCGGACTTTTCTCTAACGCGGATTTTTCTCCAACGCGGACTTTCCTCCAACGCGGAATTTCTCCATCGCGGAGTTTGTCCGTCGAGGAGTTTCTCCACCGCGGAGTTTCTCCAGCGCGGAGTTTATACAACGCAGAGTTTCTCCAGCGCGGACTTTCTCAAACGCGGACTTTCTTCAACGCGGTGTTTCTCAAACGCGGACTTTCTCCAACGCGGACTTTCTCCAACGCGGACCTTCTCCAACGTGGACTTTCTCCAACGCGGAGTTTCTCCAGCGCGGAGTTTCTCAAACACGGAGTATCTCCAGCGCGGAGTTTGTCCAGCACGGAGTTTCTCCAGCGCGGAGTTCTCCAGCCCGGAGTTTCTCCAGCGCAGATTTTATGCAGCACGGAGTTTCTCCAGCGCGGAGTTTCTCCAACGCGGAGTTGCTCCAGCGCGGAGATTCTTCAGCGTAGAGTTTCTCCAGAGCGGACTTTTCTCCAACGCGGAGTTTCTCCATCGCGGAGTTTGTCCGTCGCGGAGTTTCTCCATCGCGGAGTTTCTCCAGCGCGGAGTTTATACAACGCAGAGTTTCTCAAGCGCGGACTTTCTCCAACTCGGACTTTCTCCAAAGCGGAGTTTCTCCAACGCGCAGTTTCTCCAACGCGCAGTTTCTCCAACGCGATTTTTCTCCAGCGCGGAGTTTCTCCAACACGGAGTTTCTCCAGCGCGGAGCTTGTCCAGCACGGAGTTTCTCCTGCGCGGAGTTTCTCCAGTCCGGAGTTTCTCCAGCGCAGATTTTATGCAGCACGGAGTTTCTCCACCGAGGAGTATCTCCAGCGCGGAGTTTCTCCAGTTCGGAGTGTCTCAAACGCGGAGTTTCTCCAGTTCGGAGTTTCTCAAACGCGGAGTTTCTCCAGCGCGGACTTTCTCCAACGCGGACTTTCTCCAACGCGGAGTTTCTCCAACACGAAGTTTCTCCAACACGGAGTTTCTCCAACACGGAGTTTCTCCAACACGGAGTTTCTCCAACACGGAGTTTCTCCAGCGCGGAGTTTCTCCAGCCCGGAGTTTCTCCAGCGCGGAGTTTATCCAACGCGGAGGTTCTCCAGCGCGGACTTTCTCCAACGCGGACATTCTCCAAAGCGGACTTTCTCCAACGCGGAGTTTCTCCAGCGCGGTGTGTTTCAAGCGCGGAGTTTCTCCAACGCGGAGTTTCTCCAACGCGCCGTTTCTCCAACGCGAAGTTTCTCCAACACGGAATTTCTCCTACACGGAGTTTCTTCAGCGCGGATTTTCTCCAGCGCGGATTGTCTCCATCGCGGAGTTTCTCCAGTTCGGAGTTTCTCAAACGCGTAGTTTCTGCAGCGCGGAGTTTCTCCATCGCGGACTCTCACCAACGCGGACTTTCTCCAAAGCGGACTTTGTCCAACGCGGAGTTTCTCCAAAGCGGAGTTTCTCCAACGCGCAGTTTCTCCAACGCGAAGTTTCTCTAGCGCGGAGTTTCTCCAACTCGGAGTTTATCCAGCGCAGAGTTTCTCCAACGCGGAGTTGCTCCAGCGCGGAGTTTCTCCAGCATAGAGTTTCTCCAGAGCGGACTTTTCTCTAACGCGGATTTTTCTCCAACGCGGACTTTCCTCCAACGCGGAATTTCTCCATCTCGGAGTTTGTCCGTCGAGGAGTTTCTCTATCGCGGAGTTTCTCCAGCGCGGAGTTTATACAACGCGGAGTTTCTCCAGCGCGGACTTTCTCAAACGCGGACTTTCTTCAACGCGGTGTTTCTCAAACGCGGACTTTCTCCAACGCGGACTTTCTCCAACGCGGACCTTCTCCAACGTGGACTTTCTCCAACGCGGAGTTTCTCCAGCGCGGAGTTTCTCCAACACGGAGTTTCTCCAGCGCGGAGTTTGTCCAGCACGGAGTTTCTCCAGCGCGGAGTTCTCCAGCCCGGAGTTTCTCCAGCGCAGATTTTATGCAGCACGGAGTTTCTCCCGCGCGGAGTTTCTCCACCGAGGAGTATCTCCAGCGCGGAGTTTCTCTAGTTCGGAGTTTCTCAAACGCGGAGTTTCTCCAGCGCGGAGTTTCTCCAGCGCGGACTTTCTCCAACGCGGACATTCTCCAACGCGGGCTTTCTCCAACGCGGAGTTTCTCCAGCGCGGTGTGTTTCAAGCGCGGAGTTTCTCCAACGCGGAGCTTCTCCAACGCGCCGTTTCTCCAACGCGAAGTTTCCCGAACACGCAGTTTCTACAGCGCGGAGTGTCTCCATCGCGGAGTTTCTCCAGCGCGGAGTTTCTCCATCGCGGAGTTTCTCCAGTTCGGAGTTTCTCAAACGCGGAGTTTCTCCAGCGCGAATTTTTTCCATCGCGGACTCTCTCCAACGCGGACTTTCTCCAACGCGGAGTTTCTCCAACGCGGAGTTTCTCCAACGCGCAGTTTCTCCAACGCGAAGTTTCTCCAGCGCGGAGTTTCTCCAACACGGAGTTTCTCCAGCGCGGAGTTTGTCCAGCACGGAGTTTCTCCAGCGCGGAGTTTCTCCAGCCCGGAGTTTCTCCAGCGCAGATTTTATGCAGCACGGAGTTTCTCCAGCGCGGAGTTTCTCCAACGCGGAGTTGCTATAGCGCGGAGTTTTTCCAGCGTAGAGTTTCTCCAACGCGGACTTTCTCCAACGCGGACCTTCTCCAACGCGGACTTTCTCCAACGCGGAGTTTCTCCAGCGTGGTGTGTTTCAAGCGCGGAGTTTCTCCAACGCGGTGTTTCTCCAACGCGCCGTTTCTCCAACGCGAAGTTTCTCCAACACGGAGTTTCTCCTACACGGAGTTTCTTCAGCGCGGAGTTTCTCCAGCGCGGATTGTCTCCATCGCGGAGTTTCTCCAGTTCGGAGTTTCTCAAACGCGTAGTTTCTCCAGTGCGGAGTTTCTCCATCGCGGACTCTCACCAACGCGGACTTTCTCCAACGCGGACTTTGTCCAACGCGGAGTTTCTCCAAAGCGGAGTTTCTCCAACGCGCAGTTTCTCCAACGCGAAGTTTCTCTAGCGCGGAGTTTCTCCACCTCGGAGTTTCTCCAGCGCAGAGTTTCTCCAACGCGGAGTTGCTCCAGCGCGGAGTTTCTACAGCATAGAGTTTCTCCAGAGCGGACTTTTCTCTAACGCGGATTTTTCTCCACCGCGGACTTTCCTCCAACGCGGAATTTCTCCATCGCGGAGTTTGTCCGTCGAGGAGTTTCTCCACCGCGGAGTTTCTCCAGCGCGGAGTTTATACAACGCAGAGTTTCTCCAGCGCGGACTTTCTCAAACGCGGACTTTCTTCAACGCGGTGTTTCTCAAACGCGGACTTTCTCCAACGCGGACTTTCTCCAACGCGGACCTTCTCCAACGTGGACTTTCTCCAACGCGGAGTTTCTCCAGCGCGGAGTTTCTCAAACACGGAGTATCTCCAGCGCGGAGTTTGTCCAGCACGGAGTTTCTCCAACACGGAGTTTCTCCAGCGCGGGTTGTCTCCATCGCGGAGTTTCTCCAGTTCGGAGTTTCTCAAACGCGTAGTTTCTCCAGCGCGGAGTTTCTCCATCGCGGACTCTCACCAACCCGGACTTTCTCCAACGCGGACTTTCTCCAACGCAGAGTTTCTCCAACGCGCATTTTCACCAACGCGAAGTTTCCCCAGCGCGGAGTTTCTCCAACACGGAGTTTCTCCAGCGCGGAGTTTGTCCAGCACGGAGTTTCTCCAGCGCGGAGTTCTCCAGCCCAGGGATTCTCCAGCGCAGATTTTATGCAGCACAGAGTTTCTCCAGCGCGGAGTTTTTCCAATGCGGAGTTGCTCCAGCGCGGAGTTTCTTCAGCGTAGAGTTTCTCCAGAGCGGACTTTTCTCCTACGCGGAGTTTCTCCATCGCGGAGTTTGTCCGTCGCGGAGTTTCTCCATTGCGGAGTTTCTCCAGCGCGGAGTTTATACAACGCAGAGTTTCTCCAGCGCGGACTTTCTCCAACTCGGACTTTCTTCAACGCGGAGTTTCTCCAACGCGGACTTTCTCCAACGCGGACTTTATCCAACGCGGACCTTCTCCAACGCGGACTTTCTCCAACGCGGAGTTTCTCCAGCGCGGTGTGTTTCAAGCGCGTAGTTTCTCCAACACGGAGTATCTCCAACGCGCCGTTTCTTCAACGCGAAGTTTCTCCAAGGCGGAGTTTCTACAACACGGATTTTCTCCAACGCGGACTTTCTCCAACGCGGACCTTCTCCGACGCGGACTTTCTCCAACGCGGAGTTTCTCCAGCGCGGTGTGTTTCAAGCGCGGAGTTTCTCTAACGCGGAGTTTCTCCAACGCGCCGTTTCTTCAAAGCGAAGTTTCTCCAACGCGCAGTTTCTCCAACGCGAAGTTTCTCCAGCGCGGAGTGTCTCCAACACGGAGTTTCTCAAGCGCGGAGTTTCTCCATCGCGGAGTTTGTCCGTCGCGGAGTTTCTCCATCGCGGAGTTTCTCCAGCGCGGAGTTAATACAACGCGGAGTTTCTCCAACGCGGACTTTCTCCAACGCGTACCTTCTCCATCGCGGACTTTCTCCAACGCGGAGTTTCTCCAGCGCGGTGTGTTTCAAGCGCGGAGTTTCTCTAACGCGGAGTTTCTCCAACGCGCCGTTTCTTCAAAGCGAAGTTTCTCCAAGGCGGAGTTTCTCCAACGCGAAGTTTCCCCAACACGAAGTTTCTCCAACACGGAGTTTCTCCAGCGCGGAGTTTCTCCATCGCGGAGTTTGTCCGTCGCGGAGTTTCTCCATCGCGGAGTTTCTCCAGCGCGGAGTTAATACAACGCGGAGTTTCTCCATCGCGGAGTTTGTCCGTCGCGGAGTTTCTCCATCGCGGAGTTTCTCCAGCGCGGAGTTAATACAACGCGGAGTTTCTCCAACGCGGACTTTCTCCAACGCGTACCTTCTCCATCGCGGACTTTCTCCAACGCGGAGTTTCTCCAGCGCGGTGTGTTTCAAGCGCGGAGTTTCTCTAACGCGGAGTTTCTCCAACGCGCCGTTTCTTCAAAGCGAAGTTTCTCCAAGGCGGAGTTTCTCCAACGCGAAGTTTCCCCAACACGAAGTTTCTCCAACACGGAGTTTCTCCGGCGCGGAGTTTCTCCATCGCGGAGTTTGTCCGTCGCGGAGTTTCTCCATCGCGGAGTTTCTCCAGCGCGGAGTTTATACAACGCAGAGTTTCTCAAGCGCGGACTTTCTCCAACTCGGACTTTCTCCAAAGCGGAGTTTCTCCAACGCGCAGTTTCTCCAACGCGCAGTTTCTCCAACGCGATTTTTCTCCAGCGCGGAGTTTCTCCAACACGGAGTTTCTCCAGCGCGGAGTTTGTCCAGCACGGAGTTTCTCCTGCGCGGAGTTTCTCCAGTCCGGAGTTTCTCCAGCGCAGATTTTATGCAGCACGGAGTTTCTCCAGCGCGGAGTTTCTCCACCAAGGAGTATCTCCAGCGCGGAGTTTCTCCAGTTCGGAGTGTCTCAAACGCGGAGTTTGTCCAGCGCGGAGTTTCTCCAGTTCGGAGTTTCTCAAACGCGGAGTTTCTCCAGCGCGGAGTTTCTCCAGCGCGGACTTTCTCCAACGCGGAGTTTCTCCAACACGAAGTTTCTCCAACACGGAGTTTCTCCAACACGGAGTTTCTCCAACACGGAGTTTCTCCAACACGGAGTTTCTCCAGCGCGGAGTTTCTCCAGCCCGGAGTTTCTCCAGCACGGAGTTTATCCAACGCGGAGGTTCTCCAGCGTGGACTTTCTCCAACGCGGACATTCTCCAAAGCGGACTTTCTCCAACGCGGAGTTTCTCCAGCGCGGTGTGTTTCAAGCGCGGAGTTTCTCCAACGCGGAGTTTCTCCAACGCGCCGTTTCTCCAACGCGAAGTTTCTCCAACACGGAGTTTCTCCTACACGGAGTTTCTTCAGCGCGGAGTTTCTCCAGCGCGGATTGTCTCCATCGCGGAGTTTCTCCAGTTCGGAGTTTCTCAAACGCGTAGTTTCTCCAGTGCGGAGTTTCTCCATCGCGAACTCTCACCAACGCGGACTTTCTCCAACGCGGACTTTGTCCAACGCGGAGTTTCTCCAAAGCGGAGTTTCTCCAACGCGCAGTTTCTCCAACGCGAAGTTTCTCTAGCGCGGAGTTTCTCCACCTCGGAGTTTCTCCAGCGCAGAGTTTCTCCAACGCGGAGTTGCTCCAGCGCGGAGTTTCTCCAGCATAGAGTTTCTCCAGAGCGGACTTTTCTCTAACGCGGATTTTTCTCCAACGCGGACTTTCCTCCAACGCGGAATTTCTCCATCGCGGAGTTTGTCCGTCGAGGAGTTTCTCCACCGCGGAGTTTCTCCAGCGCGGAGTTTATACAACGCAGAGTTTCTCCAGCGCGGACTTTCTCAAACGCGGACTTTCTCCAACGCGGACTTTCTCCAACGCGGACCTTCTCCAACGTGGACTTTCTCCAACGCGGAGTTTCTCCAGCGCGGAGTTTCTCAAACACGGAGTATCTCCAGCGCGGAGTTTGTCCAGCACGGAGTTTCTCCAGCGCGGAGTTCTCCAGCCCGGAGTTTCTCCAGCGCAGATTTTATGCAGCACGGAGTTTCTCCAGCGCGGAGTTTCTCCACGGAGGAGTATCTCCAGCGCGGAGTTTCTCCCGTTCGGAGTGTCTCAAACGCGGAGTTTCTCCAGCGCGGAGTTTCTCCAGTTCGGAGTTTCTCAAACGCGGAGTTTCTCCAGCGCGGAGTTTCTCCAGCGCGGACTTTCTCCAACGCGGACTTTCTCCAACGCGGAGTTTCTCCAACACGGAGTTTCTCCAACACGGAGTTTCTCCAACACGGAGTTTCTCCAACACGGAGTTTCTCCAGCGCGGAGTTTCTCCAGCCCGGAGTTTCTCCAGCGCGGAGTTTATCCAACGCGGAGGTTCTCCAGCGCGGACTTTCTCCAACGCGGACATTCTCCAAAGCGGACTTTCTCCAACGCGGAGTTTCTCCAGCGCGGTGTGTTTCAAGCGCGGAGTTTCTCCAACGCGGAGTTTCTCCAACGCGGCGTTTCTCCAACGCGAAGTTTCTCCAACACGGAGTTTCTCCTACACGGAGTTTCTTCAGCGCGGATTTTCTCAAGCGCGGATTGTCTCCATCGCGGAGTTTCTCCAGTTCGGAGTTTCTCAAACGCGTAGTTTCTGCAGCGCGGAGTTTCTCCATCGCGGACTCTCACCAACGCGGACTTTCTCCAAAGCGGACTTTGTCCAACGCGGAGTTTCTCCAAAGCGGAGTTTCTCCAACGCGCAGTTTCTCCAACGCGAAGTTTCTCTAGCGCGGAGTTTCTCCAACTCGGAGTTTCTCCAGCGCAGAGTTTGTCCGTCGCGGAGTTTCTCCATCGCGGAGTTTCTCCAGCGCGGAGTTAATACAACGCGGAGTTTCTCCAACGCGGACTTTCTCCAACGCGTACCTTCTCCATCGCGGACTCTCTCCAACGCGGACTTTCTCCAACGCGGAGTTTCTCCAACGCGGAGTTTCTCCAACGCGCAGTTTCTCCAACGCGAAGTTTCTCCAGCGCGGAGTTTCTCCAACACGGAGTTTCTCCAGCGCGGAGTTTGTCCAGCACGGAGTTTCTTCAGCGCGGAGTTTCTCCAGCGCGGATTGTCTCCATCGCGGAGTTTCTCCAGTTCGGAGTTTCTCAAACGCGTAGTTTCTCCAGTGCGGAGTTTCTCCATCGCGGACTCTCACCAACGCGGACTTTCTCCAACGCGGACTTTGTCCAACGCGGAGTTTCTCCAAAGCGGAGTTTCTCCAACGCGCAGTTTCTCCAACGCGAAGTTTCTCTAGCGCGGAGTTTCTCCACCTCGGAGTTTCTCCAGCGCAGAGTTTCTCCAACGCGGAGTTGCTCCAGCGCGGAGTTTCTCCAGCATAGAGTTTCTCCAGAGCGGACTTTTCTCTAACGCGGATTTTTCTCCAACGCGGACTTTCCTCCAACGCGGAATTTCTCCATCGCGGAGTTTGTCCGTCGAGGAGTTTCTCCACCGCGGAGTTTCTCCAGCGCGGAGTTTATACAACGCAGAGTTTCTCCAGCGCGGACTTTCTCAAACGCGGACTTTCTTCAACGCGGTGTTTCTCAAACGCGGACTTTCTCCAACGCGGACTTTCTCCAACGCGGACCTTCTCCAACGTGGACTTTCTCCAACGCGGAGTTTCTCCAGCGCGGAGTTTCTCAAACACGGAGTATCTCCAGCGCGGAGTTTGTCCAGCACGGAGTTTCTCCAACACGGAGTTTCTCCAGCGCGGGTTGTCTCCATCGCGGAGTTTCTCATGTTCGGAGTTTCTCAAACGCGTAGTTTCTCCAGCGCGGAGTTTCTCCATCGCGGACTCTCACCAACCCGGACTTTCTCCAACGCGGACTTTCTCCAACGCAGAGTTTCTCCAACGCGCATTTTCACCAACGCGAAGTTTCTCCAGCGCGGAGTTTCTCCAACACGGAGTTTCTCCAGCGCGGAGTTTGTCCAGCACGGAGTTTCTCCAGCGCGGAGTTCTCCAGCCCGGAGATTCTCCAGCGCAGATTTTATGCAGCACAGAGTTTCTCCAGCGCGGAGTTTTTCCAATGCGGAGTTGCTCCAGCGCGGAGTTTCTTCAGCGTAGAGTTTCTCCAGAGCGGACTTTTCTCCTACGCGGAGTTTCTCCATCGCGGAGTTTGTCCGTCGCGGAGTTTCTCCATTGCGGAGTTTCTCCAGCGCGGAGTTTATACAACGCAGAGTTTCTCCAGCGCGGACTTTCTCCAACTCGGACTTTCTTCAACGCGGAGTTTCTCCAACGCGGACTTTCTCCAACGCGGACTTTATCCAACGCGGACCTTCTCCAACGCGGACTTTCTCCAACGCGGAGTTTCTCCAGCGCGGTGTGTTTCAAGCGCGTAGTTTCTCCAACACGGAGTATCTCCAACGCGCCGTTTCTTCAACGCGAAGTTTCTCCAAGGCGGCATTTCTACAACACGGATTTTCTCCAACGCGGACTTTCTCCAACGCGGACCTTCTCCGACGCGGACTTTCTCCAACGCGGAGTTTCTCCAGCGCGGTGTGTTTCAAGCGCGGAGTTTCTCTAACGCGGAGTTTCTCCAACGCGCCGTTTCTTCAAAGCGATGTTTCTCCAACGCGCAGTTTCTCCAACGCGAAGTTTCTCCAGCGCGGAGTGTCTCCAACACGGAGTTTCTCAAGCGCGGAGTTTCTCCATCGCGGTGTTTGTCCGTCGCGGAGTTTCTCCATCGCGGAGTTTCTCCAGCGCGGAGTTAATACAACGCGGAGTTTCTCCAACGCGGACTTTCTCCAACGCGTACCTTCTCCATCGCGGACTTTCTCCAACGCGGAGTTTCTCCAGCGCGGTGTGTTTCAAGCGCGGAGTTTCTCTAACGCGGAGTTTCTCCAACGCGCCGTTTCTTCAAAGCGAAGTTTCTCCAAGGCGGAGTTTCTCCAACGCGAAGTTTCCCCAACACAAAGTTTCTCCAACACGGAGTTTCTCCAGCGCGGAGTTTCTCCATCGCGGAGTTTGTCCGTCGCGGAGTTTCTCCATCGCGGAGTTTCTCCAGCGCGGAGTTAATACAACGCGGAGTTTCTCCATCGCGGAGTTTGTCCGTCGCGGAGTTTCTCCATCGCGGAGTTTCTCCAGCGCGGAGTTAATACAACGCGGAGTTTCTCCAACGCGGACTTTCTCCAACGCGTACCTTCTCCATCGCGGACTTTCTCCAACGCGGAGTTTCTCCAGCGCGGTGTGTTTCAAGCGCGGAGTTTCTCTAACGCGGAGTTTCTCCAACGCGCCGTTTCTTCAAAGCGAAGTTTCTCCAAGGCGGAGTTTCTCCAACGCGAAGTTTCCCCAACACGAAGTTTCTCCAACACGGAGTTTCTCCGGCGCGGAGTTTCTCCATCGCGGAGTTTGTCCGTCGCGGAGTTTCTCCATCGCGGAGTTTCTCCAGCGCGGAGTTTATACAACGCAGAGTTTCTCAAGCGCGGACTTTCTCCAACTCGGACTTTCTCCAAAGCGGAGTTTCTCCAACGCGCAGTTTCTCCAACGCGCAGTTTCTCCAACGCGATTTTTCTCCAGCGCGGAGTTTCTCCAACACGGAGTTTCTCCAGCGCGGAGTTTGTCCAGCACGGAGTTTCTCCTGCGCGGAGTTTCTCCAGTCCGGAGTTTCTCCAGCGCAGATTTTATGCAGCACGGAGTTTCTCCAGCGCGGAGTTTCTCCACCAAGGAGTATCTCCAGCGCGGAGTTTCTCCAGTTCGGAGTGTCTCAAACGCGGAGTTTCTCCAGTTCGGAGTTTCTCAAACGCCGAGTTTCTCCAGCGCGGAGTTTCTCCAGCGCGGACTTTCTCCAACGCGGACTTTCTCCAACGCGGAGTTTCTCCAACACGAAGTTTCTTCAACGCGGAGTTTCTCCAACGCGGACTTTCTCCAACGCGGACTTTCTCCAACGCGGACCTTCTCCAACGCGGACTTTCTCCAACGCGTAGTTTCTCCAGCGCGGTGTGTTTCAAGCGCGGAGTTTCTCCAACGCGGAGTATCTCCAACGCGCCGTTTCTTCAACGCGAAGTTTCTCCAAGGCGGAGTTTCTACAACACGGATTTTCTCCAACGCGGACTTTCTCCAACGCGGACCTTCTCCGACGCGGACTTTCTCCAACGCGGAGTTTCTCCAGCGCGGTGTGTTTCAAGCGCGGAGTTTCTCTAACGCGGAGTTTCTCCAACGCGCCGTTTCTTCAAAGCGAAGTTTCTCCAACGCGCAGTTTCTCCAACGCGAGGTTTCTCCAGCGCGGAGTATCTCCAACACGGAGTTTCTCAAGCGCGGAGTTTCTCCATCGCGGAGTTTGTCCTTCGCGGAGTTTCTCCATCGCGGAGTTTCTCCAGCGCGGAGTTTATACAACGCGGAGTTTCTCCAACGCGGACTTTCTCCAACGCGGACTTTCTCCAACGCGCACCTTCTCAATCGCGGACTTTCTCCAACGCGGAGTTTCTCCAGCGCGGTGTGTTTCAAGCGCGGAGTTTCTCCAACGCGCCGTTTCTTCAAAGCGAAGTTTCTCCAAGGCGGAGTTTCTCCAACGCGAAGTTTCCCCAACACGAAGTTTCTCCAACACGGAGTTTCTCCAGCGCGGAGTTTCTCCATCGCGGAGTTTCTCCAGTTCGGAGTTTCTCAAACGCGGAGTTTCTCCAGCGCGGAATTTCTCCATCGCGGACTCTCTCCAACGCGGACTTTCTCCAACGCGGACTTTCTCCAACGCGGAGTTTCTCCAACGCGGAGTTTCTCCAACGCGCAGTTTCTCTAACGCGATTTTTCTCCAGCGCAGAGTTTCTCCAACACGGAGTTTCTCCAGCGTGGAGTTTGTCCAGCACGGAGTTTCTCCTGCGCGGAGTTTCTCCAGTCCGGAGTTTCTCCAGCGCAGATTTTATGCAGCACGGAGTTTCTCCAGCGCGGAGTTTCTCCACCGAGGAGTATCTCCAGCGCGGAGTTTCTCCAGTTCGGAGTTTCTCAAACGCGGAGTTTCTCCAGCGCGGAGATTCTCCAGCGCGGACTTTCTCCAACGCGGACTTTCTCCAACGCGGAGTTTCTCCAACACGGAGTTTCTCCAACACGGAGTTTCTCCAACACGGAGTTTCTCCAACACGGAGTTTCTCCAACACGGAGTTTCTCCAGCGCGGAGTTTCTCCAGCCCGGAGTTTCTCCAGCGCGGAGTTTATCCAACGCGGAGTTTCTCCAGCGCGGACTTTCTCCAACGCGGACATTCTCCAACGCGGACTTTCTCCAACGCGGAGTTTCTCCAGCGTGGTGTGTTTCAAGCGCGGAGTTTCTCCAACGCGGAGTTTCTCCAACGCGCCGTTTCTCCAACGCGAAGTTTCTCCAACACGGAGTTTCTCCTACACGGAGTTTCTTCAGCGCGGAGTTTCTCCAGCGCGGATTGTCTCCATCGCGGAGTTTCTCCAGTTCGGAGTTTCTCAAATGCGTAGATTCTCCAGCGCGGAATGTCTCCATCGCGGAGTTTCTCCACTTCGGAGTTTCTCAAACGCGTAGTTTCTCCAGCGCGGAGTTTCTCCATCACCGACTCTCACCAACGCGGACTTTCTCCAACGCGGACTTTGTCCAACGCGGAGTTTCTTCAAAGCGGAGTTTCTCCAACGCGCAGTTTCTCCAACGCGAAGTTTCTCTAGCGCGGAGTTTCTCCAACTCGGAGTTTCTCCAGCGCAAAGTTTCTCCAACGCGGAGTTGCTCCAGCGCGGAGTTTCTCCAGCATAGAGTTTCTCCAGAGCGGACTTTTCTCTAACGCGGATTTTTCTCCAACGCGGACTTTCCTCCAACGCGGAATTTCTCCATCGCGGAGTTTGTCCGTCGAGGAGTTTCTCCATCGCGGAGTTTCTCCAGCGCGGAGTTTATACAACGCGGAGTTTCTCCAGCGCGGACTTTCTCAAACGCGGACTTTCTTCAACGCGGTGTTTCTCAAAAGCGGACTTTCTCCAACGCGGACTTTCTCTAACGCGGACCTTCTCCAACGTGGACTTTCTCCAACGCGGAGTTTCTCCAGCGCGGAGTTTCTCCAACGCGGAGTTGCTCCAGCGCGGAGTTTCTTCAGCGTAGAGTTTCTCCAGAGCAAACTTTTCTCCAACGCGGAGTTTCTCCATCGGGGAGTTTGTCCGTCGCGGAGTTTCTCCATCGCGGAGTTTCTCCAGCGCGGAGTTTATACAACGCAGAGTTTCTCCAGCGCGGACTTTCTCCAACTCGGACTTTCTCCAAAGCGGAGTTTCTCCAACGCGCAGTTTCTCCAACGCGCAGTTTCTCCAACGCGATTTTTCTCCAGCGCGGAGTTTCTCCAACACGGAGTTTCTCCAGCGCGGAGTTTGTCCAGCACGGAGTTTCTCCTGCGCGGAGTTTCTCCAGTCCGGAGTTTCTCAAGCGCAGATTTTATGCAGCACGGAGTTTCTCCAGTGCGGAGTTTCTCCACCGAGGAGTATCTCCAGCGCGGAGTTTCTCCAGTTCGGAGTTTCTCAAACGCGGAGTTTCTCCAGCGCGGAGTTTCTCCAGCGCGGACTTTCTCCAACGCGGAGATTCTCCAACGCGAAGTTTCTCCAACACGGAGTTTCTCCAACACGGAGTTTCTCCAACACGGAGTTTCTCCAACACAGAGTTTCTCCAGCGCGGAGTTTCTCCAGCCCGGAGTTTCTCCAGCGCGGAGTTTATCCAACGCGTTGTTTCTCCAGCGCGGAGTTTCTCCAACACAGAGTTTCTCCAGCGCGGAGTTTCTCCAGCCCGGAGTTTCTCCAGCGCGGAGTTTATCCAACGCGGAGTTTCTCCAGCGCGGACTTTCTCCAACGCGGACATTCTCCAACGCGGACTTTCTCCAACGCGGAGTTTCTCCAGCGCGGTGTGTTTCAAGCGCGGAGTTTCTCCAACGGGGAGCTTCTCCAACGCGCCGTTTCTCCAACGCGAAGTTTCCCGAACACGCAGTTTCTCCAGCGCGGAGTGTCTCCATCGCGGAGTTTCTCCAGCGCGGAGTTTCTCCATCGCGGAGTTTCTCCAGTTCGGAGTTTCTCAAACGCGGAGTTTCTCCAACGCGCAGTTTCTCCAGCGCGGAGTTTCTCCAACACGGAGTTTCACCAGCGCGGAGTTTGTCCAGCGCGGAGTTTCTCCAGCCCGGAGTTTCTCCAGCGCAGATTTTATGCAGCACGGAGTTTCTCCAGCGCGGAGTTTCTCCAACGCGGAGTTGCTATAGCGCGGAGTTTCTCCAGCGTAGAGTTTCTCCAGAGCGGACTTTTCTCCAACGCGGAGTTTCTCCATCGCGGAATTTGTTCGTCGCGGACTTTCTTCATAGCGGAGTTTCTCCACCGCTGAGTTTATACAACGCGGAGTTTCTCCAACGCGGACTTTCTCCAACGCGGAGTTTCTCCAGCGCGGTGTGTTTCAAGCGCGGAGTTTCTCCAACGCGCCGTTTCTTCAAAGCGAAGTTTCTCCAAGGCGGAGTTTCTCCAACGCGAAGTTTCCCCAACACGAAGTTTCTCCAACACGGAGTTTCTCCAGCGCGGAGTTTCTCCATCGCGGAGTTTCTCCAGTTCGGAGTTTCTCAAACGCGGAGTTTCTCCAGCGCGGAATTTCTCCATCGCGGACTCTCTCCAACGCGGACTTTCTCCAACGCGGACTTTCTCCAACGCGGAGTTTCTCCAACGCGGAGTTTCTCCAACGCGCAGTTTCTCCAACGCGATTTTTCTCCAGCGCAGAGTTTCTCCAACACGGAGTTTCTCCAGCGTGGAGTTTGTCCAGCACGGAGTTTCTCCTGCGCGGAGTTTCTCCAGTCCGGAGTTTCTCCAGCGCAGATTTTATGCAGCACGGAGTTTCTCCAGCGCGGAGTTTCTCCACCGAGGAGTATCTCCAGCGCGGAGTTTCTCCAGTTCGGAGTTTCTCAAACGCGGAGTTTCTCCAGCGCGGAGTTTCTCCAGCGCGGACTTTCTCCAACGCGGACTTTCTCCAACGCGGAGTTTCTCCAACACGGAGTTTCTCCAACACGGAGTTTCTCCAACACGGAGTTTCTCCAACACGGAGTTTCTCCAACACGGAGTTTCTCCAGCGCGGAGTTTCTCCAGCCCGGAGTTTCTCCAGCGCGGAGTTTATCCAACGCGGAGTTTCTCCAGCGCGGACTTTCTCCAACGCGGACATTCTCCAACGCGGACTTTCTCCAACGCGGAGTTTCTCCAGCGTGGTGTGTTTCAAGCGCGGAGTTTCTCCAACGCGGAGTTTCTCCAACGCGCCGTTTCTCCAACGCGAAGTTTCTCCAACACGGAGTTTCTCCTACACGGAGTTTCTTCAGCGCGGAGTTTCTCCAGCGCGGATTGTCTCCATCGCGGAGTTTCTCCAGTTCGGAGTTTCTCAAATGCGTAGTTTCTCCAGCGCGGAATGTCTCCATCGCGGAGTTTCTCCAGTTCGGAGTTTCTCAAACGCGTAGTTTCTCCAGCGCGGAGTTTCTCCATCACCGACTCTCACCAACGCGGACTTTCTCCAACGCGGACTTTGTCCAACGCGGAGTTTCTTCAAAGCGGAGTTTCTCCAACGCGCAGTTTCTCCAACGCGAAGTTTCTCTAGCGCGGAGTTTCTCCAACTCGGAGTTTCTCCAGCGCAAAGTTTCTCCAACGCGGAGTTGCTCCAGCGCGGAGTTTCTCCAGCATAGAGTTTCTCCAGAGCGGACTTTTCTCTAACGCGGATTTTTCTCCAACGCGGACTTTCCTCCAACGCGGAATTTCTTCATCGCGGAGTTTGTCCGTCGAGGAGTTTCTCCATCGCGGAGTTTCTCCAGCGCGGAGTTTATACAACGCGGAGTTTCTCCAGCGCGGACTTTCTCAAACGCGGACTTTCTTCAACGCGGTGTTTCTCAAAAGCGGACTTTCTCCAACGCGGACTTTCTCTAACGCGGACCTTCTCCAACGTGGACTTTCTCCAACGCGGAGTTTCTCCAGCGCGGAGTTTCTCCAACGCGGAGTTGCTCCAGCGCGGAGTTTCTTCAGCGTAGAGTTTCTCCAGAGCAGACTTTTCTCCAACGCGGAGTTTCTCCATCGGGGAGTTTGTCCGTCGCGGAGTTTCTCCATCGGGGAGTTTGTCCGTCGCGGAGTTTCTCCATCGCGGAGTTTCTCCAGCGCGGAGTTTATACAACGCAGAGTTTCTCCAGCGCGGACTTTCTCCAACTCGGACTTTCTCCAAAGCGGAGTTTCTCCAACGCGCAGTTTCTCCAACGCGCAGTTTCTCCAACGCGATTTTTCTCCAGCGCGGAGTTTCTCCAACACGGAGTTTCTCCAGCGCGGAGTTTGTCCAGCACGGAGTTTCTCCTGCGCGGAGTTTCTCCAGTCCGGAGTTTCTCAAGCGCAGATTTTATGCAGCACGGAGTTTCTCCAGTGCGGAGTTTCTCCACCGAGGAGTATCTCCAGCGCGGAGTTTCTCCAGTTCGGAGTTTCTCAAACGCGGAGTTTCTCCAGCGCGGACTTTCTCCAACGCGGAGATTCTCCAACGCGAAGTTTCTCCAACACAGAGTTTCTCCAACACGGAGTTTCTCCAACACGGAGTTTCTCCAACACAGAGTTTCTCCAGCGCGGAGTTTCTCCAGCCCGGAGTTTCTCCAGCGCGGAGTTTATCCAACGCGTTGTTTCTCCAGCGCGGAGTTTCTCCAACACAGAGTTTCTCCAGCGCGGAGTTTCTCCAGCCCGGAGTTTCTCCAGCGCGGAGTTTCTCCAGCGCGGAGTTTATCCAACGCGGAGTTTCTCCAGCGCGGACTTTCTCCAACGCGGACATTCTCCAACGCGGACTTTCTCCAACGCGGAGTTTCTCCAGCGCGGTGTGTTTCAAGCGCGGAGTTTCTCCAACGGGGAGCTTCTCCAACGCGCCGTTTCTCCAACGCGAAGTTTCCCGAACACGCAGTTTCTCCAGCGCGGAGTGTCTCCATCGCGGAGTTTCTCCAGCGCGGAGTTTCTCCATCGCGGAGTTTCTCCAGTTCGGAGTTTCTCAAACGCGGAGTTTCTCCAACGCGCAGTTTCTCCAGCGCGGAGTTTCTCCAACACGGAGTTTCTCCAACGCGGAGTTGCTATAGCGCGGAGTTTCTCCAGCGTAGAGTTTCTCCAGAGCGGACTTTTCTCCAACGCGGAGTTTCTCCATCGCGGAATTTGTTCGTCGCGGACTTTCTTCATCGCGGAGTTTCTCCACCGCTGAGTTTATACAACGCGGAGTTTCTCCAACGCGGACTTTCTCCAACGCGGAGTTTCTCCAGCGCGGTGTGTTTCAAGCGCGGTGTTTCTCCAACGAGGAGCTTCTCCAACGCGCCGCTTCTCCAACGCGAAGTTTCCCCACCACGGAGTTTCTCCAGCGCGGAGTTTCTCCATCGCGGACACTCTCCAACGCGGACTTTCTCCAACGCGGACTTTCTCCAACGCGGACTTTCTCCAACGCGGAGTTTCTCCAACGTGGAGTTTCTTCAACGCGCAGTTTCTCCAACGCGAAGTTTCTCCAGCGCGGAGATTCTCCAACACGGAGTTTCTCCAGCCCGGAGTTTCTCCAGCGCAGATTTTGTGCAGCACGGAGTTTCTCCAGCGCGGAGTTTCTCGAACGCGGAGTTGCTCTAGCGCGGAGTTTCTTCAGCGTAGAGCTTTCTTCATCGCGGAGTTTATACAACGCGGAGTTTCTCCAGTGCGGACTTTCTCCAACGCGCACTTTCTTCAACGCGGAGTTTCTCCAACGCGGACTTTCTCCAACGCGGACCTTCTCCAACGCGGACTTTCTCCAACGCGGAGTTTCTCCAGCGCGGTGTGTTTCAAGTGCGGAGTTTCTCCAACGCGGAGAATCTCCAACGCGCCGTTTCTTCAACGCGAAGTTTCTCCAAAGCGGAGTTTCTACAACACGGAGTTTCTCCAACGTGGAGTTTCTCCAACGCGGACCTTCTCCGACGCGGACTTTCTCCAACGCGGAGTTTCTCCAGCGCGGTGTGTTTCAAGCGCGGAGTTTCTCCAACGCGGAGTTTCTCCAGCGCGGAGTTTCTCCAACACGGAGTTTCTCCAGCGCGGACTTTGTCCAGCACGGAGTTTCTCCAGCGCGGAGTTCTCCAGCCCGGAGTTTCTCCAGCGCAGATTTTATGCAGCACGGAGTTTCTCCAGCGCGGAGTTTCTCCAACGCGGAGTTGCTCCAGCGCGGAGTTTCTTCAGCGTAGAGTTTCTCCAGAGCGGACTTTTCTCCAACGCGGAGTTTCTCCATCGCGGAGTTTGTCCGTCGCGGAGTTTCTCCATCGCGGAGTTTCTCCAGCGCGGAGTTTATACAACGCAGAGTTTCTCCAGCGCGGACTTTCTCCAACTCGGACTTTCTTCAACGCGGACTTTCTCCAACGCGGACTTTCTCCAACGCGGACCTTCTCCAACGCGGACTTTCTCCAACGCGGAGTTTCTCCAGCGCGGTGTGTTTCAAGCGCGTAGTTTCTCCAACGCGGAGTATCTCCAACGCGCCGTTTCTTCAACGCGAAGTTTCTCCAAGGCGGAGTTTCTACAACACAAATTTTCTCCAGCGCGGAGTTTCTCCAACACGGAGTTTCTCCAGCGCGGAGTTTCTCCATCGCGGAGTTTGTCTGTCGCGGAGTTTCTCCATCGCGGAGTTTCTCCAGCGCGGAGTTTATACAACGCGGAGTTAATCCAACGCGGACTTTCTCCAACGCGGACTTTCTCCAACGCTGACCTTCTCCATCGCGGACTTTCTCCAACGCGGACTTTCTCCAACGTGGAGTTTCTCCAACGCGGAGTTTCTCCAACGCGCAGTTTCTCCAACGCGAAGTTTCTCCAGCGCGGAGTTTCTCCAAAACGGAGTTTCTCCAGCGCGGAGTTTGTCCAGCACGGAGTTTCTCCAACGCGCCGTTCCTTCAAAGCGAAGTTTCTCCAAGGCGGAGTTTCTCCAACGCGAAGTTTCCCCAACACGGAGTTTCTCCAACACGGAGTTTCTCCAGCGCGGAGTTTCTCCAGCGCGGAGTGTCTCCATCGCGGAGTTTCTCCAGTTCAGAGTTTCTCAAACGCGGAGTTTCTCCAGCGCGGAGTTTCTCCATCGCGGACTCTCTCCAACGCGGACTTTCTCAAACGCAGACTTTCTCCAACGCGGACTTTCTCCAACACGGACCTTCTCCAACGTGGACTTTCTCCAACGCGGAGTTTCTCCAGCGCGGAGTTTCTCCAACACGGAGTTTCTCCAGCGCGGAGTTTGTCCAGCACGGAGTTGCTCCAGCGCGGAGTTTCTTCAGCGTAGAGTTTCTCCAGAGCGGACTTTTCTCCAACGCGGAGTTTCTCCATCGCGGAGTTTGTCCGTCGCGGAGTTTCTCCATCGCGGAGTTTCTCCAGCGCGGAGTTTCTCCAACTCGGACTTTCTTCAACGCGGACTTTCTCCAGCGCGGACTTTCTCCAACTCGGACTTTCTTCAACGCGGACTTTCTCCAACGCGGACTTTCTCCAACGCGGACCTTCTCCAACGCGGACTTTCTCCAACGCGGAGTTTCTCCAGCGCGGTGTGTTTCAAGCGCGTAGTTTCTCCAACGCGCAGTATCTCCAACGCGCCGTTTCTTCAACGCGAAGTTTCTCCAAGGCGGAGTTTCTACAACACGGATTTTCTCCAGCGCGGCGTTTCTCCAACACGGAGTTTCTCCAGCGCGGAGTTTCTCCATCGCGGAGTTTGTCCGTCGCGGAGTTTCTCCATCGCGGAGTTTCTCCAGCGCGGAGTTTATACAACGCGGAGTAATCCAACGCGGACTTTCTCCAACGCGGAGCTTCTCCATCGCGGACTTTCTCCAACGCGGACTTTATCCAACGTGGAGTTTCTCCAACGCGCAGTTTCTCCAACGCGCAGTTTCTCCAACGCGAAGTTTCTCCAGCGCGGAGCTTCTCCAACACGGAATTTCTCCAGCGCGGAGTTTGTCCAGCACGGAGTTTCTCCAACGCGCCGTTCCTTCAAAGCGAAGTTTCTCCAAGGCGGAGTTTCTCCAACGCGAAGTTTCTCCAACACGGAGTTTCTCCAACACGGAGTTTCTCCAGCGCGGAGTTTCTCCAGCGCGGAGTGTCTCCATCGCGGAGTTTCTCCAGTTCAGAGTTTCTCAAACGCGGAGTTTCTCCAGCGCGGAGTTTCTCCATCGCGGACTCTCTCCAACGCGGACTTTCTCAAACGCGGACTTTCTCCAACGCGGACTTTCTCCAACACGGACCTTCTCCAACGTGGACTTTCTCCAACGCGGACTTTCTTCAACGCGGAGTTTCTCCAACGCGGACTTTCTCCAACGCGGACTTTCTCCAACGCGGACCTTCTCCAACGCGGACTTTCTCCAACGCGGAGTTTCTCCAGCGCGGCGTGTTTCAAGCGCGTAGTTTCTGCAACGCGGAGTATCTCCAACGAACCGTTTCTTCAACGCGAAGTTTCTCCAAGGCGGAGTTTCTACAACACGGATTTTCTCCAACGCGGACTTTCTCCAACGCGGACCTTCTCCGACGCGGACTTTCTCCAACGCGGAGTTTCTCCAGCGCGGAGTTTGTCCGTCGCGGACTTTCTTCATCGCGGAGTTTATACAACGCGGAGTTTCTCCAGTGCGGACTTTCTCCAACGCGCACTTTCTTCAACGCGGAGTTTCTCCAACGCGGACTTTCTCCAACGCGGACCTTCTCCAACGCGGACTTTCTCCAACGCGGAGTTTCTCCAGCGCGGTGTGTTTCAAGTGCGGAGTTTCTCCAACGCGGAGAATCTCCAACGCGCCGTTTCTTCAACGCGAAGTTTCTCCAAAGCGGAGTTTCTACAACACGGAGTTTCTCCAACGTGGAGTTTCTCCAACGCGGACCTTCTCCGACGCGGACTTTCTCCAACGCGGAGTTTCTCCAGCGCGGTGTGTTTCAAGCGCGGAGTTTCTCCAACGCGGAGTTTCTCCAGCGCGGAGTTTCTCCAACACGGAGTTTCTCCAGCGCGGACTTTGTCCAGCACGGAGTTTCTCCAGCGCGGAGTTCTCCAGCCCGGAGTTTCTCCAGCGCAGATTTTATGCAGCACGGAATTTCTCCAGCGCGGAGTTTCTCCAACGCGGAGTTGCTCCAGCGCGGAGTTTCTTCAGCGTAGAGTTTCTCCAGAGCGGACTTTTCTCCAACGCGGAGTTTCTCCATCGCGGAGTTTGTCCGTCGCGGAGTTTCTCCAGCGCGGAGTTTATACAACGCAGAGTTTCTCCAGCGCGGACTTTCTCCAACTCGGACTTTCTTCAACGCGGACTTTCTCCAACGCGGACTTTCTCCAACGCGGACCTTCTCCAACGCGGACTTTCTCCAACGCGGAGTTTCTCCAGCGCGGTGTGTTTCAAGCGCGTAGTTTCTCCAACGCGGAGTATCTCCAACGCGCCGTTTCTTCAACGCGAAGTTTCTCCAAGGCGGAGTTTCTACAACACAAATTTTCTCCAGCGCGGAGTTTCTCCAACACGGAGTTTCTCCAGCGCGGAGTTTCTCCATCGCGGAGTTTGTCTGTCGCGGAGTTTCTCCATCGCGGAGTTTCTCCAGCGCGGAGTTTATACAACGCGGAGTTAATCCAACGCGGACTTTCTCCAACGCGGACTTTCTCTAACGCGGACCTTCTCCATCGCGGACTTTCTCCAACGCGGACTTTCTCCAACGTGGAGTTTCTCCAACGCGGAGTTTCTCCAACGCGCAGTTTCTCCAACGCGAAGTTTCTCCAGCGCGGAGTTTCTCCAAAACGGAGTTTCTCCAGCGCGGAGTTTGTCCAGCACGGAGTTTCTCCAACGCGCCGTTCCTTCAAAGCGAAGTTTCTCCAAGGCGGAGTTTCTCCAACGCGAAGTTTCCCCAACACGGAGTTTCTCCAACACGGAGTTTCTCCAGCGCGGAGTTTCTCCAGCGCGGAGTGTCTCCATCGCGGAGTTTCTCCAGTTCAGAGTTTCTCAAACGCGGAGTTTCTCCAGCGCGGAGTTTCTCCATCGCGGACTCTCTCCAACGCGGACTTTCTCAAACGCGGACTTTCTCCAACGCGGACTTTCTCCAACACGGACCTTCTCCAACGTGGACTTTCTCCAACGCGGAGTTTCTCCAGCGCGGAGTTTCTCCAACACGGAGTTTCTCCAGCGCGGAGTTTGTCCAGCACGGAGTTGCTCTAGCGCGGAGTTTCTTCAGCGTAGAGTTTCTCCAGAGCGGACTTTTTTCCAACGCGGAGTTTCTCCATCGCGGAGTTTGTCCGTCGCGGAGTTTCTCCATCGCGGAGTTTCTCCAGCGCGGAGTTTCTCCAACTCGGACTTTCTTCAACGCGGACTTTCTCCAGCGCGGACTTTCTCCAACTCGGAGTTTCTTCAACGCGGACTTTCTCCAACGCGGACTTTCTCCAACGCGGACCTTCTCCAACGCGGACTTTCTCCAACGCGGAGTTTCTCCAGCGCGGTGTGTTTCAAGCGCGTAGTTTCTCCAACGCGGAGTATCTCCAACGCGCCGTTTCTTCAACGCGAAGTTTCTCCAAGGCGGAGTTTCTACAACACAGATTTTCTCCAGCGCGGAGTTTCTCCAACACGGAGTTTCTCCAGCGCGGAATTTCTCCATCGCGGAGTTTGTCCGTCGCGGAGTTTCTCCATCGCGGAGTTTCTCCAGCGCGGAGTTTATACAACGCGGAGTAATCCAACGCGGACTTTCTCCAACGCGGACTTTCTCCAACGCGGACCTTCTCCATCGCGGACTTTCTCCAACGCGGACTTTATCCAACGTGGAGTTTCTCCAACGCGGAGTTTCTCCAACGCGCAGTTTCTCCAACGCGAAGTTTCTCCAGCGCGGAGTTTCTCCAACACAGAATTTCTCCAGCGCGGAGTTTGTCCAGCACTGAGTTTCTCCAACGCGCCGTTCCTTCAAAGCGACGTTTCTCCAAGGCGGAGTTTCTCCAACGCGAAGTTTCTCCAACACGGAGTTTCTCCAACACGGAGTTTCTCCAGCGCGGAGTTTCTCAAGCTCGGAGTGTCTCCATCGCGGAGTTTCTCCAGTTCAGAGTTTCTCAAACGCGGAGTTTCTCCAGCGCGGAGTTTCTCCATCGCGGACTCTCTCCAACGCGGACTTTCTCAAACGCGGACTTTCTCCAACGCGGACTTTCTCCAACACGGACCTTCTCCAACGTGGACTTTCTCCAACGCGGAGTTTCTCCAGCGCGGAGTTTCTCCAACACAGAGTTTCTCCAGCGCGGAGTTTGTCCAGCACGGAGTTTCTCCAGCGCGGAGTTTCTCCAACGCGGAGTTGCTCCAGCGCGGAGTTTCTTCAGCGTAGAGTTTCTCCAGAGCGGACTTTTCTCCAACGTGGAGTTTCTCCATCGCGGAGTTTGTCCGTCGCGGAGTTTCTCCATCGCGGAGTTTCTCCAGCGCGGAGTTTCTCCAGCGCGGAGTTTCTCCAGCGCGGAGTTTCTCCATCGCGGAGTTTGTCCGTCGCGGACTTTCTTCATCGCGGAGTTTATACAACGCGGAGTTTCTCCAGCGCGGACTTTCTCCAACGCGGACTTTCTTCAACGCGGAGTTTCTACAACACGGATTTTCTCCAACGCGGACTTTCTCCAACGCGGACCTTCTCCGACGCGGACTTTCTCCAACGCGCCGTTTCTTCAAAGCGAAGTTTCTCCAACGCGCAGTTTCTCCAACGCGAAGTTTCTCCAGCGCGGAGTTTCTCCAACACGGAGTTTCTCCAACACGAAGTTTCTCCAGCGCGGAGTTTCTCCAGCGCGGAGTGTCTCCATCGCGGAGTTTCTCCAGTTCAGAGTTTCTCAAACGCGGAGTTTCTCCAGCGCGGAGTTTCTCCATCGCGGACTCTCTCCAACGCGGACTTTCTGAAACGCGGACTTTCTCCAACGCGGACTTTCTCCAACACGGACCTTCTCCAACGTGGACTTTCTCCAACGCGGAGTTTCTCCAGCGCGGAGTTTCTCCAACACGGAGTTTCTCCAGCGCGGAGTTTGTCCAGCACGGAGTTTCTCCAGCGCGGAGTTCTCCAGCCCGGGGTTTCTCCAGCGCAGATTTTATGCAGCACGGAGTTTCTCCAGTGCGGAGTTTCTCCAACGCGGAGTTGATCCAGCGCGGAGTTTCTCCATCGCGGAGTTTGTCCGTCGCGGAGTTTCTCCATCGCGGAGTTTCTCCAGCGCGGAGTTTATACAACGCAGAGTTTCTCCAGCGCGGACTTTCTCCAACTCGGACTTTCTTCAACGCGGACTTTCTCCAACGCGGACTTTCTCCAACGCGGACCTTCTCCAACGCGGACTTTCTCCAACGCGGAGTTTCTCCAGCGCGGTGTGTTTCAAGCGCGTAGTTTCTCCAACGCGGAGTATCTCCAACGCGCCGTTTCTTCAACGCGAAGTTTCTCCAAGGCGGAGTTTCTACAACACAAATTTTCTCCTGCGCGGAGTTTCTCCAACACGGAGTTTCTCCAGCGCGGAGTTTCTCCATCGCGGAGTTTGTCTGTCGCGGAGTTTCTCCATCGCGGAGTTTCTCCAGCGCGGAGTTTATACAACGCGGAGTTAATCCAACGCGGACTTTCTCCAACGCGGACTTTCTCCAACGCGGACCTTCTCCATCGCGGACTTTCTCCAACGCGGACTTTCTCCAACGTGGAGTTTCTCCAACGCGGAGTTTCTCCAACGCGCAGTTTCTCCAACGCGAAGTTTCTCCAGCGCGGAGTTTCTCCAAAACGGAGTTTCTCCAGCGCGGAGTTTGTCCAGCACGGAGTTTCTCCAACGCGCCGTTCCTTCAAAGCGAAGTTTCTCCAAGGCGGAGTTTCTCCAACGCGAAGTTTCCCCAACACGGAGTTTCTCCAACACGGAGTTTCTCCAGCGCGGAGTTTCTCCAGCGCGGAGTGTCTCCATCGCGGAGTTTCTCCTGTTCAGAGTTTCTCAAACGCGGAGTTTCTCCAGCGCGGAGTTTCTCCATCGCGGACTCTCTCCAACGCGGACTTTCTCAAACGCGGACTTTCTCCAACGCGGACTTTCTCCAACACGGACCTTCTCCAACGTGGACTTTCTCCAACGCGGAGTTTCTCCAGCGCGGAGTTTCTCCAACACGGAGTTTCTCCAGCGCGGAGTTTGTCCAGCACGGAGTTGCTCCAGCGCGGAGTTTCTTCAGCGTAGAGTTTCTCCAGAGCGGACTTTTCTCCAACGCGGAGTTTCTCCATCGCGGAGTTTGTCCGTCGCGGAGTTTCTCCATCGCGGAGTTTCTCCAGCGCGGAGTTTCTCCAACTCGGACTTTCTTCAACGCGGACTTTCTCCAGCGCGGACTTTCTCCAACTCGGACTTTCTTCAACGCGGACTTTCTCCAACGCGGACTTTCTCCAACGCGGACCTTCTCCAACGCGGACTTTCTCCAACGCGGAGTTTCTCCAGCGCGGTGTGTTTCAAGCGCGTAGTTTCTCCAACGCGGAGTATCTCGAACGCGCCGTTTCTTCAACGCGAAGTTTCTCCAAGGCGGAGTTTCTACAACACGAATTTTCTCCAGCGCGGAGTTTCTCCAACACGGAGTTTCTCCAGCGCGGAGTTTCTCCATCGCGGAGTTTGTCCGTCGCGGAGTTTCTCCATCGCGGAGTTTCTCCAGCGCGGAGTTTATACAACGCGGAGTAATCCAACGCGGACTTTCTCCAACGCGGACTTTCTCCAACGCGGACCTTCTCCATCGCGGACTTTCTCCAACGCGGACTTTATCCAACGTGGAGTTTCTCCAACGCGGAGTTTCTCCAACGCGCAGTTTCTCCAACGCGAAGTTTCTCCAGCGCGGAGTTTCTCCAACACGGAATTTCTCCAGCGCGGAATTTGTCCAGCACGGAGTTTCTCCAACGCGCCGTTCCTTCAAAGCGAAGTTTCTCCAAGGCGGAGTTTCTCCAACGCGAAGTTTCTCCAACACGGAGTTTCTCCAACACGGAGTTTCTCCAGCGCGGAGTTTCTCCAGCGCGGAGTGTCTCCATCGCGGAGTTTCTCCAGTTCAGAGTTTCTCAAACGCGGAGTTTCTCCAGCGCGGAGTTTCTCCATCGCGGACTCTCTCCAACGCGGACTTTCTCAAACGCGGACTTTCTCCAACGCGGACTTTCTCCAACACGGACCTTCTCCAACGTGGACTTTCTCCAACGCGGAGTTTCTCCAGCGCGGAGTTTCTCCAACACGGAGTTTCTCCAGCGCGGACTTTCTCCAACGCGGACTTTCTTCAACGCGGAGTTTCTCCAACGCGGACTTTCTCCAACGCGGACTTTCTCCAACGCGGACCTTCTCCAACGCGGACTTTCTCCAACGCGGAGTTTCTCCAGCGCGGCGTGTTTCAAGCGCGTAGTTTCTGCAACGCGGAGTATCTCCAACGAACCGTTTCTTCAACGCGAAGTTTCTCCAAGGCGGAGTTTCTACAACACGGATTTTCTCCAACGCGGACTTTCTCCAACGCGGACCTTCTCCGACGCGGACTTTCTCCAACGCGGAGTTTCTCCAGCGCGGAGTTTGTCCGTCGCGGACTTTCTTCATCGCGGAGTTTATACAACGCGGAGTTTCTCCAGTGTGGACTTTCTCCAACGCGCACTTTCTTCAACGCGGAGTTTCTCCAACGCGGACTTTCTCCAACGCGGACCTTCTCCAACGCGGACTTTCTCCAACGCGGAGTTTCTCCAGCGCGGTGTGTTTCAAGTGCGGAGTTTCTCCAACGCGGAGAATCTCCAGCGCGCCGTTTCTTCAACGCGAAGTTTCTCCAAAGCGGAGTTTCTACAACACGGAGTTTCTCCAACGTGGAGTTTCTCCAACGCGGACCTTCTCCGACGCGGACTTTCTCCAACGCGGAGTTTCTCCAGCGCGGTGTGTTTCAAGCGCGGAGTTTCTCCAACGCGGAGTTTCTCCAGCGCGGAGTTTCTCCAACACGGAGTTTCTCCAGCGCGGACTTTGTCCACCACGGAGTTTCTCCAGCGCGGAGTTCTCCAGCCCGGAGTTTCTCCAGCGCAGATTTTATGCAGCACGGAGTTTCTCCAGCGCGGAGTTTCTCCAACGCGGAGTTGTTCCAGCGCGGAGTTTCTTCAGCGTAGAGTTTCTCCAGAGCGGACTTTTCTCCAACGCGGAGTTTCTCCATCGCGGAGTTTGTCCGTCGCGGAGTTTCTCCAGCGCGGAGTTTATACAACGCAGAGTTTCTCCAGCGCGGACTTTCTCCAACTCGGACTTTCTTCAACGCGGACTTTCTCCAACGCGGACTTTCTCCAACGCGGACCTTCTCCAACGTGGACTTTCTCCAACGCGGAGTTTCTCCAGCGCGGAGTTTCTCCAACACGGAGTTTCTCCAGCGCGGAGTTTGTCCAGCACGGAGTTGCTCCAGCGCGGAGTTTCTTCAGCGTAGAGTTTCTCCAGAGCGGACTTTTCTCCAACGCGGAGTTTCTCAATCGCGGAGTTTGTCCGTCGCGGAGTTTCTCCATCGCGGAGTTTCTCCAGCGCGGAGTTTCTCCAACTCGGACTTTCTTCAACGCGGACTTTCTCCAGCGCGGACTTTCTCCAACTCGGACTTTCTTCAACGCGGACTTTCTCCAACGCGGACTTTCTCCAACGCGGACCTTCTCCAACGCGGACTTTCTCCAACGCGGAGTTTCTCCAGCGCGGTGTGTTTCAAGCGCGTAGTTTCTCCAACGCGGAGTATCTCCAACGCGCCGTTTCTTCAACGCGAAGTTTCTCCAAGGCGGAGTTTCTACAACACGGATTTTCTCCAGCGCGGAGTTTCTCCAACACGGAGTTTCTCCAGCGCGGAGTTTCTCCATTGCGGAGTTTGTCCGTCGCGGAGTTTCTTCATCGCGGAGTTTCTCCAGCGCGGAGTTTATACAACGCGGAGTAATCCAACGCGGACTTTCTCCAACGCGGACCTTCTCCATCGCGGACTTTCTCCAACGCGGACTTTATCCAACGTGGAGTTTCTCCAACGCGGAGTTTCTCCAACGCGCAGTTTCTCCAACGCGCCGTTCCTTCAAAGCGAAGTTTCTCCAAGGCGGAGTTTCTCCAACGCGAAGTTTCTCCAACACGGAGTTTCTCCAACACGGAGTTTCTCCAGCGCGGAGTTTCTCCAGCGCGGAGTGTCTCCATCGCGGAGCTTCTCCAGTTCAGAGTTTCTCAAACGCGGAGTTTCTCCAGCGCGGAGTTTCTCGATCGCGGACTCTCTCCAACGCGGACTTTCTCAAACGCGGACTTTCTCCAACGCGGACTTTCTACAACACGGACCTTCTCCAACGTGGACTTTCTCCAACGCGGACTTTCTTCAACGCGGAGTTTCTCCAACGCGGAGTTTCTCCAACGCGGACTTTCTCCAACGCGGACCTTCTCCAACGCGGACTTTCTCCAACGCGGAGTTTCTCCAGCGCGGCGTGTTTCAAGCGCGTAGTTTCTGCAACGCGGAGTATCTCCAACGAACCGTTTCTTCAACGCGAAGTTTCTCCAAGGCGGAGTTTCTACAACACGGATTTTCTCCAACGCGGACTTTCTCCAACGCGGACCTTCTCCGACGCGGACTTTCTCCAACGCGGAGTTTCTCCAGCGCGGAGTTTGTCCGTCGCGGACTTTCTTCATCGCGGAGTTTATACAACGCGGAGTTTCTCCAGTGCGGACTTTCTCCAACGCGCACTTTCTTCAACGCGGAGTTTCTCCAACGCGGACTTTCTCCAACGCGGACCTTCTCCAACGCGGACTTTCTCCAACGCGGAGTTTCTCCAACGCGGAGAATCTCCAACGCGCCGTTTCTTCAACGCGAAGTTTCTCCAAAGCGGAGTTTCTACAACACGGAGTTTCTCCAACGTGGAGTTTCTCCAACGCGGACCTTCTCCGACGCGGACTTTCTCCAACGCGGAGTTTCTCCAGCGCGGTGTGTTTCAAGCGCGGAGTTTCTCCAACGCGGAGTTTCTCCAGCGCGGCGTTTCTCCAACACGGAGTTTCTCCAGCGCGGACTTTGTCCAGCACGGAGTTTCTCCAGCGCGGAGTTCTCCAGCCCGGAGTTTCTCCAGCGCAGATTTTATGCAGCACGGAATTTCTCCAGCGCGGAGTTTCTCCAACGCGGAGTTGCTCCAGCGCGGAGTTTCTTCAGCGTAGAGTTTCTCCAGAGCGGACTTTTCTCCAACGCGGAGTTTCTCCAACGCGCAGTTTCTCCAACGCGCCGTTCCTTCAAAGCGAAGTTTCTCCAAGGCGGAGTTTCTCCAACGCGAAGTTTCTCCAACACGGAGTTTCTCCAACACGGAGTTTCTCCAACACGGAGTTTCTCCAGCGCGGAGTTTCTCCAGCGCGGAGTGTCTCCATCGCGGAGTTTCTCCAGTTCAGAGTTTCTCAAACGCGGAGTTTCTCCAGCGCGGAGTTTCTCCATCGCGGACTCTCTCCAACGCGGACTTTCTCAAACGCGGACTTTCTCCAACGCGGACTTTCTCCAACACGGACCTTCTCCAACGTGTACTTTCTCCAACGCGGAGTTTCTCCAGCGCGGAGTTTGTCCAGCACGGAGTTTGTCCAGCACGGAGTTTCTCCAGCGCGGAGTTTCTCCAACGCGGAGTTGCTCCAGCGCGGAGTTTCTTCAGCGTAGAGTTTCTCCAGAGCGGACTTTAATCCAACGTGGAGTTTCTCCATCGCGGAGTTTGTCCGTCGCGGAGTTTCTCCATCGCGGAGTTTCTCCAGCGCGGAGTTTCTCCAGCGCGGAGTTTCTCCAGCGCGGAGTTTCTCCATCGCGGAGTTTGTCCGTCGCGGAGTTTCTCCAAGGCGGAGTTTCTACAACACGGATTTTCTCCAACGCGGACTTTCTCCAACGCGGACCTTCTCCGACGCGGACTTTCTCCAACGCGGAGTTTCTTCAGCGCGGTGTGTTTCAAGCGCGGAGTTTCTCTAACGCGGAGTTTCTCCAACGCGCCGTTTCTTCAAAGCGAAGTTTCTCCAACGCGCAGTTTCTCCAACGCGAAGTTTCTCCAGCGCGGAGTTTCTCCAACACGGAGTTTCTCCAGCGCGGAGTTTCTCCAACACGGAGTTTCTCCAGCGCGGAGTTTGTCCAGCACGGAGTTTCTCCAGCGCGGAGTTCTCCAGCCCGGGGTTTCTCCAGCGCAGATTTTATGCAGCACGGAGTTTCTCCAGTGCGGAGTTTCTCCAACGCGGAGTTGCTCCGGCGCGGAGTTTCTTCAGCGTAGAGTTTCTCCAGAGCGGACTTTTCTCCAACGCGGAGTTTCTCCATCGCGGAGTTTGTCCGTCGCGGAGTTTCTCCATCGCGGAGTTTCTCCAGCGCGGAGTTTATACAACGCAGAGTTTCTCCAGCGCGGACTTTCTCCAACTCGGACTTTCTTCAACGCGGACTTTCTCCAACGCGGACTTTCTCCAACGCGGACCTTCTCCAACGCGGACTTTCTCCAACGCGGAGTTTCTCCAGTGCGGTGTGTTTCAAGCGCGTAGTTTCTCCATCGCGGACTCTCTCCAACGCGGACTTTCTCAAACGCGGACTTTCTCCAACGCGGACTTTCTCCAACACGGACCTTCTCCAACGTGGACTTTCTCCAACGTGGAGTTTCTCCAGCGCGGAGTTTCTCCAACACGGAGTTTCTCCAGCGCGGAGTTTGTCCAGCACGGAGTTGCTCCAGCGCGGAGTTTCTTCAGCGTAGAGTTTCTCCAGAGCGGACTTTTCTCCAACGCGGAGTTTCTCCATCGCGGAGTTTGTCCGTCGCGGAGTTTCTCCATCGCGGAGTTTCTCCAGCGCGGAGTTTCTCCAACTCGGACTTTCTTCAACGCGGACTTTCTCCAGCGCGGACTTTCTCCAACTCGGACTTTCTTCAACGCGGACTTTCTCCAACGCGGACTTTCTCCAACGCGGACCTTCTCCAACGCGGACTTTCTCCAACGCGGAGTTTCTCCAGCGCGGTGTGTTTCAAGCGCGTAGTTTCTCCAACGCGGAGTATCTCCAACGCGCCGTTTCTTCAACGCGAAGTTTCTCCAAGGCGGAGTTTCTACAACACGAATTTTCTCCAGCGCGGAGTTTCTCCAACACGGAGTTTCTCCAGCGCGGAGTTTCTCCATCGCGGAGTTTGTCCGTCGCGGAGTTTCTCCATCGCGGAGTTTCTCCAGCGCGGAGTTTATACAACGCGGAGTAATCCAACGCGGACTTTCTCCAACGCGGACTTTCTCCAACGCGGACCTTCTCCATCGCGGACTTTCTCCAACGCGGACTTTATCCAACGTGGAGTTTCTCCAACGCGGAGTTTCTCCAACGCGCAGTTTCTCCAACGCGAAGTTTCTCCAGCGCGGAGTTTCTCCAACACAGAATTTCTCCAGCGCGGAGTTTGTCCAGCACGGAGTTTCTCCAACGCGCCGTTCCTTCAAAGCGAAGTTTCTCCAAGGCGGAGTTTCTCCAACGCGAAGTTTCTCCAACACGGAGTTTCTCCAACACGGAGTTTCACCAGCGCGGAGTTTCTCCAGCGCGGAGTGTCTCCATCGCGGAGTTTCTCCAGTTCAGAGTTTCTCAAACGCGGAGTTTCTCCAGCGCGGAGTTTCTCCATCGCGGACTCTCTCCAACGCGGACTTTCTCAAACGCGGACTTTCTCCAACGCGGACTTTCTCCAACACGGACCTTCTCCAACGTGGACTTTCTCCAACGCGGAGTTTCTCCAGCGCGGAGTTTCTCCAACACGGAGTTTCTCCAGCGCGGACTTTCTCCAACGCGGACTTTCTTCAACGCGGAGTTTCTCCAACGCGGACTTTCTCCAACGCGGACTTTATCCAGCGCGGCGTGTTTCAAGCGCGTAGTTTCTGCAACGCGGAGTATCTCCAACGAACCGTTTCTTCAACGCGAAGTTTCTCCAAGGCGGAGTTTCTACAACACGGATTTTCTCCAACGCGGACTTTCTCCAACGCGGACCTTCTCCGACGCGGACTTTCTCCAACGCGGAGTTTCTCCAGCGCGGAGTTTGTCCGTCGCGGACTTTCTTCATCGCGGAGTTTATACAACGCGGAGTTTCTCCAGTGCGGACTTTCTCCAACGCGCACTTTCTTCAACGCGGAGTTTCTCCAACGCGGACTTTCTCCAACGCGGACCTTCTCCAACGCGGACTTTCTCCAACGCGGAGTTTCTCCAGCGCGGTGTGTTTCAAGTGCGGAGTTTCTCCAACGCGGAGAATCTCCAACGCGCCGTTTCTTCAACGCGAAGTTTCTCCAAAGCGGAGTTTCTACAACACGGAGTTTCTACAACACGGAGTTTCTCCAACGTGGAGTTTCTCCAACGCGGACCTTCTCCGACGCGGACTTTCTCCAACGCGGAGTTTCTCCAGCGCGGTGTGTTTCAAGCGCGGAGTTTCTCCAACGCGGAGTTTCTCCAGCGCGGAGTTTCTCCAGCGCGGAGTTTCTCCAGCGCGGACTTTGTCCAGCACGGAGTTTCTCCAGCGCGGAGTTCTCCAGCCCGGAGTTTCTCCAGCGCAGATTTTATGCAGCACGGAGTTTCTCCAGCGCGGAGTTTCTCCAACGCGGAGTTGCTCCAGCGCGGAGTTTCTTCAGCGTAGAGTTTCTCCAGAGCGGACTTTTCTCCAACGCGGAGTTTCTCCATCGCGGAGTTTGTCCGTCGCGGAGTTTCTCCAGCGCGGAGTTTATACAACGCAGAGTTTCTCCAGCGCGGACTTTCTCCAACTCGGACTTTCTTCAACGCGGACTTTCTCCAACGCGGACTTTCTCCAACGCGGACCTTCTCCAACGCGGACTTTCTCCAACGCGGAGTTTCTCCAGTGCGGTGTGTTTCAAGCGCGTAGTTTCTCCAACGCGGAGTATCTCCAACGCGCCGTTTCTTCAACGCGAAGTTTCTCCAAGGCGGAGTTTCTACAACACAAATTTTCTCCAGCGCGGAGTTTCTCCAACACGGAGTTTCTCCAGCGCGGAGTTTCTCCATCGCGGAGTTTGTCTGTCGCGGAGTTTCTCCATCGCGGAGTTTCTCCAGCGCGGAGTTTATACAACGCGGAGTTAATCCAACGCGGACTTTCTCCAACGCGGACTTTCTCCAACGCGGACCTTCTCCATCGCGGACTTTCTCAAACGCGGACTTTCTCCAACGTGGAGTTTCTCCAACGCGGAGTTTCTCCAACGCGCAGTTTCTCCAACGCGAAGTTTCTCCAGCGTGGAGTTTCTCCAAAACGGAGTTTCTCCAGCGCGGAGTTTGTCCAGCACGGAGTTTCTCCAACGCGCCGTTCCTTCAAAGCGAAGTTTCTCCAAGGCGGAGTTTCTCCAACGCGAAGTTTCCCCAACACGGAGTTTCTCCAACACGGAGTTTCTCCAGCGCGGAGTTTCTCCAGCGCGGAGTGTCTCCATCGCGGAATTTCTCCAGTTCAGAGTTTCTCAAACGCGGAGTTTCTCCAGCACGGAGTTTCTCCATCGCGGACTCTCTCCAACGCGGACTTTCTCAAACGCGGACTTTCTCCAACGCGGACTTTCTCCAACACGGACCTTCTCCAACGTGGACTTTCTCCAACGCGGAGTTTCTCCAGCGCGGAGTTTCTCCAACGCGGAGTTTCTCCAGCGCGGAGTTTCTCCAACACGGAGATTCTCCAGCGCGGAGTTTGTCCAGCACGGAGTTGCTCCACCGCGGAGTTTCTTCAGCGTAGAGTTTCTCCAGCGCAGATTTTATGCAGCACGGAGTTTCTCCAGCGCGGAGTTTCTCCAACGCGGAGTTGCTATAGCGCGGAGTTTCTCCAGCGTAGAGTTTCTCCAGAGCGGACTTTTCTCCAACGCGGAGTTTCTCCATCGCGGAGTTTGTTCGTCGCGGACTTTCTTCATCGCGGAGTTTCTCCACCGCTGAGTTTATACAACGCGGAGTTTCTCCAACGCGGACTTCCTCCAACGCGGAGTTTCTCCAGCGCGGTGTGTTTCAAGCGCGGTGTTTCTCCAACGAGGAGCTTCTCCAACGCGCCGCTTCTCCAACGCGAAGATTCCCCACCACGGAGTTTCTCCAGCGCGGAGTTTCTCCATCGCGGACACTCTCAAACGCGGACTTTCTCCAACGCGGACTTTCTCCAACGCGGAGTTTCTCCAACGTGGAGTTTCTTCAACGCGCAGTTTCTCCAACGCGAAGTTTCTCCAGCGCGGAGATTCTCCAACACGGAGTTTCTCCAGCCCGGAGTTTCTCCAGCGCAGATTTTGTGCAGCACGGAGTTTCTCCAGCGCGGAGTTTCTCGAACGCGGAGTTGCTCTAGCGCGGAGTTTCTTCAGCGTAGAGCTTTCTTCATCGCGGAGTTTATACAACGCGGAGTTTCTCCAGTGCGGACTTTCTCCAACGCGCACTTTCTTCAACGCGGAGTTTCTCCAACGTGGACTTTCTCCAACGCGGACCTTCTCCGACGCGGACTTTCTCCAACGCGGAGTTTCTCCAGCGCGGTGTGTTTCAAGCGCGGAGTTTCTCCAACGCGGAGTTTCTCCAGCGCGGAGTTTCTCCAACACGGAGTTTCTCCAGCGCGGACTTTGTCCAGCACGGAGTTTCTCCAGCGCGGAGTTCTCCAGCCCGGAGTTTCTCCAGCGCAGATTTTATGCAGCACGGAGTTTCTCCAGCGCGGAGTTTCTCCAACGCGGAGTTGCTCCAGCGCGGAGTTTCTTCAGCGTAGAGTTTCTCCAGAGCGGACTTTTCTCCAACGCGGAGTTTCTCCATCGCGGAGTTTGTCCGTCGCGGAGTTTCTCCATCGCGGAGTTTCTCCAGCGCGGAGTTTATACAACGCAGAGTTTCTCCAGCGCGGACTTTCTCCAACTCGGACTTTCTCCAACGCGGACTTTCTCCAACGCGGACTTTCTCCAACGCGGACCTTCTCCAACGCGGACTTTCTCCAACGCGGAGTTTCTCCAGCGCGGTGTGTTTCAAGCGCGTAGTTTCTCCAACACGGTGTATCTCCAACGCGCCGTTTCTTCAACGCGAAGTTTCTCCAAGGCGGAGTTTCTACAACACAAATTTTCTCCAGCGCGGAGTTTCTCCAACACGGAGTTTCTCCAGCGCGGAGTTTCTCCATCGCGGAGTTTGTCTGTCGCGGAGTTTCTCCATCGCGGAGTTTATACAACGCGGAGTTAATCCAACGCGGACTTTCTCCAACGCGGACTTTCTCCAATGCGGACCTTCTCCATCGCGGACTTTCTCCAACGCGGACTTTCTCCAACGTGGAGTTTCTCCAGCGCGGAGTTTGTCCAGCACGGAGTTTCTCCAGCGCGGAGTTCTCCAGCCCGGGGTTTCTCCAGCGCAGATTTTATGCAGCACGGAGTTTCTCCAGTGCGGAGTTTCTCCAACGCGGAGTTGCTCCGGCGCGGAGTTTCTTCAGCGTAGAGTTTCTCCAGAGCGGACTTTTCTCCAACGCGGAGTTTCTCCATCGCGGAGTTTGTCCGTCGCGGAGTTTCTCCATCGCGGAGTTTCTCCAGCGCGGAGTTTATACAACGCAGAGTTTCTCCAGCGCGGACTTTCTCCAACTCGGACTTTCTTCAACGCGGACTTTCTCCAACGCGGACTTTCTCCAACGCGGACTTTCTCCAACGCGGAGTTTCTCCAGTGCGGTGTGTTTCAAGCGCGTAGTTTCTCCAACGCGGAGTATCTCCAACGCGCCGTTTCTTCAACGCGAAGTTTCTCCAAGGCGGAGTTTCTACAACACAAATTTTCTCCAGCGCGGAGTTTTTCCAACACGGAGTTTCTCCAGCGTGGAGTTTCTCCATCGCGGAGTTTGTCTGTCGCGGAGTTTCTCCATCGCGGAGTTTCTCCAGCGCGGAGTTTATACAACGCGGAGTTAATCCAACGCGGACTTTCTCCAACGCGGACTTTCTCCAACGCGGACCTTCTCCATCGCGGACTTTCTCCAACGCGGACTTTCTCCAACGTGGAGTTTCTCCAACGCGGAGTTTCTGCAACGCGCAGTTTCTCCAACGCGAAGTTTCTCCAGCGCGGAGTTTCTCCAAAACGGAGTTTCTCCAGCGCGGAGTTTGTCCAGCACGGAGTTTCTCCAACGCCCCGTTCCTTCAAAGCGAAGTTTCTCCAAGGCGGAGTTTCTCCAACGCGAAGTTTCCCCAACACGGAGTTTCTCCAACACGGAGTTTCTCCAGCGCGGAGTTTCTCCAGCGCGGAGTGTCTCCATCGCGGAGTTTCTCCAGTTCAGAGTTTCTCAAACGCGGAGTTTCTCCAGCGCGGAGTTTCTCCATCGCGGACTCTCTCCAACGCGGACTTTCTCAAACGCGGACTTTCTCCAACGCGGACTTTCTCCAACACGGACCTTCTCCAACGTGGACTTTCTCCAACGCGGAGTTTCTCCAGCGCGGAGTTTCTCCAACACGGAGTTTCTCCAGCGCGGAGTTTGTCCAACGCGGACTTTCTTCAACGCGGAGTTTCTCCAACGCGGACTTTCTCCAACGCGGACTTTCTCCAACGCGGACCTTCTCCTACGCGGACTTTCTCCAACGCGGAGTTTCTCCAGCGCGGCGTGTTTCAAGCGCGTAGTTTCTGCAACGCGGAGTATCTCCAACGAACCGTTTCTTCAACGCGAAGTTTCTCCAAGGCGGAGTTTCTACAACACGGATTTTCTCCAACGCGGACTTTCTCCAACGCGGACCTTCTCCGACGCGGACTTTCTCCAACGCGGAGTTTCTCCAGCGCGGAGTTTGTCCGTCGCGGACTTTCTTCATCGCGGAGTTTATACAACGCGGAGTTTCTCCAGTGCGGACTTTCTCCAACGCGCACTTTCTTCAACGCGGAGTTTCTCCAGCGCGGTGTGTTTCAAGTGCGGAGTTTCTCCAACGCGGAGAATCTCCAACGCGCCGTTTCTTCAACGCGAAGTTTCTCCAAAGCGGAGTTTCTACAACACGGAGTTTCTCCAACGGGGAGTTTCTCCAACGCGGACCTTCTCCGACGCGGACTTTCTCCAACGCGGAGTTTCTCCAGCGCGGTGTGTTTCAAGCGCGGAGTTTCTCCAACGCGGAGTTTCTCCAGCGCGGAGTTTCTCCAACACGGAGTTTCTCCAGCGCGGACTTTGTCCAGCACGGAGTTTCTCCAGCGCGGAGTTCTCCAGCCCGGAGTTTCTCCAGCGCAGATTTTATGCAGCACGGAGTTTCTCCAGCGCGGAGTTTCTCCAACGCGGATTTGCTCCAGCGCGGAGTTTCTTCAGCGTAGAGTTTCTCCAGAGCGGACTTTTCTCCAACGCGGAGTTTCTCCATCGCGGAGTTTGTCCGTCGCGGAGTTTCTCCAGCGCGGAGTTTATACAACGCAGAGTTTCTCCAGCGCGGACTTTCTCCAACTCGGACTTTCTTCAACGCGGACTTTCTCCAACGCGGACTTTCTCCAACGCGGACCTTCTCCAACGCGGACTTTCTCCAACGCGGAGTTTCTCCAGTGCGGTGTGTTTCAAGCGCGTAGTTTCTCCAACGCGGAGTATCTCCAACGCGCCGTTTCTTCAACGCGAAGTTTCTCCAAGGCGGAGTTTCTACAACACAAATTTTCCCCAGCGCGGAGTTTCTCCAACACGGAGTTTCTCCAGCGCGGAGTTTCTCCATCGCGGAGTTTGTCTGTCGCGGAGTTTCTCCAGCGCGGAGTTTCTCCAGCGCGGAGTTTATACAACGCGGAGTTAATCCAACGCGGACTTTCTCCAACGCGGACTTTCTCCAACGCGGACCTTCTCCATCGCGGACTTTCTCAAACGCGGACTTTCTCCAACGTGGAGTTTCTCCAACGCGGAGTTTCTCCAACGCGCAGTTTCTCCAACGCGAAGTTTCTCCAGCGCGGAGTTTCTCCAAAACGGAGTTTCTCCAGCGCGGAGTTTGTCCAGCACGGAGTTTCTCCAACGCGCCGTTCCTTCAAAGCGAAGTTTCTCCAAGGCGGAGTTTCTCCAACGCGAAGTTTCCCCAACACGGAGTTTCTCCAACACGGAGTTTCTCCAGCGCGGAGTTTCTCCAGCGCGGAGTGTCTCCATCGCGGAATTTCTCCAGTTCAGAGTTTCTCAAACGCGGAGTTTCTCCAGCGCGGAGTTTCTCCATCGCGGACTCTCTCCAACGCGGACTTTCTCAAACGCGGACTTTCTCCAACGCGGACTTTCTCCAACACGGACCTTCTCCAACGTGGACTTTCTCCAACGCGGAGTTTCTCCAGCGCGGAGTTTCTCCAGCGCGGAGTTTCTCCAACACGGAGTTTCTCCAGCGCGGAGTTTGTCCAGCACGGAGTTGCTCCAGCGCGGAGTTTCTTCAGCGAAGAGTTTCTCCAGCGCAGATTTTATGCAGCACGGAGTTTCTCCAGCGCGGAGTTTCTCCAACGCGGAGTTGCTATAGCGCGGAGTTTCTCCAGCGTAGAGTTTCTCCAGAGCGGACTTTTCTCCAACGCGGAGTTTCTCCATCGCGGAGTTTGTTCGTCGCGGACTTTCTTCATCGCGGAGTTTCTCCACCGCTGAGTTTATACAACGCAAAGTTTCTCCAACGCGGACTTTCTCCAACGCGGAGTTTCTCCAGTGCGGTGTGTTTCAAGCGCGGTGTTTCTCCAACGAGGAGCTTCTCCAACCCGCCGCTTCTCCAACGCGAAGATTCCCCACCACGGAGTTTCTCCAGCGCGGAGTTTCTCCATCGCGGACACTCTCCAACGCAGACTTTCTCCAACGCGGACTTTCTCCAACGCGGAGTTTCTCCAACGTGGAGTTTCTTCAACGCGCAGTTTCTCCAATGCGAAGTTTCTCCAGCGCGGAGATTCTCCAACACGGAGTTTCTCTAGCCCGGAGTTTCTCCAGCGCAGATTTTATGCATCACGGAGTTTCTCCAGCGCGGAGTTTCTCCAACGCGGAGTTGCTCCAGCGCGGAGTTTCTTCAGCGTAGAGTTTCTCCAGAGCGGACTTTTCTCCAACGCGGAGTTTCTCCATCGCGGAGTTTGTCCGTCGCGGAGTTTCTCCATCGCGGAGTTTCTCCAGCGCGGAGTTTATACAACGCAGAGTTTCTCCAGCGCGGACTTTCTCCAACTCGGACTTTCTTCAACGCGGACTTTCTCCAACGCGGACTTTCTCCAACGCGGACCTTCTCCAACGCGGACTTTCTCCAACGCGGAGTTTCTCCAGCGCGGTGTGTTTCAAGCGCGTAGTTTCTCCAACGCGGAGTATCTCCAACGCGCCGTTTCATCAACGCGAAGTTTCTCCAAGGCGGAGTTTCTACAACACAAATTTTCTCCAGCGCGGAGTTTCTCCAACACGGAGTTTCTCCAGCGCGGAGTTTCTCCATCGCGGAGTTTGTCTGTCGCGGAGTTTCTCCATCGCGGAGTTTCTCCAGCGCGGAGTTTATACAACGCGGAGTTAATCCAACGCGGACTTTCTCCAACGCAGACTTTCTCCAACGTGGAGTTTCTCCAACGCGGAGTTTCTCCAACGCGCAGTTTCTCCAACGCGAAGTTTCTCCAGCGCGGAGTTTCTCCAAAACGGAGTTTCTCCAGCGCGGAGTTTGTCCAGCACGGAGTTTCTCCAACGCGCCGTTCCTTCAAAGCGAAGTTTCTCCAAGGCGGAGTTTCTCCAACGCGAAGTTTCCCCAACACGGAGTTTCTCCAAGACGGAGTTTCTCCAGCGCGGAGTTTCTCCAGCGCGGAGTGTCTCCATCGCGGAGTTTCTCCAGTTCAGAGTTTCTCAAACGCGGAGTTTCTCCAGCGCGGAGTTTCTCCATCGCGGACTCTCTCCAACGCGGACTTTCTCAAACGCGGACTTTCTCCAACGCGGACTTTCTCCAACACGGACCTTCTCCAACGTGGACTTTCTCCAACGCGGAGTTTCTCCAGCGCGGAGTTTCTCCAACACGGAGTTTCTCCAGCGCGGAGTTTGTCCAGCACGGAGTTGCTCCAGCGCGGAGTTTCTTCAGCGTAGAGTTTCTCCAGAGCGGACTTTTCTCCAACGCGGAGTTTCTCCATCGCGGAGTTTGTCCGTCGCGGAGTTTCTCCATCGCGGAGTTTCTCCAGCGCGGAGTTTCTCCAACTCGGACTTTCTTCAACGCGGACTTTCTCCAGCGCGGACTTTCTCCAACTCGGACTTTCTTCAACGCGGACTTTCTCCAACGCGGACCTTCTCCAACGCGGACTTTCTCCAACGCGGAGTTTCTCCAGCGCGGTGTGTTTCAAGCGCGTAGTTTCTCCAACGCGGAGTATCTCCAACGCGCCGTTTCTTCAACGCGAAGTTTCTCCAAGGCGGAGTTTCTACAACACGGATTTTCTCCAGCGCGGAGTTTCTCCAACACGGAGTTTCTCCAGCGCGGAGTTTCTCCATCGCGGAGTTTGTCCGTCACGGAGTTTCTCCATCGCGGAGTTTCTCCAGCGCGGAGTTTATACAACGCGGAGTAATCCAACACGGACTTTCTCCAACGCGGACCTTCTCCATCGCGGACTTTCTCCAACGCGGACTTTATCCAACGTGGAGTTTCTCCAACGCGGAGTTTCTCCAACGCGCAGTTTCTCCAACGCGAAGTTTCTCCAGCGCGGAGTTTCTCCAACACGGAATTTCTCCAGCGCGGAGTTTGTCCAGCACGGAGTTTCTCCAACGCGCCGTTCCTTCAAAGCGAAGTTTCTCCAAGGCGGAGTTTCTCCAACCCGAAGTTTCTCCAACACGGAGTTTCTCCAACACGGAGTTTCTCCAGCGCGGAGTTTCTCCAGCGCGGAGTGTCTCCATCGCTGAGTTTCTCCAGTTCAGAGTTTCTCAAACGCGGAGTTTCTCCAGCGCGGAGTTTCTCCATCGCGGACTCTCTCCAACGCGGACTTTCTCAAACGCGGACTTTCTCCAACGCGGACTTTCTCCAACGCGGACTTTCTCCAACACGGACCTTCTCCAACGTGAAATTTCTCCAACGCGGAGTTTCTCCAGCGCGGAGTTTCTCCAACACAGAGTTTCTCCAGCGCGGAGTTTGTCCAGCACGGAGTTTCTCCAGCGCGGAGTTTCTCCAACGCGGAGTTGCTCCAGCGCGGAGTTTCTTCAGCGTAGAGTTTCTCCAGAGCGGACTTTTCTCCAACGTGGAGTTTCTCCATCGCGGAGTTTGTCCGTCGCGGAGTTTCTCCATCGCGGAGTTTCTCCAGCGCGGAGTTTCTCCAGCGCGGAGTTTCTCCAGCGCGGAGTTTCTCCATCGCGGAGTTTGTCCGTCGCGGAGTTTCTCTAAGGCGGAGTTTCTACAACACGGATTTTCTCCAACGCGGACTTTCTCCAACGCGGACCTTCTCCGACGCGGACTTTCTCCAACGCGGACCTTCTCCATCGCGGACTTCCTCCAACGCGGACTTTCTCCAACGTGGAGTTTCTCCAGCGCGGAGTTTCTCCAACACAGAGTTTCTCCAGCGCGGAGTTTGTCCAGCACGGAGTTTCTCCAGCGCGGAGTTTCTCCAGCCCGGAGTTTCTCCAGCGCAGATTTTATGCAGCACGGAATTTCGCCAGCGCGGAGTTTCTCCAACGCGGAGTTGCTCCAGCGCGGAGTTTCTCCAGCGTAGAGTTTCTCCAGAGCGAACTTTTCTCCAACGCGGAGTTTCTACATCGCGGAGCTTGTCCGTCGCGGAGTTTCTCCATCGCGGAGTTTCTCCAGCGAGGAGTTTATACAACGCGGACCTTCTCCAACGCGGACTTTCTCCAACGCGGAGTTTCTCCAGCGCGGTGTGTTTCAAGCGCGGAGTTTCTCCAACGCGGAGTATCTCCAACGCGCCGTTTCTTCAACGCGAAGTTTCTCCAAGGCGGAGTTTCTACAACACGGATTTTCTCCAACGCGGACTTTCTCCAACGCGGACCTTCTCCGACGCGGACTTCCTCCAACGCGGAGTTTCTCCAGCGCGGTGTGTTTCAAGCGCGGAGTTTCTCTAACGTGGAGTTTCTCCAACGCGCCGTTTCTTCAAAGCGAAGTTTCTCCAACGCGCAGTTTCTCCATCGCGAAGTTTCTCCAGCGCGGAGTTTCTCCAACACGGAGTTTCTCCAGCGCGGAGTTTCTCCATCGCGGAGTTTCTCCGTCGCGGAGTTTCTCCATCGCGGAGTTTCTCCAGCGCGGAGTTTATACAACGCGGAGTTTCTCCAACGCGGACTTTCTCCAACGCGGACCTTCTCCATCGCGAACTTTCTCCAACGCGGACTTTCTCCAACGTGGAGTTTCTCCAGCGCGGAGTGTCTCCATCGCGGAGTTTCTCCAGTTCAGAGTTTCTCAAACGCGGAGTTTCTCCAGCGCGGAGTTTCTCCATCGCGGACACTCTCCAACGCGGACTTTCTCCAACGCGGACTTTCTCCAACGCGGAGTTTCTCCAACGTGGAGTTTCTTCAACGCGCAGTTTCTCCAACGCGAAGTTTCTCCAGCGCGGAGATTCTCCAACACGGAGTTTCTCCAGCCCGGAGTTTCTCCAGCGCAGATTTTGTGCAGCACGGAGTTTCTCCAGCGCGGAGTTTCTCGAACGCGGAGTTGCTCTAGCGCGGAGTTTCTTCAGCGTAGAGCTTTCTTCATCGCGGAGTTTATACAACGCGGAGTTTCTCCAGTGCGGACTTTCTCCAACGCGCACTTTCTTCAACGCGGAGTTTCTCCAACGTGGACTTTCTCCAACGCGGACCTTCTCCGACGCGGACTTTCTCCAACGCGGAGTTTCTCCAGCGCGGTGTGTTTCAAGCGCGGAGTTTCTCCAACGCGGAGTTTCTCCAGCGCGGAGTTCTCCAGCCCGGAGTTTCTCCAGCGCAGATTTTATGCAGCACGGAGTTTCTCCAGCGCGGAGTTTCTCCAACGCGGAGTTGCTCCAGCGCGGAGTTTCTTCAGCGTAGAGTTTCTCCAGAGCGGACTTTTCTCCAACGCGGAGTTTCTCCATCGCGGAGTTTGTCCGTCACGGAGTTTCTCCATCGCGGAGTTTCTCCAGCGCGGAGTTTATACAACGCAGAGTTTCTCCAGCGCGGACTTTCTCCAACTCGGACTTTCTTCAACGCGGACTTTCTCCAACGCGGACTTTCTCCAACGCGGACCTTCTCCAACGCGGACTTTCTCCAACGCGGAGTTTCTCCAGCGCGGTGTGTTTCAAGCGCGTAGTTTCTCCAACGCGGAGTATCTCCAACGCGCCGTTTCATCAACGCGAAGTTTCTCCAAGGCGGAGTTTCTACAACACAAATTTTCTCCAGCGCGGAGTTTCTCCAACACGGAGTTTCTCCAGCGCGGAGTTTCTCCATCGCGGAGTTTGTCTGTCGCGGAGTTTCTCCATCGCGGAGTTTCTCCAGCGCGGAGTTTATACAACGCGGAGTTAATCCAACGCGGACTTTCTCCAACGCGGACTTTCTCCAACGCGGACCTTCTCCATCGCGGACTTTCTCCAACGCAGACTTTCTCCAACGTGGAGTTTCTCCAACGCGGAGTTTCTCCAACGCGCAGTTTCTCCAACGCGAAGTTTCTCCAGCGCGGAGTTTCTCCAAAACGGAGTTTCTCCAGCGCGGAGTTTGTCCAGCACGGAGTTTCTCCAACGCGCCGTTCCTTCAAAGCGAAGTTTCTCCAAGGCGGAGTTTCTCCAACGCGAAGTTTCCCCAACACGGAGTTTCTCCAAGACGGAGTTTCTCCAGCGCGGAGTTTCTCCAGCGCGGAGTGTCTCCATCGCGGAGTTTCTCCAGTTCAGAGTTTCTCAAACGCGGAGTTTCTCCAGCGCGGAGTTTCTCCATCGCGGACTCTCTCCAACGCGGACTTTCTCAAACGCGGACTTTCTCCAACGCGGACTTTCTCCAACACGGACCTTCTCCAACGTGGACTTTCTCCAACGCGGAGTTTCTCCAGCGCGGAGTTTCTCCAACACGGAGTTTCTCCAGCGCGGAGTTTGTCCAGCACGGAGTTGCTCCAGCGCGGAGTTTCTTCAGCGTAGAGTTTCTCCAGAGCGGACTTTTCTCCAACGCGGAGTTTCTCCATCGCGGAGTTTGTCCGTCGCGGAGTTTCTCCATCGCGGAGTTTCTCCAGCGCGGAGTTTCTCCAACTCGGACTTTCTTCAACGCGGACTTTCTCCAGCGCGGACTTTCTCCAACTCGGACTTTCTTCAACGCGGACTTTCTCCAACGCGGACTTTCTCCAACGCGGACCTTCTCCAACGCGGACTTTCTCCAACGCGGAGTTTCTCCAGCGCGGTGTGTTTCAAGCGCGTAGTTTCTCCAACGCGGAGTATCTCCAACGCGCCGTTTCTTCAACGCGAAGTTTCTCCAAGGCGGAGTTTCTACAACACGGATTTTCTCCAGCGCGGAGTTTCTCCAACACGGAGTTTCTCCAGCGCGGAGTTTCTCCATCGCGGAGTTTGTCCGTCGCGGAGTTTCTCCATCGCGGAGTTTCTCCAGCGCGGAGTTTATACAACGCGGAGTAATCCAACGCGGATTTTCTCCAACGCGGACCTTCTCCATCGCGGACTTTCTCCAACGCGGACTTTATCCAACGTGGAGTTTCTCCAACGCGGAGTTTCTCCAACGCGCAGTTTCTCCAACGCGAAGTTTCTCCAGCGCGGAGTTTCTCCAACACGGAATTTCTCCAGCGCGGAGTTTGTCCAGCACGGAGTTTCTCCAACGCGCCGTTCCTTCAAAGCGAAGTTTCTCCAAGGCGGAGTTTCTCCAACGCGAAGTTTCTCCAACACGGAGTTTCTCCAACACGGAGTTTCTCCAGCGCGGAGTTTCTCCAGCGCGGAGTGTCTCCATCGCGGAGTTTCTCCAGTTCAGAGTTTCTCAAACGCGGAGTTTCTCCAGCGCGGAGTTTCTCCATCGCGGACACTCTCCAACGCGGACTTTCTCCAACGCGGACTTTCTCCAACGCGGAGTTTCTCCAACGTGGAGTTTCTTCAACGCGCAGTTTCTCCAACGCGAAGTTTCTCCAGCGCGGAGATTCTCCAACACGGAGTTTCTCCAGCCCGGAGTTTCTCCAGCGCAGATTTTGTGCAGCACGGAGTTTCTCCAGCGCGGAGTTTCTCGAACGCGGAGTTGCTCTAGCGCGGAGTTTCTTCAGCGTAGAGCTTTCTTCATCGCGGAGTTTATACAACGCGGAGTTTCTCCAGTGCGGACTTTCTCCAACGCGCACTTTCTTCAACGCGGAGTTTCTCCAACGTGGACTTTCTCCAACGCGGACCTTCTCCGACGCGGACTTTCTCCAACGCGGAGTTTCTCCAGCGCGGTGTGTTTCAAGCGCGGAGTTTCTCCAACGCGGAGTTTCTCCAGCGCGGAGTTTCTTCAACACGGAGTTTCTCCAGCGCGGACTTTGTCCAGCACGGAGTTTCTCCAGCGCGGAGTTCTCCAGCCCGGAGTTTCTCCAGCGCAGATTTTATGCAGCACGGAGTTTCTCCAGCGCGGAGTTTCTCCAACGCGGAGTTGCTCCAGCGCGGAGTTTCTTCAGCGTAGAGTTTCTCCAGAGCGGACTTTTCTCCAACGCGGAGTTTCTCCATCGCGGAGTTTGTCCGTCGCGGAGTTTCTCCATCGCGGAGTTTCTCCAGCGCGGAGTTTATACAACGCAGAGTTTCTCCAGCGCGGACTTTCTCCAACTCGGACTTTCTTCAACGCGGACTTTCTCCAACGCGGACTTTCTCCAACGCGGACCTTCTCCAACGCGGACTTTCTCCAACGCGGAGTTTCTCCAGCGCGGTGTGTTTCAAGCGCGTAGTTTCTCCAACGCGGAGTATCTCCAACGCGCCGTTTCATCAACGCGAAGTTTCTCCAAGGCGGAGTTTCTACAACACAAATTTTCTCCAGCGCGGAGTTTCTCCAACACGGAGTTTCTCCAGCGCGGAGTTTCTCCATCGCGGAGTTTGTCTGTCGCGGAGTTTCTCCATCGCGGAGTTTCTCCAGCGCGGAGTTTATACAACGCGGAGTTAATCCAACGCGGACTTTCTCCAACGCGGACTTTCTCCAACGCGGACCTTCTCCATCGCGGACTTTCTCCAACGCAGACTTTCTCCAACGTGGAGTTTCTCCAACGCGGAGTTTCTCCAACGCGCAGTTTCTCCAACGCGAAGTTTCTCCAGCGCGGAGTTTCTCCAAAACGGAGTTTCTCCAGCGCGGAGTTTGTCCAGCACGGAGTTTCTCCAACGCGCCGTTCCTTCAAAGCGAAGTTTCTCCAAGGCGGAGTTTCTCCAACGCGAAGTTTCCCCAACACGGAGTTTCTCCAAGACGGAGTTTCTCCAGCGCGGAGTTTCTCCAGCGCGGAGTGTCTCCATCGCGGAGTTTCTCCAGTTCAGAGTTTCTCAAACGCGGAGTTTCTCCAGCGCGGAGTTTCTCCATCGCGGACTCTCTCCAACGCGGACTTTCTCAAACGCGGACTTTCTCCAACGCGGACTTTCTCCAACACGGACCTTCTCCAACGTGGACTTTCTCCAACGCGGAGTTTCTCCAGCGCGGAGTTTCTCCAACACGGAGTTTCTCCAGCGCGGAGTTTGTCCAGCACGGAGTTGCTCCAGCGCGGAGTTTCTTCAGCGTAGAGTTTCTCCAGAGCGGACTTTTCTCCAACGCGGAGTTTCTCCATCGCGGAGTTTGTCCGTCGCGGAGTTTCTCCATCGCGGAGTTTCTCCAGCGCGGAGTTTCTCCAACTCGGACTTTCTTCAACGCGGACTTTCTCCAGCGCGGACTTTCTCCAACTCGGACTTTCTTCAACGCGGACTTTCTCCAACGCGGACTTTCTCCAACGCGGACCTTCTCCAACGCGGACTTTCTCCAACGCGGAGTTTCTCCAGCGCGGTGTGTTTCAAGCGCGTAGTTTCTCCAACGCGGAGTATCTCCAACGCGCCGTTTCTTCAACGCGAAGTTTCTCCAAGGCGGAGTTTCTACAACACGGATTTTCTCCAGCGCGGAGTTTCTCCAACACGGAGTTTCTCCAGCGCGGAGTTTCTCCATCGCGGAGTTTGTCCGTCGCGGAGTTTCTCCATCGCGGAGTTTCTCCAGCGCGGAGTTTATACAACGCGGAGTAATCCAACGCGGACTTTCTCCAACGCGGACCTTCTCCATCGCGGACTTTCTCCAACGCGGACTTTATCCAACGTGGAGTTTCTCCAACGCGGAGTTTCTCCAACGCGCAGTTTCTCCAACGCGAAGTTTCTCCAGCGCGGAGTTTCTCCAACACGGAATTTCTCCAGCGCGGAGTTTGTCCAGCACGGAGTTTCTCCAACGCGCCGTTCCTTCAAAGCGAAGTTTCTCCAAGGCGGAGTTTCTCCAACGCGAAGTTTCTCCAACACGGAGTTTCTCCAACACGGAGTTTCTCCAGCGCGGAGTTTCTCCAGCGCGGAGTGTCTCCATCGCTGAGTTTCTCCAGTTCAGAGTTTCTCAAACGCGGAGTTTCTCCAGCGCGGAGTTTCTCCATCGCGGACTCTCTCCAACGCGGACTTTCTCAAACGCGGACTTTCTCCAACGCGGACTTTCTCCAACGCGGACTTTCTCCAACACGGACCTTCTCCAACGTGGACTTTCTCCAACGCGGAGTTTCTCCAGCGCGGAGTTTCTCCAACACAGAGTTTCTCCAGCGCGGAGTTTGTCCAGCACGGAGTTTCTCCAGCGCGGAGTTTCTCCAACGCGGAGTTGCTCCAGCGCGGAGTTTCTTCAGCGTAGAGTTTCTCCAGAGCGGACTTTTCTCCAACGTGGAGTTTCTCCATCGCGGAGTTTGTCCGTCGCGGAGTTTCTCCATCGCGGAGTTTCTCCAGCGCGGAGTTTCTCCAGCGCGGAGTTTCTCCAGCGCGGAGTTTCTCCATCGCGGAGTTTGTCCGTCGCGGAGTTTCTCCAAGGCGGAGTTTCTACAACACGGATTGTCTCCAACGCGGACTTTCTCCAACGCGGACCTTCTCCGACGCGGACTTTCTCCAACGCGGACCTTCTCCATCGCGGACTTCCTCCAACGCGGACTTTCTCCAACGTGGAGTTTCTCCAACGCGGAGTTTCTCCAACGCGAAGTTTCTCCAGCGCGGAGTTTCTCCAACACAGAGTTTCTCCAGCGCGGAGTTTGTCCAGCACGGAGTTTCTCCAGCGCGGAGTTTCTCCAGCCCGGAGTTTCTCCAGCGCAGATTTTATGCAGCACGGAATTTCGCCAGCGCGGAGTTTCTCCAACGCGGACTTTTCTCCAACGTGGAGTTTCTCCATCGCGGAGTTTGTCCGTCGCGGAGTTTCTCCATCGCGGAGTTTCTCCAGCGAGGAGTTTATACAACGCGGACCTTCTCCAACGCGGACTTTCTCCAACGCGGAGTTTCTCCAGCGCGGTGTGTTTCAAGCGCGGAGTTTCTCCAACGTGGAGTTTCTCCAACGCGCCGTTTCTTCAAAGCGAAGTTTCTCCAACGCGCAGTTTCTCCATCGCGAAGTTTCTCCAGCGCGGAGTTTCTCCAACACGGAGTTTCTCCAGCGCGGAGTTTCTCCATCGCGGAGTTTCTCCGTCGCGGAGTTTCTCCATCGCGGAGTTTCTCCAGCGCGGAGTTTATACAACGCGGAGTTTCTCCAACGCGGACTTTCTCCAACGCGGACCTTCTCCATCGCGAACTTTCTCCAACGCGGACTTTCTCCAACGTGGAGTTTCTCCAGCGCGGAGTGTCTCCATCGCGGAGTTTCTCCAGTTCAGAGTTTCTCAAACGCGGAGTTTCTCCAGCGCGGAGTTCCTCCATCGCGGACTCTCTCCAACGCGAACTTTCTCAAACGCGGACTTTCTCCAACGCGGACTTTCTCCAACGCGGACCTTCTCCAACGTGGACTTTCTCCAACGCGGAGTTTCTCCAGCGCGGTGTTTCTCCAACACGGAGTTTCTCCAGCGCGGAGTTTGTCCAGCACGGAGTTTCTCCAGCGCGGAGTTCTCCAGCCCGGGGTTTCTCCAGCGCAGATTTTATGCAGCACGGAGTTTCTCCAGTGCGGAGTTTCTCCAACGCGGAGTTGCTCCAGCGCGGAGTTTCTTCAGCGTAGAGTTTCTCCAGAGCGGACTTTTCTCCAACGCGGAGTTTCTCCATCGCGGAGTTTGTTCGTCGCGGAGTTTCTCCATCGCGGAGTTTCTCCAGCGCGGAGTTTATACAACGCAGAGTTTCTCCAGCGCGGACTTTCTCCAACTCGGACTTTCTTCAACGCGGAGTTTCTCCAACGCGGACTTTCTCCAACGCGGACTTTCTCCAACGCGGACCTTCTCCAACGCGGACTTTCTGCAACGCGGAGTTTCTCCAGCGCGGTGTGTTTCAAGCGCGTAGTTTCTCCAACGCGGAGTATCTCCAACGCGCCGTTTCTTCAACGCGAAGTTTCTCCAAGGCGGAGTTTCTACAACACGGATTTTCTCCAACGCGGACTTTCTCCAACGCGGATCTTCTCCGACGCGGACTTTCTCCAACGCGGAGCTTCTCCAGCGCGGTGTGTTTCAAGCGCGGAGTTTCTCTAACGCGGAGTTTCTCCAACGCGCCGTTTCTTCAAAGCGAAGTTTCTCCAGCGCGGAGTTTATACAACGCTGAGTTTCTCCAACGCGGACTTTCTCCAACGCGGACTTTCTCCAACGCGGACCTTCTCCATCGCGGACTTTCTCCAACGCGGACTTTCTCCAACGTGGAGTTTCTCCAACGCGCAGTTTCTCCAACGCGAAGTTTCTCCAGCTCGGAGTTTCTCCAACACGGAGTTTCTCCAGCGCGGAGTTTGTCCAGCACGGAGTTTCTCCAGCGCGGAGTTTCTCCAGCCCGGAGTTTCTCCAGCGCAGATTTTATGCAGCACAGAATTTCGCCAGCGCGGAGTTTGTCCAGCGTAGAGTTTCTCCAGAGCGAACTTTTCTCCAACGCGGAGTTTCTACGTCGCGGAGTTTGTCCGTCGCGGAGTTTCTCCAGCCCGGAGTTTCTCCAGCGCGGAGTTTGTCCAGCACGGAGTTTCTCCAGCCCGGAGTTTCTCCAGCGCAGATTTTATGCAGCACGGAGTTTCTCCAGCGCGGAGTTTCTCCAACGCGGAGTTGCTCCAGCGCGGAGTTTCTTCAGCGTAGAGTTTCTCCAGAGCGGACTTTTCTCCAACGTGGAGTTTCTCCAACGCGAAGTTTCTCCAGCGCGGAGTTTCTCCAACACGGAATTTCTCCAGCGCGGAGTTTGTCCAGCACGGAGTTTCTCCAACGCGCCGTTCCTTCAAAGCGAAGTTTCTCCAAGGCGGAGTTTCTCCAACGCGAAGTTTCTCCAACACGGAGTTTCTCCAACACGGAGTTTCTCCAGCGCGGAGTTTCTCCAGCGCGGAGTGTCTCCATCGCGGAGTTTCTCCAGTTCAGAGTTTCTCAAACGCGGAGTTTCTCCAGCGCGGAGTTTCTCCATCGCGGACTCTCTCCAACGCGGACTTTCTCAAACGCGGACTTTCTCCAACGCGGACTTTCTCCAACACGGACCTTCACCAACGTGGACTTTCTCCAACGCGGAGTTTCTCCAGCGCGGAGTTTCTCCAACACAGAGTTTCTCCAGCGCGGAGTTTGTCCAGCACGGAGTTTCTCCAGCGCGGAGTTTCTCCAACGCGGAGTTGCTCCAGCGCGGGGTTTCTTCAGCGTAGAGTTTCTCCAGAGCGGACTTTTCTCCAACGTGGAGTTTCTCCATCGCGGAGTGTGTCCGTCGCGGAGTTTCTCCAGCGCGGAGTTTCTCCAGCGCGGAGTTTCTCCAGCGCGGAGTTTCTCCAGCGCGGAGTTTCTCCATCGCGGAGTTTGTCCGTCGCGGAGTTTCTCCAAGGCGGAGTTTCTACAACACGGATTTTCTCCAACGCGGACTTTCTCCAACGCGGACCTTCTCCGACGCGGACTTTCTCCAACGCGGAGTTTCTTCAGCGCGGTGTGTTTCAAGCGCGGAGTTTCTCTAACGCGGAGTTTCTCCAACGCGCCGTTTCTTCAAAGCGAAGTTTCTCCAACGCGCAGTTTCTCCAACGCTAAGTTTCTCCAGCGCGGAGTTTCTCCAACACGGAGTTTCTCCAGCGCGGAGTTTCTCCATCGCGGAGTTTGTCCGTCGCGGAGTTTCTCCATCGCGGAGTTTCTCCAGCGCGGAGTTTATACAACGCGGAGTTTCTCCAACGCGGACTTTCTCCAACGCGGACTTTCTCCAACGCGGACCTTCTCCATCGCGGACTTCCTCCAACGCGGACTTTCTCCAACGTGGAGTTTCTTCAACGCGGAGTTTCTCCAACGCGAAGTTTCTCCAGCGCGGAGTTTCTCCAACACAGAGTTTCTCCAGCGCGGAGTTTGTCCAGCACGGAGTTTCTCCAGCGCGGAGTTTCTCCAGCCCGGAGTTTCTCCAGCGCAGATTTTATGCAGCACGGAATTTCGCCAGCGCGGAGTTTCTGCAACGCGGAGTTGCTCCAGCGCGGAGTTTCTCCAGCGTAGAGTTTCTCCAGAGCGAACTTTTCTCCAACGCGGAGTTTCTCCATCGCGGAGTTTCTCCAGCGAGGAGTTTATACAACGCGGAGTTTGTCCAGCGCGGACTTTCTCCAACGCGGACTTCCTTCAACTAGGAGTTTCTCCAACGCGGACTTTCTCCAACGCGGACTTTCTCCAACACGGACCTTCTCCAACGCAGACTTTCTCCAACGCGGAGTTTCTCCAGCGCGGTGTGTTTCAAGCGCGGAGTTTCTCCAACGCGGAGTATCTCCAACGCGCCGTTTCTTCAACGCGAAGTTTCTCCAAGGCGGAGTTTCTACAACACGGATTTTCTCCAACGCGGACTTTCTCCAACGCGGACCTTCTCCGACGCGGACTTTCTCCAACGCGGAGTTTCTCCAGCGCGGTGTGTTTCAAGCGCGGAGTTTCTCTAACGTGGAGTTTCTCCAACGCGCCGTTTCTTCAAAGCGAAGTTTCTCCAACGCGCAGTTTCTCCAACGCGAAGTTTCTCCAGCGCGGAGTTTCTCCAACACGAAGTTTCTCCAGCGCGGAGTTTCTCCATCGCGGAGTTTCTCCGTCGCGGAGTTTCTCCAGCGCGGAGTTTCTCCAGCGCGGAGTTTATACAACGCGGAGTTTCTCCAACGCGGACTTTCTCCAATGCGGACCTTCTCCATCGCGAACTTTCTCCAGCGCGGACTTTCTCCAACGTGGAGTTTATCCAGCGCGGAGTGTCTCCATCGCGGAGTTTCTCCAGTTCAGAGTTTCTCAAACGCGGAGTTTCTCCAGCGCGGAGTTCCTCCATCGCGGACTCTCTCCAACGCGAACTTTCTCAAACGCGGAATTTCTCCAACGCGGACCTTCTCGAACGTGGACTTTCTCCAACGCGGAGTTTCTCCAGCGCGGAGTTTCTCCAACACGGAGTTTCTCCAGCGCGGAGTTTGTCCAGCACGGAGTTTCTCCAGCGCGGAGTTCTCCAGCCCGGGGTTTCTCCAGCGCAAATTTTATGCAGCACGGAGTTTCTCCAGTGCGGAGTTTCTCCAACGCGGAGTTGCTCCAGCGCGGAGTTTCTTCAGCGTAGAGTTTCTCCAGAGCGGACTTTTCTCCAACGCGGAGTTTCTCCATCGCGGAGTTTGTTCGTCGCGGAGTTTCTCCATCGCGGAGTTTCTCCAGCGCGGAGTTTATACAACGCAGAGTTTCTCCAGCGCGGACTTTCTCCAACTCGGACTTTCTTCAACGCGGAGTTTGTCCAACGCGGACTTTCTCCAACGCGGACTTTCTCCAACGCGGACCTTCTCCAACGCGGACTTTCTGCAACGCGGAGTTTCTCCAGCGCGGTGTGTTTCAAGCGCGTAGTTTCTCCAACGCGGAGTATCTCCAACGCGCCGTTTCTTCAACGCGAAGTTTCTCCAAGGCGGAGTTTCTACAACACGGATTTTCTCCAACGCGGACTTTCTCCAACGCGGACCTTCTCCGACGCGGACTTTCTCCAACGCGGAGCTTCTCCAGCGCGGTGTGTTTCAAGCGCGGAGTTTCTCTAACGCGGAGTTTCTCCAACGCGCCGTTTGTTCAAAGCGAAGTTTCTCCAGCGCGGAGTTTATACAACGCGGAGTTTCTCCAACGCGGACTTTCTCCAACGCGGACTTTCTCCAACGCGGACCTTCTCCATCGCGGACTTTCTCCAACGCGGACTTTCTCCAACGTGGAGTTTCTCCAACGCGGAGTTTCTCCAACGCGCAGTTTCTCCAACGCGAAGTTTCTCCAGCGCGGAGTTTCTCCAGCGCGGAGTTTGTCCAGCACGGAGTTTCTCCAGCGCGGAGTTTCTCCAGCCCGGAGTTTCTCCAGCGCAGATTTTATGCAGCACGGAATTTCGCCAGCGCGGAGTTTCTCCAGCGTAGAGTTTCTCCAGAGCGAACTTTTCTCCAACGCGGAGTTTCTACATCGCGGAGTTTGTCCGTCGCGAAGTTTCTCCAGCCCGGAGTTTATACAACGCGGAGTTTCTCCAACGCGGACTTTCTCCAATGCGGACCTTCTCCATCGCGAACTTTCTCCAGCGCGGACTTTCTCCAACGTGGAGTTTATCCAGCGCGGAGTGTCTCCATCGCGGAGTTTCTCCAGTTCAGAGTTTCTCAAACGCGGAGTTTCTCCAGCGCGGAGTTCCTCCATCGCGGACTCTCTCCAACGCGAACTTTCTCAAACGCGGACTTTCTCCAACGCGGACCTTCTCGAACGTGGACTTTCTCCAACGCGGAGTTTCTCCAGCGCGGAGTTTCTCCAACACGGAGTTTCTCCAGCGCGGAGTTTGTCCAGCACGGAGTTTCTCCAGCGCGGAGTTCTCCAGCCCGGGGTTTCTCCAGCGCAGATTTTATGCAGCACGGAGTTTCTCCAGTGCGGAGTTTCTCCAACGCGGAGTTGCTCCAGCGCGGAGTTTCTTCAGCGTAGAGTTTCTCCAGAGCGGACTTTTCTCCAACGCGGAGTTTCTCCATCGCGGAGTTTGTTCGTCGCGGAGTTTCTCCATCGCGGAGTTTCTCCAGCGCGGAGTTTATACAACGCAGAGTTTCTCCAGCGCGGACTTTCTCCAACTCGGACTTTCTTCAACGCGGAGTTTGTCCAACGCGGACTTTCTCCAACGCGGACTTTCTCCAACGCGGACCTTCTCCAACGCGGACTTTCTGCAACGCGGAGTTTCTCCAGCGCGGTGTGTTTCAAGCGCGTAGTTTCTCCAACGCGGAGTATCTCCAACGCGCCGTTTCTTCAACGCGAAGTTTCTCCAAGGCGGAGTTTCTACAACACGGATTTTCTCCAACGCGGACTTTCTCCAACGCGGACCTTCTCCGACGCGGACTTTCTCCAACGCGGAGCTTCTCCAGCGCGGTGTGTTTCAAGCGCGGAGTTTCTCTAACGCGGAGTTTCTCCAACGTGCCGTTTGTTCAAAGCGAAGTTTCTCCAGCGCGGAGTTTATACAACGCGGAGTTTCTCCAACGCGGACTTTCTCCAACGCGGACTTTCTCCAACGCGGACCTTCTCCATCGCGGACTTTCTCCAACGCGGACTTTCTCCAACGTGGAGTTTCTCCAACGCGGAGTTTCTCCAACGCGCAGTTTCTCCAACGCGAAGTTTCTCCAGCGCGGAGTTTCTCCAACACGGAGTTTCTCCAGCGCGGAGTTTGTCCAGCACGGAGTTTCTCCAGCGCGGAGTTTCTCCAGCCCGGAGTTTCTCCAGCGCAGATTTTATGCAGCACGGAATTTCGCCAGCGCGGAGTTTCTCCAGCGTAGAGTTTCTCCAGAGCGAACTTTTCTCCAACGCGGAGTTTCTACATCGCGGAGTTTGTCCGTCGCGAAGTTTCTCCAGCCCGGAGTTTCTCCAGCGCGGAGTTTGTCCAGCACGGAGTTTCTCCAGCCCGGAGTTTCTCCAGCGCAGATTTTATGCAGCACGGAGTTTCTCCCGCGCGGAGTTTCTCCATCGCGGAGTTTATCCGTCGCGGAGTTTCTCCAAGGCGGAGTTTCTACAACACGGATTTTCTCCAACGCGGACTTTCTCCAGCGCGGACCTTCTCCGACGCGGACTTTCTCCAACGCGGAGTTTCTTCAGCGCGGTGTGTTTCAAGAGCGGAGTTTCTCTAACGCGGAGTTTCTCCAACGCGCCGTTTCTTCAAAGCGAAGTTTCTCCAACGCGCAGTTTCTCCAACGCGAAGTTTCTCCAGCGCGGAGTTTCTCCAACACGGAGTTTCTCAAGCGCGGAGTTTCTCCATCGCGGAGTTTCTCCAGCGCGGAGTTTATACAACGCGGAGTTTCTCCAACGCGGACTTTCTCCAACGCGCACTTTCTCCAACGCGGACCTTCTCCATCGCGGACTTTCTCCAACGCGGACTTTCTCCAACGTGGAGTTTCTCCAACGCGGAGTTTCTCCAACGCGAAGTTTTTCCAGCGCGGAGTTTCTCCAACACAGAGTTTCTCCAACGCGGAGTTTGTCCAGCACGGAGTTTCTCCAGCGCGGAGTTTCTCCAGCCCGGAGTTTCTCCAGCGCAGATTTTATGCAGCACGGAATTTCGCCAGCGCGGAGTTTCTCCAACGCGGAGTTGCTCCAGCGCGGAGTTTCTCCAGCGTAGAGTTTCTCCAGAGCGAACTTTTCTCCAACGCGGAGTTTCTACATCGCGGAGTTTGTCCAGCACGGAGTTTCTCCAACGCGCCGTTCCTTCAAAGCGAAGTTTCTCCAAGGCGGAGTTTCTCCAACGCGAAGTTTCTCCAACACGGAGTTTCTCCAACACGGAGTTTCTCCAGCGCGGAGTTTCTCCAGCGCGGAGTGTCTCCATCGCGGAGTTTCTCCAGTTCAGAGTTTCTCAAACGCGGAGTTTCTCCAGCGCGGAGTTTCTCCATCGCGGACTCTCTCCAACGCGGACTTTCTCAAACGCGGACTTTCTCCAACGCGGACTTTCTCCAACACGGACCTTCTCCAACGTGGACTTTCTCCAACGCGGAGTTTCTCCAGCGCGGAGTTTCTCCAACGCGGACTTTCTTCAACGCGGAGTTTCTCCAACGCGGACTTTCTCCAACGCGGACCTTCTCCAACGCGGACTTTCTCCAACGCGGAGTTTCTCCAGCGCGGTGTGTTTCAAGTGCGGAGTTTCTCCAACGCGGAGAATCTCCAACGCGCCGTTTCTTCAACGCGAAGTTTCTCCAAAGCGGAGTTTCTACAACACGGAGTTTCTCCAACGTGGAGTTTCTCCAACGCGGACCTTCTCCGACGCGGACTTTCTCCAACGCGGAGTTTCTCCAGCGCGGTGTGTTTCAAGCGCGGAGTTTCTCCAACGCGGAGTTTCTCCAGCGCGGAGTTTCTCCAACACGGAGTTTCTCCAGCGCGGACTTTGTCCAGCACGGAGTGTCTCCAGCGCGGAGTTCTCCAGCCCGGAGTTTCACCAGCGCAGATTTTATGCAGCACGGAGTTTCTCCAGCGCGGAGTTTCTCCAACGCGGAGTTGCTCCAGCGCGGAGTTTCTTCAGCGTAGAGTTTCTCCAGAGCGGACTTTTCTCCAACGCGGAGTTTCTCCATCGCGGAGTTTCTCCAGCGCGGAGTTTATACAACGCAGAGTTTCTCCAGCGCGGACTTTCTCCAACTCGGACTTTCTTCAACGCGGACTTTCTCCAACGCGGACTTTCTCCAACGCGGACCTTCTCCAACGCGGACTTTCTCCAACGCGGAGTTTCTCCAGCGCGCTGTGTTTCAAGCGCGTAGTTTCTCCAACGCGGAGTATCTCCAACGCGCCGTTTCTTCAACGCGAAGTTTCTCCAAGGCGGAGTTTCTACAACACAAATTTTCTCCAGCGCGGAGTTTCTCCAACACGGAGTTTCTCCAGCGCGGAGTTTCTCCATCGCGGAGTTTGTCTGTCGCGGAGTTTCTCCATCGCGGAGTTTCTCCAGCGCGGAGTTTATACAACGCGGAGTTAATCCAACGCGGAGTTAATCCAACGCGGACTTTCTCCAACGCGGACCTTCTCCATCGCGGACTTTCTCCAACGCGGACTTTCTCCAACGTGGAGTTTCTCCAACGCGGAGTTTCTCCAACGCGCAGTTTCTCCAACGCGAAGTTTCTCCAGCGCGGAGTTTCTCCAAAACGGAGTTTCTCCAGCGCGGAGTTTGTCCAGCACGGAGTTTCTCCAACGCGCCGTTCCTTCAAAGCGAAGTTTCTCCAAGGCGGAGTTTCTCCAACGTGAAGTTTCCCCAACACGGAGTTTCTCCAACACGGAGTTTCTCCAGCGCGGAGTTTCTCCAGCGCGGAGTGTCTCCATCGCGGAGTTTCTCCAGTTCAGAGTTTCTCAAACGCGGAGTTTCTCCAGCGCGGAGTTTCTCCATCGCGGACTCTCTCCAACGCGGACTTTCTCAAACGCGGACTTTCTCCAACGCGGACTTTCTCCAACACGGACCTTCTCCAACGTGGACTTTCTCCAACGCGGAGTTTCTCCAGCGCGGAGTTTCTCCAACACGGAGTTTCTCCAGCGCGGAGTTTGTCCAGCACGGAGTTGCTCCAGCGCGGAGTTTCTTCAGCGTAGAGTTTCTCCAGAGCGGTCTTTTCTCCAACGCGGAGTTTCTCCATCGCGGAGTTTGTCCGTCGCGGAGTTTCTCCATCGCGGAGTTTCTCCAGCGCGGAGTTTCTCCAACTCGGACTTTCTTCAACGCGGACTTTCTCCAGCGCGGACTTTCTCCAACTCGGACTTTCTTCAACGCGGACTTTCTCCAACGCGGACTTTCTCCAACGCGGACCTTCTCCAACGCGGAGTTTCTCCAGCGCGGTGTGTTTCAAGCGCGTAGTTTCTCCAACGCGGAGTATCTCCAACGCGCCGTTTCTTCAACGCGAAGTTTCTCCAAGGCGGAGTTTCTACAACACGGATTTTCTCCAGCGCGGAGTTTCTCCAACACGGAGTTTCTCCAGCGCGGAGTTTCTCCATCGCGGAGTTTGTCCGTCGCGGAGTTTCTCCATCGCGGAGTTTCTCCAGCGCGGAGTTTATACAACGCGGAGTAATCCAACGCGGACTTTCTCCAACGCGGACTTTCTCCAACGCGGACCTTCTCCATCGCGGACTTTCTCCAACGCGGACTTTATCCAACGTGGAGTTTCTCCAACGCGGAGTTTCTCCAACGCGCAGTTTCTCCAACGCGAAGTTTCTCCAGCGCGGAGTTTCTCCAACACGGAATTTCTCCAGCGCGGAGTTTGTCCAGCACGGAGTTTCTCCAACGCGCCGTTCCTTCAAAGCGAAGTTTCTCCAAGGCGGAGTTTCTCCAACGCGAAGTTTCTCCAACACGGAGTTTCTCCAACACGGAGTTTCTCCAGCGCGGAGTTTCCCCAGCGCGGAGTGTCTCCATCGCGGAGTTTCTCCAGTTCAGAGTTTCTCAAACGCGGAGTTTCTCCAGCGCGGAGTTTCTCCATCGCGGACTCTCTCCAACGCGGACTTTCTCCAACACGGACCTTCTCCGACGTGGACTTTCTCCAACGCGGAGTTTCTCCAGCGCGGAGTTTCTCCAACACGGAGTTTCTCCAGCGCGGAGTTTGTCCAGCACGGAGTTTCTCCAACACGGAGTTTCTCCAGCGCGGAGTTTGTCCAGCACGGAGTTTCTCCAGCCCGGAGTTTCTCCAGCGCAGATTTTATGCAGCACGGAGTTTCTCCAGCGCGGAGTTTCTCCAACGCGGAGTTGCTCCAGCGCGGAGTTTCTTCAGCGTAGAGTTTCTCCAGAGCGGACTTTTCTCCAACGTGGAGTTTCTCCATCGCGGAGTTTGTCCGTCGCGGAGTTTCTCCAGCGCGGAGTTTCTCCAGCGCGGAGTTTCTCCAGCGCGGAGTTTCTCCATCGCGGAGTTTGTCCGTCGCGGAGTTTCTCCAAGGCGGAGTTTCTACAACACGGATTTTCTCCAACGCGGACTTTCTCCAACGCGGACCTTCTCCGACGCGGACTTTCTCCAACGCGGAGTTTCTTCAGCGCGGTGTGTTTCAAGCGCGGAGTTTCTCTAACGCGGAGTTTCTCCAACGCGCCGTTTCTTCAAAGCGAAGTTTCTCCAACGCGCAGTTTCTCCAACACGGAGTTTCTCCAGCGCGGAGTTTCTCCATCGCGGAGTTTGTCCGTCGCGGACTTTCTCCATCGCGGAGTTTCTCCAGCGCGGAGTTTATACAACGCGGAGTTTCTCCAGCGCGGAGTTTATACAACGCGGAGTTTCTCTAACGCGGACTTTCTCCAACGCGGACTATTCTCCATCGCGAACTTTCTCCAACGCGGACTTTCTCCAACGTGGAGTTTCTCCAGCGCGGAGTGTCTCCATCGCGGAGTTTCTCCAGTTCAGAGTTTCTCAAACGCGGAGTTTCTCCAGCGCGGAGTTCCTCCATCGCGGACTCTCTCCAACGCGAACTTTCTCAAACGCGGACTTTCTCCAACGCGGACTTTCTCCAACGCGGACCTTCTCCAACGTGGACTTTCTCCAACGCGGAGTTTCTCCAGCGCGGAGTTTCTCCAACACGGAGTTTCTCCAGCGCGGAGTTTGTCCAGCACGGAGATTCTCCAGCGCGGAGTTCTCCAGCCCGGGGTTTCTCCAGCGCAGATTTTATGCAGCACGGAGTTTCTCCAGTGCGGAGTTTCTCCAAAGCGGAGTTTCTACAACACGGAGTTTCTCCAACGTGGAGTTTCTCCAACGCGGACCTTCTCCGACGCGGACTTTCTCCAACGCGGAGTTTCTCCAGCGCGGTGTGTTTCAAGCGCGGAGTTTCTCCAACGCGGAGTTTCTCCAGCGCGGAGTTTCTCCAACACGGAGTTTCTCCAGCGCGGACTTTGTCCAGCACGGAGTGTCTCCAGCGCGGAGTTCTCCAGCCCGGAGTTTCTCCAGCGCAGATTTTATGCAGCACGGAGTTTCTCCAGCGCGGAGTTTCTCCAACGCGGAGTTGCTCCAGCGCGGAGTTTCTTCAGCGTAGAGTTTCTCCAGAGCGGACTTTTCTCCAACGCGGAGTTTCTCCATCGCGGAGTTTCTCCAGCGCGGAGTTTATACAACGCAGAGTTTCTCCAGCGCGGACTTTCTCCAACTCGGACTTTCTTCAACGCGGACTTTCTCCAACGCGGACTTTCTCCAACGCGGACCTTCTCCAACGCGGACTTTCTCCAACGCGGAGTTTCTCCAGCGCGGTGTGTTTCAAGCGCGTAGTTTCTCCAACGCGGAGTATCTCCAACGCGCCGTTTCTTCAACGCGAAGTTTCTCCAAGGCGGAGTTTCTACAACACAAATTTTCTCCAGCGCGGAGTTTCTCCAACACGGAGTTTCTCCAGCGCGGAGTTTCTCCATCGCGGAGTTTGTCTGTCGCGGAGTTTCTCCATCGCGGAGTTTCTCCAGCGCGGAGTTTATACAACGCGGAGTTAATCCAACGCGGAGTTAATCCAACGCGGACTTTCTCCAACGCGGACCTTCTCCATCGCGGACTTTCTCCAACGCGGACCTTCTCCAACGCGGACTTTCTCCAACGCGGAGTTTCTCCAGCGCGGTGTGTTTCAAGCGCGTAGTTTCTCCAACGCGGAGTATCTCCAACGCGCCGTTTCTTCAACGCGAAGTTTCTCCAAGGCGGAGTTTCTACAACACAAATTTTCTCCAGCGCGGAGTTTCTCCAACACGGAGTTTCTCCAGCGCGGAGTTTCTCCATCGCGGAGTTTGTCTGTCGCGGAGTTTCTCCAACGCGGAGTTTCTCCAACGCGCAGTTTCTCCAACGCGAAGTTTCTCCAGCGCGGAGTTTCTCCAAAACGGAGTTTCTCCAGCGCGGAGTTTGTCCAGCACGGAGTTTCTCCAACGCGCCGTTCCTTCAAAGCGAAGTTTCTCCAAGGCGGAGTTTCTCCAACGTGAAGTTTCCCCAACACGGAGTTTCTCCAACACGGAGTTTCTCCAGCGCGGAGTTTCTCCAGCGCGGAGTGTCTCCATCGCGGAGTTTCTCCAGTTCAGAGTTTCTCAAACGCGGAGTTTCTCCAGCGCGGAGTTTCTCCATCGCGGACTCTCTCCAACGCGGACTTTCTCAAACGCGGACTTTCTCCAACGCGGACTTTCTCCAACACGGACCTTCTCCAACGTGGACTTTCTCCAACGCGGAGTTTCTCCAGCGCGGAGTTTCTCCAACACGAAGTTTCTCCAGCGCGGAGTTTGTCCAGCACGGAGTTGCTCCAGCGCGGAGTTTCTTCAGCGTAGAGTTTCTCCAGAGCGGTCTTTTCTCCAACGCGGAGTTTCTCCATCGCGGAGTTTGTCCGTCGCGGAGTTTCTCCATCGCGGAGTTTCTCCAGCGTGGAGTTTCTCCAACTCGGACTTTCTTCAACGCGGACTTTCTCCAGCGCGGACTTTCTCCAACTCGGACTTTCTTCAACGCGGACTTTCTCCAACGCGGACTTTCTCCAACGCGGACCTTCTCCAACGCGGACTTTCTCCAACGCGGAGTTTCTCCAGCGCGGTGTGTTTCAAGCGCGTAGTTTCTCCAACGCGGAGTATCTCCAACGCGCCGTTTCTTCAACGCGAAGTTTCTCCAAGGCGGAGTTTCTACAACACGGATTTTCTCCAGCGCGGAGTTTCTCCAACACGGAGTTTCTCCAGCGCGGAGTTTCTCCATCGCGGAGTTTGTCCGTCGCGGAGTTTCTCCATCGCAGAGTTTCTCCAGCGCGGAGTTTATACAACGCGGAGTAATCCAACGCGGACTTTCTCCAACGCGGACTTTCTCCAACGCGGACCTTCTCCATCGCGGACTTTCTCCAACGCGGACTTTATCCAACGTGGAGTTTCTCCAACGCGGAGTTTCTCCAACGCGCAGTTTCTCCAACGCGAAGTTTCTCCAGCGCGGAGTTTCTCCAACACGGAATTTCTCCAGCGCGGAGTTTGTCCAGCACGGAGTTTCTCCAACGCGCCGTTCCTTCAAAGCGAAGTTTCTCCAAGGCGGAGTTTCTCCAACGCGGACTTTCTCAAACGCGGACTTTCTCCAACACGGACCTTCTCCGACGTGGACTTTCTCCAACGCGGAGTTTCTCCAGCGCGGAGTTTCTCCAACACGGAGTTTCTCCAGCGCGGAGTTTGTCCAGCACGGAGTTTCTCCAACACGGAGTTTCTCCAGCGCGGAGTTTGTCCAGCACGGAGTTTCTCCAGCCCGGAGTTTCTCCAGCGCAGATTTTATGCAGCACGGAGTTTCTCCAGCGCGGAGTTTCTCCAACGCGGAGTTGCTCCAGCGCGGAGTTTCTTCAGCGTAGAGTTTCTCCAGAGCGGACTTTTCTCCAACGTGGAGTTTCTCCATCGCGGAGTTTGTCCGTCGCGGAGTTTCTCCATCGCGGAGTTTCTCCAGCGCGGAGTTTCTCCAGCGCGGAGTTTCTCCAGCGCGGAGTTTCTCCATCGCGGAGTTTGTCCGTCGCGGAGTTTCTCCAAGGCGGAGTTTCTACAACACGGATTTTCTCCAACGCGGACTTTCTCCAACGCGGACCTTCTCCGACGCGGACTTTCTCCAACGCGGAGTTTCTTCAGCGCGGTGTGTTTCAAGCGCGGAGTTTCTCTAACGCGGAGTTTCTCCAACGCGCCGTTTCTTCAAAGCGAAGTTTCTCCAACGCGCAGTTTCTCCAACACGGAGTTTCTCCAGCGCGGAGTTTCTCCATCGCGGAGTTTGTCCGTCGCGGAGTTTCTCCATCGCGGAGTTTCTCCAGCGCGGAGTTTATACAACGCGGAGTTTCTCCAGCGCGGAGTTTATACAACGCGGAGTTTCTCTAACGCGGACTTTCTCCAACGCGGACTATTCTCCATCGCGAACTTTCTCCAACGCGGACTTTCTCCAACGTGGAGTTTCTCCAGCGCGGAGTGTCTCCATCGCGGAGTTTCTCCAGTTCAGAGTTTCTCAAACGCGGAGTTTCTCCAGCGCGGAGTTCCTCCATCGCGGACTCTCTCCAACGCGAACTTTCTCAAACGCGGACTTTCTCCAACGCGGACTTTCTCCAACGCGGACCTTCTCCAACGTGGACTTTCTCCAACGCGGAGTTTCTCCAGCGCGGAGTTTCTCCAACACGGAGTTTCTCCAGCGCGGAGTTTGTCCAGCACGGAGATACTCCAGCGCGGAGTTCTCCAGCCCGGGGTTTCTCCAGCGCAGATTTTATGCAGCACGGAGTTTCTCCAGTGCGGAGTTTCTCCAACGCGGAGTTGCTCCAGCGCGGAGTTTCTTCAGCGTAGAGTTTCTCCAGAGCGGACTTTTCTCCAACGCGGAGTTTCTCCATCGCGGAGTTTGTTCGTCGCGGAGTTTCTCCATCGCGGAGTTTCTCCAGCGCGGAGTTTATACAACGCAGAGTTTCTCCAGCGCGGACTTTCTCCAACTCGGACTTTCTTCAACGCGGAGTTTCTCCAACGCGGACTTTCTCCAACGCGGACTTTCTCCAACGCGGACCTTCTCCAACGCGGACTTTCTGCAACGCGGAGTTTCTCCAGCGCGGTGTGTTTCAAGCGCGTAGTTTCTCCAACGCGGAGTATCTCCAACGCGCCGTTTCTTCAACGCGAAGTTTCTCCAAGGCGGAGTTTCTACAACACGGATTTTCTCCAACGCGGACTTTCTCCAACGCGGACCTTCTCCGACGCGGACTTTCTCCAACGCGGAGTTTCTCCAGCGCGGTGTGTTTCAAGCGCGGAGTTTCTCTAACGCGGAGTTTCTCCAACGCGCCGTTTCTTCAAAGCGAAGTTTCTCCAGCGCGGATTTTCTCCAACGCGGACTTTCTCCAACGCGGACTTTCTCCAACGCGGAACTTCTCCATCGCGGACTTTCTCCAACGCGGACTTTCTCCAACGCGGAGTTTCTCCAACGCGGAGTTTCTCCAGCGCGGAGTTTGTCCAGCACGGAGTTTCTCCAGCGCGGAGTTTCTCCAGCCCGGAGTTTCTCCAGCGCAGATTTTATGCAGCACGGAATTTCGCCAGCGCGGAGTTTCTCCAGCGTAGAGTTTCTCCAGAGCGAACTTTTCTCCAACGCGGAGTTTCTACATCGCGGAGTTTGTCCGTCGCGGAGTTTCTCCAGCCCGGAGTTTCTCCAGCGCGGAGTTTGTCCAGCACGGAGTTTCTCCAGCCCGGAGTTTCTCCAGCGCAGATTTTATGCAGCACGGAGTTTCTCCAGCGCGGAGTTTCTCCAACGCGGAGTTGCTCCAGCGCGGAGTTTCTTCAGCGTAGAGTTTCTCCAGAGCGGACTTTTCTCCAACGTGGAGTTTCTCCATCGCGGAGTTTGTCCGTCGCGGAGTTTCTCCATCGCGGAGTTTGTCCGTCGCGGAGTTTCTCCAAGGCGGAGTTTCTACAACACGGATTTTCTCCAACGCGGACTTTCTCCAACGCGGACTTCCTCTAACGCGGACTTTCTCCAACGTGGAGTTTCTCCAACGCGGAGTTTCTCCAACGCGAAGTTTCTCCAGCGCGGAGTTTCTCCAACACAGAGTTTCTCCAGCGCGGAGTTTGTCCAGCACGGAGTTTCTCCAGCGCGGAGTTTCTCCAGCCCGGAGTTTCTCCAGCGCAGATTTTATGCAGCACAGAATTTCCCCAGCGCGGAGTTTCTCCAACGCGGAGTTGCTCCAGCGCGGAGTTTCTCCAGCGTAGACTTTCCCCAGAGCGAACTTTTCTCCAACGCGGAGTTTCTACATCGCGGAGTTTGTCCGTCGCGGAGTTTCTCCATCGCGGAGTTTCTCCAGCGAGGAGTTTATACAACGCGGAGTTTGTCCAGCGCGGACTTTCTCCAACGCGGACTTTCTTCAACTAGGAGTTTCTCCAACGCGGACTTTCTCCAACGCGGACTTTCTCCAACACGGACCTTCTCCAACGCGGACTTTCTCCAACGCGGAGTTTCTCCAGCGCGGTGTGTTTCAAGCGCGGAGTTTCTCCAACGCGGAGTATCTCCAACGCGCCGTTTCTTCAACGCGAAGTTTCTCCAAGGCGGAGTTTCTACAACACGGATTTTCTCCAACGCGGACTTTCTCCAACGCGGACCTTCTCCGACGCGGACTTTCTCCAACGCGGAGTTTCTCCAGCGCGGTGTGTTTCAAGCGCGGAGTTTCTCTAACGCGGAGTTTCTCCAACGCGCCGTTTCTTCAAAGCGAAGTTTCTCCAACGCGCAGTTTCTCCAACGCGAAGTTTCTCCAGCGCGGAGTTTCTCCAACACGGAGTTTCTCCAGCGCGGAGTTTCTCCATTGCGGAGTTTCTCCGTCGCGGAGTTTCTCCATCGCGGAGTTTCTCCAGCGCGGAGTTTATACAACGCGGAGTTTCTCCAACGCGGACTTTCTCCAACGCGGACTTTCTCCAACGCGGACCTTCTCCATCGCGGACTTTCTCCAACGCGGACTTTCTCCAACGTGGAGTTTCTCCAACGCGGAGTTTCTCCAACGCGCAGTTTCTCCAACGCGAAGTTTCTCCAAGGCGGAGTTTCTCCAACGCGAAGTTTCCCCAACACGGAGTTTCTGCTACACGGAGTTTCTCCAGCGCGGAGAGTCTCCAACACGGAGTTTCTCCAGCGCGGAGTTTCTCCATCGCGGAGTTTCTCCGTCGCGGAGTTTCTCCATCGCGGAGTTTCTCCAGCGCGGAGGTTATACAACGCGGAGTTTCTCCAACGCGGACTTTCTCCAACGCGGACTTTCTCCAACGCGGACCTTCTCCATCGCGGACTTTCTCCAACGCGGACTTTCTCCAACGCGGACCTTCTCCAACGCGGACTTTCTCCAACGCGGAGTTTCTCCAGCGCGGTGTGTTTCAAGTGCGGAGTTTCTCCAACGCGGAGAATCTCCAACGCTCCGTTTCTTGAACGCGAAGTTTCTCCAAAGCGGAGTTTCTACAACAGGGAGTTTCTCCAACGCGGAGTTTCTCCAACGCGGACCTTCTCCGACGCGGACTTTATCCAACGCGGAGTTACTCCAGCGCGGTGTGTTTCAAGCGCGGAGTTTCTCGAACGCGGAGTTTCTCCAACGCGCCGTTCCTTCAAAGCGAAGTTTCTCCAAGGCGGAGTTTCTCCAACGCGAAGTTTCCCCAACACGGAGTTTCTCCAACACGGAGTTTCTCCAGCGCGGAGTTTCTCCAGCGCGGATTGTCTCCATCGCGGAGTTTCTCCAGTTCAGAGTTTCTCAAACGCGGAGTTTCTCCAGCGCGGAGTTTCTCCATCGCGGACTCTCTCCAACGCGGACTTTCTCCAACGCGGAATTTCTCCAACGTGGAGTTTCTCCAACGCGGAGTTTCTCCAACGCGCAGTTTCTCCAACGCGAAGTTTCTCCAGCGCGGAGTTTCTCCAACACGGAGTTTCTCCAGCACGGAGTTTCTCCAGCGCGGAATTTCTCCAGCCCGGAGTTTCTCCAGCGCAGATTTTATGCAGCACGGAATTTCGCCAGCGCGGAGTTTCTCCAACGCGGAGTTGCTCCAGCGCGGAGTTTCTCCAGCGTAGAGTTTCTCCAGAGCGAACTTTTCTCCAACGCGGAGCTTCCACATCGCGCAGTTTGTCCGTCGCGGAGTTTTTCCATCGCGGAGTTTCTCCAGCGCGGAGTTTATACAACGCGGAGTTTCTCCAGCGCGGACTTTCTCAAACGCGGACTTTCTTCAACGCGGTGTTTCTCAAACGCGGACTTTCTCCAACGCGGACTTTCTCCAACGCGGACCTTCTCCAACGTGGACTTTCTCCAACGCGGAGTTTCTCCAGCGCGGAGTTTCTCCAACACGGAGTTTCTCCAGCGCGGAGTTTGTCCAGCACGGAGTTTCTCCAGCGCGGAGTTCTCCAGCCCGGAGTTTCTCCAGCGCAGATTTTATGCAGCACGGAGTTTCTCCAGCGCGGAGTTTTTCCAATGCGGAGTTGCTCCAGCGCGGAGTTTCTTCAGCGTAGAGTTTCTCCAGAGCGGACTTTTCTCCAACGCGGAGTTTCTCCATCGCGGAGTTTGTCCGTCGCGGAGTTTCTCCATTGCGGAGTTTCTCCAGCGCGGAGTTTATACAACGCAGAGTTTCTCCAGCGCGGACTTTCTCCAACTCGGACTTTCTTCAACGCGGAGTTTCTTCAACGCGGACTTTCTCCAACGCGGACTTTCTCCAACGCGGACCTTCTCCAACGCGGACTTTCTCCAACGCGGAGTTTCTCCAGCGCGGTGTGTTTCAAGCGCGTAGTTTCTCCAACGCGGAGTATCTCCAACGCGCCGTTTTTTCAACGCGAATTTTCTCCAAGGCGGAGTTTCTACAACACGGATTTTCTCCAACGTGGACTTTCTCCAACGCGGACCTTCTCCGACGCGGACTTTCTCCAACGCGGAGTTTCTCCAGCGCGGTGTGTTTCAAGCGCGGAGTTTCTCTAACGCGGAGTTTTTCCAACGCGCCGTTTCTTCAAAGCGAAGTTTCTCCAACGCGCAGTTTCTCCAACGCGAAGTTTCTCCAGCGCGGAGTGTCTCCAACACGGAGTTTCTCCAGCGCGGAGTTTCTCCATCGCGGAGTTTGTCCGTCGCGGAGTTTCTCCATCGCGGAGTTTCTCCAGCGCGGAGTTTATACAACGCGGAGTTTCTCCAACGCGGACTTTCTCCAACGCGGACTTTCTCCAACGCGGACCTTCTCCATCGCGGACTTCCTCCAACGCGGACTTTCTCCAACGTGGAGTTTCTCCAACGCGGAGTTTCTCCAACGCGAAGTTTCTCCAGCGCGGAGTTTCTCCAACACAGAGTTTCTCCAGCGCGGAGTTTGTCCAGCACGGAGTTTCTCCAGCGCGGAGTTTCTCCAGCCCGGAGTTTCTCCAGCGCAGATTTTATGCAGCACGGAATTTCGCCAGCGCGGAGTTTCTCCAACGCGGAGTTGCTCCAGCGCGGAGTTTCTCCAGCGTAGAGTTTCTCCAGAGCGAACTTTTCTCCAACGCGGAGTTTCTACATCGCGGAGTTTGTCCGTCGCGGAGTTTCTCCATCGCGGAGTTTCTCCAGCGAGGAGTTTATACAACGCGGAGTTTGTCCAGCGCGGACTTTCTCCAACGCGGACTTCCTTCAACTAGGAGTTTCTCCAACGCGGACTTTCTCCAACGCGGATTTCTCCAACACGGACCTTCTCCAACGCGGACTTTCTCCAACGCGGAGTTTCTCCAGCGCGGTGTGTTTCAAGCGCGGAGTTTCTCCAACGCGGAGTATCTCCAACGCGCCGTTTCTTCAACGCGAAGTTTCTCCAAGGCGGAGTTTCTACAACACGGATTTTCTCCAACGCGGACTTTCTCCAACGCGGACCTTCTCCGACGCGGACTTTCTCCAACGCGGAGTTTCTCCAGCGCGGTGTGTTTCAAGCGCGGAGTTTCTCTAACGTGGAGTTTCTCCAACGCGCCGTTTCTTCAAAGCGAAGTTTCTCCAACGCGCAGTTTCTCCAACGCGAAGTTTCTCCAGCGCGGAGTTTCTCCAACACGGAGTTTCTCCAGCGCGGAGTTGCTCCATCGCGGAGTTTCTCCGTCGCGGAGTTTCTCCATCGCGGAGTTTCTCCAGCGCGGAGTTTATACAACGCGGAGTTTCTCTAACGCGGACTTTCTCCAACGCGGACTATTCTCCATCGCGAACTTTCTCCAACGCGGACTTTCTCCAACGTGGAGTTTCTCCAGCGCGGAGTGTCTCCATCGCGGAGTTTCTCCAGTTCAGAGTTTCTCAAACGCGGAGTTTCTCCAGCGCGGAGTTCCTCCATCGCGGACTCTCTCCAACGCGAACTTTCTCAAACGCGGACTTTCTCCAACGCGGACTTTCTCCAACGCGGACCTTCTCCAACGTGGACTTTCTCCAACGCGGAGTTTCTCCAGCGCGGAGTTTCTCCAACACGGAGTTTCTCCAGCGCGGAGTTTGTCCAGCACGGAGATTCTCCAGCGCGGAGTTCTCCAGCCCGGGGTTTCTCCAGCGCAGATTTTATGCAGCACGGAGTTTCTCCAGTGCGGAGTTTCTCCAACGCGGAGTTGCTCCAGCGCGGAGTTTCTTCAGCGTAGAGTTTCTCCAGAGCGGACTTTTCTCCAACGCGGAGTTTCTCCATCGCGGAGTTTGTTCGTCGCGGAGTTTCTCCATCGCGGAGTTTCTCCAGCGCGGAGTTTATACAACGCAGAGTTTCTCCAGCGCGGACTTTCTCCAACTCGGACTTTCTTCAACGCGGAGTTTCTCCAACGCGGACTTTCTCCAACGCGGACTTTCTCCAACGCGGACCTTCTCCAACGCGGACTTTCTGCAACGCGGAGTTTCTCCAGCGCGGTGTGTTTCAAGCGCGTAGTTTCTCCAACGCGGAGTATCTCCAACGCGCCGTTTCTTCAACGCGAAGTTTCTCCAAGGCGGAGTTTCTACAACACGGATTTTCTCCAACGCGGACTTTCTCCAACGCGGACCTTCTCCGACGCGGACTTTCTCCAACGCGGAGTTTCTCAAGCGCGGTGTGTTTCAAGCGCGGAGTTTCTCTAACGCGGAGTTTCTCCAACGCGCCGTTTCTTCAAAGCGAAGTTTCTCCAGCGCGGAGTTTATACAACGCGGAGTTTCTCCAACGCGGACTTTCTCCAACGCGGACTTTCTCCAACGCGGACCTTCTCCATCGCGGACTTTCTCCAACGCGGACTTTCACCAACGCGGAGTTTCTCCAACGCGGAGTTTCTCCAGCGCGGAGTTTGTCCAGCACGGAGTTTCTCCAGCGCGGAGTTTCTCCAGCCCGGAGTTTCTCCAGCGCAGATTTTATGCAGCACGGAATTTCGCCAGCGCGGAGTTTCTCCAGCGTAGAGTTTCTCCAGAGCGAACTTTTCTCCAACGCGGAGTTTCTACATCGCGGAGTTTGTCCGTCGCGGAGTTTCTCCAGCCCGGAGTTTCTCCAGCGCGGAGTTTGTCCAGCACGGAGTTTCTCCAGCCCGGAGTTTCTCCAGCGCAGATTTTATGCAGCACGGAGTTTCTCCAGCGCGGAGTTTCTCCAACGCGGAGTTGCTCCAGCGTGGAGTTTCTTCAGCGTAGAGTTTCTCCAGAGCGGACTTTTCTCCAACGTGGAGTTTCTCCATCGCGGAGTTTGTCCGCCGCGGAGTTTCTCCATCGCGGAGTTTGTCCGTCGCGGAGTTTCTCCAAGGCGGAGTTTCTACAACACGGATTTTCTCCAACGCGGACTTTTTCCAACGCGGACTTCCTCTAACGCGGACTTTCTCCAACGTGGAGTTTCTCCAACGCGGAGTTTCTCCAACGCGAAGTTTCTCCAGCGCGGAGTTTCTCCAACACAGAGTTTCTCCAGCGCGGAGTTTGTTAAGCACGGAGTTTCTCCAGCGCGGAGTTTCTCCAGCCCGGAGTTTCTCCAGCGCAGATTTTATGCAGCACGGAATTTCGCCAGCGCGGAGTTTCTCCAACGCGGAGTTGCTCCAGCGCGGAGTTTCTCCAGCGTAGAGTTTCTCCAGAGCGAACTTTTCTCCAACGCGGAGTTGCTACATCGCGGAGTTTGTCCGTCGCGGAGTTTCTCCATCGCGGAGTTTCTCCAGCGAGGAGTTTATACAACGCGGAGTTTGTCCAGCGCGGACTTTCTCCAACGCGGACTTCCTTCAACTAGGAGTTTCTCCAACGCGGACTTTCTCCAACGCGGACTTTCTCCAACACGGACCTTCTCCAACGCGGACTTTCTCCAACGCGGAGTTTCTCCAGCGCGGTGTGTTTCAAGCGCGGAGTTTCTCCAACGCGGAGTATCTCCAACGCGCCGTTTCTTCAACGCGAAGTTTCTCCAAGGCGGAGTTTCTACAACACGGATTTTCTCCAACGCGGACTTTCTCCAACGCGGACCTTCTCCGACGCGGACTTTCTCCAACGCGGAGTTTCTCCAGCGCGGTGTGTTTCAAGCGCGGAGTTTCTCTAACGTGGAGTTTCTCCAACGCGCCGTTTCTTCAAAGCGAAGTTTCTCCAACGCGCAGTTTCTCCAACGCGAAGTTTCTCCAGCGCGGAGTTTCTCCAACACGGAGTTTCTCCAGCGCGGAGTTTCTCCAGCGCGGAGTTTCTCCGTCGCGGAGTTTCTCCAACACGGAGTTTCTCCAGCGCGGAGTTTGTCCAGCACGGAGTTTCTCCAACGCGCCGTTCCTTCAAAGCGAAGTTTCTCCAAGGCGGAGTTTCTCCAACGCGAAGTTTCTCCAACACGGAGTTTCTCCAACACGGAGTTTCTCCAGCGCGGAGTTTCTCCAGCGCGGAGTGTCTCCATCGCGGAGTTTCTCCAGTTCAGAGTTTCTCAAACGCGGAGTTTCTCCAGCGCGGAGTTTCTCCATCGCGGACTCTCTCCAACGCGGACTTTCTCAAACGCGGACTTTCTCCAACACGGACCTTCTCCAACGTGGACTTTCTCCAACGCGGAGTTTCTCCAGCGCGGAGTTTCTCCAACACGGAGTTTCTCCAGCGCGGAGTTTGTCCAGCACGGAGTTTCTCCAGCCCGGAGTTTCTCCAGCGCAGATTTTATGCAGCACGGAGTTTCTCCAGCGCGGAGTTTCTCCAACGCGGAGTTGCTCCAGCGCGGAGTTTCTTCAGCGTAGAGTTTCTCCAGAGCGGACTTTTCTCCAACGTGGAGTTTCTCCATCGCGGAGTTTGTCCGTCGCGGAGTTTCTCCATCGCGGAGTTTCTCCAGCGCGGAGTTTCTCCAGCGCGGAGTTTCTCCAGCGCGGAGTTTCTCCAGCGCGGAGTTTCTCCATCGCGTAGTTTGTCCGTCGCGGAGTTTCTCCAAGGCGGAGTTTCTACAACACGGATTTTCTCCAACGCGGACTTTCTCCAACGCGGACCTTCTCCGACGCGCACTTTCTCCAACACGGAGTTTCTTCAGCGCGGTGTGTTTCAAGCGCGGAGTTTCTCTAACGCGGAGTTTCTCCAACGCGCCGTTTCTTCAAAGCGAAGTTTCTCCAACGCGCAGTTTCTCCAACGCGAAGTTTCTCCAGCGCGGAGTTTCTCCAACACGGAGTTTCTCCAGCGCGGAGTTTCTCCATCGCGGAGTTTGTCCGTCGCGGAGTTTCTCCATCGCGGAGTTTCTCCAGCGCGGAGTTTATACAACGCGGAGTTTCTCCAACGCGGACTTTCTCCAACGCGGACTTTCTCCAACGCGGACCTTCTCCATCGCGGACTTTCTCCAAAGCGGACTTTCTCCAACGTGGAGTTTCTCCAACGCGGAGTTTCTCCAACGCGAAGTTTCTCCAGCGCGGAGTTTCTCCAACACAGAGTTTCTCCAGCGCGGAGTTTGTCCAGCACGGAGTTTCTCCAGCGCGGAGTTTCTCCAGCCCGGAGTTTCTCCAGCGCAGATTTTATGCAGCACGGAATTTCGCCAGCGCGGAGTTTCTCCAACGCGGAGTTGCTCCAGCGCGGAGTTTCTCCAGCGTAGACTTTCCCCAGAGCGAACTTTTCTCCAACGCGGAGTTTCTACATCGCGGAGTTTGTCCGTCGCGGAGTTTCTCCATCGCGGAGTTTCTCCAGCGAGGAGTTTATACAACGCGGAGTTTGTCCAGCGCGGACTTTCTCCAACGCGGACTTTCTTCAACTAGGAGTTTCTCCAACGCGGACTTTCTCCAACGCGGACTTTCTCCAACACGGACCTTCTCCAACGCGGACTTTCTCCAACGCGGAGTTTCTCCAGCGCGGTGTGTTTCAAGCGCGGAGTTTCTCCAACGCGGATTATCTCCAACGCGCCGTTTCTTCAACGCGAAGTTTCTCCAAGGCGGAGTTTCTACAACACGGATTTTCTCCAACGCGGACTTTCTCCAACGCGGACCTTCTCCGACGCGGACTTTCTCCAACGCGGAGTTTCTCCAGCGCGGTGTGTTTCAAGCGCGGAGTTTCTCTAACGCGGAGTTTCTCCAACGCGCCGTTTCTTCAAAGCGAAGTTTCTCCAACGCGCAGTTTCTCCAACGCGAAGTTTCTCCAGCGCGGAGTTTCTCCAACACGGAGTTTCTCCAGCGCGGAGTTTCTCCATTGCGGAGTTTCTCCGTCGCGGAGTTTCTCCATCGCGGAGTTTCTCCAGCGCGGAGTTTATACAACGCGGAGTTTCTCCAACGCGGACTTTCTCCAACGCGGACTTTCTCCAACGCGGACCTTCTCCATCGCGGACTTTCTCCAACGCGGACTTTCTCCAACGTGGAGTTTCTCCAACGCGGAGTTTCTCCAACGCGCAGTTTCTCCAACGCGAAGTTTCTCCAAGGCGGAGTTTCTCCAACGCGAAGTTTCCCCAACACGGAGTTTCTGCTACACGGAGTTTCTCCAGCGCGGAGTCTCCAACACGGAGTTTCTCCAGCGCGGAGTTTCTCCATCGCGGAGTTTCTCCGTCGCGGAGTTTCTCCATCGCGGAGTTTCTCCAGCGCGGAGGTTATACAACGCGGAGTTTCTCCAACGCGGACTTTCTCCAACGCGGACTTTCTCCAACGCGGACCTTCTCCATCGCGGACTTTCTCCAACGCGGACTTTCTCCAACGCGGACTTTCTCCAACGCGGACCTTCTCCAACGCGGACTTTCTCCAACGCGGAGTTTCTCCAGCGCGGTGTGTTTCAAGTGCGGAGTTTCTCCAACGCGGAGAATCTCCAACGCTCCGTTTCTTCAACGCGAAGTTTCTCCAAAGCGGAGTTTCTACAACAGGGAGTTTCTCCAACGCGGAGTTTCTCCAACGCGGACCTTCTCCGACGCGGACTTTATCCAACGCGGAGTTACTCCAGCGCGGTGTGTTTCAAGCGCGGAGTTTCCCGAACGCGGAGTTTCTCCAACGCGCCGTTCCTTCAAAGCGAAGTTTCTCCAAGGCGGAGTTTCTCCAACGCGAAGTTTCCCCAACACGGAGTTTCTCCAACACGGAGTTTCTCCAGCGCGGAGTTTCTCCAGCGCGGATTGTCTCCATCGCGGAGTTTCTCCAGTTCAGAGTTTCTCAAACGCGGAGTTTCTCCAGCGCGGAGTTTCTCCATCGCGGACTCTCTCCAACACGGACTTTCTCCAACGCGGAATTTCTCCAACGTGGAGTTTCTCCAACGCGGAGTTTCTCCAACGCGCAGTTTCTCCAACGCGAAGTTTCTCCAGCGCGGAGTTTCTCCAACACGGAGTTTCTCCAGCACGGAGTTTCTCCAGCGCGGAATTTCTCCAGCCCGGAGTTTCTCCAGCGCAGATTTTATGCAGCACGGAATTTCGCCAGCGCGGAGTTTCTCCAACGCGGAGTTGCTCCAGCGCGGAGTTTCTCCAGCGTAGAGTTTCTCCAGAGCGAACTTTTCTCCAACGCGGAGCTTCCACATCGCGCAGTTTGTCCGTCGCGGAGTTTTTCCATCGCGGAGTTTCTCCAGCGCGGAGTTTATACAACGCGGAGTTTCTCCAGCGCGGACTTTCTCAAACGCGGACTTTCTTCAACGCGGTGTTTCTCAAACGCGGACTTTCTCCAACGCGGACTTTCTCCAACGCGGACCTTCTCCAACGTGGACTTTCTCCAACGCGGAGTTTCTCCAGCGCGGAGTTTCTCCAACACGGAGTTTCTCCAGCGCGGAGTTTGTCCAGCACGGAGTTTCTCCAGCGCGGAGTTCTCCAGCCCGGAGTTTCTCCAGCGCAGATTTTATGCAGCACGGAGTTTCTCCAGCGCGGAGTTTTTCCAATGCGGAGTTGCTCCAGCGCGGAGTTTCTTCAGCGTAGAGTTTCTCCAGAGCGGACTTTTCTCCAACGCGGAGTTTCTCCATCGCGGAGTTTGTCCGTCGCGGAGTTTCTCCATTGCGGAGTTTCTCCAGCGCGGAGTTTATACAACGCAGAGTTTCTCCAGCGCGGACTTTCTCCAACTCGGACTTTCTTCAACGCGGAGTTTCTTCAACGCGGACTTTCTCCAACGCGGACTTTCTCCAACGCGGACCTTCTCCAACGCGGACTTTCTCCAACGCGGAGTTTCTCCAGCGCGGTGTGTTTCAAGCGCGTAGTTTCTCCAACGCGGAGTATCTCCAACGCGCCGTTTCTTCAACGCGAATTTTCTCCAAGGCGGAGTTTATACAACACGGATTTTCTCCAACGTGGACTTTCTCCAACGCGGACCTTCTCCGACGCGGACTTTCTCCAACGCGGAGTTTCTCCAGCGCGGTGTGTTTCAAGCGCGGAGTTTCTCTAACGCGGAGTTTTTCCAACGCGCCGTTTCTTCAAAGCGAAGTTTCTCCAACGCGCAGTTTCTCCAACGCGAAGTTTCTCCAGCGCGGAGTGTCTCCAACACGGAGTTTCTCCAGCGCGGAGTTTCTCCATCGCGGAGTTTGTCCGTCGCGGAGTTTCTCCATCGCGGAGTTTCTCCAGCGCGGAGTTTATACAACGCGAAGTTTCTCCAACGCGGACTTTCTCCAACGCGGACTTTCTCCAACGCGGACCTTCTCCATCGCGGACTTTCTCCAACGCGGAGTTTCCCCGGCGCGGTGTGTTTCAAGCGCGGAGTTTCTCTAACGCGGAGTTTTTCCAACGCGCCGTTTCTTCAAAGCGAAGTTCTCCAAGGCGGAGTTTCTCCAACGCGAAGTTTCTCCAACACGGAGTTTCTCCAGCGCGGAGTTTCTCCACCGCGGAGTATCTCCAGCGCGGAGTTTCTCCAGTTCGGAGTTTCTCAAACGCGGAGTTTCTCCAACACGGAGTTTCTCCAGCGCGGAGTTTCTCCAGCGCGGAGTTTCTCCATCGCGGACTCTCTCCAACGCGGACTTTCTCCAACGCGGACTTTCTCCAACGCGGACTTTCTCCAACGCGGACTTTCTCCAAAGCGGAGTTTCTCCAACGCGGAGTTTCTCCAACGCGCAGTTTCTCCAACGCGGAGTTTGTCCAGCACGGAGTTTCTCCAGCGCGGAGTTTTTCCAATGCGGAGTTGCTCCAGCGCGGAGTTTCTTCAGCGTAGAGTTTCTCCAGAGCGGACTTTTCTCCTACGCGGAGTTTCTCCATCGCGGAGTTTGTCCGTCGAGGAGTTTCTCCATTGCGGAGTTTCTCCAGCGCGGAGTTTATACAACGCAGAGTTTCTCCAGCGCGGACTTTCTCCAACTCGGACTTTCTTCAACGCGGAGTTTCTCCAACGCGGACTTTCTCCAACGCGGACTTTATCCAACGCGGACCTTCTCCAACGCGGACTTTCTCCAACGCGGAGTTTCTCCAGCGCGGTGTGTTTCAAGCGCGTAGTTTCTCCAACACGGAGTATCTCCAACGCGCCGTTTCTTCAACGCGAAGTTTCTCCAAGGCGGAGTTTCTACAACGCGGATTTTCTCCAGCGCGGACTTTCTCCAACGCGGACCTTCTCCGACGCGGACTTTCTCCATCGCGGAGTTTGTCCGTCGCGGAGTTTCTCCATCGCGGAGTTTCTCCAGCGCGGAGTTAATACAACGCGGAGTTTCTCCAACGCGGACTTTCTCCAACGCGTACCTTCTCCATCGCGGACTTTCTCCAACGCGGAGTTTCTCCAGCGCGGTGTGTTTCAAGCGCGGAGTTTCTCTAACGCGGAGTTTCTCCAACGCGCCGTTTCTTCAAAGCGAAGTTTCTCCAAGGCGGAGTTTCTCCAACGCGAAGTTTCCCCAACACGAAGTTTCTCCAACACGGAGTTTCTCCAGCGCGGAGTTTCTCCATCGCGGAGTTTGTCCGTCGCGGAGTTTCTCCATCGCGGAGTTTCTCCAGCGCGGAGTTAATACAACGCGGAGTTTCTCCATCGCGGAGTTTGTCCGTCGCGGAGTTTCTCCATCGCGGAGTTTCTCCAGCGCGGAGTTAATACAACGCGGAGTTTCTCCAACGCGGACTTTCTCCAACGCGTACCTTCTCCATCGCGGACTTTCTCCAACGCGGAGTTTCTCCAGCGCGGTGTGTTTCAAGCGCGGAGTTTCTCTAACGCGGAGTTTCTCCAACGCGACGTTTCTTCAAAGCGAAGTTTCTCCAAGGCGGAGTTTCTCCAACGCGAAGTTTCCCCAACACGAAGTTTCTCCAACACGGAGTTTCTCCGGCGCGGAGTTTCTCCATCGCGGAGTTTGTCCGTCGCGGAGTTTCTCCATCGCGGAGTTTCTCCAGCGCGGAGTTTATACAACGCAGAGTTTCTCAAGCGCGGACTTTCTCCAACTCGGACTTTCTCCAAAGCGGAGTTTCTCCAACGCGCAGTTTCTCCAACGCGCAGTTTCTCCAACGCGATTTTTCTCCAGCGCGGAGTTTCTCCAACACGGAGTTTCTCCAGCGCGGAGTTTGTCCAGCACGGAGTTTCTCCTGCGCGGAGTTTCTCCAGTCCGGAGTTTCTCCAGCGCAGATTTTATGCAGCACGGAGTTTCTCCAGCGCGGAGTTTCTCCACCAAGGAGTATCTCCAGCGCGGAGTTTCTCCAGTTCGGAGTGTCTCAAACGCGGAGTTTCTCCAGCGCGGAGTTTCTCCAGTTCGGAGTTTCTCAAACGCGGAGTTTCTCCAGCGCGGAGTTTCTCCAGCGCGGACTTTCTCCAACGCGGACTTTCTCCAACGCGGAGTTTCTCCAACACGAAGTTTCTCCAACACGGAGTTTCTCCAACACGGAGTTTCTCCAACACGGAGTTTCTCCAACACGGAGTTTCTCCAGCGCGGAGTTTCTCCAGCCCGGAGTTTCTCCAGCACGGAGTTTATCCAACGCGGAGGTTCTCCAGCGTGGACTTTCTCCAACGCGGACATTCTCCAAAGCGGACTTTCTCCAACGCGGAGTTTCTCCAGCGCGGTGTGTTTCAAGCGCGGAGTTTCTCCAACGCGGAGTTTCTCCAACGCGCCGTTTCTCCAACGCGAAGTTTCTCCAACACGGAGTTTCTCCTACACGGAGTTTCTTCAGCGCGGAGTTTCTCCAGCGCGGATTGTCTCCATCGCGGAGTTTCTCCAGTTCGGAGTTTCTCAAACGCGTAGTTTCTCCAGTGCGGAGTTTCTCCATCGCGGACTCTCACCAACGCGGACTTTCTCCAACGCGGACTTTGTCCAACGCGGAGTTTCTCCAAAGCGGAGTTTCTCCAACGCGCAGTTTCTCCAACGCGAAGTTTCTCTAGCGCGGAGTTTCTCCACCTCGGAGTTTCTCCAGCGCAGAGTTTCTCCAACGCGGAGTTGCTCCAGCGCGGAGTTTCTCCAGCATAGAGTTTCTCCAGAGCGGACTTTTCTCTAACGCGGATTTTTCTCCAACGCGGACTTTCCTCCAACGCGGAATTTCTCCATCGCGGAGTTTGTCCGTCGAGGAGTTTCTCCACCGCGGAGTTTCTCCAGCGCGGAGTTTATACAACGCAGAGTTTCTCCAGCGCGGACTTTCTCAAACGCGGACTTTCTCCAACGCGGACTTTCTCCAACGCGGACCTTCTCCAACGTGGACTTTCTCCAACGCGGAGTTTCTCCAGCGCGGAGTTTCTCAAACACGGAGTATCTCCAGCGCGGAGTTTGTCCAGCACGGAGTTTCTCCAGCGCGGAGTTCTCCAGCCCGGAGTTTCTCCAGCGCAGATTTTATGCAGCACGGAGTTTCTCCAGCGCGGAGTTTCTCCACGGAGGAGTATCTCCAGCGCGGGGTTTCTCCAGTTCGGAGTGTCTCAAACGCGGAGTTTCTCCAGCGCGGAGTTTCTCCAGTTCGGAGTTTCTCAAACGCGGAGTTTCTCCAGCGCGGAGTTTCTCCAGCGCGGACTTTCTCCAACGCGGACTTTCTCCAACGCGGAGTTTCTCCAACACGAAGTTTCTCCAACACGGAGTTTCTCCAACACGGAGTTTCTCCAACACGGAGTTTCTCCAACACGGAGTTTCTCCAGCGCGGAGTTTCTCCAGCCCGGAGTTTCTCCAGCGCGGAGTTTATCCAACGCGGAGTTTCTCCAGTCCGGAGTTTCTCCAGCGCAGATTTTATGCAGCACGGAGTTTCTCCAGCGCGGAGTTTCTCCACCGAGGAGTATCTCCAGCGCGGAGTTTCTCCAGTTCGGAGTGTCTCAAACGCGGAGTTTCTCCAGCGCGGAGTTTCTCCAGTTCGGAGTTTCTCAAACGCGGAGTTTCTCCAGCGCGGACTTTCTCCAACGCGGACTTTCTCCAACGCGGAGTTTCTCCAACACGAAGTTTCTCCAACACGGAGTTTCTCCAACACGGAGTTTCTCCAACACGGAGTTTCTCCAGCGCGGAGTTTCTCCAGCCCGGAGTTTCTCCAGCGCGGAGTTTATCCAACGCGGAGGTTCTCCAGCGCGGACTTTCTCCAACGCGGACATTCTCCAAAGCGGACTTTCTCCAACGCGGAGTTTCTCCAGCGCGGTGTGTTTCAAGCGCGGAGTTTCTCCAACGCGGAGTTTCTCCAACGCGCCGTTTCTCCAACGCGAAGTTTCTCCAACACGGAGTTTCTCCTACACGGAGTTTCTTCAGCGCGGATTTTCTCCAGCGCGGATTGTCTCCATCGCGGAGTTTCTCCAGTTCGGAGTTTCTCAAACGCGTAGTTTCTGCAGCGCGGAGTTTCTCCATCGCGGACTCTCACCAACGCGGACTTTCTCCAAAGCGGACTTTGTCCAACGCGGAGTTTCTCCAAAGCGGAGTTTCTCCAACGCGCAGTTTCTCCAACGCGAAGTTTCTCTAGCGCGGAGTTTCTCCAACTCGGAGTTTCTCCAGCGCAGAGTTTCTCCAACGCGGAGTTGCTCCAGCGCGGAGTTTCTCCAGCATAGAGTTTCTCCAGAGCGGACTTTTCTCTAACGCGGATTTTTCTCCAACGCGGACTTTCCTCCAACGCGGAATTTCTCCATCGCGGAGTTTGTCCGTCGAGGAGTTTCTCTATCGCGGAGTTTCTCCAGCGCGGAGTTTATACAACGCGGAGTTTCTCCAGCGCGGACTTTCTCAAACGCGGACTTTCTTCAACGCGGTGTTTCTCAAACGCGGACTTTCTCCAACGCGGACTTTCTCCAACGCGGACCTTCTCCAACGTGGACTTTCTCCAACGCGGAGTTTCTCCAGCGCGGAGTTTCTCCAACACGGAGTTTCTCCAGCGCGGAGTTTGTCCAGCACGGAGTTTCTCCAGCGCGGAGTTCTCCAGCCCGGAGTTTCTCCAGCGCAGATTTTATGCAGCACGGAGTTTCTCCCGCGCGGAGTTTCTCCACCGAGGAGTATCTCCAGCGCGGAGTTTCTCTAGTTCGGAGTTTCTCAAACGCGGAGTTTCTCCAGCGCGGAGTTTCTCCAGCGCGGACTTTCTCCAACGCGGACATTCTCCAACGCGGGCTTTCTCCAACGCGGAGTTTCTCCAGCGCGGTGTGTTTCAAGCGCGGAGTTTCTCCAACGCGGAGCTTCTCCAACGCGCCGTTTCTCCAACGCGAAGTTTCCCGAACACGCAGTTTCTCCAGCGCGGAGTGTCTCCATCGCGGAGTTTCTCCAGCGCGGAGTTTCTCCATCGCGGAGTTTCTCCAGTTCGGAGTTTCTCAAACGCGGAGTTTCTCCAGCGCGAATTTTTTCCATCGCGGACTCTCTCCAACGCGGACTTTCTCCAACGCGGAGTTTCTCCAGCGCGGAGTTTGTCCAGCACGGAGTTTCTCCAGCGCGGAGTTTCTCCAGCCCGGAGTTTCTCCAGCGCAGATTTTATGCAGCACGGAGTTTCTCCAGCGCGGAGTTTCTCCAACGCGGAGTTGCTATAGCGCGGAGTTTTTCCAGCGTAGAGTTTCTCCAACGCGGACTTTCTCCAACGCGGAGTTTCTCCAGCGCGGTGTGTTTCAAGCGCGGAGTTTCTCCAACGCGGAGTTTCTCCAACGCGCCGTTTCTCCAACGCGAAGTTTCTCCAACACGGAGTTTCTCCTACACGGAGTTTCTTCTGCGCGGAGTTTCTCCAGCGCGGATTGTCTCCATCGCGGAGTTTCTCCAGTTCGGAGTTTCTCAAACGCGTAGTTTCTCCAGTGCGGAGTTTCTCCATCGCGGACTCTCACCAACGCGGACTTTCTCCAACGCGGACTTTGTCCAACGCGGAGTTTCTCCAAAGCGGAGTTTCTCCAACGCGCAGTTTCTCCAACGCGAAGTTTCTCTAGCGCGGAGTTTCTCCACCTCGGAGTTTCTCCAGCGCAGAGTTTCTCCAACGCGGAGTTGCTCCAGCGCGGAGTTTCTCCAGCATAGAGTTTCTCCAGAGCGGACTTTTCTCTAACGCGGATTTTTCTCCAACGCGGACTTTCCTCCAACGTGGAATTTCTCCATCGCGGAGTTTGTCCGTCGAGGAGTTTCTCCACCGCGGAGTTTCTCCAGCGCGGAGTTTATACAACGCAGAGTTTCTCCAGCGCGGACTTTCTCCAGCGCGGAGTTTCTCAAACACGGAGTATCTCCAGCGCGGAGTTTGTCCAGCACGGAGTTTCTCCAACACGGAGTTTCTCCAGCGCGGGTTGTCTCCATCGCGGAGTTTCTCCAGTTCGGAGTTTCTCAAACGCGTAGTTTCTCCAGCGCGGAGTTTCTCCATCGCGGACTCTCACCAACCCGGACTTTCTCCAACGCGGACTTTCTCCAACGCAGAGTTTCTCCAACGCGCATTTTCACCAACGCGAAGTTTCTCCAGCGCGGAGTTTCTCCAACACGGAGTTTCTCCAGCGCGGAGTTTGTCCAGCACGGAGTTTCTCCAGCGCGGAGTTCTCCAGCCCGGAGATTCTCCAGCGCAGATTTTATGCAGCACAGAGTTTCTCCAGCGCGGAGTTTTTCCAATGCGGAGTTGCTCCAGCGCGGAGTTTCTTCAGCGTAGAGTTTCTCCAGAGCGGACTTTTCTCCTACGCGGAGTTTCTCCATCGCGGAGTTTGTCCGTCGCGGAGTTTCTCCATTGCGGAGTTTCTCCAGCGCGGAGTTTATACAACGCAGAGTTTCTCCAGCGCGGACTTTCTCCAACTCGGACTTTCTTCAACGCGGAGTTTCTCCAACGCGGACTTTCTCCAACGCGGACTTTATCCAACGCGGACCTTCTCCAACGCGGACTTTCTCCAACGCGGAGTTTCTCCAGCGCGGTGTGTTTCAAGCGCGTAGTTTCTCCAACACGGAGTATCTCCAACGCGCGTTTCTTCAACGCGAAGTTTCTCCAAGGCGGAGTTTCTACAACACGGATTTTCTCCAACGCGGACTTTCTCCAACGCGGACCTTCTCCGACGCGGACTTTCTCCAACGCGGAGTTTCTCCAGCGCGGTGTGTTTCAAGCGCGGAGTTTCTCTAACGCGGAGTTTCTCCAACGCGCCGTTTCTTCAAAGCGAAGTTTCTCCAACGCGCAGTTTCTCCAACGCGAAGTTTCTCCAGCGCGGAGTGTCTCCAACACGGAGTTTCTCAAGCGCGGAGTTTCTCCATCGCGGAGTTTGTCCGTCGCGGAGTTTCTCCATCGCGGAGTTTCTCCAGCGCGGAGTTAATACAACGCGGAGTTTCTCCAACGCGGACTTTCTCCAACGCGTACCTTCTCCATCGCGGACTTTCTCCAACGCGGAGTTTCTCCAGCGCGGTGTGTTTCAAGCGCGGAGTTTCTCTAACGCGGAGTTTCTCCAACGCGCCGTTTCTTCAAAGCGAAGTTTCTCCAAGGCGGAGTTTCTCCAACGCGAAGTTTCCCCAACACAAAGTTTCTCCAACACGGAGTTTCTCCAGCGCGGAGTTTCTCCATCGCGGAGTTTGTCCGTCGCGGAGTTTCTCCATCGCGGAGTTTCTCCAGCGCGGAGTTATTACAACGCGGAGTTTCTCCATCGCGGAGTTTGTCCGTCGCGGAGTTTCTCCATCGCGGAGTTTCTCCAGCGCGGAGTTAATACAACGCGGAGTTTCTCCAACGCGGACTTTCTCCAACGCGTACCTTCTCCATCGCGGACTTTCTCCAACGCGGAGTTTCTCCAGCGCGGTGTGTTTCAAGCGCGGAGTTTCTCTAACGCGGAGTTTCTCCAACGCGCCGTTTCTTCAAAGCGAAGTTTCTCCAAGGCGGAGTTTCTCCAACGCGAAGTTTCCCCAACACGAAGTTTCTCCAACACGGAGTTTCTCCGGCGCGGAGTTTCTCCATCGCGGAGTTTGTCCGTCGCGGAGTTTCTCCATCGCGGAGTTTCTCCAGCGCGGAGTTTATACAAAGCAGAGTTTCTCAAGCGCGGACTTTCTCCAACTCGGACTTTCTCCAAAGCGGAGTTTCTCCAACGCGCAGTTTCTCCAACGCGCAGTTTCTCCAACGCGATTTTTCTCCAGCGCGGAGTTTCTCCAACACGGAGTTTCTCCAGCGCGGAGTTTGTCCAGCACGGAGTTTCTCCTGCGCGGAGTTTCTCCAGTCCGGAGTTTCTCCAGCGCAGATTTTATGCAGCACGGAGTTTCTCCAGCACGGAGTTTCTCCACCAAGGAGTATCTCCAGCGCGGAGTTTCTCCAGTTCGGAGTGTCTCAAACGCGGAGTTTCTCCAGTTCATAGTTTCTCAAACGCGGAGTTTCTCCAGCGCGGAGTTTCTCCAGCGCGGACTTTCTCCAACGCGGACTTTCTCCAACGCGGAGTTTCTCCAACACGAAGTTTCTCCTACACGGAGTTTCTCCAACACGGAGTTTCTCCAACACGGAGTTTCTCCAACACGGAGTTTCTCCAGCGCGGAGTTTCTCCAGCCCGGAGTTTCTCCAGCACGGAGTTTATCCAACGCGGAGGTTCTCCAGCGCGGACTTTCTCCAACGCGGACATTCTCCAAAGCGGACTTTCTCCAACGCGGAGTTTCTCCAGCGCGGTGTGTTTCAAGCGCGGAGTTTCTCCAACGCGGAGTTTCTCCAACGCGCCGTTTCTCCAACGCGAAGTTTCTCCAACACGGAGTTTCTCCTACACGGAGTTTCTTCAGCGCGGAGTTTCTCCAGCGCGGATTGTCTCCATCGCGGAGTTTCTCCAGTTCGGAGTTTCTCAAACGCGTAGTTTCTCCAGTGCGGAGTTTCTCCATCGCGGACTCTCACCAACGCGGACTTTCTCCAACGCGGACTTTGTCCAACGCGGAGTTTCTCCAAAGCGGAGTTTCTCCAACGCGCAGTTTCTCCAACGCGAAGTTTCTCTAGCGCGGAGTTTCTCCACCTCGGAGTTTCTCCAGCGCAGAGTTTCTCCAACGCGGAGTTGCTCCAGCGCGGAGTTTCTCCAGCATAGAGTTTCTCCAGAGCGGACTTTTCTCTAACGCGGATTTTTCTCCAACGCGGACTTTCCTCCAACGCGGAATTTCTCCATCGCGGAGTTTGTCCGTCGAGGAGTTTCTCCACCGCGGAGTTTCTCCAGCGCGGAGTTTATACAACGCAGAGTTTCTCCAGCGCGGACTTTCTCAAATGCGGACTTTCTTCAACGCGGTGTTTCTCAAACGCGGACTTTCTCCAACGCGGACTTTCTCCAACGCGGACCTTCTCCAACGTGGACTTTCTCCAACGCGGAGTTTCTCCAGCGCGGAGTTTCTCAAACACGGAGTATCTCCAGCGCGGAGTTTGTCCAGCACGGAGTTTCTCTAGCGCGGAGTTCTCCAGCCCGGAGTTTCTCCAGCGCAGATTTTATGCAGCACGGAGTTTCTCCAGCGCGGAGTTTCTCCAACGCGGAGTTGCTCCAGCGCGGAGATTCTTCAGCGTAGAGTTTCTCCAGAGCGGACTTTTCTCCAACGCGGAGTTTCTCCATCGCGGAGTTTGTCCGTCGCGGAGTTTCTCCATCGCGGAGTTTCTCCAGCGCGGAGTTTATACAACGCAGAGTTTCTCAAGCGCGGACTTTCTCCAACTCGGACTTTCTCCAAAGCGGAGTTTCTCCAACGCGCAGTTTCTCCAACGCGCAGTTTCTCCAACGCGATTTTTCTCCAGCGCGGAGTTTCTCCAACACGGAGTTTCTCCAGCGCGGAGTTTGTCCAGCACGGAGTTTCTCCTGCGCGGAGTTTCTCCAGTCCGGAGTTTCTCCAGCGCAGATTTTATGCAGCACGGAGTTTCTCCAGCGCGGAGTTTCTCCACCGAGGAGTATCTCCAGCGCGGAGTTTCTCCAGTTCGGAGTGTCTCAAACGCGGAGTTTCTCCAGCGCGGAGTTTCTCCAGTTCGGAGTTTCTCAAACGCGGAGTTTCTCCAGCGCGGAGTTTCTCCAGCGCGGACTTTCTCCAACGCGGACTTTCTCCAACGCGGAGTTTCTCCAACACGAAGTTTCTCCAACACGGAGTTTCTCCAACACGGAGTTTCTCCAGCGCGGAGTTTCTCCAGCCCGGAGTTTCTCCAGCGCGGAGTTTATCCAACGCGGAGGTTCTCCAGCGCGGACTTTCTCCAACGCGGACATTCTCCAAAGCGGACTTTCTCCAACGCGGAGTTTCTCCAGCGCGGTGTGTTTCAAGCGCGGAGTTTCTCCAACGCGGAGTTTCTCCAATGCGCCGTTTCTCCAATGCGAAGTTTCTCCAACACGGAGTTTCTCCTACACGGAGTTTCTTCAGCGCGGATTTTCTCCAGCGCGGATTGTCTCCATCGCGGAGTTTCTCCAGTTCGGAGTTTCTCAAACGCGTAGTTTCTGCAGCGCGGAGTTTCTCCATCGCGGACTCTCACCAACGCGGACTTTCTCCAAAGCGGACTTTGTCCAACGCGGAGTTTCTCCAAAGCGGAGTTTCTCCAACGCGCAGTTTCTCCAACGCGAAGTTTCTCTAGCGCGGAGTTTCTCCAACTCGGAGTTTCTCCAGCGCAGAGTTTCTCCAACGCGGAGTTGCTCCAGCGCGGAGTTTCTCCAGCATAGAGTTTCTCCAGAGCGGACTTTTCTCTAACGCGGATTTTTCTCCAACGCGGACTTTCCTCCAACGCGGAATTTCTCCATCGCGGAGTTTGTCCGTCGAGGAGTTTCTCTATCGCGGAGTTTCTCCAGCGCGGAGTTTATACAACGCGGAGTTTCTCCAGCGCGGACTTTCTCAAACGCGGACTTTCTTCAACGCGGTGTTTCTCAAACGCGGACTTTCTCCAACGCGGACTTTCTCCAACGCGGACCTTCTCCAACGTGGACTTTCTCCAACGCGGAGTTTCTCCAACACGGAGTTTCTCCAGCGCGGAGTTTGTCCAGCACGGAGTTTCTCCAGCGCGGAGTTCTCCAGCCCGGAGTTTCTCCAGCGCAGATTTTATGCAGCACGGAGTTTCTCCAGCGCGGAGTTTCTCCAACGCGGAGTTTCTCCATCGCGGAGTTTGTCCGTCGCGGAGTTTCTCCATCGCGGAGTTTCTCCAGCGCGGAGTTTATACAACGCCGAGTTTCTCCAGCGCGGACTTTCTCCAACTCGGACTTTCTCCAGCGCGGAGTTTCTCCAACACGGAGTTCCTCCAGCGCGGAGTTTGTCCAGCACGGAGTTTCTCCTGCGCGGAGTTTCTCCAGTCCGGAGTTTCTCCAGCGCAGATTTTATGCAGCACGGAGTTTCTCCCGCGCGGAGTTTCTCCACCGAGGAGTATCTCCAGCGCGGAGTTTCTCTAGTTCGGAGTTTCTCAAACGCGGAGTTTCTCCAGCGCGGAGTTTCTCCAGCGCGGACTTTCTCCAACGCGGACATTCTCCAACGCGGGCTTTCTCCAACGCGGAGTTTCTCCAGCGCGGTGTGTTTCAAGCGCGGAGTTTCTCCAACGCGGAGCTTCTCCAACGCGCCGTTTCTCCAACGCGAAGTTTCCCGAACACGCAGTTTCTCCAGCGCAGAGTGTCTCCATCGCGGAGTTTCTCCAGCGCGGAGTTTCTCCATCGCGGAGTTTCTCCAGTTCGGAGTTTCTCAAACGCGGAGTTTCTCCAGCGCGAATTTTTTCCATCGCGGACTCTCTCCAACGCGGACTTTCTCTAACGAGGAGTTTCTCCAACGCGGAGTTTCTCCAACGCGCAGTTTCTCCAACGCGAAGTTTCTCCAGCGCGGAGTTTCTCCAACACGGAGTTTCTCCAGCGCGGAGTTTGTCCAGCACGGAGTTTCTCCAGCGCGGAGTTTCTCCAGCCCGGAGTTTCTCCAGCGCATTTTCTGCAGCACGGAGTTTCTCCAGCGCGGAGTTTCTCCAACGCGGATTTGCTATAGCGCGGAGTTTTTCCAGCGTAGAGTTTCTCCAACGCGGACTTTCTCCAACGCGGACCTTCTCCAACGCGGACTTTCTCCAACGCGGAGTTTCTCCAGCGCGGTGTGTTTCAAGCGCGGAGTTTCTCCAACGCGGAGTTTCTCCAACGCGCCGTTTCTCCAACGCGAAGTTTCTCCAACACGGAGTTTCTCCTACACGGAGTTTCTTCAGCGCGGAGTTTCTCCAGCGCGGATTGTCTCCATCGCGGAGTTTCTCCAGTTCGGAGTTTCTCAAACGCGTAGTTTCTCCAGTGCGGAGTTTCTCCATCGCGGACTCTCACCAACGCGGACTTTCTCCAACGCGGACTTTGTCCAACGCGGAGATTCTCCAAAGCGGAGTTTCTCCAACGCGCAGTTTCTCCAACGCGAAGTTTCTCTAGCGCGGAGTTTCTCCACCTCGGAGTTTCTCCAGCGCAGAGTTTCTCCAACGCGGAGTTGCTCCAGCGCGGAGTTTCTCCAGCATAGAGTTTCTCCAGAGCGGACTTTTCTCTAACGCGGATTTTTCTCCAACGCGGACTTTCCTCCAACGCGGAATTTCTCCATCGCGGAGTTTGTCCGTCGAGGAGTTTTTCCACCGCGGAGTTTCTCCAGCGCGGAGTTTATACAACGCAGAGTTTCTCCAGCGCGGACTTTCTCAAACGCGGACTTTCTTCAACGCGGTGTTTCTCAAACGCGGACTTTCTCCAACGCGGACTTTCTCCAACGCGGACCTTCTCCAACGTGGACTTTCTCCAACGCGGAGTTTCTCCAGCGCGGAGTTTCTCAAACACGGAGTATCTCCAGCGCGGAGTTTGTCCAGCACGGAGTTTCTCCAGCGCGGAGTTCTCCAGCCCGGAGTTTCTCCAGCGCAGATTTTATGCAGCACGGAGTTTCTCCAGCGCGGAGTTTCTCCAACGCGGAGTTGCTCCAGCGCGGAGATTCTTCAGCGTAGAGTTTCTCCAGAGCGGACTTTTCTCCAACGCGGAGTTTCTCCATCGCGGAGTTTGTCCGTCGCGGAGTTTCTCCATCGCGGAGTTTCTCCAGCGCGGAGTTTATACAACGCAGAGTTTCTCAAGCGCGGACTTTCTCCAACTCGGACTTTCTCCAAAGCGGAGTTTCTCCAACGCGCAGTTTCTCCAACGCGCAGTTTCTCCAACGCGATTTTTCTCCAGCGCGGAGTTTCTCCAACACGGAGTTTCTCCAGCGCGGAGTTTGTCCAGCACGGAGTTTCTCCTGCGCGGAGTTTCTCCAGTCCGGAGTTTCTCCAGCGCAGATTTTATGCAGCACGGAGTTTCTCCAGCGCGGAGTTTCTCCACCGAGGAGTATCTCCAGCGCGGAGTTTCTCCAGTTCGGAGTGTCTCAAACGCGGAGTTTCTCCAGCGCGGAGTTTCTCCAGTTCGGAGTTTCTCAAACGCGGAGTTTCTCCAGCGCGGAGTTTCTCCAGCGCGGACTTTCTCCAACGCGGACTTTCTCCAACGCGGAGTTTCTCCAACACGAAGTTTCTCCAACACGGAGTTTCTCCAACACGGAGTTTCTCCAACACGGAGTTTCTCCAACACGGAGTTTCTCCAGCGCGGAGTTTCTCCAGCCCGGAGTTTCTCCAGCGCGGAGTTTATCCAACGCGGAGGTTCTCCAGCGCGGACTTTCTCCAACGCGGACATTCTCCAAAGCGGACTTTCTCCAACGCGGAGTTTCTCCAGCGCGGTGTGTTTCAAGCGCGGAGTTTCTCCAACGCGGAGTTTCTCCAACGCGCCGTTTCTCCAACGCGAAGTTTCTCCAACACGGAGTTTCTCCTACACGGAGTTTCTTCAGCGCGGATTTTCTCCAGCGCGGATTGTCTCCATCGCGGAGTTTCTCCAGTTCGGAGTTTCTCAAACGCGTAGTTTCTGCAGCGCGGAGTTTCTCCATCGCGGACTCTCACCAACGCGGACTTTCTCCAAAGCGGACTTTGTCCAACGCGGAGTTTCTCCAAAGCGGAGTTTCTCCAACGCGCAGTTTCTCCAACGCGAAGTTTCTCTAGCGCGGAGTTTCTCCAACTCGGAGTTTCTCCAGCGCAGAGTTTCTCCAACGCGGAGTTGCTCCAGCGCGGAGTTTCTCCAGAGCGGACTTTTCTCTAACGCGGATTTTTCTCCAACGCGGACTTTCCTCCAACGCGGAATTTCTCCATCGCGGAGTTTGTCCGTCGAGGAGTTTCTCTATCGCGGAGTTTCTCCAGCGCGGAGTTTATACAACGCGGAGTTTCTCCAGCGCGGACTTTCTCAAACGCGGACTTTCTTCAACGCGGTGTTTCTCAAACGCGGACTTTCTCCAACGCGGACTTTCTCCAACGCGGACCTTCTCCAACGTGGACTTTCTCCAACGCGGAGTTTCTCCAGCGCGGAGTTTCTCCAACACGGAGTTTCTCCAGCGCGGAGTTTGTCCAGCACGGAGTTTCTCCAGCGCGGAGTTCTCCAGCCCGGAGTTTCTCCAGCGCAGATTTTATGCAGCACGGAGTTTCTCCAGCGCGGAGTTTCTCCAACGCGGAGTTTCTCCATCGCGGAGTTTGTCCGTCGCGGAGTTTCTCCATCGCGGAGTTTCTCCAGCGCGGAGTTTATACAACGCCGAGTTTCTCCAGCGCGGACTTTCTCCAACTCGGACTTTCTCCAAAGCGGAGTTTCTCCAACGCGCAGTTTCTCCAACGCGCAGTTTCTCCAACGCGATTTTTCTCCAGCGCGGAGTTTCTCCAACACGGAGTTCCTCCAGCGCGGAGTTTGTCCAGCACGGAGTTTCTCCTGCGCGGAGTTTCTCCAGTCCGGAGTTTCTCCAGCGCAGATTTTATGCAGCACGGAGTTTCTCCCGCGCGGAGTTTCTCCACCGAGGAGTATCTCCAGCGCGGAGTTTCTCTAGTTCGGAGTTTCTCAAACGCGGAGTTTCTCCAGCGCGGAGTTTCTCCAGCGCGGACTTTCTCCAACGCGGACATTCTCCAACGCGGGCTTTCTCCAACGCGGAGTTTCTCCAGCGCGGTGTGTTTCAAGCGCGGAGTTTCTCCAACGCGGAGCTTCTCCAACGCGCCGTTTCTCCAACGCGAAGTTTCCCGAACACGCAGTTTCTCCAGCGCGGAGTGTCTCCATCGCGGAGTTTCTCCAGCGCGGAGTTTCTCCATCGCGGAGTTTCTCCAGTTCGGAGTTTCTCAAACGCGGAGTTTCTCCAGCGCGAATTTTTTCCATCGCGGACTCTCTCCAACGCGGACTTTCTCCAACGCGGAGTTTGTCCAGCACGGAGTTTCTCCAGCCCGGAGTTTCTCCAGCCCGGAGTTTCTCCAGCGCAGATTTTCTGCAGCACGGAGTTTCTCCAGCGCGGAGTTTCTCCAACGCGGAGTTGCTATAGCGCGGAGTTTTTCCAGCGTAGAGTTTCTCCAACGCGGACTTTCTCCAACGCGGACCTTCTCCAACGCGGACTTTCTCCAACGCGGAGTTTCTCCAGCGCGGTGTGTTTCAAGCGCGGAGTTTCTCCAACGCGGAGTTTCTCCAACGCGCCGTTTCTCCAACGCGAAGTTTCTCCAACACGGAGTTTCTCCTACACGGAGTTTTACAGCGCGGAGTTTCTCCAGCGCGGATTGTCTCCATCGCGGAGTTTCTCCAGTTCGGAGTTTCTCAAACGCGGAGTTTCTCCAGTGCGGAGTTTCTCCATCGCGGACTCTCACCAACGCGGACTTTCTCCAACGCGGACTTTGTCCAACGCGGAGATTCTCCAAAGCGGAGTTTCTCCAACGCGCAGTTTCTCCAACGCGAAGTTTCTCTAGCGCGGAGTTTCTCCACCTCGGAGTTTCTCCAGCGCAGAGTTTCTCCAACGCGGAGTTGCTCCAGCGCGGAGTTTCTCCAGCATAGAGTTTCTCCAGAGCGGACTTTTCTCTAACGCGGATTTTTCTCCAACGCGGACTTTCCTCCAACGCGGAATTTCTCCATCGCGGAGTTTGTCCGTCGAGGAGTTTCTCCACCGCGGAGTTTCTCCAGCGCGGAGTTTATACAACGCAGAGTTTCTCCAGCGCGGACTTTCTCAAACGCGGACTTTCTTCAACGCGGTGTTTCTCAAACGCGGACTTTCTCCAACGCGGACTTTCTCCAACGCGGACCTTCTCCAACGTGGACTTTCTCCAACGCGGAGTTTCTCCAGCGCGGAGTTTCTCAAACACGGAGTATCTCCAGCGCGGAGTTTGTCCAGCACGGAGTTTCTCCAGCGCGGAGTTCTCCAGCCCGGAGTTTCTCCAGCGCAGATTTTATGCAGCACGGAGTTTCTCCAGCGCGGAGTTTCTCCAACGCGGAGTTGCTCCAGCGCGGAGATTCTTCAGCGTAGAGTTTCTCCAGAGCGGACTTTTCTCCAACGCGGAGTTTCTCCATCGCGGAGTTTGTCCGTCGCGGAGTTTCTCCATCGCGGAGTTTCTCCAGCGTGGAGTTTATACAACGCAGAGTTTCTCAAGCGCGGACTTTCTCCAACTCGGACTTTCTCCAACGCGGACCTTCTCCAACGTGTACTTTCTCCAACGCGGAGTTTCTCCAGCGCGGAGTTTCTCCAACACGGAGTTTCTCCAGCGCGGAGTTTGTCCAGCACGGAGTTTCTCCAGCGCGGAGTTCTCCAGCCCGGAGTTTCTCCAGCGCAGATTTTATGCAGCACGGAGTTTCTCCAGCGCGGAGTTTCTCCAACGCGGAGTTTCTCCATCGCGGAGTTTGTCCGTCGCGGAGTTTCTCCATCGCGGAGTTTCTCCAGCGCGGAGTTTATACAACGCCGAGTTTCTCCAGCGCGGACTTTCTCCAACTCGGACTTTCTCCAAAGCGGAGTTTCTCCAACGCGCAGTTTCTCCAACGCGCAGTTTCTCCAACGCGATTTTTCTCCAGCGCGGAGTTTCTCCAACACGGAGTTCCTCCAGCGCGGAGTTTGTCCAGCACGGAGTTTCTCCTGCGCGGAGTTTCTCCAGTCCGGAGTTTCTCCAGCGCAGATTTTATGCAGCACGGAGTTTCTCCCGCGCGGAGTTTCTCCACCGAGGAGTATCTCCAGCGCGGAGTTTCTCTAGTTCGGAGTTTCTCAAACGCGGAGTTTCTCCAGCGCGGAGTTTCTCCAGCGCGGACTTTCTCCAACGCGGACATTCTCCAACGCGGGCTTTCTCCAACGCGGAGTTTCTCCAGCGCGGTGTGTTTCAAGCGCGGAGTTTCTCCAACGCGGAGCTTCTCCAACGCGCCGTTTCTCCAACGCGAAGTTTCCCGAACACGCAGTTTCTCCAGCGCGGAGTGTCTCCATCGCGGAGTTTCTCCAGCGCGGAGTTTCTCCATCGCGGAGTTTCTCCAGTTCGGAGTTTCTCAAACGCGGAGTTTCTCCAGCGCGAATTTTTTCCATCGCGGACTCTCTCCAACGCGGACTTTCTCCAACGCGGAGTTTCTCCAACGCGGAGTTTCTCCAACGCGCAGTTTCTCCAACGCGAAGTTTCTCCAGCGCGGAGTTTCTCCAACACGGAGTTTCTCCAGCGCGGAGTTTGTCCAGCACGGAGTTTCTCCAGCGCGGAGTTTCTCCAGCCCGGAGTTTCTCCAGCGCAGATTTTCTGCAGCACGGAGTTTCTCCAGCGCGGAGTTTCTCCAACGCGGAGTTGCTATAGCGCGGAGTTTTTCCAGCGTAGAGTTTCTCCAACGCGGACTTTCTCCAACGCGGACCTTCTCCAACGCGGACTTTCTCCAACGCGGAGTTTCTCCAGCGCGGTGTGTTTCAAGCGCGGAGTTTCTCCAACGCGGAGTTTCTCCAACGCGCCGTTTCTCCAACGCGAAGTTTCTCCAACACGGAGTTTCTCCTACACGGAGTTTTACAGCGCGGAGTTTCTCCAGCGCGGATTGTCTCCATCGCGGAGTTTCTCCAGTTCGGAGTTTCTCAAACGCGGAGTTTCTCCAGTGCGGAGTTTCTCCATCGCGGACTCTCACCAACGCGGACTTTCTCCAACGCGGACTTTGTCCAACGCGGAGATTCTCCAAAGCGGAGTTTCTCCAACGCGCAGTTTCTCCAACGCGAAGTTTCTCTAGCGCGGAGTTTCTCCACCTCGGAGTTTCTCCAGCGCAGAGTTTCTCCAACGCGGAGTTGCTCCAGCGCGGAGTTTCTCCAGCATAGAGTTTCTCCAGAGCGGACTTTTCTCTAACGCGGATTTTTCTCCAACGCGGACTTTCCTCCAACGCGGAATTTCTCCATCGCGGAGTTTGTCCGTCGAGGAGTTTCTCCACCGCGGAGTTTCTCCAGCGCGGAGTTTATACAACGCAGAGTTTCTCCAGCGCGGACTTTCTCAAACGCGGACTTTCTTCAACGCGGTGTTTCTCAAACGCGGACTTTCTCCAACGCGGACTTTCTCCAACGCGGACCTTCTCCAACGTGGACTTTCTCCAACGCGGAGTTTCTCCAGCGCGGAGTTTCTCAAACACGGAGTATCTCCAGCGCGGAGTTTGTCCAGCACGGAGTTTCTCCAGCGCGGAGTTCTCCAGCCCGGAGTTTCTCCAGCGCAGATTTTATGCAGCACGGAGTTTCTCCAGCGCGGAGTTTCTCCAACGCGGAGTTGCTCCAGCGCGGAGATTCTTCAGCGTAGAGTTTCTCCAGAGCGGACTTTTCTCCAACGCGGAGTTTCTCCATCGCGGAGTTTGTCCGTCGCGGAGTTTCTCCATCGCGGAGTTTCTCCAGCGCGGAGTTTATACAACGCAGAGTTTCTCAAGCGCGGACTTTCTCCAACTCGGACTTTCTCCAAAGCGGAGTTTCTCCAACGCGCAGTTTCTCCAACGCGCAGTTTCTCCAACGCGATTTTTCTCCAGCGCGGAGTTTCTCCAACACGGAGTTTCTCCAGCGCGGAGTTTGTCCAGCACGGAGTTTCTCCTGCGCGGAGTTTCTCCAGTCCGGAGTTTCTCCAGCGCAGATTTTATGCAGCACGGAGTTTCTCCAGCGCGGAGTTTCTCCACCGAGGAGTATCTCCAGCGCGGAGTTTCTCCAGTTCGGAGTGTCTCAAACGCGGAGTTTCTCCAGCGCGGAGTTTCTCCAGTTCGGAGTTTCTCAAACGCGGAGTTTCTCCAGCGCGGAGTTTCTCCAGCGCGGACTTTCTCCAACGCGGACTTTCTCCAACGCGGAGTTTCTCCAACACGAAGTTTCTCCAACACGGAGTTTCTCCAACACGGAGTTTCTCCAACACGGAGTTTCTCCAACACGGAGTTTCTCCAGCGCGGAGTTTCTCCAGCCCGGAGTTTCTCCAGCGCGGAGTTTATCCAACGCGGAGGTTCTCCAGCGCGGACTTTCTCCAACGCGGACATTCTCCAAAGCGGACTTTCTCCAACGCGGAGTTTCTCCAGCGCGGTGTGTTTCAAGCGCGGAGTTTCTCCAACGCGGAGTTTCTCCAACGCGCCGTTTCTCCAACGCGAAGTTTCTCCAACACGGAGTTTCTCCTACACGGAGTTTCTTCAGCGCGGATTTTCTCCAGCGCGGATTGTCTCCATCGCGGAGTTTCTCCAGTTCGGAGTTTCTCAAACGCGTAGTTTCTGCAGCGCGGAGTTTCTCCATCGCGGACTCTCACCAACGCGGACTTTCTCCAAAGCGGACTTTGTCCAACGCGGAGTTTCTCCAAAGCGGAGTTTCTCCAACGCGCAGTTTCTCCAACGCGAAGTTTCTCTAGCGCGGAGTTTCTCCAACTCGGAGTTTCTCCAGCGCAGAGTTTCTCCAACGCGGAGTTGCTCCAGCGCGGAGTTTCTCCAGCATAGAGTTTCTCCAGAGCGGACTTTTCTCTAACGCGGATTTTTCTCCAACGCGGACTTTCCTCCAACGCGGAATTTCTCCATCGCGGAGTTTGTCCGTCGAGGAGTTTCTCTATCGCGGAGTTTCTCCAGCGCGGAGTTTATACAACGCGGAGTTTCTCCAGCGCGGACTTTCTCAAACGCGGACTTTCTTCAACGCGATGTTTCTCAAACGCGGACTTTCTCCAACGCGGACTTTCTCCAACGCGGACCTTCTCCAACGTGTACTTTCTCCAACGCGGAGTTTCTCCAGCGCGGAGTTTCTCCAACACGGAGTTTCTCCAGCGCGGAGTTTGTCCAGCACGGAGTTTCTCCAGCGCGGAGTTCTCCAGCCCGGAGTTTCTCCAGCGCAGATTTTATGCAGCACGGAGTTTCTCCAGCGCGGAGTTTCTCCAACGCGGAGTTTCTCCATCGCGGAGTTTGTCCGTCGCGGAGTTTCTCCATCGCGGAGTTTCTCCAGCGCGGAGTTTATACAACGCCGAGTTTCTCCAGCGCGGACTTTCTCCAACTCGGACTTTCTCCAAAGCGGAGTTTCTCCAACGCGCAGTTTCTCCAACGCGCAGTTTCTCCAACGCGATTTTTCTCCAGCGCGGAGTTTCTCCAACACGGAGTTTCTCCAGCGCGGAGTTTGTCCAGCACGGAGTTTCTCCTGCGCGGAGTTTCTCCAGTCCGGAGTTTCTCCAGCGCAGATTTTATGCAGCACGGAGTTTCTCCCGCGCGGAGTTTCTCCACCGAGGAGTATCTCCAGCGCGGAGTTTCTCTAGTTCGGAGTTTCTCAAACGCGGAGTTTCTCCAGCGCGGAGTTTCTCCAGCGCGGACTTTCTCCAACGCGGACATTCTCCAACGCGGGCTTTCTCCAACGCGGAGTTTCTCCAGCGCGGTGTGTTTCAAGCGCGGAGTTTCTCCAACGCGGAGCTTCTCCAACGCGCCGTTTCTCCAACGCGAAGTTTCCCGAACACGCAGTTTCTCCAGCGCGGAGTGTCTCCATCGCGGAGTTTCTCCAGCGCGGAGTTTCTCCAGTTCGGAGTTTCTCAAACGCGGAGTTTCTCCAGCGCGAATTTATTCCATCGCGGACTCTCTCCAACGCGGTCTTTCTCCAACGCGGAGTTTCTCCAACGCGGAGTTTCTCCAACGCGCAGTTTCTCCAACGCGAAGTTTCTCCAGCGCGGAGTTTCTCCAACACGGAGTTTCTCCAGCGCGGAGTTTGTCCAGCACGGAGTTTCTCCAGCGCGGAGTTTCTCCAGCCCGGAGTTTCTCCAGCGCAGATTTTATGCAGCACGGAGTTTCTCCAGCGCGGAGTTTCTCCAACGCGGAGTTGCTATAGCGCGGAGTTTTTCCAGCGTAGAGTTTCTCCAACGCGGACTTTCTCCAACGCGGACTTTCTCCAACGCGGAGTTTCTCCAGCGCGGTGTGTTTCAAGCGTGGTGTTTCTCCAACGCGGAGCTTCTCCAACGCGCCGTTTCTCCAACGCGAAGTTTCCCCACCACGGAGTTTCTCCAGCGCGGAGTTTCTCCATCGCGGACACTCTCCAACGCGGACTTTCTCCAACGCGGACTTTCTCCAACGCGGAGTTTCTCCAACGCGGAGTTTCTCCAACGCGCAGTTTCTCCAACGCGAAGTTTCTCCAGCGCGGAGTTTCTCCAACACGGAGTTTCTCCAGCCCGGAGTTTCTCCAGCGCAGATTTTATGCAGCACGGAGTTTCTCCAGCGCGGAGTTTCTCGAACGCGGAGTTGCTCTAGCGCGGAGTTTCTTCAGCGTAGAGTTTCCCCAGAGCGGACTTTTCTCCAACGCGGAGTTTCTCCATCGCGGAGTTTGTCCGTCGCGGAGGGAGTTTCTCCAGCGCGCAGTTTATACAACGCGGAGTTTCTCCAGCGCGGACTTTCTCCAACGCGGACTTTCTTCAACGCGGAGTTTCTCCAACGCGGACTTTCTCCAACGCGGACTTTCTCCAACGCGGACCTTCTCCAACGCGGACTTTCTCCAACGCGGAGTTTCTCCAGCGCGGTGTGTTTCAAGCGCGTAGTTTCTCCAACGCGGAGTATCTCCAACGCGCCGTTTCTTCAACGCGAAGTTTCTCCAAGGCGGAGTTTCTACATCACGGATTTTCTCCAACGCGGACTTTCTCCAACGCGGACCTTCTCCGACGCGGACTTTTTCCAACGCGGAGTTTCTCCAGCGCGGAGTTTCTCCAACGCGGAGTTGCTACAGCGCGGAGTTTCTCCAGTATAGAGTTTCTCCAGAGTGGACTTTTCTCCAACGCGGAGTTTCTCCATCGCGGAGTTTGTCCGTCGAGGACTTTCTCCAAAGCGGACTTTGTCCAACGCGGAGTTTCTCCAAAGCGGAGTTTCTCCAACGCGCAGTTTCTCCAACGCGAAGTTTCTCTAGCGCGGAGTTTCACCAACTCGGAGTTTCTCCAGCGCAGAGTTTCTCCAACGCGGAGTTGCTCCAGCGCGGAGTTTCTCCAGCATAGAGTTTCTCCAGAGCGGACTTTTCTCTAACGCGGATTTTTCTCCAACGCGGACTTTCCTCCAACGCGGAATTTCTCCATCGCGGAGTTTGTCCGTCGAGGAGTTTCTCTATCGCGGAGTTTCTCCAGCGCGGAGTTTATACAACGCGGAGTTTCTCCAGCGCGGACTTTCTCAAACGCGGACTTTCTTCAACGCGGTGTTTCTCAAACGCGGACTTTCTCCAACGCGGACTTTCTCCAACGCGGACCTTCTCCAACGTGGACTTTCTCCAACGCGGAGTTTCTCCAGCGCGGAGTTTCTCCAACACGGAGTTTCTCCAGCGCGGAGTTTGTCCAGCACGGAGTTTCTCCAGCGCGGAGTTCTCCAGCCCGGAGTTTCTCCAGCGCAGATTTTATGCAGCACGGAGTTTCTCCAGCGCGGAGTTTCTCCAACGCGGAGTTTCTCCATCGCGGAGTTTGTCCGTCGCGGAGTTTCTCCATCGCGGAGTTTCTCCAGCGCGGAGTTTATACAACGCCGAGTTTCTCCAGCGCGGACTTTCTCCAACGCGATTTTTCTCCAGCGCGGAGTTTCTCCAACACGGAGTTTCTCCAGCGCGGAGTTTGTCCAGCACGGAGTTTCTCCTGCGCGGAGTTTCTCCAGTCCGGAGTTTCTCCAGCGCAGATTTTATGCAGCACGGAGTTTCTCCCGCGCGGAGTTTCTCCACCGAGGAGTATCTCCAGCGCGGAGTTTCTCTAGTTCGGAGTTTCTCAAACGCGGAGTTTCTCCAGCGCGGAGTTTCTCCAGCGCGGACTTTCTCCAACGCGGACATTCTCCAACGCGGGCTTTCTCCAACGCGGAGTTTCTCCAGCGCGGTGTGTTTCAAGCGCGGAGTTTCTCCAACGCGGAGCTTCTCCAACGCGCCGTTTCTCCAACGCGAAGTTTCCCGAACACGCAGTTTCTCCAGCGCGGAGTGTCTCCATCGCGGAGTTTCTCCAGCGCGGAGTTTCTCCATCGCGGAGTTTCTCCAGTTCGGAGTTTCTCAAACGCGGAGTTTCTCCAGCGCGAATTTTTTCCATCGCGGACTCTCTCCAACGCGGACTTTCTCCAACGCGGAGTTTCTCCAACGCGGAGTTTCTCCAACGCGCAGTTTCTCCAACGCGAAGTTTCTCCAGCGCGGAGTTTCTCCAGCCCGGAGTTTCTCCAGCGCAGATTTTATGCAGCACGGAGTTTCTCCAGCGCGGAGTTTCTCCAACGCGGAGTTGCTATAGCGCGGAGTTTTTCCAGCGTAGAGTTTCTCCAACGCGGACTTTCTCCAACGCGGACCTTCTCCAACGCGGACTTTCTCCAACGCGGAGTTTCTCCAGTGCGGTGTGTTTCAAGCACGGTGTTTCTCCAACGCGGAGCTTCTCCAACGCGCCGTTTCTCCAACGCGAAGTTTCCCCACCACGGAGTTTCTCCAGCGCGGAGTTTCTCCATCGCGGACACTCTCCAACGCGGACTTTCTCCAACGCGGACTTTCTCCAACGCGGAGTTTCTCCAACGCGGAGTTTCTCCAACGCGCAGTTTCTCCAACGCGAAGTTTCTCCAGCGCGGAGTTTCTCCAACACGGAGTTTGTCCAGCACGGAGTTTCTCCAGCGCGGAGTTGCTCCAACGCGGAGTTGCTACAGCGCGGAGTTTCTCCAGTGTAGAGTTTTTCCAGAGCGGTCTTTTCTCCAACGCGGAGTTTCTCCATCGCGGAGTTTGTCCGTCGCGGAGGGAGTTTCTCCAGCGCGGAGTTTATACAACGCGGAGTTTCTCCAGCGCGGACTTTCTCCAACGCGGACTTTCTTCAACGCGGAGTTTCTCCAACGCGGACTTTCTCCAACGCGGACTTTCTCCAACGCGGACCTTCTCCAACGCGGACTTTCTCCAACGCGGAGTTTCTCCAGCGCGGTGTGTTTCAAGCGCGTAGTTTCTCCAACGCGGAGTATCTCCAACGCGCCGTTTCTTCAACGCGAAGTTTCTCCAAGGCGGAGTTTCTACATCACGGATTTTCTCCAACGCGGACTTTCTCCAACGCGGACCTTCTCCGACGCGGACTTTTTCCAACGCGGAGTTTCTCCAGCGCGGAGTTTCTCCAACGCGGAGTTGCTACAGCGCGGAGTTTCTCCAGTATAGAGTTTCTCCAGAGTGGACTTTTCTCCAACGCGGAGTTTCTCCATCGCGGAGTTTGTCCGTCGCGGACTTTCTTCATCGCGGAGTTTATACAACGCGGAGTTTCTCCAGCGCGGACTTTCTCCAACGCGGACTTTCTTCAACGCGGAGTTTCTCCAACGCGGACTTTCTCCAACGCGGACTTTCTCCAACGCGGACCTTCTCCAACGCGGACTTTCTCCAACGCGGAGTTTCTCCAGCGCGGTGTGTTTCAAGTGCGGAGTTTCTCCAACGCGGAGAATCTCCGACGCGCCGTTTCTTCAACGCGAAGTTTCTCCAACGCGGACTTTCTCCAACGCGGACCTTCTCCGACGCGGACTTTCTCCAACGCGGAGTTTCTCCAGCGCGGAGTGTCTCCATCGCGGAGTTTCTAGAGTTCGGAGTTTCTCAAACGCGGAGTTTCTCCAGCGCAGAATTTCTCCATCGCAGACTCTCTCCAACGCGGAATTTCTCCAACGCGGACTTTCTCCAACGCGGAGTTTCTCCAACGCGGAGTTTCTCCAACGCGCAGTTTCTACAACGCGAAGTTTCTCCAGCCCGGAGTTTCTCCAGCGCAGATTTTATGCAGCACGGAGTTTCTCCAGCGCGGAGTTTATACAACGCGGAGTTTCTCCAGCGCGGACCTTCTCCAACGCGGACTTTCTCCAACGCGGAGTTTCTCCAGCGCGGTGTGTTTCAAGCGCGGAGTTTCTCCAACGCGGAGCTTCTCCAACGCACCGTTTCTCCAACGCGAAGTTTCCCCAACACGGAGTTTCTCCAGCGCGGAGTTTCTCCAGCGCGGAGTTTCTCCAGCGCGGAGTGTCTCCATCGCGGAGTTTCTCCAGCGTAGAGTTTCTCCAGAGCGGACTTTTCTCCAACGCGGAGTTTCTCCATCGCGGAGTTTGTCCGTCACGGACTTTCTTCATCGCGGAGTTTATACAACGCGGAGTTTCTCCAGCGCGGACTTTCTCCAACGCGGACTTTCTTCAACGCGGAGTTTCTCCAACGCGGACTTTCTCCAACGCGGACTTTCTCCAACGCGGACCTTCTCCAACGCGGAGTTTCTAGAGTTCGGAGTTTCTCAAACGCGGAGTTTCTCCAGCGCGGAATTTCTCCATCGCAGACTCTCTCCAACGCGGAATTTCTCCAACGCGGACTTTCTCCAACGCGGAGTTTCTCCAACGCGGAGTTTCTCCAACGCGCAGTTTCTACAACGCGAAGTTTCTCCAGCCCGGAGTTTCTCCAGCGCAGATTTTATGCAGCACGGAGTTTCTCCAGCGCGGAGTTTATACAACGCGGAGTTTCTCCAGCGCGGACCTTCTCCAACGCGGACTTTCTCCAACGCGGAGTTTCTCCAGCGCGGTGTGTTTCAAGTGCGGAGTTTCTCCAACGCGGGGAATCTCCAACGCGCCGTTTCTTCAACGCGAAGTTTCTCCAAAGCGGACTTTCTCCAACGCGGAGTTTCTCCAACGCGGAGTTTCTCCAGCGCGGACTTTCTCCAACGCGGACATTCTCCAACGCGGACTTTCTCCAACGCGGAGTTTCTCCAGCGCGGTGTGTTTCAAGCGCGGAGTTTCTCCAACGCGGAGCTTCTCCAATGCGCCGTTTCTCCAACGCGAATTTTCCCGAACACGCAGTTTCTCCAGCGCGGAGTGTCTCCATCGCGGAGTTTCTCCAGCGCGAAGTTTCTCCAGCGCGGAGTTTCTCCAGTTCGGAGTTTCTTAAACGCGGAGTTTCTCCAGTTCGGAGTTTCTCAAACGCGGAGTTTCTCCAGCGCGAAATTTTTCCATCGCGGACTCTCCCCAACGCGGACTTTCTCCAACGCGGAGTTTCTCCAACGCGGAGTTTCTCCAACGCGCAGTTTCTCCAACGCGAAGTTTCTCCAGCGCGGAGTTTCTCCAGCGCGGACTTTCTCCAACGCGGACTTTCTTCAACGCGGAGTTTCTCCAACGCGGACTTTCTCCAACGCGGACTTTCTCCAACGCGGATCTTCTCTAACGCGGACTTTCTCCAACGCGGAGTTTCTCCAGCGCGGTGTGTTTCAAGTGCGGAGTTTCTCCAACGCGGAGAATCTCAGACGCGCCGTTTCTTCAACGCGAAGTTTCTCCACCGCGGAGTTTCTCCATCGCGGAGTTTCTCCAGTTCGGAGTTTCTCAAACGCGGAGTTTCTCCAGCGCGAATTTTTTCCATCGCGGACTCTCTCCAACGCGGACTTTCTCCAACGAGGAGTTTCTCCAACGCGGAGTTTCTCCAACGCGCAGTTTCTCCAACGCGAAGTTTCTCCAGCGCGGCGTTTCTCCAACACGGAGTTTCTCCAGCGCGGAGTTTGTCCAGCACGGAGTTTCTCCAGCACGGAGTTTCTCCAGCCCGGAGTTTCTCCAGCGCAGATTTTATGCAGCACGGAGTTTCTCCAGCGCGGAGTTTCTCCAACGCGGAGTTGCTATAGCGCGGAGTTTTTCCAGCGTAGAGTTTCTCCAGAGCGGACTTTTCTCCAACGCGGAGTTTCTCCATCGCGGAGTTTGTTCGTCGCGGACTTTCTTCATCGCGAACTTTCTCCACCGCGGAGTTTATACAACGCGGAGTTTCTACAGCGCGGACCTTTTCCAACACGGACTTTCTCCAACGCGGACCTTCTCCAACGCGGGCTTTCTCCAACGCGGAGTTTCTCCAGCGCGGTGTGTTTCAAGCGCGTAGTTTCTCCAACGCGGAGTATCTCCAACGCGCCGTTTCTTCAACGCGAAGTTTCTCCAAGGCGGAGTTTCTACATCACGGATTTTCTCCAACGCGGACTTTCTCCAACGCGGACCTTCTCCGACGCGGCGTTTCTCCAACGCGAAGTTTCTCCAGCGCGGAGTTTCTCCAACACGGAGTTTCTCCAGCGCGGAGTTTGTCCAGCACGGAGTTTCTCCAGCGCGGAGTTTCTCCAACGCGGAGTTGCTACAGCGCGGAGTTTCTCCAGTATAGAGTTTCTCCAGAGCGGACTTTTCTCCAACGCGGAGTTTCTCCATCGCGGAGTTTGTCCGTCGCGGACTTTCTTCATCGCGGAGTTTATACAACGCGGAGTTTCTCCAGCGCGGACTTTCTCCAACGCGGACTTTCTTCAACGCGGAGTTTCTCCAACGCGGACTTTCTCCAACGCGGACTTTCTCCAACGCGGACCTTCTCCAACGCGGACTTTCTCCAACGCGGAGTTTCTCCAGCGCGGTGTGTTTCAAGTGCGGAGTTTCTCCAACGCGGAGAATCTCCGACGCGCCGTTTCTTCAACGCGAAGTTTCTCCAACGCGGACTTTCTCCAACGCGGACGTTCTCCGACGCGGACTTTCTCCAACGCGGAGTTTCTCCAGCGCGGAGTGTCTCCATCGCGGAGTTTCTAGAGTTCGGAGTTTCTCAAACGCGGAGTTTCTCCAGCGCGGAATTTCTCCATCGCAGACTCTCTCGAACGCGGAATTTCTCCAACACGGACTTTCTACAACGCGGAGTTTCTCCAACGCGGAGTTTCTCCAACGCGCAGTTTGTCCAATGCGAAGTTTCTCCAGCGCGGAGTTTGTCCAGCACGGAGTTTCTCCAGCGCGGAGTTTCTCCAGCCCGGAGTTTCTCCAGCGCAGATTTTATGCAGCACAGAGTTTCTCCAGCGCGGAGTTTATACAATGCGGAGTTTCTCCAGCGCGGACTTTCTCCAACGCGGACTTCCTCCAACGCGGACCTTCTCCAACGCGGACTTTCTCCAACGCGGATTTTCTCCAGCGCGGTGTGTTTCAAGTGCGGAGTTTCTCCAACGCGGAGAATCTCCAACGCGCCGTTTCTTCAACGCGAAGTTTCTCCAAAGCGGAGTTTCTACAACACGGAGTTTCTCCAACGCGGAGTTTCTCCAACGCGGACCTTCTCCGACGCGGACTTTCTCCAACGCGGAGTTTCTCCAGCGCGGAGTTTATCCAACGCGGAGTTTCTCCAGCGCGGACTTTCTCCAACGCGGACATTCTCCAACGCGGACTTTCTCCAACGCGGAGTTTCTCCAGCGCGGTGTGTTTCAAGCGCGGAGTTTCTCCAACGCGGAGCTTCTCCAACGCGCCGTTTCCCCAACGCGAATTTTCCCGAACACGCAGTTTCTCCAGCGCGGAGTGTCTCCATCGCGGAGTTTCTCCAGCGCGGAGTTTCTCCATCGCGGAGTTTCTCCAGTTCGGAGTTTCTCAAACGCGGAGTTTCTCCAGCGCGAAATTTTTCCATCGCGGACTCTCCCCAACGCGGACTTTCTCCAACGCGGAGTTTCTCCAACGCGGAGTTTCTCCAACGCGCAGTTTCTCCAACGCGAAGTTTCTCCAGCGCGGAGTTTCTCCAGCGCGGACTTTCTCCAATGCGGACTTTCTTCAACGCGGAGTTTCTCCAACGCGGACTTTCTCCATCGCGGAGTTTGTCCGTCGCAGACTTTCTTCATCGCGGAGTTTCTCCAGCGCGGAGTTTATACAACGCGGAGTTTCTCCAGCGCGGACTTTCTCCAACGCGGACTTTCTCCAACGCGGACTTTCTCCAACACGGAGTTTCTCCAGCGCGGAGTTTCTCCAACGCGGAGTTTCTCCAACGCGCAGTTTCTCCAACGCGAAGTTTCTCCACCGCGGAGTTTCTCCAACACGGAGTTTCTCCAGCGCGGAGTTTGTCCAGCACGGAGTTTCTCCAGCGCGGAGTTTCTCCAGCCCGGAGTTTCTCCAGCGCAGATTTTATGCAGCACGGAGTTTCTCCAGCGCGGAGTTGCTATAGCGCGGAGTTTTTCCAGCGTAGAGTTTCTCCAGAGCGGACTTTTCTCCAACGCGGAGTTTCTCCATCGCGGAGTTTGTTCGTCGTGGACTTTCTTCATCGCGAAGTTTCTCCACCGCGGAGTTTATACAACGCGGAGTTTCTACAGCGCGGACCTTCTCCAACGCGGACTTTCTCCAACGCGGACCTTCTCCAACGCGGACTTTCTCCAACGCGGAGTTTCTCCAGTGCGGTGTGTTTCAAGCGCGGTGTTTCTCCAACGCGGAGCTTCTCCAACGCGTCGTTTCTCCAACGCGAAGTTTCCCCACCACGGAGTTTCTCCAGCGCGGAGTTTCTCCATCGCGGACACTCTCCAACGCGGACTTTCTCCAACGCGGACTTTCTCCAACGCGGAGTTTCTCCAACGCGGAGTTTCTCCAACGCGCAGTTTCTCCAACGCGAAGTTTCTCCAGCGCGGAGTTTTTCCAACACGGAGTTTCTCCAGCCCGGAGTTTCTCCAGCGCAGATTTTATGCAGCAAGGAGTTTCTCCAGCGCGGAGTTTCTCGAACGCGGAGTTGCTCTAGCGCGGAGTTTCTTCAGCGTAGAGTTTCTCCAGAGCGGACTTTTCTCCAACGCGGAGTTTCTCCATCGCGGAGTTTGTCCGTCGCGGAATTTCTTCATCGCGGAGTTTATACAACGCAGAGTTTCTCCAGCGCGGACTTTCTCCAACGCGGACTTTCTTCAACGCGGAGTTTCTCCAACGCGGACTTTCTCCAACGCGGACTTTCTCCAACGCGGATCTTCTCCAACGCGGACTTTCTCCAACGCGGAGTTTCTCCAGCGCGGTGTGTTTCAAGTGCGGAGTTTCTCCAACGCGGAGAATCTCCGACGCGCCGTTTCTTCAACGCCAAGTTTCTCCAACGCGGACCTTCTCCGACGCGGACTTTCTCCAACACGGACTTTCTCCAACGCGGAGTTTCTCCAACGCGCAGTTTCTTCAACGCGATTTTTCTCCAGCGCGGAGTTTCTCCAACGCGGAGTTTCTCCAGCGCGGAGTGTCTCCATCGCTGAGTTTCTAGAGTTCGGAGTTTCTCAAACGCGGAGTTTCTCCAGCGCGGAATTTCTCCATCGCAGACTCTCTCCAACGCGGAATTTCTCCAACGCGGACTTTCTCCAACGCGGAGTTTCTCCAACGCGGAGTTTCTCCAACGCGCAGTTTCTCCAACGCGAAGTTTCTCCACCGCGGAGTTTGTCCAGCACGGAGTTTCTCCACCGCGGAGTTTCTCCAACGCGGAGTTGCTCCAGCGCGGAGTTTCTCCAGCGTAGTTTCTCCAGAGCGGACTTTTCTCCAACGCGGAGTTTCTCCATCGCGGAGTTTGTCCGTCGCAGACTTTCTTCATCGCAGAGTTTCTCCAGCGCGGAGTTTATACAACGCGGAGTTTCTCCAGCGCGGACTTTCTCCAACGCGGACTTTCTCCAACGCGGACTTTCTCCAACGCGGAGTTTCTCCAGCGCGGAGTTTCTCCAACGCGGAGTTTCTCCAACGCGGAGTTTCTCCAACGCCCAGTTTCTCCAATGCGAAGTTTCTCCAGCGCGGAGTTTGTCCAGCACGGAGTTTCTCCAGCGCGGAGTTTCTCCAGCCCGGAGTTTCTCCAGCGCAGATTTTATGCAGCACGGAGTTTCTCCAGCGCGGAGTTTATACAATGCGGAGTTTCTCCAGCGCGGACTTTCTCCAACGCGGACTTTCTCCAACGCGGACCTTCTCCAACGCGGACTTTCTCCAACGCGGAGAATCTCCAACGCGCCGTTTCTTCAACGCGAAGTTTCTCCAAAGCGGAGTTTCTACAACACGGAGTTTCTCCAACGCGGAGTTTCTCCAACGCGGACCTTCTCCGACGCGGACTTTCTCCAACGCGGACTTTCTCCAACGCGGAGTTTCTCCAGCGCGGTGTGTTTCAAGCGCGGAGTTTCTCCAACGCGGAGCTTCTCCAACGCGCCGTTTCTCAAACGCGAATTTTCCCGAACACGCAGTTTCTCCAGCGCGGAGTGTCTCCATCGCGGACTTTCTCCAACGCGGAGTTTCTCCAACGCGGAGTTTCTCCAACGCGGAGTTTCTCCAACGCGCAGTTTCTCCAACGCGAAGTTTCTCCAGCGCGGAGTTTCTCCAGCGCGGACTTTCTCCAACGCGGACTTTCTTCAACGCGGAGTTTCTCCAACGCGGACTTTCTCCAACGCGGACTTTCTCCAACGCGGATCTTCTCCAACGCGGACTTTCTCCAACGCGGAGTGTCTCCATCGCGGAGTTTCTAGAGTTCGGAGTTTCTCAAACGCGGAGTTTCTCCAGCGCGGAATTTCTCCATCGCAGACTCTCTCCAACGCGGAATTTCTCCAACGCGGACTTTCTCCAACGCGGAGTTTCTCCAACGCGGAGTTTCTCCAACGCGAAGTTTCTCCAGCGCGGATTATGTCCAGCACGGAGTTTCTCCAGCGCGGAGTTTCTCCAGCCCGGAGTTTCTCCAGCGCAGATTTTATGCAGCACGGAGTTTCTCCAGCGCGGAGTTTCTCCAACGCGGAGTTGCTCCAGCGCGGAGTTTCTTCAGCGTAGAGTTTCTCCAGAGGGGACTTTTCTCCAACGCGGAGTTTCTCCATCGCGGAGTTTGTCCGTCGCGGACTTTCTTCATCGCGGAGTTTCTCCAGCGCGGAGTTTATACAACGCGGAGTTTCTCCAGCGCGGACTTTCTCCAACGCGGACTTTCTCCAACGCGGACCTTCTCTAACGCGGACTTTCTCCAACGCGGAGAATCTCCAACGCGCCGTTTCTTTAACGCGAAGTTTCTCCAAAGCGGAGTTTCTACAACACGGAGTTTCTCCAACGCGGAGTTTCTCCAACGCGGACCTTCTCCGACGCGGACTTTCTCCAACGCGGAGTTTCTCCAGCGCGGTGTGTTTCAAGTGCAGAGTTTCTCCAGCGCGGAGAATCTCCAACGCGCCGTTTCTTTAACGCGAAGTTTCTCCAAAGCGGAGTTTCTACAACACAGAGTTTCTCCAACGCGGAGTTTCTCCAAAGCGGACCTTCTCCGACGCGGACTTTCTCCAACGCGGAGTTTCTCCAGCGCGGTGTGTTTCAAGCGCGGAGTTTCTCGAACGCGGAGTTTCTCCAACGCGCCGTTTCTTCAACGCGAAGTTTCTCCAAGGCGGAGTTTCTACATCACGGATTTTCTCCAACGCGGACTTTCTCCAACGCGGACCTTCTCCGACGCGGCGTTTCTCCAACGCGAAGTTTCTCCAGCGCGGAGTTTCTCCAACACGGAGTTTCTCCAGCGCGGAGTTTGTCCAGCACGGAGTTTCTCCAGCGCGGAGTTTCTCCAACGCGGAGTTGCTACAGCGCGGAGTTTCTCCAGTATAGAGTTTCTCCAGAGCGGACTTTTCTCCAACGCGGAGTTTCTCCATCGCGGAGTTTGTCCGTCGCGGACTTTCTTCATCGCGGAGTTTATACAACGCGGAGTTTCTCCAGCGCGGACTTTCTCCAACGCGGACTTTCTTCAACGCGGAGTTTCTCCAACGCGGACTTTCTCCAACGCGGACTTTCTCCAACGCGGACCTTCTCCAACGCGGACTTTCTCCAACGCGGAGTTTCTCCAGCGCGGAGTTTATCCAACGCGGAGTTTCTCCAGCGCGGACTTTCTCCAACGCGGACATTCTCCAACGCGGACTTTCTCCAACGCGGAGTTTCTCCAGCGCGGAGTGTCTCCATCGCGGAGTTTCTAGAGTTCGGAGTTTCTCAAACGCGGAGTTTCTCCAGCGCGGAATTTCTCCATCGCAGACTCTCTCGAACGCGGAATTTCTCCAACGCGGACTTTCTCCAACGCGGAGTTTCTCCAACGCGGAGTTTCTCCAACGCGCAGTTTCTCCAATGCGAAGTTTCTCCAGCGCGGAGTTTGTCCAGCACGGAGTTTCTCCAGCGCGGAGTTTCTCCAGCCCGGAGTTTCTCCAGCGCAGATTTTATGCAGCACAGAGTTTCTCCAGCGCGGACTTTCTCCAACGCGGACTTTCTCCAACGCGGACCTTCTCCAACGCGGACTTTCTCCAACGCGGATTTTCTCCAGCGCGGTGTGTTTCAAGTGCGGAGTTTCTCCAACGCGGAGAATCTCCAACGCGCCGTTTCTTCAACGCGAAGTTTCTCCAAAGCGGAGTTTCTACAACACGGAGTTTCTCCAACGCGGAGTTTCTCCAACGCGGACCTTCTCCGACGCGGACTTTCTCCAACGCGGAGTTTCTCCAGCGCGGAGTTTATCCAACGCGGAGTTTCTCCAGCGCGGACTTTCTCCAACGCGGACATTCTCCAACGCGGACTTTCTCCAACGCGGAGTTTCTCCAGCGCGGTGTGTTTCAAGCGCGGAGTTTCTCCAACGCGGAGTTTCTCCAGCGCGGAGTTTCTCCATCGCGGAGTTTCTCCAGTTCGGAGTTTCTCAAACGCGGAGTTTCTCCAGCGCGAAATTTTTCCATCGCGGACTCTCCCCAACGCGGACTTTCTCCAACGCGGAGTTTCTCCAACGCGGAGTTTCTCCAACGCGCAGTTTCTCCAACGCGAAGTTTCTCCAGCGCGGAGTTTCTCCAGCGCGGACTTTCTCCAACGCGGACTTTCTTCAACGCGAAGTTTCTCCAACGCGGACTTTCTCCAACGCGGACTTTCTCCAACGCGGATCTTCTCCAACGCGGACTTTCTCCAACGCGGAGTGTCTCCATCGCGGAGTTTCTAGAGTTCGGAGTTTCTCAAACGCGGAGTTTCTCCAGCGCGGAATTTCTCCATCGCAGACTCTCTCCAACGCGGAATTTCTCCAACCGCGGACTTTCTCCAACGCGGAGTTTCTCCAACGCGGAGTTTCTCCAACGCGAAGTTTCTCCAGCGCGGAGTATGTCCAGCACGGAGTTTCTCCAGCGCGGAGTTTCTCCAGCCCGGAGTTTCTCCAGCGCAGATTTTATTCAGCACGGAGTTTCTCCAGCGCGGAGTTTCTCCAACGCGGAGTTGCTCCAGCGCGGAGTTTCTTCAGCGTAGAGTTTCTCCAGAGGGGACTTTTCTCCAACGCGGAGTTTCTCCATCGCGGAGTTTGTCCGTCGCGGACTTTCTTCATCGCGGAGTTTCTCCAGCGCGGAGTTTATACAACGCGGAGTTTCTCCAGCGCGGACTTTCTCCAACGCGGACTTTCTCCAACGCGGACCTTCTCCAACGCGGACTTTCTCCAACGCGGAGTTTCTCCAGCGCGGTGTGTTTCAAGTGCAGAGTTTCTCCAACGCGGAGAATCTCCAACGCGCCGTTTCTTTAACGCGAAGTTTCTCCAAAGCGGAGTTTCTACAACACGGAGTTTCTCCAACGCGGAGTTTCTCCAACGCGGACCTTCTCCGACGCGGACTTTCTCCAACGCGGAGTTTCTCCAGCGCGGTGTGTTTCAAGTGCAGAGTTTCTCCAACGCGGAGAATCTCCAACGCGCCGTTTCTTTAACGCGAAGTTTCTCCAAAGCGGAGTTTCTACAACACGGAGTTTCTCCAACGCGGAGTTTCTCCAACGCGGACCTTCTCCGACGCGGACTTTCTCCAACGCGGAGTTTCTCCAGCGCGGTGTGTTTCAAGCGCGGAGTTTCTCGAACGCGGAGTTTCTCCAGCGCGGAATTTCTCCATCGCAGACTCTCTCCAACGCGGAATTTCTCCAACGCGGACTTTCTCCAACGCGGAGTTTCTCCAACGCGGAGTTTCTCCAACGCAAAGTTTCTCCAGCGCGGAGTATGTCCAGCACGGAGTTTCTCCAGCGCGGAGTTTCTCCAGCCCGGAGTTTCTCCAGCGCAGATTTTATGCAGCACGGAGTTTCTCCAGCGCGGAGTTTCTCCAACGCGGAGTTGCTCCAGCGCGGAGTTTCTTCAGCGTAGAGTTTCTCCAGAGGGGACTTTTCTCCAACGCGGAGTTTCTCCATCGCGGAGTTTGTCCGTCGCGGACTTTCTTCATCGCGGAGTTTCTCCAGCGCGGAGTTTATACAACGCGGAGTTTCTCCAGCGCGGACTTTCTCCAACGCGGACTTTCTCCAACGCGGACCTTCTCCAACGCGGACTTTCTCCAACGCGGTGTGTTTCAAGTGCAGAGTTTCTCCAACGCGGAGAATCTCCAACGCGCCGTTTCTTTAACGCGAAGTTTCTCCAAAGCGGAGTTTCTACAACACGGAGTTTCTCCAACGCGGAGTTTCTCCAACGCGGACCTTCTCCGACGCGGACTTTCTCCAACGCGGAGTTTCTCCAGCGCGGTGTGTTTCAAGTGCAGAGTTTCTCCAACGCGGAGAATCTCCAACGCGCCGTTTCTTTAACGCGAAGTTTCTCCAAAGCGGAGTTTCTACAACACGGAGTTTCTCCAACGCGGAGTTTCTCCAACGCGGACCTTCTCCGACGCGGACTTTCTCCAACGCGGAGTTTCTCCAGCGCGGTGTGTTTCAAGCGCGGAGTTTCTCGAACGCGGAGTTTCTCCAACGCGCCGTTTCTTCAACGCGAAGTTTCTCCAAGGCGGAGTTTCTACATCACGGATTTTCTCCAACGCGGACTTTCTCCAACGCGGACCTTCTCCGACGCGGCGTTTCTCCAACGCGAAGTTTCTCCAGCGCGGAGTTTCTCCAACACGGAGTTTCTCCAGCGCGGAGTTTGTCCAGCACGGAGTTTCTCCAGCGCGGAGTTTCTCCAACGCGGAGTTGCTACAGCGCGGAGTTTCTCCAGTATAGAGTTTCTCCAGAGCGGACTTTTCTCCAACGCGGAGTTTCTCCATCGCGGAGTTTTTCCGTCGCGGACTTTCTTCATCGCGGAGTTTATACAACGCGGAGTTTCTCCAGCGCGGACTTTCTCCAACGCGGACTTTCTTCAACGCGGAGTTTCTCCAACGCGGACTTTCTCCAACGCGGACTTTCTCCAACGCGGACCTTCTCCAACGCGGACTTTCTCCAACGCGGAGTTTCTCCAGCGCGGTGTGTTTCATGTGCGGAGTTTCTCCAACGCGGAGAATCTCCGACGCGCCGTTTCTTCAACGCGAAGTTTCTCCAACGCGGAGTTTCTCCAACGCGGACCTTCTCCGACGCGGACTTTCTCCAACGCGGAGTTTCTCCAGCGCGGTGTGTTTCAAGCGCGGAGTTTCTCGAACGCGGAGTTTCTCCAGCGCGGAATTTCTCCATCGCAGACTCTCTCCAACGCGGAATTTCTCCAACGCGGACTTTCTCCAACGCGGAGTTTCTCCAACGCGGAGTTTCTCCAACGCGAAGTTTCTCCAGCGCGGAGTATGTCCAGCACGGAGTTTCTCCAGCGCGGAGTTTCTCCAGCCCGGAGTTTCTCCAGCGCAGATTTTATGCAGCACGGAGTTTCTCCAGCGCGGAGTTTCTCCAACGCGGAGTTGCTCCAGCGCGGAGTTTCTTCAGCGTAGAGTTTCTCCAGAGGGGACTTTTCTCCAACGCGGAGTTTCTCCATCGCGGAGTTTGTCCGTCGCGGACTTTCTTCATCGCGGAGTTTCTCCAGCGCGGAGTTTATACAACGCGGAGTTTCTCCAGCGCGGACTTTCTCCAACGCGGACTTTCTCCAACGCGGACCTTCTCCAACGCGGACTTTCTCCAACGCGGTGTGTTTCAAGTGCAGAGTTTCTCCAACGCGGAGAATCTCCAACGCGCCGTTTCTTTAACGCGAAGTTTCTCCAAAGCGGAGTTTCTACAACACGGAGTTTCTCCAACGCGGAGTTTCTCCAACGCGGACCTTCTCCGACGCGGACTTTCTCCAACGCGGAGTTTCTCCAGCGCGGTGTGTTTCAAGTGCAGAGTTTCTCCAACGCGGAGAATCTCCAACGCGCCGTTTCTTTAACGCGAAGTTTCTCCAAAGCGGAGTTTCCACAACACGGAGTTTCTCCAACGCGGAGTTTCTCCAACGCGGACCTTCTCCGACGCGGACTTTCTCCAACGCGGAGTTTCTCCAGCGCGGTGTGTTTCAAGCGCGGAGTTTCTCGAACGCGGAGTTTCTCCAACGCGCCGTTTCTTCAACGCGAAGTTTCTCCAAGGCGGAGTTTCTACATCACGGATTTTCTCCAACGCGGACTTTCTCCAACGCGGACCTTCTCCGACGCGGCGTTTCTCCAACGCGAAGTTTCTCCAGCGCGGAGTTTCTCCAACACGGAGTTTCTCCAGCGCGGAGTTTGTCCAGCACGGAGTTTCTCCAGCGCGGAGTTTCTCCAACGCGGAGTTGCTACAGCGCGGAGTTTCTCCAGTATAGAGTTTCTCCAGAGCGGACTTTTCTCCAACGCGGAGTTTCTCCATCGCGGAGTTTTTCCGTCGCGGACTTTCTTCATCGCGGAGTTTATACAACGCGGAGTTTCTCCAGCGCGGACTTTCTCCAACGCGGACTTTCTTCAACGCGGAGTTTCTCCAACGCGGACTTTCTCCAACGCGGACTTTCTCCAACGCGGACCTTCTCCAACGCGGACTTTCTCCAACGCGGAGTTTCTCCAGCGCGGTGTGTTTCAAGTGCGGAGTTTCTCCAACGCGGAGAATCTCCGACGCGCCGTTTCTTCAACGCGAAGTTTCTCCAACGCGGACTTTCTCCAACGCGGACGTTCTCCGACGCGGACTTTCTCCAACGCGGAGTTTCTCCAGCGCGGAGTGTCTCCATCGCGGAGTTTCTAGAGTTCGGAGTTTCTCAAACGCGGAGTTTCTCCAGCGCGGAATTTCTCCATCGCAGACTCTCTCGAACGCGGAATTTCTCCAACGCGGACTTTCTCCAACGCGGAGTTTCTCCAACGCGGAGTTTCTCCAACGCGGAGTTTCTCCAGCGCGGTGTGTTTCAAGTGCGGAGTTTCTCCAACGCGGAGAATCTCCGACGCGCCGTTTCTTCAACGCGAAGTTTCTCCAACGCGGACTTTCTCCAACGCGGACGTTCTCCAACGCGGAGTTTCTCCAATGCGCAGTTTCTCCAATGCGAAGTTTCTCCAGCGCGGAGTTTGTCCAGCACGGAGTTTCTCCAGCGCGGAGTTTCTCCAGCCCGGAGTTTCTCCAGCGCAGATTTTATGCAGCACAGAGTTTCTCCAGCGCGGACTTTCTCCAACGCGGACTTTCTCCAACGCGGACCTTCTCCAACGCGGACTTTCTCCAACGCGGATTTTCTCCAGCGCGGTGTGTTTCAAGTGCGGAGTTTCTCCAACGCGGAGAATCTCCAACGCGCCGTTTCTTCAACGCGAAGTTTCTCCAAAGCGGAGTTTCTACAACACGGAGTTTCTCCAACGCGGAGTTTCTCCAACGCGGACCTTCTCCGACGCGGACTTTCTCCAACGCGGAGTTTCTCCAGCGCGGAGTTTATCCAACGCGGAGTTTCTCCAGCGCGGACTTTCTCCAACGCGGACATTCTCCAACGCGGACTTTCTCCAACGCGGAGTTTCTCCAGCGCGGTGTGTTTCAAGCGCGGAGTTTCTCCAACGCGGAGTTTCTCCAGCGCGGAGTTTCTCCATCGCGGAGTTTCTCCAGTTCGGAGTTTCTCAAACGCGGAGTTTCTCCAGCGCGAAATTTTTCCATCGCGGACTCTCCCCAACGCGGACTTTCTCCAACGCGGAGTTTCTCCAACGCGGAGTTTCTCCAACGCGCAGTTTCTCCAACGCGAAGTTTCTCCAGCGCGGAGTTTCTCCAGCGCGGACTTTCTCCAACGCGGACTTTCTTCAACGCGAAGTTTCTCCAACGCGGACTTTCTCCAACGCGGACTTTCTCCAACGCGGATCTTCTCCAACGCGGACTTTCTCCAACGCGGAGTGTCTCCATCGCGGAGTTTCTAGAGTTCGGAGTTTCTCAAACGCGGAGTTTCTCCAGCGCGGAATTTCTCCATCGCAGACTCTCTCCAACGCGGAATTTCTCCAACCGCGGACTTTCTCCAACGCGGAGTTTCTCCAACGCGGAGTTTCTCCAACGCGAAGTTTCTCCAGCGCGGAGTATGTCCAGCACGGAGTTTCTCCAGCGCGGAGTTTCTCCAGCCCGGAGTTTCTCCAGCGCAGATTTTATTCAGCACGGAGTTTCTCCAGCGCGGAGTTTCTCCAACGCGGAGTTGCTCCAGCGCGGAGTTTCTTCAGCGTAGAGTTTCTCCAGAGGGGACTTTTCTCCAACGCGGAGTTTCTCCATCGCGGAGTTTGTCCGTCGCGGACTTTCTTCATCGCGGAGTTTCTCCAGCGCGGAGTTTATACAACGCGGAGTTTCTCCAGCGCGGACTTTCTCCAACGCGGACTTTCTCCAACGCGGACCTTCTCCAACGCGGACTTTCTCCAACGCGGAGTTTCTCCAGCGCGGTGTGTTTCAAGTGCAGAGTTTCTCCAACGCGGAGAATCTCCAAAGCGCCGTTTCTTTAACGCGAAGTTTCTCCAAAGCGGAGTTTCTACAACACGGAGTTTCTCCAACGCGGAGTTTCTCCAACGCGGACCTTCTCCGACGCGGACTTTCTCCAACGCGGACCTTCTCCAACGCGGACTTTCTCCAACGCGGAGTTTCTCCAGCGCGGTGTGTTTCAAGTGCGGAGTTTCTCCAACGCGGAGAATCTCCGACGCGCCGTTTCTTCAACGCGAAGTTTCTCCAACGCGGACTTTCTCCAACGCGGACGTTCTCCGACGCGGACTTTCTCCAACGCGGAGTTTCTCCAGCGCGGAGTGTCTCCATCGCGGAGTTTCTAGAGTTCGGAGTTTCTCAAACGCGGAGTTTCTCCAGCGCGGAATTTCTCCATCGCAGACTCTCTCGAACGCGGAATTTCTCCAACGCGGACTTTCTCCAACGCGGAGTTTCTCCAACGCGGAGTTTCTCCAACGCGGAGTTTCTCCAGCGCGGTGTGTTTCAAGTGCGGAGTTTCTCCAACGCGGAGAATCTCCGACGCGCCGTTTCTTCAACGCGAAGTTTCTCCAACGCGGACTTTCTCCAACGCGGACGTTCTCCAACGCGGAGTTTCTCCAATGCGCAGTTTCTCCAATGCGAAGTTTCTCCAGCGCGGAGTTTGTCCAGCACGGAGTTTCTCCAGCGCGGAGTTTCTCCAGCCCGGAGTTTCTCCAGCGCAGATTTTATGCAGCACAGAGTTTCTCCAGCGCGGACTTTCTCCAACGCGGACTTTCTCCAACGCGGACCTTCTCCAACGCGGACTTTCTCCAACGCGGATTTTCTCCAGCGCGGTGTGTTTCAAGTGCGGAGTTTCTCCAACGCGGAGAATCTCCAACGCGCCGTTTCTTCAACGCGAAGTTTCTCCAAAGCGGAGTTTCTACAACACGGAGTTTCTCCAACGCGGAGTTTCTCCAACGCGGACCTTCTCCGACGCGGACTTTCTCCAACGCGGAGTTTCTCCAGCGCGGAGTTTATCCAACGCGGAGTTTCTCCAGCGCGGACTTTCTCCAACGCGGACATTCTCCAACGCGGACTTTCTCCAACGCGGAGTTTCTCCAGCGCGGTGTGTTTCAAGCGCGGAGTTTCTCCAACGCGGAGTTTCTCCAGCGCGGAGTTTCTCCATCGCGGAGTTTCTCCAGTTCGGAGTTTCTCAAACGCGGAGTTTCTCCAGCGCGAAATTTTTCCATCGCGGACTCTCCCCAACGCGGACTTTCTCCAACGCGGAGTTTCTCCAACGCGGAGTTTCTCCAACGCGCAGTTTCTCCAACGCGAAGTTTCTCCAGCGCGGAGTTTCTCCAGCGCGGACTTTCTCCAACGCGGACTTTCTTCAACGCGAAGTTTCTCCAACGCGGACTTTCTCCAACGCGGACTTTCTCCAACGCGGATCTTCTCCAACGCGGACTTTCTCCAACGCGGAGTGTCTCCATCGCGGAGTTTCTAGAGTTCGGAGTTTCTCAAACGCGGAGTTTCTCCAGCGCGGAATTTCTCCATCGCAGACTCTCTCCAACGCGGAATTTCTCCAACCGCGGACTTTCTCCAACGCGGAGTTTCTCCAACGCGGAGTTTCTCCAACGCGAAGTTTCTCCAGCGCGGAGTATGTCCAGCACGGAGTTTCTCCAGCGCGGAGTTTCTCCAGCCCGGAGTTTCTCCAGCGCAGATTTTATTCAGCACGGAGTTTCTCCAGCGCGGAGTTTCTCCAACGCGGAGTTGCTCCAGCGCGGAGTTTCTTCAGCGTAGAGTTTCTCCAGAGGGGACTTTTCTCCAACGCGGAGTTTCTCCATCGCGGAGTTTGTCCGTCGCGGACTTTCTTCATCGCGGAGTTTCTCCAGCGCGGAGTTTATACAACGCGGAGTTTCTCCAGCGCGGACTTTCTCCAACGCGGACTTTCTCCAACGCGGACCTTCTCCAACGCGGACTTTCTCCAACGCGGAGTTTCTCCAGCGCGGTGTGTTTCAAGTGCAGAGTTTCTCCAACGCGGAGAATCTCCAAAGCGCCGTTTCTTTAACGCGAAGTTTCTCCAAAGCGGAGTTTCTACAACACGGAGTTTCTCCAACGCGGAGTTTCTCCAACGCGGACCTTCTCCGACGCGGACTTTCTCCAACGCGGAGTTTCTCCAGCGCGGTGTGTTTCAAGTGCAGAGTTTCTCCAACGCGGAGAATCTCCAACGCGCCGTTTCTTTAACGCGAAGTTTCTCCAAAGCGGAGTTTCTACAACACGGAGTTTCTCCAACGCGGAGTTTCTCCAACGCGGACCTTCTCCGACGCGGACTTTCTCCAACGCGGAGTTTCTCCAGCGCGGTGTGTTTCAAGCGCGGAGTTTCTCGAACGCGGAGTTTCTCCAGCGCGGAATTTCTCCATCGCAGACTCTCTCCAACGCGGAATTTCTCCAACGCGGACTTTCTCCAACGCGGAGTTTCTCCAACGCGGAGTTTCTCCAACGCGAAGTTTCTCCAGCGCGGAGTATGTCCAGCACGGAGTTTCTCCAGCGCGGAGTTTCTCCAGCCCGGAGTTTCTCCAGCGCAGATTTTATGCAGCACGGAGTTTCTCCAGCGCGGAGTTTCTCCAACGCGGAGTTGCTCCAGCGCGGAGTTTCTTCAGCGTAGAGTTTCTCCAGAGGGGACTTTTCTCCAACGCGGAGTTTCTCCATCGCGGAGTTTGTCCGTCGCGGACTTTCTTCATCGCGGAGTTTCTCCAGCGCGGAGTTTATACAACGCGGAGTTTCTCCAGCGCGGACTTTCTCCAACGCGGACTTTCTCCAACGCGGACCTTCTCCAACGCGGACTTTCTCCAACGCGGTGTGTTTCAAGTGCAGAGTTTCTCCAACGCGGAGAATCTCCAACGCGCCGTTTCTTTAACGCGAAGTTTCTCCAAAGCGGAGTTTCTACAACACGGAGTTTCTCCAACGCGGAGTTTCTCCAACGCGGACCTTCTCCGACGCGGACTTTCTCCAACGCGGAGTTTCTCCAGCGCGGTGTGTTTCAAGTGCAGAGTTTCTCCAACGCGGAGAATCTCCAACGCGCCGTTTCTTTAACGCGAAGTTTCTCCAAAGCGGAGTTTCTACAACACGGAGTTTCTCCAACGCGGAGTTTCTCCAACGCGGACCTTCTCCGACGCGGACTTTCTCCAACGCGGACCTTCTCCGACGCGGCGTTTCTCCTACGCGAAGTTTCTCCAGCGCGGAGTTTCTCCAACACGGAGTTTCTCCAGCGCGGAGTTTGTCCAGCACGGAGTTTCTCCAGCGCGGAGTTTCTCCAACGCGGAGTTGCTACAGCGCGGAGTTTCTCCAGTATAGAGTTTCTCCAGAGCGGACTTTTCTCCAACGCGGAGTTTCTCCATCGCGGAGTTTTTCCGTCGCGGACTTTCTTCATCGCGGAGTTTATACAACGCGGAGTTTCTCCAGCGCGGACTTTCTCCAACGCGGACTTTCTTCAACGCGGAGTTTCTCCAACGCGGACTTTCTCCAACGCGGACTTTCTCCAACGCGGACCTTCTCCAACGCGGACTTTCTCCAACGCGGAGTTTCTCCAGCGCGGTGTGTTTCAAGTGCGGAGTTTCTCCAACGCGGAGAATCTCCGACGCGCCGTTTCTTCAACGCGAAGTTTCTCCAACGCGGACTTTCTCCAACGCGGACGTTCTCCGACGCGGACTTTCTCCAACGCGGAGTTTCTCCAGCGCGGAGTGTCTCCATCGCGGAGTTTCTAGAGTTCGGAGTTTCTCAAACGCGGAGTTTCTCCAGCGCGGAATTTCTCCATCGCAGACTCTCTCGAACGCGGAATTTCTCCAACGCGGACTTTCTCCAACGCGGAGTTTCTCCAACGCGGAGTTTCTCCAACGCGCAGTTTCTCCAATGCGAAGTTTCTCCAGCGCGGAGTTTGTCCAGCACGGAGTTTCTCCAGCGCGGAGTTTCTCCAGCCCGGAGTTTCTCCAGCGCAGATTTTATGCAGCACAGAGTTTCTCCAGCGCGGACTTTCTCCAACGCGGACTTTCTCCAACGCGGACCTTCTCCAACGCGGACTTTCTCCAACGCGGATTTTCTCCAGCGCGGTGTGTTTCAAGTGCGGAGTTTCTCCAACGCGGAGAATCTCCAACGCGCCGTTTCTTCAACGCGGAGTTTGTCCGTCGCGGACTTTCTTCATCGCGGCGTTTCTCCAGCGCGGAGTTTATACAACGCGGAGTTTCTCCAGCGCGGACTTTCTCCAACGCGGACTTTCTCCAACGCGGACCTTCTCCAACGCGGACTTTCTCCAACGCGGTGTGTTTCAAGTGCAGAGTTTCTCCAACGCGGAGAATCTCCAACGCGCCGTTTCTTTAACGCGAAGTTTCTCCAAAGCGGAGTTTCTACAACACGGAGTTTCTCCAACGCGGAGTTTCTCCAACGCGGACCTTCTCCGACGCGGACTTTCTCCAACGCGGAGTTTCTCCAGCGCGGTGTGTTTCAAGTGCAGAGTTTCTCCAACGCGGAGAATCTCCAACGCGCCGTTTCTTTAACGCGAAGTTTCTCCAAAGCGGAGTTTCTACAACACGGAGTTTCTCCAACGCGGAGTTTCTCCAACGCGGACCTTCTCCGACGCGGACTTTCTCCAACGCGGAGTTTCTCCAGCGCGGTGTGTTTCAAGCGCGGAGTTTCTCGAACGCGGAGTTTCTCCAACGCGCCGTTTCTTCAACGCGAAGTTTCTCCAGCGCGGAGTTTCTCCAACACGGAGTTTCTCCAGCGCGGAGTTTGTCCAGCACGGAGTTTCTCCAGCGCGGAGTTTCTCCAACGCGGAGTTGCTACAGCGCGGAGTTTCTCCAACGCGGACTTTCTCCAACGCGGACTTTCTCCAACGCGGACCTTCTCCAACGCGGACTTTCTCCAACGCGGAGTTTCTCCAGCGCGGTGTGTTTCAAGTGCGGAGTTTCTCCAACGCGGAGAATCTCCGACGCGCCGTTTCTTCAACGCGAAGTTTCTCCAACGCGGACTTTCTCCAACGCGGACGTTCTCCGACACGGACTTTCTCCAACGCGGAGTTTCTCCAGCGCGGAGTGTCTCCATCGCGGAGTTTCTAGAGTTCGGAGTTTCTCAAACGCGGAGTTTCTCCAGCGCGGAATTTCTCCATCGCAGACTCTCTCGAACGCGGAATTTCTCCAACGCGGACTTTCTCCAACGCGGAGTTTCTCCAACGCGGAGTTTCTCCAACGCGCAGTTTCTCCAATGCGAAGTTTCTCCAGCGCGGAGTTTGTCCAGCACGGAGTTTCTCCAGCGCGGAGTTTCTCCAGCCCGGAGTTTCTCCAGCGCAGATTTTATGCAGCACAGAGTTTCTCCAGCGCGGACTTTCTCCAACGCGGACTTTCTCCAACGCGGACCTTCTCCAACGCGGACTTTCTCCAACGCGGATTTTCTCCAGCGCGGTGTGTTTCAAGTGCGGAGTTTCTCCAACGCGGAGAATCTCCAACGCGCCGTTTCTTCAACGCGAAGTATCTCCAAAGCGGAGTTTCTACAACACGGAGTTTCTCCAACGCGGAGTTTCTCCAACGCGGACCTTCTCCGACGCGGACTTTCTCCAACGCGGAGTTTCTCCAGCGCGGAGTTTATCCAACGCGGAGTTTCTCCAGCGCGGACTTTCTCCAACGCGGACATTCTCCAACGCGGACTTTCTCCAACGCGGAGTTTCTCCAGCGCGGTGTGTTTCAAGCGCGGAGTTTCTCAAACGCGGAGTTTCTCCAGCGCGGAGTTTCTCCATCGCGGAGTTTCTCCAGTTCGGAGTTTCTCAAACGCGGAGTTTCTCCAGCGCGAAATTTTTCCATCGCGGACTCTCCCCAACGCGGACTTTCTCCAACGCGGAGTTTCTCCAACGCGGAGTTTCTCCAACGCGCAGTTTCTCCAACGCGAAGTTTCTCCAGCGCGGAGTTTCTCCAGCGCGGACTTTCTCCAACGCGGACTTTCTTCAACGCGAAGTTTCTCCAACGCGGACTTTCTCCAACGCGGACTTTCTCCAACGCGGATCTTCTCCAACGCGGACTTTCTCCAACGCGGAGTGTCTCCATCGCGGAGTTTCTAGAGTTCGGAGTTTCTCAAACGCGGAGTTTCTCCAGCGCGGAATTTCTCCATCGCAGACTCTCTCCAACGCGGAATTTCTCCAACCGCGGACTTTCTCCAACGCGGAGTTTCTCCAACGCGGAGTTTCTCCAACGCGAAGTTTCTCCAGCGCGGAGTATGTCCAGCACGGAGTTTCTCCAGCGCGGAGTTTCTCCAGCCCGGAGTTTCTCCAGCGCAGATTTTATGCAGCACGGAGTTTCTCCAGCGCGGAGTTTCTCCAACGCGGAGTTGCTCCAGCGCGGAGTTTCTTCAGCGTAGAGTTTCTCCAGAGGGGACTTTTCTCCAACGCGGAGTTTCTCCATCGCGGAGTTTGTCCGTCGCGGACTTTCTTCATCGCGGAGTTTCTCCAGCGCGGAGTTTATACAACGCGGAGTTTCTCCAGCGCGGACTTTCTCCAACGCGGACTTTCTCCAACGCGGACCTTCTCCAACGCGGACTTTCTCCAACGCGGAGTTTCTCCAGCGCGGTGTGTTTCAAGTGCAGAGTTTCTCCAACGCGGAGAATCTCCAACGCGCCGTTTCTTTAACGCGAAGTTTCTCCAAAGCGGAGTTTTCACAACACGGAGTTTCTCCAACGCGGAGTTTCTCCAACGCGGACCTTCTCCGACGCGGACTTTCTCCAACGCGGAGTTTCTCCAGCGCGGTGTGTTTCAAGTGCAGAGTTTCTCCAACGCGGAGAATCTCCAACGCGCCGTTTCTTTAACGCGAAGTTTCTCCAAAGCGGAGTTTCTACAACACGGAGTTTCTCCAACGCGGAGTTTCTCCAACGCGGACCTTCTCCGACGCGGACTTTCTCCAACGCGGAGTTTCTCCAGCGCGGTGTGTTTCAAGCGCGGAGTTTCTCGAACGCGGAGTTTCTCCAACGCGCCGTTTCTTCAACGCGAAGTTTCTCCAAGGCGGAGTTTCTACATCACGTATTTTCTCCAACGCGGACTTTCTCCAACGCGGACCTTCTCCGACGCGGCGTTTCTCCAACGCGAAGTTTCTCCAGCGCGGAGTTTCTCCAACACGGAGTTTCTCCAGCGCGGAGTTTGTCCAGCACGGAGTTTCTCCAGCGCGGAGTTTCTCCAACGCGGAGTTGCTACAGCGCGGAGTTTCTCCAGTATAGAGTTTCTCCAGAGCGGACTTTTCTCCAACGCGGAGTTTCTCCATCGCGGAGTTTGTCCGTCGCGGACTTTCTTCATCGCGGAGTTTATACAACGCGGAGTTTCTCCAGCGCGGACTTTCTCCATCGCGGACTTTCTTCAACGCGGAGTTTCTCCAACGCGGACTTTCTCCAACGCGGACTTTCTCCAACGCGGACCTTCTCCAACGCGGACTTTCTCCAACGCGGAGTTTCTCCAGCGCGGTGTGTTTCAAGTGCGGAGTTTCTCCAACGCGGAGAATCTCCGACGCGCCGTTTCTTCAACGCGAAGTTTCTCCAACGCGGACCTTCTCCGACGCGGACTTTCTCCAACACGGACTTTCTCCAACGCGGAGTTTCTCCAACGCGCAGTTTCTTCAACGCGATTTTTCTCCAGCGCGGAGTTTCTCCAACGCGGAGTTTCTCCAGTGCGGAGTGTCTCCATCGCGGAGTTTCTAGAGTTCGGAGTTTCTCAAACGCGGAGTTTCTCCAGCGCGGAATTTCTCCATCGCAGACTCTCTCCAACGCGGAATTTCTCCAACGCGGACTTTCTCCAACGCGGAGTTTCTCCAACGCGGAGTTTCTCCAACGCGCAGTTTCTCCAACGCGAAGTTTCTCCACCGCGGAGTTTGTCCAGCACGGAGTTTCTCCACCGCGGAGTTTCTCCAACGCGGAGTTGCTCCAGCGCGGAGTTTCTCCAGCGTAGTTTCTCCAGAGCGGACTTTTCTCCAACGCGGAGTTTCTCCATCGCGGAGTTTGTCCGTCGCAGACTTTCTTCATCGCAGAGTTTCTCCAGCGCGGAGTTTATACAACGCGGAGTTTCTCCAGCGCGGACTTTCTCCAACGCGGACTTTCTCCAACGCGGACTTTCTCCAACGCGGAGTTTCTCCAGCGCGGAGTTTCTCCAACGCGGAGTTTCTCCAACGCGCAGTTTCTCCAATGCGAAGTTTCTCCAGCGCGGAGTTTGTCCAGCACGGAGTTTCTCCAGCGCGGAGTTTCTCCAGCCCGGAGTTTCTCCAGCGCAGATTTTATGCAGCACGGAGTTTCTCCAGCGCGGAGTTTATACAATGCGGAGTTTCTCCAGCGCGGACTTTCTCCAACGCGGACTTTCTCCAACGCGGACCTTCTCCAACGCGGACTTTCTCCAACGCGGAGAATCTCCAACGCGCCGTTTCTTCAACGCGAAGTTTCTCCAAAGCGGAGTTTCTACAACACGGAGTTTCTCCAACGCGGAGTTTCTCCAACGCGGACCTTCTCCGACGCGGACTTTCTCCAACGCGGAGTTTCTCCAGCGCGGAGTTTATCCAACGCGGAGTTTCTCCAGCGCGGACTTTCTCCAACGCGGACATTCTCCAACGCGGACTTTCTCCAACGCGGAGTTTCTCCAGCGCGGTGTGTTTCAAGCGCGGAGTTTCTCCAACGCGGAGCTTCTCCAACGCGCCGTTTCTCAAACGCGAATTTTCCCGAACACGCAGTTTCTCCAGCGCGGAGTGTCTCCATCGCGGAGTTTCTCCAGCGCGGAGTTTCTCCATCGCGGAGTTTCTCCAGTTCGGAGTTTCTCAAACGCGGAGTTTCTCCAGCGCGAAATTTTTCCATCGCGGACTCTCCCCAACGCGGACTTTCTCCAACGCGGAGTTTCTCCAACGCGGAGTTTCTCCAACGCGCAGTTTCTCCAACGCGAAGTTTCTCCAGCGCGGAGTTTCTCCAGCATGGACTTTCTCCAACGCGGACTTTCTTCAACGCGGAGTTTCTCCAACGCGGACTTTCTCCAACACGGACTTTCTCCAACGCGGATCTTCTCCAACGCGGACTTTCTCCAACGCGGAGTGTCTCCATCGCGGAGTTTCTAGAGTTCGGAGTTTCTCAAACGCGGAGTTTCTCCAGCGCGGAATTTCTCCATCGCAGACTCTCTCCAACGCGGAATTTTTCCAACGCGGACTTTCTCCAACGCGGAGTTTCTCCAACGCGAAGTTTCTCCAGCGCGGAGTATGTCCAGCACGGAGTTTCTCCAGCGCGGAGTTTCTCCAGCCCGGAGTTTCTCCAGCGCAGATTTTATGCAGCACGGAGTTTCTCCAGCGCGGAGTTTCTCCAACGCGGAGTTGCTCCAGCGCGGAGTTTCTTCAGCGTAGAGTTTCTCCAGAGGGGACTTTTCTCCAACGCGGAGTTTCTCCATCGCGGAGTTTGTCCGTCGCGGACTTTCTTCATCGCGGAGTTTCTCCAGCGCGGAGTTTATACAACGCGGAGTTTCTCCAGCGCGGACTTTCTCCAACGCGGACTTTCTCCAACGCGGACCTTCTCCAACGCGGACTTTCTCCAACGCGGTGTGTTTCAAGTGCAGAGTTTCTCCAACGCGGAGAATCTCCAACGCGCCGTTTCTTTAACGCGAAGTTTCTCCAAAGCGGAGTTTCTACAACACGGAGTTTCTCCAACGCGGAGTTTCTCCAACGCGGACCTTCTCCGACGCGGACTTTCTCCAACGCGGAGTTTCTCCAGCGCGGTGTGTTTCAAGTGCAGAGTTTCTCCAACGCGGAGAATCTCCAACGCACCGTTTCTTTAACGCGAAGTTTCTCCAAAGCGGAGTTTCTACAACACGGAGTTTCTCCAACGCGGAGTTTCTCCAACGCGGACCTTCTCCGACGCGGACTTTCTCCAACGCGGAGTTTCTCCAGCGCGGTGTGTTTCAAGCGCGGAGTTTCTCGAACGCGGAGTTTCTCCAACGCGCCGTTTCTTCAACGCGAAGTTTCTCCAAGGCGGAGTTTCTACATCACGGATTTTCTCCAACGCGGACTTTCTCCAACGCGGACCTTCTCCGACGCGGCGTTTCTCCAACGCGAAGTTTCTCCAGCGCGGAGTTTCTCCAACACGGAGTTTCTCCAGCGCGGAGTTTGTCCAGCACGGAGTTTCTCCAGCGCGGAGTTTCTCCAACGCGGAGTTGCTCCAGCGCGGAGTTTCTCCAGTATAGAGTTTCTCCAGAGCGGACTTTTCTCCAACGCGGAGTTTCTCCATCGCGGAGTTTGTCCGTCGCGGACTTTCTTCATCGCGGAGTTTATACAACGCGGAGTTTCTCCAGCGCGGACTTTCTCCAACGCGGACTTTCTTCAACGCGGAGTTTCTCCAACGCGGACTTTCTCCAACGCGGACTTTCTCCAACGCGGACCTTCTCCAACGCGGACTTTCTCCAACGCGGAGTTTCTCCAGCGCGGTGTGTTTCAAGTGCGGAGTTTCTCCAACGCGGAGAATCTCCGACGCGCCGTTTCTTCAACGCGAAGTTTCTCCAACGCGGACTTTCTCCAACGCGGACGTTCTCCGACGCGGACTTTCTCCAACGCGGAGTTTCTCCAGCGCGGAGTGTCTCCATCGCGGAGTTTCTAGAGTTCGGAGTTTCTCAAACGCGGAGTTTCTCCAGCGCGGAATTTCTCCATCGCAGACTCTCTCGAACGCGGAATTTCTCCAACGCGGACTTTCTCCAACGCGGAGTTTCTCCAACGCGGAGTTTCTCCAACGCGCAGTTTCTCCAATGCGAAGTTTCTCCAGCGCGGAGTTTGTCCAGCACGGAGTTTCTCCAGCGCGGAGTTTCTCCAGCGCAGATTTTATGCAGCACAGAGTTTCTCCAGCGCGGACTTTCTCCAACGCGGACTTTCTCCAACGCGGACCTTCTCCAACGCGGACTTTCTCCAACGCGGATTTTCTCCAGCGCGGTGTGTTTCAAGTGCGGAGTTTCTCCAACGCGGAGAATCTCCAACGCGCCGTTTCTTCAACGCGAAGTTTCTCCAAAGCGGAGTTTCTACAACACGGAGTTTCTCCAACGCGGAGTTTCTCCAACGCGGACCTTCTCCGACGCGGACTTTCTCCAACGCGGAGTTTCTCCAGCGCGGAGTTTATCCAACGCGGAGTTTCTCCAGCGCGGACTTTCTCCAACGCGGACATTCTCCAACGCGGACTTTCTCCAACGCGGAGTTTCTCCAGCGCGGTGTGTTTCAAGCGCGGAGTTTCTCCAACGCGGAGTTTCTCCAGCGCGGAGTTTCTCCATCGCGGAGTTTCTCCAGTTCGGAGTTTCTCAAACGCGGAGTTTCTCCAGCGCGAAATTTTTCCATCGCGGACTCTCCCCAACGCGGACTTTCTCCAACGCGGAGTTTCTCCAACGCGGAGTTTCTCCAACGCGCAGTTTCTCCAACGCGAAGTTTCTCCAGCGCGGAGTTTCTCCAGCGCGGACTTTTTCCAACGCGGACTTTCTTCAACGCGAAGTTTCTCCAACGCGGACTTTCTCCAACGCGGACTTTCTCCAACGCGGATCTTCTCCAACGCGGACTTTCTCCAACGCGGAGTGTCTCCATCGCGGAGTTTCTCCAACGCGGAGTTTCTCCAACGCGAAGTTTCTCCAGCGCGGAGTATGTCCAGCACGGAGTTTCTCCAGCGCGGAGTTTCTCCAGCCCGGAGTTTCTCCAGCGCAGATTTTATGCAGCACGGAGTTTCTCCAGCGCGGAGTTTCTCCAACGCGGAGTTGCTCCAGCGCGGAGTTTCTTCAGCGTAGAGTTTCTCCAGAGGGGACTTTTCTCCAACGCGGAGTTTCTCCATCGCGGAGTTTGTCCGTCGCGGACTTTCTTCATCGCGGAGTTTCTCCAGCGCGGAGTTTATACAACGCGGAGTTTCTCCAGCGCGGACTTTCTCCAACGCGGACTTTCTCCAACGCGGACCTTCTCCAACGCGGACTTTCTCCAACGCGGTGTGTTTCAAGTGCAGAGTTTCTCCAACGCGGAGAATCTCCAACGCGCCGTTTCTTTAACGCGAAGTTTCTCCAAAGCGGAGTTTCTACAACACGGAGTTTCTCCAACGCGGAGTTTCTCCAACGCGGACCTTCTCCGACGCGGACTTTCTCCAACGCGGAGTTTCTCCAGCGCGGTGTGTTTCAAGTGCAGAGTTTCTCCAACGCGGAGAATCTCCAACGCGCCGTTTCTTTAACGCGAAGTTTCTCCAAAGCGGAGTTCCTACAACACGGAGTTTCTCCAACGCGGAGTTTCTCCAACGCGGACCTTCTCCGACGCGGACTTTCTCCAACGCGGAGTTTCTCCAGCGCGGTGTGTTTCAAGCGCGGAGTTTCTCGAACGCGGAGTTTCTCCAACGCGCCGTTTCTTCAACGCGAAGTTTCTCCAAGGCGGAGTTTCTACATCACGGAGTTTCTCCAACGCGGAGCTTCTCCAACGCGCCATTTCCCCAACGCGAATTTTCCCGAACACGCAGTTTCTCCAGCGCGGAGTGTCTCCATCGCGGAGTTTCTCCAGCGCGGAGTTTCTCCATCGCGGAGTTTCTCCAGTTCGGAGTTTCTCAAACGCGGAGTTTCTCCAGCGCGAAATTTTTCCATCGCGGACTCTCCCCAACGCGGACTTTCTCCAACGCGGAGTTTCTCCAACGCAGAGTTTCTCCAACGCGCAGTTTCTCCAACGCGAAGTTTCTCCAGCGCGGAGTTTCTCCAGCGCGGACTTTCTCCAACGCGGACTTTCTTCAACGCGGAGTTTCTCCAACGCGGACTTTCTCCATCGCGGAGTTTGTCCGTCGCAGACTTTCTTCATCGCGGAGTTTCTCCAGCGCGGAGTTTATACAACGCGGAGTTTCTCCAGCGCGGACTTTCTCCAACGCGGACTTTTTCCAACGCGGACTTTCTCCAACGCGGAGTTTCTCCAGCGTGGAGTTTCTCCAACGCGGAGTTTCTCCAACGCGCAGTTTCTCCAACGCGAAGTTTCTCCAGCGCGGAGTTTCTCCAACACGGAGTTTCTCCAGCACGGAGTTTCTCCAGCGCGGAGTTTCTCCAGCCCGGAGTTTCTCCAGTGCAGATTTTATGCAGCACTGAGTTTCTCCAGCGCGGAGTTTCTCCAACGCGGAGTTGCTATAGCGCGGAGTTTTTCCAGCGTAGAGTTTCTCCAGAGCGGACTTTTCTCCAACGCGGAGTTTCTCCATCGCGGAGTTTGTTCGTCGCGGACTTTCTTCATCGCGAAGTTTCTCCACCGCGGAGTTTATACAACGCGGAGTTTCTACAGCGCGGACCTTCTCCAACGCAGACTTTCTCCAACGCGGACCTTCTCCAACGCGGACTTTCTCCAACGCGGAGTTTCTCCAGTGCGGTGTGTTTCAAGCGCGGTGTTTCTCCAACGCGGAGCTTCTCCAACGCGCCGTTTCTCCAACGCGAAGTTTCCCCACCACGGAGTTTCTCCAGCGCGGAGTTTCTCCATCGCGGACACTCTCCAACGCGGACTTTCTCCAACGCGGACTTTCTCCAACGCGGAGTTTCTCCAACGCGGAGTTTCTCCAACGCGCAGTTTCTCCAACGCGAAGTTTCTCCAGCGCGGAGTTTCTCCAACACGGAGTTTCTCCAGCCCGGAGTTTCTCCAGCGCAGATTTTATGCAGCACGGAGTTTCTCCAGCGCGGAGTTTCTCGAACGCGGAGTTGCTCTAGCGCGGAGTTTCTTCAGCGTAGAGTTTCTCCAGAGCGGACTTTTCTCCAACGCGGAGTTTCTCCATCGCGGAGTTTGTCCGTCGCGGAGGGAGTTTCTCCAGCGCGGAGTTTATACAACGCGGAGTTTCTCCAGCGCGGACTTTCTCCAACGCGGACTTTCTTCAACGCGGAGTTTCTCCAACGCGGAATTTCTCCAACGCGGATTTTCTCCAACGCGGACCTTCTCCAACGCGGACTTTCTCCAACGCGGAGTTTCTCCAGCGCGGTGTGTTTCAAGCGCGTAGTTTCTCCAACGCGGAGTATCTCCAACGCGCCGTTTCTTCAACGCGAAGTTTCTCCAAGGCGGAGTTTCTACATCACGGATTTTCTCCAACGCGGACTTTCTCCAACGCGGACCTTCTCCGACGCGGACTTTCTCCAACGCGGAGTTTCTCCAGCGCGGTGTGTTTCAAGCGCGGAGTTTCTCTAACGCGGAGTTTCTCCAACGCGCCGTTTCTTCAAAGCGAAGTTTCTCCAACGCGCAGTTTCTCCAACGCGAAGTTTCTCCAGCGCGGAGTTTCTCCAACACGGAGTTTCTCCAGCGCGGAGTTTGTCCAGCACAGAGTTTCTCCAGCGCGGAGTTTCTCCAACGCGGAGTTGCTACAGCGCGGAGTTTCTCCAGTGTAGAGTTTCTCCAGAGCGGACTTTTCTCCAACGCGGAGTTTCTCCATCGCGGAGTTTGTCCGTCGCGGAATTTCTTCATCGCGGAGTTTATACAACGCGGAGTTTCTCCAGCGCGGACTTTCTCCAACGCGGACTTTCTTCAACGCGGAGTTTCTCCAACGCGGACTTTCTCCAACGCGGATCTTCTCCAACGCGGACTTTCTCCAACGCGGAGTTTCTCCAGCGCGGTGTGTTTCAAGTGCGGAGTTTCTCCAACGCGGAGAATCTCCGACGCGCCGTTTCTTCAACGCGAAGTTTCTCCAACGCGGACCTTCTCCGACGCGGACTTTCTCCAACACGGACTTTCTCCAGCGCGGAGTTTCTCCAACGCGGAGTTTCTCCAGCGCGGAGTGTCTCCATCGCGGAGTTTCTAGAGTTCGGAGTTTCTCAAACGCGGAGTTTCTCCAGCGCGGAATTTCTCCATCGCAGACTCTCTCCAACGCCGAATTTCTCCAACGCGGACTTTCTCCAACGCGGAGTTTCTCCAACGCGGAGTTTCTCCAACGCGCAGTTTCTCCAACGCAAAGTTTCTCCACCGCGGAGTTTGTCCAGCACGGAGTTTCTCCACCGCGGAGTTTCTCCAACGCGGAGTTGCTCCAGCGCGGAGTTTCTCCAGCGTAGTTTCTCCAGAGCGGACTTTTCTCCAACGCGGAGTTTCTCCATCGCGGAGTTTGTCCGTCGCAGACTTTCTTCATCGCAGAGTTTCTCCAGCGCGGAGTTTATACAACGCGGAGTTTCTCCAGCGCGGACTTTCTCCAACGCGGACTTTCTCCAACGCGGACTTTCTCCAACGCGGAGTTTCTCCAGCGCGTAGTTTCTCCAACGCGGAGTTTCTCCAACGCGCAGTTTCTCCAATGCGAAGTTTCTCCAGCGCGGAGTTTGTCCAGCACGGAGTTTCTCCAGCGCGGAGTTTCTCCAGCCCGGAGTTTCTCCAGCGCAGATTTTATGCAGCACGGAGTTTCTCCAGCGCGGAGTTTATACAATGCGGAGTTTCTCCAGCGCGGACTTTCTCCAACGCGGACTTTCTCCAACGCGGACTTTCTCCAACGCGGACTTTCTCCAACGCGGATTTTCTCCAGCGCGGTGTGTTTCAAGTGCGGAGTTTCTCCAACGCGGAGAATCTCCAACGCGCCGTTTCTTCAACGCGAAGTTTCTCCAAAGCGGAGTTTCTACAACACGGAGTTTCTCCAACGCGGAGTTTCTCCAACGCGGACCTTCTCCGACGCGGACTTTCTCCAACGCGGAGTTTCTCCAGCGCGGAGTTTATCCAACGCGGAGTTTCTCCAGCGCGGACTTTCTCCAACGCGGACATTCTCCAACGCGGACTTTCTCCAACGCGGAGTTTCTCCAGCGCGGTGTGTTTCAAGCGCGGAGTTTCTCCAACGCGGAGCTTCTCCAACGCGCCGTTTCTCCAACGCGAATTTTCCAGAACACGCAGTTTCTCCAGCGCGGAGTGTCTCCATCGCGGAGTTTCTCCAGCGCGGAGTTTCTCCATCGCGGAGTTTCTCCAGTTCGGAGTTTCTTAAACGCGGAGTTTCTCCAGCGCGAAATTTTTCCATCGCGGACTCTCCCCAACGCGGACTTTCTCCAACGCGGAGTTTCTCCAACGCGGAGTTTCTCCAACGCGCAGTTTCTCCAACGCGAAGTTTCTCCAGCGCGGAGTTTCTCCAGCGCGGACTTTCTCCAGCGCGGAGTTTCTCCAGCGCGGACTTTCTCCAACGCGGACTTTCTTCAACGCGGAGTTTCTCCAACGCGGACTTTCTCCAACGCGGACTTTCTCCAACGCGGAGTGTCTCCATCGCGGAGTTTCTAGAGTTCGGAGTTTCTCAAGCGCGGAGTTTCTCCAGCGCGGAATTTCTCCATCGCAGACTCTCTCCAACGCGGAATTTCTCCAACGCGGACTTTCTCCAACGCGGAGTTTCTCCAACGCGGAGTTTCTCCAACGCGAAGTTTCTCCAGCGCGGAGTATGTCCAGCACGGAGTTTCTCCAGCGCGGAGTTTCTCCAGCCCGGAGTTTCTCCAGCGCAGATTTTATGCAGCACGGAGTTTCTCCAGCGCGGAGTTTCTCCAACGCGGAGTTGCTCCAGCGCGGAGTTTCTTCAGCGTAGAGTTTCTCCAGAGGGGACTTTTCTCCAACGCGGAGTTTCTCCATCGCGGAGTTTGTCCGTCGCGGACTTTCTTCATCGCGGAGTTTCTCCAGCGCGGAGTTTATACAACGCGGAGTTTCTCCAGCGCGGACTTTCTCCAACGCGGACTTTCTCCAACGCGGACCTTCTCCAACGCGGACTTTCTCCAACGCGGAGTTTCTCCAGCGCGGTGTGTTTCAAGTGCAGAGATTCTCCAACGCGGAGAATCTCCAACGCGCCGTTTCTTTAACGCGAAGTTTCTCCAAAGCGGAGTTTCTACAACACGGAGTTTCTCCAACGCGGAGTTTCTCCAACGCGGACCTTCTCCGACGCGGACTTTCTCCAACGTGGAGTTTCTCCAGCGCGGTGTGTTTCAAGCGCGGAGTTTCTCGAACGCGGAGTTTCTCCAACGCGCCGTTTCTTCAACGCGAAGTTTCTCCAAGGCGGAGTTTCTACAACACAGATTTTCTCCAACGCGGACTTTCTCCAACGCGGACCTTCTCCGACGCGGACTTTCTCTAACGCGGAGTTTCTCCAGCGCGGTGTGTTTCAAGCGCGGAGTTTCTCTAACGCGGAGTTTCTCCAACGCGCCGTTTCTTCAAAGCGAAGTTTCTCCAAGGCGGAATTTCTCCAACACAGAGTTTCTCCAACACGGAGTTTCTCCAGCGCGGAGTTTCTCCAACGCGGAGTTTCTCCAACACGGAGTTTCTCCTACACGGAGTTTCTTCAGCGCGGAGTTTCTCCAGCGCGGATTGTCTCCATCGCGGAGTTTCTCCAGTTCGGAGTTTCTCAAACGCGTAGTTTCTCCAGCGCGGAGTTTCTCCATCGCGGACTCTCACCAACGCGGACTTTCTCCAACGCGGACTTTCTCCAACGCAGAGTTTCTCCAACGCGGAGTTTCTCCAACGCGCAGTTTCTCCAACGCGCAGTTTCTCCAGCGCGGACTTTCTCCAACGCGGACTTTCTCCAACGCAGACCTTCTCCAACGCGGACTTTCTCCAACGCGGAGTTTCTCCAGCGCGGTGTGTTTCAAGCGCGGTGTTTCTCCAACGCGGAGCTTCTCCAACGCGCCGTTTCTCCTACGCGAAGTTTCCCCACCACGGAGTTTCTCCATCGCGGAGTTTCTCCATCGCGGACACTCTCCAACGCGGGCTTTCTCCAACGCGGACTTTCTCCAACGCGGAGTTTCTCCAACGCGCAGTTTCTCCAACGCGAAGTTTCTCCAGCGCGGAGTTTCTCCAACACGGAGTTTCTCCAGCCCGGAGTTTCTCCAGCGCAGATTTTATGCAGCACGGAGTTTCTCCAGCGCGGAGTTTCTCGAACGCGGAGTTGCTGTAGCGCGGAGTTTCTTCAGCGTAGAGTTTCTCCAGAGCGGACTTTTCTCCAACGCGGAGTTTCTCCATCGCGGAGTTTGTCCGTCGCGGAGGGAGTTTCTCCAGCGCGGAGTTTATACAACGCGGAGTTTCTCCAGCGCGGACTTTCTCCAACGCGGACTTTCTTCAACGCGGAGTTTCTCCAACGCGGAATTTCTCCAACGCGGACTTTCTCCAACGCGGACCTTCTCCAACGCGGACTTTCTCCAACGCGGAGTTTCTCCAGCGCGGTGTGTTTCAAGCGCGTAGTTTCTCCAACGCGGAGTATTTCCAACGCGCCGTTTCTTCAACGCGAAGTTTCTCCAAGGCGGAGTTTCTACATCACGGATTTTCTCCAACGCGGAGTTTCTCCAACGCGGACCTTCTCCGACGCGGACTTTCTCCAACGCGGAGTTTCTCCAGCGCGGAGTTTATCCAACGCGGGGTTTCTCCAGCGCGGACTTTCTCCAACGCGGACATTCTCCAACGCGGACTTTCTCCAACGCGGAGTTTCTCCAGCGCGGTGTGTTTCAAGCGCGGAGTTTCTCCAACGCGGAGCTTCTCCAACGCGCCGTTTCTCCAACGCGAATTTTCCCGAACACGCAGTTTCTCCAGCGCGGAATTTCTCCATCGCAGACTCTCTCCAACGCGGAATTTCTCCAACGCGGACTTTCTCCAACGCGGAGTTTCTCCAACGCGGAGTTTCTCCAACGCGAAGTTTCTCCAGCGCGGAGTATGTCCAGCACGGAGTTTCTCCAGCGCGGAGTTTCTCCAGCCCGGAGTTTCTCCAGCGCAGATTTTATGCAGCACGGAGTTTCTCCAGCGCGGAGTTTCTCCAACGCGGAGTTGCTCCAGCGCGGAGTTTCTTCAGCGTAGAGTTTCTCCAGAGGGGACTTTTCTCCAACGCGGAGTTTCTCCATCGCGGAGTTTGTCCGTCGCGGACTTTCTTCATCGCGGAGTTTCTCCAGCGCGGAGTTTATACAACGCGGAGTTTCTCCAGCGCGGACTTTCTCCAACGCGGACTTTCTCCAACGCGGACCTTCTCCAACGCGGACTTTCTCCAACGCGGAGTTTCTCCAGCGCGGTGTGTTTCAAGTGCAGAGATTCTCCAACGCGGAGAATCTCCAACGCGCCGTTTCTTTAACGCGAAGTTTCTCCAAAGCGGAGTTTCTACAACACGGAGTTTCTCCAACGCGGAGTTTCTCCAACGCGGACCTTCTCCGACGCGGACTTTCTCCAACGTGGAGTTTCTCCAGCGCGGTGTGTTTCAAGCGCGGAGTTTCTCGAACGCGGAGTTTCTCCAACGCGCCGTTTCTTCAACGCGAAGTTTCTCCAAGGCGGAGTTTCTACAACACAGATTTTCTCCAACGCGGACTTTCTCCAACGCGGACCTTCTCCGACGCGGACTTTCTCTAACGCGGAGTTTCTCCAGCGCGGTGTGTTTCAAGCGCGGAGTTTCTCTAACGCGGAGTTTCTCCAACGCGCCGTTTCTTCAAAGCGAAGTTTCTCCAAGGCGGAATTTCTCCAACACAGAGTTTCTCCAACACGGAGTTTCTCCAGCGCGGAGTTTCTCCAACGCGGAGTTTCTCCAACACGGAGTTTCTCCTACACGGAGTTTCTTCAGCGCGGAGTTTCTCCAGCGCGGATTGTCTCCATCGCGGAGTTTCTCCAGTTCGGAGTTTCTCAAACGCGTAGTTTCTCCAGCGCGGAGTTTCTCCATCGCGGACTCTCACCAACGCGGACTTTCTCCAACGCGGACTTTCTCCAACGCAGAGTTTCTCCAACGCGGAGTTTCTCCAACGCGCAGTTTCTCCAACGCGCAGTTTCTCCAGCGCGGACTTTCTCCAACGCGGACTTTCTCCAACGCAGACCTTCTCCAACGCGGACTTTCTCCAACGCGGAGTTTCTCCAGCGCGGTGTGTTTCAAGCGCGGTGTTTCTCCAACGCGGAGCTTCTCCAACGCGCCGTTTCTCCTACGCGAAGTTTCCCCACCACGGAGTTTCTCCATCGCGGAGTTTCTCCATCGCGGACACTCTCCAACGCGGGCTTTCTCCAACGCGGACTTTCTCCAACGCGGAGTTTCTCCAACGCGCAGTTTCTCCAACGCGAAGTTTCTCCAGCGCGGAGTTTCTCCAACACGGAGTTTCTCCAGCCCGGAGTTTCTCCAGCGCAGATTTTATGCAGCACGGAGTTTCTCCAGCGCGGAGTTTCTCGAACGCGGAGTTGCTGTAGCGCGGAGTTTCTTCAGCGTAGAGTTTCTCCAGAGCGGACTTTTCTCCAACGCGGAGTTTCTCCATCGCGGAGTTTGTCCGTCGCGGAGGGAGTTTCTCCAGCGCGGAGTTTATACAACGCGGAGTTTCTCCAGCGCGGACTTTCTCCAACGCGGACTTTCTTCAACGCGGAGTTTCTCCAACGCGGAATTTCTCCAACGCGGACTTTCTCCAACGCGGACCTTCTCCAACGCGGACTTTCTCCAACGCGGAGTTTCTCCAGCGCGGTGTGTTTCAAGCGCGTAGTTTCTCCAACGCGGAGTATTTCCAACGCGCCGTTTCTTCAACGCGAAGTTTCTCCAAGGCGGAGTTTCTACATCACGGATTTTCTCCAACGCGGAGTTTCTCCAACGCGGACCTTCTCCGACGCGGACTTTCTCCAACGCGGAGTTTCTCCAGCGCGGAGTTTATCCAACGCGGGGTTTCTCCAGCGCGGACTTTCTCCAACGCGGACATTCTCCAACGCGGACTTTCTCCAACGCGGAGTTTCTCCAGCGCGGTGTGTTTCAAGCGCGGAGTTTCTCCAACGCGGAGCTTCTCCAACGCGCCGTTTCTCCAACGCGAATTTTCCCGAACACGCAGTTTCTCCAGCGCGGAATTTCTCCATCGCAGACTCTCTCCAACGCGGAATTTCTCCAACGCGGACTTTCTCCAACGCGGAGTTTCTCCAACGCGGAGTTTCTCCAACGCGAAGTTTCTCCAGCGCGGAGTATGTCCAGCACGGAGTTTCTCCAGCGCGGAGTTTCTCCAGCCCGGAGTTTCTCCAGCGCAGATTTTATGCAGCACGGAGTTTCTCCAGCGCGGAGTTTCTCCAACGCGGAGTTGCTCCAGCGCGGAGTTTCTTCAGCGTAGAGTTTCTCCAGAGGGGACTTTTCTCCAACGCGGAGTTTCTCCATCGCGGAGTTTGTCCGTCGCGGACTTTCTTCATCGCGGAGTTTCTCCAGCGCGGAGTTTATACAACGCGGAGTTTCTCCAGCGCGGACTTTCTCCAACGCGGACTTTCTCCAACGCGGACCTTCTCCAACGCGGACTTTCTCCAACGCGGAGTTTCTCCAGCGCGGTGTGTTTCAAGTGCAGAGATTCTCCAACGCGGAGAATCTCCAACGCGCCGTTTCTTTAACGCGAAGTTTCTCCAAAGCGGAGTTTCTACAACACGGAGTTTCTCCAACGCGGAGTTTCTCCAACGCGGACCTTCTCCGACGCGGACTTTCTCCAACGTGGAGTTTCTCCAGCGCGGTGTGTTTCAAGCGCGGAGTTTCTCGAACGCGGAGTTTCTCCAACGCGCCGTTTCTTCAACGCGAAGTTTCTCCAAGGCGGAGTTTCTACAACACAGATTTTCTCCAACGCGGACTTTCTCCAACGCGGACCTTCTCCGACGCGGACTTTCTCTAACGCGGAGTTTCTCCAGCGCGGTGTGTTTCAAGCGCGGAGTTTCTCTAACGCGGAGTTTCTCCAACGCGCCGTTTCTTCAAAGCGAAGTTTCTCCAAGGCGGAATTTCTCCAACACAGAGTTTCTCCAACACGGAGTTTCTCCAGCGCGGAGTTTCTCCAACGCGGAGTTTCTCCAACACGGAGTTTCTCCTACACGGAGTTTCTTCAGCGCGGAGTTTCTCCAGCGCGGATTGTCTCCATCGCGGAGTTTCTCCAGTTCGGAGTTTCTCAAACGCGTAGTTTCTCCAGCGCGGAGTTTCTCCATCGCGGACTCTCACCAACGCGGACTTTCTCCAACGCGGACTTTCTCCAACGCAGAGTTTCTCCAACGCGGAGTTTCTCCAACGCGCAGTTTCTCCAACGCGCAGTTTCTCCAGCGCGGACTTTCTCCAACGCGGACTTTCTCCAACGCAGACCTTCTCCAACGCGGACTTTCTCCAACGCGGAGTTTCTCCAGCGCGGTGTGTTTCAAGCGCGGTGTTTCTCCAACGCGGAGCTTCTCCAACGCGCCGTTTCTCCTACGCGAAGTTTCCCCACCACGGAGTTTCTCCATCGCGGAGTTTCTCCATCGCGGACACTCTCCAACGCGGGCTTTCTCCAACGCGGACTTTCTCCAACGCGGAGTTTCTCCAACGCGCAGTTTCTCCAACGCGAAGTTTCTCCAGCGCGGAGTTTCTCCAACACGGAGTTTCTCCAGCCCGGAGTTTCTCCAGCGCAGATTTTATGCAGCACGGAGTTTCTCCAGCGCGGAGTTTCTCGAACGCGGAGTTGCTGTAGCGCGGAGTTTCTTCAGCGTAGAGTTTCTCCAGAGCGGACTTTTCTCCAACGCGGAGTTTCTCCATCGCGGAGTTTGTCCGTCGCGGAGGGAGTTTCTCCAGCGCGGAGTTTATACAACGCGGAGTTTCTCCAGCGCGGACTTTCTCCAACGCGGACTTTCTTCAACGCGGAGTTTCTCCAACGCGGAATTTCTCCAACGCGGACTTTCTCCAACGCGGACCTTCTCCAACGCGGACTTTCTCCAACGCGGAGTTTCTCCAGCGCGGTGTGTTTCAAGCGCGTAGTTTCTCCAACGCGGAGTATTTCCAACGCGCCGTTTCTTCAACGCGAAGTTTCTCCAAGGCGGAGTTTCTACATCACGGATTTTCTCCAACGCGGAGTTTCTCCAACGCGGACCTTCTCCGACGCGGACTTTCTCCAACGCGGAGTTTCTCCAGCGCGGAGTTTATCCAACGCGGGGTTTCTCCAGCGCGGACTTTCTCCAACGCGGACATTCTCCAACGCGGACTTTCTCCAACGCGGAGTTTCTCCAGCGCGGTGTGTTTCAAGCGCGGAGTTTCTCCAACGCGGAGCTTCTCCAACGCGCCGTTTCTCCAACGCGAATTTTCCCGAACACGCAGTTTCTCCAGCGCGGAGTGTCTCCATCGCGGAGTTTCTCCAGCGCGGAGTTTCTCCATCGCGGACTCTCCCCAACGCGGACTTTCTCCAACGCGGAGTTTCTCCAACGCGGAGTTTCTCCAACGCGCAGTTTCTCCAACGCGAAGTTTCTCCAGCGCGGAGTTTCTCCAGCGCGGACTTTCTCCAACGCGGACTTTCTTCAACGCGGAGTTTCTCCAACGCGGACTTTCTCCAACGCGGACTTTCTCCAACGCGGATCTTCTCCAACGCGGACTTTCGCCAACGCGGAGTGTCTCCATCGCGGAGTTTCTAGAGTTCGGAGTTTCTCAAACGCGGAGTTTCTCCAGCGCGGAATTTCTCCATCGCAGACTCTCTCCAACGCGGAATTTCTCCAACGCGGACTTTCTCCAACGCGGAGTTTCTCCAACGCGGAGTTTCTCCAACGCGAAGTTTCTCCAGCGCGGAGTTTGTCCAGCACGGAGTTTCTCCAGAGCGGAGTTTCTCCAGCCCGGAGTTTCTCCAGCGCAGATTTTATGCAGCACGGAGTTTCTCCAGCGCGGAGTTTCTCCAACGCGGAGTTGCTCCAGCGCGGAGTTTCTCCAGCGTAGAGTTTCTCCAGAGGGGACTTTTCTCCAACGCGGAGTTTCTCCATCGCGGAGTTTGTCCGTCGCGGACTTTCTTCATCGCGGAGTTTCTCCAGCGCGGAGTTTATACAACGCGGAGTTTCTCCAGCGCGGACTTTCTCCAACGCGGACTTTCTCCAACGCGGACCATCTCCAACGCGGACTTTCTCCAACGCGGAGTTTCTCCAGCGCGGTGTGTTTCAAGTGCAGAGTTTCTCCAACGCGGAGAATCTCCAACGCGCCGTTTCTTTAACGCGAAGTTTCTCCAAAGCGGAGTTTCTACAACACGGAGTTTCTCCAACGCGGAGTTTCTCCAACGCGGACCTTCTCCGACGCGGACTTTCTCCAACGCAGAGTTTCTCCAGCGCGGTGTGTTTCAAGCGCGGAGTTTCTCGAACGCGGAGTTTCTCCAACGCGCCGTTTCTTCAACGCGAAGTTTCTCCAAGGCGGAGTTTCTACAACACGGATTTTCTCCAACGCGGACTTTCTCCAACGCGGACCTTCTCCGACGCGGACTTTCTCTAACGCGGAGTTTCTCCAGCGCGGTGTGTTTCAAGCGCGGAGTTTAACGCGGAGTTTCTCCAACGCGCCGTTTCTTCAAAGCGAAGTTTCTCCAAGGCGGAATTTCTCCAATACAGAGTTTCTCCAACACGGAGTTTCTCCAGCGCGGAGTTTCTCCACCGCGGAGAATCTCCAGCGCGGAGCTTCTCCAGTTCGGAGTTTCTCAAACGCGGAGTTTCTCCAACACGGAGTTTCTCCAGCCCGATTTTTCTCCAGCGCGGTGTTTCTCCATCGCGGACTCTCCAACGCGGACTTTCTCCAACGCGGACTTTCTCCAAAGCGGAGTTTCTCCAACGCGGAGTTTCTCCAACACGGAGTTTCTCCTACACGGAGTTTCTTCAGCGCGGAGTTTCTCCAGCGCGGATTGTCTCCATCGCGGAGTTTCTCCAGTTCGGAGTTTCTCAAACGCGTAGTTTCTCCAGCGCAGAGTTTCTCCATCGGGGACTCTCACCAACGCGGACTTTCTCCAACGCGGACTTTCTCCAACGCAGAGTTTCTCCAACGCGGAGTTTCTCCAACGCGCAGTTTCTCCAACGCGCAGTTTCTCCAGCGCGGACTTTCTCCAACGCGGACTTTCTCCAACGCGGACCTTCTCCAACGCGGACTTTCTCCAACGCGGAGTTTCTCCAGCGCGGTGTGTTTCAAGCGCGGTGTTTCTCCAACGCGGAGCTTCTCCAACGCGCCGTTTCTCCTACGCGAAGTTTCCCCACCACGGAGTTTCTCCAGCGCGGAGTTTCTCCATCGCGGACACTCTCCAACGCGGACTTTCTCCAACGCGGACTTTCTCCAACGCGGAGTTTCTCCAACGCGGAGTTTCTCCAACGCGCAGTTTCTCCAAAGCGAAGTTTCTCCAGCGCGGAGTTTCTCCAACACGGACTTTCTCCAGCCCGGAGTTTCTCCAGCGCAGATTTTATGCAGCACGGAGTTTCTCCAGCGCGGAGTTTCTCGAACGCGGAGTTGCTCTAGCGCGGAGTTTCTTCGGCGTAGAGTTTCTCCAGAGCGGACTTTTCTCCAACGCGGAGTTTCTCCATCGCGGTGTTTGTCCGTCGCGGAGGTTCTCCATCGCGGAGTTTCTCCAGCGCGGAGTTTATACAACGCGGAGTTTCTCCAGCGCGGACTTTCTCCAACGCGGACCTTCTTCAACGCGGAGTTTCTCCAACGCGGACTTTCTCCAATGTGGACTTTCTCCAACGCGGACCTTCTCCGACGCGGACTTTCTCCAACGCGGAGTTTCTCCAGCGCGGTGTGTTTCAAGCGCGGAGTTTCTCTAACGCGGAGTTTCTCCAACGCGCCGTTTCTTCAAAGCGAAGTTTCTCCAAAGCGCAGTTTCTCCAACGCGAAGTTTCTCCAGCGCGGAGTTTCTCCAACACGGAGTTTCTCCAGCGTGGAGTTTGTCCAGCACGGAGTTTCTCCAGCGCCGAGTTTCTCCAACGCGGAGTTGCTACAGCGCGGAGTTTCTCCAGTGTAGAGTTTCTCCAGAGCGGTCTTTTCTCCAACGCGGAGTTTCTCCATCGCGGAGTTTGTCCGTCGCGGACTTTCTTCATCGCGGAGTTTATACAACGCGGAGTTTCTCCAGCGCGGACTTTTTCCAACGCGGACTTTCTTCAACGCGGAGTTTCTCCAACGCGGACTTTCTTCAACGCGGAGTTTCTCCAACGCGGACTTTCTCCAACGCGGACTTTCTCCAACGCGGATCTTCTCCAACGCGGACTTTCTCCAACGCGGAGTTTCTCCAGCGCGGAGTGTCTCCATCGCGGAGTTTCTAGAGTTTGGAGTTTCTCAAACGCGGAGTTTCTCCAGCGCGGAATTTCTCCATCGCAGACTCTCTCCAACGCGGAATTTCTCCAGCGCGGAGTTTGTCCAGCACGGAGTTTCTCCAGCGCGGAGTTTCTCCAGCCCGGAGTTTCTCCAGCGCAGATTTTATGCAGCAAGGAGTTTCTCCAGCGCGGAGTTTCTCCAACGCGGAGTTGCTCCAGCGCGGAGTTTCTCCAGCGTAGAGTTTCTCCAGAGCGGACTTTTCTCCAACGCGGAGATTCTCCATCGCGGAGTTTGTCGTGGATTTTCTTCATCGCGGAGTTTCTCCAGCGCGGAGTTTATACAACGCGGAGTTTCTCCAGCGCGGACTTTCTCCAACGCGGACTTTCTCCAACGCGGACCTTCTCCAACGCGGACTTTCTCCAACGCGGATTTTCTCCAGCGCGGTGTGTTTCAAGTGCGGAGTTTCTCCAACGCGGAGAATCTCCAACGCGCCGTTTCTTCAACGCGAAGTTTCTCCAAAGCGGAGTTTCTACAACACGGAGTTTCTCCAACGCGGAGTTTCTCCAACGCGGACCTTCTCCGACGCGGACTTTCTCCAACGCGGAGTTTCTCCAGCGCGGAGTTTATCCAACGCGGGGTTTCTCCAGCGCGGACTTTCTCCAACGCGGACATTCTCCAACGCGGACTTTCTCCAACGCGGAGTTTCTCCAGCGCGGTGTGTTTCAAGCGCGGAGTTTCTCCAACGCGGAGCTTCTCCAACGCGCCGTTTCTCCAACGCGAATTTTCCCGAACACGCAGTTTCTCCAGCGCGGAGTGTCTCCATCGCGGAGTTTCTCCAGCGCGGAGTTTCTCCATCGCGGACTCTCCCCAACGCGGACTTTCTCCAACGCGGAGTTTCTCCAACGCGGAGTTTCTCCAACGCGCAGTTTCTCCAACGCGAAGTTTCTCCAGCGCGGAGTTTCTCCAGCGCGGACTTTCTCCAACGCGGACTTTCTTCAACGCGGAGTTTCTCCAACGCGGACTTTCTCCAACGCGGACTTTCTCCAACGCGGATCTTCTCCAACGCGGACTTTCGCCAACGCGGAGTGTCTCCATCGCGGAGTTTCTAGAGTTCGGAGTTTCTCAAACGCGGAGTTTCTCCAGCGCGGAATTTCTCCATCGCAGACTCTCTCCAACGCGGAATTTCTCCAACGCGGACTTTCTCCAACGCGGAGTTTCTCCAACGCGGAGTTTCTCCAACGCGAAGTTTCTCCAGCGCGGAGTTTGTCCAGCACGGAGTTTCTCCAGAGCGGAGTTTCTCCAGCCCGGAGTTTCTCCAGCGCAGATTTTATGCAGCACGGAGTTTCTCCAGCGCGGAGTTTCTCCAACGCGGAGTTGCTCCAGCGCGGAGTTTCTCCAGCGTAGAGTTTCTCCAGAGGGGACTTTTCTCCAACGCGGAGTTTCTCCATCGCGGAGTTTGTCCGTCGCGGACTTTCTTCATCGCGGAGTTTCTCCAGCGCGGAGTTTATACAACGCGGAGTTTCTCCAGCGCGGACTTTCTCCAACGCGGACTTTCTCTAACGCGGACCATCTCCAACGCGGACTTTCTCCAACGCGGAGTTTCTCCAGCGCGGTGTGTTTCAAGTGCAGAGTTTCTCCAACGCGGAGAATCTCCAACGCGCCGTTTCTTTAACGCGAAGTTTCTCCAAAGCGGAGTTTCTACAACACGGAGTTTCTCCAACGCGGAGTTTCTCCAACGCGGACCTTCTCCGACGCGGACTTTCTCCAACGCGGAGTTTCTCCAGCGCGGTGTGTTTCAAGCGCGGAGTTTCTCGAACGCGGAGTTTCTCCAACGCGCCGTTTCTTCAACGCGAAGTTTCTCCAAGGCGGAGTTTCTACAACACGGATTTTCTCCAACGCGGACTTTCTCCAACGCGGACCTTCTCCGACGCGGACTTTCTCTAACGCGGAGTTTCTCCAGCGCGGTGTGTTTCAAGCGCGGAGTTTAACGCGGAGTTTCTCCAACGCGCCGTTTCTTCAAAGCGAAGTTTCTCCAAGGCGGAATTTCTCCAATACAGAGTTTCTCCAACACGGAGTTTCTCCAGCGCGGAGTTTCTCCACCGCGGAGAATCTCCAGCGCGGAGCTTCTCCAGTTCGGAGTTTCTCAAACGCGGAGTTTCTCCAACACGGAGTTTCTCCAGCCCGATTTTTCTCCAGCGCGGAGTTTCTCCATCGCGGACTCTCCAACGCGGACTTTCTCCAACGCGGACTTTCTCCAAAGCGGAGTTTCTCCAACGCGGAGTTTCTCCAACACGGAGTTTCTCCTACACGGAGTTTCTTCAGCGCGGACTTTCTCCAACGCGGACTTTCTCCAACGCGGACCTTCTCCAACGCGGACTTTCTCCAACGCGGAGTTTCTCCAGCGCGGTGTGTTTCAAGCGCGGTGTTTCTCCAACGCGGAGCTTCTCCAACGCGCCGTTTCTCCTACGCGAAGTTTCCCCACCACGGAGTTTCTCCAGCGCGGAGTTTCTCCATCGCGGACACTCTCCAACGCCGACTTTCTCCAACGCGGACTTTCTCCAACGCGGAGTTTCTCCAACGCGGAGTTTCTCCAACGCGCAGTTTCTCCAACGCGAAGTTTCTCCAGCGCGGAGTTTCTCCAACACGGACTTTCTCCAGCCCGGAGTTTCTCCAGCGCAGATTTTATGCAGCACGGAGTTTCTCCAGCGCGGAGTTTCTCGAACGCGGAGTTGCTCTAGCGCGGAGTTTCTTCGGCGTAGAGTTTCTCCAGAGCGGACTTTTCTCCAACGCGGAGTTTCTCCATCGCGGAGTTTGTCCGTCGCGGAGGTTCTCCATCGCGGAGTTTCTCCAGCGCGGAGTTTATACAACGCGGAGTTTCTCCAGCGCGGACTTTCTCCAACGCGGACCTTCTTCAACGCGGAGTTTCTCCAACGCGGACTTTCTCCAATGTGGACTTTCTCCAACGCGGACCTTCTCCGACGCGGACTTTCTCCAACGCGGAGTTTCTCCAGCGCGGTGTGTTTCAAGCGCGGAGTTTCTCTAACGCGGAGTTTCTCCAACGCGCCGTTTCTTCAAAGCGAAGTTTCTCCAAAGCGCAGTTTCTCCAACTCGAAGTTTCTCCAGCGCGGAGTTTCTCCAACACGGAGTTTCTCCAGCGTGGAGTTTGTCCAGCACGGAGTTTCTCCAGCGCGGAGTTTCTCCAACGCGGAGTTGCTACAGCGCGGAGTTTCTCCAGTGTAGAGTTTCTCCAGAGCGGTCTTTTCTCCAACGCGGAGTTTCTCCATCGCGGAGTTTGTCCGTCGCGGACTTTCTTCATCGCGGAGTTTATACAACGCGGAGTTTCTCCAGCGCGGACTTTTTCCAACGCGGACTTTCTTCAACGCGGAGTTTCTCCAACGCGGACTTTCTTCAACGCGGAGTTTCTCCAACGCGGACTTTCTCCAACGCGGACTTTCTCCAACGCGGATCTTCTCCAACGCGGACTTTCTCCAACGCGGAGTTTCTCCAGCGCGGAGTGTCTCCATCGCGGAGTTTCTAGAGTTCGGAGTTTCTCAAACGCGGAGTTTCTCCAGCGCGGAATTTCTCCATCGCAGACTCTCTCCAACGCGGAATTTCTCCAGCGCGGAGTTTGTCCAGCACGGAGTTTCTCCAGCGCGGAGTTTCTCCAGCCCGGAGTTTCTCCAGCGCAGATTTTATGCAGCAAGGAGTTTCTCCAGCGCGGAGTTTCTCCAACGCGGAGTTGCTCCAGCGCGGAGTTTCTCCAGCGTAGAGTTTCTCCAGAGCGGACTTTTCTCCAACGCGGAGATTCTCCATCGCGGAGTTTGTCGTGGATTTTCTTCATCGCGGAGTTTCTCCAGCGCGGAGTTTATACAACGCGGAGTTTCTCCAGCGCGGACTTTCTCCAACGCGGACTTTCTCCAACGCGGACCTTCTCCAACGCGGACTTTCTCCAACGCGGAGTTTCTCCACCGTGGTGTGTTTCAAGCGCGGAGTTTCTCCAACGCGGAGCTTCTCCAACGCACCGTTTCTCCAACGCGAAGTTTCCCCAACACGGAGTTTCTCCAGCGCGGAGTTTCTCCAGCGCGGAGTGTCTCCATCGCGGAGTTTCTCCAGCGTAGAGTTTCTCCAGAGCGGACTTTTCTCCAACGAGGAGTTTCTCCATCGCGGAGTTTGTCCGTCGCGGACTTTCTTCATCGCGGAGTTTATACAACGCGGAGTTTCTCCAGCGCGGACTTTCTCCAACGCGGACTTTCTTCAACGCAGAGTTTCTCCAACGCGGACTTTCTCCAACGCGGACTTTCTCCAACGCGGACCTTCTCCAACGCGGACTTTCTCCAACGCGGAGTTTCTGCAGCGAGTTGTTTCAAGTGCGGAGTTTCTCCAACGCGGAGAATCTCCAACGCGCCGTTTCTTCAACGCGAAGTTTCTCTAAAGCGGAGTTTCTACAACACGGAGTTTCTCCAACGCGGACTTTCTCCAACGCGGACCTTCTCCGACGCGGACTTTCTCCAACGCGGAGTTTCTCCAGCGCGGTGTGTTTCAAGCGCGGAGTTTCTCGAACGCGGAGTTTTTCCAACGCGCCGTTTCTTCAACGCGAAGTTTCTCCAAGGCGGAGTTTCTACAACACGGATTTTCTCCAACGCGGACTTTCTCCAACGCGGACCTTCTCCGACGCGGACTTTCTCTAACGCGGAGTTTCTCCAGCGCGGTGTGTTTCAAGCGCGGAGTTTCTCTAACGCGGAGTTTCTCCAACGCGCCGTTTCTTAAAAGCGAAGTTTCTCCAAGGCGAAATTTCTCCAACACAGAGTTTCTGCAACGCGGAGTTTCTCCAGCGCGGAGTTTCTCCACCGCGGAGAATCTCCAGCGCGGAGCTTCTCCAGTTCGGAGTTTCTCAAACGCGGAGTTTCTCCAACACGGAGTTTCTCCAGCCCGATTTTTCTCCAGCGCGGAGTTTCTCCATCGCGGACTCTCCAACGCGGACTTTCTCCAACGCGTACTTTCTCCAAAGCGGAGTTTCTCCAACGCGGAGTTTCTCCAACACGGAGTTTCTCCTACACGGAGTTTCTTCAGCGCGGAGTTTCTCCAGCGCGGATTGTCTCCATCGCGGAGTTTCTCCAGTTCGGAGTTTCTCAAACGCGTAGTTTCTCCAGCGCGGAGTTTCTCCATCGCGGAGTCTCACCAACGCGGACTTTCTCCAACGCGGACTTTCTCCAACGCGCAGTTTCTCCAACGCGAAGTTTCTCCAGCGCGGAGTTTCTCCAGCGCGGACTTTCTCCAACGCGGACTTTCTTCAACGCGGAGTTTCTCCAACGCGGACTTTCTCCAACGCGGACTTTCTCCAACGCGGATCTTCTCCAACGCGGACTTTCTCCAACGCGGAGTTTCTCCAACGCGGAGTTTCTCCAACGCGCAGTTTCTCCAACGCGCAGTTTCTCCAGCGCGGACTTTCTCCAACGCGGACTTTCTCCAACGCGGACCTTCTCCAACGCGGACTTTCTCCAACGCGGAGTTTCTCCAACGCGGAGTTTCTCCAACGCGCAGTTTCTCCAACGCGAAGTTTCTCCAGCGCGGAGTTTCTCCAGCGCGGACTTTCTCCAACGCGGACTTTCTTCAACGCGGAGTTTCTCCAACGCGGACTTTCTCCAACGCGGACTTTCTCCAACGCGGATCTTCTCCAACGCGGAATTTCTCCAACGCGGAGTTTCTCCAGCGCGGTGTGTTTCAAGTGCGGAGTTTCTCCAACGCGGAGAATCTGCGACACGCCGTTTCTTCAACGCGAAGTTTCTCCAACGCGGAGTTTCTCCAACGCGGACCTTCTCCGACGCGGACTTTCTCCAACGCGGAGTTTCTCCAGCGCGGAGTTTATCCAACGCGGAGTTTCTCCAGCGCGGACTTTCTCCAACGCGGACATTCTCCAACGCGGACTTTCTCCAACGCGGAGTTTCTCCAGCGCGGTGTGTTTCAAGCGCGGAGCTTCTCCAACGCGCCGTTTCTCCAACGCGAATTTTCCCGAACACGCAGTTTCTCCAGCGCGGAGTGTCTCCATCGCGGAGTTTCTCCAGCGCGGAGTTTCTCCATCGCGGACTCTCCCCAACGCGGACTTTCTCCAACGCGGAGTTTCTCCAACGCGGAGTTTCTCCAACGCGCAGTTTCTCCAACGCGAAGTTTCTCCAGCGCGGAGTTTCTCCAGCGCGGACTTTCTCCAACGCGGACTTTCTTCAACGCGGAGTTTCTCCAACGCGGACTTTCTCCAACGCGGACTTTCTCCAACGCGGATCTTCTCCAACGCGGACTTTCTCCAACGCGGAGTGTCTCCATCGCGGAGTTTCTAGAGTTCGGAGTTTCTCAAACGCGGAGTTTCTCCAGCGCGGAATTTCTCCATCGCAGACTCTCTCCAACGCGGAATTTCTCCAACGCGGACTTTCTCCAACGCGGAGTTTCTCCAACGCGGAGTTTCTCCAACGCGAAGTTTCTCCAGCGCGGAGTTTGTCCAGCACGGAGTTTCTCCAGAGCGGAGTTTCTCCAGCCCGGAGTTTCTCCAGCGCAGATTTTATGCAGCACGGAGTTTCTCCAGCGCGGAGTTTCTCCAACGCGGAGTTGCTCCAGCGCGGAGTTTCTCCAGCGCGGACTTTCTCCAACGCGGACTTTCTCCAACGCGGATCTTCTCCAACGCGGACTTTCTCCAACGCGGAGTGTCTCCATCGCGGAGTTTCTAGAGTTCGGAGTTTCTCAAACGCGGAGTTTCTCCAGCGCGGAATTTCTCCATCGCAGACTCTCTCCAACGCGGACTTTCTCCAACGCGGAGTTTCTCCAACGCGGAGTTTCTCCAACGCGAAGTTTCTCCAGCGCGGAGTTTGTCCAGCACGGAGTTTCTCCAGAGCGGAGTTTCTCCAGCCCGGAGTTTCTCCAGCGCAGATTTTATGCAGCACGGAGTTTCTCCAGCGCGGAGTTTCTCCAACGCGGAGTTTCTCCATCGCGGAGTTTGTCCGTCGCGGACTTTCTTCATCGCGGAGTTTCTCCAGCGCGGAGTTTATACAACGCGGAGTTTCTCCAGCGCGGACTTTCTCCAACGCGGACTTTCTCCAACGCGGACCTTCTCCAACGCGGACTTTCTCCAACGCGGAGTTTCTCCAGCGCGGTGTGTTTCAAGTGCAGAGTTTCTCCAACGCGGAGAATCTCCAACGCGCCGTTTCTTTAACGCGACGTTTCTCCAAAGCGGAGTTTCTACAACACGGAGTTTCTCCAACGCGGAGTTTCTCCAACGCGGACCTTCTCCGACGCGGACTTTCTCCAACGCGGAGTTTCTCCAGCGCGGTGTGTTTCAAGCGCGGAGTTTCTCGAACGCGGAGTTTCTCCAACGCGCCGTTTCTTCAAAGCGAAGTTTCTCCAAGGCGGAATTTCTCCAACACAGAGTTTCTCCAACACGGAGTTTCTCCAGCGCGGAGTTTCTCCACCGCGGAGAATCTCCAGCGCGGAGCTTCTCCAGTACGGAGTTTCTCAAACGCGGAGTTTCTCCAACACGGAGTTTCTCCAGCCCGATTTTTCTCCAGCGCGGAGTTTCTCCATCGCGGACTCTCCAACGCGGACTTTCTCCAACGCGGACTTTCTCCAAAGCGGAGTTTCTCCAACGCGGAGTTTCTCCAACACGGAGTTTCTCCTACACGGAGTTTCTTCAGCGCGGAGTTTCTCCAGCGCGGATTGTCTCCATCGCGGAGTTTCTCCAGTTCGGAGTTTCTCAAACGCGTAGTTTCTCCAGCGCGGAGTTTCTCCATCGCGGACTCTCACCAACGCGGACTTTCTCCAACGCGGACTTTCTCCAACGCAGAGTTTCTCCAACGCGGAGTTTCTCCAACGCGCAGTTTCTCCAACGCGCAGTTTCTCCAGCGCGGACTTTCTCCAACGCGGACTTTCTCCAACGCGGACCTTCTCCAACGCGGACTTTCTCCAACGCGGAGTTTCTCCAGCGCGGTGTGTTTCAAGCGCGGTGTTTCTCCAACGCGGAGCTTCTCCAACGCGCCGTTTCTCCTACGCGAAGTTTCCCCACCACGGAGTTTCTCCAGCGCGGAGTTTCTCCATCGCGGACAGTCTCCAACGCGGACTTTCTCCAACGCGGAGTTTCTCCAACGCGGAGTTTCTCCAACGCGCAGTTTCTCCAACGCGAAGTTTCTCCAGCGCGGAGTTTCTCCAACACGGACTTTCTCCAGCCCGGAGTTTCTCCAGCGCAGATTTTATGCAGCACGGAGTTTCTCCAGCGCGGAGTTTCTCGAACGCGGAGTTGCTCTAGCGCGGAGTTTCTTCGGCGTAGAGTTTCTCCAGAGCGGACTTTTCTCCAACGCGGAGTTTCTGCATCGCGGAGTTTGTCCGTCGCGGAGGTTCTCCATCGCGGAGTTTCTCCAGCGCGGAGTTTATACAACGCGGAGTTTCTCCAGCGCGGACTTTCTCCAACGCGGACTTTCTTCAACGCGGAGTTTCTCCAACGCGGACTTTCTCCAATGTGGACTTTCTCCAACGCGGACCTTCTCCGACGCGGACTTTCTCCAACGCGGAGTTTCTCCAGCGCGGTGTGTTTCAAGCGCGGAGTTTCTCTAACGCGGAGTTTCTCCAACGCGCCGTTTCTTCAAAGCGAAGTTTCTCCAAAGCGCAGTTTCTCCAACGCGAAGTTTCTCCAGCGCGGAGTTTCTCCAACACGGAGTTTCTCCAGCGTGGAGTTTGTCCAGCACGGAGTTTCTCCAGCGCGGAGTTTCTCCAACGCGGAGTTGCTACAGCGCGGAGTTTCTCCAGTGTAGAGTTTCTCCAGAGCGGTCTTTTCTCCAACGCGGAGTTTCTCCATCGCGGAGTTTGTCCGTCGCGGACTTTCTTCATCGCGGAGTTTATACAACGCGGAGTTTCTCCAGCGCGGACTTTTTCCAACGCGGACTTTCTTCAACGCGGAGTTTCTCCAACGCGGACTTTCTCCAACGCGGACTTTCTCCAACGCGGATCTTCTCCAACGCGGACTTTCTCCAACGCGGAGTTTCTCCAGCGCGGAGTGTCTCCATCGCGGAGTTTCTAGAGTTCGGAGTTTCTCAAACGCGGAGTTTCTCCAGCGCGGAATTTCTCCATCGCAGACTCTCTCCAACGCGGAATTTCTCCAACGCGGACTTTCTCCAACGCGGAGTTTCTCCAACGCGGAGTTTCTCCAACGCGCAGTTTCTCCAACGCGAAGTTTCTCCAGCGCGGAGTTTGTCCAGCACGGAGTTTCTCCAGCGCGGAGTTTCTCCAGCCCGGAGTTTCTCCAGCGCAGATTTTATGCAGCAAGGAGTTTCTCCTGCGCGGAGTTTCTCCAAAGCGGAGTTGCTCCAGAGCGGAGTTTCTCCAGCGTAGAGTTTCTCCAGAGCGGACTTTTCTCCAACGCGGAGATTCTCCATCGCGGAGTTTGTTTGTCGTGGATTTTCTTCATCGCGGAGTTTCTCCAGCGCGGAGTTTATACAACGCGGAGTTTCTCCAGCGCGGACTTTCTCCAACGCGGACTTTCTCCAACGCGGACCTTCTCCAACGCGGACTTTCTCCAACGCGGAGTTTCTCCACCGTGGTGTGTTTCAAGCGCGGAGTTTCTCCAACGCGGAGCTTCTCCAACGCACCGTTTCTCCAACGCGAAGTTTCCCCAACACGGAGTTTCTCCAGCGCGGAGTTTCTCCAGCGCGGAGTTTCTCCAGCGCGGAGTGTCTCCATCGCGGAGTTTCTCCTGCGTAGAGTTTCTCCAGAGCGGACTTTTCTCCAACGAGGAGTTTCTCCATCGCGGAGTTTGTCCGTCGCGGACTTTCTTCATCGCGGAGTTTATACAACGCGGAGTTTCTCCAGCGCGGACTTTCTCCAACGCGGACTTTCTTCAACGCGGAGTTTCTCCAACGCGGACTTTCTCCAACGCGGACTTTCTCCAACGCGGACCTTCTCCAACGCGGACTTTCTCCAACGCGGAGTTTCTGCAGCGAGGTGTGTTTCAAGTGCGGAGTTTCTCCAACGCGGAGAATCTCCAACGCGCCGTTTCTTCAACGCGAAGTTTCTCTAAAGCGGAGTTTCTACAACACGGAGTTTCTCCAACGCGGAGTTTCTCCAACGCGGACCTTCTCCAACGCGGACTTTCTCCAACGCGGAATTTCTCCAGCGCGGTGTGTTTCAAGCGCGGAGTTTCTCGAACGCGGAGTTTTTCCAACGCGCCGTTTCTTCAACGCGAAGTTTCTCCAAGGCGGAGTTTCTACAACACGGATTTTCTCCAACGCGGACTTTCTCCAACGCGGACCTTCTCCGACGCGGACTTTCTCTAACGCGGAGTTTCTCCAGCGCGGTGTGTTTCAAGGGCGGAGTTTCTCTAACGCGGAGTTTCTCCAACGCGCCGTTTCTTAAAAGCGAAGTTTCTCCAAGGCGGAATTTCTCCAACACAGAGTTTCTGCAACACGGAGTTTCTCCAGCGCGGAGTTTCTCCACCGCGGAGAATCTCCAGCGCGGAGCTTCTCCAGTTCGGAGTTTCTCAAACGCGGAGTTTCTCCAACACGGAGTTTCTCCAGCCCGATTTTTCTCCAGCGCGGAGTTTCTCCATCGCGGACTCTCCAACGCGAACTTTCTCCAACGCGGACTTTCTCCAAAGCGGAGTTTCTCCAACGCGGAGTTTCTCCAACACGGAGTTTCTCCTACACGGAGTTTCTTCAGCGCGGAGTTTCTCCAGCGCGGATTGTCTCCATCGCGGAGTTTCTCCAGTTCGGAGTTTCTCAAACGCGTAGTTTCTCCAGCGCGGAGTTTCTCCATCGCGGACACTCTCCAACGCGGACTTTCTCCAACGCGGACTTTCTCCAACGCGCAGTTTCTCCAACGCGCAGTTTCTCCAACGCGAAGTTTCTCCAGCGCGGAGTTTCTCCAAAACGGAGTTTCTCCAGCCCGGAGTTTCTCCAGCGCAGATTTTATGCAGCACGGAGTTTCTCCAGCGCGGAGTTTCTCGAACGCGGAGTTGCTCTAGCGCGGAGTTTCTTCAGCGTAGAGTTTCTCCAGAGCTGACTTTTCTCCATCGCGGAGTTTCTCCAGCGCGGAGTTTATACAACGCGGAGTTTCTCCAGCGCGGACTTTCTCCAACGCGGACTTTCTTCAACGCGGAGTTTCTCCAACGCGGACTTTCTCCAACGCGGACTTTCTCCAACGCGGACCTTCTCCAACGCGGACTTTCTCCAACGCGGAGTTTCTCCAGCGCGGTGTGTTTCAAGCGCGTAGTTTCTCCAACGCGGAGTATCTCCAACGCGCCGTTTCTTCAACGCGAAGTTTCTCCAAGGCGGAGTTTCTACATCACGGATTTTCTCCAACGCGGACTTTCTCCAACGCGGACCTTCTCCGACGCGGACTTTCTCCAACGCGGAGTTTCTCCAGCGCGGTGTGTTTCAAGCGCGGAGTTTCTCCAACGCGAAGTTTCTCCAGCACGGAGTTTCTCCAACACGGAGTTTCTCCAGCGCGGAGTTTGTCCAGCACGTTGTTTCTCCAGCGCGGAGTTTCTCCAACGCGGAGTTGCTACAGCGCGGAGTTTCTCCAGTATAGAGTTTCTCCAGAGCGGACTTTTCTCCAACGCGGAGTTTCTCCATCGCGGAGTTTGTCCGTCGCGGACTTTCTTCATCGCGGAGTTTATACAACGCGGAGTTTCTCCAGCGCGGACTTTCTCCAACGCGGACTTTCTTCAACGCGGAGTTTCTCCAACGCGGACTTTCTCCAACGCGGACTTTCTCCAACGCGGACCTTCTCCAACGCGGACTATCTCCAACGCGGAGTTTCTCCAGCACGGTGTGTTTCAAGTGCGGAGTTTCTAGAGTTCGGAGTTTCTCAAACGCGGAGTTTCTCCAGCGCGGAATTTCTCCATCGCAGACTCTCTCCAACGCGAAATTTCTCCAACGCGGACTTTCTCCAACGCGGAGTTTCTCCAACGCGGAGTTTCTCCAACGCGCAGTTTCTCCAACGCGAAGTTTCTCCAGCGCGGAGTTTGTCCAGCACGGAGTTTCTCCAGCCCGGAGTTTCTCCAGCGCAGATTTTATGCAGCACGGAGTTTCTCCAGCGCGGAGTTTATACAACGCGGAGTTTCTCCAGCGCGGACTTTCTCCAACGCGGACTTTCTCCAACGCGGACCTTCTCCAACGCGGACTTTCTCCAACGCGGAGTTTCTCCAGCGCGGTGTATTTCAAGCGCGGAGTTTCTCCAACGCGGAGCTTCTCCAACGCACCGTTTCTCCAACGCGAAGTTTCCCCAACACGGAGTTTCTCCAGCGCGGAGTTTCTCCAGCGCGGAGTTTCTCCAGCGCGGAGTTTCTCTAGCGCGGAGTGTCTCCATCGCGGAGTTTCTCCAGCGTAGAGTTTCTCCAGAGCGGACTTTTCTCCAACGCGGAGTTTCTCCATCGCGGAGTTTGTCCGTCGCGGACTTTCTTCATCGCGGAGTTTATACAACGCGGAGTTTCTCCAGCGCGGACTTTCTCCAACGCGGACTTTCTTCAACGCGGAGTTTCTCCAACGCGGACTTTCTCCAACGCGGACTTTCTCCAACGCGGACCTTCTCCAACGCGGACTTTCTCCAACGCGGAGTTTCTCGAGCGCGGAGAATCTCCAACGCGCCGTTTCTTCAACGCGAAGTTTCTCCAAAGCGGAGTTTCTACAACACGGAGTTTCTCTAACGCGGAGTTTCTCCAACGCGGACCTTCTCCGACGCGGACTTTCTCCAACGCGGAGTTTCTCCAGCGCGGAGTTTATCCAACGCGGAGTTTCTCCAGCGCGGACTTTCTCCAACGCGGACATTCTCCAACGCGGACTTTCTCCAAAGCGGAGTTTCTCCAGCGCGGTGTGTTTCAAGCGCGGAGTTTCTCCAACGCGGAGAATCTCCGACACGCCGTTTCTTCAACGCGAAGTTTCTCCAACGCGGACTTTCTCCAACGCGGACCTTCTCCGACGAGGACTTTCTCCAACGCGGAGTTTCTCCAGCGCGGAGTGTCTCCATCGCGGAGTTTCTAGAGTTCGGAGTTTCTCAAACGCGGAGTTTCTCCAGCGCGGAATTTCTCCATCGCAGACTCTCTCCAACGCGGAATTTCTCCAACGCGGACTTTCTCCAACGCGGAGTTTCTCCAACGCGAAGTTTCTCCAGCGCGGAGTTTGTCCAGCACGGAGTTTCTCCAGCGCGGAGTTTCTCCAGCCCGGAGTTTCTCCAGCGCAGATTTTATGCAGCACGGAGTTTCTCCAGCGCGGAGTTTCTCCAACGCGGAGTTGCTCAAGCGCGGAGTTTCTCCAGCGTAGAGTTTCTCCAGAGCGGACTTTTCTCCAACGCGGAGTTTCTCCATCGCGGAGTTTGTCCGTCGCGGACTTTATTCATCGCGGAGTTTCTCCAGCGCGGAGTTTATACAACGCGGAGTTTCTCCAGCGCGGACTTTCTCCAACGCGGACTTTCTCCAACGCGGACCTTCTCCAACGCGGACTTTCTCCAACGCGGACTTTCTCCAGCGCGGTGTGTTTCAAGCGCGGAGTTTCTCCAACGCGGAGCTTCTCCAACGCACCGTTTCTCCAACGCGAAGTTTCCCCAACACCGAGTTTCTCCAGCGCGGAGTTTCTCCAGCGCGGAGTGTCTCCATCGCGGAGTTTCTCCAGCGTAGAGTTTCTCCAGAGCGGACTTTTCTCCAACGCGGAGTTTCTCCATCGCGGAGTTTGTCCGTCGCGGACTTTCTTCATCGCGGAGTTTATACAACGCGGAGTTTCTCCAGCGCGGACTTTCTCCAACGCGGACTTTCTTCAACGCGGAGTTTCTCCAACGCGGACTTTCTCCAACGCGGACCTTCTCCAACGCGGACTTTCTCCAACGCGGAGTTTCTGCAGCGCGGTGTGTTTCAAGTGCGGAGTTTCTCCAACGCGGAGAATCTCCAACGCACCGTTTCTTCAACGCGAAGTTTCTCCAAAGCGGAGTTTCTACAACACGGAGTTTCTCCAACGCGGAGTTTCTCCAACGCGGACCTTCTCCGACGCGGACTTTCTCCAACGCGGAGTTTCTCCAGCGCGGTGTGTTTCAAGCGCGGAGTTTCTCGAACGCGGAGTTTCTCCAACGCGCCGTTTCTTCAACGCGAAGTTTCTCCAAGGCGGAGTTTCTACAACACGGATTTTCTCCAACGCGGACTTTCTCCAACGCGGACCTTCTCCGACGCGGACTTTCTCTAACGCGGAGTTTCTCCAGCGCGGTGTGTTTCAAGCGCGGAGTTTCTCTAACGCGGAGTTTCTCCAACGCGCCGTTTCTTCAAAGCGAAGTTTCTCCAAGGCGGAATTTCTCCAACACAGAGTTTCTCCAACACGGAGTTTCTCCAGCGCGGAGTTTCTCCACCGCGGAGAATCTCCAGCGCGGAGCTTCTCCAGTTCGGAGTTTCTCAAACGCGGAGTTTCTCCAACACGGAGTTTCTCCAGCCCGATTTTTCTCCAGCGCGGAGTTTCTCCATTGCGGACTCTCCAACGCGGACTTTCTCCAACGCGGACTTTCTCCAAAGCGGAGTTTCTCCAACGCGGAGTTTCTCCAACACGGAGTTTCTCCTACACGGAGTTTCTTCAGCGCGGAGTTTCTCCAGCGCGGATTGTCTCCATCGCGGAGTTTCTCAAACGCGTAGTTTCTCCAGCGCGGAGTTTCTCCATCGCGGACTCTCACCAACGCGGACTTTCTCCAACGCGGACTTTCTCCAACGCAGAGTTTCTCCAACGCGGAGTTTCTCCAACGCGCAGTTTCTCCAACGCGCAGTTTCTCCAGCGCGGACTTTCTCCAACGCGGACTTTCTCCAACGCGGACCTTCTCCAACGCGGACTTTCTCCAACGCGGAGTTTCTCCAGCGCGGTGTGTTTCAAGCGCGGTGTTTCTCCAACGCGGAGCTTCTCCAACGCGCCGTTTCTCCTACGCGAAGTTTCCCCACCACGGAGTTTCTCCAGCGCGGAGTTTCTCCATCGCGGACACTCTCCAACGCGGACTTTCTCCAACGCGGACTTTCTCCAACGCGGAGTTTCTCCAACGCGGAGTTTCTCCAACGCGCAGTTTCTCCAACACGGAGTTTCTCCAGCCCGAAGTTTCTCCAGCGCAGATTTTATGCAGCACGGAGTTTCTCCAGCGCGGAGTTTCTCGAACGCGGAGTTGCTCTAGCGCGGAGTTTCTTCAGCGTAGAGTTTCTCCAGAGCGGACTTTTCTCCAACGCGGAGTTTCTCCATCGCGGAGTTTGTCCGTCGCGGAGGTTCTCCATCGCGGAGTTTCTCCAGCGCGGAGTTTATACAACGCGGAGTTTCTCCAACGCGGACTTTCTCCAACGTGGACTTTCTCCAACGCGGACCTTCTCCAACGCGGACTTTCTCCAACGCGGAGTTTCTCCAGCGCGGTGTGTTTCAAGCGCGTAGTTTCTCCAACGCGAAGTATCTCCAACGCGCCGTTTCTTCAACGCGAAGTTTCTCCAAGGCGGAGTTTCTACATCACGGATTTTCTCCAACGCGGACTTTCTCCAACGCGGACCTTCTCCGACGCGGACTTTCTCCAACGCGGAGTTTCTCCAGCGCGGTGTGTTTCAAGCGCGGAGTTTCTCTAACGCGGAGTTTCTCCAACGCGCCGTTTCTTCAAAGCGAAGTTTCTCCAACGCGCAGTTTCTCCAACGCGAAGTTTCTCCAGCGCGGAGTTTCTCCAACACGGAGTTTCTCCAGCGCGGAGTTTGTCCAGCACGGAGTTTCTCCAGCGCGGAGTTTCTCCAACGCGGAGTTGCTACAGCGCGGAGTTTCTCCAGTGTAGAGTTTCTCCAGAGCGGTCTTTTCTCCAACGCGGAGTTTCTCCATCGCGGAGTTTGTCCGTCGCGGACTTTCTTCATCGCGGAGTTTATACAACGCGGACTTTCTCCAACGCGGACTTTCTCCAACGCGGATCTTCTCCAACGCGGACTTTCGCCAACGCGGAGTTTCTCCAGCGCGGAATTTCTCCATCGCAGACTCTCTCCAACGCGGAATTTCTCCAACGCGGACTTTCTCCAACGCGGAGTTTCTCCAACGCGGAGTTTCTCCAACGCGCAGTTTCTCCAACGCGAAGTTTATCCAGCGCGGAGTTTGTCCAGCACGGAGTTTCTCCAGCGCGGAGTTTCTCCAGCCCGGAGTTTCTCCAGCGCAGATTTTATGCAGCACGAAGTTTCTCCAGCGCGGAGTTCCTCCAAAGCGGAGTTGCTCCAGCGCGGAGTTTCTCCAGCGTAGATTTTCTCCAGAGCGGACTTTTCTCCAACGCGGAGTTTCTCCATCGCGGAGTTTGTCCGTCGCGGATTTTCTTCATCGCGGAGTTTCTCCAGCGCGGAGTTTATACAAAGCGGAGTTTCTCCAGCGCGGACTTTCTCCAACGCGGACCTTCTCCAAAGCGGACTTTCTCCAACGCGGAGTTTCTCCACCGTGGTGTGATTCAAGCGCGGAGTTTCTCCAACGCGGAGCTTCTCCAACGCACCGTTTCTCCAACGCGAAGTTTCCCCAACACGGAGTTTCTCCAGCGCGGAGTTTCTCCAGCGCGGAGTGTCTCCATCGCGGAGTTTCTCCAGCGTAGAGTTTCTCCAGAGCGGACTTTTCTCCAACGCGGAGTTTCTCTATCGCGGAGTTTGTCCGTCGCGGACTTTCTTCATCGCGGAGTTTATACAACGCGGAGTTTCTCCAGCGCGGACTTTCTCCAACGCGGACTTTCTTCAACGCGGAGTTTCTCCAACGCGGACTTTCTCCAACGTGGACTTTCTCCAACGCGGACCTTCTCCAACGCGGACTTTCTCCAACGCGGAGTTTCTCCAGCGCGGTGTGTTTCAAGTGCGGAGTTTCTCCAACGCGGAGAATCTCCAACGCGCCGTTTCTTCAACGCGAAGTTTCTCCAAAGCGGAGTTTCTACAACACGGAGTTTCTCCAACGCGGAGTTTCTCCAACGCGGACCTTCTCCGACGCGGACTTTCTCCAACGCGGAGTTTCTCCAGCGCGGTGTGTTTCAAGCGCGGAGTTTCTCGAACGCGGAGTTTCTCCAACGCGCCGTTTCTTCAACGCGAAGTTTCTCCAAGGCGGAGTTTCTACAACACGGATTTTCTCCAACGCGGACTTTCTCCAAGGCGGAATTTCTCCAACACAGATTTTCTCCAACACGGAGTTTCTCCAGCGCGGAGTTTCTCCAACGCGGAGTTTCTCCAACGCGGAGTTTCTCCAACGCGCAGTTTCTCCAACGCGAAGTTTCTCCAGCGCGGAGTTTGTCCAGCACGGAGTTTCTCCAGCGCGGAGTTTCTCCAGCCCGGAGTTTCTCCAGCGCAGATTTTATGCAGCACGAAGTTTCTCCAGCGCGGAGTTTCTCCAACGCGGAGTTGCTCCAGCGCGGAGTTTCTCCAGCGTAGAGTTTCTCCAGAGCGGACTTTTCTCCAACGCGGAGTTTCTCCATCGCGGAGTTTGTCCGTCGCGGATTTTCTCCATCGCGGAGTTTCTCCAGCGCGGAGTTTATACAAAGCGGAGTTTCTCCAGCGCGGACTTTCTCCAACGCGGACCTTCTCCAAAGCGGACTTTCTCCAACGCTGAGTTTCTCCACCGTGGTGTGTTTCAAGCGCGGAGTTTCTCCAACGCGGAGCTTCTCCAACGCACCGTTTCTCTAACGCGAAGTTTCCCCAACACGGAGTTTCTCCAGCGCGGAGTTTCTCCAGCGCGGAGTTTCTCCAGCGCGGAGTGTCTCCATCGCGGAGTTTCTCCAGCGTAGAGTTTCTCCAGAGCGGACTTTTCTCCAACGCGGAGTTTCTCCATCGCGGAGTTTGTCCGTCGCGGACTTTCTTCATCGCGGAGTTTATACAACGCGGAGTTTCTCCAGCGCGGACTTTCTCCAGCGCGGACTTTCTTCAACGCGGAGTTTCTCTAACGCGGACTTTCTCCAACGTGGACTTTCTCCAACGCGGATCTTCTCCAACGCGGACTTTCTCCAACGCGGAGTTTCTCCAGCGCGGTGTGTTTCAAGTGCGGAGTTTCTCCAACGCGGAGAATCTCCAACGCGCCGTTTCTTGAACGCGAAGTTTCTCCAAAGCGGAGTTTCTACAACACGGAGTTTCTCCAACGCGGAGTTTCTCCAACGCGGACCTTCTCCGACGCGGACTTTCTCCAACGCGGAGTTTCTCCAGCGCGGTGTGTTTCAAGCGCGGAGTTTCTCGAACGCGGAGTTTCTCCAACGCGCCGTTTCTTCAACGCGAAGTTTCTCCAAGGCGGAGTTTCTACAACACGGATTTTCTCCAACGCGGACTTTCTCCAAGGCGGAATTTCTCCAACACAGATTTTCTCCAACAAGGAGTTTCTCCAGCGCGGAGTTTCTCCACCGCGGAGAATCTCCAGCGCGGAGCTTCTCCAGTTCGGAGTTTCTCAAACGCGGAGTTTCTCCAACACGGAGTTTCTCCAGCCCGATTTTTCTCCAGCGCGGAGTTTCTCCATCGCGGACTCTCCAACGCGGACTTTCTCCAACGCGGACTTTCTCCAAAGCGGAGTTTCTCCAACGCGGAGTTTCTCCAACACGGAGTTTCTCCTACACGGAGTTTTCTTCAGCGCGGAGTTTCTCCAGCGCGGATTGTCTCCATCGCGGAGTTTCTCCAGTTCGGAGTTTCTCAAACGCGTAGTTTCTCCAGCGCGGAGTTTCTCCATCGCGGACTCTCACCAACGCGGACTTTCTCCAACGCGGACTTTCTCCAACGCGCAGTTTCTCCAACGCGAATTTTCTCCAGCGCGGAGTTTCTCCAGCGCGGACTTTCTCCAACGCGGACTTTCTTCAACGCGGAGTTTCTCCAACGCGGACTTTCTCCAACGCGGACTTTCTCCAACGCGGATCTTCTCCAACGCGGACTTTCTCCAACGCGGAGTTTCTCCAACGCGGAGTTTCTCCAACGCGCAGTTTCTCCAACGCGCAGTTTCTCCAGCGCGGACTTTCTCCAACGCGGACTTTCTCCAACGCGGACCTTCTCCAACGCGGACTTTCTCCAACGCGGAGTTTCTCCAACGCGGAGTTTCTCCAACGCGCAGTTTCTCCAACGCGAAGTTTCTCCAGCGCGGAGTTTCTCCAGCGCGGAGTTTCTCCAGCGCGGACTTTCTCCAACGCGGACTTTCTTCAACGCGGAGTTTCTCCAACGCGGACTTTCTCCAACGCGGACTTTCTCCAACGCGGATCTTCTCCAACGCGGACTTTCTCCAACGCGGAGTTTCTCCAGCGCGGTGTGTTTCAAGTGCGGAGTTTCTCCAACGCGGAGAATCTCCGACACGCCGTTTCTTCAACGCGAAGTTTCTCCAACGCGGACTTTCTCCAACGCGGACCTTCTCCGACGCGGACTTTCTCCAACGCGGAGTTTCTCCAGCGCGGAGTGTCTCCATCGCGGAGTTTCTAGAGTTCGGAGTTTCTCAAACGCGGAGTTTCTCCAGCGCGGAATTTCTCCATCGCAGACTCTCTCCAACGCGGAATTTCTCCAACGCGGACTTTCTCCAACGCGGAGTTTCTCCAACGCGGAGTTTCTCCAACGCGAAGTTTCTCCAGCGCGGAGTTTGTCCAGCACGGAGTTTCTCCAGAGCGGAGTTTCTCCAGCCCGGAGTTTCTCCAGCGCAGATTTTATGCAGCACGGAGTTTCTCCAGCGCGGAGTTTCTCCAACGCGGAGTTGCTCCAGCGCGGAGTTTCTCCAGCGTAGAGTTTCTCCAGAGCGGACTTTTCTCCAACGCGGAGTTTCTCCATCGCGGAGTTTGTCCGTCGCGGACTTTCTTCATCGCGGAGTTTCTCCAGCGCGGAGTTTATACAACGCGGAGTTTCTCCAGCGCGGACTTTCTCCAACGCGGACTTTCTCCAACGCGGACCTTCTCCAACGCGGACTTTCTCCAACGCGGAGTTTCTCCAGCGCGGTGTGTTTCAAGCGCGGAGTTTCTCCAACGCGGAGCTTCTCCAACGCACCGTTTCTCTAACGCGAAGTTTCCCCAACACCGAGTTTCTCCAGCGCAGAGTTTCTCCAGCGCGGAGTTTCTCCAGCGCGGAGTTTCTCCAGCGCGGAGTGTCTCCATCGCGGAGTTTCTCCACCGTAGAGTTTCTCCAGAGCGGACTTTTTTCCAACGCGGTGTTTCTCCATCGCGGAGTTCGTCCGTCGCGGACTTTCTTCATCGCGGAGTTTATACAACGCGGAGTTTCTCCAGCGCGGACTTTCTCCAACGCGGACTTTCTTCAACGCGGAGTTTCTCCAACGCGGACTTTCTCCAACGCGTACCTTCTCCAACGCGGACTTTCTCCAACGCGGAGTTTCTCCAGCGCGGTGTGTTTCAAGCGCGGAGTTTCTCTAACGCGGAGTTTCTCCAACGCGCCGTTTCTTCAAAGCGAAGTTTCTCCAAGGCGGAATTTCTCCAACACAGAGTTTCTCCAACACGTAGTTTCTCCAGCGCGGAGTTTCTCCACCGCGGAGAATCTCCAGCGCGGAGCTTCTCCAGTTCGGAGTTTCTCAAACGCGGAGTTTCTCCAACACGGAGTTTCTCCAGCCCGATTTTTCTCCAGCGCGGAGTTTCTCCATCGCGGACTCTCCAACGCGGACTTTCTCCAACGCGGACTTTCTCCAAAGCGGAGTTTCTCCAACGCGGAGTTTCTCCAACACGGAGTTTCTCCTACACGGAGTTTCTTCAGCGCGGAGTTTCTCCAGCGCGGATTGTCTCCATCGCGGAGTTTCTCCAGTTCGGAGTTTCTCAAACGCGTAGTTTCTCCAGCGCGGAGTTTCTCCATCGCGGACTCTCACCAACGCGGACTTTCTCCAACGCGGACTTTCTCCAACGCGCAGTTTCTCCAGCGCGGACTTTCTCCAACGCGGACTTTCTCCAACGCGGACCTTCTCCAACGCGGACTTTCTCCAACGCGGAGTTTCTCCAGCGCGGTGTTGCAAGCGCGGTGTTTCTCCAACGCGAAGTTTCCCCACCACGGAGTTTCTCCAGCGCGGAGTTTCTCCATCGCGGACACTCTCCAACGCGGACTTTCTCCAACGCGGACTTTCTCCAACGCGGAGTTTCTCCAACGCGGATTTTCTCCAACGCGCAGTTTCTCCAACTCGAAGTTTCTCCAGCGCGGAGTTTCTCCAACACGGAGTTTCTCCAGCCCGGAGTTTCTCCAGCGCAGATTTTATGCAGCACAGAGTTTCTCCAGCGCGGAGTTTCTCGAACGCGGAGTTGCTCTAGCGCGGAGTTTCTTCAGCGTAGAGTTTCTCCAGAGCGGACTTTTCTCCAACGCGGAGTTTCTCCATCGCGGAGTTTGTCCGTCGCGGAGGTTCTTCATCGCGGAGTTTCTCCAGCGCGGAGTTTATACAACGCGGAGTTTCTCCAGCGCGGACTTTCTCCAACGCGGACTTTCTTGAACGCGGAGTTTCTCCAACGCGGATTTTCTCCAACGCGGACTTTCTCCAACGCGGACCTTCTCCGACGCGGACTTTCTCCAACGCGGAGTTTCTCCAGCGCGGTGTGTTTCAAGCGCGGAGTTTCTCTAACGCGGAGTTTCTCCAACGCGCCGTTTCTTCAAAGCGAAGTTTCTCCAGCGCGGAGTTTCTCCAACACGGAGTTTCTCCAGCGCGGACTTTCTCCAACGCGGACTTTCTTCAACGCGGAGTTTCTCCAACGCGGACTTTCTCCAACGCGGACCTTCCCCAACGCGGACTTTCTCCAACGCAGAGTTTCTCCAGCGCGGTGTGTTTCAAGTGCAGAGTTTCTCCAACGCGGAGAATCTCCAACGCGCCGTTTCTTCAACGCGAAGTTTCTCCAAAGCGGAGTTTCTACAACACGGAGTTTCTCCAACGCGGAGTTTCTCCAACGCCACCTTCTCCGACGCGGACTTTCTCCAACGCGGAGTTTCTCCAGCGCGGTGTGTTTCAAGCGCGGAGTTTCTCGAACGCGGAGTTTCTCCAACGCGCCGTTTCTTCAACGCGAAGTTTCTCCAAGGCGGAGTTTCTACAACACGGATTTTCTCCAACGCGGACTTTCTCCAACGCGGACCTTCTCCGACGCGGACTTTCTCTAACGCGGAGTTTCTCCAGCGCGGTGTGTTTCAAGCGCGGAGTTTCTCTAACGCGGAGTTTCTCCAACGCGCCGTTTCTTCAAAGCGAAGTTTCTCCAAGGCGGAATTTCTCCAACACAGAGTTTCTCCAACACGGAGTTTCTCCAGCGCGGAGTTTCTCCACCGCGGAGAATCTCCAGCGCGGAGCTTCTCCAGTTCGGAGTTTCTCAAACGCGGAGTTTCTCCAACACGGAGTTTCTCCAGCCCGATTTTTCTCCAGCGCGGAGTTCTCCATCGCGGACTCTCCAACGCGGACTTTCTCCAACGCGGACTTTCTCCAAAGCGGAGTTTCTCCAACGCGGAGTTTCTCCAACACGGAGTTTCTCCTACACGGAGTTTCTTCAGCGCGGAGTTTCTCCAGCGCGGATTGTCTCCATCGCGGAGTTTCTCCAGTTCGGAGTTTCTCAAACGCGTAGTTTCTCCAGCGCGGAGTTTCTTCATCGCGGACTCTCACCAACGCGGACTTTCTCCAACGCGGACTTTCTCCAACGCAGAGTTTCTCCAACGCGGAGTTTCTCCAACACGCAGTTTCTCCAACGCGCAGTTTTTCCAGCGCGGACTTTCTCCAACGCGGACTTTCTCCAACGCGGACCTTCTCCAACGCGGACTTTCTCCAACGCGGAGATTCTCCAGCGCGGTGTGTTTCAAGCGCGGTGTTTCTCCAACGCGGAGCTTCTCCAACGCGCCGTTTCTCCTATGCGAAGTTTCCCCACCACGGAGTTTCTCCAGCGCGGAGTTTCTCCATCGCGGACACTCTCCAACGCGGACTTTCTCTAACGCGGACTTTCTCCAACGCGGAGTTTCTCCAACGCGGAGTTTCTCCAACGCGCAGTTTCTCCAACGCGAAGTTTCTCCAGCGCGGAGTTTCTCCAACACGGAGTTTCTCCAGGGCAGATTTTATGCAGCACGGAGTTTCTCCAGCGCGGAGTTTCTCGAACGCGGAGTTGCTCTAGCGCGGAGTTTCTTCAGCGTAGAGTTTCTCCAGAGCGGACTTTTCTCCAACGCGGAGTTTCTCCATCGCGGAGTTTGTCCGTCGCGGAGGTTCTCCATCGCGGAGTTTCTCCAGCGCGGAGTTTATACAACGCGGAGTTTCTCCAACGTGGACTTTCTCCAACGCGGACCTTCTCCAACGCGGACTTTCTCCAACGCGGAGTTTCTCCAGCGCGGTGTGTTTCAAGCGCGTAGTTTCTCCAACGCGAAGTATCTCCAACGCGCCGTTTCTTCAACGCGAAGTTTCTCCAAGGCGGAGTTTCTACATCACGGATTTTCTCCAACGCGGACTTTCTCCAACGCGGACCTTCTCCGACGCGGACTTTCTCCAACGCGGAGTTTCTCCAGCGCGGTGTGTTTCAAGCGCGGAGTTTCTCTAACGCGGAGTTTCTCCAACGCGCCGTTTCTTCAAAGCGAAGTTTCTCCAACGCGCAGTTTCTCCAACGCGAAGTTTCTCCAGCGCGGAGTTTCTCCAACACGGAGTTTCTCCAGCGCGGAGTTTGTCCAGCACGGAGTTTCTCCAGCGCGGAGTTTCTCCAACGCGGAGTTGCTACAGCGCGGAGTTTCTCCAGTGTAGAGTTTCTCCAGAGCGGTCTTTTCTCCAACGCGGAGTTTCTCCATCGCGGAGTTTGTCCATCGCGGACTTTCTTCATCGCGGAGTTTATACAACGCGGAGTTTCTCCAGCGCGGACTTTCTCCAACGCGGACTTTCTTCAACGCGGAGTTTCTCCAACGCGGACTTTCTCCAACGCGGACTTTCTCCAACGCGGATCTTCTCCAACGCGGACTTTCTCCAACGCGGAGTTTCTCCATCGCGGAGTTTCTAGAGTTCGGAGTTTATCAAACGCGGAGTTTCTCCAGCGCGGAATTTCTCCATCGCAGACTCTCTCCAACGCGGAATTTCTCCAACGCGGACTTTCTCCAACGCGGAGTTTCTCCAACGCAGAGTTTCTCCAACGCGCAGTTTCTCCAACGCGAAGTTTCTCCAGCGCGGAGTTTGTCCAGCACGGAGTTTCTCCAGCGCGGAGTTTCTCCAGCCCGGAGTTTCTCCAGCGCAGATTTTATGCAGCACGAAGTTTCTCCAGCGTAGAGTTTCTCCAGAGCGGACTTTTCTCCAACGCGGAGTTTCTCCATCGCGGAGTTTTTCCGTCGCGGATTTTCTTCATCGCGGAGTTTCTCCAGCGCGGAGTTTATACAACGCGGTGTTTCTCCAGCGCGGACTTTCTCCAACGCGGACTTTCTCCAACGCGGACCTTCTCCAAAGCGGACTTTCTCCAACGCGGAGTTTCTCCACCGTGGTGTGTTTAAAGCGCGGAGTTTCTCCAACGCGGAGCTTCTCCAACGCACCGTTTCTCCAACGCGAAGTTTCCCCAACACGGAGTTTCTCCAGCGCAGAGTTTCTCCAGCGCGGAGTTTCTCCAGCGCGGAGTGTCTCCATCGCGGAGTTTCTCCAGCGTAGAGTTTTTCCAGAGCGGACTTTTCTCCAACGCGGAGTTTCTCCATCGCGGAGTTTGTCCGTCGCGGACTTTCTTCATCGCGGAGTTTATACAACGCGGAGTTTCTCCAGCGCGGACTTTCTCCAACGCGGACTTTCTTCAACGCGGAGTTTCTCCAACGCGGACTTTCTCCAACGCGGACTTTCTCCAACGCGGACCTTCTCCAACGCGGACTTTCTCCAACGCGGAGTTTCTCCAGCGCGGTGTGTTTCAAGTGCGGAGTTTCTCCAACGCGGAGAATCTCCAACGCGCCGTTTCTTCAACGCGAAGTTTCTCCAAGGCGGAGTTTCTACAACACGGATTTTCTCCAACGCGGACTTTCTCCAACGCGGACCTTCTCCGACGCGGACTTTCTCCAACGCGGAGTTTCTCCAGCGCGGTGTGTTTCAAGCGCGGAGTTTCTCTAACGCGGAGTTTCTCCAACGCGCCGTTTCTTCAAAACGAAGTTTCTCCAAGGCGGAATTTCTCCAACACAGAGTTTCTCCAACACAAAGTTTCTCCAGCGCGGAGTTTCTCCACCGCGGAGAATCTCCAGCGCGGAGCTTCTCCAGTTCGGAGCTTCTCAAACGCGGAGTTTCTCCAACACGGAGTTTCTCCAGCCCGAGTTTTCTCCAGCGCGGAGTTTCTCCATCGCGGACTCTCCAACGCGGACTTTCTCCAACGCGGACTTTCTCCAAAGCGGAGTTTCTCCAACGCGGAGTTTCTCCAACACGGAGTTTCTCCTACACGGAGTTTCTTCAGCGCGGAGTTTCTCCAGCGCGGATTGTCTCCATCGCGGAGTTTCTCCAGTTCGGAGTTTCTCAAACGCGCAGTTTCTCCAACGCGAAGTTTCTCCAGCGCGGAGTTTCTCCAGCGCGGACTTTCTCCAACGCGGACTTTCTTCAACGCGGAGTTTCTCCAACGCGGACTTTCTCCACCGCGGACTTTCTCCAACGCGGATCTTCTCCAACGCGGACTTTCTCCAACGCGGAGTTTCTCCAACGCGGAGTTTCTCCAACGCGCAGTTTCTCCAACGCGCAGTTTCTCCAGCGCGGACTTTCTCCAACGCGGACTTTCTCCAACGCGGACCTTCTCAAACGCGGACTTTCTCCAACGCGGAGTTTCTCCAACGCGGAGTTTCTCCAACGCGCAGTTTCTCCAACGCGAAGTTTCTCCAGCGCGGAGTTTCTCCAGCGCGGACTTTCTCCAACGCGGACTTTCTTCAACGCGGAGTTTCTCCAACGCGGACTTTCTCCAACGCGGAGTTTCTCCAACACGGAGTTTCTCCTACACGGAGTTTCTTCAGCGCGGAGTTTCTCCAGCGCGGATTGTCTCCATCGCGGAGTTTCTCCAGTTCGGAGTTTCTCAAACGCGTAGTTTCTCCAGCGCGGAGTTTCTCCATCGCGGACTCTCACCAACGCGGACTTTCTCCAACGCGGACTTTCTCCAACGCGCAGTTTCTCCAACGCGAAGTTTCTCCAGCGCGGAGTTTCTCCAGCGTGGACTTTCTCCAACGCGGACTTTCTTCAACGCGGAGTTTCTCCAACGCGGACTTTCTCCAACGCGGACTTTCTCCAACGCGGATCTTCTCCAACGCGGACTTTCTCCAACGCGGAGTTTCTCCAACGCGGAGTTTCTCCAACGCGCAGTTTCTCCAACGCGCAGTTTCTCCAGCGCGGACTTTCTCCAACGCGGACTTTCTCCAACGCGGACCTTCTCAAACGCGGACTTTCTCCAACGCGGAGTTTCTCCAACGCGGAGTTTCTCCAACGCGCAGTTTCTCCAACGCGAAGTTTCTCCAGCGCGGAGTTTCTCCAGCGCGGACTTTCTCCAACGCGGACTTTCTTCAACGCGGAGTTTCTCCAACGCGGACTTTCTCCAATGCGGACTTTCTCCAACGCGGACCTTCTCCGACGCGGACTTTCTCCAACGCGGAGTTTCTCCAGCGCGGAGTGTCTCCATCGTGGAGTTTCTAGAGTTCGGAGTTTCTCAAACGCGGAGTTTCTCCAGCGCGGAATTTCTCCATCGCAGACTCTCTCCAACGCGGAATTTCTCCAACGCGGACTTTCTCCAACGCGGAGTTTCTCCAACGCGGAGTTTCTCCAACGCGAAGTTTCTCCAGCGCGGAGTTTGTCCAGCACGGAGTTTCTCCAGCGCGGAGTTTCTCCAGCCCGGAGTTTCTCCAGCGCAGATTTTATGCAGCACGGAGTTTCTCCAGCGCGGAGTTTCTCCAACGCGGAGTTGCTCCAGCGCGGAGTTTCTCCAGAGCGGACTTTTCTCCAACGCGGAGTTTCTCCATCGCGGAGTTTGTCCGTCGCGGACTTTCTTCATCGCGGAGTTTCTCCAGCGCGGAGTTTATACAACGCGGAGTTTCTCCAGCGCGGACATTCTCCAACGCGGACTTTCTTCAACGCGGAGTTTCTCCAACGCGGACATTCTCCAACGCGGACCTTCTCCAACGCGGACTTTCTCCAACGCGGAGTTTCTCCAGCGCGGTGTGTTTCAAGTGCGGAGTTTCTCCAACGCGGAGAATCTCCAACGCGCCGTTTCTTCAACGCGAAGTTTCTCCAAAGCGGAGTTTCTACAACACGGAGTTTCTCCAACGCGGAGTTTCTCCAACGCGGACCTTCTCCGACGCGGACTTTCTCCAACGCGGAGTTTCTCCAGCGCGGTGTGTTTCAAGCGCGGAGTTTCTCGAACGCGGAGTTTCTCCAACGCGCCGTTTCTTCAACGCGAAGTTTCTCCAAGGCGGAGTTTCTACAACACGGATTTTCTCCAACGCGGACTTTCTCCAACGCGGACCTTCTCCGACGCGGAATTTCTCTAACGCGGAGTTTCTCCAGCGCGGTGTGTTTCAAGCGCGGAGTTTCTCCAAGGCGGAATTTCTCCAACACAGAGTTTCTCCAACACGGAGTTTCTCCAGCGCGGAGTTTCTCCACCGCGGAGAATCTCCAGCGCGGAGCTTCTCCAGTTCGGAGTTTCTCAAACGCGGAGTTTCTCCAACACGGAGTTTCTCCAGCCCGATTTTTCTCCAGCGCGGAGTTTCTCCATCGCGGACTCTCCAACGCGGACTTTCTCCAACGCGGACTTTCTCCAAAGCGGAGTTTCTCCAACGCGGAGTTTCTCCAACACGGAGTTTCTCCTACACGGAGTTTCTTCAGCGCGGAGTTTCTCCAGCGCGGATTGTCTCCATCGCGGATTTTCTCCAGTTCGGAGTTTCTCAAACGCGTAGTTTCTCCAGCGCGGAGTTTCTCCATCGCGGACTCTCACCAACGCGGACTTTCTCCAACGCGGACTTTCTCCAACGCAGAGTTTCTCCAACGCGGAGTTTCTCCAACGCGGAGTTTCTCCAGCGCGGACTTTCTCCAACGCGGACTTTCTTCAACGCGGAGTTTCTCCAACGCGGACTTTCTCCACCGCGGACTTTCTCCAACGCGGATCTTCTCCAACGCGGACTTTCTCCAACGCGGAGTTTCTCCAACGCGGAGTTTCTCCAACGCGCAGTTTCTCCAACGCGCAGTTTCTCCAGCGCGGACTTTCTCCAACGCGGACTTTCTCCAACGCGGACCTTCTCAAACGCGGACTTTCTCCAACGCGGAGTTTCTCCAACGCGGAGTTTCTCCAACGCGCAGTTTCTCCAACGCGAAGTTTCTCCAGCGCGGAGTTTCTCCAGCGCGGACTTTCTCCAACGCGGACTTTCTTCAACGCGGAGTTTCTCCAACGCGGACTTTCTCCAACGCGGAGTTTCTCCAACACGGAGTTTCTCCTACACGGAGTTTCTTCAGCGCGGAGTTTCTCCAGCGCGGATTGTCTCCATCGCGGAGTTTCTCCAGTTCGGAGTTTCTCAAACGCGTAGTTTCTCCAGCGCGGAGTTTCTCCATCGCGGACTCTCACCAACGCGGACTTTCTCCAACGCGGACTTTCTTCAACGCGCAGTTTCTCCAACGCGAAGTTTCTCCAGCGCGGAGTTTCTCCAGCGCGGACTTTCTCCAACGCGGACTTTCTTCAACGCGGAGTTTCTCCAACGCGGACTTTCTCCAACGCGGACTTTCTCCAACGCGGATCTTCTCCAACGCGGACTTTCTCCAACGCGGAGTTTCTCCAACGCGGAGTTTCTCCAACGCGCAGTTTCTCCAACGCGCAGTTTCTCCAGCGCGGACTTTCTCCAACGCGGACTTTCTCCAACGCGGACCTTCTCAAACGCGGACTTTCTCCAACGCGGAGTTTCTCCAACGCGGAGTTTCTCCAACGCGCAGTTTCTCCAACGCGAAGTTTCTCCAGCGCGGAGTTTCTCCAGCGCGGACTTTCTCCAACGCGGACTTTCTTCAACGCGGAGTTTCTCCAACGCGGACTTTCTCCAACGCGGACTTTCTCCAACGCGGACCTTCTCCGACGCGGACTTTCTCCAACGCGGAGTTTCTCCAGCGCGGAGTGTCTCCATCGTGGAGTTTCTAGAGTTCGGAGTTTCTCAAACGCGGAGTTTCTCCAGCGCGGAATTTCTCCATCGCAGACTCTCCCCAACGCGGAATTTCTCCAACGCGGACTTTCTCCAACGCGGAGTTTCTCCAACGCGGAGTTTCTCCAACGCGAAGTTTCTCCAGCGCGGAGTTTGTCCAGCACGGAGTTTCTCCAGCGCGGAGTTTCTCCAGCCCGGAGTTTCTCCAGCGCAGATTTTATGCAGCACGGAGTTTCTCCAGCGCGGAGTTTCTCCAACGCGGAGTTGCTCCAGCGCGGAGTTTCTCCAGAGCGGACTTTTCTCCAACGCGGAGTTTCTCCATCGCGGAGTTTGTCCGTCGCGGACTTTCTTCATCGCGGAGTTTCTCCAGCGCGGAGTTTATACAACGCGGAGTTTCTCCAGCGCGGACATTCTCCAACGCGGACTTTCTTCAACGCGGAGTTTCTCCAACGCGGACATTCTCCAACGCGGACCTTCTCCAACGCGGACTTTCTCCAACGCGGAGTTTCTCCAGCGCGGTGTGTTTCAAGTGCGGAGTTTCTCCAACGCGGAGAATCTCCAACGCGCCGTTTCTTCAACGCGAAGTTTCTCCAAAGCGGAGTTTCTACAACACGGAGTTTCTCCAACGCGGAGTTTCTCCAACGCGGACCTTCTCCGACGCGGACTTTCTCCAACGCGGAGTTTCTCCAGCGCGGTGTGTTTCAAGCGCGGAGTTTCTCGAACGCGGAGTTTCTCCAACGCGCCGTTTCTTCAACGCGAAGTTTCTCCAAGGCGGAGTTTCTACAGCACGGATTTTCTCCAACGCGGACTTTCTCCAACGCGGACCTTCTCCGACGCGGAATTTCTCTAACGCGGAGTTTCTCCAGCGCGGTGTGTTTCAAGCGCGGAGTTTCTCTAACGCGGAGTTTCTCCAACGCGCCGTTTCTTCAAAGCGAAGTTTCTCCAAGGCGGAATTTCTCCAACACAGAGTTTCTCCAACACGGAGTTTCTCCAGCGCGGAGTTTCTCCACCGCGGAGAATCTCCAGCGCGGAGCTTCTCCAGTTCGGAGTTTCTCAAACGCGGAGTTTCTCCAACACGGAGTTTCTCCAGCCCGATTTTTCTCCAGCGCGGAGTTTCTCCATCGCGGACTCTCCAACGCGGACTTTCTCCAACGCGGACTTTCTCCAAAGCGGAGTTTCTCCAACGCGGAGTTTCTCCAACACGGAGTTTCTCCTACACGGAGTTTCTTCAGCGCGGAGTTTCTCCAGCGCGGATTGTCTCCATCGCGGATTTTCTCCAGTTCGGAGTTTCTCAAACGCGTAGTTTCTCCAGCGCGGAGTTTCTCCATCGCGGACTCTCACCAACGCGGACTTTCTCCAACGCGGACTTTCTCCAACGCAGAGTTTCTCCAACGCGGAGTTTCTCCAACGCGCAGTTTCTCCAACGCGCAGTTTCTCCAGCGCGGACTTTCTCCAACGCGGACTTTCTCCAACGCGGACCTTCTCCAACGCGGACTTTCTCCAACGCGGAGTTTCTCCAGCGCGGTGTGTTTCAAGCGCGGTGTTTCTCCAACGCGGAGCTTCTCCAACGCGCCGTTTCTCCTACGCGAAGTTTCCCCACCACGGAGTTTCTCCAGCGCGGAGTTTCTCCATCGCGGACACTCTCCAACGCGGACTTTCTCCAACGCGGACTTTCTCCAGCGCGGAGTTTCTCCAACACGGAGTTTCTCCAGCACGGAGTTTCTCCAGCGCAGATTTTATGCAGCACGGAGTTTCTCCAGCGCGGAGTTTCTCGAACGCGGAGTTGCTCTAGCGCGGAGTTTCTTCAGCGTAGAGTTTCTCCAGAGCGGACTTTTCTCCAACGCGGAGTTTCTCCATCGCGGAGTTTGTCCGTCGCGGAGGTTCTCCATCGCGGAGTTTCTCCAGCGCGGAGTTTATTCAACGCGGAGTTTCTCCAGCGCGGACTTTCTCCAACGCGGACTTTCTTGAACGCGGAGTTTCTCCAACGCGGATTTTCTCCAACGCGGACTTTCTCTAACGCGGAGTTTCTCCAACGCGCCGTTTCTTCAAAGCGAAGTTTCTCCAACGCGCAGTTTCTCCAACGCGAAGTTTCTCCAGCGCGGAGTTTCTCCAACACGGAGTTTCTCCAGCGCGGAGTTTGTCCAGCACGGAGTTTCTCCAGCGCGGAGTTTCTCCAACGCGGAGTTGCTACAGCGCGGAGTTTCTCCAGTGTAGAGTTTCTCCAGAGCGGTCTTTTCTCCAACGCGGAGTTTCTCCATCGCGGAGTTTGTCCGTCGCGGACTTTCTTCATCGCGGAGTTTATACAACGCGGAGTTTCTCCAGCGCGGACTTTCTCCAACGCGGACTTTCTTCAACGCGGAGTTTCTCCAGCGCGGATTGTCTCCATCGCGGATTTTCTCCAGTTCGGAGTTTCTCAAACGCGTAGTTTCTCCAGCGCGGAGTTTCTCCATCGCGGACTCTCACCAACGCGGACTTTCTCCAACGCGGACTTTCTCCAACGCAGAGTTTCTCCAACGCGGAGTTTCTCCAGCGCGGAGTTTATACAACGCGGAGTTTCTCCAGCGCGGACTTTCTCCAACGCGGACTTTCTCCAACGCGGACCTTCTCCAAAGCGGACTTTCTCCAACGCGGAGTTTCTCCACCGTGGTGTGTTTCAAGCGCGGAGTTTCTCCAACGCGGAGCTTCTCCAACGCACCGTTTCTCCAACGCGAAGTTTCCCCAACACGGAGTTTCTCCAGCGCGGAGTTTGTCCGTCGCGGAGGTTCTCCATCGCGGAGTTTCTCCAGCGCGGAGTTTATACAACGCGGAGTTTCTCCAGCGCGGACTTTCTCCAACGCGGACTTTCTTGAACGCGGAGTTTCTCCAACGAGGGACTTTCGCCAACGTGGACTTTCTCCAACGCAGACCTTCTCCAACGCGGACTTTCTCTAACGCGGAGTTTCTCCAGCGCGGTGTGTTTCAAGCGCGTAGTTTCTCCAACGCGAAGATCTCCAACGCGCCGTTTCTTCAACGCGAAGTTTCTCCAAGGCGGAGTTTCTACATCACGGATTTTCTCCAACGCGGACTTTCTCCAACGCGGACCTTCTACGACGCGGACTTTCTCCAACGCGGAGGTTCTCCAGCGCGGTGTGTTTCAAGCGCGGACTTTCTCCAACGCGGAGTTTCTCCAGCGCGGAGTTTGTCCAGCACGGAGTTTCTCCAGCGCGGAGTTTCTCCAACGCGGAGTTGCTACAGCGCGGAGTTTCTCCAGTGTAGAGTTTCTCCAGAGCGGTCTTTTCTCCAACGCGGAGTTTCTCCATCGCGGAGTTTGCCCGTCGCGGACTTTCTTCATCGCGGAGTTTATACAACGCGGAGTTTCTCCAGCGCGGACTTTCTCCAACGCGGACTTTCTTCAACGCGGAGTTTCTCCAACGCGGACTTTCTCCAACGCGGACTTTCTCCAACGCGGATCTTCTCCAACGCGGACTTTCTCCAACGCGGAGTTTCTCCAGCGCGGAGTGTCTCCATCGCGGAGTTTCTAGAGTTCGGAGTTCATCAAACGCGGAGTTTCTCCAGCGCGGAATTTCTCCATCGCAGACTCTCTCCAACGCGGAATTTCTCCAACGCGGACTTTCTCCAACGCGGAGTTTCTCCAACGCGGAGTTTCTCCAACGCGCAGTTTCTCCAACGCGAAGTTTCTCCAGCGCGGAGTTTGTCCAGCACGGAGTTTCTCCAGCGCGGAGTTTCTCCAGCCCGGAGTTTCTCCAGCGCAGATTTTATGCAGCACGAAGTTTCTCCAGCGCGGAGTTTCTCCAACGCGGAGTTGCTCCAGCGCGGAGTTTCTCCAGCGTAGAGTTTCTCCAGAGCGGACTTTTCTCCAACGCGGAGTTTCTCCATCGCGGAGTTTGTCCGTCGCGGATTTTCATCATCGCGGAGTTTCTCCAGCGCGGAGTTTATACTACGCGGAGTTTCTCCAGTGCGGACTTTCTCCAACGCGGACTCTCCAACGCGGACCTTCTCCAAAGCGGACTTTCTCCAACGCGGAGTTTCTCCACCGTGGTGTGTTTCAAGCGCGGAGTTTCTCCAACGCGGAGTTTCTCCAGCGCGGAGTGTCTCCATCGCGGAGTTTCTCCAGCGTAGAGTTTCTCCAGAGCGGACTTTTCTCCAACGCGGAGTTTCTCCATCGCGGAGTTTGTCCGTCGCGGACTTTCTTCATCGCGGAGTTTATACAACGCGGAGTTTCTCCAGCGCGGACTTTCTCCAACGCGGACTTTCTTCAACGCGGAGTTTCTCCAACGCGGACTTTCTCCAACGCGGACTTTCTCCAACGCGGACCTTCTCCAACGCGGACTTTCTCCAACGCGGAGTTTCTCCAGCGCGGTGTGTTTCAAGTGCGGAGTTTCTCCAACGCGGAGAATCTCCAACGCGCCGTTTCTTCAACGCGAAGTTTCTCCAAAGCGGAGTTTCTACAACACGGAGTTTCTCCAACGCGGAGTTTCTCCAACGCGGACCTTCTCCGACGCGGACTTTCTCCAACGCGGAGTTTCTCCAGCGCGGTGTGTTTCAAGCGCGGAGTTTCTCGAACGCGGAAATTCTCCAACGCGCCGTTTCTTCAACGCGAAGTTTCTCCAAGGCGGAGTTTCTACAACACGGATTTTCTCCAACGCGGACTTTCTCCAACGCGGACCTTCTCCGACGCGGACTTTCTCCAACGCGGAGTTTCTCCAGCGCGGTGTGTTTCAAGCGCGGAGTTTCTCTAACGCGGAGTTTCTCCAACGCGCCGTTTCTTCAAAGCGAAGTTTCTCCAAGGCGGAATTTCTCCAACACAGAGTTTCTCCAACACGGAGTTTCTCCAGCGCGGAGTTTCTCCACCGCGGAGAATCTCCAGCGCGGAGCTTCTCCAGTTCGGAGTTTCTCAAACGCGGAGTTTCTCCAACACGGAGTTTCTCCAGCCCGATTTTTCTCCAGCGCGGAGTTTCTCCATCGCGGACTCTCCAACGCGGACTTTCTCCAACGCGGACTTTCTCCAAAGCGGAGTTTCTCCAACGCGGAGTTTCTCCAACACGGAGTTTCTCCTACACGGAGTTTCTTCAGCGCGGAGTTTCTCCAGCGCGGATTGTCTCCATCGCGGAGTTTCTCCAGTTCGGAGTTTCTCAAACGCGTAGTTTCTCCAGCGCGGAGTTTCTCCATCGCGGACTCTCACCAACGCGGACTTTCTCCAACGCGGACTTTCTCCAACGCGCAGTTTCTCCAACGCGAAGTTTCTCCAGCGCGGAGTTTCTCCAGCGCGGACTTTCTCCAACGCGGACTTTCTTCAACGCGGAGTTTCTCCAACGCGGACTTTCTCCAACGCGGAATTTCTCCAACGCGGATCTTCTCCAACGCGGACTTTCTCCAACGCGGAGTTTCTCCAACGCGGAGTTTCTCCAACGCGCAGTTTCTCCAACGCGCAGTTTCTCCAGCGCGGACTTTCTCCAACGCGGACTTTCTCCAACGCGGACCTTCTCCAACGCGGACTTTCTCCAACGCGGAGTTTCTCCAACGCGGAGTTTCTCCAACGCGCAGTTTCTCCAACGCGAAGTTTCTCCAGCGCGGAGTTTCTCCAGCGCGGACTTTCTCCAACGCGGACTTTCTTCAACGCGGAGTTTCTCCAACGCGGACTTTCTCCAACGCGGACTTTCTCCAACGCGGATCTTCTCCAACGCGGACTTTCTCCAACGCGGAGTTTCTCCAGCGCGGTGTGTTTCAAGTGCGGAGTTTCTCCAACGCGGAGAATCTCCGACACGCCGTTTCTTCAACGCGAAGTTTCTCCAACGCGGACCTTCTCCGACGCGGACTTTCTCCAACGCGGAGTTTCTCCAGCGCGGAGTGTCTCCATCGTGGAGTTTCTAGAGTTCGGAGTTTCTCAAACGCGGAGTTTCTCCAGCGCGGAATTTCTCCATCGCAGACTCTCTCCAACGCGGAATTTCTCCAACGCGGACTTTCTCCAACGTGGAGTTTCTCCAACGCGGAGTTTCTCCAGCACGGAGTTTCTCCAGCGCGGAGTTTCTCCAGCCCGGAGTTTCTCCAGCGCAGATTTTATGCAGCACGGAGTTTCTCCAGCGCGGAGTTTCTCCAACGCGGAGTTGCTCCAGCGCGGAGTTTCTCCAGAGCGGACTTTTCTCCAACGCGGAGTTTCTCCATCGCGGAGTTTGTCCGTCGCGGACTTTCTTCATCGCGGAGTTTCTCCAGCGCGGAGTTTATACAACGCGGAGTTTCTCCAGCGCGGACTTTCTCCAACGCGGACTTTCTCCAACGCGGACCTTCTCCAACGCGGACTTTCTCCAACGCGGAGTTTCTCCAGCGCGGTGTGTTTCAAGCGCGGAGTTTCTCCAACGCGGAGCTTCTCCAACGCACCGTTTCTCTAACGCGAAGTTTCCCCAACACCGAGTTTCTCCAGCGCGGAGTTTCTCCAGCGCGGAGTGTCTCCATCGCGGAGGTTCTCCAGCGTAGAGTTTCTCCAGAGCGGACTTTTCTCCAACGCGGTGTTTCTCCATCGCGGAGTTTGCCCGTCGCGGACTTTCTTCATCGCGGAGTTTATACAACGCGGAGTTTCTCCAGCGCGGACTTTCTCCAACGCGGACTTTCTTCAACGCGGAGTTTCTCCAACGCGGACTTTCTCCAACGCGGAGTTTCTCCAGCGCGGTGTGTTTCAAGTGCGGAGTTTCTCCAACGCGGAGAATCTCCAACGCGCCGTTTCTTCAACGCGAAGTTTCTCCAAAGCGGAGTTTCTACAACACGGAGTTTCTCCAACGCGGAGTTTCTCCAACGCGGACCTTCTCCGACGCGGACTTTCTCCAACGCGGAGTTTCTCCAGCGCGGTGTGTTTCAAGCGCGGAGTTTCTCGAACGCGGAGTTTCTCCAACGCGCCGTTTCTTCAACGCGAAGTTTCTCCAAGGCGGAGTTTCTACAGCACGGATTTTCTCCAACGCGGACTTTCTCCAACGCGGACCTTCTCCGACGCGGAATTTCTCTAACGCGGAGTTTCTCCAGCGCGGTGTGTTTCAAGCGCGGAGTTTCTCTAACGCGGAGTTTCTCCAACGCGCCGTTTCTTCAAAGCGAAGTTTCTCCAAGGCGGAATTTCTCCAACACAGAGTTTCTCCAACACGGAGTTTCTCCAGCGCGTAGTTTCTCCACCGCGGAGAATCTCCAGCGCGGAGCTTCTCCAGTTCGGAGTTTCTCAAACGCGGAGTTTCTCCAACACGGAGTTTCTCCAGCCCGATTTTTCTCCAGCGCGGAGTTTCTCCATCGCGGACTCTCCAACGCGGACTTTCTCCAACGCGGACTTTCTCCAAAGCGGAGTTTCTCCAACGCGGAGTTTCTCCAACACGGAGTTTCTCCTACACGGAGTTTCTTCAGCGCGGAGTTTCTCCAGCGCGGATTGTCTCCATCGCGGATTTTCTCCAGTTCGGAGTTTCTCAAACGCGTAGTTTCTCCAGCGCGGAGTTTCTCCATCGCGGACTCTCACCAACGCGGACTTTCTCCAACGCGGACTTTCTCCAACGCAGAGTTTCTCCAACGCGGAATTCCTCCAACGCGCAGTTTCTCCAACGCGCAGTTTCTCCAGCGCGGACTTTCTCCAACGCGGACTTTCTCCAACGCGGACCTTCTCCGACGCGGACTTTCTCCAACGCGGAGTTTCTCCAGCGCGGTGTGTTTCAAGCGCGGAGTTTCTCTAACGCGGAGTTTCTCCAACGCGCCGTTTCTTCAAAGCGAAGTTTCTCCAAGGCGGAATTTCTCCAACACAGAGTTTCTCCAACACGGAGTTTCTCCAGCGCGGAGTTTCTCCACCGCGGAGAATCTCCAGCGCGGAGCTTCTCCAGTTCGGAGTTTCTCAAACGCGGAGTTTCTCCAACACGGAGTTTCTCCAGCCCGATTTTTCTCCAGCGCGGAGTTTCTCCATCGCGGACTCTCCAACGCGGACTTTCTCCAACGCGGACTTTCTCCAAAGCGGAGTTTCTCCAACGCGGAGTTTCTCCAACACGGAGTTTCTCCTACACGGAGTTTCTTCAGCGCGGAGTTTCTCCAGCGCGGATTGTCTCCATCGCGGAGTTTCTCCAGTTCGGAGTTTCTCAAACGCGTAGTTTCTCCAGCGCGGAGTTTCTCCATCGCGGACTCTCACCAACGCGGACTTTCTCCAACGCGGACTTTCTCCAACGCGCAGTTTCTCCAACGCGAAGTTTCTCCAGCGCGGAGTTTCTCCAGCGCGGACTTTCTCCAACGCGGACTTTCTTCAACGCGGAGTTTCTCCAACGCGGACTTTCTCCAACGCGGAATTTCTCCAACGCGGATCTTCTCCAACGCGGACTTTCTCCAACGCGGAGTTTCTCCAACGCGGAGTTTCTCCAACGCGCAGTTTCTCCAACGCGCAGTTTCTCCAGCGCGGACTTTCTCCAACGCGGACTTTCTCCAACGCGGACCTTCTCCAACGCGGACTTTCTCCAACGCGGAGTTTCTCCAACGCGGAGTTTCTCCAACGCGCAGTTTCTCCAACGCGAAGTTTCTCCAGCGCGGAGTTTCTCCAGCGCGGACTTTCTCCAACGCGGACTTTCTTCAACGCGGAGTTTCTCCAACGCGGACTTTCTCCAACGCGGACTTTCTCCAACGCGGATCTTCTCCAACGCGGACTTTCTCCAACGCGGAGTTTCTCCAGCGCGGTGTGTTTCAAGTGCGGAGTTTCTCCAACGCGGAGAATCTCCGACACGCCGTTTCTTCAACGCGAAGTTTCTCCAACGCGGACCTTCTCCGACGCGGACTTTCTCCAACGCGGAGTTTCTCCAGCGCGGAGTGTCTCCATCGTGGAGTTTCTAGAGTTCGGAGTTTCTCAAACGCGGAGTTTCTCCAGCGCGGAATTTCTCCATCGCAGACTCTCTCCAACGCGGAATTTCTCCAACGCGGACTTTCTCCAACGTGGAGTTTCTCCAACGCGGAGTTTCTCCAGCACGGAGTTTCTCCAGCGCGGAGTTTCTCCAGCCCGGAGTTTCTCCAGCGCAGATTTTATGCAGCACGGAGTTTCTCCAGCGCGGAGTTTCTCCAACGCGGAGTTGCTCCAGCGCGGAGTTTCTCCAGAGCGGACTTTTCTCCAACGCGGAGTTTCTCCATCGCGGAGTTTGTCCGTCGCGGACTTTCTTCATCGCGGAGTTTCTCCAGCGCGGAGTTTATACAACGCGGAGTTTCTCCAGCGCGGACTTTCTCCAACGCGGACTTTCTCCAACGCGGACCTTCTCCAACGCGGACTTTCTCCAACGCGGAGTTTCTCCAGCGCGGTGTGTTTCAAGCGCGGAGTTTCTCCAACGCGGAGCTTCTCCAACGCACCGTTTCTCTAACGCGAAGTTTCCCCAACACCGAGTTTCTCCAGCGCGGAGTTTCTCCAGCGCGGAGTGTCTCCATCGCGGAGGTTCTCCAGCGTAGAGTTTCTCCAGAGCGGACTTTTCTCCAACGCGGTGTTTCTCCATCGCGGAGTTTGCCCGTCGCGGACTTTCTTCATCGCGGAGTTTATACAACGCGGAGTTTCTCCAGCGCGGACTTTCTCCAACGCGGACTTTCTTCAACGCGGAGTTTCTCCAACGCGGACTTTCTCCAACGCGGAGTTTCTCCAGCGCGGTGTGTTTCAAGTGCGGAGTTTCTCCAACGCGGAGAATCTCCAACGCGCCGTTTCTTCAACGCGAAGTTTCTCCAAAGCGGAGTTTCTACAACACGGAGTTTCTCCAACGCGGAGTTTCTCCAACGCGGACCTTCTCCGACGCGGACTTTCTCCAACGCGGAGTTTCTCCAGCGCGGTGTGTTTCAAGCGCGGAGTTTCTCGAACGCGGAGTTTCTCCAACGCGCCGTTTCTTCAACGCGAAGTTTCTCCAAGGCGGAGTTTCTACAGCACGGATTTTCTCCAACGCGGACTTTCTCCAACGCGGACCTTCTCCGACGCGGAATTTCTCTAACGCGGAGTTTCTCCAGCGCGGTGTGTTTCAAGCGCGGAGTTTCTCTAACGCGGAGTTTCTCCAACGCGCCGTTTCTTCAAAGCGAAGTTTCTCCAAGGCGGAATTTCTCCAACACAGAGTTTCTCCAACACGGAGTTTCTCCAGCGCGTAGTTTCTCCACCGCGGAGAATCTCCAGCGCGGAGCTTCTCCAGTTCGGAGTTTCTCAAACGCGGAGTTTCTCCAACACGGAGTTTCTCCAGCCCGATTTTTCTCCAGCGCGGAGTTTCTCCATCGCGGACTCTCCAACGCGGACTTTCTCCAACGCGGACTTTCTCCAAAGCGGAGTTTCTCCAACGCGGAGTTTCTCCAACACGGAGTTTCTCCTACACGGAGTTTCTTCAGCGCGGAGTTTCTCCAGCGCGGATTGTCTCCATCGCGGATTTTCTCCAGTTCGGAGTTTCTCAAACGCGTAGTTTCTCCAGCGCGGAGTTTCTCCATCGCGGACTCTCACCAACGCGGACTTTCTCCAACGCGGACTTTCTCCAACGCAGAGTTTCTCCAACGCGGAATTCCTCCAACGCGCAGTTTCTCCAACGCGCAGTTTCTCCAGCGCGGACTTTCTCCAACGCGGACTTTCTCCAACGCGGACCTTCTCCAACGCGGACTTTCTCCAACGCGGAGTTTCTCCAGCGCGGTGTGTTTCAAGCGCGGTGTTTCTCCAACGCGGAGCTTCTCCAACGCGCCGTTTCTCCTACGCGAAGTTTCCCCACCACGGAGTTTCTCCAGCGCGGAGTTTCTCCATCGCGGACACTCTCCAACGAGGACTTTCTCCAACGCGGACTTTCTCCAGCGCGGAGTTTCTCCAACACGGAGTTTCTCCAGCACGGAGTTTCTCCAGCGCAGATTTTATGCAGCACGGAGTTTCTCCAGCGCGGAGTTTCTCGAACGCGGAGTTGCTCTAGCGCGGAGTTTCTTCAGCGTAGAGTTTCTCCAGAGCGGACTTTTCTCCAACGCGGAGTTTCTCCATCGCGGAGTTTGTCCGTCGCGGAGGTTCTCCATCGCGGAGTTTCTCCAGCGCGGAGTTTATTCAACGCGGAGTTTCTCCAGCGCGGACTTTCTCCAACGCGGACTTTCTTGAACGCGGAGTTTCTCCAACGCGGATTTTCTCCAACGCGGACTTTCTCCAACGCGGACCTTCTCCGACGCGGACTTTCTCCAACGCGGAGTTTCTCCAGCACGGTGTGTTTCAAGCGCGGAGTTTCTCTAACGCGGAGTTTCTCCAACGCGCCGTTTCTTCAAAGCGAAGTTTCTCCAACGCGCAGTTTCTCCAACGCGAAGTTTCTCCAGCGCGGAGTTTCTCCAACACGGAGTTTCTCCAGCGCGGAGTTTGTCCAGCACGGAGTTTCTCCAGCGCGGAGTTTCTCCAACGCGGAGTTGCTACAGCGCGGAGTTTCTCCAGTGTAGAGTTTCTCCAGAGCGGTCTTTTCTCCAACGCGGAGTTTCTCCATCGCGGAGTTTGTCCGTCGCGGACTTTCTTCATCGCGGAGTTTATACAACGCGGAGTTTCTCCAGCGCGGACTTTCTCCAACGCGGACTTTCTTCAACGCGGAGTTTCTCCAACGCGGACTTTCTCCAACGCGGATCTTTTCCAACGCGGACTTTCTCCAACGCGGAGTTTCTCCAGCGCGGAGTGTCTCCATCGCGGAGTTTCTAGAGTTCGGAGTTTCTCAAGCGCGGAGTTTCTCCAGTGCGGAATTTCTCCATCGCAGACTCTCTCCAACGCGGAATTTCTCCAACCCGGACTTTCTCCAACGCGGAGTTTCTCCAACGCGGAGTTTCTGCAACGCGGAGTTTCTCCAACGCGCAGTTTCTCCAACGCGAAGTTTCTCCAGCGCGGAGTTTGTCCAGCACGGAGTTTCTCCAGCGCGGAGTTTCTCCAGCCCGGAGTTTCTCCAGCGCAGATTTTATGCAGCACGAAGTTTCTCCAGCGCGGAGTTTCTCCAACGCGGAGTTGCTCCAGCGCAGAGTTTCTCCAGCGTAGAGTTTCTCCAGAGCGGACTTTTCTCCAACGCGGAGTTTCTCCATCGCGGAGTTTGTCCGTCGCGCATTTTCTTCATCGCGGAGTTTCTCCAGCGCGGAGTTTATACAACGCGGAGTTTCTCCAGCGCGGACTTTCTCCAACGCGGACTTTCTCCAACGCGGACCTTCTCCAAAGCGGACTTTCTCCAACGCGGAGTTTCTCCACCGTGGTGTGTTTCAAGCGCGGAGTTTCTCCAACGCGGAGCTTCTCCAACGCACCGTTTCTCCAACGCGAAGTTTCCCCAACACGGAGTTTCTCCAGCGCGGAGTTTGTCCGTCGCGGAGGTTCTCCATCGCGGAGTTTCTCCAGCGCGGAGTTTATACAACGCGGAGTTTCTCCAGCGCGGACTTTCTCCAACGCGGACTTTCTTGAACGCGGAGTTTCTCCAACGAGGGACTTTCGCCAACGTGGACTTTCTCCAACGCGGACCTTCTCCAACGCGGACTTTCTCTAACGCGGAGTTTCTCCAGCGCGGTGTGTTTCAAGCGCGTAGTTTCTCCAACGCGAAGATCTCCAACGCGCCGTTTCTTCAACGCGAAGTTTCTCCAAGGCGGAGTTTCTACATCACGGATTTTCTCCAACGCGGACTTTCTCCAACGCGCACCTTCTACGACGCGGACTTTCTCCAACGCGGAGGTTCTCCAGCGCGGTGTGTTTCAAGCGCGGAGTTTCTCTAACGCGGAGTTTCTCCAACGCGCCGTTTCTTCAAAGCGAAGTTTCTCCAACGCGCAGTTTCTCCAACGCGAAGTTTCTCCAGCGCGGAGTTTCTCCAACACGGAGTTTCTCCAGCGCGGAGTTTGTCCAGCACGGAGTTTCTCCAGCGCGGAGTTTCTCCAACGCGGAGTTGCTACAGCGCGGAGTTTCTCCAGTGTAGAGTTTCTCCAGAGCGGTCTTTTCTCCAACGCGGAGTTTCTCCATCGCGGAGTTTGCCCGTCGCGGACTTTCTTCATCGCGGAGTTTATACAACGCGGAGTTTCTCCAGCGCGGACTTTCTCCAACGCGGACTTTCTTCAACGCGGAGTTTCTCCAACGCGGACTTTCTCCAACGCGGACTTTCTCCAACGCGGATCTTCTCCAACGCGGACTTTCTCCAACGCGGAGTTTCTCCAGCGCGGAGTGTCTCCATCGCGGAGTTTCTAGAGTTCGGAGTTCATCAAACGCGGAGTTTCTCCAGCGCGGAATTTCTCCATCGCAGACTCTCTCCAACGCAGAATTTCTCCAACGCGGACTTTCTCCAACGCGGAGTTTCTCCAACGCGGAGTTTCTCCAACGCGCAGTTTCTCCAACGCGAAGTTTCTCCAGCGCGGAGTTTGTCCAGCACGGAGTTTCTCCAGCGCGGAGTTTCTCCAGCCCGGAGTTTCTCCAGCGCAGATTTTATGCAGCACGAAGTTTCTCCAGCGCGGAGTTTCTCCAACGCGGAGTTGCTCCAGCGCGGAGTTTCTCCAGCGTAGAGTTTCTCCAGAGCGGACTTTTCTCCAACGCGGAGTTTCTCCATCGCGGAGTTTGTCCGTCGCGGATTTTCATCATCGCGGAGTTTCTCCAGCGCGGAGTTTATACTACGCGGAGTTTCTCCAGCGCGGACTTTCTCCAACGCGGACTTTCTCCAACGCGGACCTTCTCCAAAGCGGACTTTCTCCAACGCGGAGTTTCTCCACCGTGGTGTGTTTCAAGCGCGGAGTTTCTCCAACGCGGAGTTTCTCCAGCGCGGAGTGTCTCCATCGCGGAGTTTCTCCAGCGTAGAGTTTCTCCAGAGCGGACTTTTCTCCAACGCGGAGTTTCTCCATCGCGGAGTTTGTCCGTCGCGGACTTTCTTCATCGCGGAGTTTATACAACGCGGAGTTTCTCCAGCGCGGACTTTCTCCAACGCGGACTTTCTTCAACGCGGAGTTTCTCCAACGCGGACTTTCTCCAACGCGGACTTTCTCCAACGCGGACCTTCTCCAACGCGGACTTTCTCCAACGCGGAGTTTCTCCAGCGCGGTGTGTTTCAAGTGCGGAGTTTCTCCAACGCGGAGAATCTCCAACGCGCCGTTTCTTCAACGCGAAGTTTCTCCAAAGCGGAGTTTCTACAACACGGAGTTTCTCCAACGCGGAGTTTCTCCAACGCGGACCTTCTCCGACGCGGACTTTCTCCAACGCGGAGTTTCTCCAGCGCGGTGTGTTTCAAGCGCGGAGTTTCTCGAACGCGGAGTTTCTCCAACGCGCCGTTTCTTCAACGCGAAGTTTCTCCAAGGCGGAGTTTCTACAACACGGATTTTCTCCAACGCGGACTTTCTCCAACGCGGACCTTCTCCGACGCGGACTTTCTCCAACGCGGAGTTTCTCCAGCGCGGTGTGTTTCAAGCGCGGAGTTTCTCTAACGCGGAGTTTCTCCAACGCGCCGTTTCTTCAAAGCGAAGTTTCTCCAAGGCGGAATTTCTCCAACACAGAGTTTCTCCAACACGGAGTTTCTCCAGCGCGGAGTTTCTCCACCGCGGAGAATCTCCAGCGCGGAGCTTCTCCAGTTCGGAGTTTCTCAAACGCGGAGTTTCTCCAACACGGAGTTTCTCCAGCCCGATTTTTCTCCAGCGCGGAGTTTCTCCATCGCGGACTCTCCAACGCGGACTTTCTCCAACGCGGACTTTCTCCAAAGCGGAGTTTCTCCAACGCGGAGTTTCTCCAACACGGAGTTTCTCCTACACGGAGTTTCTTCAGCGCGGAGTTTCTCCAGCGCGGATTGTCTCCATCGCGGAGTTTCTCCAGTTCGGAGTTTCTCAAACGCGTAGTTTCTCCAGCGCGGAGTTTCTCCATCGCGGACTCTCACCAACGCGGACTTTCTCCAACGCGGACTTTCTCCAACGCGCAGTTTCTCCAACGCGAAGTTTCTCCAGCGCGGAGTTTCTCCAGCGCGGACTTTCTCCAACGCGGACTTTCTTCAACGCGGAGTTTCTCCAACGCGGACTTTCTCCAACGCGGAATTTCTCCAACGCGGATCTTCTCCAACGCGGACTTTCTCCAACGCGGAGTTTCTCCAACGCGGAGTTTCTCCAACGCGCAGTTTCTCCAACGCGCAGTTTCTCCAGCGCGGACTTTCTCCAACGCGGACTTTCTCCAACGCGGACCTTCTCCAACGCGGACTTTCTCCAACGCGGAGTTTCTCCAACGCGGAGTTTCTCCAACGCGCAGTTTCTCCAACGCGAAGTTTCTCCAGCGCGGAGTTTCTCCAGCGCGGACTTTCTCCAACGCGGACTTTCTTCAACGCGGAGTTTCTCCAACGCGGACTTTCTCCAACGCGGACTTTCTCCAACGCGGATCTTCTCCAACGCGGACTTTCTCCAACGCGGAGTTTCTCCAGCGCGGTGTGTTTCAAGTGCGGAGTTTCTCCAACGCGGAGAATCTCCGACACGCCGTTTCTTCAACGCGAAGTTTCTCCAACGCGGACTTTCTCCAACGCGGACCTTCTCCGACGCGGACTTTCTCCAACGCGGAGTTTCTCCAGCGCGGAGTGTCTCCATCGTGGAGTTTCTAGAGTTCGGAGTTTCTCAAACGCGGAGTTTCTCCAGCGCGGAATTTCTCCATCGCAGACTCTCTCCAACGCGGAATTTCTCCAACGCGGACTTTCTCCAACGCGGAGTTTCTCCAACGCGGAGTTTCTCCAGCACGGAGTTTCTCCAGCGCGGAGTTTCTCCAGCCCGGAGTTTCTCCAGCGCAGATTTTATGCTGCACGGAGTTTCTCCAGCGCGGAGTTTCTCCAACGCGGAGTTGCTCCAGCGCGGAGTTTCTCCAGAGCGGACTTTTCTCCAACGCGGAGTTTCTCCATCGCGGAGTTTGTCCGTCGCGGACTTTCTTCATCGCGGAGTTTCTCCAGCGCGGAGTTTATACAACGCGGAGTTTCTCCAGCGCGGACTTTCTCCAACGCGGACTTTCTCCAACGCGGACCTTCTCCAACGCGGACTTTCTCCAACGCGGAGTTTCTCCAGCGCGGTGTGTTTCAAGCGCGGAGTTTCTCCAACGCGGAGCTTCTCCAACGCACCGTTTCTCTAACGCGAAGTTTCCCCAACACCGAGTTTCTCCAGCGCGGAGTTTCTCCAGCGCGGAGTGTCTCCATCGCGGAGGTTCTCCAGCGTAGAGTTTCTCCAGAGCGGACTTTTCTCCAACGCGGTGTTTCTCCATCGCGGAGTTTGCCCGTCGCGGACTTTCTTCATCGCGGAGTTTATACAACGCGGAGTTTCTCCAGCGCGGACTTTCTCCAACGCGGACTTTCTTCAACGCGGAGTTTCTCCAACGCGGACTTTCTCCAACGCGGAGTTTCTCCAGCGCGGTGTGTTTCAAGTGCGGAGTTTCTCCAACGCGGAGAATCTCCAACGCGCCGTTTCTTCAACGCGAAGTTTCTCCAAAGCGGAGTTTCTACAACACGGAGTTTCTCCAACGCGGAGTTTCTCCAACGCGGACCTTCTCCGACGCGGACTTTCTCCAACGCGGAGTTTCTCCAGCGCGGTGTGTTTCAAGCGCGGAGTTTCTCGAACGCGGAGTTTCTCCAACGCGCCGTTTCTTCAACGCGAAGTTTCTCCAAGGCGGAGTTTCTACAGCACGGATTTTCTCCAACGCGGACTTTCTCCAACGCGGACCTTCTCCGACGCGGAATTTCTCTAACGCGGAGTTTCTCCAGCGCGGTGTGTTTCAAGCGCGGAGTTTCTCTAACGCGGAGTTTCTCCAACGCGCCGTTTCTTCAAAGCGAAGTTTCTCCAAGGCGGAATTTCTCCAACACAGAGTTTCTCCAACACGGAGTTTCTCCAGCGCGTAGTTTCTCCACCGCGGAGAATCTCCAGCGCGGAGCTTCTCCAGTTCGGAGTTTCTCAAACGCGGAGTTTCTCCAACACGGAGTTTCTCCAGCCCGATTTTTCTCCAGCGCGGAGTTTCTCCATCGCGGACTCTCCAACGCGGACTTTCTCCAACGCGGACTTTCTCCAAAGCGGAGTTTCTCCAACGCGGAGTTTCTCCAACACGGAGTTTCTCCTACACGGAGTTTCTTCAGCGCGGAGTTTCTCCAGCGCGGATTGTCTCCATCGCGGATTTTCTCCAGTTCGGAGTTTCTCAAACGCGTAGTTTCTCCAGCGCGGAGTTTCTCCATCGCGGACTCTCACCAACGCGGACTTTCTCCAACGCGGACTTTCTCCAACGCAGAGTTTCTCCAACGCGGAGTTCCTCCAACGCGCAGTTTCTCCAACGCGCAGTTTCTCCAGCGCGGACTTTCTCCAACGCGGACTTTCTCCAACGCGGACCTTCTCCAACGCGGACTTTCTCCAACGCGGAGTTTCTCCAGCGCGGTGTGTTTCAAGCGCGGTGTTTCTCCAACGCGGAGCTTCTCCAACGCGCCGTTTCTCCTACGCGAAGTTTCCCCACCACGGAGTTTCTCCAGCGCGGAGTTTCTCCATCGCGGACACTCTCCAACGAGGACTTTCTCCAACGCGGACTTTCTCCAGCGCGGAGTTTCTCCAACACGTAGTTTCTCCAGCACGGAGTTTCTCCAGCGCAGATTTTATGCAGCACGGAGTTTCTCCAGCGCGGAGTTTCTCGAACGCGGAGTTGCTCTAGCGCGGAGTTTCTTCAGCGTAGAGTTTCTCCAGAGCGGACTTTTCTCCAACGCGGAGTTTCTCCATCGCGGAGTTTGTCCGTCGCGGAGGTTCTCCATCGCGGAGTTTCTCCAGCGCGGAGTTTATTCAACGCGGAGTTTCTCCAGCGCGGACTTTCTCCAACGCGGACTTTCTTGAACGCGGAGTTTCTCCAACGCGGATTTTCTCCAACGCGGACTTTCTCCAACGCGGACCTTCTCCGACGCGGACTTTCTCCAACGCGGAGTTTCTCCAGCGCGGTGTGTTTCAAGCGCGTAGTTTCTCCAACGCGAAGATCTCCAACGCGCCGTTTCTTCAACGCGAAGTTTCTCCAAGGTGGAGTTTCTACATCACGGATTTTCTCCAACGCGGACTTTCTCCAACGCGGACCTTCTACGACGCGGACTTTCTCCAACGCGGAGGTTCTCCAGCGCGGTGTGTTTCAAGCGCGGAGTTTCTCTAACGCGGAGTTTCTCCAACGCGCCGTTTCTTCAAAGCGAAGTTTCTCCAACGCGCAGTTTCTCCAACGCGAAGTTTCTCCAGCGCGGAGTTTCTCCAACACGGAGTTTCTCCAGCGCGGAGTTTGTCCAGCACGGAGTTTCTCCAGCGCGGAGTTTCTCCAACGCGGAGTTGCTACAGCGCGGAGTTTCTCCAGTGTAGAGTTTCTCCAGAGCGGTCTTTTCTCCAACGCGGAGTTTCTCCATCGCGGAGTTTGCCCGTCGCGGACTTTCTTCATCGCGGAGTTTATACAACGCGGAGTTTCTCCAGCGCGGACTTTCTCCAACGCGGACTTTCTTCAACGCGGAGTTTCTCCAACGCGGACTTTCTCTAACGCGGACTTTCTCCAACGCGGATCTTCTCCAACGCGGACTTTCTCCAACGCGGAGTTTCTCCAGCGCGGAGTGTCTCCATCGCGGAGTTTCTAGAGTTCGGAGTTTATCAAACGCGGAGTTTCTCCAGCGCGGAATTTCTCCATCGCAGACTCTCTCCAACGCGGAATTTCTCCAACGCGGACTTTCTCCAACGCGGAGTTTCTCCAACGCGGAGTTTCTCCAACGCGCAGTTTCTCCAACGCGAAGTTTCTCCAGCGCGGAGTTTGTCCAGCACGGAGTTTCTCCAGCGCGGAGTTTCTCCAGCCCGGAGTTTCTCCAGCGCAGATTTTATGCAGCACGAAGTTTCTCCAGCGCGGAGTTTCTCCAACGCGGAGTTGCTCCAGCGCGGAGTTTCTCCAGCGTAGAGTTTCTCCAGAGCGGACTTTTCTCCAACGCGGAGTTTCTCCATCGCGGAGTTTGTCCGTCGCGGATTTTCATCATCGCGGAGTTTCTCCAGCGCGGAGTTTATACTACGCGGAGTTTCTCCAGCGCGGACTTTCTCCAACGCGGACTTTCTCCAACGCGGACCTTCTCCAAAGCGGACTTTCTCCAACGCGGAGTTTCTCCACCGTGGTGTGTTTCAAGCGCGGAGTTTCTCCAACGCGGAGTTTCTCCAGCGCGGAGTGTCTCCATCGCGGAGTTTCTCCAGCGTAGAGTTTCTCCAGAGCGGACTTTTCTCCAACGCGGAGTTTCTCCATCGCGGAGTTTGTCCGTCGCGGACTTTCTTCATCGCGGAGTTTATACAACGCGGAGTTTCTCCAGCGCGGACTTTCTCCAACGCGGACTTTCTTCAACGCGGAGTTTCTCCAACGCGGACTTTCTCCAACGCGGACTTTCTCCAACGCGGACCTTCTCCAACGCGGACTTTCTCCAACGCGGAGTTTCTCCAGCGCGGTGTGTTTCAAGTGCGGAGTTTCTCCAACGCGGAGAATCTCCAACGCGCCGTTTCTTCAACGCGAAGTTTCTCCAAAGCGGAGTTTCTACAACACGGAGTTTCTCCAACGCGGAGTTTCTCCAACGCGGACCTTCTCCGACGCGGACTTTCTCCAACGCGGAGTTTCTCCAGCGCGGTGTGTTTCAAGCGCGGAGTTTCTCGAACGCGGAGTTTCTCCAACGCGCCGTTTCTTCAACGCGAAGTTTCTCCAAGGCGGAGTTTCTACAACACGGATTTTCTCCAACGCGGACTTTCTCCAACGCGGACCTTCTCCGACGCGGACTTTCTCCAACGCGGAGTTTCTCCAGCGCGGTGTGTTTCAAGCGCGGAGTTTCTCTAACGCGGAGTTTCTCCAACGCGCCGTTTCTTCAAAGCGAAGTTTCTCCAAGGCGGAATTTCTCCAACACAGAGTTTCTCCAACACGGAGTTTCTCCAGCGCGGAGTTTCTCCACCGCGGAGAATCTCCAGCGCGGAGCTTCTCCAGTTCGGAGTTTCTCAAACGCGGAGTTTCTCCAACACGGAGTTTCTCCAGCCCGATTTTTCTCCAGCGCGGAGTTTCTCCATCGCGGACTCTCCAACGCGGACTTTCTCCAACGCGGACTTTCTCCAAAGCGGAGTTTCTCCAACGCGGAGTTTCTCCAACACGGAGTTTCTCCTACACGGAGTTTCTTCAGCGCGGAGTTTCTCCAGCGCGGATTGTCTCCATCGCGGAGTTTCTCCAGTTCGGAGTTTCTCAAACGCGTAGTTTCTCCAGCGCGGAGTTTCTCCATCGCGGACTCTCACCAACGCGGACTTTCTCCAACGCGTACTTTCTCCAACGCGCAGTTTCTCCAACGCGAAGTTTCTCCAGCGCGGAGTTTCTCCAGCGCGGACTTTCTCCAACGCGGACTTTCTTCAACGCGGAGTTTCTCCAACGCGGACTTTCTCCAACGCGGAATTTCTCCAACGCGGATCTTCTCCAACGCGGACTTTCTCCAACGCGGAGTTTCTCCAACGCGGAGTTTCTCCAACGCGCAGTTTCTCCAACGCGCAGTTTCTCCAGCGCGGACTTTCTCCAACGCGGACTTTCTCCAACGCGGACCTTCTCCAACGCGGACTTTCTCCAACGCGGAGTTTCTCCAACGCGGAGTTTCTCCAACGCGCAGTTTCTCCAACGCGAAGTTTCTCCAGCGCGGAGTTTCTCCAGCGCGGACTTTCTCCAACGCGGACTTTCTTCAACGCGGAGTTTCTCCAACGCGGACTTTCTCCAACGCGGACTTTCTCCAACGCGGATCTTCTCCAACGCGGACTTTCTCCAACGCGGAGTTTCTCCAGCGCGGTGTGTTTCAAGTGCGGAGTTTCTCCAACGCGGAGAATCTCCGACACGCCGTTTCTTCAACGCGAAGTTTCTCCAACGCGGACTTTCTCCAACGCGGACCTTCTCCGACGCGGACTTTCTCCAACGCGGAGTTTCTCCAGCGCGGAGTGTCTCCATCGTGGAGTTTCTAGAGTTCGGAGTTTCTCAAACGCGGAGATTCTCCAGCGCGGAATTTATCCATCGCAGACTCTCTCCAACGCGGAATTTCTCCAACGCGGACTTTCTCCAACGCGGAGTTTCTCCAACGCGGAGTTTCTCCAACGCGAAGTTTCTCCAGCGCGGAGTTTGTCCAGCACGGAGTTTCTCCAGCGCGGAGTTTCTCCAGCCCGGAGTTTCTCCAGCGCAGATTTAATGCAGCACGGAGTTTCTCCAGCGCGGAGTTTCTCCAACGCGGAGTTGCTCCAGCGCGGAGTTTCTCCAGAGCGGACTTTTCTCCAACGCGGAGTTTCTCCATCGCGGAGTTTGTCCGTCGCGGACTTTCTTCATCGCGGAGTTTCTCCAGCGCGGAGTTTATACAACGCGGAGTTTCTCCAGCGCGGACTTTCTCCAACGCGGACTTTCTCCAACGCGGACCTTCTCCAACGCGGACTTTCTCCAACGCGGAGTTTCTCCAGCGCGGTGTGTTTCAAGCGCGGAGTTTCTCCAACGCGGAGCTTCTCCAACGCACCGTTTCTCTAACGCGAAGTTTCCCCAACACCGAGTTTCTCCAGCGCGGAGTTTCTCCAGCGCGGAGTTTCTCCAGCGCGGAGTGTCTCCATCGCGGAGGTTCTCCAGCGTAGAGTTTCTCCAGAGCGGACTTTTCTCCAACGCGGTGTTTCTCCATCGCGGAGTTTGTCCGTCGCGGACTTTCTTCATCGCGGAGTTTATACAACGCGGAGTTTCTCCAGCGCGGACATTCTCCAACGCGGACTTTCTTCAACGCGGAGTTTCTCCAACGCGGACTTTCTCCAACGCGGACCTTCTCCAACGCGGACTTTCTCCAACGCGGAGAATCTCCAACGCGCCGTTTCTTCAACGCGAAGTTTCTCCAAAGCGGAGTTTCTACAACACGGAGTTTCTCCAACGCGGAGTTTCTCCAACGCGGACCTTCTCCGACGCGGACTTTCTCCAACGCGGAGTTTCTCCAGCGCGGTGTGTTTCAAGCGCGGAGTTTCTCGAACGCGGAGTTTCTCCAACGCGCCGTTTCTTCAAAGCGAAGTTTCTCCAAGGCGGAATTTCTCCAACACAGAGTTTCTCCAACACGGAGTTTCTCCAGCGCGGAGTTTCTCCACCGCGGAGAATCTCCAGCGCGGAGCTTCTCAAGTTCGGAGTTTCTCAAACGCGGAGTTTCTCCAACACGGAGTTTCTCCAGCCCGATTTTTCTCCAGCGCGGAGTTTCTCCAGCGCGGATTGTCTCCATCGCGGAGTTTCTCCAGTTCGGAGTTTCTCAAACGCGTAGTTTCTCCAGCGCGGAGTTTCTCCATCGCGGACTCTCACCAACGCAGACTTTCTCCAACGCGGACTTTCTCCAACGCAGAGTTTCTCCAACGCGGAGTTTCTCCAACGCGCAGTTTCTCCAACGCGCAGTTTCTCCAGCGCGGACTTTCTCCAACGCGGACTTTCTCCAACGCGGACCTTCTCCAACGCGGACTTTCTCCAACGCGGAGTTTCTCCAGCGCGGTGTGTTTCAAGCGCGGTGTTTCTCCAACGCGGAGCTTCTCCAACGCGCCGTTCCTCCTACGCGAAGTTTCCCCACCACGGAGTTTCTCCAGCGCGGAGTTTCTCCATCGCGGACACTCTCCAACGCGGACTTTCTCCAACGCGGACTTTCTCCAACGCGGAGTTTCTCCAACGCGGAGTTTCTCCAACGCGCAGTTTCTCCAACGCGAAGTTTCTCCAGCGCGGAGTTTCTCCAACACGGAGTTTCTCCAGCCCGGAGTTTCTCCAGCGCAGATTTTATGCAGCACGGAGTTTCTCCAGCGCGGAGTTTCTCGAACGCGGAGTTGCTCTAGCGCGGAGTTTCTTCAGCGTAGAGTTTCTCCAGAGCGGACTTTTCTCCAACGCGGAGTTTCTCCATCGCGGAGTTTGTCCGTCGCGGAGGTTCTCCATCGCGGAGTTTCTCCAGCGCGGAGTTTATACAACGCGGAGTTTCTCCAGCGCGGACTTTCTCCAACGCGGACTTTCTTGAACGCGGAGTTTCTCCAACGCGGATTTTCTCCAACGCGGACTTTCTCCAACGCGGACCTTCTCCGACGCGGACTTTCTCCAACGCGGAGTTTCTCCAGCGCGGTGTGTTTCAAGCGCGGAGTTTCTCCAACGCGCAGTTTCTCCAACGCGAAGTTTCTCCAGCGCGGAGTTTCTCCAACACGGAGTTTCTCCAGCGCGGAGTTTGTCCAGCACGGAGTTTCTCCAGCGCGGAGTTTCTCCAACGCGGAGTTGCTACAGCGCGGAGTTTCTCCAGTGTAGAGTTTCTCCAGAGCGGTCTTTTCTCCAACGCGGAGTTTCTCCATCGCGGAGTTTGTCCGTCGCGGACTTTCTTCATCGCGGAGTTTATACAACGCGGAGTTTCTCCAGCGCGGACTTTCTCCAACGCGGACTTTCTTCAACGCGGAGTTTCTCCAACGCGGACTTTCTCCAACGCGGACTTTCCCCAACGCGGATCTTCTCCAACGCGGACTTTCTCCAACGCGGAGTTTCTCCAGCGCGGAGTGTCTCCATCGCGGAGTTTCTAGAGTTCGGAGTTTCTCAAGCGCGGAGTTTCTCCAGCGCGGAATTTCTCCATCGCAGACTCTCTCCAACGCGGAATTTCTCCAACGCGGACTTTCTCCAACGCGGAGTTTCTCCAACGCGGAGTTTCTCCAACGCGGAGTTTCTCCAACGCGCAGTTTCTCCAACGCGAAGTTTCTCCAGCGCGGAGTTTGTCCAGCACGGAGTTTCTCCAGCGCGGAGTTTCTCCAGCCCGGAGTTTCTCCAGCGCAGATTTTATGCAGCGCGAAGTTTCTCCAGCGCGGAGTTTCTCCAACGCGGAGTTGCTCCAGCGCGGAGTTTCTCCAGCGTAGAGTTTCTCCAGAGCGGACTTTTCTCCAACGCGGAGTTTCTCCATCGCGGAGTTTGTCCGTCGCGGATTTTCTTCATCGCGGAGTTTCTCCAGCGCGGAGTTTATACAACGCGGAGTTTCTCCAGCGCGGACTTTCTCCAACGCGGACTTTCTCCAACGCGGACCTTCTCCAAAGCGGACTTTCTCCAACGCGGAGTTTCTCCACCGTGGTGTGTTTCAAGCGCGGAGTTTCTCCAACGCGGAGCTTCTCCAACGCACCGTTTCTCCAACGCGAAGTTTCCCCAACACGGAGTTTCTCCAGCGCGGAGTTTCTCCAGCGCGGCGTTTCTCCAGCGCGGAGTGTCTCCATCGCGGAGTTTCTAAAGCGTAGAGTTTCTCCATCGCGGAGTTTGTCCGTCGCGGACTTTCTTCATCGCGGAGTTTATACAACGCGGAGTTTCTCCAGCGCGGACTTTCTCCAACGCGGACTTTCTTCAACGCGGAGTTTCTCCAACGCGGACTTTCTCCAACGCGGACTTTCTCCAACGCGGACCTTCTCCAACGCGGACTTTCTCCAACGCGGAGTTTCTCCAGCGCGGTGTGTCTCCATCGCGGAGTTTCTAAAGCGTAGAGTTTCTCCAGAGCAGACTTTTCTCCAACGCGGAGTTTCTCCATCGCGGAGTTTGTCCGTCGCGGACTTTCTTCATCGCGGAGTTTATACAACGCGGAGTTTCTCCAGCGCGGACTTTCTCCAACGCGGACTTTCTCCAACGCGGAGTTTCTCCAGCGCGGTGTGTTTCAAGTGCGGAGTTTCTCCAACGCGGAGAATCTCCAACGCGCCGTTTCTTCAACGCGAAGTTTCTCCAAAGCGGAGTTTCTACAACACGGAGTTTCTCCAACGCGGAGTTTCTCCAACGCGGACCTTCTCCGACGCGGACTTTCTCCAACGCGGAGTTTCTCCAGCGCGGTGTGCTTCAAGCGCGGAGTTTCTCGAACGCCGAGTTTCTCCAACGCGCCGTTTCTTCAACGCGAAGTTTCTCCAAGGCGGAGTTTCTACAACACGGATTTTCTCCAACGCGGACTTTCTCCAACGCGGACCTTCTCCGACGCGGACTTTCTCCAACGCGGAGTTTCTCCAGCGCGGTGTGTTTCAAGCGCGGAGTTTCTCTAACGCGGAGTTTCTCCAACGCGCCGTTTCTTCAAAGCGAAGTTTCTCCAAGGCGGAATTTCTCCAACACAGAGTTTCTCCAACACGGAGTTTCTCCAGCGCGGAGTTTCTCCACCGCGGAGAATCTCCAGCGGGGAGCTTCTCCAGTTCAGAGTTTCTCAAACGCGGACTTTCTCCAACGCGGACTTTCTCCAAAGCGGAGTTTCTCCAACGCGGAGTTTCTCCAACACGGAGTTTCTCCTACACGGAGTTTCTTCAGCGCGGAGTTTCTCCAGCGCGGATTGTCTCCATCGCGGAGTTTCTCCAGTTCGGAGTTTCTCAAACGCGTAGTTTCTCCAGCGCGGAGTTTCTCCATCGCGGACTCTCACCAACGCGGACTTTCTCCAACGCGGATTTTCTCCAACGCAGAGTTTCTCCAACGCGGAGCTTCTCCAACGCGCCGTTTCTCCTATGCGAAGTTTCCCCACCACGGAGTTTCTCCAGCGCGGAGTTTCTCGAACGCGGAGTTGCTCTAGCGCGGAGTTTCTTCAGCGTAGAGTTTCTCCAGAGCGGACTTTTCTCCAACGCGGAGTTTCTCCATCGCGGAGTTTGTCCGTCGCGGAGGTTCTCCATCGCGGAGTTTCTCCAGCGCGGAGTTTATACAACGCGGAGTTTCTCCAGCGCGGACTTTCTCCAACGCGGACTTTTTTGAACGCGGAGTTTCTTCAACGCGGACTTTCTCCAACGCGGACCTTCTCCAACGCGGACTTTCTCCAACGCGGAGTTTCTCCAGCGCGGTGTGTTTCAAGCGCGTAGTTTCTCCAACGCGGAGTATCTCCAACGCGCCGTTTCTTCAACGCGAAGTTTCTCCAAGGCGGAGTTTCTACATCACGGATTTTCTCCAACGCGGACTTTCTCCAACGCGGACCTTCTCCGACGCGGACTTTCTCCAACGCGGAGTTTCTCCAGCGCGGTGTGTTTCAAGCGCGGAGTTTCTCTAACGTGGAGTTTCTCCAACGCGCCGTTTCTTCAAAGCGAAGTTTCTCCAACGCGCAGTTTCTCCAACGCGAAGTTTCTCCAGCGCGGAGTTTCTCCAACACGGAGTTTCTCCAGCGCGGAGTTTCTCCAACGCGGAGTTGCTACAGCGCGGAGTTTCTCCAATGTAGAGTTTCTACAGAGCGGTCTTTTCTCCAACGCGGAGTTTCTCCATCGCCGGGTTTGTCCGTCGCGGACTTTCTTCAACGCGGAGTTTCTCCAACGCGGACTTTCTCCAACGCGGACTTTCTCCAACGCGGATCTTCTCCAACGCGGACTTTCTCCAACGCGGAGTTTCTCCAGCGCGGTGTGTTTCAAGCGCGTAGTTTCTCCAACGCGGAGTATCTCCAACGCGCCGTTTCTTCAACGCGAAGTTTCTCCAAGGCGGAGTTTCTACATCACGGATTTTCTCCAACGCGGACTTTCTCCAACGCGGACCTTCTCCGACGCGGACTTTCTCCAACGCGGAGTTTCTCCAGCGCGGTGTGTTTCAAGCGCGGAGTTCCTCTAACGCGGAGTTTCTCCAACGCGCCGTTTCTTCAAAGCGAAGTTTCTCCAACGCGCAGTTTCTCCAACGCGAAGTTTCTCCAGCGCGGAGTTTCTCCAACACGGAGTTTCTCCAGCGCGGAGTTTGTCCAGCACGGAGTTTCTCCAGCGCGGAGTTTCTCCAACGCGGAGTTGCTACAGCGCGGAGTTTCTCCAGTGTAGAGTTTCTCCAGAGCGGTCTTTTCTCCAACGCGGAGTTTCTCCATCGCGGAGTTTGTCCGTCGCGGACTTTCTTCATCGCGGAGTTTCTAGAGTTCGGAGTTTCTCAAACGCGGAGTTTCTCCAGCGCGGAATTTCTCCATCGCAGACTCTCTCCAACGCGGAATTTCTCCAACGCGGACTTTCTCCAACGCGGAGTTTCTCCAACGCGGAGTTTCTACAACGCGCAGTTTCTCCAACGCGAAGTTTCTCCAGCGCGGAGTTTGTCCAGCACTGAGTTTCTCCAGCGCGGAGTTTCTCCAGCCCGGAGTTTCTCCAGCGGAGATTTTATGCAGCACGGAGTTTCTCCAGCGCGGAGTTTCTCCAACGCGGAGTTGCTCCAGCGCGGAGTTTCTCCAGCGTAGAGTTTCTCCAGAGCGAACTTTTCTCCAACGCGGAGTTTCTCCATCGCGGAGTTTGTCCGTCGCGGATTTTCTTCATCGCGGAGTTTCTCCAGCGCGGAGTTTATACAACGCGGAGTTTCTCCAGCGCGGACTTTCTCCAACGCGGACTTTCTCCAACGCGGACCTTCTCCAACGCGGACTTTCTCCAACGCGGAGTTTCTCCACCGTGGTGTGTTTCAAGCGCGGAGTTTCTCCAACGCGGAGCTTCTCCAACGCACCATTTCTCCAACGCGAAGTTTCCCCAACACGGAGTTTCTCCAGCGCGGAGTTTCTCCAGCGCGGAGTTTCTCCAGCGCGGAGTGTCTCCATCGCGGAGTTTCTCCAGCGTAGAGTTTCTCCAGAGCGGACTTTTCTCCAACGCGGAGTTTCTCCATCGCGGAGTTTGTCCGTCGCGGACTTTCTTCAACGCGGAGTTTACACAACGCGGAGTTTCTCCAGCGCGGACTTTCTCCAACGCGGACTTTCTTCAACACGGAGTTTCTCCAACGCGGACTTTCTCCATCGCGGACTTTCTCCAACGCGGACCTTCTCCAACGCGGACTTTCTCCAACGCTTAGTTTCTCCAGCGAGGTGTGTTTCAAGTGCGGAGTTTCTCCAACGCGGAGAATCTCCAACGCGCCGTTTCTTCAACGCGAAGTTTCTCCAAAGCGGAGTTTCTACAACACGGAGTTTCTCCATCGCGGAGTTTCTCCAACGCGGACCTTCTCCGATGCGGATTTTCTCCAACGCGGAGTTTCTCCAGCGCGGTGTGTTTCAAGCGCGGAGTTTCTCTAACGCGGAGTTTCTCCAACGCGCCGTTTCTTCAAAGCGAAGTTTCTCCAAGGCGGAATTTCTCCAACACAGAGTTTCTCCAACACGAAGTTTCTCCAGCGCGGAGTTTCTCCACCGCGGAGAATCTCCAGCGCGGAGCTTCTCCAGTTCGGAGTTTCTCAAACGCGGAGTTTCTCCAACACGGAGTTTCTCCAGCCCGATTTTTCTCCAGCGCGGAGTTTCTCCATCTCGGACTCTCCAACGCGGACTTTCTCCAACGCGGACTTTCTCCAACGCGGACTTTCTCCAAAGCGGAGTTTCTCCAACGCGGAGTTTCTCCAACACGGAGTTTCTCCTACACGGAGTTTCTTCAGCGCGGAGTTTCTCCAGCGCGGATTGTCTCCATCGCGGAGTTTCTCCAGTTCGGAGTTTCTCCTTCGCGGACTCTCACCAACGCGGACTTTCTCCAACGCGGACTTTCTCCAACGCAGAGTTTCTCCAACGCGGAGTTTCTCCAACGCGCAGTTTCTCCAACGCGCAGTTTCTCCAGCGCGGACTTTCTCCAACGCGGACCTTCTCCAACGCGGACTTTCTCCAACGCGGAGTTTCTCCAGCGCGGTGTGTTTCAAGCGCGGTGTTTCTCCAACGCGGAGCTTCTCCAACGCGCCGTTTCTCCTACGCGAAGTTTCCCCACCACGTAGTTTCTCCAGCGCGGAGTTTCTCCATCGAGGACACTCTCCAACGCGGACTTTCTCCAACGCGGACTTTCTCCAACGCGGAGTTTCTCTAACGCGGAGTTTCTCCAACGCGCAGTTTCTCCAACGCGAAGTTTCTCCAGCGCGAAGTTTCTCCAACACGGAGTTTCTCCAGCCCGGATTTTCTCCAGCGCAGATTTTATGCAGCACGGAGTTTCTCCAGCGCGGAGTTGCTCTACCGCGGAGTTTCTTCAGCGTAGAGTTTCTCCAGAGCGGACTTTTCTCCAACGCGGAGTTTCTCCATCGCGGAGTTTGTCCGTCGCGGAGGTTCTCCATCGCGGAGTTTCTCCAGCGCGGAGTTTATACAACGCGGAGTTTCTCCAGCGCGGACTTTCTCCAACGCGGACTTTCTTGAACGCGGAGTTTCTCCAACGCGGACTTTCTCCAACGTGGACTTTCTCCAACGCGGACCTTCTCCAACGCGGACATTCTCCAACGCGGACCTTCTCCGACGCGGACTTTCTCCAACGCGCAGTTTCTCCAACGCGAAGTTTCTCCAGCGCGGAGTTTCTCCAACACGGAGTTTCTCCAGCGCGGAGTTTGTCCAGCACGGAGTTTCTCCAGCGCGGAGTTTCTCCAACGCGGAGTTGCTACAGCGCGGAGTTTCTCCAGTGTAGAGTTTCTCCAGAGCGGTCTTTTCTCCAACGCGGAGTTTCTCCATCGCGGAGTTTGTCCGTCGCGGACTTTCTTCATCGCGGAGTTTATACAACGCGGAGTTTCTCCAGCGCGGACTTTCTCCAACGCGGACTTTCTTCAACGCGGAGTTTCTCCAACGCGGACTTTCTCCAACGCGGACTTTCTCCAACGCGGATCTTCTCCAACGCGGAGTTTCTCCAACGCGCAGTTTCTCCAACGCGAAGTTTCTCCAGCGCGGAGTTTGTCCAGCACGGAGTTTCTCCAGCGCGGAGTTTCTCCAGCCCGGAGTTTCTCCAGCGCACATTTTATGCAGCACGGAGTTTCTCCAGCGCGGAGTTTCTCCAACGCGGAGTTGCTCCAGCGCGGAGTTTCTCCAGCGTAGAGTTTCTCCAGAGCGGACTTTTCTCCAACGCGGAGTTTCTCCATCGCGGAGTTTGTCCGTCGCGGATTTTCTTCATCGCGGAGTTTCTCCAGCGCGGAGTTTATACAACGCGGAGTTTCTCCAGCGCGGACGTTCTCCAACGCGGACTTTCTCCAACGCGGACCTTCTCCAACGCGGACTTTCTCCAACGCGGAGTTTCTCCACCGTGGTGTGTTTCAAGCGCGGAGTTTCTCCAACGCGGAGCTTCTCCAACGCACCGTTTCTCCAACGCGAAGTTTCCCCAACACGGAGTTTCTCCAGCGCGGAGTTTCTCCAGCGCGGCGTTTCTCCAGCGCGGAGTGTCTCCATCGCGGAGTTTCTCCGACGCGGACTTTCTCCAACGCGGAGTTTCTCCAGCGCGGTGTGTTTCAAGCGCGGAGTTTCTCGAACGCGGAGTTTTTCCAACGCGCCGTTTCTTCAACGCGAAGTTTCTCCAAGGCGGAGTTTCTACAACACGAATTTTCTCCAACGCGGACTTTCTCCAACGCGGACCTTCTCCGACGCGGACTTTCTCTAACGCGGAGTTTCTCCAGCGCGGTGTGTTTCAAGCGCGGAGTTTCTCTAACGCGGAGTTTCTCCAACGCGCCGTTTCTTCAAAGCGAAGTTTCTCCAAGGCGGAATTTCTCCAACACCGAGTTTCTCCAACGCGGAGTTTCTCCAGCGCGGAGTTTCTCCACCGCGGAGAATCTCCAGCACGGAGCTTCTCCAGTTCGGAGTTTCTCAAACGCGGAGTTTCTCCAACACGGAGTTTCTCCAGCCCGATTTTTCTCCAGCGCGGAGTTTCTCCATCGCGGACTCTCCAACACGGACTTTCTCCAACGCGGACTTTCTCCAAAGCGGAGTTTCTCCAACGCGGAGTTTCTCCAACACGGAGTTTCTCCTACACGGAGTTTCTTCAGCGCGGAGTTTCTCCAGCGCGGATTGTCTCCATCGCGGAGTTTCTCCAGTTCGGAGTTTCTCAAACGCGCAGTTTCTCCAGCGCGGAGTTTCTCCATCGCGGACTCTCACCAACGCGGACTTTCTCCAACGCGGACTTTCTCCAACGCAGAGTTTCTCCAACGCGGAGTTTCTCCAACGCGCAGTTTCTCCAACGCGCAGTTTCTCCAGCGCGGACTTTCTCCAACGCGGACTTTCTCCAACGCGGACCTTCTCCAACGCGGACTTTCTCCAACGCGGAGTTTCTCCAGCGCGGTGTGTTTCAAGCGCGGTGTTTCTCCAACGCGGAGCTTCTCCAACGCGCCGTTTCTCCTACGCGAAGTTTCCCCACCACGGAGTTTCTCCAGCGCGGAGTTTCTCCATCGCGGACACTCTCCAACGCGGACTTTCTCCAACGCGGACTTTCTCCAACGCGGAGTTTCTCCAACGCGGAGTTTCTCCAACGCGCAGTTTCTCCAACGCGAAGTTTCTCCAGCGCGGAGTTTCTCCAACACGGAGTTTCTCCAGCCCGGATTTTCTCCAGCGCAGATTTTATGCAGCACGGAGTTTCTCCAGCGCGGAGTTTCTCGAACGCGGAGTTGCTCTAGCGCGGAGTTTCTTCAGCGTAGAGTTTCTCCAGAGCGGACTTTTCTCCAACGCGGAGTTTCTCCATCGCGGAGTTTGTCCGTCGCGGAGGTTCTCCATCGCGGAGTTTCTCCAGCGCGGAGTTTATACAACGCGGAGTTTCTCCAGCGCGGACTTTCTCCAACGCGGACTTTCTTGAACGCGGAGTTTCTCCAACGCGGACTTTCTCCAACGTGGACTTTCTCCAACGCGGACCTTCTCCAACGCGGACATTCTCCAACGCGGACCTTCTCCGACGCGGACTTTCTCCAACGCGCAGTTTCTCCAACGCGAAGTTTCTCCAGCGCGGAGTTTCTCCAACACGGAGTTTCTCCAGCGCGGAGTTTGTCCAGCACGGAGTTTCTCCAGCGCGGAGTTTCTCCAACGCGGAGTTGCTACAGCGCGGAGTTTCTCCAGTGTAGAGTTTCTCCAGAGCGGTCTTTTCTCCAACGCGGAGTTTCTCCATCGCGGAGTTTGTCCGTCGCGGACTTTCTTCATCGCGGAGTTTATACAACGCGGAGTTTCTCCAGCGCGGACTTTCTCCAACGCGGACTTTCTTCAACGCGGAGTTTCTCCAACGCGGACTTTCTCCAACGCGGACTTTCTCCAACGCGGATCTTCTCGAACGCGGAGTTTCTCCAACGCGCAGTTTCTCCAACGCGAAGTTTCTCCAGCGCGGAGTTTGTCCAGCACGGAGTTTCTCCAGCGCGGAGTTTCTCCAGCCCGGAGTTTCTCCAGCGCACATTTTATGCAGCACGGAGTTTCTCCAGCGCGGAGTTTCCCAACGCGGAGTTGCTCCAGCGCGGAGTTTCTCCAGCGTAGAGTTTCTCCAGAGCGGACTTTTCTCCAACGCGGAGTTTCTCCATCGCGGAATTTGTCCGTCGCGGATTTTCTTCATCGCGGAGTTTCTCCAGCGCGGAATTTATACAACGCGGTGTTTCTCCAGCGCGGACGTTCTCCAACGCGGACTTTCTCCAACGCGGACCTTCTCCAACGCGGACTTTCTCCAACGCGGAGTTTCTCCACCGTGGTGTGTTTCAAGCGCGGAGTTTCTCCAACGCGGAGCTTCTCCAACGCACCGTTTCTCCAACGCGAAGTTTCCCCAACACGGAGTTTCTCCAGCGCGGAGTTTCTCCTGCGCGGAGTGTCTCCATCGCGGAGTTTCTCCAGCGTAGAGTTTCTCCAGAGCGGACTTTTCTCCAACGCGGAGTTTCTCCATCGCGGAGTTTGTCCGTCGCGGACTTTCTTCATCGCGGAGTTTATACAACGCGGAGTTTCTCCAGCGCGGACTTTCTCCAACGCGGACTTTCTTCAACGCGGAGTTTCTCCAACGCCGGGTTTGTCCGTCGCGGACTTTCTTCAAATCGGAGTTTCTCCAACGCGGACTTTCTCCAACGCGGATTTTCTCCAACGCGGATCTTATCCAACGCGGACTTTCTCCAACGCGGAGTTTCTCCAGCGCGGAGTGTCTCCATCGCGGAGTTTCTAGAGTTCGGAGTTTCTCAAACGCGGAGTTTCTCCAGCGCGGAATTTCTCCATCGCAGACTTTTTTGAACGCGGAGTTTCTTCAACGCGGACTTTCTCCAACGTGGACTTTCTCCAACGCGGACCTTCTCCAACGCGGACTTTCTCCAACGCGGAGTTTCTCCAGCGCGGTGTGTTTCAAGCGCGTAGTTTCTCCAACGCGGAGTATCTCCAACGCGCCGTTTCTTCAACGCGAAGTTTCTCCAAGGCGGAGTTTCTACATCACGGATTTTCTCCAACGCGGACTTTCTCCAACGCGGACCTTCTCCGACGCGGACTTTCTCCAACGCGGAGTTTCTCCAGCGCGGTGTGTTTCAAGCGCGGAGTTCCTCTAACGCGGAGTTTCTCCAACGCGCCGTTTCTTCAAAGCGAAGTTTCTCCAACGCGCAGTTTCTCCAACGCGAAGTTTCTCCAGCGCGGAGTTTCTCCAACACGGAGTTTCTCCAGCGCGGAGTTTGTCCAGCACGGAGTTTCTCCAGCGCGGAGTTTCTCCAACGCGGAGTTGCTACAGCGCGGAGTTTCTCCAGTGTAGAGTTTCTCCAGAGCGGTCTTTTCTCCAACGCGGAGTTTCTCCATCGCGGAGTTTGTCCGTCGCGGACTTTCTTCATCGCGGAGTTTCTAGAGTTCGGAGTTTCTCAAACGCGGAGTTTCTCCAGCGCGGAATTTCTCCATCGCAGACTCTCTCCAACGCGGAATTTCTCCAACGCGGACTTTCTCCAACGCGGAGTTTCTCCAACGCGGAGTTTCTACAACGCGCAGTTTCTCCAACGCGAAGTTTCTCCAGCGCGGAGTTTGTCCAGCACTGAGTTTCTCCAGCGCGGAGTTTCTCCAGCCCGGAGTTTCTCCAGCGGAGATTTTATGCAGCACGGAGTTTCTCCAGCGCGGAGTTTCTCCAACGCGGAGTTGCTCCAGCGCGGAGTTTCTCCAGCGTAGAGTTTCTCCAGAGCGGACTTTTCTCCAACGCGGAGTTTCTCCATCGGGGAGTTTGTCCGTCGCGGATTTTCTTCATCGCGGAGTTTCTCCAGCGCGGAGTTTATACAACGCGGAGTTTCTCCAGCGCGGACTTTCTCCAACGCGGACTTTCTCCAACGCGGACCTTCTCCAACGCGGACTTTCTCCAACGCGGAGTTTCTCCACCGTGGTGTGTTTCAAGCGCGGAGTTTCTCCAACGCGGAGCTTCTCCAACGCACCATTTCTCCAACGCGAAGTTTCCCCAACACGGAGTTTCTCCAGCGCGGAGTTTCTCCAGCGCGGAGTTTCTCCAGCGCGGAGTTTCTCCAGCGCGGAGTGTCTCCATCGCGGAGTTTCTCCAGCGTAGAGTTTCTCCAGAGCGGACTTTTCTCCAACGCGGAGTTTCTCCATCGCGGAGTTTGTCCGTCGCGGACTTTCTTCAACGCGGAGTTTATACAACGCGGAGTTTCTCCAGCGCGGACTTTCTCCAACGCGGACTTTCTTGAACACGGAGTTTCTCAAACGCGGACTTTCTCCATCGCGGACTTTCTCCAACGCGGACCTTCTCCAACGCGGACTTTCTCCAACGCTTAGTTTCTCCAGCGAGGTGGGTTTCAAGTGCGGAGTTTCTCCAACGCGGAGAATCTCCAACGCGCCGTTTCTTCAACGCGAAGTTTCTCCAAAGCGGAGTTTCTACAACACGGAGTTTCTCCATCGCGGAGTTTCTCCAACGCGGACCTTCTCCGACGCGGATTTTCTCCAACGCGGAGTTTCTCCAGCGCGGTGTGTTTCAAGCGCGGAGTTTCTCTAACGCGGAGTTTCTCCAACGCGCCGTTTCTTCAAAGCGAAGTTTGTCCAAGGCGGAATTTCTCCAACACAGAGTATCTCCAACACGAACTTTCTCCAGCGCGGAGTTTCTCCACCGCGGAGCATCTCCAGCGCGGAGCTTCTCCAGTTCGGAGTTTCTCAAACGCGGAGTTTCTCCAACACGGAGTTTCTCCAGCCCGATTTTTCTCCAGCGCGGAGTTTCTCCATCGCGGACTCTCCAACGCGGACTTTCTCCAACGCGGACTTTCTCCAACGCGGACTTTCTCCAAAGCGGAGTTTCTCCAACGCGGAGTTTCTCCAACACGGAGTTTCTCCTACACGGAGTTTCTTCAGCGCGGAGTTTCTCCAGCGCGGATTGTCTCCATCGCGGAGTTTCTCCAGTTCGGAGTTTCTCCATCGCGGACTCTCACCAACGCGGACTTTCTCCAACGCGGACTTTCTCCAACGCAGAGTTTCTCCAACGCGGAGTTTCTCCAACGCGCAGTTTCTCCAACGCGCAGTTTCTCCAGCGCGGACTTTCTCCAACGCGGACTTTCTCCAACGCGGACCTTCTCCAACGCGGACTTTCTCCAACGCGGAGTTTCTCCAGCGCGGTGTGTTTCAAGCGCGGTGTTTCTCCAACGCGGAGCTTCTCCAACGCGCCGTTTCTCCTACGCGAAGTTTCCCCACCACGTAGTTTCTCCAGCGCGGAGTTTCTCCATCGCGGACACTCTCCAACGCGGACTTTCTCCAACGCGGACTTTCTCCAACGCGGAGTTTCTCTAACGCGGAGTTTCTCCAACGCGCAGTTTCTCCAACGCGAAGTTTCTCCAGCGCGGAGTTTCTCCAACACGGAGTTTCTCCAGCCCGGATTTTCTCCAGCGCAGATTTTATGCAGCACGGAGTTTCTCCAGCGCGGAGTTTCTCGAACGCGGAGTTGCTCTAGCGCGGAGTTTCTTCAGCGTAGAGTTTCTCCAGAGCGGACTTTTCTCCAACGCGGAGTTTCTCCATCGCGGAGTTTGTCCGTCGCGGAGGTTCTCCATCGCGGAGTTTCTCCAGCGCGGAGTTTATACAACGCGGAGTTTCTCCAGCGCGGACTTTCTCCAACGCGGACTTTCTTGAACGCGGAGTTTCTCCAACGCGGACTTTCTCCAACGTGGACTTTCTCCAACGCGGACCTTCTCCAACGCGGACATTCTCCAACGCGGACCTTCTCCGACGCGGACTTTCTCCAACGCGCAGTTTCTCCAACGCGAAGTTTCTCCAGCGCGGAGTTTCTCCAACACGGAGTTTCTCCAGCGCGGAGTTTGTCCAGCACGGAGTTTCTCCAGCGCGGAGTTTCTCCAACGCGGAGTTGCTACAGCGCGGAGTTTCTCCAGTGTAGAGTTTCTCCAGAGCGGTCTTTTCTCCAACGCGGCGTTTCTCCATCGCGGAGTTTGTCCGTCGCGGACTTTCTTCATCGCGGAGTTTATACAACGCGGAGTTTCTCCAGCGCGGACTTTCTCCAACGCGGACTTTCTTCAACGCGGAGTTTCTCCAACGCGGACTTTCTCCAACGCGGACTTTCTCCAACGCGGATCTTCTCCAACGCGGAGTTTCTCCAACGCGCAGTTTCTCCAACGCGAAGTTTCTCCAGCGCGGAGTTTGTCCAGCACGGAGTTTCTCCAGCGCGGAGTTTCTCCAGCCCGGAGTTTCTCCAGCGCACATTTTATGCAGCACGGAGTTTCTCCAGCGCGGAGTTTCTCCAACGCGGAGTTGCTCCAGCGCGGAGTTTCTCCAGCGTAGAGTTTCTCCAGAGCGGACTTTTCTCCAACGCGCAGTTTCTCCATCGCGGAGTTTGTCCGTCGCGGATTTTCTTCATCGCGGAGTTTCTCCAGCGCGGAGTTTATACAACGCGGAGTTTCTCCAGCGCGGACGTTCTCCAACGCGGACTTTCTCCAACGCGGACCTTCTCCAACGCGGACTTTCTCCAACGCGGAGTTTCTCCAACGCGGTGTGTTTCAAGCGCGTAGTTTCTCCAACGCGGAGTATCTCCAACGCGCCGTTTCTTCAACGCGAAGTTTCTCCAAGGCGGAGTTTCTACATCACGGATTTTCTCCAACGCGGACTTTCTCCAACGCGGACCTTCTCCGACGCGGACTTTCTCCAACGCGGAGTTTCTCCAGCGCGGTGTGTTTCAAGCGCGGAGTTCCTCTAACGCGGAGTTTCTCCAACGCGCCGTTTCTTCAAAGCGAAGTTTCTCCAACGCGCAGTTTCTCCAACGCGAAGTTTCTCCAGCGCGGAGTTTCTCCAACACGGAGTTTCTCCAGCGCGGAGTTTGTCCAGCACGGAGTTTCTCCAGCGCGGAGTTTCTCCAACGCGGAGTTGCTACAGCGCGGAGTTTCTCCAGTGTAGAGTTTCTCCAGAGCGGTCTTTTCTCCAACGCGGAGTTTCTCCATCGCGGAGTTTGTCCGTCGCGGACTTTCTTCATCGCGGAGTTTCTAGAGTTCGGAGTTTCTCAAACGCGGAGTTTCTCCAGCGCGGAATTTCTCCATCGCAGACTCTCTCCAACGCGGAATTTCTCCAACGCGGACTTTCTCCAACGCGGAGTTTCTCCAACGCGGAGTTTCTACAACGCGCAGTTTCTCCAACGCGAAGTTTCTCCAACGCGGAGTTTGTCCAGCACTGAGTTTCTCCAGCGCGGAGTTTCTCCAGCCCGGAGTTTCTCCAGCGGAGATTTTATGCAGCACGGAGTTTCTCCAGCGCGGAGTTTCTCCAACGCCTAGTTGCTCCAGCGCGGAGTTTCTCCAGCGTAGAGTTTCTCCAGAGCGGACTTTTCTCCAACGCGGAGTTTCTCCATCGCGGAGTTTGTCCGTCGCGGATTTTCTTCATCGCGGAGTTTCTCCAGCGCGGAGTTTATACAACGCGGAGTTTCTCCAGCGCGGACTTTCTCCAACGCGGACTTTCTCCAACGCGGACCTTCTCCAACGCGGACTTTCTCCAACGCGGAGTTTCTCCACCGTGGTGTGTTTCAAGCGCGGAGTTTCTCCAACGCGGAGCTTCTCCAACGCACCATTTCTCCAACGCGAAGTTTCCCCAACACGGAGTTTCTCCAGCGCGGAGTTTCTCCAGCGCGGAGTTTCTCCAGCGCGGAGTGTCTCCATCGCGGAGTTTCTCCAGCGTAGAGTTTCTCCAGAGCGGACTTTTCTCCAACGCGGAGTTTCTCCATCGCGGAGTTTCTCCAGCGCGGACTTTCTCCAACGCGGACTTTCTTCAACACGGAGTTTCTCCAACGCGGACTTTCTCCATCGCGGACTTTCTCCAACGCGGACCTTCTCCAACGCGGACTTTCTCCAACGCTTAGTTTCTCCAGCGAGGTGGGTTTCAAGTGCGGAGTTTCTCCAACGCGGAGAATCTCCAACGCGCCGTTTCTTCAACGCGAAGTTTCTCCAAAGCGGAGTTTCTACAACACGGAGTTTCTCCATCGCGGACTCTCCAACGCGGACTTTCTCCAACGCGGACTTTCTCCAACGCGGACTTTCTCCAAAGCGGAGTTTCTCCAACGCGGAGTTTCTCCAACACGGAGTTTCTCCTACACGGAGTTTCTTCAGCGCGGAGTTTCTCCAGCGCGGATTGTCTCCATCGCGGAGTTTCTCCAGTTCGGAGTTTCTCCATCGCGGACTCTCACCAACGCGGACTTTCTCCAACGCGGACTTTCTCCAACGCAGAGTTTCTCCAACGCGGAGTTTCTCCAACGCGCAGTTTCTCCAACGCGCAGTTTCTCCAGCGCGGACTTTCTCCAACGCGGACTTTCTCCAACGCGGACCTTCTCCAACGCGGACTTTCTCCAACGCGGAGTTTCTCCAGCGCGGTGTGTTTCAAGCGCGGTGTTTCTCCAACGCGGAGCTTCTCCAACGCGCCGTTTCTCCTACGCGAAGTTTCCCCACCACGTAGTTTCTCCAGCGCGGAGTTTCTCCATCGCGGACACTCTCCAACGCGGACTTTCTCCAACGCGGACTTTCTCCAACGCGGAGTTTCTCTAACGCGGAGTTTCTCCAACGCGCAGTTTCTCCAACGCGAAGTTTCTCCAGCGCGGAGTTTCTCCAACACGGAGTTTCTCCAGCCCGGATTTTCTCCAGCGCAGATTTTATGCAGCACGGAGTTTCTCCAGCGCGGAGTTTCTCGAACGCGGAGTTGCTCTAGCGCGGAGTTTCTTCAGCGTAGAGTTTCTCCAGAGCGGACTTTTCTCCAACGCGGAGTTTCTCCATCGCGGAGTTTGTCCGTCGCGGAGGTTCTCCATCGCGGAGTTTCTCCAGCGCGGAGTTTATACAACGCGGAGTTTCTCCAGCGCGGACTTTCTCCAACGCGGACTTTCTTGAACGCGGAGTTTCTCCAACGCGGACTTTCTCCAACGTGGACTTTCTCCAACGCGGACCTTCTCCAACGCGGACATTCTCCAACGCGGACCTTCTCCGACGCGGACTTTCTCCAACGCGCAGTTTCTCCAACGCGAAGTTTCTCCAGCGCGGAGTTTCTCCAACACGGAGTTTCTCCAGCGCGGAGTTTGTCCAGCACGGAGTTTCTCCAGCGCGGAGTTTCTCCAACGCGGAGTTGCTACAGCGCGGAGTTTCTCCAGTGTAGAGTTTCTCCAGAGCGGTCTTTTCTCCAACGCGGCGTTTCTCCATCGCGGAGTTTGTCCGTCGCGGACTTTCTTCATCGCGGAGTTTATACAACGCGGAGTTTCTCCAGCGCGGACTTTCTCCAACGCGGACTTTCTTCAACGCGGAGTTTCTCCAACGCGGACTTTCTCCAACGCGGACTTTCTCCAACGCGGATCTTCTCCAACGCGGAGTTTCTCCAACGCGCAGTTTCTCCAACGCGAAGTTTCTCCAGCGCGGAGTTTGTCCAGCACGGAGTTTCTCCAGCGCGGAGTTTCTCCAGCCCGGAGTTTCTCCAGCGCACATTTTATGCAGCACGGAGTTTCTCCAGCGCGGAGTTTCTCCAACGCGGAGTTGCTCCAGCGCGGAGTTTCTCCAGCGTAGAGTTTCTCCAGAGCGGACTTTTCTCCAACGCGCAGTTTCTCCATCGCGGAGTTTGTCCGTCGCGGATTTTCTTCATCGCGGAGTTTCTCCAGCGCGGAGTTTATACAACGCGGAGTTTCTCCAGCGCGGACGTTCTCCAACGCGGACTTTCTCCAACGCGGACCTTCTCCGACGCGGACTTTCTCCAACGCGGAGTTTCTCCAGCGCGGTGTGTTTCAAGCGCGGAGTTCCTCTAACGCGGAGTTTCTCCAACGCGCCGTTTCTTCAAAGCGAAGTTTCTCCAACGCGCAGTTTCTCCAACGCGAAGTTTCTCCAGCGCGGAGTTTCTCCAACACGGAGTTTCTCCAGCGCGGAGTTTGTCCAGCACGGAGTTTCTCCAGCGCGGAGTTTCTCCAACGCGGAGTTGCTACAGCGCGGAGTTTCTCCAGTGTAGAGTTTCTCCAGAGCGGTCTTTTCTCCAACGCGGAGTTTCTCCATCGCGGAGTTTGTCCGTCGCGGACTTTCTTCATCGCGGAGTTTCTAGAGTTCGGAGTTTCTCAAACGCGGAGTTTCTCCAGCGCGGAATTTCTCCATCGCAGACTCTCTCCAACGCGGAATTTCTCCAACGCGGACTTTCTCCAACGCGGAGTTTCTCCAACGCGGAGTTTCTACAACGCGCAGTTTCTCCAACGCGAAGTTTCTCCAACGCGGAGTTTGTCCAGCACTGAGTTTCTCCAGCGCGGAGTTTCTCCAGCCCGGAGTTTCTCCAGCGGAGATTTTATGCAGCACGGAGTTTCTCCAGCGCGGAGTTTCTCCAACGCCTAGTTGCTCCAGCGCGGAGTTTCTCCAGCGTAGAGTTTCTCCAGAGCGGACTTTTCTCCAACGCGGAGTTTCTCCATCGCGGAGTTTGTCCGTCGCGGATTTTCTTCATCGCGGAGTTTCTCCAGCGCGGAGTTTATACAACGCGGAGTTTCTCCAGCGCGGACTTTCTCCAACGCGGACTTTCTCCAACGCGGACCTTCTCCAACGCGGACTTTCTCCAACGCGGAGTTTCTCCACCGTGGTGTGTTTCAAGCGCGGAGTTTCTCCAACGCGGAGCTTCTCCAACGCACCATTTCTCCAACGCGAAGTTTCCCCAACACGGAGTTTCTCCAGCGCGGAGTTTCTCCAGCGCGGAGTTTCTCCAGCGCGGAGTGTCTCCATCGCGGAGTTTCTCCAGCGTAGAGTTTCTCCAGAGCGGACTTTTCTCCAACGCGGAGTTTCTCCATCGCGGAGTTTCTCCAGCGCGGACTTTCTCCAACGCGGACTTTCTTCAACACGGAGTTTCTCCAACGCGGACTTTCTCCATCGCGGACTTTCTCCAACGCGGACCTTCTCCAACGCGGACTTTCTCCAACGCTTAGTTTCTCCAGCGAGGTGGGTTTCAAGTGCGGAGTTTCTCCAACGCGGAGAATCTCCAACGCGCCGTTTCTTCAACGCGAAGTTTCTCCAAAGCGGAGTTTCTACAACACGGAGTTTCTCCATCGCGGACTCTCCAACGCGGACTTTCTCCAACGCGGACTTTCTCCAACGCGGACTTTCTCCAAAGCGGAGTTTCTCCAACGCGGAGTTTCTCCAACACGGAGTTTCTCCTACACGGAGTTTCTTCAGCGCGGAGTTTCTCCAGCGCGGATTGTCTCCATCGCGGAGTTTCTCCAGTTCGGAGTTTCTCCATCGCGGACTCTCACCAACGCGGACTTTCTCCAACGCGGACTTTCTCCAACGCAGAGTTTCTCCAACGCGGAGTTTCTCCAACGCGCAGTTTCTCCAACGCGCAGTTTCTCCAGCGCGGACTTTCTCCAACGCGGACTTTCTCCAACGCGGACCTTCTCCAACGCGGACTTTCTCCAACGCGGAGTTTCTCCAGCGCGGTGTGTTTCAAGCGCGGTGTTTCTCCAATTCGGAGCTTCTCCAACGCGCCGTTTCTCCTACGCGAAGTTTCCCCACCACGTAGTTTCTCCAGCGCGGAGTTTCTCCATCGCGGACACTCTCCAACGCGGACTTTCTCCAACGCGGACTTTCTCCAACGCGGAGTTTCTCTAACGCGGAGTTTCTCCAACGCGCAGTTTCTCCAACGCGAAGTTTCTCCAGCGCGGAGTTTCTCCAACACGGAGTTTCTCCAGCCCGGATTTTCTCCAGCGCAGATTTTATGCAGCACGGAGTTTCTCCAGCGCGGAGTTTCTCGAACGCGGAGTTGCTCTAGCGCGGAGTTTCTTCAGCGTAGAGTTTCTCCAGAGCGGACTTTTCTCCAACGCGGAGTTTCTCCATCGCGGAGTTTGTCCGTCGCGGAGGTTCTCCATCGCGGAGTTTCTCCAGCGCGGAGTTTATACAACGCGGAGTTTCTCCAGCGCGGACTTTCTCCAACGCGGACTTTCTTGAACGCGGAGTTTCTCCAACGCGGACTTTCTCCAACGTGGACTTTCTCCAACGCGGACCTTCTCCAACGCGGACATTCTCCAACGCGGACCTTCTCCGACGCGGACTTTCTCCAACGCGCAGTTTCTCCAAACGCGAAGTTTCTCCAGCGCGGAGTTTCTCCAACACGGAGTTTCTCCAGCGCGGAGTTTGTCCAGCACGGAGTTTCTCCAGCGCGGAGTTTCTCCAACGCGGAGTTGCTACAGCGCGGAGTTTCTCCAGTGTAGAGTTTCTCCAGAGCGGTCTTTTCTCCAACGCGGAGTTTCTCCATCGCGGAGTTTGTCCGTCGCGGACTTTCTTCATCGCGGAGTTTATACAACGCGGAGTTTCTCCAGCGCGGACTTTCTCCAACGCGGACTTTCTTCAACGCGGAGTTTCTCCAACGCGGACTTTCTCCAACGCGGACTTTCTCCAACGCGGATCTTCTCCAACGCGGAGTTTCTCCAACGCGCAGTTTCTCCAACGCGAAGTTTCTCCAGCGCGGAGTTTGTCCAGCACGGAGTTTCTCCAGCGCGGAGTTTCTCCAGCCCGGAGTTTCTCCAGCGCACATTTTATGCAGCACGGAGTTTCTCCAGCGCGGAGTTTCTCCAACGCGGAGTTGCTCCAGCGCGGAGTTTCTCCAGCGTAGAGTTTCTCCAGAGCGGACTTTTCTCCAACACGCAGTTTCTCCATCGCGGAGTTTGTCCGTCGCGGATTTTCTTCATCGCGGAGTTTCTCCAGCGCGGAGTTTATACAACGCGGAGTTTCTCCAGCGCGGACGTTCTCCAACGCGGACTTTCTCCAACGCGGACCTTCTCCAACGCGGACTTTCTCCAACGCGGAGTTTCTCCACCGTGGTGTGTTTCAAGCGCGGAGTTTCTCCAACGCGGAGCTTCTCCAACGCACCGTTTCTCCAACGCGAAGTTTCCCCAACACGGAGTTTCTTCAGCGCGGAGTTTCTCCAGCGCGGAGTTTCTCCAGCGCGGAGTGTCTCCATCGCGGAGTTTCTCCAGCGTAGAGTTTCTCCAGAGCGGACTTTTCTCCAACGCGGAGTTTCTCCATCGCGGAGTTTGTCCGTCGCGGACTTTCTTCATCGCGGAGTTTATACAACGCGGAGTTTCTCCAGCGCGGACTTTCTCCAACGCGGACTTTCTTCAACGCGGAGTTTCTCCAACACGGACTTTCTCCAACGCGGACTTTCTCCAACGCGGACCTTCTCCAACGCGGACTTTCTCCAACGCGGAGTTTCTCCAGCGAGGTGTGTTTCAAGCGCGGAGTTTCTCCAACGCGGAGCTTCTCCAACGCACCGTTTCTCCAACGCGAAGTTTCCCCAACACGGAGTTTCTCCAGCGCGGAGTTTCTCCAGCGCGGAGTTTCTCCAGCGCGGAGTGTCTCCATCGCGGAGTTTCTCCAGCGTAGAGTTTCTCCAGAGCGGACTTTTCTCCAACGCGGAGTTTCTCCATCGCGGAGTTTGTCCGTCGCGGACTTTCTTCATCGCGGAGTTTATACAACGCGGAGTTTCTCCAGCGCGGACTTTCTCCAACGCGGACTTTCTTCAACGCGGAGTTTCTCCAACGCGGACTTTCTCCAACGCGGACTTTCTCCAACGCGGACCTTCTCCAACGCGGACTTTCTCCAACGCGGAGTTTCTCCAGCGAGGTGTGTTTCAAGTGCGGAGTTTCTCCAACGCGGAGTATCTCCAACGCGCCGTTTCTTCAACGCGAAGTTTCTCCAAGGCGGAGTTTCTACATCACGGATTTTCTCCAACGCGGACTTTCTCCAACGCGGACCTTCTCCGACGCGGACTTTCTCCAACGCGGAGTTTCTCCAGCGCGGTGTGTTTCAAGCGCGGAGTTCCTCTAACGCGGAGTTTCTCCAACGCGCCGTTTCTTCAAAGCGAAGTTTCTCCAACGCGCAGTTTCTCCAACGCGAAGTTTCTCCAGCGCGGAGTTTCTCCAACACGGAGTTTCTCCAGCGCGGAGTTTGTCCAGCACGGAGTTTCTCCAGCGCGGAGTTTCTCCAACGCGGAGTTGCTACAGCGCGGAGTTTCTCCAGTGTAGAGTTTCTCCAGAGCGGTCTTTTCTCCAACGCGGAGTTTCTCCATCGCGGAGTTTGTCCGTCGCGGACTTTCTTCATCGCGGAGTTTCTAGAGTTCGGAGTTTCTCAAACGCGGAGTTTCTCCAGCGCGGAATTTCTCCATCGCAGACTCTCTCCAACGCGGAATTTCTCCAACGCGGACTTTCTCCAACGCGGAGTTTCTCCAACGCGGAGTTTCTACAACGCGCAGTTTCTCCAACGCGAAGTTTCTCCAGCGCGGAGTTTGTCCAGCACTGAGTTTCTCCAGCGCGGAGTTTCTCCAGCCCGGAGTTTCTCCAGCGGAGATTTTATGCAGCACGGAGTTTCTCCAGCGCGGAGTTTCTCCAACGCGGAGTTGCTCCAGCGCGGAGTTTCTCCAGCGTAGAGTTTCTCCAGAGCGGACTTTTCTCCAACGCGGAGTTTCTCCATCGCGGAGTTTGTCCGTCGCGGATTTTCTTCATCGCGGAGTTTCTCCAGCGCGGAGTTTATACAACGCGGAGTTTCTCCAGCGCGGACTTTCTCCAACGCGGACTTTCTCCAACGCGGACCTTCTCCAACGCGGACTTTCTCCAACGCGGAGTTTCTCCACCGTGGTGTGTTTCAAGCGCGGAGTTTCTCCAACGCGGAGCTTCTCCAACGCACCATTTCTCCAACGCGAAGTTTCCCCAACACGGAGTTTCTCCAGCGCGGAGTTTCTCCAGCGCGGAGTTTCTCCAGCGCGGAGTGTCTCCATCGCGGAGTTTCTCCAGCGTAGAGTTTCTCCAGAGCGGACTTTTCTCCAACGCGGAGTTTCTCCATCGCGGAGTTTCTCCAGCGCGGACTTTCTCCAACGCGGACTTTCTTCAACACGGAGTTTCTCCAACGCGGACTTTCTCCATCGCGGACTTTCTCCAACGCGGACCTTCTCCAACGCGGACTTTCTCCAACGCTAGTTTCTCCAGCGAGGTGGGTTTCAAGTGCGGAGTTTCTCCAACGCGGAGAATCTCCAACGCGCCGTTTCTTCAACGCGAAGTTTCTCCAAAGCGGAGTTTCTACAACACGGAGTTTCTCCATCGCGGACTCTCCAACGCGGACTTTCTCCAACGCGGACTTTCTCCAACGCGGACTTTCTCCAAAGCGGAGTTTCTCCAACGCGGAGTTTCTCCAACACGGAGTTTCTCCTACACGGAGTTTCTTCAGCGCGGAGTTTCTCCAGCGCGGATTGTCTCCATCGCGGAGTTTCTCCAGTTCGGAGTTTCTCCATCGCGGACTCTCACCAACGCGGACTTTCTCCAACGCGGACTTTCTCCAACGCAGAGTTTCTCCAACGCGGAGTTTCTCCAACGCGCAGTTTCTCCAACGCGCAGTTTCTCCAGCGCGGACTTTCTCCAACGCGGACTTTCTCCAACGCGGACCTTCTCCAACGCGGACTTTCTCCAACGCGGAGTTTCTCCAACGCGGTGTGTTTCAAGCGCGTAGTTTCTCCAACGCGGAGTATCTCCAACGCGCCGTTTCTTCAACGCGAAGTTTCTCCAAGGCGGAGTTTCTACATCACGGATTTTCTCCAACGCGGACTTTCTCCAACGCGGACCTTCTCCGACGCGGACTTTCTCCAACGCGGAGTTTCTCCAGCGCGGTGTGTTTCAAGCGCGGAGTTCCTCTAACGCGGAGTTTCTCCAACGCGCCGTTTCTTCAAAGCGAAGTTTCTCCAACGCGCAGTTTCTCCAACGCGAAGTTTCTCCAGCGCGGAGTTTCTCCAACACGGAGTTTCTCCAGCGCGGAGTTTGTCCAGCACGGAGTTTCTCCAGCGCGGAGTTTCTCCAGCGCGGAGTTTCTCCAACGCGGAGTTGCTACAGCGCGGAGTTTCTCCAGTGTAGAGTTTCTCCAGAGCGGTCTTTTCTCCAACGCGGAGTTTCTCCATCGCGGAGTTTGTCCGTCGCGGACTTTCTTCATCGCGGAGTTTCTAGAGTTCGGAGTTTCTCAAACGCGGAGTTTCTCCAGCGCGGAATTTCTCCATCGCAGACTCTCTCCAACGCGGAATTTCTCCAACGCGGACTTTCTCCAACGCGGAGTTTCTCCAACGCGGAGTTTCTACAACGCGCAGTTTCTCCAACGCGAAGTTTCTCCAGCGCGGAGTTTGTCCAGCACTGAGTTTCTCCAGCGCGGAGTTTCTCCAGCCCGGAGTTTCTCCAGCGGAGATTTTATGCAGCACGGAGTTTCTCCAGCGCGGAGTTTCTCCAACGCGGAGTTGCTCCAGCGCGGAGTTTCTCCAGCGTAGAGTTTCTCCAGAGCGGACTTTTCTCCAACGCGGAGTTTCTCCATCGCGGAGTTTGTCCGTCGCGGATTTTCTTCATCGCGGAGTTTCTCCAGCGCGGAGTTTATACAACGCGGAGTTTCTCCAGCGCGGACTTTCTCCAACGCGGACTTTCTCCAACGCGGACCTTCTCCAACGCGGACTTTCTCCAACGCGGAGTTTCTCCACCGTGGTGTGTTTCAAGCGCGGAGTTTCTCCAACGCGGAGCTTCTCCAACGCACCATTTCTCCAACGCGAAGTTTCCCCAACACGGAGTTTCTCCAGCGCGGAGTTTCTCCAGCGCGGAGTTTCTCCAGCGCGGAGTGTCTCCATCGCGGAGTTTCTCCAGCGTAGAGTTTCTCCAGAGCGGACTTTTCTCCAACGCGGAGTTTCTCCATCGCGGAGTTTCTCCAGCGCGGACTTTCTCCAACGCGGACTTTCTTCAACACGGAGTTTCTCCAACGCGGACTTTCTCCATCGCGGACTTTCTCCAACGCGGACCTTCTCCAACGCGGACTTTCTCCAACGCTTAGTTTCTCCAGCGAGGTGGGTTTCAAGTGCGGAGTTTCTCCAACGCGGAGAATCTCCAACGCGCCGTTTCTTCAACGCGAAGTTTCTCCAAAGCGGAGTTTCTACAACACGGAGTTTCTCCATCGCGGACTCTCCAACGCGGACTTTCTCCAACGCGGACTTTCTCCAACGCGGACTTTCTCCAAAGCGGAGTTTCTCCAACGCGGAGTTTCTCCAACACGGAGTTTCTCCTACACGGAGTTTCTTCAGCGCGGAGTTTCTCCAGCGCGGATTGTCTCCATCGCGGAGTTTCTCCAGTTCGGAGTTTCTCCATCGCGGACTCTCACCAACGCGGACTTTCTCCAACGCGGACTTTCTCCAACGCAGAGTTTCTCCAACGCGGAGTTTCTCCAACGCGCAGTTTCTCCAACGCGCAGTTTCTCCAGCGCGGACTTTCTCCAACGCGGACTTTCTCCAACGCGGACCTTCTCCAACGCGGACTTTCTCCAACGCGGAGTTTCTCCAGCGCGGTGTGTTTCAAGCGCGGTGTTTCTCCAATTCGGAGCTTCTCCAACGCGCCGTTTCTCCTACGCGAAGTTTCCCCACCACGTAGTTTCTCCAGCGCGGAGTTTCTCCATCGCGGACACTCTCCAACGCGGACTTTCTCCAACGCGGACTTTCTCCAACGCGGAGTTTCTCTAACGCGGAGTTTCTCCAACGCGCAGTTTCTCCAACGCGAAGTTTCTCCAGCGCGGAGTTTCTCCAACACGGAGTTTCTCCAGCCCGGATTTTCTCCAGCGCAGATTTTATGCAGCACGGAGTTTCTCCAGCGCGGAGTTTCTCGAACGCGGAGTTGCTCTAGCGCGGAGTTTCTTCAGCGTAGAGTTTCTCCAGAGCGGACTTTTCTCCAACGCGGAGTTTCTCCATCGCGGAGTTTGTCCGTCGCGGAGGTTCTCCATCGCGGAGTTTCTCCAGCGCGGAGTTTATACAACGCGGAGTTTCTCCAGCGCGGACTTTCTCCAACGCGGACTTTCTTGAACGCGGAGTTTCTCCAACGCGGACTTTCTCCAACGTGGACTTTCTCCAACGCGGACCTTCTCCAACGCGGACATTCTCCAACGCGGACCTTCTCCGACGCGGACTTTCTCCAACGCGCAGTTTCTCCAAACGCGAAGTTTCTCCAGCGCGGAGTTTCTCCAACACGGAGTTTCTCCAGCGCGGAGTTTGTCCAGCACGGAGTTTCTCCAGCGCGGAGTTTCTCCAACGCGGAGTTGCTACAGCGCGGAGTTTCTCCAGTGTAGAGTTTCTCCAGAGCGGTCTTTTCTCCAACGCGGAGTTTCTCCATCGCGGAGTTTGTCCGTCGCGGACTTTCTTCATCGCGGAGTTTATACAACGCGGAGTTTCTCCAGCGCGGACTTTCTCCAACGCGGACTTTCTTCAACGCGGAGTTTCTCCAACGCGGACTTTCTCCAACGCGGACTTTCTCCAACGCGGATCTTCTCCAACGCGGAGTTTCTCCAACGCGCAGTTTCTCCAACGCGAAGTTTCTCCAGCGCGGAGTTTGTCCAGCACGGAGTTTCTCCAGCGCGGAGTTTCTCCAGCCCGGAGTTTCTCCAGCGCACATTTTATGCAGCACGGAGTTTCTCCAGCGCGGAGTTTCTCCAACGCGGAGTTGCTCCAGCGCGGAGTTTCTCCAGCGTAGAGTTTCTCCAGAGCGGACTTTTCTCCAACACGCAGTTTCTCCATCGCGGAGTTTGTCCGTCGCGGATTTTCTTCATCGCGGAGTTTCTCCAGCGCGGAGTTTATACAACGCGGAGTTTCTCCAGCGCGGACGTTCTCCAACGCGGACTTTCTCCAACGCGGACCTTCTCCAACGCGGACTTTCTCCAACGCGGAGTTTCTCCACCGTGGTGTGTTTCAAGCGCGGAGTTTCTCCAACGCGGAGCTTCTCCAACGCACCGTTTCTCCAACGCGAAGTTTCCCCAACACGGAGTTTCTTCAGCGCGGAGTTTCTCCAGCGCGGAGTTTCTCCAGCGCGGAGTGTCTCCATCGCGGAGTTTCTCCAGCGTAGAGTTTCTCCAGAGCGGACTTTTCTCCAACGCGGAGTTTCTCCATCGCGGAGTTTGTCCGTCGCGGACTTTCTTCATCGCGGAGTTTATACAACGCGGAGTTTCTCCAGCGCGGACTTTCTCCAACGCGGACTTTCTTCAACGCGGAGTTTCTCCAACGCGGACTTTCTCCAACGCGGACTTTCTCCAACGCGGACCTTCTCCAACGCGGACTTTCTCCAACGCGGAGTTTCTCCAGCGAGGTGTGTTTCAAGCGCGGAGTTTCTCCAACGCGGAGCTTCTCCAACGCACCGTTTCTCCAACGCGAAGTTTCCCCAACACGGAGTTTCTCCAGCGCGGAGTTTCTCCAGCGCGGAGTTTCTCCAGCGCGGAGTGTCTCCATCGCGGAGTTTCTCCAGCGTAGAGTTTCTCCAGAGCGGACTTTTCTCCAACGCGGAGTTTCTCCATCGCGGAGTTTGTCCGTCGCGGACTTTCTTCATCGCGGAGTTTATACAACGCGGAGTTTCTCCAGCGCGGACTTTCTCCAACGCGGACTTTCTTCAACGCGGAGTTTCTCCAACGCGGACTTTCTCCAACGCGGACTTTCTCCAACGCGGACCTTCTCCAACGCGGACTTTCTCCAACGCGGAGTTTCTCCAGCGAGGTGTGTTTCAAGTGCGGAGTTTCTCCAACGCGGAGAATCTCCAACGCGCCGTTTTTTCAACGCGAAGTTTCTCCAAAGCGGAGTTTCTACAACACGGAGTTTCTCCAACGCGGAGTTTCTCCAACGCGGACCTTCTCCGACGCGGATTTTCTCCAACGCGGAGTTTCTCCAGCGTGGTGTGTTTCAAGCGCGGAGTTTCTCTAACGCGGAGTTTCTCCAACGCGCCGTTTCTTCAAAGCGAAGTTTCTCCAAGGCGGAATTTCTCCAACACAGAGTTTCTCCAACACAGAGTTTCTCCAGCGCGGAGTTTCTCCAACACGGAGTTTCTCCAGCCCGATTTTTCTCCAGCGCGGAGTTTCTCCATCGCGGACTCTCCAACGCGGACTTTCTCCAACGCGGACTTTCTCCAACGCGGACTTTCTCCAAAGCGGAGTTTCTCCAACGCGGAGTTTCTCCTACACGGAGTTTCTTCAGCGCGGAGTTTCTCCAGCGCGGATTGTCTCCATCGCGGAGTTTCTCCAGTTCGGAGTTTCTCCATCGCGGACTCTCACCAACGCGGACTTTCTCCAACGCGGACTTTCTCCAACGCAGAGTTTCTCCAACGCGGAGTTTCTCCAACGCGCAGTTTCTCCAACGCGCAGTTTCTCCAGCGCGGACTTTCTCCAACGCGGACTTTCTCCAACGCGGACCTTCTCCAACGCGGACTTTCTCCAACGCGGAGTTTCTCCAGCGCGGTGTGTTTCAAGCGCGGTGTTTCTCCAACGCGGAGCTTCTCCAACGCGCCGTTTCTCCTACGCGAAGTTTCCCCACCACGTAGTTTCTCCAGCGCGGAGTTTCTCCATCGCGGACACTCTCCAACGCGGACTTTCTCCAACGCGGACTTTCTCCAACGCGGAGTTTCTCTAACGCGGAGTTTCTCCAACGCGCAGTTTCTCCAACGCGAAGTTTCTCCAGCGCGGAGTTTCTCCAACACGGAGTTTCTCCAGCCCGGATTTTCTCCAGCGCAGATTTTATGCAGCACGGAGTTTCTCCAGCGCGGAGTTTCTCGAACGCGGAGTTGCTCTAGCGCGGAGTTTCTTCAGCGTAGAGTTTCTCCAGAGCGGACTTTTCTCCAACGCGGAGTTTCTCCATCGCGGAGTTTGTCCGTCGCGGAGGTTCTCCATCGCGGAGTTTCTCCAGCGCGGAGTTTATACAACGCGGAGTTTCTCCAGCGCGGACTTTCTCCAACGCGGACTTTCTTGAACGCGGAGTTTCTCCAACGCGGACTTTCTCCAACGTGGACTTTCTCCAACGCGGACCTTCTCCAACGCGGACATTCTCCAACGCGGACCTTCTCCGACGCGGACTTTCTCCAACGCGCAGTTTCTCCAACGCGAAGTTTCTCCAGCGCGGAGTTTCTCCAACACGGAGTTTCTCCAGCGCGGAGTTTGTCCAGCACGGAGTTTCTCCAGCGCGGAGTTTCTCCAACGCGGAGTTGCTACAGCGCGGAGTTTCTCCAGTGTAGAGTTTCTCCAGAGCGGTCTTTTCTCCAACGCGGAGTTTCTCCATCGCGGAGTTTGTCCGTCGCGGACTTTCTTCATCGCGGAGTTTATACAACGCGGAGTTTCTCCAGCGCGGACTTTCTCCAACGCGGACTTTCTTCAACGCGGAGTTTCTCCAACGCGGACTTTCTCCAACGCGGACTTTCTCCAACGCGGATCTTCTCCAACGCGGAGTTTCTCCAACGCGCAGTTTCTCCAACGCGAAGTTTCTCCAGCGCGGAGTTTGTCCAGCACGGAGTTTCTCCAGCGCGGAGTTTCTCCAGCCCGGAGTTTCTCCAGCGCACATTTTATGCAGCACGGAGTTTCTCCAGCGCGGAGTTTCTCCAACGCGGAGTTGCTCCAGCGCGGAGTTTCTCCAGCGTAGAGTTTCTCCAGAGCGGACTTTTCTCCAACGCGCAGTTTCTCCATCGCGGAGTTTGTCCGTCGCGGATTTTCTTCATCGCGGAGTTTCTCCAGCGCGGAGTTTATACAACGCGGAGTTTCTCCAGCGCGGACGTTCTCCAACGCGGACTTTCTCCAACGCGGACCTTCTCCAACGCGGACTTTCTCCAACGCGGAGTTTCTCCACCGTGGTGTGTTTCAAGCGCGGAGTTTCTCCAACGCGGAGCTTCTCCAACGCACCGTTTCTCCAACGCGAAGTTTCCCCAACACGGAGTTTCTTCAGCGCGGAGTTTCTCCAGCGCGGAGTTTCTCCAGCGCGGAGTGTCTCAATCGCGGAGTTTCTCCAGCGTAGAGTTTCTCCAGAGCGGACTTTTCTCCAACGCGGAGTTTCTCCATCGCGGAGTTTGTCCGTCGCGGACTTTCTTCATCGCGGAGTTTATACAACGCGGAGTTTCTCCAGCGCGGACTTTCTCCAACGCGGACTTTCTTCAACGCGGAGTTTCTCCAACGCGGACTTTCTCCAACGCGGACTTTCTCCAACGCGGACCTTCTCCAACGCGGACTTTCTCCAACGCGGAGTTTCTCCAGCGAGGTGTGTTTCAAGTGCGGAGTTTCTCCAACGCGGAGAATCTCCAACGCGCCGTTTCTTCAACGCTAAGTTTCTCCAAAGCGGAGTTTCTACAACACGGAGTTTCTCCAACGCGGAGTTTCTCCAACGCGGACCTTCTCCGACGCGGACTTTCTCCAACGCGGAGTTTCTCCAGCGCGGTGTGTTTCAAGCGCGGAGTTTCTCGAACGCGGAGTTTTTCCAACGCGCCGTTTCTTCAACGCGAAGTTTCTCCAAGGCGGAGTTTCTACAACACGAATTTTCTCCAACGCGGACTTTCTCCAACGCGGACCTTCTCCGACGCGGACTTTCTCTAACGCGGAGTTTCTCCAGCGCGGTGTGTTTCAAGCGCGGAGTTTCTCTAACGCGGAGTTTCTCCAACGCGCCGTTTCTTCAAAGCGATGTTTCTCCAAGGCGGAATTTCTCCAACACAGAGTTTCTCCAACACGGAGTTTCTCCAGCGCGGAGTTTCTCCACCGCGGAGAATCTCCAGCGCGGAGCTTCTCCAGTTCGGAGTTTATCAAACGCGGAGTTTCTCCAACACGGAGTTTCTCCAGCCCGATTTTTCTCCAACGCGGAGTTTCTCCATCGCGGACTCTCCAACGCGGACTTTCTCCAACGCGGACTTTCTCCAAAGCGGAGTTTCTCCAACGCGGAGTTTCTCCAACACGGAGTTTCTCCTACACGGAGTTTCTTCAGCGCGGAGTTTCTCCAGCGCGGATTGTCTCCATCGCGGAGTTTCTCCAGTTCGGAGTTTCTCAAACGCGCAGTTTCTCCAGCGCGGAGTTTCTCCATCGCGGACTCTCACCAACGCGGACTTTCTCCAACGCGGACTTTCTCCAACGCAGAGTTTCTCCAACGCGGAGTTTCTCCAACGCGCAGTTTCTCCAACGCGCAGTTTCTCCAGCGCGGACTTTCTCCAACGCGGACTTTCTCCAACGCGGACCTTCTCCAACGCGGACTTTCTCCAACGCGGAGTTTCTCCAGCGCGGTGTGTTTCAAGCGCGGTGTTTCTCCAACGCGGAGCTTCTCCAACGCGCCGTTTCTCCTACGCGAAGTTTCCCCACCACGGAGTTTCTCCAGCGCGGAGTTTCTCCATCGCGGACACTCTCCAACGCGGACTTTCTCCAACGCGGACTTTCTCCAACGCGGAGTTTCTCCAACGCGCAGTTTCTCCAACGCGAAGTTTCTCCAGCGCGGAGTTTCTCCAACACGGAGTTTCTCCAGCCCAGAGTTTCTCCAGCGCAGATTTTACGCAGCACGGAGTTTCTCCAGCGCGGAGTTTCTCGAACGCGGAGTTGCTCTAGCGCGGAGTTTCTTCAGCGTAGAGTTTCTCCAGAGCTGACTTTTCTCCAACGCGGAGTTTCTCCATCGCGGAGTTTGTCCGTCGCGGAGGTTCTCCATCGCGGAGTTTCTCCAGCGCGGAGTTTATACAACGCGGAGTTTCTCCAGCGCGGACTTTCTCCAACGCGGACTTTCTTGAACGCGGAGTTTCTCCAACGCGGACTTTCTCCAACGTGGACTTTCTCCAACGCGGACCTTCTCCAACCCGGACTTTCTCCAACGCGGAGTTTCTCCAGCGCGGTGTGTTTCAAGCGCATAGTTTCTCCAACGCGGAGTATCTCCAACGCGCCGTTTCTTCAACGCGAAGTTTCTCCAAGGCGGAGTTTCTACATCACGGATTTTCTCCAACGCGGACTTTCTCCAACGCGGACCTTCTCCGACGCGGACTTTCTCCAACGCGGAGTTTCTCCAGCGCGGTGTGTTTCAAGCGCGGAGTTTCTCTTACGCGGAGTTTCTCCAACGCGCCGTTTCTTCAAAGCGAAGTTTCTCCAACGCGCAGTTTCTCCAACGCGAAGTTTCTCCAGCGCGGAGTTTCTCCAACACGGAGTTTCTCCAGCGCGGAGTTTGTCCAGCACGGAGTTTCTCCAGCGCGGAGTTTCTCCAACGCGGAGTTGCTACAGCGCGGAGTTTCTCCAGTGTAGAGTTTCTCCAGAGCGGTCTTTTCTCCAACGCGGAGTTTCTCCATCGCGGAGTTTGTCCGTCGCGGACTTTCTTCATCGCGGAGTTTCTAGAGTTCGGAGTTTCTCAAACGCGGAGTTTCTCCAGCGCGGAATTTCTCCATCGCACTCTCTCCAACGCGGAATTTCTCCAACGCGGACTTTCTCCAACGCGGAGTTTTTCCAACGCGGAGTTTCTACAACGCGCAGTTTCTCCAACGCGAAGTTTCTCCAGCGCGGAGTTTGTCCAGCACGGAGTTTCTCCAGCGCGGAGTTTCTCCAGCCCGGAGTTTCTCCAGCGCAGATTTTATGCAGCACGGAGTTTCTCCAGCGCGGAGTTTCTCCAACGCGGAGTTGCTCCAGCGCGGAGTTTCTCCAGCGTAGAGTTTCTCCAGAGCGGACTTTACTCCAACGCGGAGTTTCTCCATCGCGGAGTTTGTCCGTCGCGGATTTTCTTCATCGCGGAGCTTCTCCAGCGCGGAGTTTATACAACGCGGAGTTTCTCCAGCGCGGACTTTCTCCAACGCGGACTTTCTCCAACGCGGACCTTCTCCAACGCGAAGTTTCTCCACCGTGGTGTGTTTCAAGCGCGGAGTTTCTCCAACGCGGAGCTTCTCCAACGCACCGTTTCTCCAACGCGAAGTTTCCCCAACACGGAGTTTCTCCAGCGCGGAGTTTCTCCAGCGCGGAGTTTCTCCAGCGCGGAGTGTCTCCATCGCGGAGTTTCTCCAGCGTAGAGTTTCTCCAGAGCGGACTTTTCTCCAACGCGGAGTTTCTCCATCGCGGAGTTTGTCCGTCGCGGACTTTCTTCATCGCGGAGTTTATACAACGCGGAGTTTCTCCAGCGCGGACTTTCTCCAACGCGGACTTTCTTCAACGCGGAGTTTCTCCAACGCGGACTTTCTCCAACGCGGACTTTCTCCAACGCGGACCTTCTCCAACGCGGACTTTCTCCAACGCGGAGTTTCTCCAGCGAGGTGTGTTTCAAGTGCGGAGTTTCTCCAACGCGGAGAATCTCCAACGCGCCGTTTTTTCAACGCGAAGTTTCTCCAAAGCGGAGTTTCTACAACACGGAGTTTCTCCAACGCGGCGTTTCTCCAACGCGGACCTTCTCCGACGCGGATTTTCTCCAACGCGGAGTTCCTCCAGCGTGGTGTGTTTCAAGCGCGGAGTTTCTCTAACGCGGAGTTTCTCCAATGCGCCGTTTCTTCAAAGCGAAGTTTCTCCAAGGCGGAATTTCTCCAACACAGAGTTTCTCCAACACGAAGTTTCTCCAGCGCGGAGTTTCTCCACCGCGGAGAATCTCCAGCGCGGAGCTTCTCCAGTTCGGAGTTTCTCAAACGCGGAGTTTCTCCAACACGGAGTTTCTCCAGCCCGATTTTTCTCCAGCGCGGAGTTTCTCCATCGCGGACTCTCCAACGCGGACTTTCTCCAACGCGGACTTTCTCCAACGCGGACTTTCTCCAAAGCGGAGTTTCTCCAACGCGGAGTTTCTCCAACACGGAGTTTCTCCTACACGGAGTTTCTTCAGCGCGGAGTTTCTCCAGCGCGGATTGTCTCCATCGCGGAGTTTCTCCAGTTCGGAGTTTCTCCATCGCGGACTCTCACCAACGCGGACTTTCTCCAACGCGGACTTTCTCCAACGCAGAGTTTCTCCAACGCGGAGTTTCTCCAACGCGCAGTTTCTCCAACACGCAGTTTCTCCAGCGCGGACTTTCTCCAACGCGGACTTTCTCCAACGCGGACCTTCTCCAACGCGGACTTTCTCCAACGCGGAGTTTCTCCAGCGCGGTGTGTTTCAAGCGCGGTGTTTCTCCAACGCGGAGCTTCTCCAACGCGCCGTTTCTCCTACGCGAAGTTTCCCCACCACGGAGTTTCTCCAGCGCGGAGTTTCTCCATCGCGGACACTCTCCAACGCGGACTTTCTCCAACGCGGAGTTTCTCCAACGCGGAGTTTCTCCAACGCGCAGTTTCTCCAACGCGAAGTTTCTCCAGCGCGGAGTTTCTCCAACACGGAGTTTCTCCAGCCCGGATTTTCTCCAGCGCAGATTTTATGCAGCACGGAGTTTCTCCAGCGCGGAGTTTCTCGAACGCGGAGTTGCTCTAGCGCGGAGTTTCTTCAGCGTAGAGTTTCTCCAGAGCGGACTTTTCTCCAACGCGAAGTTTCTCCATCGCGGAGTTTGTCCGTCGCGGAGGTTCTCCATCGCGGAGTTTCTCCAGCGCGGAGTTTATACAACGCGGAGTTTCTCCAGCGCGGACTTTCTCCAACGCGGACTTTCTTGAACGCGGAGTTTCTCCAACGCGGACTTTCTCCAACGTGGACTTTCTCCAACGCGGACCTTCTCCAACGCGGACATTCTCCAACGCGGACCTTCTCCGACGCGGACTTTCTCCAACGCGCAGTTTCTCCAACGCGAAGTTTCTCCAGCGCGGAGTTTCTCCAACACGGAGTTTCTCCAGCGCGGAGTTTGTCCAGCACGGAGTTTCTCCAGCGCGGAGTTTCTCCAACGCGGAGTTTCTCCATCGCGGAGTTTGTCCGTCGCGGACTTTCTTCATCGCGGAGTTTATACAACGCGGAGTTTCTCCAGCGCGGACTTTCTCCAACGCGGACTTTCTTCAACGCGGAGTTTCTCCAACGCGGACTTTCTCCAACGCGGACTTTCTCCAACGCGGATCTCCTCCAACGCGGAGTTTCTCCAACGCGCAGTTTCTCCAACGCGAAGTTTCTCCAGCGCGGAGTTTGTCCAGCACGGAGTTTCTCCAGTGCGGAGTTTCTCCAGCCCGGAGTTTCTCCAGCGCACATTTTATGCAGCACGGAGTTTCTCCAGCGCGGAGTTTCTCCAACGCGGAGTTGCTCCAGCGCGGAGTTTCTCCAGCGTAGAGTTTCTCCAGAGCGGACTTTTCTCCAACGCGGAGTTTCTCCATCGTGGAGTTTGTCCGTCGCGGATTTCCTTCATCGCGGAGTTTCTCCAGCGCGGAGTTTATACAACGCGGAGTTTCTCCAGCGCGGACGTTCTCCAACGCGGACTTTCTCCAACGCGGACCTTCTCCAACGCGGACTTTCTCCAACGCGGAGTTTCTCCACCGTGGTGTGTTTCAAGCGCGGAGTTTCTCCAGCGCGGAGTTTCTCCACCGCGGAGAATCTCCAGCGCGGAGCTTCTCCAGTTCGGAGTTTCTCAAACGCGGAGTTTCTCCAACACGGAGTTTCTCCAGCCCGATTTTTCTCCAGCGCGGAGTTTCTCCATCGCGGACTCTCCAACGCGGACTTTCTCCAACGCGGACTTTCTCCAAAGCGGAGTTTCTCCAACGCGGAGTTTCTCCAACACGGAGTTTCTCCTACACGGAGTTTCTTCAGCGCGGAGTTTCTCCAGCGCGGATTGTTTCCATCGCGCAGTTTCTCCAGTTCGGAGTTTCTCAAACGCGCAGTTTCTCCAGCGCGGAGTTTCTCCATCGCGGACTCTCACCAACGCGGACTTTCTCCAACGCGGACTTTCTCCAACGCAGAGTTTCTCCAACGCGGAGTTTCTCCAACGCGCAGTTTCTCCAACGCGCAGTTTCTCCAGCGCGGACTTTCTCCAACGCGGACTTTCTCCAACGCGGACCTTCTCCAACGCGGACTTTCTCCAACGCGGAGTTTCTCCAGCGCGGTGTGTTTCAAGCGCGGTGTTTCTCCAACGCGGAGCTTCTCCAACGCGCCGTTTCTCCTACGCGAAGTTTCCCCACCACGGAGTTTCTCCAGCGCGGAGTTTCTCCATCGCGGACACTCTCCAACGCGGACTTTCTCCAACGCGGACTTTCTCCAACGCGGAGTTTCTCCAACGCGCAGTTCCTCCAACGCGAAGTTTCTCCAGCGCGGAGTTTCTCCAACACGGAGTTTCTCCAGCCCAGAGTTTCTCCAGCGCAGATTTTACGCAGCACGGAGTTTCTCCAGCGCGGAGTTTCTCGAACGCGGAGTTGCTCTAGCGCGGAGTTTCTTCAGCGTAGAGTTTCTCCAGAGCATACTTTTCTCCAACGCGGAGTTTCTCCATCGCGGAGTTTGTCCGTCGCGGAGGTTCTCCATCGCGGAGTTTCTCCAGCGCGGAGTTTATACAACGCGGAGTTTCTCCAGCGCGGACTTTCTCCAACGCGGACTTTCTTGAACGCGGAGTTTCTCCAACGCGGACTTTCTCCAACGTGGACTTTCTCCAACGCGGACTTTCTCCAACGCGGAGTTTCTCCAGTGCGGTGTGTTTCAAGCGCGGTGTTTCTCCAACGCGGAGCTTCTCCAACGCGCCGTTTCGCCTACGCGAAGTTTCCCCACCACGGAGTTTCTCCAGCGCGGAGTTTCTCCATCGCGGACACTCTCCAACGCGGACTTTCTCCAACGCGGACTTTCTCCAACGCGGAGTTTCTCCAACGCGGAGTTTCTCCAACGCGCAGTTTCTCCAACGCGAAGTTTCTCCAGCGCGGAGTTTCTCCAACACGGAGTTTCTCCAGCCCGGATTTTCTCCAGCGCAGATTTTATGCAGCACGGAGTTTCTCCAGCGCGGAGTTTCTCGAACGCGGAGTTGCTCTAGCGCGGAGTTTCTTCAGCGTAGAGTTTCTCCAGAGCGGACTTTTCTCCAACGCGGAGTTTCTCCATCGCGGAGTTTGTCCGTCGCGGAGGTTCTCCATCGCGGAGTTTCTCCAGCGCGGAGTTTATACAACGCGGAGTTTCTCCAGCGCGGACTTTCTCCAACGCGGATTTCTTGAACGAGGAGTTTCTCCAACGCGGACTTTCTCCAACGTGGACTTTCTCCAAGGCGGACCTTCTCCAACGCGGACATTCTCCAACGCGGACCTTCTCCGACGCGGACTTTCTCCAACGCGGAGTTTCTCCAGCGCGGTGTGTTTCAAGCGCGGTGTTTCTCCAACGCGGAGCTTCTCCAACGCGCCGTTTCTCCTACGCGAAGTTTCCCCACCACGGAGTTTCTCCAGCGCGGAGTTTCTCCATCGCGGACACTCTCCAACGCGGACTTTCTCCAACGCGGAGTTTCTCCAACGCGGAGTTTCTCCAACGCGCAGTTTCTCCAACGCGAAGTTTCTCCAGCGCGGAGTTTCTCCAACACGGAGTTTCTCCAGCCCGGATTTTCTCCAGCGCAGATTTTATGCAGCACGGAGTTTCTCCAGCGCGGAGTTTCTCGAACGCGGAGTTGCTCTAGCGCGGAGTTTCTTCAGCGTAGAGTTTCTCCAGAGCGGACTTTTCTCCAACGCGAAGTTTCTTCATCGCGGAGTTTGTCCGTCGCGGAGGTTCTCCATCGCGGAGTTTCTCCAGCGCGGAGTTTATACAACGCGGAGTTTCTCCAGCGCGGACTTTCTCCAACGCGGACTTTCTTGAACGCGGAGTTTCTCCAACGCGGACTTTCTCCAACGTGGACTTTCTCCAACGCGGACCTTCTCCAACGCGGACATTCTCCAACGCGGACCTTCTCCGACGCGGACTTTCTCCAACGCGCAGTTTCTCCAACGCGAAGTTTCTCCAGCGCGGAGTTTCTCCAACACGGAGTTTCTCCAGCGCGGAGTTTGTCCAGCACGGAGTTTCTCCAGCGCGGAGTTTCTCCAACGCGGAGTTTCTCCATCGCGGAGTTTGTCCGTCGCGGACTTTCTTCATCGCGGAGTTTATACAACGCGGAGTTTCTCCAGCGCGGACTTTCTCCAACGCGGACTTTCTTCAACGCGGAGTTTCTCCAACGCGGACTTTCTCCAACGCGGACTTTCTCCAACGCGGATCTCCTCCAACGCGGAGTTTCTCCAACGCGCAGTTTCTCCAACGCGAAGTTTCTCCAGCGCGGAGTTTGTCCAGCACGGAGTTTCTCCAGTGCGGAGTTTCTCCAGCCCGGAGTTTCTCCAGCGCACATTTTATGCAGCACGGAGTTTCTCCAGCGCGGAGTTTCTCCAACGCGGAGTTGCTCCAGCGCGGAGTTTCTCCAGCGTAGAGTTTCTCCAGAGCGGACTTTTCTCCAACGCGGAGTTTCTCCATCGTGGAGTTTGTCCGTCGCGGATTTCCTTCATCGCGGAGTTTCTCCAGCGCGGAGTTTATACAACGCGGAGTTTCTCCAGCGCGGACGTTCTCCAACGCGGACTTTCTCCAACGCGGACCTTCTCCAACGCGGACTTTCTCCAACGCGGAGTTTCTCCACCGTGGTGTGTTTCAAGCGCGGAGTTTCTCCAGCGCGGAGTTTCTCCACCGCGGAGAATCTCCAGCGCGGAGCTTCTCCAGTTCGGAGTTTCTCAAACGCGGAGTTTCTCCAACACGGAGTTTCTCCAGCCCGATTTTTCTCCAGCGCGGAGTTTCTCCATCGCGGACTCTCCAACGCGGACTTTCTCCAACGCGGACTTTCTCCAAAGCGGAGTTTCTCCAACGCGGAGTTTCTCCAACACGGAGTTTCTCCTACACGGAGTTTCTTCAGCGCGGAGTTTCTCCAGCGCGGATTGTTTCCATCGCGCAGTTTCTCCAGTTCGGAGTTTCTCAAACGCGCAGTTTCTCCAGCGCGGAGTTTCTCCATCGCGGACTCTCACCAACGCGGACTTTCTCCAACGCGGACTTTCTCCAACGCAGAGTTTCTCCAACGCGGAGTTTCTCCAACGCGCAGTTTCTCCAACGCGCAGTTTCTCCAGCGCGGACTTTCTCCAACGCGGACTTTCTCCAACGCGGACCTTCTCCAACGCGGACTTTCTCCAACGCGGAGTTTCTCCAGCGCGGTGTGTTTCAAGCGCGGTGTTTCTCCAACGCGGAGCTTCTCCAACGCGCCGTTTCTCCTACGCGAAGTTTCCCCACCACGGAGTTTCTCCAGCGCGGAGTTTCTCCATCGCGGACACTCTCCAACGCGGACTTTCTCCAACGCGGACTTTCTCCAACGCGGAGTTTCTCCAACGCGCAGTTCCTCCAACGCGAAGTTTCTCCAGCGCGGAGTTTCTCCAACACGGAGTTTCTCCAGCCCAGAGTTTCTCCAGCGCAGATTTTACGCAGCACGGAGTTTCTCCAGCGCGGAGTTTCTCGAACGCGGAGTTGCTCTAGCGCGGAGTTTCTTCAGCGTAGAGTTTCTCCAGAGCATACTTTTCTCCAACGCGGAGTTTCTCCATCGCGGAGTTTGTCCGTCGCGGAGGTTCTCCATCGCGGAGTTTCTCCAGCGCGGAGTTTATACAACGCGGAGTTTCTCCAGCGCGGACTTTCTCCAACGCGGACTTTCTTGAACGCGGAGTTTCTCCAACGCGGACTTTCTCCAACGTGGACTTTCTCCAACGCGGACTTTCTCCAACGCGGAGTTTCTCCAGTGCGGTGTGTTTCAAGCGCGGTGTTTCTCCAACGCGGAGCTTCTCCAACGCGCCGTTTCGCCTACGCGAAGTTTCCCCACCACGGAGTTTCTCCAGCGCGGAGTTTCTCCATCGCGGACACTCTCCAACGCGGACTTTCTCCAACGCGGACTTTCTCCAACGCGGAGTTTCTCCAACGCGGAGTTTCTCCAACGCGCAGTTTCTCCAACGCGAAGTTTCTCCAGCGCGGAGTTTCTCCAACACGGAGTTTCTCCAGCCCGGATTTTCTCCAGCGCAGATTTTATGCAGCACGGAGTTTCTCCAGCGCGGAGTTTCTCGAACGCGGAGTTGCTCTAGCGCGGAGTTTCTTCAGCGTAGAGTTTCTCCAGAGCGGACTTTTCTCCAACGCGGAGTTTCTCCATCGCGGAGTTTGTCCGTCGCGGAGGTTCTCCATCGCGGAGTTTCTCCAGCGCGGAGTTTATACAACGCGGAGTTTCTCCAGCGCGGACTTTCTCCAACGCGGATTTCTTGAACGAGGAGTTTCTCCAACGCGGACTTTCTCCAACGTGGACTTTCTCCAAGGCGGACCTTCTCCAACGCGGACATTCTCCAACGCGGACCTTCTCCGACGCGGACTTTCTCCAACGCGCAGTTTCTCCAACGCGAAGTTTCTCCAGCGCGGAGTTTCTCCAACACGGAGTTTCTCCAGCGCGGAGTTTGTCCAGCACGGAGTTTCTCCAGCGCGGAGTTTCTCCAACGCGGAGTTGCTACAGCGCGGAGTTTCTCCAGTGTAGAGTTTCTCCAGAGCGGTCTTTTCTCCAACGCGGAGTTTCTCCATCGCGGAGTTTGTCCGTCGCGGACTTTCTTCATCGCGGAGTTTATACAACGCGGAGTTTCTCCAGCGCGGACTTTCTCCAACGCGGACTTTCTTCAACGCGGAGTTTCTCCAACGCGGTCTTTCTCCAACGCGGACTTTCTCCAACGCGGATCTTCTCCAACGCGGACTTTCTCCAACGCGGAGTTTCTCCAGCGCGGAGTGTCTCCATCGCGGAGTTTCTAGAGTTCGGAGTTTCTCAAACGCGGAGTTTCTCCAGCGCGGAATTTCTCCATCGCAGACTCTCTCCAACGCGGAATTTCTCCAACGCGGACTTTCTCCAACGCGGAGTTTCTCCAACGCGGAGTTTCTCCAACGCGCAGTTTCTCCAACGCGAAGTTTCTCCAGCGCGGAGTTTGTCCAGCACGGAGTTTCTCCAGCGCGGAGTTTCTCCAGCCCGGAGTTTCTCCAGCGCACATTTTATGCAGCACGGAGTTTCTCCAGCGCGGAGTTTCTCCAACGCGGAGTTGCTCCAGCGCGGAGTTTCTCCAGCGTAGAGTTTCTCCAGAGCGGACTTTTCTCCAACGCGGAGTTTCTCAATCGCGGAGTTTGTCCGTCGCGGATTTTCTTCATCGCGGAGTTTCTCCAACACGGAGTTTCTCCAGCGCGGAGTTTCTCCATCGCGGAGTTTCTCCAGCGCGGAGTTTATACAACGCGGAGTTTCTCCAGCGCGGACTTTCTCCAACGCGGATTTCTTGAACGAGGAGTTTCTCCAACGCGGACTTTCTCCAACGTGGACTTTCTCCAAGGCGGACCTTCTCCAACGCGGACATTCTCCAACGCGGACCTTCTCCGACGCGGACTTTCTCCAACGCGCAGTTTCTCCAACGCGAAGTTTCTCCAGCGCGGAGTTTCTCCAACACGGAGTTTCTCCAGCGCGGAGTTTGTCCAGCACGGAGTTTCTCCAGCGCGGAGTTTCTCCAACGCGGAGTTGCTACAGCGCGGAGTTTCTCCAGTGTAGAGTTTCTCCAGAGCGGTCTTTTCTCCAACGCGGAGTTTCTCCATCGCGGAGTTTGTCCGTCGCGGACTTTCTTCATCGCGGAGTTTATACAACGCGGAGTTTCTCCAGCGCGGACTTTCTCCAACGCGGACTTTCTTCAACGCGGAGTTTCTCCAACGCGGTCTTTCTCCAACGCGGACTTTCTCCAACGCGGATCTTCTCCAACGCGGACTTTCTCCAACGCGGAGTTTCTCCAGCGCGGAGTGTCTCCATCGCGGAGTTTCTAGAGTTCGGAGTTTCTCAAACGCGGAGTTTCTCCAGCGCGGAATTTCTCCATCGCAGACTCTCTCCAACGCGGAATTTCTCCAACGCGGACTTTCTCCAACGCGGAGTTTCTCCAACGCGGAGTTTCTCCAACGCGCAGTTTCTCCAACGCGAAGTTTCTCCAGCGCGGAGTTTGTCCAGCACGGAGTTTCTCCAGCGCGGAGTTTCTCCAGCCCGGAGTTTCTCCAGCGCACATTTTATGCAGCACGGAGTTTCTCCAGCGCGGAGTTTCTCCAACGCGGAGTTGCTCCAGCGCGGAGTTTCTCCAGCGTAGAGTTTCTCCAGAGCGGACTTTTCTCCAACGCGGAGTTTCTCCATCGCGGAGTTTGTCCGTCGCGGATTTTCTTCATCGCGGAGTTTCTCCAACACGGAGTTTCTCCAGCGCGGAGTTTCTCCAGCGCGGAGTTTCTCCTGCGCGGAGTGTCTCCATCGCGGAGTTTCTCCAGCGTAGAGTTTCTCCAGAGCGGACTTTTCTCCAACGCGGAGTTTCTCCATCGCGGAGTTTGTCCGTCGCGGACTTTCTTCATCGCGGAGTTTATACAACGCGGAGTTTCTCCAGCGCGGACTTTCTCCAACGCGGACTTTCTTCAACGCGGAGTTTCTCCAACGCGGACTTTCTCCAACGCGGACTTTCTCCAACGCGGATCTTCTCCAACGCGGAGTTTCTCCAACGCGCAGTTTCTCCAACGCGAAGTTTCTCCAGCGCGGAGTTTGTCCAGCACGGAGTTTCTCCAGTGCGGAGTTTCTCCAGCCCGGAGTTTCTCCAGCGCACATTTTATGCAGCACGGAGTTTCTCCAGCGCGGAGTTTCTCCAACGCGGAGTTGCTCCAGCGCGGAGTTTCTCCAGCGTAGAGTTTCTCCAGAGCGGACTTTTCTCCAACGCGGAGTTTCTCCATCGTGGAGTTTGTCCGTCGCGGATTTCCTTCATCGCGGAGTTTCTCCAGCGCGGAGTTTATACAACGCGGAGTTTCTCCAGCGCGGACGTTCTCCAACGCGGACTTTCTCCAACGCGGACCTTCTCCAACGCGGACTTTCTCCAACGCGGAGTTTCTCCACCGTGGTGTGTTTCAAGCGCGGAGTTTCTCCAGCGCGGAGTTTCTCCACCGCGGAGAATCTCCAGCGCGGAGCTTCTCCAGTTCGGAGTTTCTCAAACGCGGAGTTTCTCCAACACGGAGTTTCTCCAGCCCGATTTTTCTCCAGCGCGGAGTTTCTCCATCGCGGACTCTCCAACGCGGACTTTCTCCAACGCGGACTTTCTCCAAAGCGGAGTTTCTCCAACGCGGAGTTTCTCCAACACGGAGTTTCTCCTACACGGAGTTTCTTCAGCGCGGAGTTTCTCCAGCGCGGATTGTTTCCATCGCGCAGTTTCTCCAGTTCGGAGTTTCTCAAACGCGCAGTTTCTCCAGCGCGGAGTTTCTCCATCGCGGACTCTCACCAACGCGGACTTTCTCCAACGCGGACTTTCTCCAACGCAGAGTTTCTCCAACGCGGAGTTTCTCCAACGCGCAGTTTCTCCAACGCGCAGTTTCTCCAGCGCGGACTTTCTCCAACGCGGACTTTCTCCAACGCGGACCTTCTCCAACGCGGACTTTCTCCAACGCGGAGTTTCTCCAGCGCGGTGTGTTTCAAGCGCGGTGTTTCTCCAACGCGGAGCTTCTCCAACGCGCCGTTTCTCCTACGCGAAGTTTCCCCACCACGGAGTTTCTCCAGCGCGGAGTTTCTCCATCGCGGACACTCTCCAACGCGGACTTTCTCCAACGCGGACTTTCTCCAACGCGGAGTTTCTCCAACGCGCAGTTCCTCCAACGCGAAGTTTCTCCAGCGCGGAGTTTCTCCAACACGGAGTTTCTCCAGCCCAGAGTTTCTCCAGCGCAGATTTTACGCAGCACGGAGTTTCTCCAGCGCGGAGTTTCTCGAACGCGGAGTTGCTCTAGCGCGGAGTTTCTTCAGCGTAGAGTTTCTCCAGAGCTGACTTTTCTCCAACGCGGAGTTTCTCCATCGCGGAGTTTGTCCGTCGCGGAGGTTCTCCATCGCGGAGTTTCTCCAGCGCGGAGTTTATACAACGCGGAGTTTCTCCAGCGCGGACTTTCTCCAACGCGGACTTTCTTGAACGCGGAGTTTGTCCAACGCGGACTTTCTCCAACGTGGACTTTCTCCAACGCGGACTTTCTCCAACGCGGAGTTTCTCCAGTGCGGTGTGTTTCAAGCGCGGTGTTTCTCCAACGCGGAGCTTCTCCAACGCGCCGTTTCGCCTACGCGAAGTTTCCCCACCACGGAGTTTCTCCAGCGCGGAGTTTCTCCATCGCGGACACTCTCCAACGCGGACTTTCTCCAACGCGGACTTTCTCCAACGCGGAGTTTCTCCAACGCGGAGTTTCTCCAACGCGCAGTTTCTCCAACGCGAAGTTTCTCCAGCGCGGAGTTTCTCCAACACGGAGTTTCTCCAGCCCGGATTTTCTCCAGCGCAGATTTTATGCAGCACGGAGTTTCTCCAGCGCGGAGTTTCTCGAACGCGGAGTTGCTCTAGCGCGGAGTTTCTTCAGCGTAGAGTTTCTCCAGAGCGGACTTTTCTCCAACGCGGAGTTTCTCCATCGCGGAGTTTGTCCGTCGCGGAGGTTCTCCATCGCGGAGTTTCTCCAGCGCGGAGTTTATACAACGCGGAGTTTCTCCAGCGCGGACTTTCTCCAACGCGGATTTCTTGAACGAGGAGTTTCTCCAACGCGGACTTTCTCCAACGTGGACTTTCTCCAAGGCGGACCTTCTCCAACGCGGACATTCTCCAACGCGGACCTTCTCCGACGCGGACTTTCTCCAACGCGCAGTTTCTCCAACGCGAAGTTTCTCCAGCGCGGAGTTTCTCCAACACGGAGTTTCTCCAGCGCGGAGTTTGTCCAGCACGGAGTTTCTCCAGCGCGGAGTTTCTCCAACGCGGAGTTGCTACAGCGCGGAGTTTCTCCAGTGTAGAGTTTCTCCAGAGCGGTCTTTTCTCCAACGCGGAGTTTCTCCATCGCGGAGTTTGTCCGTCGCGGACTTTCTTCATCGCGGAGTTTATACAACGCGGAGTTTCTCCAGCGCGGACTTTCTCCAACGCGGACTTTCTTCAACGCGGAGTTTCTCCAACGCGGACTTTCTCCAACGCGGACTTTCTCCAACGCGGATCTTCTCCAACGCGGACTTTCTCCAACGCGGAGTTTCTCCAGCGCGGAGTGTCTCCATCGCGGAGTTTCTAGAGTTCGGAGTTTCTCAAACGCGGAGTTTCTCCAGCGCGGAATTTCTCCATCGCAGACTCTCTCCAACGCGGAATTTCTCCAACGCGGACTTTCTCCAACGCGGAGTTTCTCCAACGCGGAGTTTCTCCAACGCGCAGTTTCTCCAACGCGAAGTTTCTCCAGCGCGGAGTTTGTCCAGCACGGAGTTTCTCCAGCGCGGAGTTTCTCCAGCCCGGAGTTTCTCCAGCGCACATTTTATGCAGCACGGAGTTTCTCCAGCGCGGAGATTCTCCTGCGCGGAGTGTCTCCATCGCGGAGTTTCTCCAGCGTAGAGTTTCTCCAGAGCGGACTTTTCTCCAACGCGGAGTTTCTCCATCGCGGAGTTTGTCCGTCGCGGACTTTCTTCATCGCGGAGTTTATACAACGCGGAGTTTCTCCAGCGCGGACTTTCTCCAACGCGGACTTTCTTCAACGCGGAGTTTCTCCAACGCGGACTTTCTCCAACGCGGACTTTCTCCAACGCGGACCTTCTCCAACGCGGACTTTCTCCAACGCGGAGTTTCTCCAGCGAGGTGTGTTTCAAGTGCGGAGTTTCTCCAACGCGGAGAATCTCCAACGCGCCGTTTTTTCAACGCGAAGTTTCTCCAAAGCGGAGTTTCTACAACACGGAGTTTCTCCAACGCGGCGTTTCTCCAACGCGGACCTTCTCCGACGCGGATTTTCTCCAACGCGGAGTTCCTCCAGCGTGGTGTGTTTCAAGCGCGGAGTTTCTCTAACGCGGAGTTTCTCCAATGCGCCGTTTCTTCAAAGCGAAGTTTCTCCAAGGCGGAATTTCTCCAACACAGAGTTTCTCCAACACGAAGTTTCTCCAGCGCGGAGTTTCTCCACCGCGGAGAATCTCCAGCGCGGAGCTTCTCCAGTTCGGAGTTTCTCAAACGCGGAGTTTCTCCAACACGGAGTTTCTCCAGCCCGATTTTTCTCCAGCGCGGAGTTTCTCCATCGCGGACTCTCCAACGCGGACTTTCTCCAACGCGGACTTTCTCCAACGCGGACTTTCTCCAAAGCGGAGTTTCTCCAACGCGGAGTTTCTCCAACACGGAGTTTCTCCTACACGGAGTTTCTTCAGCGCGGAGTTTCTCCAGCGCGGATTGTCTCCATCGCGGAGTTTCTCCAGTTCGGAGTTTCTCCATCGCGGACTCTCACCAACGCGGACTTTCTCCAACGCGGACTTTCTCCAACGCAGAGTTTCTCCAACGCGGAGTTTCTCCAACGCGCAGTTTCTCCAACACGCAGTTTCTCCAGCGCGGACTTTCTCCAACGCGGACTTTCTCCAACGCGGACCTTCTCCAACGCGGACTTTCTCCAACGCGGAGTTTCTCCAGCGCGGTGTGTTTCAAGCGCGGTGTTTCTCCAACGCGGAGCTTCTCCAACGCGCCGTTTCTCCTACGCGAAGTTTCCCCACCACGGAGTTTCTCCAGCGCGGAGTTTCTCCATCGCGGACACTCTCCAACGCGGACTTTCTCCAACGCGGAGTTTCTCCAACGCGGAGTTTCTCCAACGCGCAGTTTCTCCAACGCGAAGTTTCTCCAGCGCGGAGTTTCTCCAACACGGAGTTTCTCCAGCCCGGATTTTCTCCAGCGCAGATTTTATGCAGCACGGAGTTTCTCCAGCGCGGAGTTTCTCGAACGCGGAGTTGCTCTAGCGCGGAGTTTCTTCAGCGTAGAGTTTCTCCAGAGCGGACTTTTCTCCAACGCGAAGTTTCTTCATCGCGGAGTTTGTCCGTCGCGGAGGTTCTCCATCGCGGAGTTTCTCCAGCGCGGAGTTTATACAACGCGGAGTTTCTCCAGCGCGGACTTTCTCCAACGCGGACTTTCTTGAACGCGGAGTTTCTCCAACGCGGACTTTCTCCAACGTGGACTTTCTCCAACGCGGACCTTCTCCAACGCGGACATTCTCCAACGCGGACCTTCTCCGACGCGGACTTTCTCCAACGCGCAGTTTCTCCAACGCGAAGTTTCTCCAGCGCGGAGTTTCTCCAACACGGAGTTTCTCCAGCGCGGAGTTTGTCCAGCACGGAGTTTCTCCAGCGCGGAGTTTCTCCAACGCGGAGTTTCTCCATCGCGGAGTTTGTCCGTCGCGGACTTTCTTCATCGCGGAGTTTATACAACGCGGAGTTTCTCCAGCGCGGACTTTCTCCAACGCGGACTTTCTTCAACGCGGAGTTTCTCCAACGCGGACTTTCTCCAACGCGGACTTTCTCCAACGCGGATCTCCTCCAACGCGGAGTTTCTCCAACGCGCAGTTTCTCCAACGCGAAGTTTCTCCAGCGCGGAGTTTGTCCAGCACGGAGTTTCTCCAGTGCGGAGTTTCTCCAGCCCGGAGTTTCTCCAGCGCACATTTTATGCAGCACGGAGTTTCTCCAGCGCGGAGTTTCTCCAACGCGGAGTTGCTCCAGCGCGGAGTTTCTCCAGCGTAGAGTTTCTCCAGAGCGGACTTTTCTCCAACGCGGAGTTTCTCCATCGTGGAGTTTGTCCGTCGCGGATTTCCTTCATCGCGGAGTTTCTCCAGCGCGGAGTTTATACAACGCGGAGTTTCTCCAGCGCGGACGTTCTCCAACGCGGACTTTCTCCAACGCGGACCTTCTCCAACGCGGACTTTCTCCAACGCGGAGTTTCTCCACCGTGGTGTGTTTCAAGCGCGGAGTTTCTCCAGCGCGGAGTTTCTCCACCGCGGAGAATCTCCAGCGCGGAGCTTCTCCAGTTCGGAGTTTCTCAAACGCGGAGTTTCTCCAACACGGAGTTTCTCCAGCCCGATTTTTCTCCAGCGCGGAGTTTCTCCATCGCGGACTCTCCAACGCGGACTTTCTCCAACGCGGACTTTCTCCAAAGCGGAGTTTCTCCAACGCGGAGTTTCTCCAACACGGAGTTTCTCCTACACGGAGTTTCTTCAGCGCGGAGTTTCTCCAGCGCGGATTGTTTCCATCGCGCAGTTTCTCCAGTTCGGAGTTTCTCAAACGCGCAGTTTCTCCAGCGCGGAGTTTCTCCATCGCGGACTCTCACCAACGCGGACTTTCTCCAACGCGGACTTTCTCCAACGCAGAGTTTCTCCAACGCGGAGTTTCTCCAACGCGCAGTTTCTCCAACGCGCAGTTTCTCCAGCGCGGACTTTCTCCAACGCGGACTTTCTCCAACGCGGACCTTCTCCAACGCGGACTTTCTCCAACGCGGAGTTTCTCCAGCGCGGTGTGTTTCAAGCGCGGTGTTTCTCCAACGCGGAGCTTCTCCAACGCGCCGTTTCTCCTACGCGAAGTTTCCCCACCACGGAGTTTCTCCAGCGCGGAGTTTCTCCATCGCGGACACTCTCCAACGCGGACTTTCTCCAACGCGGACTTTCTCCAACGCGGAGTTTCTCCAACGCGCAGTTCCTCCAACGCGAAGTTTCTCCAGCGCGGAGTTTCTCCAACACGGAGTTTCTCCAGCCCAGAGTTTCTCCAGCGCAGATTTTACGCAGCACGGAGTTTCTCCAGCGCGGAGTTTCTCGAACGCGGAGTTGCTCTAGCGCGGAGTTTCTTCAGCGTAGAGTTTCTCCAGAGCTGACTTTTCTCCAACGCGGAGTTTCTCCATCGCGGAGTTTGTCCGTCGCGGAGGTTCTCCATCGCGGAGTTTCTCCAGCGCGGAGTTTATACAACGCGGAGTTTCTCCAGCGCGGACTTTCTCCAACGCGGACTTTCTTGAACGCGGAGTTTCTCCAACGCGGACTTTCTCCAACGTGGACTTTCTCCAACGCGGACTTTCTCCAACGCGGAGTTTCTCCAGTGCGGTGTGTTTCAAGCGCGGTGTTTCTCCAACGCGGAGCTTCTCCAACGCGCCGTTTCGCCTACGCGAAGTTTCCCCACCACGGAGTTTCTCCAGCGCGGAGTTTCTCCATCGCGGACACTCTCCAACGCGGACTTTCTCCAACGCGGACTTTCTCCAACGCGGAGTTTCTCCAACGCGGAGTTTCTCCAACGCGCAGTTTCTCCAACGCGAAGTTTCTCCAGCGCGGAGTTTCTCCAACACGGAGTTTCTCCAGCCCGGATTTTCTCCAGCGCAGATTTTATGCAGCACGGAGTTTCTCCAGCGCGGAGTTTCTCGAACGCGGAGTTGCTCTAGCGCGGAGTTTCTTCAGCGTAGAGTTTCTCCAGAGCGGACTTTTCTCCAACGCGGAGTTTCTCCATCGCGGAGTTTGTCCGTCGCGGAGGTTCTCCATCGCGGAGTTTCTCCAGCGCGGAGTTTATACAACGCGGAGTTTCTCCAGCGCGGACTTTCTCCAACGCGGATTTCTTGAACGAGGAGTTTCTCCAACGCGGACTTTCTCCAACGTGGACTTTCTCCAAGGCGGACCTTCTCCAACGCGGACATTCTCCAACGCGGACCTTCTCCGACGCGGACTTTCTCCAACGCGCAGTTTCTCCAACGCGAAGTTTCTCCAGCGCGGAGTTTCTCCAACACGGAGTTTCTCCAGCGCGGAGTTTGTCCAGCACGGAGTTTCTCCAGCGCGGAGTTTCTCCAACGCGGAGTTGCTACAGCGCGGAGTTTCTCCAGTGTAGAGTTTCTCCAGAGCGGTCTTTTCTCCAACGCGGAGTTTCTCCATCGCGGAGTTTGTCCGTCGCGGACTTTCTTCATCGCGGAGTTTATACAACGCGGAGTTTCTCCAGCGCGGACTTTCTCCAACGCGGACTTTCTTCAACGCGGAGTTTTTCCAACGCGGACTTTCTCCAACGCGGACTTTCTCCAACGCGGATCTTCTCCAACGCGGACTTTCTCCAACGCGGAGTTTCTCCAGCGCGGAGTGTCTCCATCGCGGAGTTTCTAGAGTTCGGAGTTTCTCAAACGCGGAGTTTCTCCAGCGCGGAATTTCTCCATCGCAGACTCTCTCCAACGCGGAATTTCTCCAACGCGGACTTTCTCCAACGCGGAGTTTCTCCAACGCGGAGTTTCTCCAACGCGCAGTTTCTCCAACGCGAAGTTTCTCCAGCGCGGAGTTTGTCCAGCACGGAGTTTCTCCAGCGCGGAGTTTCTCCAGCCCGGAGTTTCTCCAGCGCACATTTTATGCAGCACGGAGTTTCTCCAGCGCGGAGTTTCTCCAACGCGGAGTTGCTCCAGCGCGGAGTTTCTCCAGCGTAGAGTTTCTCCAGAGCGGACTTTTCTCCAACGCGGAGTTTCTCCATCGCGGAGTTTGTCCGTCGCGGATTTTCTTCATCGCGGAGTTTCTCCAACACGGAGTTTCTCCAGCGCGGAGTTTCTCCAGCGCGGAGTTTCTCCTGCGCGGAGTGTCTCCATCGCGGAGTTTCTCCAGCGTAGAGTTTCTCCAGAGCGGACTTTTCTCCAACGCGGAGTTTCTCCATCGCGGAGTTTGTCCGTCGCGGACTTTCTTCATCGCGGAGTTTATACAACGCGGAGTTTCTCCAGCGCGGACTTTCTCCAACGCGGACTTTCTTCAACGCGGAGTTTCTCCAACGCGGACTTTCTCCAACGCGGACTTTCTCCAACGCGGACCTTCTCCAACGCGGACTTTCTCCAACGCGGAGTTTCTCCAGCGAGGTGTGTTTCAAGTGCGGAGTTTCTCCAACGCGGAGAATCTCCAACGCGCCGTTTTTTCAACGCGAAGTTTCTCCAAAGCGGAGTTTCTACAACACGGAGTTTCTCCAACGCGGCGTTTCTCCAACGCGGACCTTCTCCGACGCGGATTTTCTCCAACGCGGAGTTCCTCCAGCGTGGTGTGTTTCAAGCGCGGAGTTTCTCTAACGCGGAGTTTCTCCAATGCGCCGTTTCTTCAAAGCGAAGTTTCTCCAAGGCGGAATTTCTCCAACACAGAGTTTCTCCAACACGAAGTTTCTCCAGCGCGGAGTTTCTCCACCGCGGAGAATCTCCAGCGCGGAGCTTCTCCAGTTCGGAGTTTCTCAAACGCGGAGTTTCTCCAACACGGAGTTTCTCCAGCCCGATTTTTCTCCAGCGCGGAGTTTCTCCATCGCGGACTCTCCAACGCGGACTTTCTCCAACGCGGACTTTCTCCAACGCGGACTTTCTCCAAAGCGGAGTTTCTCCAACGCGGAGTTTCTCCAACACGGAGTTTCTCCTACACGGAGTTTCTTCAGCGCGGAGTTTCTCCAGCGCGGATTGTCTCCATCGCGGAGTTTCTCCAGTTCGGAGTTTCTCCATCGCGGACTCTCACCAACGCGGACTTTCTCCAACGCGGACTTTCTCCAACGCAGAGTTTCTCCAACGCGGAGTTTCTCCAACGCGCAGTTTCTCCAACACGCAGTTTCTCCAGCGCGGACTTTCTCCAACGCGGACTTTCTCCAACGCGGACCTTCTCCAACGCGGACTTTCTCCAACGCGGAGTTTCTCCAGCGCGGTGTGTTTCAAGCGCGGTGTTTCTCCAACGCGGAGCTTCTCCAACGCGCCGTTTCTCCTACGCGAAGTTTCCCCACCACGGAGTTTCTCCAGCGCGGAGTTTCTCCATCGCGGACACTCTCCAACGCGGACTTTCTCCAACGCGGAGTTTCTCCAACGCGGAGTTTCTCCAACGCGCAGTTTCTCCAACGCGAAGTTTCTCCAGCGCGGAGTTTCTCCAACACGGAGTTTCTCCAGCCCGGATTTTCTCCAGCGCAGATTTTATGCAGCACGGAGTTTCTCCAGCGCGGAGTTTCTCGAACGCGGAGTTGCTCTAGCACGGAGTTTCTTCAGCGTAGAGTTTCTCCAGAGCGGACTTTTCTCCAACGCGAAGTTTCTCCATCGCGGAGTTTGTCCGTCGCGGAGGTTCTCCATCGCGGAGTTTCTCCAGCGCGGAGTTTATACAACGCGGAGTTTCTCCAGCGCGGACTTTCTCCAACGCGGACTTTCTTGAACGCGGAGTTTCTCCAACGCGGACTTTCTCCAACGTGGACTTTCTCCAACGCGGACCTTCTCCAACGCGGACATTCTCCAACGCGGACCTTCTCCGACGCGGACTTTCTCCAACGCGCAGTTTCTCCAACGCGAAGTTTCTCCAGCGCGGAGTTTCTCCAACACGGAGTTTCTCCAGCGCGGAGTTTGTCCAGCACGGAGTTTCTCCAGCGCGGAGTTTCTCCAACGCGGAGTTTCTCCATCGCGGAGTTTGTCCGTCGCGGACTTTCTTCATCGCGGAGTTTATACAACGCGGAGTTTCTCCAGCGCGGACTTTCTCCAACGCGGACTTTCTTCAACGCGGAGTTTCTCCAACGCGGACTTTCTCCAACGCGGACTTTCTCCAACGCGGATCTTCTCCAACGCGGAGTTTCTCCAACGCGCAGTTTCTCCAACGCGAAGTTTCTCCAGCGCGGAGTTTGTCCAGCACGGAGTTTCTCCAGTGCGGAGTTTCTCCAGCCCGGAGTTTCTCCAGCGCACATTTTATGCAGCACGGAGTTTCTCCAGCGCGGAGTTTCTCCAACGCGGAGTTGCTCCAGCGCGGAGTTTCTCCAGCGTAGAGTTTCTCCAGAGCGGACTTTTCTCCAACGCGGAGTTTCTCCATCGTGGAGTTTGTCCGTCGCGGATTTCCTTCATCGCGGAGTTTCTCCAGCGCGGAGTTTATACAACGCGGAGTTTCTCCAGCGCGGACGTTCTCCAACGCGGACTTTCTCCAACGCGGACCTTCTCCAACGCGGACTTTCTCCAACGCGGAGTTTCTCCACCGTGGTGTGTTTCAAGCGCGGAGTTTCTCCAGCGCGGAGTTTCTCCACCGCGGAGAATCTCCAGCGCGGAGCTTCTCCAGTTCGGAGTTTCTCAAACGCGGAGTTTCTCCAACACGGAGTTTCTCCAGCCCGATTTTTCTCCAGCGCGGAGTTTCTCCATCGCGGACTCTCCAACGCGGACTTTCTCCAACGCGGACTTTCTCCAAAGCGGAGTTTCTCCAACGCGGAGTTTCTCCAACACGGAGTTTCTCCTACACGGAGTTTCTTCAGCGCGGAGTTTCTCCAGCGCGGATTGTTTCCATCGCGCAGTTTCTCCAGTTCGGAGTTTCTCAAACGCGCAGTTTCTCCAGCGCGGAGTTTCTCCATCGCGGACTCTCACCAACGCGGACTTTCTCCAACGCGGACTTTCTCCAACGCAGAGTTTCTCCAACGCGGAGTTTCTCCAACGCGCAGTTTCTCCAACGCGCAGTTTCTCCAGCGCGGACTTTCTCCAACGCGGACTTTCTCCAACGCGGACCTTCTCCAACGCGGACTTTCTCCAACGCGGAGTTTCTCCAGCGCGGTGTGTTTCAAGCGCGGTGTTTCTCCAAAGCGGAGCTTCTCCAACGCGCCGTTTCTCCTACGCGAAGTTTCCCCACCACGGAGTTTCTCCAGCGCGGAGTTTCTCCATCGCGGACACTCTCCAACGCGGACTTTCTCCAACGCGGACTTTCTCCAACGCGGAGTTTCTCCAACGCGCAGTTCCTCCAACGCGAAGTTTCTCCAGCGCGGAGTTTCTCCAACACGGAGTTTCTCCAGCCCAGAGTTTCTCCAGCGCAGATTTTACGCAGCACGGAGTTTCTCCAGCGCGGAGTTTCTCGAACGCGGAGTTGCTCTAGCGCGGAGTTTCTTCAGCGTAGAGTTTCTCCAGAGCTGACTTTTCTCCAACGCGGAGTTTCTCCATCGCGGAGTTTGTCCGTCGCGGAGGTTCTCCATCGCGGAGTTTCTCCAGCGCGGAGTTTATACAACGCGGAGTTTCTCCAGCGCGGACTTTCTCCAACGCGGACTTTCTTGAACGCGGAGTTTCTCCAACGCGGACTTTCTCCAACGTGGACTTTCTCCAACGCGGACTTTCTCCAACGCGGAGTTTCTCCAGTGCGGTGTGTTTCAAGCGCGGTGTTTCTCCAACGCGGAGCTTCTCCAACGCGCCGTTTCGCCTACGCGAAGTTTCCCCACCACGGAGTTTCTCCAGCGCGGAGTTTCTCCATCGCGGACACTCTCCAACGCGGACTTTCTCCAACGCGGACTTTCTCCAACGCGGAGTTTCTCCAACGCGGAGTTTCTCCAACGCGCAGTTTCTCCAACGCGAAGTTTCTCCAGCGCGGAGTTTCTCCAACACGGAGTTTCTCCAGCCCGGATTTTCTCCAGCGCAGATTTTATGCAGCACGGAGTTTCTCCAGCGCGGAGTTTCTCGAACGCGGAGTTGCTCTAGCGCGGAGTTTCTTCAGCGTAGAGTTTCTCCAGAGCGGACTTTTCTCCAACGCGGAGTTTCTCCATCGCGGAGTTTGTCCGTCGCGGAGGTTCTCCATCGCGGAGTTTCTCCAGCGCGGAGTTTATACAACGCGGAGTTTCTCCAGCGCGGACTTTCTCCAACGCGGATTTCTTGAACGAGGAGTTTCTCCAACGCGGACTTTCTCCAACGTGGACTTTCTCCAAGGCGGACCTTCTCCAACGCGGACATTCTCCAACGCGGACCTTCTCCGACGCGGACTTTCTCCAACGCGCAGTTTCTCCAACGCGAAGTTTCTCCAGCGCGGAGTTTCTCCAACACGGAGTTTCTCCAGCGCGGAGTTTGTCCAGCACGGAGTTTCTCCAGCGCGGAGTTTCTCCAACGCGGAGTTGCTACAGCGCGGAGTTTCTCCAGTGTAGAGTTTCTCCAGAGCGGTCTTTTCTCCAACGCGGAGTTTCTCCATCGCGGAGTTTGTCCGTCGCGGACTTTCTTCATCGCGGAGTTTATACAACGCGGAGTTTCTCCAGCGCGGACTTTCTCCAACGCGGACTTTCTTCAACGCGGAGTTTCTCCAACGCGGACTTTCTCCAACGCGGACTTTCTCCAACGCGGATCTTCTCCAACGCGGACTTTCTCCAACGCGGAGTTTCTCCAGCGCGGAGTGTCTCCATCGCGGAGTTTCTAGAGTTCGGAGTTTCTCAAACGCGGAGTTTCTCCAGCGCGGAATTTCTCCATCGCAGACTCTCTCCAACGCGGAATTTCTCCAACGCGGACTTTCTCCAACGCGGAGTTTCTCCAACGCGGAGTTTCTCCAACGCGCAGTTTCTCCAACGCGAAGTTTCTCCAGCGCGGAGTTTGTCTAGCACGGAGTTTCTCCAGCGCGGAGTTTCTCCAGCCCGGAGTTTCTCCAGCGCACATTTTATGCAGCACGGAGTTTCTCCAGCGCGGAGTTTCTCCAACGCGGAGTTGCTCCAGCGCGGAGTTTCTCCAGCGTAGAGTTTCTCCAGAGCGGACTTTTCTCCAACGCGGAGTTTCTCCATCGCGGAGTTTGTCCGTCGCGGATTTTCTTCATCGCGGAGTTTCTCCAACACGGAGTTTCTCCAGCGCGGAGTTTCTCCAGCGCGGAGTTTCTCCTGCGCGGAGTGTCTCCATCGCGGAGTTTCTCCAGCGTAGAGTTTCTCCAGAGCGGACTTTTCTCCAACGCGGAGTTTCTCCATCGCGGAGTTTGTCCGTCGCGGACTTTCTTCATCGCGGAGTTTATACAACGCGGAGTTTCTCCAGCGCGGACTTTCTCCAACGCGGACTTTCTTCAACGCGGAGTTTCTCCAACGCGGACTTTCTCCAACGCGGACTTTCTCCAACGCGGACCTTCTCCAACGCGGACTTTCTCCAACGCGGAGTTTCTCCAGCGAGGTGTGTTTCAAGTGCGGAGTTTCTCCAACGCGGAGAATCTCCAACGCGCCGTTTTTTCAACGCGAAGTTTCTCCAAAGCGGAGTTTCTACAACACGGAGTTTCTCCAACGCGGAGTTTCTCCATCGCGGACCTTCTCCGACGCGGATTTTCTCCAACGCGGAGTTTCTCCAGCGTGGTGTGTTTCAAGCGCGGAGTTTCTCTAACGCCTAGTTTCTCCAACGCGCCGTTTCTTCAAAGCGAAGTTTCTCCAAGGCGGAATTTCTCCAACACAGAGTTTCTCCAACACGAAGTTTCTCCAGCGCGGAGTTTCTCCACCGCGGAGAATCTCCAGCGCGGAGCTTCTCCAGTTCGGAGTTTCTCAAACACGGAGTTTCTCCAACACGGAGTTTCTCCAGCCCGATTTTTCTCCAGCGCGGAGTTTCTCCATCGCGGACTCTCCAACGCGGACTTTCTCCAACGCGGACTTTCTCCAACGCGGACTTTCTCCAAAGCGGAGTTTCTCCAACGCGGAGTTTCTCCAACACGGAGTTTCTCCTACACGGAGTTTCTTCAGCGCGGAGTTTCTCCAGCGCGGATTGTCTCCATCGCGGAGTTTCTCCAGTTCGGAGTTTCTCCATCGCGGACTCTCACCAACGCGGACTTTCTCCAACGCGGACTTTCTCCAACGCAGAGTTTCTCCAACGCGGAGTTTCTCCAACGCGCAGTTTCTCCAACGCGCAGTTTCTCCAGCGCGGACTTTCTCCAACGCGGACTTTCTCCAACGCGGACCTTCTCCAACGCGGACTTTCTCCAACGCGGAGTTTCTCCAGCGCGGTGTGTTTCAAGCGCGGTGTTTCTCCAACGCGGAGCTTCTCCAACGCGCCGTTTCTCCTACGCGAAGTTTCCCCACCTCGGAGTTTCTCCAGCGCGGAGTTTCTCCATCGCGGACACTCTCCAACGCGGACTTTCTCCAACGCGGAGTTTCTCCAACGCGGAGTTTCTCCAACGCGCAGTTTCTCCAACGCGAAGTTTCTCCAGCGCGGAGTTTCTCCAACACGGAGTTTCTCCAGCCCGGATTTTCTCCAGCGCAGATTTTATGCAGCACGGAGTTTCTCCAGCGCGGAGTTTCTCGAACGCGGAGTTGCTCTAGCGCGGAGTTTCTTCAGCGTAGAGTTTCTCCAGAGCGGACTTTTCTCCAACGCGGAGTTTCTCCATCGCGGAGTTTGTCCGTCGCGGAGGTTCTCCATCGCGGAGTTTCTCCAGCGCGGAGTTTATACAACGCGGAGTTTCTCCAGCGCGGACTTTCTCCAACGCGGACTTTCTTGAACGCGGAGTTTCTCCAACGCGGACTTTCTCCAACGTGGACTTTCTCCAACGCGGACCTTCTCCAACGCGGACATTCTCCAACGCGGACCTTCTCCGACGCGGACTTTCTCCAACGCGCAGTTTCTCCAACGCGAAGTTTCTCCAGCGCGGAGTTTCTCCAACACGGAGTTTCTCCAGCGCGGAGTTTGTCCAGCACGGAGTTTCTCCAGCGCGGAGTTTCTCCAACGCGGAGTTGCTACAGCGCGGAGTTTCTCCAGTGTAGAGTTTCTCCAGAGCGGTCTTTTCTCCAACGCGGAGTTTCTCCATCGCGGAGTTTGTCCGTCGCGGACTTTCTTCATCGCGGAGTTTATACAACGCGGAGTTTCTCCAGCGCGGACTTTCTCCAACGCGGACTTTCTTCAACGCGGAGTTTCTCCAACGCGGACTTTCTCCAACGCGGACTTTCTCCAACGCGGATCTTCTCCAACGCGGAGTTTCTCCAACGCGCAGTTTCTCCAACGCGAAGTTTCTCCAGCGCGGAGTTTGTCCAGCACGGAGTTTCTCCAGCGCGGAGTTTCTCCAGCCCGGAGTTTCTCCAGCGCACATTTTATGCAGCACGGAGTTTCTCCAGCGCGGAGTTTCTCCAACGCGGAGTTGCTCCAGCGCGGAGTTTCTCCAGCGTAGAGTTTCTCCAGAGCGGACTTTTCTCCAACGCGGAGTTTCTCCATCGCGGAGTTTGTCCGTCGCGGATTTTCTTCATCGCGGAGTTTCTCCAGCGCGGAGTTTATACAACGCGGAGTTTCTCCAGCGCGGACGTTCTAAAACGCGGACTTTCTCCAACGCGGACCTTCTCCAACGCGGACTTTCTCCAACGCGGAGTTTCTCCACCGTGGTGTGTTTCAAGCGCGGGGTTTCTCCAGCGCGGAGTTTCTCCACCGCGGAGAATCTCCAGCGCGGAGCTTCTCCAGTTCGGAGTTTCTCAAACGCGGAGTTTCTCCAACACGGAGTTTCTCCAGCCCGATTTTTCTCCAGCGCGGAGTTTCTCCATCGCGGACTCTCCAACGCGGACTTTCTCCAACGCGGACTTTCTCCAAAGCGGAGTTTCTCCAACGCGGAGTTTCTCCAACACGGAGTTTCTCCTACACGGAGTTTCTTCAGCGCGGAGTTTCTCCAGCGCGGATTGTTTCCATCGCGCAGTTTCTCCAGTTCGGAGTTTCTCAAACGCGCAGTTTCTCCAGCGCGGAGTTTCTCCATCGCGGACTCTCACCAACGCGGACTTTCTCCAACGCGGACTTTCTCCAACGCAGAGTTTCTCCAACGCGGAGTTTCTCCAACGCGCAGTTTCTCCAACGCGCAGTTTCTCCAGCGCGAACTTTCTCCAACGCGGACTTTCTCCAACGCGGACCTTCTCCAACGCGGACTTTCTCCAACGCGGAGTTTCTCCAGCGCGGTGTGTTTCAAGCGCGGTGTTTCTCCAACGCGGAGCTTCTCCAACGCGCCGTTTCTCCTACGCGAAGTTTCCCCACCACGGAGTTTCTCCAGCGCGGAGTTTCTCCATCGCGGACACTCTCCAACGCGGACTTTCTCCAACGCGGACTTTCTCCAACGCGGAGTTTCTCCAACGCGCAGTTCCTCCAACGCGAAGTTTCTCCAGCGCGGAGTTTCTCCAACACGGAGTTTCTCCAGCCCAGAGTTTCTCCAGCGCAGATTTTACGCAGCACGGAGTTTCTCCAGCGCGGAGTTTCTCGAACGCGGAGTTGCTCTAGCGCGGAGTTTCTTCAGCGTAGAGTTTCTCCAGAGCTGACTTTTCTCCAACGCGGAGTTTCTCCATCGCGGAGTTTGTCCGTCGCGGAGGTTCTGCATCGCGGAGTTTCTCCAGCGCGGAGTTTATACAACGCGGAGTTTCTCCAGCGCGGACTTTCTCCAACGCGGACTTTCTTGAACGCGGAGTTTCTCCAACGCGGACTTTCTCCAACGTGGACTTTCTCCAACGCGGACTTTCTCCAACGCGGAGTTTCTCCAGTGCGGTGTGTTTCAAGCGCGGTGTTTCTCCAACGCGGAGCTTCTCCAACGCGCCGTTTCGCCTACGCGAAGTTTCCCCACCACGGAGTTTCTCCAGCGCGGAGTTTCTCCATCGCGGACACTCTCCAACGCGGACTTTCTCCAACGCGGACTTTCTCCAACGCGGAGTTTCTCCAACGCGGAGTTTCTCCAACGCGCAGTTTCTCCAACGCGAAGTTTCTCCAGCGCGGAGTTTCTCCAGCGCGGAGTTTATACAACGCGGAGTTTCTCCAGCGCGGACTTTCTCCAACGCGGACTTTCTTGAACGCGGAGTTTCTCCAACGCGGACTTTCTCCAACGTGGACTTTCTCCAACGCGGACCTTCTCCAACGCGGACATTCTCCAACGCGGACCTTCTCCGACGCGGACTTTCTCCAACGCGCAGTTTCTCCAACGCGAAGTTTCTCCAGCGCGGAGTTTCTCCAACACGGAGTTTCTCCAGCGCGGAGTTTGTCCAGCACGGAGTTTCTCCAGCGCGGAGTTTCTCCAACGCGGAGTTGCTACAGCGCGGAGTTTCTCCAGTGTAGAGTTTCTCCAGAGCGGTCTTTTCTCCAACGCGGAGTTTCTCCATCGCGGAGTTTGTCCGTCGCGGACTTTCTTCATCGCGGAGTTTATACAACGCGGAGTTTCTCCAGCGCGGACTTTCTCCAACGCGGACTTTCTTCAACGCGGAGTTTCTCCAACGCGGACTTTCTCCAACGCGGACTTTCTCCAACGCGGATCTTCTCCAACGCGGAGTTTCTCCAACGCGCAGTTTCTCCAACGCGAAGTTTCTCCAGCGCGGAGTTTGTCCAGCACGGAGTTTCTCCAGCGCGGAGTTTCTCCAGCCCGGAGTTTCTCCAGCGCACATTTTATGCAGCACGGAGTTTCTCCAGCGCGGAGTTTCTCCAACGCGGAGTTGCTCCAGCGCGGAGTTTCTCCAGCGTAGAGTTTCTCCAGAGCGGACTTTTCTCCAACGCGGAGTTTCTCCATCGCGGAGTTTGTCCGTCGCGGATTTTCTTCATCGCGGAGTTTAAACAACGCGGAGTTTCTCCAGCGCGGACGTTCTAAAACGCGGACTTTCTCCAACGCGGACCTTCTCCAACGCGGACTTTCTCCAACGCGGAGTTTCTCCACCGTGGTGTGTTTCAAGCGCGGAGTTTCTCCAGCGCGGAGTTTCTCCACCGCGGAGAATCTCCAGCGCGGAGCTTCTCCAGTTCGGAGTTTCTCAAACGCGGAGTTTCTCCAACACGAAGTTTCTCCAGCCCGATTTTTCTCCAGCGCGGAGTTTCTCCATCGCGGACTCTCCAACGCGGACTTTCTCCAACGCGGACTTTCTCCAAAGCGGAGTTTCTCCAACGCGGAGTTTCTCCAACACGGAGTTTCTCCTACACAGAGTTTCTTCAGCGCGGAGTTTCTCCAGCGCGGATTGTTTCCATCGCGCAGTTTCTCCAGTTCGGAGTTTCTCAAACGCGCAGTTTCTCCAGCGCGGAGTTTCTCCATCGCGGACTCTCACCAACGCGGACTTTCTCCAACGCGGACTTTCTCCAACGCAGAGTTTCTCCAACGCGGAGTTTCTCCAACGCGCAGTTTCTCCAACGCGCAGTTTCTCCAGCGCGAACTTTCTCCAACGCGGACTTTCTCCAACGCGGACCTTCTCCAACGCGGACTTTCTCCAACGCGGAGTTTCTCCAGCGCGGTGTGTTTCAAGCGCGGTGTTTCTCCAACGCGGAGCTTCTCCAACGCGCCGTTTCTCCTACGCGAAGTTTCCCCACCACGGAGTTTCTCCAGCGCGGAGTTTCTCCATCGCGGACACTCTCCAACGCGGACTTTCTCCAACGCGGACTTTCTCCAACGCGGAGTTTCTCCAACGCGCAGTTCCTCCAACGCGAAGTTTCTCCAGCGCGGAGTTTCTCCAACACGGAGTTTCTCCAGCCCAGAGTTTCTCCAGCGCAGATTTTACGCAGCACGGAGTTTCTCCAGCGCGGAGTTTCTCGAACGCGGAGTTGCTCTAGCGCGGAGTTTCTTCAGCGTAGAGTTTCTCCAGAGCTGACTTTTCTCCAACGCGGAGTTTCTCCATCGCGGAGTTTGTCCGTCGCGGAGGTTCTGCATCGCGGAGTTTCTCCAGCGCGGAGTTTATACAACGCGGAGTTTCTCCAGCGCGGACTTTCTCCAACGCGGACTTTCTTGAACGCGGAGTTTCTCCAACGCGGACTTTCTCCAACGTGGACTTTCTCCAACGCGGACTTTCTCCAACGCGGAGTTTCTCCAGTGCGGTGTGTTTCAAGCGCGGTGTTTCTCCAACGCGGAGCTTCTCCAACGCGCCGTTTCGCCTACGCGAAGTTTCCCCACCACGGAGTTTCTCCAGCGCGGAGTTTCTCCATCGCGGACACTCTCCAACGCGGACTTTCTCCAACGCGGACTTTCTCCAACGCGGAGTTTCTCCAACGCGGAGTTTCTCCAGCCCGGATTTTCTCCAGCGCAGATTTTATGCAGCACGGAGTTTCTCCAGCGCGGAGTTTCTCGAACGCGGAGTTGCTCTAGCGCGGAGTTTCTTCAGCGTAGAGTTTCTCCAGAGCGGACTTTTCTCCAACGCGGAGTTTCTCCATCGCGGAGTTTGTCCGTCGCGGAGGTTCTCCATCGCGGAGTTTCTCCAGCGCGGAGTTTGTACAACGCGGAGTTTCTCCAGCGCGGACTTTCTCCAACGCGGATTTCTTGAACGAGGAGTTTCTCCAACGCGGACTTTCTCCAACGTGGACTTTCTCCAAGGCGGACCTTCTCCAACGCGGACATTCTCCAACGCGGACCTTCTCCGACGCGGACTTTCTCCAACGCGCAGTTTCTCCAACGCGGTTTCTCCAGCGCGGAGTTTCTCCAACACGGAGTTTCTCCAGCGCGGAGTTTGTCCAGCACGGAGTTTCTCCAGCGCGGAGTTTCTCCAACGCGGTGTTGCTACAGCGCGGAGTTTCTCCAGTGTAGAGTTTCTCCAGAGCGGTCTTTTCTCCAACGCGGAGTTTCTCCATCGCGGAGTTTGTCCGTCGCGGACTTTCTTCATCGCGGAGTTTATACAACGCGGAGTTTCTCCAGCGCGGACTTTCTCCAACGCGGACTTTCTCCAACGCGGACTTTCTCCAACGCGGATCTTCTCCAACGCGGACTTTCTCCAACGCGGAGTTTCTCCAGCGCGGAGTGTCTCCATCGCGGAGTTTCTAGAGTTCGGAGTTTCTCAAACGCGGAGTTTCTCCAGCGCGGAATTTCTCCATCGCAGACTCTCTCCAACGCGGAATTTCTCCAACGCGGACTTTCTCCAACGCGGAGTTTCTCCAACGCGGAGTTTCTCCAACGCGCAGTTTCTCCAACGCGAAGTTTCTCCAGCGCGGAGTTTGTCCAGCACGGAGTTTCTCCAGCGCGGAGTTTCTCCAGCCCGGAGTTTCTCCAGCGCACATTTTATGCAGCACCGAGTTTCTCCAGCGCGGAGTTTCTCCAACGCGGAGTTGCTCCAGCGCGGAGTTTCTCCAGCGTAGAGTTTCTCCAGAGCGGACTTTTCTCCAACGCGGAGTTTCTCCATCGCGGAGTTTGTCCGTCGCGGATTTTCTTCATCGCGGAGTTTCTCCAACACGGAGTTTCTCCAGCGCGGAGTTTCTCCAGCGCGGAGTTTCTCCTGCGCGGAGTGTCTCCATCGTGGAGTTTCTCCAGCGTAGAGTTTCTCCAGAGCGGACTTTTCTCCAGCGCGGAGTTTCTCCAGCGCGGAGTTTCTCCAGCGCGGAGTGTCTCCATCGCGGAGTTTCTCCAGTGTAGAGTTTCTCCAGAGCGGACTTTTCTCCAACGCGGAGTTTCTCCATCGCGGAGTTTGTCCGTCGCGGACTTTCTTCATCGCGGAGTTTATACAACGCGGAGTTTCTCCAGCGCGGACTTTCTCCAACGCGGACTTTCTTCAACGCGGAGTTTCTCCAACGCGGACTTTCTCCAACGCGGACTTTCTCCAACGCGGACCTTCTCCAACGCGGACTTTCTCCAACGCGGAGTTTCTCCAGCGAGGTGTGTTTCAAGTGCGGAGTTTCTCCAACGCGGAGAATCTCCAACGCGCCGTTTTTTCAACGCGAAGTTTCTCCAAAGCGGAGTTTCTACAACACGGAGTTTCTCCAACGCGGAGTTTCTCCAACGCGGACCTTCTCCGACGCGGATTTTCTCCAACGCGGAGTTTCTCCAGCGTGGTGTGTTTCAAGCGCGGAGTTTCTCTAACGCCTAGTTTCTCCAACGCGCCGTTTCTTCAAAGCGAAGTTTCTCCAAGGCGGAATTTCTCCAACACAGAGTTTCTCCAACACGAAGTTTCTCCAGCGCGGAGTTTCTCCACCGCGGAGAATCTCCAGCGCGGAGCTTCTCCAGTTCGGAGTTTCTCAAACACGGAGTTTCTCCAACACGGAGTTTCTCCAGCCCGATTTTTCTCCAGCGCGGAGTTTCTCCATCGCGGACTCTCCAACGCGGACTTTCTCCAACGCGGACTTTCTCCAACGCGGACTTTCTCCAAAGCGGAGTTTCTCCAACGCGGAGTTTCTCCAACACGGAGTTTCTCCTACACGGAGTTTCTTCAGCGCGGAGTTTCTCCAGCGCGGATTGTCTCCATCGCGGAGTTTCTCCAGTTCGGAGTTTCTCCATCGCGGACTCTCACCAACGCGGACTTTCTCCAACGCGGACTTTCTCCAACGCAGAGTTTCTCCAACGCGGAGTTTCTCCAACGCGCAGTTTCTCCAACGCGCAGTTTCTCCAGCGCGGACTTTCTCCAACGCGGACTTTCTCCAACGCGGACCTTCTCCAACGCGGACTTTCTCCAACGCGGAGTTTCTCCAGCGCGGTGTGTTTCAAGCGCGGTGTTTCTCCAACGCGGAGCTTCTCCAACGCGCCGTTTCTCCTACGCGAAGTTTCCCCACCACGGAGTTTCTCCAGCGCGGAGTTTCTCCATCGCGGACACTCTCCAACGCGGACTTTCTCCAACGCGGACTTTCTCCAACGCGGAGTTTCTCCAACGCGGAGTTTCTCCAACGCGCAGTTTCTCCAACGCGAAGTTTCTCCAGCGCGGAGTTTCTCCAACACGGAGTTTCTCCAGCCCGGATTTTCTCCAGCGCAGATTTTATGCAGCACGGAGTTTCTCCAGCGCGGAGTTTCTCGAACGCGGAGTTGCTCTAGCGCGGAGTTTCTTCAGCGTAGAGTTTCTCCAGAGGGGACTTTTCTCCAACGCGGAGTTTGTCCATCGCGGAGTTTGTCCGTCGCGGAGGTTCTCCATCGCGGAGTTTCTCCAGCGCGGAGTTTATACAACGCGGAGTTTCTCCAGCGCGGACTTTCTCCAACGCGGACTTTCTTGAACGCGGAGTTTCTCCAACGCGGACTTTCTCCAACGTGGACTTTCTCCAACGCGGACCTTCTCCAACGCGGACATTCTCCAACGCGGACCTTCTCCGACGCGGACTTTCTCCAACGCGCAGTTTCTCCAACGCGAAGTTTCTCCAGCGCGGAGTTTCTCCAACACGGAGTTTCTCCAGCGCGGAGTTTGTCCAGCACGGAGTTTCTCCAGCGCGGAGTTTCTCCAACGCGGAGTTGCTACAGCGCGGAGTTTCTCCAGTGTAGAGTTTCTCCAGAGCGGTCTTTTCTCCAACGCGGAGTTTCTCCATCGCGGAGTTTGTCCGTCGCGGACTTTCTTCATCGCGGAGTTTATACAACGCGGAGTTTCTCCAGCGCGGACTTTCTCCAACGCGGACTTTCTCCAACGCGGATCTTCTCCAACGCGGACTTTCTCCAACGCGGAGTTTCTCCAGCGCGGAGTGTCTCCATCGCGGAGTTTCTAGAGTTCGGAGTTTCTCAAACGCGGAGTTTCTCCAGCGCGGAATTTCTCCATCGCAGACTCTCTCCAACGCGGAATTTCTCCAACGCGGACTTTCTCCAACGCGGAGTTTCTCCAACGCGGAGTTTCTCCAACGCGCAGTTTCTCCAACGCGAAGTTTCTCCAGCGCGGAGTTTGTCCAGCACGGAGTTTCTCCAGCGCGGAGTTTCTCCAGCCCGGAGTTTCTCCAGCGCACATTTTATGCAGCACGGAGTTTCTCCAGCGCGGAGTTTCTCCAACGCGGAGTTGCTCCAGCGCGGAGTTTCTCCAGCGTAGAGTTTCTCCAGAGCGGACTTTTCTCCAACGCGGAGTTTCTCCATCGCGGAGTTTGTCCGTCGCGGATTTTCTTCATCGCGGAGTTTCTCCAACACGGAGTTTCTCCAGCGCGGAGTTTCTCCAGCGCGGAGTTTCTCCTGCGCGGAGTGTCTCCATCGCGGAGTTTCTCCAGCGTAGAGTTTCTCCAGAGCGGACTTTTCTCCAGCGCGGAGTTTCTCCAGCGCGGAGTTTCTCCAGCGCGGAGTGTCTCCATCGCGGAGTTTCTCCAGTGTAGAGTTTCTCCAGAGCGGACTTTTCTCCAACGCGGAGTTTCTCCATCGCGGAGTTTGTCCGTCGCGGACTTTCTTCATCGCGGAGTTTATACAACGCGGAGTTTCTCCAGCGCGGACTTTCTCCAACGCGGACTTTCTTCAACGCGGAGTTTCTCCAACGCGGACTTTCTCCAACGCGGACTTTCTCCAACGCGGACCTTCTCCAACGCGGACTTTCTCCAACGCGGAGTTTCTCCAGCGAGGTGTTTCAAGTGCGGAGTTTCTCCAACGCGGAGAATCTCCAACGCGCCGTTTTTTCAACGCGAAGTTTCTCCAAAGCGGAGTTTCTACAACACGGAGTTTCTCCAACGCGGAGTTTCTCCAACGCGGACCTTCTCCGACGCGGATTTTCTCCAACGCGGAGTTTCTCCAGCGTGGTGTGTTTCAAGCGCGGAGTTTCTCTAACGCCTAGTTTCTCCAACGCGCCGTTTCTTCAAAGCGAAGTTTAACCTAGGCGGAATTTCTCCAACACAGAGTTTCTCCAACACGAAGTTTCTCCAGCGCGGAGTTTCTCCACCGCGGAGAATCTCCAGCGCGGAGCTTCTCCAGTTCGGAGTTTCTCAAACACGGAGTTTCTCCAACACGGAGTTTCTCCAGCCCGATTTTTCTCCAGCGCGGAGTTTCTCCATCGCGGACTCTCCAACGCGGACTTTCTCCAACGCGGACTTTCTCCAACGCGGACTTTCTCCAAAGCGGAGTTTCTCCAACGCGGAGTTTCTCCAACACGGAGTTTCTCCTACACGGAGTTTCTTCAGCGCGGAGTTTCTCCAGCGCGGATTGTCTCCATCGCGGAGTTTCTCCAGTTCGGAGTTTCTCCATCGCGGACTCTCACCAACGCGGACTTTCTCCAACGCGGACTTTCTCCAACGCAGAGTTTCTCCAACGCGGAGTTTCTCCAACGCGCAGTTTCTCCAACGCGCAGTTTCTCCAGCGCGGACTTTCTCCAACGCGGACTTTCTCCAACGCGGACCTTCTCCAACGCGGACTTTCTCCAACGCGGAGTTTCTCCAGCGCGGTGTGTTTCAAGCGCGGTGTTTCTCCAACGCGGAGCTTCTCCAACGCGCCGTTTCTCCTACGCGAAGTTTCCCCACCACGGAGTTTCTCCAGCGCGGAGTTTCTCCATCGCGGACACTCTCCAACGCGGACTTTCTCCAACGCGGACTTTCTCCAACGCGGAGTTTCTCCAACGCGGAGTTTCTCCAACGCGCAGTTTCTCCAACGCGAAGTTTCTCCAGCGCGGAGTTTCTCCAACACGGAGTTTCTCCAGCCCGGATTTTCTCCAGCGCAGATTTTATGCAGCACGGAGTTTCTCCAGCGCGGAGTTTCTCGAACGCGGAGTTGCTCTAGCGCGGAGTTTCTTCAGCGTAGAGTTTCTCCAGAGGGGACTTTTCTCCAACGCGGAGTTTCTCCATCGCGGAGTTTGTCCGTCGCGGAGGTTCTCCATCGCGGAGTTTCTCCAGCGCGGAGTTTATACAACGCGGAGTTTCTCCAGCGCGGACTTTCTCCAACGCGGACTTTCTTGAACGCGGAGTTTCTCCAACGCGGACTTTCTCCAACGTGGACTTTCTCCAACGCGGACCTTCTCCAACGCGGACATTCTCCAACGCGGACCTTCTCCGACGCGGACTTTCTCCAACGCGCAGTTTCTCCAACGCGAAGTTTCTCCAGCGCGGAGTTTCTCCAACACGGAGTTTCTCCAGCGCGGAGTTTGTCCAGCACGGAGTTTCTCCAGCGCGGAGTTTCTCCAACGCGGAGTTGCTACAGCGCGGAGTTTCTCCAGTGTAGAGTTTCTCCAGAGCGGTCTTTTCTCCAACGCGGAGTTTCTCCATCGCGGAGTTTGTCCGTCGCGGACTTTCTTCATCGCGGAGTTTATACAACGCGGAGTTTCTCCAGCGCGGACTTTCTCCAACGCGGACTTTCTTCAACGCGGAGTTTCTCCAACGCGGACTTTCTCCAACGCGGACTTTCTCCAACGCGGATCTTCTCCAACGCGGAGTTTCTCCAACGCGCAGTTTCTCCAACGCGAAGTTTCTCCAGCGCGGAGTTTGTCCAGCACGGAGTTTCTCCAGCGCGGAGTTTCTCCAGCCCGGAGTTTCTCCAGCGCACATTTTATGCAGCACGGAGTTTCTCCAGCGCGGAGTTTCTCCAACGCGGAGTTGCTCCAGCGCGGAGTTTCTCCAGCGTAGAGTTTCTCCAGAGCGGACTTTTCTCCAACGCGGAGTTTCTCCATCGCGGAGTTTGTCCGTCGCGGATTTTCTTCATCGCGGAGTTTCTCCAGCGCGGAGTTTATACAACGCGGAGTTTCTCCAGCGCGGACGTTCTCCAACGCGGACTTTCTCCAACGCGGACCTTCTCCAACGCGGACTTTCTCCAACGCGGAGTTTCTCCACCGTGGTGTGTTTCAAGCACGGAGTTTCTCCAACGCGGAGCTTCTCCAACGCACCGTTTCTCCAACGCGAAGTTTCCCCAACACGGAGTTTCTCCAGCGCGGAGTTTCTCCAGCGCGGAGTTTCTCCTGCGCGGAGTGTCTCCATCGCGGAGTTTCTCCAGCGTAGAGTTTCTCCAGAGCGGACTTTTCTCCAACGCGGAGTTTCTCCATCGCGGAGTTTGTCCGTCGCGGACTTTCTTCATCGCGGAGTTTATACAACGCGGAGTTTCTCCAGCGCGGACTTTCTCCAACGCGGACTTTCTTCAACGCGGAGTTTCTCCAACGCGGACTTTCTCCAACGCGGACTTTCTCCAACGCGGACCTTCTCCAACGCGGACTTTCTCCAACGCGGAGTTTCTCCAGCGAGGTGTGTTTCAAGTGCGGAGTTTCTCCAACGCGGAGAATCTCCAACGCGCCGTTTCTTCAACGCGAAGTTTCTCCAAAGCGGAGTTTCTACAACACGGAGTTTCTCCAACGCGGAGTTTCTCCAACGCGGACCTTCTCCGACGCGGACTTTCTCCAACGCGGAGTTTCTCCAGCGCGGTGTGTTTCAAGCGCGGAGTTTCTCGAACGCGGAGTTTCTCCAACGCGCCGTTTCTTCAAAGCGAAGTTTCTCCAAGGAGGAATTTCTCCAACACAGAGTTTCTCCAACACGGAGTTTCTCCAGCGCGGAGTTTCTCCACCGCGGAGAATCTCCAGCGCGGAGCTTCTCCAGTTCGGAGTTTCTCAAACGCGGAGTTTCTCCAACACGGAGTTTCTCCAGCCCGATTTTTCTCCAGCGCGGAGTTTCTCCATCGCGGACTCTCCAACGCGGACTTTCTCCAACGCGGACTTTCTCCAAAGCGGAGTTTCTCCAACGCGGAGTTTCTCCAACACGGAGTTTCTCCTACACGGAGTTTCTTCAGCGCGGAGTTTCTCCAGCGCGGATTGTCTCCATCGCGGAGTTTCTCCAGTTCGGAGTTTCCCAAACGCGCAGTTTCTCCAGCGCGGAGTTTCTTCATCGCGGACTCTCACCAACGCGGACTTTCTCCAACGCGGACTTTCTCCAACGCAGAGTTTCTCCAACGCGGAGTTTCTCCAACGCGCAGTTTCTCCAACGCGCAGTTTCTCCAGCGCGGACTTTCTCCAACGCGGACTTTCTCCAACGCGGACCTTCTCCAACGCGGACTTTCTCCAACGCGGAGTTTCTCCAGCGCGGTGTGTTTCAAGCGCGGTGTTTCTCCAACGCGGAGCTTCTCCAACGCGCCGTTTCTCCTACGCGAAGTTTCCCCACCACGGAGTTTCTCCAGCGCGGAGTTTCTCCATCGCGGACACTCTCCAACGCGGACTTTCTCCAACGCGGACTTTCTCCAACGCGGAGTTTCTCCAACGCGCAGTTTCTCCAACGCGAAGTTTCTCCAGCGCGGAGTTTCTCCAACACGGAGTTTCTCCAGCCCAGAGTTTCTCCAGCGCAGATTTTACGCAGCACGGAGTTTCTCCAGCGCGGAGTTTCTCGAACGCGGAGTTGCTCTAGCGCGGAGTTTCTTCAGCGTAGAGTTTCTCCAGAGCTGACTTTTCTCCAACGCGGAGATTCTCCATCGCGGAGTTTGTCCGTCGCGGAGGTTCTCCATCGCGGAGTTTCTCCAGCGCGGAGTTTATACAACGCGGAGTTTCTCCAGCGCGGACTTTCTCCAACGCGGACTTTCTTGAACGCGGAGTTTCTCCAACGCGGACTTTCTCCAACGTGGACTTTCTCCAACGCGGACCTTCTCCAACGCGGACTTTCTCCAACGCGGAGTTTCTCCAGCGCGGTGTGTTTCAAGCGCGTAGTTTCTCCAACGCGGAGTATCTCCAACGCGCCGTTTCTTCAACGCGAAGTTTCTCCAAGGCGGAGTTTCTACATCACGGATTTTCTCCAACGCGGACTTTCTCCAACGCGGACCTTCTCCGACGCGGACTTTCTCCAACGCGGAGTTTCTCCAGCGCGGTGTGTTTCAAGCGCGGAGTTTCTCTAACGCGGAGTTTCTCCAACGCGCCGTTTCTTCAAAGCGAAGTTTCTCCAACGCGCAGTTTCTCCAACGCGAAGTTTCTCCAGCGCGGAGTTTCTCCAACACGGAGTTTCTCCAGCGCGGAGTTTGTCCAGCACGGAGTTTCTCCAGCGCGGAGTTTCTCCAACGCGGAGTTGCTACAGCGCGGAGTTTCTCCAGTGTAGAGTTTCTCCAGAGCGGTCTTTTCTCCAACGCGGAGTTTCTCCATCGCGGAGTTTGTCCGTCGCGGACTTTCTTCATCGAGGAGTTTCTAGAGTTCGGAGTTTCTCAAACGCGGACTTTCTCCAACGCGGAGTTTTTCCAACGCGGAGTTTCTACAACGCGCAGTTTCTCCAACGCGAAGTTTCTCCAGCGCGGAGTTTGTCCAGCACGGAGTTTCTCCAGCGCGGAGTTTCTCCAGCCCGGAGTTTCTCCAGCGCAGATTTTATGCAGCACGGAGTTTCTCCAGCGCGGAGTTTCTCCAACGCGGAGTTGCTCCAGCGCGGAGTTTCTCCAGCGTAGAGTTTCTCCAGAGCGGACTTTACTCCAACGCGGAGTTTCTCCATCGCGGAGTTTGTCCGTCGCGGATTTTCTTCATCGCGGAGCTTCTCCAGCGCGGAGTTTATACAACGCGGAGTTTCTCCAGCGCGGACTTTCTCCAACGCGGACTTTCTCCAACGCAGACCTTCTCCAACGCGGAGTTTCTCCACCGTGGTGTGTTTCAAGCGCGGAGTTTCTCCAACGCGGAGCTTCTCCAACGCACCGTTTCTCCAACGCGAAGTTTCCCCAACACGGAGTTTCTCCAGCGCGGAGTTTCTCCAGCGCGGAGTTTCTCCAGCGCGGAGTGTCTCCATCGCGGAGTTTCTCCAGCGTAGAGTTTCTCCAGAGCGGACTTTTCTCCAACGCGGAGTTTCTCCATCGCGGAGTTTGTCCGTCGCGGACTTTCTTCATCGCGGAGTTTATACAACGCGGAGTTTCTCCAGCGCGGACTTTCTCCAACGCGGACTTTCTTCAACGCGGAGTTTCTCCAACGCGGACTTTCTCCAACGCGGACTTTCTCCAAAGCGGACCTTCTCCAACGCGGACTTTCTCCAACGCGGAGTTTCTCCAGCGAGGTGTGTTTCAAGTGCGGAGTTTCTCCAACGCGGAGAATCTCCAACGCGCCGTTTTTTCAACGCGAAGTTTCTCCAAAGCGGAGTTTCTACAACACGGAGTTTCTCCAACGCGGAGTTTCTCCAACGCGGACCTTCTCCGACGCGGATTTTCTCCAACGCGGAGTTTCTCCAGCGTGGTGTGTTTCAAGCGCGGAGTTTCTCTAACGCGGAGTTTCTCCAACGCGCCGTTTCTTCAAAGCGAAGTTTCTCCAAGGCGGAATTTCTCCAACACAGAGTTTCTCCAACACGAAGTTTCTCCAGCGCGGAGTTTCTCCACCGCGGAGAATCTCCAGCGCGGAGCTCCTCCAGTTCGGAGTTTCTCAAACGCGGAGTTTCTCCAACACGGAGTTTCTCCAGCCCGACTTTTCTCCAGCGCGGAGTTTCTCCATCCCGGACTCTCCAACGCAGACTTTCTCCAACGCGGACTTTCTCCAAAGCGGAGTTTCTCCAACGCGGAGTTTCTCCAACACGGAGTTTCTCCTACACATAGTTTCTTCAGCGCGGAGTTTCTCCAGCGCGGATTGTCTCCATCGCGGAGTTTCTCCAGTTCGGAGTTTCTCCATCGCGGACTCTCACCAACGCGGACTTTCTCCAACGCGGACTTTCTCCAACGCAGAGTTTCTCCAAGGCGGAGTTTCTCCAACGCGCAGTTTCTCCAACGCGCAGTTTCTCCAGCGCGGACTTTCTCCAACGCGGACTTTCTCCAACGCGGACCTTCTCCAACGCGGACTTTCTCCAACGCGGAGTTTCTCCAGCGCGGTGTGTTTCAAGCGCGGTGTTTCTCCAACGCGGAGCTTCTCCAACGCGCCGTTTCTCCTACGCGAAGTTTCCCCACCACGGAGTTTCTCCAGCGCGGAGTTTCTCCATCGCGGACACTCTCCAACGCGGACTTTCTCCAACGCGGACTTTCTCCAACGCGGAGTTTCTCCAACGCGGAGTTTCTCCAACGCGCAGTTTCTCCAACGCGAAGTTTCTCCAGCGCGGAGTTTCTCCAACACGGAGTTTCTCCAGCCCGGATTTTCTCCAGCGCAGATTTTATGCAGCACGGAGTTTCTCCAGCGCGGAGTTTCTCGAACGCGGAGTTGCTCTAGCGCGGAGTTTCTTCAGCGCAGAGTTTCTCCAGAGCGGACTTTTCTCCAGCGCGGAGTTTCTCCATCGCGGAGTTTGTCCGTCGCGGAGGTTCTCCATCGCGGAGTTTCTCCAGCGCGGAGTTTATACAACGCGGAGTTTCTCCAGCGCGGACTTTCTCCAACGCGGACTTTCTTGAACGCGGAGTTTCTCCAACGCGGACTTTCTCCAACGTGGACTTTCTCCAACGCGGACCTTCTCCAACGCGGACATTCTCCAACGCGGACCTTCTCCGACGCGGACTTTCTCCAACGCGCAGTTTCTCCAACGCGAAGTTTCTCCAGCGCGGAGTTTCTCCAACACGGAGTTTCTCCAGCGCGGAGTTTGTCCAGCACGGAGTTTCTCCAGCGCGGAGATTCTCCAACTCGGAGTTGCTACAGCGCGGAGTTTCTCCAGTGTAGAGTTTCTCCAGAGCGGTCTTTTCTCCAACGCGGAGTTTCTCCATCGCGGAGTTTGTCCGTCGCGGACTTTCTTCATCGCGGAATTTATACAACGCGGAGTTTCTCCAGCGCGGACTTTCTCCAACGCGGACTTTCTTCAACGCGGAGTTTCTCCAACGCGGACTTTCTCCAACGCGGATCTTCTCCAACGCGGACTTTCTCCAACGCGGAGTTTCTCCAGCGCGGAGTGTCTCCATCGCGGAGTTTCTAGAGTTCGGAGTTTCTCAAACGCGGAGTTTCTCCAGCGCGGAATTTCTCCATCGCAGACTCTCTCCAACGCGGAATTTCTCCAACGCGGACTTTCTCCAACGCGGAGTTTCTCCAACGCGGAGTTTCTCCAACGCGCAGTTTCTCCAACGCGAAGTTTATCCAGCGCGGAGTTTGTCCAGCACGGAGTTTCTCCAGCGCGGAGTTTCTCCAGCCCGGAGTTTCTCCAGCGCACATTTTATGCAGCACGGAGTTTCTCCAGCGCGGAGTTTCTCCAACGCGGAGTTGCTCCAGCGCGGAGTTTCTCCAGCGTAGAGTTTCTCCAGAGCGGACTTTTCTCCAACGCGGAGTTTCTCCATCGCGGAGTTTGTCCGTCGCGGATTTTCTTCATCGCGGAGTTTCTCCAGCGCGGAGTTTATACAACGCGGAGTTTCTCCAGCGCGGACGTTCTCCAACGCGGACTTTCTCCAACGCGGACCTTCTCCAACGCGGACTTTCTCCAACGCGGAGTTTCTCCACCGTGGTGTGTTTCAAGCGCGGAGTTTCTCCAACGCGGAGCTTCTCCAACGCACCGTTTCTCCAACGCGAAGTTTCCCCAACACGGAGTTTCTCCAGCGCGGAGTTTCTCCAGCGCGGAGTTTCTCCAGCGCGGAGTGTCTCCATCGCGGAGTTTCTCCAGCGTAGAGTTTCTCCAGAGCGGACTTTTCTCCAACGCGGAGTTTCTCCATCGCGGAGTTTGTCCGTCGCGGACTTTCTTCATCGCGGAGTTTATACAACGCGGAGTTTCTCCAGCGCGGACTTTCTCCAACGCGGACTTTCTTCAACGCGGAGTTTCTCCAACGCGGACTTTCTCCAACGCGGACTTTCTCCAACGCGGACCTTCTCCAACGCGGACTTTCTCCAACGCGGAGTTTCTCCAGCGAGGTGTGTTTCAAGTGCGGAGTTTCTCCAACGCGGAGAATCTCCAACGCGCCGTTTCTTCAACGCGAAGTTTCTCCAAAGCGGAGTTTCTACAACACGGAGTTTCTCCAACGCGGAGTTTCTCCAACGCGGACCTTCTCCGACGCGGACTTTCTCCAACGCGGAGTTTCTCCAGCGCGGTGTGTTTCAAGCGCGGAGTTTCTCGAACGCGGAGTTTTTCCAACGCGCCGTTTCTTCAACGCGAAGTTTCTCCAAGGCGGCGTTTCTACATCACGAATTTTCTCCAACGCGGACTTTCTCCAACGCGGACCTTCTCCGACGCGGACTTTCTCTAACGCGGAGTTTCTCCAGCGCGGTGTGTTTCAAGCGCGGAGTTTCTCTAACGCGGAGTTTCTCCAACGCGCTGTTTCTTCAAAGCGAAGTTTCTCTAAGGCGGAATTTCTCCAACACAGAGTTTCTCCAACACGGAGTTTCTCCAGCGCGGAGTTTCTCCACCGCGGAGAATCTCCAGCGCGGAGCTTCTCCAGTTCGGAGTTTCTCAAACGCGGAGTTTCTCCAACACGGAGTTTCTCCAGCCCGATTTTTCTCCAGCGCGGAGTTTCTCCATCGCGGACTCTCACCAACGCGGACTTTCTCCAACGCGGACTTTCTCCAACGCAGAGTTTCTCCAACGCGGAGTTTCTCCAACGCGCAGTTTCTCCAACGCGCAGTTTCTCCAGCGCGGACTTTCTCCAACGCGGACTTTCTCCAACGCGGACCTTCTCCAACGCGGACTTTCTCCAACGCGGAGTTTCTCCAGCGCGGAGTGTTTCAAGCGCGGTGTTTCTCCAACGCGGAGCTTCTCCAACGCGCCGTTTCTCCTACGCGAAGTTTCCCCACCACGGAGTTTCTCCAGCGCGGAGTTTCTCCATCGCGGACACTCTCCAACGCGGACTTTCTCCAACGCGGACTTTCTCCAACGCGGAGTTTCTCCAACGCGCAGTTTCTCCAACGCGAAGTTTCTCCAGCGCGGAGTTTCTCCAACACGGAGTTTCTCCAGCCCGGAGTTTCTCCAGCCCAGATTTTATGCAGCACGGAGTTTCTCCAGCGCGGAGTTTCTCGAACGCGGAGTTGCTCTAGCGCGGAGTTTCTTCAGCGTAGAGTTTCTCCAGAGCTGACTTTTCTCCAACGCGGAGTTTCTCCATCGCAGAGTTTGTCCGTCGCGGAGGTTCTCCATCGCGGAGTTTATACAACGCGGAGTTTCTCCAGCGCGGACTTTCTCCAACGCGGACTTTCTTCAAAGCGAAGTTTCTCCAAGGCGGAGTTTCTACATCACGGATTTTCTCCAACGCGGACTTTCTCCAACGCGGACCTTCTCCAACGCGGACTTTCTCCAACGCGGAGTTTCTCCAGCGCGGTGTGTTTCAAGCGCGGTGTTTCTCCAACGCAGAGTTTCTCCAACGCGGAGTTTCTCCAACGCGCAGTTTCTCCAACGCGCAGTTTCTCCAGCGCGGACTTTCTCCAACGCGGACTTTCTCCAACGCGGACCTTCTCCAACGCGGACTTTCTCCAACGCGGAGTTTCTCCAGCGCGGTGTGTTTCAAGCGCGGTGTTTCTCCAACGCGGAGCTTCTCCAACGCGCCGTTTCTCCTACGCGAAGTTTCCCCACCACGGAGTTTCTCCAGCGCGGAGTTTCTCCATCGCGGACACTCTCCAACGCGGACTTTCTCCAACGCGGACTTTCTCCAACGCGGAGTTTCTCCAACGCGCAGTTTCTCCAACGCGAAGTTTCTCCAGCGCGGAGTTTCTCCAACACGGAGTTTCTCCAGCCCAGAGTTTCTCCAGCGCAGATTTTACGCAGCACGGAGTTTCTCCAGCGCGGAGTTTCTCGAACGCGGAGTTGCTCTAGCGCGGAGTTTCTTCAGCGTAGAGTTTCTCCAGAGCTGACTTTTCTCCAACGCGGAGATTCTCCATCGCGGAGTTTGTCCGTCGCGGAGGTTCTCCATCGCGGAGTTTCTCCAGCGCGGAGTTTATACAACGCGGAGTTTCTCCAGCGCGGACTTTCTCCAACGCGGACTTTCTTGAACGCGGAGTTTCTCCAACGCGGACTTTCTCCAACGTGGACTTTCTCCAACGCGGACCTTCTCCAACGCGGACTTTCTCCAACGCGGAGTTTCTCCAGCGCGGTGTGTTTCAAGCGCGTAGTTTCTCCAACGCGGAGTATCTCCAACGCGCCGTTTCTTCAACGCGAAGTTTCTCCAAGGCGGAGTTTCTACATCACGGATTTTCTCCAACGCGGACTTTCTCCAACGCGGACCTTCTCCGACGCGGACTTTCTCCAACGCGGAGTTTCTCCAGCGCGGTGTGTTTCAAGCGCGGAGTTTCTCTAACGCGGAGTTTCTCCAACGCGCCGTTTCTTCAAAGCGAAGTTTCTCCAACGCGCAGTTTCTCCAACGCGAAGTTTCTCCAGCGCGGAGTTTCTCCAACACGGAGTTTCTCCAGCGCGGAGTTTGTCCAGCACGGAGTTTCTCCAGCGCGGAGTTTCTCCAACGCGGAGTTGCTACAGCGCGGAGTTTCTCCAGTGTAGAGTTTCTCCAGAGCGGTCTTTTCTCCAACGCGGAGTTTCTCCATCGCGGAGTTTGTCCGTCGCGGACTTTCTTCATCGAGGAGTTTCTAGAGTTCGGAGTTTCTCAAACGCGGACTTTCTCCAACGCGGAGTTTTTCCAACGCGGAGTTTCTACAACGCGCAGTTTCTCCAACGCGAAGTTTCTCCAGCGCGGAGTTTGTCCAGCACGGAGTTTCTCCAGCGCGGAGTTTCTCCAGCCCGGAGTTTCTCCAGCGCAGATTTTATGCAGCACGGAGTTTCTCCAGCGCGGAGTTTCTCCAACGCGGAGTTGCTCCAGCGCGGAGTTTCTCCAGCGTAGAGTTTCTCCAGAGCGGACTTTACTCCAACGCGGAGTTTCTCCATCGCGGAGTTTGTCCGTCGCGGATTTTCTTCATCGCGGAGCTTCTCCAGCGCGGAGTTTATACAACGCGGAGTTTCTCCAGCGCGGACTTTCTCCAACGCGGACTTTCTCCAACGCAGACCTTCTCCAACGCGGAGTTTCTCCACCGTGGTGTGTTTCAAGCGCGGAGTTTCTCCAACGCGGAGCTTCTCCAACGCACCGTTTCTCCAACGCGAAGTTTCCCCAACACGGAGTTTCTCCAGCGCGGAGTTTCTCCAGCGCGGAGTTTCTCCAGCGCGGAGTGTCTCCATCGCGGAGTTTCTCCAGCGTAGAGTTTCTCCAGAGCGGACTTTTCTCCAACGCGGAGTTTCTCCATCGCGGAGTTTGTCCGTCGCGGACTTTCTTCATCGCGGAGTTTATACAACGCGGAGTTTCTCCAGCGCGGACTTTCTCCAACGCGGACTTTCTTCAACGCGGAGTTTCTCCAACGCGGACTTTCTCCAACGCGGACTTTCTCCAAAGCGGACCTTCTCCAACGCGGACTTTCTCCAACGCGGAGTTTCTCCAGCGAGGTGTGTTTCAAGTGCGGAGTTTCTCCAACGCGGAGAATCTCCAACGCGCCGTTTTTTCAACGCGAAGTTTCTCCAAAGCGGAGTTTCTACAACACGGAGTTTCTCCAACGCGGAGTTTCTCCAACGCGGACCTTCTCCGACGCGGATTTTCTCCAACGCGGAGTTTCTCCAGCGTGGTGTGTTTCAAGCGCGGAGTTTCTCTAACGCGGAGTTTCTCCAACGCGCCGTTTCTTCAAAGCGAAGTTTCTCCAAGGCGGAATTTCTCCAACACAGAGTTTCTCCAACACGAAGTTTCTCCAGCGCGGAGTTTCTCCACCGCGGAGAATCTCCAGCGCGGAGCTTCTCCAGTTCGGAGTTTCTCAAACGCGGAGTTTCTCCAACACGGAGTTTCTCCAGCCCGACTTTTCTCCAGCGCGGAGTTTCTCCATCCCGGACTCTCCAACGCAGACTTTCTCCAACGCGGACTTTCTCCAAAGCGGAGTTTCTCCAACGCGGAGTTTCTCCAACACGGAGTTTCTCCTACACATAGTTTCTTCAGCGCGGAGTTTCTCCAGCGCGGATTGTCTCCATCGCGGAGTTTCTCCAGTTCGGAGTTTCTCCATCGCGGACTCTCACCAACGCGGACTTTCTCCAACGCGGACTTTCTCCAACGCAGAGTTTCTCCAAGGCGGAGTTTCTCCAACGCGCAGTTTCTCCAACGCGCAGTTTCTCCAGCGCGGACTTTCTCCAACGCGGACTTTCTCCAACGCGGACCTTCTCCAACGCGGACTTTCTCCAACGCGGAGTTTCTCCAGCGCGGTGTGTTTCAAGCGCGGTGTTTCTCCAACGCGGAGCTTCTCCAACGCGCCGTTTCTCCTACGCGAAGTTTCCCCACCACGGAGTTTCTCCAGCGCGGAGTTTCTCCATCGCGGACACTCTCCAACGCGGACTTTCTCCAACGCGGACTTTCTCCAACGCGGAGTTTCTCCAACGCGGAGTTTCTCCAACGCGCAGTTTCTCCAACGCGAAGTTTCTCCAGCGCGGAGTTTCTCCAACACGGAGTTTCTCCAGCCCGGATTTTCTCCAGCGCAGATTTTATGCAGCACGGAGTTTCTCCAGCGCGGAGTTTCTCGAACGCGGAGTTGCTCTAGCGCGGAGTTTCTTCAGCGCAGAGTTTCTCCAGAGCGGACTTTTCTCCAGCGCGGAGTTTCTCCATCGCGGAGTTTGTCCGTCGCGGAGGTTCTCCATCGCGGAGTTTCTCCAGCGCGGAGTTTATACAACGCGGAGTTTCTCCAGCGCGGACTTTCTCCAACGCGGACTTTCTTGAACGCGGAGTTTCTCCAACGCGGACTTTCTCCAACGTGGACTTTCTCCAACGCGGACCTTCTCCAACGCGGACATTCTCCAACGCGGACCTTCTCCGACGCGGACTTTCTCCAACGCGCAGTTTCTCCAACGCGAAGTTTCTCCAGCGCGGAGTTTCTCCAACACGGAGTTTCTCCAGCGCGGAGTTTGTCCAGCACGGAGTTTCTCCAGCGCGGAGATTCTCCAACTCGGAGTTGCTACAGCGCGGAGTTTCTCCAGTGTAGAGTTTCTCCAGAGCGGTCTTTTCTCCAACGCGGAGTTTCTCCATCGCGGAGTTTGTCCGTCGCGGACTTTCTTCATCGCGGAGTTTATACAACGCGGAGTTTCTCCAGCGCGGACTTTCTCCAACGCGGACTTTCTTCAACGCGGAGTTTCTCCAACGCGGACTTTCTCCAACGCGGATCTTCTCCAACGCGGACTTTCTCCAACGCGGAGTTTCTCCAGCGCGGAGTGTCTCCATCGCGGAGTTTCTAGAGTTCGGAGTTTCTCAAACGCGGAGTTTCTCCAGCGCGGAATTTCTCCATCGCAGACTCTCTCCAACGCGGAATTTCTCCAACGCGGACTTTCTCCAACGCGGAGTTTCTCCAACGCGGAGTTTCTCCAACGCGGAGTTTCTCCAACGCGCAGTTTCTCCAACGCGGAGTTTGTCCAGCACGGAGTTTCTCCAGCGCGGAGTTTCTCCAGCCCGGAGTTTCTCCAGCGCACATTTTATGCAGCACGGAGTTTCTCCAGCGCGGAGTTTCTCCAACGCGGAGTTGCTCCAGCGCGGAGTTTCTCCAGCGTAGAGTTTCTCCAGAGCGGACTTTTCTCCAACGCGGAGTTTCTCCATCGCGGAGTTTGTCCGTCGCGGATTTTCTTCATCGCGGAGTTTCTCCAGCGCGGAGTTTATACAACGCGGAGTTTCTCCAGCGCGGACGTTCTCCAACGCGGACTTTCTCCAACGCGGACCTTCTCCAACGCGGACTTTCTCCAACGCGGAGTTTCTCCACCGTGGTGTGTTTCAAGCGCGGAGTTTCTCCAACGCGGAGCTTCTCCAACGCACCGTTTCTCCAACGCGAAGTTTCCCCAACACGGAGTTTCTCCAGCGCGGAGTTTCTCCAGCGCGGAGTTTCTCCAGCGCGGAGTGTCTCCATCGCGGAGTTTCTCCAGCGTAGAGTTTCTCCAGAGCGGACTTTTCTCCAACGCGGAGTTTCTCCATCGCGGAGTTTGTCCGTCGCGGACTTTCTTCATCGCGGAGTTTATACAACGCGGAGTTTCTCCAGCGCGGACTTTCTCCAACGCGGACCTTCTCCAACGCGGACTTTCTCCAACGCGGAGTTTCTCCAGCGAGGTGTGTTTCAAGTGCGGAGTTTCTCCAACGCGGAGAATCTCCAACGCGCCGTTTCTTCAACGCGAAGTTTCTCCAAAGCGGAGTTTCTACAACACGGAGTTTCTCCAACGCGGAGTTTCTCCAACGCGGACCTTCTCCGACGCGGACTTTCTCCAACGCGGAGTTTCTCCAGCGCGGTGTGTTTCAAGCGCGGAGTTTCTCGAACGCGGAGTTTTTCCAACGCGCCGTTTCTTCAACGCGAAGTTTCTCCAAGGCGGCGTTTCTACATCACGAATTTTCTCCAACGCGGACTTTCTCCAACGCGGACCTTCTCCGACGCGGACTTTCTCTAACGCGGAGTTTCTCCAGCGCGGTGTGTTTCAAGCGCGGAGTTTCTCCAACGCGGAGTTTCTCCAACGCGCAGTTTCTCCAACGCGAAGTTTCTCCAGCGCGGAGTTTCTCCAACACGGAGTTTCTCCAGCCCGGATTTTCTCCAGCGCAGATTTTATGCAGCACGGAGTTTCTCCAGCGCGGAGTTTCTCGAACGCGGAGTTGCTCTAGCGCGGAGTTTCTTCAGCGTAGAGTTTCTCCAGAGCGGACTTTTCTCCAACGCGGAGTTTCTCCATCGCGGAGTTTGTCCGTCGCGGAGGTTCTCCATCGCGGAGTTTCTCCAGCGCGGAGTTTATACAACGCGGAGTTTCTCCAGCGCGGACTTTCTCCAACGCGGACTTTCTTGAACGCGGAGTTTCTCCAACGCGGACTTTCTCCAACGTGGACTTTCTCCAACGCGGACCTTCTCCAACGCGGACATTCTCCAACGCGGACCTTCTCCGACGCGGACTTTCTCCAACGCGCAGTTTCTCCAACGCGAAGTTTCTCCAGCGCGGAGTTTCTCCAACACGCACGGAGTTTCTCCAGCGCGGAGATTCTCCAACGCGGAGTTGCTACAGCGCGGAGTTTCTCCAGTGTAGAGTTTCTCCAGAGCGGTCTTTTCTCCAACGCGGAGTTTCTCCATCGCGGAGTTTGTCCGTCGCGGACTTTCTTCATCGCGGAGTTTATACAACGCGGAGTTTCTCCAGCGCGGACTTTCTCCAACGCGGACTTTCTTCAACGCGGAGTTTCTCCAACGCGGACTTTCTCCAACGCGGATCTTCTCCAACGCGGACTTTCTCCAACGCGGAGTTTCTCCAGCGCGGAGTGTCTCCATCGCGGAGTTTCTAGAGTTCGGAGTTTCTCAAACGCGGAGTTTCTCCAGCGCGGAATTTCTCCATCGCAGACTCTCTCCAACGCGGAATTTCTCCAACGCGGACTTTCTCCAACGCGGAGTTTCTCCAACGCGGAGTTTCTCCAACGCGCAGTTTCTCCAACGCGAAGTTTCTCCAGCGCGGAGTTTGTCCAGCACGGAGTTTCTCCAGCGCGGAGTTTCTCCAGCCCGGAGTTTCTCCAGCGCACATTTTATGCAGCACGGAGTTTCTCCAGCGCGGAGTTTCTCCAACGCGGAGTTGCTCCAGCGCGGAGTTTCTCCAGCGTAGAGTTTCTCCAGAGCGGACTTTTCTCCAACGCGGAGTTTCTCCATCGCGGAGTTTGTCCGTCGCGGATTTTCTTCATCGCGGAGTTTCTCCAGCGCGCAGTTTATACAACGCGGAGTTTCTCCAGCGCGGACGTTCTCCAACGCGGACTTTCTCCAACGCGGACCTTCTCCAACGCGGACTTTCTCCAACGCTAAGTTTCTCCACCGTGGTGTGTTTCAAGCGCGGAGTTTCTCCAACGCGGAGCTTCTCCAACGCACCGTTTCTCCAACGCGAAGTTTCCCCAACACGGAGTTTCTCCAGCGCGGAGATTCTCCAGCGCGGAGTTTCTCCAACGCGGAGTTTCTCCATCGCGGAGTTTGTCCGTCGCGGACTTTCTTCATCGCGGAGTTTATACAACGCGGAGTTTCTCCAGCGCGGACTTTCTCCAACGCGGACTTTCTTCAACGCGGAGTTTCTCCAACGCGGACTTTCTCCAACGCGGACTTTCTCCAACGCGGACCTTCTCCAACGCGGACTTTCTCCAACGCGGAGTTTCTCCAGCGAGGTGTGTTTCAAGTGCGGAGTTTCTCCAACGCGGAGAATCTCCAACGCGCCGTTTCTTCAACGCGAAGTTTCTCCAAAGCGGAGTTTCTACAACACGGAGTTTCTCCAACGCGGAGTTTCTCCAACGCGGACCTTCTCCGACGCGGACTTTCTCCAACGCGGAGTTTCTCCAGCGCGGTGTGTTTCAAGCGCGGAGTTTCTCGAACGCGGAGTTTTTCCAACGCGCCGTTTCTTCAACGCGAAGTTTCTCCAAGGCGGAGTTTCTACAACACGAATTTTCTCCAACGCGGACTTTCTCCAACGCGGACCTTCTCCGACGCGGACTTTCTCTAACGCGGAGTTTCTCCAGCGCGGTGTGTTTCAAGCGCGGAGTTTCTCTAACGCGGAGTTTCTCCAACGCGCTGTTTCTTCAAAGCGAAGTTTCTCCAAGGCGTAATTTCTCCAACACAGAGTTTCTCCAACACGGAGTTTCTCCAGCGCGGAGTTTCTCCACCGCGGAGAATCTCCAGCGCGGAGCTTCTCCAGTTCGGAGTTTCTCAAACGCGGAGTTTCTCCAACACGGAGTTTCTCCAGCCCGATTTTTCTCCAGCGCGGAGTTTCTCCATCGCGGACTCTCACCAACGCGGACTTTCTCCAACGCGGACTTTCTCCAACGCGGAGTTTCTCCAACGCGCAGTTTCTCCAACGCGAAGTTTCTCCAGCGCGGAGTTTCTCCAACACGGAGTTTCTCCAGCCCGGAGTTTCTCCAGCCCAGATTTTATGCAGCACGGAGTTTCTCCAGCGCGGAGTTTCTCGAACGCGGAGTTGCTCTAGCGCGGAGTTTCTTCAGCGTAGAGTTTCTCCAGAGCTGACTTTTCTCCAACGCGGAGTTTCTCCATCGCGGAGTTTGTCCGTCGCGGAGGTTCTCCATCGCGGAGTTTCTCCAGCGCGGAGTTTATACAACGCGGAGTTTCTCCAGCGCGGACGTTCTCCAACGCGGACTTTCTTCAAAGCGAAGTTTCTCCAAGGCGGAGTTTCTACATCACGGATTTTCTCCAACGCGGACTTTCTCCAACGCGGACCTTCTCCGACGCGGGCTTTCTCCAACGCGGAGTTTCTCCAGCGCGGTGTGTTTCAAGCGCGGAGTTTCTCTAACGCGGAGTTTCTCCAACGCGCCGTTTCTTCAAAGCGAAGTTTGTCCAACGCGCAGTTTCTCCAACGCGAAGTTTCTCCAGCGCGGAGTTTCTCCAGTGTAGAGTTTCTCCAGAGCGGTCTTTTCTCCAACGCGGAGTTTCTCCATCGCGGAGTTTGTCCGTCGCGGACTTTCTTCATCGCGGAGTTTATACAACGCGGAGTTTCTCCAGCGCTGACTTTCTCCAACGCGGACTTTCTTCAACGCGGAGTTTCTCCAACGCGGACTTTCTCCAACGCGGACCTTCTCCGACGCGGACTTTCTCCAACGCGGAGTTTCTCCAGCGCGGTGTGTTTCAAGTGCGGAGTTTCTCCAACGCGGATAATCTCCAACGCGCCGTTTCTTCAACGCGAAGTTTCTCCAAAGCGGAGTTTCTACAACACGGAGTTTCTCCAACGCGGAGTTTCTCCAACGCGGACCTTCTCCGACGCGGACTTTCTCCAACGCGGAGTTTCTCCAGCGCGGTGTGTTTCAAGCGCGGAGTTTCTCGAACGCGGAGTTTCTCCAACGCGCCGTTTCTTCAACGCGAAGTTTCTCCAAGGCGGAGCTTCTACAACAAGGATTTTCTCCAACGCGGACTTTCTCCAACGCAGACCTTCTCCGACGCGGACTTTCTCTAACGCGGAGTTTCTCCAGCGCGGTGTGTTTCAAGCGCGGAGTTTCTCTAACGCGGAGTTTCTCCAACGCGCCGTTTCTTCAAAGCGAAGTTTCTCCAAGGCGGAATTTCTCCAACACAGAGTTTCTCCAACACGGAGTTTCTCCAGCGCGGAGTTTCTCCACCGCAGAGAATCTCCAGCGCGGAGCTTCTCCAGTTCGGAGTTTCTCAAACGCGGAGTTTCTCCAACACGGAGTTTCTCCAGCCCGATTTTTCTCCAGCGCGGAGTTTCTCCATCGCGGACTCTCCAACGCGGACTTTCTCCAACGCGGACTTTCTCCAAAGCGGAGTTTCTCCAACGCGGAGTTTCTCCAACACGGAGTTTCTCCTACACGGAGTTTCTTCAGCGCGGAGTTTCTCCAGCGCGGATTGTCTCCATCGCGGAGTTTCTCAAACGCGTAGTTTCTCCAGCGCGGAGTTTCTCCATCAAGGACTCTCACCAACGCGGACTTTCTCCAACGCGGACTTTCTCCAACGCAGAGTTTCTCCAACGCGGAGTTTCTCCAACGCGCAGTTTCTCCAACGCGCAGTTTCTCCAGCGCGGACTTTCTCCAACGCGGACTTTCTCCAACGCGGACCTTCTCCAACGCGGACTTTCTCCTACGCGGAGTTTCTCCAGCGCGGTGTGTTTCAAGCGCGGTGTTTCTCCAACGCGGAGCTTTCCAACGCGCCGTTTCTCCTACGCGAAGTTTCCCCACCACGGAGTTTCTCCAGCGCGGAGTTTCTCCATCGCGGACACTCTCCAACGCGGACTTTCTCCAACGCGGACCTTCTCCGACGCGGACTTTCTCTAACGCTGAGTTTCTCCAGCGCGGTGTTTCAAGCGCGGAGTTTCTCTAACGCGGAGTTTCTCCAACGCGCCGTTTCTTCAAAGCGAAGTTTCTCCAAGGCGGAATTTCTCCAACACAGAGTTTCTCCAACACGGAGTTTCTCCAGCGCGGAGTTTCTCCACCGCGGAGAATCTCCAGCGCGGAGCTTCTCCAGTTCGGAGTTTCTCAAACGCGGAGTTTCTTCAACACGGATTTTCTCCAGCCCGATTTTTCTCCAGCGCGTAGTTTCTCCATCGCGGACTCTCCAACGCGGACTTTCTCCAACGCGGACTTTCTCCAAAGCGGAGTTTCTCCAACGCGGAGTTTCTCCAACACGGAGTTTCTCCTACACGGAGTTTTTTCAGTGCGGAGTTTCTCCAGCGCGGATTGTCTCCATCGCGTAGTTTCTCCAGCGCGGAGTTTCTACATCGCGGACTCTCACCAACGCGGACTTTCTCCAACGCGGACTTTCTCCAACGCAGAGTTTCTCCAACGCGGAGTTTCTCCAACGCGCAGTTTCTCCAACGCGCAGTTTCTCCAGCGCGGACTTTCTCCAACGCGGACTTTCTCCAACGCGGACCTTCTCCAACGCGGACTTTCTCCTACGCTGAGTTTCTCCAGCGCGGTGTGTTTCAAGCGCGGTGTTTCTCCAACGCGGAGCTTCTCCAACGCGCCGTTTCTCCTACGCGAAGTTTCCCCACCACGGAGTTTCTCCAGCGCGGAGTTTCTCCATCGCGGACACTCTTTAACGCGGACTTTCTCCAACGCGGACTTTCTCCAACGCGGAGTTTCTCCAACGCGGAGTTTCTCCAACGCGCAGTTTCTCCAACGCGAAGTTTCTCCAGCGCGGAGTTTCTCCAACACGGAGTTTCTCCAGCCCGGAGTTTCTCCAGCGCAGATTATATGCAGCACGGAGTTTCTCCAGCGCGGAGTTTCTCGAACGCGGAGTTGCTCTAGCGCGGAGTTTCTTCAGCGTAGAGTTTCTCCAGAGCGGACTTTTCTCCAACGCGGAGTTTCTCCATCGCGGAGTTTGTCCGTCGCGGAGGTTCTCCATCGCGGAGTTTCTCCAGCGCGGAGTTTATACAACGCGGAGTTTCTCCAGCGCGGACTTTCTCCAACGCGGACTTTCTTGAACGCGGAGTTTCTCCAACGCGGACTTTCTCCAACGTGGACTTTCTCCAACGTGGACTTTCTCCAACGCGGACCTTCTCCAACGCGGACTTTCTCCAACGCGGAGTTTCTCCAGCGCGGTGTGTTTCAAGCGCGGAGTTTCTCTAACGCGGAGTTTCTCCAACGCGCCGTTTCTTCAAAGCGAAGTTTCTCCAACGCGCACTTTCTCCAACGCGAAGTTTCTCCAGCGCGGAGTTTCTCCAACACGGAGTTTCTCCAGCGCGGAGTTTGTCCAGCACGGAGTTTCTCCAGCGCGGAGTTTCTCCAACGCGGAGTTGCTACAGCGCGGAGTTTCTCCAGTGTAGAATTTCTCCAGAGCGGTCTTTTCTCCAACGCGGAGTTTCTCCATCGCGGAGTTTGTCCGTCGCGGACTTTCTTCATCGCGGAGTTTATACAACGCGGAGTTTCTCCAGCGCGGACTTTCTACAACGCGGACTTTCTTCAACGCGGAGTTTCTCCAACGCGGACTTTCTCCAACGCGGACTTTCTCCAACGCGGATCTTCTCCAACGCGGACTTTCTCCAACGCGGAGTTTCTCCAGCGCGGAGTGTCTCCATCGCGGAGTTTCTAGAGTTCGGAGTTTCTCAAACGCGGAGTTTCTCCAGCGCGGAATTTCTCCATCGCAGACTCTCTCCAACGCGGAATTTCTCCAACGCGGACTTTCTCCAACGCGGATCTTCTCCAACGCGGAGTTTCTCCAACGCGCAGTTTCTCCAACGCGAAGTTTCTCCAGCGCGGAGTTTGTCCAGCACGGAGTTTCTCCAGCGCGGAGTTTCTCCAGCCCGGAGTTTCTCCAGCGCACATTTTATGCAGCACGGAGTTTCTCCAGCGCGGAGTTTCTCCAACGCGGAGTTGCTCCAGCGCGGAGTTTCTCCAGCGTAGAGTTTCTCCAGAGCGGACTTTTCTCCAACGCGGAGTTTCTCCATCGCGGAGTTTGTCCGTCGCGGATTTTCTTCATCGCGGAGTTTCTCCAGCGCGGAGTTTATACAACGCGGAGTTTCTCCAGCGCGGACGTTCTCCAACGCGGACTTTCTCCAACGTGGACCTTCTCCAACGCGGACTTTCTCCAACGCGGAGTTTCTCCACCGTGGTGTGTTTCAAGCGCGGAGTTTCTCCAACGCGGAGCTTCTCCAACGCACCGTTTCTCCAACGCGAAGTTTCCCCAACACGGAGTTTCTCCAGCGCGGAGTTTCTCCAGCGCGGAGTTTCTCCAGCGCGGAGTGTCTCCATCGCGGAGTTTCTCCAGCGTAGAGTTTCTCCAGAGCGGACTTTTCTCCAACGCGGAGTTTCTCCATCGCGGAGTTTGTCCGTCGCGGACTTTCTTCATCGCGGAGTTTATACAACGCGGAGTTTCTCCAGCGCGGACTTTCTCCAACGCGGATTTTCTTCAACGCGGAGTTTCTCCAACGCGGACTTTCTCCAACGCGGACTTTCTCCAACGCGGACCTTCTCCAACGCGGACTTTCTCCAACGCGGAGTTTCTCCAGCGAGGTGTGTTTCAAGTGCGGAGTTTCTCCAACGCGGAGAATCTCCAACGCGCCGTTTCTTCAACGCGAAGTTTCTCCAAAGCGGAGTTTCTACAACACGAAGTTTCTCCAACGCGGAGTTTCTCCAACGCGGACCTTCTCCGACGCGGACTTTCTCCAACGCGGAGTTTCTCCAGCGCGGTGTGTTTCAAGCGCGGAGTTTCTCGAACGCGGAGTTTTTCCAACGCGCCGTTTCTTCAACGCGAAGTTTCTCCAAGGCGGAGTTTCTACAACACGAATTTTCTCCAACGCGGACTTTCTCCAACGCGGACCTTCTCCGACGCGGACTTTCTCTAACGCGGAGTTTCTCCAGCGCGGTGTGTTTCAAGCGCGGAGTTTCTCTAACGCGGAGTTTCTCCAACGCGCCGTTTCTTCAAAGCGAAGTTTCTCCAAGGCGGAATTTCTCCAACACAGAGTTTCTCCAACACGGAGTTTCTCCAGCGCGGAGTTTCTCCACCGCGGAGAATCTCCAGCGCGGAGCTTCTCCAGTTCGGAGTTTCTCAAACGCGGAGTTTCTCCAACACGGAGTTTCTCCAGCCCGATTTTTCTCCAGCGCGGAGTTTCTCCATCGCGGACTCTCCAACGCGGACTTTCTCCAACGCGGACTTTCTCCAAAGCGGAGTTTCTCCAACGCGGAGTTTCTCCAACACAGAGTTTCTCCTACACGGAGTTTCTTCAGCGCGGAGTTTCTCCAGCGCGGATTGTCTCCATCGCGGAGTTTCTCCAGTTCGGAGTTTCTCAAACGCGCAGTTTCTCCAGCGCGGAGTTTCTCCATCGCGGACTCTCACCAACGCGGACTTTCTCCAACGCGGACTTTCTCCAACGCAGAGTTTCTCCAACGCGGAGTTTCTCCAACGCGCAGTTTCTCCAACGCGCAGTTTCTCCAGCGCGGACTTTCTCCAACGCGGACTTTCTCCAACGCGGACCTTCTCCAACGCGGACTTTCTCCAACGCGGAGTTTCTCCAGCGCGGTGTGTTTCAAGCGCGGTGTTTCTCCAACGCGGAGCTTCTCCAACGCGCCGTTTCTCCTACGCGAAGTTTCCCCACCACGGAGTTTCTCCAGCGCGGAGTTTCTCCATCGCGGACACTCTCCAAAGCGGACTTTCTCCAACGCGGACTTTCTCCAACGCGGAGTTTCTCCAACGCGCAGTTCCTCCAACGCGAAGTTTCTCCAGCGCGGAGTTTCTCCAACACGGAGTTTCTCCAGCCCAGAGTTTCTCCAGCGCAGATTTTACGCAGCACGGAGTTTCTCCAGCGCGGAGTTTCTCGAACGCGGAGTTGCTCTAGCGCGGAGTTTCTTCAGCGTAGAGTTTCTCCAGAGCTGACTTTTCTCCAACGCGGAGTTTCTCCATCGCGGAGTTTGTCCGTCGCGGAGGTTCTCCATCGCGGAGTTTCTCCAGCGCGGAGTTTCTCCAGCGCGGAGTTTATACAACGCTGAGTTTCTCCAGCGCGGACTTTCTCCAACGCGGACTTTCTTGAACGCGGAGTTTCTCCAACGCGGACTTTCTCCAACGTGGACTTTCTCCAACGCGGACCTTCTCCAACGCGGACTTTCTCCAACGCGGAGTTTCTCCAGCGCGGTGTGTTTCAAGCGCGTAGTTTCTCCAACGCGGAGTATCTCCAACGCGCCGTTTCTTCAACGCGAAGTTTCTCCAAGGCGGAGTTTCTACATCACGGATTTTCTCCAACGCGGACTTTCTCCAACGCGGACCTTCTCCGACGCGGACTTTCTCCAACGCGGAGTTTCTCCAGCGCGGTGTGTTTCAAGCGCGGAGTTTCTCTAACGCGGAGTTTCTCCAGCGCGGACTTTCTCCAACGCGGATTTCTTGAACGCGGAGTTTCTCCAACGCGGACTTTCTCCAACGTGGACTTTCTCCAACGCGGACCTTCTCCAACGCGGACTTTCTCCAACGCGGAGTTTCTCCAGCGCGGTGTGTTTCAAGCGCGTAGTTTCTCCAACGCGGAGTATCTCCAACGCGCCGTTTCTTCAACGCGAAGTTTCTCCAAGGCGGAGTTTCTACATCACGGATTTTCTCCAACGCGGACTTTCTCCAACGCGGACCTTCTCCGACGCGGACTTTCTCCAACGCGGAGTTTCTCCAGCGCGGTGTGTTTCAAGCGCGGAGTTTCTCTAACGCGGAGTTTCTCCAGCGCGGACTTTCTCCAACGCGGATTTCTTGAACGCGGAGTTTCTCCAACGCGGACTTTCTCCAACGTGGACTTTCTCCAACGCGGACCTTCTCCAACGCGGACTTTCTCCAACGCGGAGTTTCTCCAGCGAGGTGTGTTTCAAGTGCGGAGTTTCTCCAACGCGGAGAATCTCCAACGCGCCGTTTCTTCAACGCGAAGTTTCTCCAAAGCGGAGTTTCTACAACACGGAGTTTCTCCAACGCGGAGTTTCTCCAACGCGGACCTTCTCCGACGCGGACTTTCTCCAACGCGGAGTTTCTCCAGCGCGGTGTGTTTCAAGCGAGGAGTTTCTCGAACGCGGAGTTTTTCCAACGCGCCGTTTCTTCAACGCGAAGTTTCTCCAAGGCGGAGTTTCTACAACACGAATTTTCTCCAACGCGGACTTTCTCCAACGCGGACCTTCTCTGACGCGGACTTTCTCTAACGCGGAGTTTCTCCAGCGCGGTGTGTTTCAAGCGCGGAGTTTCTCTAACGCGGAGTTGTTCCAACGCGCCGTTTCTTCAAAGCGAAGTTTCTCCAAGGCGGAATTTCTCCAACACAGAGTTTCTCCAACACGGAGTTTCTCCAGCGCGGAGTTTCTCCACCGCGGAGAATCTCCAGCGCGGAGCTTCTCCAGTTCGGAGTTTCTCAAACGCGGAGTTTCTCCAACACGGAGTTTCTCCAGCCCGATTTTTCTCCAGCGCGGAGTTTCTCCATCGCGGACTCTCCAACGCGGACTTTCTCCAACGCGGACTTTCTCCAAAGCGGAGTTTCTCCAACGCGGAGTTTCTCCAACACGGAGTTTCTCCTACACGGAGTTTCTTCAGCGCGGAGTTTCTCCAGCGCGGATTGTCTCCATCTCGGAGTTTCTCCAGTTCGGAGTTTCTCAAACGCGCAGTTTCTCCAGCGCGGAGTTTCTCCATCGCGGACTCTCACCAACGCGGACTTTCTCCAACGCGGACTTTCTCCAACGCAGAGTTTCTCCAACGCGGAGTTTCTCCAACGCGCAGTTTCTCCAACGCGCAGTTTCTCCAGCGCGGACTTTCTCCAACGCGGACTTTCTCCAACGCGGACCTTCTCCAACGCGGACTTTCTCCAACGCGGAGTTTCTCCAGCGCGGTGTGTTTCAAGCGCGGTGTTTCTCCAACGCGGAGCTTCTCCAACGCGCCGTTTCTCCTACGCGAAGTTTCCCCACCACGGAGTTTCTCCAGCGCGGAGTTTCTCCATCGCGGACACTCTCCAACGCGGACTTTCTCCAACGCGGACTTTCTCCAACGCGGAGTTTCTCCAACGCGCAGTTTCTCCAACGCGAAGTTTCTCCAGCGCGGAGTTTCTCCAACACGGAGTTTCTCCAGCCCAGAGTTTCTCCAGCGCAGATTTTACGCAGCACGGAGTTTCTCCAGCGCGGAGTTTCTCGAACGCGGAGTTGCTCTAGCGCGGAGTTTCTTCAGCGTAGAGTTTCTCCAGAGCTGACTTTTCTCCAACGCGGAGTTTCTCCATCGCGGAGTTTGTCCGTCGCGGAGGTTCTCCATCGCGGAGTTTCTCCAGCGCGGAGTTTATACAACGCTGAGTTTCTCCAGCGCGGACTTTCTCCAACGCGGACTTTCTTGAACGCGGAGTTTCTCCAACGCGGACTTTCTCCAACGTGGACTTTCTCCAACGCGGACCTTCTCCAACGCGGACTTTATCCAACGCGGAGTTTCTCCAGCGCGGTGTGTTTCAAGCGCGTAGTTTCTCCAACGCGGAGTATCTCCAACGCGCCGTTTCTTCAACGCGAAGTTTCTCCAAGGCGGAGTTTCTACATCACGGATTTTCTCCAACGCGGACTTTCTCCAACGCGGACCTTCTCCGACGCGGACTTTCTCCAACGCGGAGTTTCTCCAGCGCGGTGTGTTTCAAGCGCGGAGTTTCTCTAACGCGGAGTTTCTCCAACGCGCCGTTTCTTCAAAGCGAAGTTTCTCCAACGCGCAGTTTCTCCAACGCGAAGTTTCTCCAGCGCGGAGTTTCTCCAACACGGAGTTTCTCCAGCGCGGAGTTTGTCCAGCACGGAGTTTCTCCAGCGCGGAGTTTCTCCAACGCGGAGTTGCTACAGCGCGGAGTTTCTCCAGTGTAGAGTTTCTCCAGAGCGGTCTTTTCTCCAACGCGGAGTTTCTCCATCGCGGAGTTTGTCCGTCGCGGACTTTCTTCATCGCGGAGTTTCTAGAGTTCGGAGTTTCTCAAACGCGGAGTTTCTCCAGCGCGGAATTTCTCCATCGCACTCTCTCCAACGCGGAATTTCTCCAACGCGGACTTTCTCCAACGCGGAGTTTTTCCAACGCGGAGTTTCTACAACGCGCAGTTTCTCCAACGCGAAGTTTCTCCAGCGCGGAGTTTGTCCAGCACGGAGTTTCTCCAGCGCGGAGTTTCTCCAGCCCGGAGTTTCTCCAGCGCAGATTTTATGCAGCACGGAGTTTCTCCAGCGCGGAGTTTCTCCAACGCGGAGTTGCTCCAGCGCGGAGTTTCTCCAGCGTAGAGTTTCTCCAGAGCGTACTTTACTCCAACGCGGAGTTTCTCCATCGCGGAGTTTGTCCGTCGCGGATTTTCTTCATCGCGGAGCTTCTCCAGCGCGGAGTTTATACAACGCGGAGTTTCTCCAGCGCGGACTTTCTCCAACGCGGACTTTCTCCAACGCGGACCTTCTCCAACGCGGAGTTTCTCCACCGTGGTGTGTTTCAAGCGCGGAGTTTCTCCAACGCGGAGCTTCTCCAACGCACCGTTTCTCCAACGCGAAGTTTCCCCAACACGGAGTTTCTCCAGCGCGGAGTTTCTCCAGCGCGGAGTTTCTCCAGCGCGGAGTGTCTCCATCACGGAGTTTCTCCAGCGTAGAGTTTCTCAAGAGCGGACTTTTCTCCAACGCGGAGCTTCTCCATCGCGGAGTTTGTCCGTCGCGGACTTTCTTCATCGCGGAGTTTATACAACGCGGAGTTTCTCCAGCGCGGACTTTCTCCAACGCGGACTTTCTTCAACGCGGAGTTTCTCCAACGCGGACTTTCTCCAACGCGGACTTTCTCCAACGCGGACCTTCTCCAACGCGGACTTTCTCCAACGCGGAGTTTCTCCAGCGAGGTGTGTTTCAAGTGCGGAGTTTCTCCAACGCGGAGAATCTCCAACGCGCCGTTTTTTCAACGCGAAGTTTCTCCAAAGCGGAGTTTCTACAACACGGAGTTTCTCCAACGCGGAGTTTCTCCAACGCGGACCTTCTCCGACGCGGATTTTCTCCAACGCGGAGTTTCTCCAGCGTGGTGTGTTTCAAGCGCGGAGTTTCTCTAACGCGGAGTTTCTCCAACGCGCCGTTTCTTCAAAGCGAAGTTTCTCTAAGGCGGAATTTCTCCAACACAGAGTTTCTCCAACACGAAGTTTCTCCAGCGCGGAGTTTCTCCACCGCGGAGAATCTCCAGCGCGGAGCTTCTCCAGTTCGGAGTTTCTCAAACGCGGAGTTTCTCCAACACGGAGTTTCTCCAGCCCGACTTTTCTCCAGCGCGGAGTTTCTCCATCCCGGATTCTCCAACGCGGACTTTCTCCAACGCGGACTTTCTCCAAAGCGGAGTTTCTCCAACGCGGAGTTTCTCCAACACGGAGTTTCTCCTACACGGAGTTTCTTCAGCGCGGAATTTCTCCAGCGCGGATTGTCTCCATCGCGGAGTTTCTCCAGTTCGGAGTTTCTCCATCGCGGACTCTCACCAACGCGGACTTTCTCCAACGCGGACTTTCTCCAACGCAGAGTTTCTCCAAGGCGGAGTTTCTCCAACCCGCAGTTTCTCCAACGCGCAGTTTCTCCAGCGCGGACTTTCTCCAACGCGGACTTTCTCCAACGCGGACCTTCTCCAACGCGGACTTTCTCCAACGCGGAGTTTCTCCAGCGCGGTGTGTTTCAAGCGCGGTGTTTCTCCAACGCGGAGCTTCTCCAACGCGCCGTTTCTCCTACGCGAAGTTTCCCCACCACGGAGTTTCTCCAGCGCGGAGTTTCTCCATCGCGGACACTCTCCAACGCGGACTTTCTCCAACGCGGACTTTCTCCAACGCGGAGTTTCTCCAACGCGGAGTTTCTCCAACGCGCAGTTTCTCCAACGCGAAGTTTCTCCAGCGCGGAGTTTCTCCAACACGGAGTTTCTCCAGCCCTGATTTTCTCCAGCGCAGATTTTATGCAGCACGGAGTTTCTCCAGCGCGGAGTTTCTCGAACGCGGAGTTGCTCTAGCGCGGAGTTTCTTCAGCGTAGAGTTTCTCCAGAGCGGACTTTTCTCCAACGCGGAGTTTCTCCATCGCGGAGTTTGTCCGTCGCGGAGGTTCTCCATCGCGGAGTTTCTCCAGCGCGGAGTTTATACAACGCGGAGTTTCTCCAGCGCGGACTTTCTCCAACGCGGACTTTCTTGAACGCGGAGTTTCTCCAACGCGGACTTTCTCCAACGTGGACTTTCTCCAACGCGGACCTTCTCCAACGCGGACATTCTCCAACGCGGACCTTCTCCGACGCGGACTTTCTCCAACGCGCAGTTTCTCCAACGCGAAGTTTCTCCAGCGCGGAGTTTCTCCAACACGGAGTTTCTCCAGCGCGGAGTTTGTCCAGCACGGAGTTTCTCCAGCGCGGAGATTCTCCAACGCGGAGTTGCTACAGCGCGGAGTTTCTCCAGTGTAGAGTTTCTCCAGAGCGGTCTTTTCTCCAACGCGGAGTTTCTCCATCGCGGAGTTTGTCCGTCGCGGACTTTCTTCATCGCGGAGTTTATACAACGCGGAGTTTCTCCAGCGCGGACTTTCTCCAACGCGGACTTTCTTCAACGCGGAGTTTCTCCAACGCGGACTTTCTCCAACGCGGACTTTCTCCAACGCGGATCTTCTCCAACGCGGACTTTCTCCAACGCGGAGTTTCTCCAGCGCGGAGTGTCTCCATCGCGGAGTTTCTAGAGTTCGGAGTTTCTCAAACGCGGAGTTTCTCCAGCGCGGAATTTCTCCATCGCAGACTCTCTCCAACGCGGAATTTCTCCAACGCGGACTTTCTCCAACGCGGAGTTTCTCCAACGCGGAGTTTCTCCAACGCGCAGTTTCTCCAACGCGAAGTTTCTCCAGCGCGGAGTTTGTCCAGCACGGAGTTTCTCCAGCGCGGAGTTTCTCCAGCCCGGAGTTTCTCCAGCGCACATTTTATGCAGCACGGAGTTTCTCCAGCGCGGAGTTTCTCCAACGCGGAGTTGCTCCAGCGCGGAGTTTCTCCAGAGTGGACTTTTCTCCAACGCGGAGTTTCTCCATCGCGGAGTTTGTCCGTCGCGGATTTTCTTCATCGCGGAGTTTCTCCAGCGCGGAGTTTATACAACGCGGAGTTTCTCCAGCGCGGACGTTCTCCAACGCGGACTTTCTCCAACGCGGACCTTCTCCAACGCGGACTTTCTCCAACGCGGAGTTTCTCCACCGTGGTGTGTTTCAAGCGCGGAGTTTCTCCAACGCGGAGCTTCTCCAGCGCGGAGTTTCTCCAGCGCGGAGTTTCTCCAGCGCGGAGTTTCTCCAGCGCGGAGTGTCTCCATCGCGGAGTTTCTCCAGCGTAGAGTTTCTCCAGAGCGGACTTTTCTCCAACGCGGAGTTTCTCCATCGCGGAGTTTGTCCGTCGCGGACTTTCTTCATCGCGGAGTTTATACAACGCGGAGTTTCTCCAGCGCGGACTTTCTCCAACGCGGACTTTCTTCAACGCGGAGTTTCTCCAACGCGGACTTTCTCCAACGCGGACTTTCTCCAACGCGGACCTTCTCCAACGCGGACTTTCTCCAACGCGGAGTTTCTCCAGCGAGGTGTGTTTCAAGTGCGGAGTTTCTCCAACGCGGAGAATCTCCAACGCGCCGTTTCTTCAACGCGAAGTTTCTCCAAAGTGGAGTTTCTACAACACGGAGTTTCTCCAACGCGGAGTTTCTCCAACGCGGACCTTCTCCGACGCGGACTTTCTCCAACGCGGAGTTTCTCGAACGCGGAGTTTTTCCAACGCGCCGTTTCTTCAACGCGAAGTTTCTCCAAGGCGGAGTTTCTACAACACGAATTTTCTCCAACGCGGACTTTCTCCAACGCGGACCTTCTCCGACGCGGACTTTCTCTAACGCGGAGTTTCTCCAGCGCGGTGTGTTTCAAGCGCGGAGTTTCTCTAACGCGGAGTTTCTCCAACGCGCTGTTTCTTCAAAGCGAAGTTTCTCCAAGAGGGAATTTCTCCAACAGAGAGTTTCTCCAACACGGAGTTTCTCCAGCGCGGAGTTTCTCCACCGCGGAGAATCTCCAGCGCGGAGCTTCTCCAGTTCGGAGTTTCTCAAACGCGGAGTTTCTCCAACACGGATTTTCTCCAGCCCGATTTTTCTCCAGCGCGGAGTTTCTCCATCGCGGACTCTCCAACGCGGACTTTCTCCAACGCGGACTTTCTCCAAAGCGGATTGTCTCCATCGCGGAGTTTCTCCAGTTCGGAGTTTCTCAAACGCGCAGTTTCTCCAGCGCGGAGTTTCTCCATCGCGGACTCTCACCAACGCGGACTTTCTCCAACGCGGACTTTCTCCAACGCAGAGTTTCTCCAACGCGGAGTTTCTCCAACGCGGACTTTCTCCAACGCGGACCTTCTCCAACGCGGACTTTCTCCAACGCGGAGTTTCTCCAGCGCGGTGTGTTTCAAGCGCGGTGTTTCTCCAACGCGGAGCTTCTCCAACGCGCCGTTTCTCCTACGCGAAGTTTCCCCACCACGGAGTTTCTCCAGCGCGGAGTTTCTCCATCGCGGACACTCTCCAACGCGGACTTTCTCCAACGCGGACTTTCTCCAACGCGGAGTTTCTCCAACGCGCAGTTTCTCCAACGCGAAGTTTCTCCAGCGCGGAGTTTCTCCAACACGGAGTTTCTCCAGCCCGGAGTTTCTCCAGCCCAGATTTTATGCAGCACGGAGTTTCTCCAGCGCGGAGTTTCTCGAACGCGGAGTTGCTCTAGCGCGGAGTTTCTTCAGCGTAGAGTTTCTCCAGAGCTGACTTTTCTCCAACGCGGAGCTTCTCCATCGCGGAGTTTGTCCGTCGCGGAGGTTCTCCATCGCGGAGTTTCTCCAGCGCGGAGTTTATACAACGCGGAGTTTCTCCAGCGCGGACTTTCTCCAACGCGGACTTTCTTCAAAGCGAAGTTTCTCCAAGGCGGAGTTTCTACATCACGGATTTTCACCAACGCGGACTTTCTCCAACGCGGACCTTCTCCGACGCGGACTTTCTCCAACGCGGAGTTTCTCCAGCGCGGTGTGTTTCAAGCGCGGAGTTTCTCTAACGCGGAGTTTCTCCAACGCGCCGTTTCTTCAAAGCGAAGTTTGTCCATTGCGCAGTTTCTCCAACGCGAAGTTTCTCCAGCGCGGAGTTTCTCCAGTGTAGAGTTTCTCCAGAGCGGTCTTTTCTCCAACGCGGAGTTTCTCCATCGCGGAGTTTGTCCGTCGCGGAGTTTCTTCATCGCGGAGTTTATACAACGCGGAGTTTCTCCAGCGCGGACTTTCTCCAACGCGGACTTTCTTCAACGCGGAGTTTCTCCAACGCGGACTTTCTCCAACGCGGACTTTCTCCAACGCGGATCTTCTCCAAAGCGGACTTTCTCCAACGCGGAGTTTCTCCAGCGCGGAGTGTCTCCATCGCGGAGTTTCTAGAGTTCGGAGTTTCTCAAACGCGGAGTTTCTCCAGCGCGGAATTTCTCCATCGCAGACTCTCTCCAACGCGGAATTTCTCCAACGCGGAGTTTCTCCAACGCGGAGTTTCTCCAACGCGCAGTTTCTCCAACGCGAAGTTTCTCCAGCGCGGAGTTTGTCCAGCACGGAGTTTCTCCAGCGCGGAGTTTCTCCAGCCCGGAGTTTCTCCAGCGCAGATTTTATGCAGCACGGAGTTTCTCCAGCGCGGAGTTTCTCCAACGCGGAGTTGCTCCAGCGCGGAGTTTCTCCAGCGTAGAGTTTCTCCAGAGCGGACTTTTCTCCAACGCGGAGTTTCTCCATCGCGGAGTTTGTCCGTCGCGGACTTTCTTCATCGCGGAGTTTCTCCAGCGCGGAGTTTATACAACGCGGAGTTTCTCCAGCGCGGACTTTCTCCAACGCAGACTTTCTCCAACGCGGACCTTCTCCAACGCGGACTTTCTCCAACGCGGAGTTTCTCCAGCGTGGTGTGTTTCAAACGCGGAGTTTCTCCAACGCGGAGCTTCTCCAACGCACCGTTTCTCCTACGCGAAGTTTCCCCAACACGGAGTTTCTCCAGCGCGGAGTTTCTCCAGCGCGGAGTTTCTCCAGCGCGGAGTTTCTCCAGCGCGGAGTGTCTCCATCGCGGAGTTTTTCCACCGTAGAGTTTCTCCAGAGCGGACTTTTCTCCAACGCGGAGTTTCTCCATCGCGGAGTTTGTCCGTCGCGGACTTTCTTCATCGCGGAGTTTATAAAACGCGGAGTTTCTCCAGCGCGGACTTTCTCCAACGCGGACTTTCTTCAACGCGGAGTTTCTCCAACGCGGACTTTCTCCACCGCGGAGAATCTCCAGCGCGGAGCTTCTCTAGTTCGGAGTTTCTCAAACGCGGAGTTTCTCAAACACGGAGTTTCTCCAGCCCGATTTTTCTCCAGCGCGGAGTTTCTCCATCGCGGACTCTCCAACGCGGACTTTCTCCAACGCGGACTTTCTCCAAAGCGGAGTTTCTCCAACGCGGAGTTTCTCCAACACGGAGTTTCTCCTACACGGAGTTTCTTCAGCGCGGAGTTTCTCCAGCGCGGATTGTCTCCATCGCGGAGTTTCTCCAGTTCGGAGTTTCTCAAACGCGTAGTTTCTCCAGCGCGGAGTTTCTCCATCGCGGACTCTCACCAACGCGGACTTTCTCCAACGCGGACTTTCTCCAACGCAGAGTTTCTCCAACGCGGAGTTTCTCCAACGCGCAGTTTCTCCAACGCGCAGTTTCTCCAGCGCGGACTTTCTCCAACGCGGACTTTCTCCAACGCGGACCTTCTCCAACGCGGACTTTCTCCTACGCGGAGTTTCTCCACCGCGGAGAATCTCCAGCGCGGAGCTTCTCCAGTTCGGAGTTTCTCAAACGCGGAGTTTCTCCAACACGGATTTTCTCCAGCCCGATTTTTCTCCAGCGCGGAGTTTCTCCATCGCGGACTCTCCAACGCGGACTTTCTCCAACGCGGACTTTCTCCAAAGCGGAGTTTCTCCAACGCGGAGTTTCTCCAACGCGCAGTTTCTCCAACGCGCAGTTTCTCCAGCGCGGACTTTCTCCAACGCGGACTTTCTCCAACGCGGACCTTCTCCAACGCGGACTTTCTCCTACGCGGAGTTTCTCCAGCGCGGTGTGTTTCAAGCGCGGTGTTTCTCCAACGCGGAGCTTTCCAACGCGCCGTTTCTCCTACGCGAAGTTTCCCCACCACGGAGTTTCTCCAGCGCGGAGTTTCTCCATCGCGGACACTCTCCAACGCGGACTTTCTCCAACGCGGACCTTCTCCGACGCGGACTTTCTCTAACGCTGAGTTTCTCCAGCGCGGTGTGTTTCAAGCGCGGTGTTTCTCCAACGCGGAGCTTTCCAACGCGCCGTTTCTCCTACGCGAAGTTTCCCCACCACGGAGTTTCTCCAGCGCGGAGTTTCTCCATCGCGGACACTCTCCAACGCGGACTTTCTCCAACGCGGACCTTCTCCGACGCGGACTTTCTCTAACGCTGAGTTTCTCCAGCGCGGTGTGTTTCAAGCGCGGAGTTTCTCTAACGCGGAGTTTCTCCAACGCGCCGTTTCTTCAAAGCGAAGTTTCTCCAAGGCGGAATTTCTCCAACACAGAGTTTCTCCAACACGGAGTTTCTCCAGCGCGGAGTTTCTCCACCGCGGAGAATCTCCAGCGCGGAGCTTCTCCAGTTCGGAGTTTCTCAAACGCGGAGTTTCTCCAACACGGATTTTCTCCAGCCCGATTTTTCTCCAGCGCGGAGTTTCTCCATCGCGGACTCTCCAACGCGGACTTTCTCCAACGCGGACTTTCTCCAAAGCGGAGTTTCTCCAACGCGGAGTTTCTCCAACGCGCAGTTTCTCCAACGCGCAGTTTCTCCAGCGCGGACTTTCTCCAACGCGGACTTTCTCCAACGCGGACCTTCTCCAACGCGGACTTTCTGCTACGCGGAGTTTCTCCAGCGCGGTGTGTTTCAAGCGCGGTGTTTCTCCAACGCGGAGCTTTCTAACGCGCCGTTTCTCCTACGCGAAGTTTCCCCACCACGGAGTTTCTCCAGCGCGGAGTTTCTCCATCGCGGACACTCTCCAACGCGGACTTTCTCCAACGCGGACCTTCTCCGACGCGGACTTTCTCTAACGCTGAGTTTCTCCAGCGCGGTGTGTTTCAAGCGCGGAGTTTCTCTAACGCGGAGTTTCTCCAACGCGCCGTTTCTTCAAAGCGAAGTTTCTCCAAGGCGGAATTTCTCCAACACAGAGTTTCTCCTACACGGAGTTTCTTCAGTGCGGAGTTTCTCCAGCGCGGATTGTCTCCATCGCGGAGTTTCTCCAGTTCGGAGTTTCTCAAACCCGTAGTTTCTCCAGCGCGGAGTTTCTACATCGCGGACTCTCACCAACGCGGACTTTCTCCAACGCGGACTTTCTCCAACGCAGAGTTTCTCCAACGCGGAGTTTCTCCAACGCGCAGTTTCTCCAACGCGCAGTTTCTCCAGCGCGGACTTTCTCCAACGCGGACTTTCTCCAACGCGGACCTTCTCCAACGCGGACTTTCTCCTACGCGGAGTTTCTCCAGCGCGGTGTGTTTCAAGCGCGGTGTTTCTCCAACGCGGAGCTTCTCCTACGCGCCGTTTCTCCTACGCTAAGTTTCCCCACCACGGAGTTTCTCCAGCGCGGAGTTTCTCCATCGCGGACACTCTCCAACGCGGACTTTCTCCAACGCGGACTTTCTCCAACGCGGAGTTTCTCCAACGCGGAGTTTCTCCAACGCGCAGTTTCTCCAACGCGAAGTTTCTCCAGCGCGGAGTTTCTCCAACACGGAGTTTCTCCAGCCCGGAGTTTCTCCAGCGCAGATTTTATGCAGCACGGAGTTTCTCAAGCGCGGAGTTTCTCGAACGCGGAGTTGCTCTAGCGCGGAGTTTCTTCAGCGTAGAGTTTCTCCAGAGCGGACTTTTCTCCAACGCGGAGTTTCTCCATCGCGGAGTTTGTCCGTCGCGGAGGTTCTCCATCGCGGAGTTTCTCCAGCGCGGAGTTTATACAACGCGGAGTTTCTCCAGCGCGGACTTTCTCCAACGCGGACTTTCTTGAACGCGGAGTTTCTCCAACGCGGACTTTCTCCAACGTGGACTTTCTCCAACGCGGACCTTCTCCAACGCGACTTTCTCCAACGCGGAGTTTCTCCAGCGCGGTGTGTTTCAAGCGCGGAGTTTCTCTAACGCGGAGTTTCTCCAACGCGCCGTTTCTTCAAAGCGAAGTTTCTCCAACGCGCAGTTTCTCCAACGCGAAGTTTCTCCAGCGCGGAGTTTCTCCAACACGGAGTTTCTCCAGCGCGGAGTTTGTCCAGCACGGAGTTTCTCCAGCGCGGAGTTTCTCCAACGCGGAGTTGCTACAGCGCGGAGTTTCTCCAGTGTAGACTTTCTCCAGAGCGGTCTTTTCTCCAACGCGGAGTTTCTCCATCGCGGAGTTTGTCCGTCGCGGACTTTCTTCATCGCGGAGTTTATACAACGCGGAGTTTCTCCAGCGCGGACTTTCTCCAACGCGGACTTTCTTCAACGCGGAGTTTCTCCAACGCGGACTTTCTCCAACGCGGACTTTCTCCAACGCGGATCTTCTCCAACGCGGACTTTCTCCAACGCGGAGTTTCTCCAGCGCGGAGTGTCTCCATCGCGGAGTTTCTAGAGTTCGGAGTTTCTCAAACTCGGAGTTTCTCCAGCGCGGAATTTCTCCATCGCAGACTCTCTCCAACGCGGAATTTCTCCAACGCGGGCTTTCTCCAACGCGGAGTTTCTCCAACGCGGAGTTTCTCCAACGCGCAGTTTCTCCAACGCGAAGTTTCTCCAGCGTGGAGTTTGTCCAGCACGGAGTTTCTCCAGCGCGGAGTTTCTCCAGCCCGGAGTTTCTCCAGCGCAGATTTTATGCAGCACGGAGTTTCTCCAGCGCGGAGTTTCTCCAACGCGGAGTTGCTCCAGCGCGGAGTTTCTCCAGCGTAGAGTTTCTCCAGAGCGGACTTTTCTCCAACGCGGAGTTTCTCCATCGCGGAGTTTGTCCGTCGCGGATTTTCTTCACCGCGGAGTTTCTCCAGCTCGGAGTTTATACAACGCGGAGTTTCTCCAGCGCGGTCTTTCTCCAACGCGGACTTTCTCCAGCGCGGACCTTCTCCAACGCGGACTTTCTCCAACGCGGAGTTTCTCCACCGTGGTGTGTTTCAAGCGCGGAGTTTCTCCCACGCGGAGCTTCTCCAACGCACCGTTTCTCCAACGCGAAGTTTCCCCAACACGGAGTTTCTCCAGCGCGGAGTTTCTCCAGCGCGGAGTTTCTCCAGCGCGGAGTGTCTCCATCGCGGAGTTTCTCCAGCGTAGAGTTTCTCCAGAGCGGACTTTTCTCCAACGCGGAGTTTCTCCATCGCGGAGTTTGTCCGTCGCGGACTTTCTTCATCGCGGAGTTTATACAACGCGGAGTTTCTCCAGCGCGGACTTTCTCCAACGCGGACTTTCTTCAACGCGGAGTTTCTCCAACGCGGACTTTCTCCAACGCGGACTTTCTCCAACGCGGACCTTCTCCAACGCGGACTTTCTCCAACGCGGAGTTTCTCCAGCGAGGTGTGTTTCAAGTGCGGAGTTTCTCCAACGCGGAGAATCTCCAACGCGCCGTTTCTTCAACGCGAAGTTTCTCCAAAGCGGAGTTTCTACAACACGGAGTTTCTCCAACGCGGACTTTCTCCAACGCGGACCTTCTCCGACGCGGACTTTCTCTAACGCGGAGTTTCTCCAGCGCGGTGTGTTTCAAGCGCGGAGTTTCTCTAACGCGGAGTTTCTCCAACGCGCCGTTTCTTCAAAGCGAAGTTTCTCCAAGGCGGAATTTCTCCAACACAGAGTTTCTCCAACACGGAGTTTCTCCAGCGCGGAGTTTCTCCACCGCGGAGAATCTCCAGCGCGGAGCTTCTCCAGTTCGGAGTTTCTCAAACGCGTAGTTTCTCCAGCGCGGAGTTTCTCCATCGCGGACTCTCACCAACGCGGACTTTCTCCAACGCGGACTTTCTCCAACGCAGAGTTTCTCCAACGCGGAGTTTCTCCAACGCGCAGTTTCTCCAACGCGCAGTTTCTCCAGCGCGGACTTTCTCCAACGCGGACTTTATTCAACGCGGAGTTTCTCCAACGCGGACTTTCTCCAACGCGGACTTTCTCCAACGCGGACCTTCTCCAACGCGGACTTTCTCCAACGCGGAGTTTCTCCAGCGCGGTGTGTTTCAAGCGCGTAGTTTCTCCAACGCGGAGTATCTCCAACGCGCCGTTTCTTCAACGCGAAGTTTCTCCAAGGCGGAGTTTCTACATCACGGATTTTCTCCAACGCGGACTTTCTCCAACGCGGACCTTCTCCGACGCGGACTTTCTCCAACGCGGAGTTTCTCCAGCGCGGTGTGTTTCAAGCGCGGAGTTTCTCCAACGCGCCGTTTCTTAAAAGCGAAGTTTCTCCAACGCGCAGTTTCTCCAACGCGAAGTTTCTCCAGCGCGGAGTTTCTCCAACACGGAGTTTCTCCAGCGCGGAGTTTGTCCAGCACGGAGTTTCTCCAGCGCGGAGTTTCTCCAACGCGGAGTTGCTACAGCGCGGAGTTTCTCCAATGTAGAGTTTCTCCAGAGCGGTCTTTTCTCCAACGCGGAGTTTCTCCAGCGCGGACTTTCTCCAACGCGGACTTTCTTCAACGCGGAGTTTCTCCAACGCGGACTTTCTCCAACGCGGACTTTCTCCAACGCGGATCTTCTCCAAAGCGGACTTTCTCCATCGCGGAGTTTCTCCAGCGCGGAGTGTCTCCATCGCGGAGTTTCTAGAGTTCGGAGTTTCTCAAACGCGGAGTTTCTCCAGCGCGGAATTTCTCCATCGCAGACTCTCTCCAACGCGAAATTTCTCCAACGCGGACTTTCTCCAGCGCGGAGTTTCTCCACCGCTGAGAATCTCCAGCGCGGAGCTTCTCCAGTTCGGAGTTTCTCAAACGCGGAGTTTCTCCAACACGGAGTTTCTCCAGCCCGATTTTTCTCCAGCGCGGAGTTTCTCCATCGCGGACTCTCCAACGCGGACTTTCTCCAACGCGGACTTTCTCCAAAGCGGAGTTTCTCCAACGCGGAGTTTCTCCAACACGGAGTTTCTCCTACACGGAGTTTCTTCAGCGCGGAGTTTCTCCAGCGCGGATTGTCTCCATCGCGGAGTTTCTCCAGTTAGGAGTTTCTACAACACGGAGTTTCTCCAACGCGGACTTTCTCCAACGCGGACCTTCTCCGACGCGGACTTTCTCTAACGCGGAGTTTCTCCAGCGCGGTGTGTTTCAAGCGCGGAGTTTCTCTAACGCGGAGTTTCTCCAACGCGCCGTTTCTTCAAAGCGAAGTTTCTCCAAGGCGGAATTTCTCCAACACAGAGTTTCTCCAACACGGAGTTTCTCCAGCGCGGAGTTTCTCCACCGCGGAGAATCTCCAGCGCGGAGCTTCTCCAGTTCGGAGTTTCTCAAACGCGTAGTTTCTCCAGCGCGGAGTTTCTCCATCGCGGACTCTCACCAACGCGGACTTTCTCCAACGCGGACTTTCTCCAACGCAGAGTTTCTCCAACGCGGAGTTTCTCCAACGCGCAGTTTCTCCAACGCGCAGTTTCTCCAGCGCGGACTTTCTCCAACGCGGACTTTATTCAACGCGGAGTTTCTCCAACGCGGACTTTCTCCAACGCGGACTTTCTCCAACGCGGACCTTCTCCAACGCGGACTTTCTCCAACGCGGAGTTTCTCCAGCGCGGTGTGTTTCAAGCGCGTAGTTTCTCCAACGCGGAGTATCTCCAACGCGCCGTTTCTTCAACGCGAAGTTTCTCCAAGGCGGAGTTTCTACATCACGGATTTTCTCCAACGCGGACTTTCTCCAACGCGGACCTTCTCCGACGCGGACTTTCTCCAACGCGGAGTTTCTCCAGCGCGGTGTGTTTCAAGCGCGGAGTTTCTCCAACGCGCCGTTTCTTAAAAGCGAAGTTTCTCCAACGCGCAGTTTCTCCAACGCGAAGTTTCTCCAGCGCGGAGTTTCTCCAACACGGAGTTTCTCCAGCGCGGAGTTTGTCCAGCACGGAGTTTCTCCAGCGCGGAGTTTCTCCAACGCGGAGTTGCTACAGCGCGGAGTTTCTCCAATGTAGAGTTTCTCCAGAGCGGTCTTTTCTCCAACGCGGAGTTTCTCCAGCGCGGACTTTCTCCAACGCGGACTTTCTTCAACGCGGAGTTTCTCCAACGCGGACTTTCTCCAACGCGGACTTTCTCCAACGCGGATCTTCTCCAAAGCGGACTTTCTCCATCGCGGAGTTTCTCCAGCGCGGAGTGTCTCCATCGCGGAGTTTCTAGAGTTCGGAGTTTCTCAAACGCGGAGTTTCTCCAGCGCGGAATTTCTCCATCGCAGACTCTCTCCAACGCGAAATTTCTCCAACGCGGACTTTCTCCAGCGCGGAGTTTCTCCACCGCTGAGAATCTCCAGCGCGGAGCTTCTCCAGTTCGGAGTTTCTCAAACGCGGAGTTTCTCCAACACGGAGTTTCTCCAGCCCGATTTTTCTCCAGCGCGGAGTTTCTCCATCGCGGACTCTCCAACGCGGACTTTCTCCAACGCGGACTTTCTCCAAAGCGGAGTTTCTCCAACGCGGAGTTTCTCCAACACGGAGTTTCTCCTACACGGAGTTTCTTCAGCGCGGAGTTTCTCCAGCGCGGATTGTCTCCATCGCGGAGTTTCTCCAGTTAGGAGTTTCTCAAACGCGTAGTTTCTCCAGCGCGGAGTTTCGCCATCGCGGACTCTCACCAACGCGGACTTTCTCCAACGCGGACTTTCTCCAACGCAGAGTTTCTCCAACGCGGAGTTTCTCAAACGCGCAGTTTCTCCAACGCGCAGTTTCTCCAGCGCGGACTTTCTCCAACGCGGACTTTCTCCAACCCGGAACTTCTCCAACGCGGACTTTCTTCTACGCGGAGTTTCTCCAGCGCGGTGTGTTTCAAGCGCGGTGTTTCTCCAACGCGGAGCTTCTCCAACGCACCGTTTCTCCTACGCGAAGTTTCCCCACCACGGAGTTTCTCCAGCGCGGAGTTTCTCCATCGCGGACACTCTCCAACGCGGACTTTCTCCAACGCGGACCTTCTCCGACGCGGACTTTCTCTAACGCGGAGTTTCTCCAGCGCGGTGTGTTTCAAGCGCGGAGTTTCTCTAACGCGGAGTTTCTCCAACGCGCCGTTTCTTCAAAGCGAAGTTTCTCCAAGGCGGAATTTCTCCAACACAGAGTTTCTCCAACACGGAGTTTCTCCAGTTCGGAGTTTCTCCAGCGCGGTCTTTCTCCAACGCGGACTTTCTCCAGCGCGGACCTTCTCCAACGCGGACTTTCTCCAACGCGGAGTTTCTCCACCGTGGTGTGTTTCAAGCGCGGAGTTTCTCCAACGCGGAGCTTCTCCAACGCACCGTTTCTCCAACGCGAAGTTTCCCCAACACGGAGTTTCTCCAGCGCGGAGTTTCTCCAGCGCGGAGTTTCTCAAGCGCGGAGTGTCTCCATCGCGGAGTTTCTCCAGCGTAGAGTTTCTCCAGAGCGGACTTTTCTCCAACGCGGAGTTTCTCCATCGCGGAGTTTATACAACGCGGAGTTTCTCCAGCGCGGACTTTCTCCAACGCGGACTTTCTTCAACGCGGAGTTTCTCCAACGCGGACTTTCTCCAACGCGGACTTTCTCCAACGCGGACCTTCTCCAACGCGGACTTTCTCCAACGCGGAGTTTCTCCAGCGAGGTGTGTTTCAAGTGCGGAGTTTCTCCAACGCGGAGAATCTCCAACGCGCCGTTTCTTCAATGCGAAGTTTCTCCAAAGCGGAGTTTCTACAACACGGAGTTTCTCCAACGCGGAGTTTCTCCAACGCGGACCTTCTCCGACGCGGACTTTCTCCAACGCGGAGTTTCTCCAGCGCGGTGTGTTTCAAGCGCGGAGTTTCTCGAACGCGGAGTTTTTCCAACGCGCCGTTTCTTCAACGCGAAGTTTCTCCAAGGCGGAGTTTCTACAACACGGATTTTCTCCAACGCGGACTTTCTCCAACGCGGACCTTCTCCGACGCGGACTTTCTCTAACGCGGAGTTTCTCCAGCGCGGTGTGTTTCAAGCGCGGAGTTTCTCTAACGCGGAGTTTCTCCAACGCGCCGTTTCTTCAAAGCGAAGTTTCTCCAAGGCGGAATTTCTCCAACACAGAGTTTCTCCAACACGGAGTTTCTCCAGCGCGGAGTTTCTCCACCGCGGAGAATCTCCAGCGCGGAGCTTCTCCAGTTCGGAGTTTCTCAAACGCGGAGTTTCTCCAACACGGACTTTCTCCAGCCCGATTTTTCTCCAGCGCGGAGTTTCTCCATCGCGGACTCTCCAACGCGGACTTTCTCCAACGCGGACTTTCTCCAAAGCGGAGTTTCTCCAACGCGGAGTTTCTCCAACACGGAGTTTCTCCTACACGGAGTTTCTTCAGCGCGGAGTTTCTCCAGCGCGGATTGTCTCCATCGCGGAGTTTCTCCAGTTCGGAGTTTCTCAAACGCGTAGTTTCTCCAGCGCGGAGTTTCTCTATCGCGGACTTTCTCCAGCGCGGAGTTTCTCCACCGCTGAGAATCTCCAGCGCGGAGCTTCTCCAGTTCGGAGTTTCTCAAACGCGGAGTTTCTCCAACACGGAGTTTCTCCAGCCCGATTTTTATCCAGCGCGGAGTTTCTCCATCGCGGACTCTCCAACGCGGACTTTCTCCAACGCGGACTTTCTCCAAAGCGGAGTTTCTCCAACGCGGAGTTTCTCCAACACGGAGTTTCTCCTACACGGAGTTTCTTCAGCGCGGAGTTTCTCCAGCGCGGATTGTCTCCATCGCGGAGTTTCTCCAGTTCGGAGTTTCTCAAACGCGTAGTTTCTCCAGCGCGGAGTTTCTCCATCGCGGACTCTCACCAACGCGGACTTTCTCCAACGCGGACTTTCTCCAACGCAGAGTTTCTCCAACGCGGAGTTTCTCCAACGCGCAGTTTCTCCAACGCGCAGTTTCTCCAGCGCGGACTTTCTCCAACGCGGACTTTCTCCAACGCGGAACTTCTCCAACGCGGACTTTCTCCTACGCGGAGTTTCTCCAGCGCGGTGAGTTTCAAGCGCGGTGTTTCTCCAACGCGGAGCTTCTCCAACGCGCCGTTTCTCCTACGCGAAGTTTCCCCACCACGGAGTTTCTCCAGCGCGGAGTTTCTCCATCGCGGACACTCTCCAACGCGGACTTTCTCCAACGCGGACCTTCTCCGACGCGGACTTTCTCTAACGCGGAGTTTCTCCAGCGCGGTGTGTTTCAAGCGCGGAGTTTCTCTAACGCGGAGTTTCTCCAACGCGCCGTTTCTTCAAAGCGAAGTTTCTCCAAGGCGGAATTTCTCCAACACAAAGTTTCTCCAACACGGAGTTTCTCCAGCGCGGAGTTTCTCCACCGCGGAGAATCTCCAGCGCGGAGCTTCTCCAGTTCGGAGTTTCTCCAGCGCGGTCTTTCTCCAACGCGGACTTTCTCCAGCGCGGACCTTCTCCAACGCGGACTTTCTCCAACGCGGAGTTTCTCCACCGTGGTGTGTTTCAAGCGCGGAGTTTCTCCAACGCGGAGCTTCTCCAACGCACCGTTTCTCCAACGCGAAGTTTCCCCAACACGGAGTTTCTCCAGCGCGGAGTTTCTCCAGCGCGGAGTTTCTCAAGCGCGGAGTGTCTCCATCGCGGAGTTTCTCCAGCGTAGAGTTTCTCCAGAGCGGACTTTTCTCCAACGCGGAGTTTCTCCATCGCGGAGTTTGTCCGTCGCGGACTTTCTTCATCGCGGAGTTTATACAACGCGGAGTTTCTCCAGCGCGGACTTTCTCCAACGCGGACTTTCTTCAACGCGGAGTTTCTCCAACGCGGACTTTCTCCAACGCGGACTTTCTCCAACGCGGACCTTCTCCAACGCGGACTTTCTCCAACGCGGAGTTTCTCCAGCGAGGTGTGTTTCAAGTGCGGAGTTTCTCCAACGCGGAGAATCTCCAACGCGCCGTTTCTTCAATGCGAAGTTTCTCCAAAGCGGAGTTTCTACAACACGGAGTTTCTCCAACGCGGAGTTTCTCCAACGCGGACCTTGTCCGACGCGGACTTTCTCCAACGCGGAGTTTCTCCAGCGCGGTGTGTTTCAAGCGCGGAGTTTCTCGAACGCGGAGTTTTTCCAACGCGCCGTTTCTTCAACGCGAAGTTTCTCCAAGGCGGAGTTTCTACAACACGGATTTTCTCCAACGCGGACTTTCTCCAACGCGGACCTTCTCCGACGCGGACTTTCTCTAACGCGGAGTTTCTCCAGCGCGGTGTGTTTCAAGCGCGGAGTTTCTCTAACGCGGAGTTTCTCCAACGCGCCGTTTCTTCAAAGCGAAGTTTCTCCAAGGCGGAATTTCTCCAACACAGAGTTTCTCCAACACGGAGTTTCTCCAGTTCGGAGTTTCTCCAGCGCGGTCTTTCTCCAACGCGGACTTTCTCCAGCGCGGACCTTCTCCAACGCGGACTTTCTCCAACGCGGAGTTTCTCCACCGTGGTGTGTTTCAAGCGCGGAGTTTCTCCAACGCGGAGCTTCTCCAACGCACCGTTTCTCCAACGCGAAGTTTCCCCAACACGGAGTTTCTCCAGCGCGGAGTTTCTCCAGCGCGGAGTTTCTCAAGCGCGGAGTGTCTCCATCGCGGAGTTTCTCCAGCGTAGAGTTTCTCCAGAGCGGACTTTTCTCCAACGCGGAGTTTCTCCATCGCGGAGTTTATACAACGCGGAGTTTCTCCAGCGCGGACTTTCTCCAACGCGGACTTTCTTCAACGCGGAGTTTCTCCAACGCGGACTTTCTCCAACGCGGACTTTCTCCAACGCGGACCTTCTCCAACGCGGACTTTCTCCAACGCGGAGTTTCTCCAGCGAGGTGTGTTTCAAGTGCGGAGTTTCTCCAACGCGGAGAATCTCCAACGCGCCGTTTCTTCAATGCGAAGTTTCTCCAAAGCGGAGTTTCTACAACACGGAGTTTCTCCAACGCGGAGTTTCTCCAACGCGGACCTTCTCCGACGCGGACTTTCTCCAACGCGGAGTTTCTCCAGCGCGGTGTGTTTCAAGCGCGGAGTTTCTCGAACGCGGAGTTTTTCCAACGCGCCGTTTCTTCAACGCGAAGTTTCTCCAAGGCGGAGTTTCTACAACACGGATTTTCTCCAACGCGGACTTTCTCCAACGCGGACCTTCTCCGACGCGGACTTTCTCTAACGCGGAGTTTCTCCAGCGCGGTGTGTTTCAAGCGCGGAGTTTCTCTAACGCGGAGTTTCTCCAACGCGCCGTTTCTTCAAAGCGAAGTTTCTCCAAGGCGGAATTTCTCCAACACAGAGTTTCTCCAACACGGAGTTTCTCCAGCGCGGAGTTTCTCCACCGCGGAGAATCTCCAGCGCGGAGCTTCTCCAGTTCGGAGTTTCTCAAACGCGGAGTTTCTCCAACACGGACTTTCTCCAGCCCGATTTTTCTCCAGCGCGGAGTTTCTCCATCGCGGACTCTCCAACGCGGACTTTCTCCAACGCGGACTTTCTCCAAAGCGGAGTTTCTCCAACGCGGAGTTTCTCCAACACGGAGTTTCTCCTACACGGAGTTTCTTCAGCGCGGAGTTTCTCCAGCGCGGATTGTCTCCATCGCGGAGTTTCTCCAGTTCGGAGTTTCTCAAACGCGTAGTTTCTCCAGCGCGGAGTTTCTCTATCGCGGACTTTCTCCAGCGCGGAGTTTCTCCACCGCTGAGAATCTCCAGCGCGGAGCTTCTCCAGTTCGGAGTTTCTCAAACGCGGAGTTTCTCCAACACGGAGTTTCTCCAGCCCGATTTTTATCCAGCGCGGAGTTTCTCCATCGCGGACTCTCCAACGCGGACTTTCTCCAACGCGGACTTTCTCCAAAGCGGAGTTTCTCCAACGCGGAGTTTCTCCAACACGGAGTTTCTCCTACACGGAGTTTCTTCAGCGCGGAGTTTCTCCAGCGCGGATTGTCTCCATCGCGGAGTTTCTCCAGTTCGGAGTTTCTCAAACGCGTAGTTTCTCCAGCGCGGAGTTTCTCCATCGCGGACTCTCACCAACGCGGACTTTCTCCAACGCGGACTTTCTCCAACGCAGAGTTTCTCCAACGCGGAGTTTCTCCAACGCGCAGTTTCTCCAACGCGCAGTTTCTCCAGCGCGGACTTTCTCCAACGCGGACTTTCTCCAACGCGGAACTTCTCCAACGCGGACTTTCTCCTACGCGGAGTTTCTCCAGCGCGGTGAGTTTCAAGCGCGGTGTTTCTCCAACGCGGAGCTTCTCCAACGCGCCGTTTCTCCTACGCGAAGTTTCCCCACCACGGAGTTTCTCCAGCGCGGAGTTTCTCCATCGCGGACACTCTCCAACGCGGACTTTCTCCAACGCGGACCTTCTCCGACGCGGACTTTCTCTAACGCGGAGTTTCTCCAGCGCGGTGTGTTTCAAGCGCGGAGTTTCTCTAACGCGGAGTTTCTCCAACGCGCCGTTTCTTCAAAGCGAAGTTTCTCCAAGGCGGAATTTCTCCAACACAAAGTTTCTCCAACACGGAGTTTCTCCAGCGCGGAGTTTCTCCACCGCGGAGAATCTCCAGCGCGGAGCTTCTCCAGTTCGGAGTTTCTCCAGCGCGGTCTTTCTCCAACGCGGACTTTCTCCAGCGCGGACCTTCTCCAACGCGGACTTTCTCCAACGCGGAGTTTCTCCACCGTGGTGTGTTTCAAGCGCGGAGTTTCTCCAACGCGGAGCTTCTCCAACGCACCGTTTCTCCAACGCGAAGTTTCCCCAACACGGAGTTTCTCCAGCGCGGAGTTTCTCCAGCGCGGAGTTTCTCAAGCGCGGAGTGTCTCCATCGCGGAGTTTCTCCAGCGTAGAGTTTCTCCAGAGCGGACTTTTCTCCAACGCGGAGTTTCTCCATCGCGGAGTTTGTCCGTCGCGGACTTTCTTCATCGCGGAGTTTATACAACGCGGAGTTTCTCCAGCGCGGACTTTCTCCAACGCGGACTTTCTTCAACGCGGAGTTTCTCCAACGCGGACTTTCTCCAACGCGGACTTTCTCCAACGCGGACCTTCTCCAACGCGGACTTTCTCCAACGCGGAGTTTCTCCAGCGAGGTGTGTTTCAAGTGCGGAGTTTCTCCAACGCGGAGAATCTCCAACGCGCCGTTTCCTCAATGCGAAGTTTCTCCAAAGCGGAGTTTCTACAACACGGAGTTTCTCCAACGCGGAGTTTCTCCAACGCGGACCTTGTCCGACGCGGACTTTCTCCAACGCGGAGTTTCTCCAGCGCGGTGTGTTTCAAGCGCGGAGTTTCTCGAACGCGGAGTTTTTCCAACGCGCCGTTTCTTCAACGCGAAGTTTCTCCAAGGCGGAGTTTCTACAACACGGATTTTCTCCAACGCGGACTTTCTCCAACGCGGACCTTCTCCGACGCGGACTTTCTCTAACGCGGTGTTTCTCCAGCGCGGTGTGTTTCAAGCGCGGAGTTTCTCTAACGCGGAGTTTCTCCAACGCGCCGTTTCTTCAAAGCGAAGTTTCTCCAAGGCGGAATTTCTCCAACACAGAGTTTCTCCAACACGGAGTTTCTCCAGTTCGGAGTTTCTCCAGCGCGGTCTTTCTCCAACGCGGACTTTCTCCAGCGCGGACCTTCTCCAACGCGGACTTTCTCCAACGCGGAGTTTCTCCACCGTGGTGTGTTTCAAGCGCGGAGTTTCTCCAACGCGGAGCTTCTCCAACGCACCGTTTCTCCAACGCGAAGTTTCCCCAACACGGAGTTTCTCCAGCGCGGAGTTTCTCCAGCGCGGAGTTTCTCAAGCGCGGAGTGTCTCCATCGCGGAGTTTCTCCAGCGTAGAGTTTCTCCAGAGCGGACTTTTCTCCAACGCGGAGTTTCTCCATCGCGGAGTTTATACAACGCGGAGTTTCTCCAGCGCGGACTTTCTCCAACGCGGACTTTCTTCAACGCGGAGTTTCTCCAACGCGGACTTTCTCCAACGCGGACTTTCTCCAACGCGGACCTTCTCCAACGCGGACTTTCTCCAACGCGGAGTTTCTCCAGCGAGGTGTGTTTCAAGTGCGGAGTTTCTCCAACGCGGAGAATCTCCAACGCGCCGTTTCTTCAATGCGAAGTTTCTCCAAAGCGGAGTTTCTACAACACGGAGTTTCTCCAACGCGGAGTTTCTCCAACGCGGACCTTCTCCGACGCGGACTTTCTCCAACGCGGAGTTTCTCCAGCGCGGTGTGTTTCAAGCGCGGAGTTTCTCGAACGCGGAGTTTTTCCAACGCGCCGTTTCTTCAACGCGAAGTTTCTCCAAGGCGGAGTTTCTACAACACGGATTTTCTCCAACGCGGACTTTCTCCAACGCGGACCTTCTCCGACGCGGACTTTCTCTAACGCGGAGTTTCTCCAGCGCGGTGTGTTTCAAGCGCGGAGTTTCTCTAACGCGGAGTTTCTCCAACGCGCCGTTCCTTCAAAGCGAAGTTTCTCCAAGGCGGAATTTCTCCAACACAGAGTTTCTCCAACACGGAGTTTCTCCAGCGCGGAGTTTCTCCACCGCGGAGAATCTCCAGCGCGGAGCTTCTCCAGTTCGGAGTTTCTCAAACGCGGAGTTTCTCCAACACGGACTTTCTCCAGCCCGATTTTTCTCCAGCGCGGAGTTTCTCCATCGCGGACTCTCCAACGCGGACTTTCTCCAACGCGGACTTTCTCCAAAGCGGAGTTTCTCCAACGCGGAGTTTCTCCAACACGGAGTTTCTCCTACACGGAGTTTATTCAGCGCGGAGTTTCTCCAGCGCGGATTGTCTCCATCGCGGAGTTTCTCCAGTTCGGAGTTTCTCAAACGCGTAGTTTCTCCAGCGCGGAGTTTCTCCACCGCTGAGAATCTCCAGCGCGGAGCTTCTCCAGTTCGGAGTTTCTCAAACGCGGAGTTTCTCCAACACGGAGTTTCTCCAGCCCGTTTTTTCTCCAGCGCGGAGTTTCTCCATCGCGGACTCTCCAACGCGGACTTTCTCCAACGCGGACTTTCTCCAAAGCGGAGTTTCTCCAACGCGGAGTTTCTCCAACACGGAGTTTCTCCTACACGGAGTTTCTTCAGCGCGGAGTTTCTCCAGCGCGGATTGTCTCCATCGCGGAGTTTCTCCAGTTCGGAGTTTCTCAAACGCGTAGTTTCTCCAGCGCGGAGTTTCTCCATCGCGGACTCTCACCAACGCGGACTTTCTCCAACGCGGACTTTCTCCAACGCAGAGTTTCTCCAACGCGGAGTTTCTCCAACGCGCAGTTTCTCCAACGCGCAGTTTCTCCAGCGCGGACTTTCTCCAACGCGGACTTTCTCCAACGCGGAACTTCTCCAACGCGGACTTTCTCCTACGCGGAGTTTCTCCAGCGCGGTGTGTTTCAAGCGCGGTGTTTCTCCAACGCGGAGCTTCTCCAACGCGCCGTTTCTCCTACGCGAAGTTTCCCCACCACGGAGTTTCTCCAGCGCGGAGTTTCTCCATCGCGGACACTCTCCAACGCGGACCTTCTCCGACGCGGACTTTCTCTAACGCGGAGTTTCTCCAGCGCGGTGTGTTTCAAGCGCGGAGTTTCTCTAACGCGGAGTTTCTCCAACGCGCCGTTTCTTCAAAGCGAAGTTTCTCCAAGGCGGAATTTCTCCAACACAGAGTTTCTCCAACACGGAGTTTCTCCAGCGCGGAGTTTCTCCACCGCGGAGAATCTCCAGCGCGGAGCTTCTCCAGTTCGGAGTTTCTCCAGCGCGGTCTTTCTCCAACGCGGACTTTCTCCAGCGCGGACCTTCTCCAACGCGGACTTTCTCCAACGCGGAGTTTCTCCACCGTGGTGTGTTTCAAGCGCGGAGTTTCTCCAACGCGGAGCTTCTCCAACGCACCGTTTCTCCAACGCGAAGTTTCCCCAACACGGAGTTTCTCCAGCGCGGAGTTTCTCCAGCGCGGAGTTTCTCAAGCGCGGAGTGTCTCCATCGCGGAGTTTCTCCAGCGTAGAGTTTCTCCAGAGCGGACTTTTCTCCAACGCGGAGTTTCTCCATCGCGGAGTTTGTCCGTCGCGGACTTTCTTCATCGCGGAGTTTATACAACGCGGAGTTTCTCCAGCGCGGACTTTCTCCAACGCGGACTTTCTTCAACGCGGAGTTTCTCCAACGCGGACTTTCTCCAACGCGGACTTTCTCCAACGCGGACCTTCTCCAACGCGGACTTTCTCCAACGCGGAGTTTCTCCAGCGAGGTGTGTTTCAAGTGCGGAGTTTCTCCAACGCGGAGAATCTCCAACGCGCCGTTTCTTCAATGCGAAGTTTCTCCAAAGCGGAGTTTCTACAACACGGAGTTTCTCCAACGCGGAGTTTCTCCAACGCGGACCTTCTCCGACGCGGACTTTCTCCAACGCGGAGTTTCTCCAGCGCGGTGTGTTTCAAGCGCGGAGTTTCTCGAACGCGGAGTTTTTCCAACGCGCCGTTTCTTCAACGCGAAGTTTCTCCAAGGCGGAGTTTCTACAACACGGATTTTCTCCAACGCGGACTTTCTCCAACGCGGACCTTCTCCGACGCGGACTTTCTCTAACGCGGTGTTTCTCCAGCGCGGTGTGTTTCAAGCGCGGAGTTTCTCTAACGCGGAGTTTCTCCAACGCGCCGTTTCTTCAAAGCGAAGTTTCTCCAAGGCGGAATTTCTCCAACACAGAGTTTCTCCAACACGGAGTTTCTCCAGCGCGGAGTTTCTCCACCGCGGAGAATCTCCAGCGCGGAGCTTCTCCAGTTCGGAGTTTCTCAAACGCGGAGTTTCTCCAACACGGAGTTTCTCCAGCCCGATTTTTCTCCAGCGCGGAGTTTCTCCATCGCGGACTCTCCAACGCGGACTTTCTCCAACGCGGACTTTCTCCAAAGCGGAGTTTCTCCAACGCGGAGTTTCTCCAACACGGAGTTTCTCCTACACGGAGTTTCTTCAGCGCGGAGTTTCTCCAGCGCGGATTGTCTCCATCGCGGAGTTTCTCCAGTTCGGAGTTTCTCAAACGCGTAGTTTCTCCAGCGCGGAGTTTCTCCATCGCGGACTCTCACCAACGCGGACTTTCTCCAACGCGGACCTTCTCCGACGCGGACTTTCTCTAACGCGGAGTTTCTCCAGCGCGGTGTGTTTCAAGCGCGGAGTTTCTCTAACGCGGAGTTTCTCCAACGCGCCGTTTCTTCAAAGCGAAGTTTCTCCAAGGCGGAATTTCTCCAACACAGAGTTTCTCCAACACGGAGTTTCTCCAGCGCGGAGTTTCTCCACCGCGGAGAATCTCCAGCGCGGAGCTTCTCCAGTTCGGAGTTTCTCCAGCGCGGTCTTTCTCCAACGCGGACTTTCTCCAGCGCGGACCTTCTCCAACGCGGACTTTCTCCAACGCGGAGTTTCTCCACCGTGGTGTGTTTCAAGCGCGGAGTTTCTCCAACGCGGAGCTTCTCCAACGCACCGTTTCTCCAACGCGAAGTTTCCCCAACACGGAGTTTCTCCAGCGCGGAGTTTCTCCAGCGCGGAGTTTCTCAAGCGCGGAGTGTCTCCATCGCGGAGTTTCTCCAGCGTAGAGTTTCTCCAGAGCGGACTTTTCTCCAACGCGGAGTTTCTCCATCGCGGAGTTTGTCCGTCGCGGACTTTCTTCATCGCGGAGTTTATACAACGCGGAGTTTCTCCAGCGCGGACTTTCTCCAACGCGGACTTTCTTCAACGCGGAGTTTCTCCAACGCGGACTTTCTCCAACGCGGACTTTCTCCAACGCGGACCTTCTCCAAAGCGGACTTTCTCCAACGCGGAGTTTCTCCAGCGAGGTGTGTTTCAAGTGCGGAGTTTCTCCAACGCGGAGAATCTCCAACGCGCCGTTTCTTCAATGCGAAGTTTCTCCAAAGCGGAGTTTCTACAACACGGAGTTTCTCCAACGCGGAGTTTCTCCAACGCGGACCTTCTCCGACGCGGACTTTCTCCAACGCGGAGTTTCTCCAGCGCGGTGTGTTTCAAGCGCGGAGTTTCTCGAACGCGGAGTTTTTCCAACGCGCCGTTTCTTCAACGCGAAGTTTCTCCAAGGCGGAGTTTCTACAACACGGATTTTCTCCAACGCGGACTTTCTCCAACGCGGACCTTCTCCGACGCGGACTTTCTCTAACGCGGTGTTTCTCCAGCGCGGTGTGTTTCAAGCGCGGAGTTTCTCTAACGCGGAGTTTCTCCAACGCGCCGTTTCTTCAAAGCGAAGTTTCTCCAAGGCGGAATTTCTCCAACACAGAGTTTCTCCAACACGGAGTTTCTCCAGCGCGGAGTTTCTCCACCGCGGAGAATCTCCAGCGCGGAGCTTCTCCAGTTCGGAGTTTCTCAAACGCGGAGTTTCTCCAACACGGAGTTTCTCCTACACGGAGTTTCTTCAGCGCGGAGTTTCTCCAGCGCGGATTGTCTCCATCGCGGAGTTTCTCCAGTTCGGAGTTTCTCAAACGCGTAGTTTCTCCAGCGCGGAGTTTCTCCATCGCGGACTCTCACCAACGCGGACTTTCTCCAACGCGGACTTTCTCCAACGCAGAGTTTCTCCAACGCGGAGTTTCTCCAACGCGCAGTTTCTCCAACGCGCAGTTTCTCCAGCGCGGACTTTCTCCAACGCGGACTTTCTTCAACGCGGAGTTTCTCCAACGCGGACTTTCTCCAACGCGGACTTTCTCCAACGCGGAGTTTCTCCAGCGCGGTGTGTTTCAAGCGCGTAGTTTCTCCAACGCGGAGTATCTCCAACGCGCCGTTTCTTCAACGCGAAGTTTCTCCAAGGCGGAGTTTCTACATCACGGATTTTCTCCAACGCGGACTTTCTCCAACGCGGACCTTCTCCGACGCGGACTTTCTCCAACGCGGAGTTTCTCCAGCGCGGTGTGTTTCAAGCGCGGAGATTCTCTAACGCGGAGTTTCTCCAACGCGCCGTTTCTTCAAAGCGAAGTTTCTCCAACGCGCAGTTTCTCCAACGCGAAGTTTCTCCAGCGCGGAGTTTCTCCAACACGGAGTTTCTCCAGCGCGGAGTTTGTCCAGCACGGAGTTTCTCCAGCGCGGAGTTTCTCCAACGCGGAGTTGCTACAGCGCGGAGTTTCTCCAGTGTAGAGTTTCTCCAGAGCGGTCTTTTCTCCAACGCGGAGTTTCTCCATCGCGGAGTTTGTCCGTCGCGGACTTTCTTCATCGCGGAGTTTATACAACGCGGAGTTTCTCCAGCGCGGACTTTCTCCAACGCGGACTTTCTTCAACGCGGAGTTTCTCCAACGCGGACTTTCTCCAACGCGGACTTTCTCCAACGCGGATCTTCTCCAAAGCGGACTTTCTCCAACGCGGAGTTTCTCCAGCGCGGAGTGTCTCCATCGCGGAGTTTCTAGAGTTCGGAGTTTCTCAAACGCGGAGTTTCTCCAGCGCGGAATTTCTCCATCGCAGACTCTCTCCAACGCGGAATTTCTCCAACGCGGACTTTCTCCAGCGCGGAGTTTCTCCACCGCGGAGAATCTCCAGCGCGGAGCTTCTCCAGTTCGGAGTTTCTCAAACGCGGAGTTTCTCCAACACGGAGTTTCTCCAGCCCGATTTTTCTCCAGCGCGGAGTTTCTCCATCGCGGACTCTCCAACGCGGACTTTCTCCAACGCGGACTTTCTCCAAAGCGGAGTTTCTCCAACGCGGAGTTTCTCCAACACGGAGTTTCTCCTACACGGAGTTTCTCCAGCGCGGACTTTCTCTAACGCGGACTTTCTCCAACGCGGAACTTCTCCAACGCGGACTTTCTCCTACGCGGAGTTTCTCCAGCGCGGTGTGTTTCAAGCGCGGTGTTTCTCCAACGCGGAGCTTCTCCAACGCGCCGTTTCTCCTACGCGAAGTTTCCCCACCACGGAGTTTCTCCAGCGCGGAGTTTCTCCATAGCGGACACTCTCCAACGCGGACTTTCTCCAACGCGGACCTTCTCCGACGCGGACTTTCTCTAACGCGGAGTTTCTCCAGCGCGGTGTGTTTCAAGCGCGGAGTTTCTCTAACGCGGAGTTTCTCCAACGCGCCGTTTCTTCAAAGCGAAGTTTCTCCAAGGCGGAATTTCTCCAACACAGAGTTTCTCCAACACGGAGTTTCTCCAGCGCGGAGTTTCTCCACCGCGGAGAATCTCCAGCGCGGAGCTTCTCCAGTTCGGAGTTTCTCAAACGCGGAGTTTCTCCAACACGGAGTTTCTCCAGCTCGATTTTTCTCCAGCGCGGAGTTTCTCCATCGCGGACTCTCCAACGCGGACTTTCTCCAACGCGGACTTTCTCCAAAGCGGAGTTTCTCCAACGCGGAGTTTCTCCAACACGGAGTTTCTCCTACACGGAGTTTCTTCAGCGCGGAGTTTCTCCAGCGCGGATTGTCTCCATCGCGGAGTTTCTCCAGTTCGGAGTTTCTCAAACGCGTAGTTTCTCCAGCGCGGAGTTTCTCCATCGCGGACTCTCACCAACGCGGACTTTCTCCAACGCGGACTTTCTCCAACGCAGAGTTTCTCCAACGCGGAGTTTCTCCAACGCGCAGTTTCTCCAACGCGCAGTTTCTCCAGCGCGGACTTTCTCCAACGCGGACTTTCTCCAACGCGGACCTTCTCCAACGCGGACTTTCTCCTACGCGGAGTTTCTCCAGCGCGGTGTGTTTCAAGCGCGGTGTTTCTCCAACGCGGAGCTTCTCCAACGCGCCGTTTCTCCTACGCGAAGTTTCCCCACCACGGAGTTTCTCCAGCGCGGAGTTTCTCCATCGCGGACACTCTCCAACGCGGACTTTCTCCAACGCGGACTTTCTCCAACGCGGAGTTTCTCCAACGCGGAGTTTCTCCAACGCGCAGTTTCTCCAACGCGAAGTTTCTCCAGCGCGGAGTTTCTCCAACACGGAGTTTCTCCAGCCCGGAGTTTCTCCAGCGCAGATTTTATGCAGCACGGAGTTTCTCTAGCGCGGAGTTTCTTCAGCGTAGAGTTTCTCCAGAGCGGACTTTTCTCCAACGCGGAGTTTCTCCATCGCGGAGTTTGTCCGTCGCGGAGGTTCTCCATCGCGGAGTTTCTCCAGCGCGGAGTTTATACAACGCGGAGTTTCTCCAGCGCGGACTTTCTCCAACGCGGACTTTCTTGAACGCGGAGTTTCTCCAACGCGGACTTTCTCCAACGTGGACTTTCTCCAACGCGGACCTTCTCCAACGCGGACTTTCTCCAGCGCGGACTTTCTCCAACGCGGACTTTCTTGAACGCGGAGTTTCTCCAACGCGGACTTTCTCCAACGTGGACTTTCTCCAACGCGGAGTTTCTCCAGCCCGGAGTTTCTCCAGCGCAGATTTTATGCAGCACGGAGTTTCTCTAGCGCGGAGTTTCTACAGCGTAGAGTTTCTCCAGAGCGGACTTTTCTCCAACGCGGAGTTTCTCCATCGCGGAGTTTGTCCGTCGCGGAGGTTCTCCATCGCGGAGTTTCTCCAGCGCGGAGTTTATACAACGCGGAGTTTCTCCAGCGCGGACTTTCTCCAACGCGGACGTTCTCCAACGCGGACTTTCTCCAACGCGGACCTTCTCCAACGCGGACTTTCTCCAACGCGGAGTTTCTCCACCGTGGTGTGTTTCAAGCGCGGAGTTTCTCCAACGCGGAGCTTCTCCAACGCACCGTTTCTCCAACGCGAAGTTTCCCCAACACGGACTTTCTCCAGCGCGGAGTTTCTCCAGCGCGGAGTGTCTCCATCGCGGAGTTTCTCCAGCGTAGAGTTTCTCCAGAGCGGACTTTTCTCCAACGCGGAGTTTCTCCATCGCGGAGTTTGTCCGTCGCGGACTTTCTTCATCGCGGAGTTTATACAACGCGGAGTTTCTCCAGCGCGGACTTTCTCCAACGCGGACTTTCTTCAACGCGGAGTTTCTCCAACGCGGACTTTCTCCAACGCGGACTTTCTCCAACGCGGACCTTCTCCAACGCGGACTTTCTCCAACGCGGAGTTTCTCCAGCGAGGTGTGTTTCAAGTGCGGAGTTTCTCCAACGCGGAGAATCTCCAACGCGCCGTTTCTTCAACGCGAAGTTTCTCCAAAGCGGAGTTTCTACAACACGGAGTTTCTCCAACGCGGAGTTTCTCCAACGCGGACCTTCTCCGACGCGGACTTTCTCCAACGCGGAGTTTCTCCAGCGCGGTGTGTTTCAAGCGCGTAGTTTCTCGAACGCGGAGTTTTTCCAACGCGCCGTTTCTTCAACGCGAAGTTTCTCCAAGGCGGAGTTTCTACAACACGAATTTTCTCCAACGCGGACTTTCTCCATCGCGGACCTTCTCCGACGCGGACTTTCTCTAACGCGGAGTTTCTCCAGCGCGGTGTGTTTCAAGCGCGGAGTTTCTCTAACGCGGAGTTTCTCCAACGCGCTGTTTCTTCAAAGCGAAGTTTCTCCAAGGCGGAATTTCTCCAACACAGAGTTTCTCCAACACGGAGTTTCTCCAGCGCGGAGTTTCTCCACCGCGGAGAATCTCCAGCGCGGAGCTTCTCCAGTTCGGAGTTTCTCAAACGCGGAGTTTCTCCAACACGGAGTTTCTCCAGCCCGATTTTTCTCCAGCGCGGAGTTTCTCCATCGCGGACTCTCCAACGCGGACATTCTCCAACGCGGACTTTCTCCAAAGCGGATTGTCTCCATCGCGGAGTTTCTCCAGTTCGGAGTTTCTCAAACGCGCAGTTTCTCCAGCGCGGAGTTTCTCCATCGCGGACTCTCACCAACGCGGACTTTCTCCAACGCGGACTTTCTCCAACGCAGAGTTTCTCCAACGCGGAGTTTCTCCAACGCGGACTTTCTCCAACGCGGACTTTCTCCAACGCGGACCTTCTCCAACGCGGACTTTCTCCAACGCGGAGTTTCTCCAGCGCGGTGTGTTTCAAGCGCGGTGTTTCTCCAACGCGGAGCTTCTCCAACGCGCCGTTTCTCCTACGCGAAGTTTCCCCACCACGGAGTTTCTCCAACGCGGACTTTCTCCAACGCGGAGTTTCTCCAACGCGCAGTTTCTCCAACGCGAAGTTTCTCCAGCGCGGAGTTTCTCCAACACGGAGTTTCTCCAGCCCGGAGTTTCTCCAGCCCAGATTTTATGCAGCACGGAGTTTCTCCAACGCGGAGTTTCTCGAACGCGGAGTTGCTCTAGCGCGGAGTTTCTTCAGCGTAGAGTTTCTCCAGAGCTGACTTTTCTCCAACGCGGAGTTTCTCCATCGCGGAGTTTGTCCGTCGCGGAGGTTCTCCATCGCGGAGTTTCTCCAGCGCGGAGTTTATACAACGCGGAGTTTCTCCAGCGCGGACTTTCTCCAACGCGGACTTTCTTCAAAGCGAAGTTTCTCCAAGGCGGAGTTTCTACATCACGGATTTTCTCCAACGCGGACTTTCTCCAACGCGGACCTTCTCCGACGCGGACTTTCTCCAACGCGGAGTTTCTCCAGCGCGGTGTGTTTCAAGCGCGGAGTTTCTCTAACGCGGAGTTTCTCCAACGCGCCGTTTCTTCAAAGCGAAGTTTGTCCAACGCGCAGTTTCTCCAACGCGAAGTTTCTCCAGCGCGGAGTTTCTCCAGTGTAGAGTTTCTCCAGAGCGGTCTTTTCTCCAACGCGGAGTTTCTCCATCGCGGAGTTTGTCCGTCGCGGACTTTCTTCATCGCGGAGTTTATACAACGCGGAGTTTCTCCAGCGCGGACTTTCTCCAACGCGGACTTTCTTCAACGCGGAGTTTCTCCAACGCGGACTTTCTCCAACGCGGACTTTCTCCAACGCGGATCTTCTCCAAAGCGGACTTTCTCCAACGCGGAGTTTCTCCAGCGCGGAGTGTCTCCATCGCGGAGTTTCTAGAGTTCGGAGTTTCTCAAACGCGGAGTTTCTCCAGCGCGGAATTTCTCCATCGCAGACTCTCTCCAACGCGGAATTTCTCCAACGCGGAGTTTCTCCAACGCGGAGTTTCTCCAACGCGCAGTTTCTCCAACGCGAAGTTTCTCCAGCGCGGAGTTTGTCCAGCACGGAGTTTCTCCAGCGCGGAGTTTCTCCAGCCCGGAGTTTCTCCAGCGCAGATTTTATGCAGCACGGAGTTTCTCCAGCGCGGAGTTTCTCCAACGCGGAGTTGCTCCAGCGCGGAGTTTCTCCAGCGTAGAGTTTCTCCAGAGCGGACTTTTCTCCAACGCGGAGTTTCTCCATCGCGGAGTTTGTCCGTCGCGGACTTTCTTCATCGCGGAGTTTCTCCAGCGCGGAGTTTATACAACGCGGAGTTTCTCCAGCGCGGACTTTCTCCAACGCAGACTTTCTCCAACGCGGACCTTCTCCAACGCGGACTTTCTCCAACGCGGAGTTTCTCCAGCGTGGTGTGTTTCAAACGCGGAGTTTCTCCAACGCGGAGCTTCTCCAACGCACCGTTTCTCCTACGCGAAGTTTCCCCAACACGGAGTTTCTCCAGCGCGGAGTTTCTCCAGCGCGGAGTTTCTCCAGCGCGGAGTTTCTCCAGCGCGGAGTGTCTCCATCGCGGAGTTTCTCCACCGTAGAGTTTCTCCAGAGCGGACTTTTCTCCAACGCGGAGTTTCTCCATCGCGGAGTTTGTCCGTCGCGGACTTTCTTCATCGCGGAGTTTATACAACGCGGAGTTTCTCCAGCGCGGACTTTCTCCAACGCGGACTTTCTTCAACGCGGAGTTTCTCCAACGCGGACTTTCTCCAACGCGGACTTTCTCCAACGCGGACCTTCTCCGACGCGGACTTTCTCCAACGCGGAGTTTCTCCAGCGCGGTGTGTTTCAAGTGCGGAGTTTCTCCAACGCGGATAATCTCCAACGCGCCGTTTCTTCAACGCGAAGTTTCTCCAAAGCGGAGTTTCTACAACACGGAGTTTCTCCAACGCGGAGTTTCTCCAACGCGGACCTTCTCCAAAGCGGACTTTCTCCAACGCGGAGTTTCTCCAGCGCGGTGTGTTTCAAGCGCGGAGTTTCTCGAACGCGGAGTTTCTCCAACGCGCCGTTTCTTCAACGCGAAGTTTCTCCAAGGCGGAGCTTCTACAACAAGGATTTTCTCCAACGCGGACTTTCTCCAACGCAGACCTTCTCCGACGCGGACTTTCTCTAACGCGGAGTTTCTCCAGCGCGGTGTGTTTCAAGCGCGGAGTTTCTCTAACGCGGAGTTTCTCCAACGCGCCGTTTCTTCAAAGCGAAGTTTCTCCAAGGCGGAATTTCTCCAACACAGAGTTTCTCCAACACGGAGTTTCTCCAGCGCGGAGTTTCTCCACCGCGGAGAATCTCCAGCGCGGAGCTTCTCCAGTTCGGAGTTTCTCAAACGCGGAGTTTCTCCAACACGGAGTTTCTCCAGCCCGATTTTTCTCCAGCGCGGAGTTTCTCCATCGCGGACTCTCCAACGCGGACTTTCTCCAACGCGGACTTTCTCCAAAGCGGAGTTTCTCCAACGCGGAGTTTCTCCAACACGGAGTTTCTCCTACACGGAGTTTCTTCAGCGCGGAGTTTCTCCAGCGCGGATTGTCTCCATCGCGGAGTTTCTCCAGTTCGGAGTTTCTCAAACGCGTAGTTTCTCCAGCGCGGAGTTTCTCCATCGCGGACTCTCACCAACGCGGACTTTCTCCAACGCGGACTTTCTCCAACGCAGAGTTTCTCCAACGCGGAGTTTCTCCAACGCGCAGTTTCTCCAACGCGCAGTTTCTCCAGCGCGGACTTTCTCCAACGCGGACTTTCTCCAACGCGGACCTTCTCCAACGCGGACTTTCTCCTACGCGGAGTTTCTCCAGCGCGGTGTGATTCAAGCGCGGTGTTTCTCCAACGCGGAGCTTTCCAACGCGCCGTTTCTCCTAAGCGAAGTTTCCCCACCACGGAGTTTCTCCAGCGCGGAGTTTCTCCATCGCGGACACTCTCCAACGCGGACTTTCTCCAACGCGGACCTTCTCCGACGCGGACTTTCTCTAACGCTGAGTTTCTCCAGCGCGGTGTGTTTCAAGCGCGGAGTTTCTCTAACGCGGAGTTTCTCCAACGCGCCGTTTCTTCAAAGCGAAGTTTCTCCAAGGCGGAATTTCTCCAACACAGAGTTTCTCCAACACGGAGTTTCTCCAGCGCGGAGTTTCTCCACCGCGGAGAATCTCCAGCGCGGAGCTTCTCCAGTTCGGAGTTTCTCAAACGCGGAGTTTCTCCAACACGGATTTTCTCCAGCCCGATTTTTCTCCAGCGCGGAGTTTCTCCATCGCGGACTCTCCAACGCGGACTTTCTCCAACGCGGACTTTCTCCAAAGCGGAGTTTCTCCAACGCGGAGTTTCTCCAACACGGAGTTTCTCCTACACGGAGTTTCTTCAGTGCGGAGTTTCTCCAGCGCGGATTGTCTCCATCGCGGAGTTTCTCCAGTTCGGAGTTTCTCAAACGCGTATTTTCTCCAGCGCGGAGTTTCTACATCGCGGACTCTCACCAACGCGGACTTTCTCCAACGCGGACTTTCTCCAACGCAGAGTTTCTCCAACGCGGAGTTTCTCCAACGCGCAGTTTCTCCAACGCGCAGTTTCTCCAGCGCGGACTTTCTCCAACGCGGACTTTCTCCAACGCGGACCTTCTCCAACGCGGACTTTCTCCTACGCGGAGTTTCTCCAGCGCGGTGTGTTTCAAGCGCGGTGTTTCTCCAACGCGGAGCTTCTCCAACGCGCCGTTTCTCCTACGCTAAGTTTCCCCACCACGGAGTTTCTCCAGCGCGGAGTTTCTCCATCGCGGACACTCTCCAACGCGGACTTTCTCCAACGCGGACCTTCTCCGACGCGGACTTTCTCTAACGCTGAGTTTCTCCAGCGCGGTGTGTTTCAAGCGCGGAGTTTCTCTAACGCGGAGTTTCTCCAACGCGCCGTTTCTTCAAAGCGAAGTTTCTCCTAGGCGGAATTTCTCCAACACAGAGTTTCTCCAACACGGAGTTTCTCCAGCGCGGAGTTTCTCCACCGCGGAGAATCTCCAGCGCGGAGCTTCTCCAGTTCGGAGTTTCTCAAACGCGGTGTTTCTCCAACACGGATTTTCTCCAGCCCGATTTTTCTCCAGCGCGGAGTTTCTCCATCGCGGACTCTCCAACGCGGACTTTCTCCAACGCGGACTTTCTCCAAAGCGGAGTTTCTCCAACGCGGAGTTTCTCCAACACGGAGTTTCTCCTACACGGAGTTTCTTCAGTGCGGAGTTTCTCCAGCGCGGATTGTCTCCATCGCGGAGTTTCTCCAGTTCGGAGTTTCTCAAACGCGTAGTTTCTCCAGCGCGGAGTTTCTACATCGCGGACTCTCACCAACGCGGACTTTCTCCAACGCGGACTTTCTCCAACGCAGAGTTTCTCCAACGCGGAGTTTCTCCAACGCGCAGTTTCTCCAACGCGCAGTTTCTCCAGCGCGGACTTTCTCCAACGCGGACTTTCTCCAACGCGGACCTTCTCCAACGCGGACTTTCTCCTACGCGGAGTTTCTCCAGCGCGGTGTGTTTCAAGCGCGGTGTTTCTCCAACGCGGAGCTTCTCCAACGCGCCGTTTCTCCTACGCTAAGTTTCCCCACCACGGAGTTTCTCCAGCGCGGAGTTTCTCCATCGCGGACACTCTCCAACGCGGACTTTCTCCAACGCGGACCTTCTCCGACGCGGACTTTCTCTAACGCTGAGTTTCTCCAGCGCGGTGTGTTTCAAGCGCGGAGTTTCTCTAACGCGGAGTTTCTCCAACGCGCCGTTTCTTCAAAGCGAAGTTTCTCCTAGGCGGAATTTCTCCAACACAGAGTTTCTCCAACACGGAGTTTCTCCAGCGCGGAGTTTCTCCACCGCGGAGAATCTCCAGCGCGGAGCTTCTCCAGTTCGGAGTTTCTCAAACGCGGTGTTTCTCCAACACGGATTTTCTCCAGCCCGATTTTTCTCCAGCGCGGAGTTTCTCCATCGCGGACTCTCCAACGCGGACTTTCTCCAACGCGGACTTTCTCCAAAGCGGAGTTTCTCCAACGCGGAGTTTCTCCAACACGGAGTTTCTCCTACACGGAGTTTCTTCAGTGCGGAGTTTCTCCAGCGCGGATTGTCTCCATCGCGGAGTTTCTCCAGTTCGGAGTTTCTCAAACGCGTAGTTTCTCCAGCGCGGAGTTTCTACATCGCGGACTCTCACCAACGCGGACTTTCTCCAACGCGGACTTTCTCCAACGCAGAGTTTCTCCAACGCGGAGTTTCTCCAACGCGCAGTTTCTCCAACGCGCAGTTTCTCCAGCGCGGACTTTCTCCAACGCGGACTTTCTCCAACGCGGACCTTCTCCAACGCGGACTTTCTCCTACGCGGAGTTTCTCCAGCGCGGTGTGTTTCAAGCGCGGTGTTTCTCCAACGCGGAGCTTCTCCAACGCGCCGTTTCTCCTACGCTAAGTTTCCCCACCACGGAGTTTCTCCAGCGCGGAGTTTCTCCATCGCGGACACTCTCCAACGCGGACTTTCTCCAACGCGGACTTTCTCCAACGCGGAGTTTCTCCAACGCGGAGTTTCTCCAACGCGCAGTTTCTCCAACGCGAAGTTTCTCCAGCGCGGAGTTTCTACAACACGGAGTTTCTCCAGCCCGGAGTTTCTCCAGCGCAGATTTTATGCAGCACGGAGTTTCTCCAGCGCGGAGTTTCTCGAACGCGGAGTTGCTCTAGCGCGGAGTTTCTTCAGCGTAGAGTTTCTCCAGAGCGGACTTTTCTCCAACGCGGAGTTTCTCCATCGCGGAGTTTGTCCGTCGCGGAGGTTCTCCATCGCGGAGTTTCTCCAGCGCGGAGTTTATACAACGCGGAGTTTCTCCAGCGCGGACTTTCTCCAACGCGGACTTTCTTGAACGCGGAGTTTCTCCCACGCGGACTTTCTCCAACGTGGACTTTCTTCAACGCGGACCTTCTCCAACGCGGACTTTCTCCAACGCGGAGTTCCTCCAGCGCGGTGTGTTTCAAGCGCGGAGTTTCTCTAACGCGGAGTTTCTCCAACGCGCCGTTTCTTCAAAGCGAAGTTTCTCCAACGCGCAGTTTCTCCAACGCGAAGTTTCTCCAGCGCGGAGTTTCTCCAACACGGAGTTTCTCCAGCGCAGAGTTTGTCCAGCACGGAGTTTCTCCAGCGCGGAGTTTCTCCAACGCGGAGTTGCTACAGCGCGGAGTTTCTCCAGTGTAGAATTTCTCCAGAGCGGTCTTTTCTCCAACGCGGAGTTTCTCCATCGCGGAGTTTGTCCGTCGCGGACTTTCTTCATCGCGGAGTTTATACAACGCGGAGTTTCTCCAGCGCGGACTTTCTCCAACGCGGACTTTCTTCAACGCGGAGTTTCTCCAACGCGGACTTTCTCCAACGCGGACTTTCTCCAACGCGGATCTTCTCCAACGCGGACTTTCTCCAACGCGGAGTTTCTCCAGCGCGGAGTGTCTCCATCGCGGAGTTTCTAGAGTTCGGAGTTTCTCAAACGCGCAGTTTCTCCAGCGCGGAATTTCTCCATCGCAGACTCTCTCCAACGCGGAATTTCTCCAACGCGGACTTTCTCCAACGCGGAGTTTCTCCAACGCGCAGTTTCTCCAACGCGAAGTTTCTCCAGCGCGGAGTTTGTCCAGCACGGAGTTTCTCCAGCGCGGAGTTTCTCCAGCCCGGAGTTTCTCCAGCGCAGATTTTATGCAGCACGGAGTTTCTCCAGCGCGGAGTTTCTCCAACGCGGAGTTGCTCCAGCGCGGAGTTTCTCCAGCGTAGAGTTTCTCCAGAGCGGACTTTTCTCCAACGCGGAGTTTCTCCATCGCGGAGTTTGTCCGTCGCGGATTTTCTTCATCGCGGAGTTTCTCCAGCTCGGAGTTTATACAACGCGGAGTTTCTCCAGCGCGGTCTTTCTCCAACGCGGACTTTCTCCAGCGCGGACCTTCTCCAACGCGGACTTTCTCCAACGCGGACTTTCTCCAGCGCGGACCTTCTCCAACGCGGACTTTCTCCAACGCGGAGTTTCTCCAACGCGCAGTTTCTCCAACGCGAAGTTTCTCCAGCGCGGAGTTTGTCCAGCACGGAGTTTCTCCAGCGCGGAGTTTCTCCAGCCCGGAGTTTCTCCAGCGCAGATTTTATGCAGCACGGAGCTTCTCCAACGCACCGTTTCTCCAACGCGAAGTTTCCCCAACACGGAGTTTCTCCAGCGCGGAGTTTCTCCAGCGCGGAGTTTCTCCAGCGCGGAGTGTCTCCATCGCGGAGTTTCTCCAGCGTAGAGTTTCTCCAGAGCGGACTTTTCTCCAACGCGGAGTTTCTCCATCGCGGAGTTTGTCCGTCGCGGACTTTCTTCATCGCGGAGTTTATACAACGCGGAGTTTCTCCAGCGCGGACTTTCTCCAACGCGGACTTTCTTCAACGCGGAGTTTCTCCAACGCGGACTTTCTCCAACGCGGACTTTCTCCAACGCGGACCTTCTCCAACGCGGACTTTCTCCAACGCGGAGTTTCTCCAGCGAGGTGTGTTTCAAGTGCGGAGTTTCTCCAACGCGGAGAATCTCCAACGCGCCGTTTCTTCAACGCGAAGTTTCTCCAAAGCGGAGTTTCTACAACACGGAGTTTCTCCAACGCGGAGTTTCTCCAACGCGGATCTTCTCCGACGCGCACTTTCTCCAACGCGGAGTTTCTCCAGCGCGGTGTGTTTCAAGCGCGGAGTTTCTCGAACGCGGAGTTTTTCCAACGCGCCGTTTCTTCAACGCGAAGTTTCTCCAAGGCGGAGTTTCTACAACACGGATTTTCTCCAACGCGGACTTTCTCCAACGCGGACCTTCTCCGACGCGGACTTTCTCTAACGCGGAGTTTCTCCAGCGCGGTGTGTTTCAAGCGCGGAGTTTCTCCAACGCGGAGTTTCGCCAACGCGCCGTTTCTTCAAAGCGAAGTTTCTCCAAGGCGGAATTTCTCCAACACAGAGTTTCTCCAACACGGAGTTTCTCCAGCGCGGAGTTTCTCCACCGCGGAGAATCTCCAGCGCGGAGCTTCTCCAGTTCGGAGTTTCTCAAACGCGGAGTTTCTCCAACACGGAGTTTCTCCAGCCCGATTTTTCTCCAGCGCGGAGTTTCTCCATCGCGGACTCTCCAACGCGGACTTTCTCCAACGCGGACTTTCTCCAAAGCGGAGTTTCTCCAACGCGGAGTTTCTCCAACACGGAGTTTCTCCTACACGGAGTTTCTTCAGCGCGGAGTTCATCCAGCGCGGATTGTCTCCATCGCGGAGTTTCTCCAGTTCGGAGTTTCTCAAACGCGTAGTTTCTCCAGCGCGGAGTTTCTCCATCGCGGACTCTCACCAACGCGGACTTTCTCCAACGCGGACTTTCTCCAACGCAGAGTTTCTCCAACGCGGAGTTTCTCCAACGCGCAGTTTCTCCAACGCGCAGTTTCTCCAGCGCGGACTTTCTCCAACGCGGACTTTATTCAACGCGGAGTTTCTCCAACGCGGACTTTCTCCAACGCGGACTTTCTCCAACGCGGACCTTCTCCAACGCGGACTTTCTCCAACGCGGAGTTTCTCCAGCGCGGTGTGTTTCAAGCGCGTAGTTTCTCCAACGCGGAGTATCTCCAACGCGCCGTTTCTTCAACGCGAAGTTTCTCCAAGGCGGAGTTTCTACATCACGGATTTTCTCCAACGCGGACTTTCTCCAACGCGGACCTTCTCCGACGCGGACTTTCTCCAACGCGGAGTTTCTCCAGCGCGGTGTGTTTCAAGCGCGGAGTTTCTCTAACGCGGAGTTTCTCCAACGCGCCGTTTCTTCAAAGCGAAGTTTCTCCAACGCGCAGTTTCTCCAACGCGAAGTTTCTCCAGCGCGGAGTTTCTCCAACACGGAGTTTCTCCAGCGCGGAGTTTGTCCAGCACGGAGTTTCTCCAGCGCGGAGTTTCTCCAACGCGGAGTTGCTACAGCGCGGAGTTTCTCCAGTGTAGAGTTTCTCCAGAGCGGTCTTTTCTCCAACGCGGAGTTTCTCCATCGCGGAGTTTGTCCGTCGCGGACTTTCTTCATCGCGGAGTTTCTACAACGCGGAGTTTCTCCAGCGCGGACTTTCTCCAACGCGGACTTTCTTCAACGCGGAGTTTCTCCAACGCGGACTTTCTCCAACGCGGACTTTCTCCAACGCGGATCTTCTCCAAAGCGGACTTTCTCCAACGCGGAGTTTCTCCAGCGCGGAGTGTCTCCATCGCGGAGTTTCTAGAGTTCGAAGTTTCTCAAACGCGGAGTTTCTCCAGCGCGGAATTTCTCCATCGCAGACTCTCTCCAACGCGGAATTTCTCCAACGCGGACTTTCTCCAGCGCGGAGTTTCTCCACCGCTGAGAATCTCCAGCGCGGAGCTTCTCCAGTTCGGAGTTTCTCAAACGCGGAGTTTCTCCAACACGGAGTTTCTCCAGCCCGATTTTTCTCCAGCGCGGAGTTTCTCCATCGCGGACTCTCCAACGCGGACTTTCTCCAACGCGGACTTTCTCCAAAGCGGAGTTTCTCCAACGCGGAGTTTCTCCAACACGGAGTTTCTCCTACACGGAGTTTCTTCAGCGCGGAGTTTCTCCAGCGCGGATTGTCTCCATCGCGGAGTTTCTCCAGTTCGGAGTTTCTCAAACGCGTAGTTTCTCCAGCGCGGAGTTTCTCCATCGCGGACTCTCACCAACGCGGACTTTCTCCAACGCGGACTTTCTCCAACGCAGAGTTTCTCCAACGCGGAGTTTCTCAAACGCGCAGTTTCTCCAACGCGCAGTTTCTCCAGCGCGGACTTTCTCCAACGCGGACTTTCTCCAACGCGGAACTTCTCCAACGCGGACTTTCTCCTACGCGGAGTTTCTCCAGCGCGGTGTGTTTCAAGCGCGGTGTTTCTCCAACGCGGAGCTTCTCCAACGCGCCGTTTCTCCTACGCGAAGTTTCCCCACCACGGAGTTTCTCCAGCGCGGAGTTTCTCCATCGCGGACACTCTCCAACGCGGACTTTCTCCAACGCGGACCTTCTCCGACGCGGACTTTCTCTAACGCGGAGTTTCTCCAACGCGCCGTTTCTTCAAAGCGAAGTTTCTCCAAGGCGGAATTTCTCCAACACAGAGTTTCTCCAACACGGAGTTTCTCCAGCGCGGAGTTTCTCCACCGCGGAGAATCTCCAGCGCGGAGCTTCTCCAGTTCGGAGTTTCTCAAACGCGGAGTTTCTCCAACACGGAGTTTCTCCAGCCCGATTTTTCTCCAGCGCGGAGTTTCTCCATCGCGGACTCTCCAACGCGGACTTTCTCCAACGCGGACTTTCTCCAAAGCGGAGTTTCTCCAACGCGGAGTTTCTCCAACACGGAGTTTCTCCTACACGGAGTTTCTTCAGCGCGGAGTTCATCCAGCGCGGATTGTCTCCATCGCGGAGTTTCTCCAGTTCGGAGTTTCTCAAACGCGTAGTTTCTCCAGCGCGGAGTTTCTCCATCGCGGACTCTCACCAACGCGGACTTTCTCCAACGCGGACTTTCTCCAACGCAGAGTTTCTCCAACGCGTAATTTCTCCAACGCGCAGTTTCTCCAACGCGCAGTTTCTCCAGCGCGGACTTTCTCCAACGCGGACTTTATTCAACGCGGAGTTTCTCCAACGCGGACTTTCTCCAACGCGGACTTTCTCCAACGCGGACCTTCTCCAACGCGGACTTTCTCCAACGCGGAGTTTCTCCAGCGCGTAGTTTCTCCAACGCGGAGTATCTCCAACGCGCCGTTTCTTCAACGCGAAGTTTCTCCAAGGCGGAGTTTCTACATCACGGATTTTCTCCAACGCGGACTTTCTCCAACGCGGACCTTCTCCGACGCGGACTTTCTCCAACGCGGAGTTTCTCCAGCGCGGTGTGTTTCAAGCGCGGAGTTTCTCTAACGCGGAGTTTCTCCAACGCGCCGTTTCTTCAAAGCGAAGTTTCTCCAACGCGCAGTTTCTCCAACGCGAAGTTTCTCCAGCGCGGAGTTTCTCCAACACGGAGTTTCTCCAGCGCGGAGTTTGTCCAGCACGGAGTTTCTCCAGCGCGGAGTTTCTCCAACGCGGAGTTGCTACAGCGCTGAGTTTCTCCAGTGTAGAGTTTCTCCAGAGCGGTCTTTTCTCCAACGCGGAGTTTCTCCATCGCGGAGTTTGTCCGTCGCGGACTTTCTTCATCGCGGAGTTTATACAACGCGGAGTTTCTCCAGCGCGGACTTTCTCCAACGCGGACTTTCTTCAACGCGGAGTTTCTCCAACGCGGACTTTCTCCAACGCGGACTTTCTCCAACGCGGATCTTCTCCAAAGCGGACTTTCTCCAACGCGGAGTTTCTCCAGCGCGGAGTGTCTCCATCGCGGAGTTTCTAGAGTTCGGAGTTTCTCAAACGCGGAGTTTCTCCAGCGCGGAATTTCTCCATCGCAGACTCTCTCCAACGCGGAATTTCTCCAACGCGGACTTTCTCCAGCGCGGAGTTTCTCCACCGCTGAGAATCTCCAGCGCGGAGCTTCTCCAGTTCGGAGTTTCTCAAACGCGGAGTTTCTCCAACACGGAGTTTCTCCAGCCCGATTTTTCTCCAGCGCGGAGTTTCTCCATCGCGGACTCTCCAACGCGGACTTTCTCCAACGCGGACTTTCTCCAAAACGGAGTTTCTCCTACGCGGAGTTTCTCCAACACGGAGTTTCTCCTACACGGAGTTTCTTCAGCGCGGAGTTTCTCCAGCGCGGATTGTCTCCATCGCGGAGTTTCTCCAGTTCGGAGTTTCTCAAACGCGTAGTTTCTCCAGCGCGGAGTTTCTCCATCGCGGACTCTCACCAACGCGGACTTTCTCCAACGCGGACTTTCTCCAACGCAGAGTTTCTCCAACGCGGAGTTTCTCAAACGCGCAGTTTCTCCAACGCGCAGTTTCTCCAGCGCGGACTTTCTCCAACGCGGACTTTCTCCAACGCGGAACTTCTCCAACGCGGACTTTCTCCTACGCGGAGTTTCTCCAGCGCGGTGTGTTTCAAGCGCGGCGTTTCTCCAACGCGGAGCTTCTCCAACGCGCCGTTTCTCCTACGCGAAGTTTCCCCACCACGGAGTTTCTCCAGCGCGGAGTTTCTCCATCGCGGACACTCTCCAACGCGGACTTTCTCCAACGCGGACCTTCTCCGACGCGGACTTTCTCTAACGCGGAGTTTCTCCAGCGCGGTGTGTTTCAAGCGCGGAGTTTCTCTAACGCGGAGTTTCTCCAACGCGCCGTTTCTTCAAAGCGAAGTTTCTCCAAGGCGGAATTTCTCCAACACAGAGTTTCTCCAACACGGAGTTTCTCCAGTTCGGAGTTTCTCCAGCGCGGTCTTTCTCCAACGCGGACTTTCTCCAGCGCGGACCTTCTCCAACGCGGAGTTTCTCCACCGTGGTGTGTTTCAAGCGCGGAGTTTCTCCAACGCGGAGCTTCTCCAACGCACCGTTTCTCCAACGCGAAGTTTCCCCAACACGGAGTTTCTCCAGCGCGGAGTTTCTCCAGCGCAAAGTTTCTCAAGCGCGGAGTGTCTCCATCGCGGAGTTTCTCCAGCGTAGAGTTTCTCCAGAGCGGACTTTTCTCCAACGCGGAGTTTCTCCATCGCGGAGTTTGTCCGTCGCGGACTTTCTTCATCGCGGAGTTTATACAACGCGGAGTTTCTCCAGTGCGGACTTTCTCCAACGCGGACTTTCTTCAACGCGGAGTTTCTCCAACGCGGACTTTCTCCAACGCGGACTTTCTCCAACGCGGACCTTCTCCAACGCGGACTTTCTCCAACGCGGAGTTTCTCCAGCGAGGTGTGTTTCAAGTGCGGAGTTTCTCCAACGCGGAGAATCTCCAACGCGCCGTTTCTTCAATGCGAAGTTTCTCCAAAGCGGAGTTTCTACAACACGGAGTTTCTCCAACGCGGAGTTTCTCCAACGCGGACCTTCTCCGACGCGGACTTTCTCCAACGCGGACTTTCTCCAACGCGGATCTTCTCCAAAGCGGACTTTCTCCAACGCGGAGTTTCTCCAGCGCGGAGTGTCTCCATCGCGGAGTTTCTAGAGTTCGGAGTTTCTCAAACGCGGAGTTTCTCCAGCGCGGAATTTCTCCATCGCAGACTCTCTCCAACGCGGAATTTCTCCAACGCGGACTTTCTCCAGCGCGGAGTTTCTCCACCGCGGAGAATCTCCAGCGCGGAGCTTCTCCAGTTCGGAGTTTCTCAAACGCGGAGTTTCTCCAACACGGAGTTTCTCCAGCCCGATTTTTCTCCAGCGCGGAGTTTCTCCATCGCGGAGTTTCTCCAACACGGAGTTTCTCCTACACGGAGTTTCTTCAGCGCGGAGTTTCTCCAGCGCGGATTGTCTCCATCGCGGAGTTTCTCCAGTTCGGAGTTTCTCAAACGCGTAGTTTCTCCAGCGCGGAGTTTCTCCATCCCGGACTCTCACCAACGCGGACTTTCTCCAACGCGGACTTTCTCCAACGCAGAGTTTCTCCAACGCGGAGTTTCTCCAACGCGCAGTTTCTCCAACGCGCAGTTTCTCCAGCGCGGACTTTCTCTAACGCGGACTTTCTCCAACGCGGAACTTCTCCAACGCGGACTTTCTCCTACGCGGAGTTTCTCCAGCGCGGTGTGTTTCAAGCGCGGTGTTTCTCCAACGCGGAGCTTCTCCAACGCGCCGTTTCTCCTACGCGAAGTTTCCCCACCACGGAGTTTCTCCAGCGCGGAGTTTCTCCATCGCGGACACTCTCCAACGCGGACTTTCTCCAACGCGGACCTTCTCCGACGCGGACTTTCTCTAACGCGGAGTTTCTCCAGCGCGGTGTGTTTCAAGCGCGGAGTTTCTCTAACGCGGAGTTTCTCCAACGCGCCGTTTCTTCAAAGCGAAGTTTCTCCAAGGCGGAATTTCTCCAACACAGAGTTTCTCCAACACGGAGTTTCTCCAGCGCGGAGTTTCTCCACCGCGGAGAATCTCCAGCGCGGAGCTTCTCCAGTTCGGAGTTTCTCAAACGCGGAGTTTCTCCAACACGGAGTTTCTCCAGCCCGATTTTTCTCCAGCGCGGAGTTTCTCCATCGCGGACTCTCCAACGCGGACTTTCTCCAACGCGGACTTTCTCCAAAGCGGAGTTTCTCCAACGCGGAGTTTCTCCAACACGGAGTTTCTCCTACACGGAGTTTCTTCAGCGCGGAGTTTCTCCAGCGCGGATTGTCTCCATCGCGGAGTTTCTCCAGTTCGGAGTTTCTCAAACGCGTAGTTTCTCCAGCGCGGAGTTTCTCCATCGCGGACTCTCACCAACGCGGACTTTCTCCAACGCGGACTTTCTCCAACGCAGAGTTTCTCCAACGCGGAGTTTCTCCAACGCGCAGTTTCTCCAACGCGCAGTTTCTCCAGCGCGGACTTTCTCCAACGCGGACTTTCTCCAACGCGGACCTTCTCCAACGCGGACTTTCTCCTACGCGGAGTTTCTCCAGCGCGGTGTGTTTCAAGCGCGGTGTTTCTCCAACGCGGAGCTTCTCCAACGCGCCGTTTCTCCTACGCGAAGTTTCCCCACCACGGAGTTTCTCCAGCGCGGAGTTTCTCCATCGCGGACACTCTCCAACGCGGACTTTCTCCAACGCGGACTTTCTCCAACGCGGAGTTTCTCCAACGCGGAGTTTCTCCAACGCGCAGTTTCTCCAACGCGAAGTTTCTCCAGCGCGGAGTTTCTCCAACACGGAGTTTCTCCAGCCCGGAGTTTCTCCAGCGCAGATTTTATGCAGCACAGAGTTTCTCCAGCGCGGAGTTTCTCGAACGCGGAGTTGCTCTAGCGCGGAGTTTCTTCAGCGTAGAGTTTCTCCAGAGCGGACTTTTCTCCAACGCGGAGTTTCTCCATCGCGGAGTTTGTCCGTCGCGGAGGTTCTCCATCGCGGAGTTTCTCCAGCGCGGAGTTTATACAACGCGGAGTTTCTCCAGCGCGGACTTTCTCCAACGCGGACTTTCTTGAACGCGGAGTTTCTCCCACGCGGACTTTCTCCAACGTGGACTTTCTTCAACGCGGACCTTCTCCAACGCGGACTTTCTCCAACGCGGAGTTTCTCCAGCGCGGTGTGTTTCAAGCGCGGAGTTTCTCTAACGCGGAGTTTCTCCAACGCGCCGTTTCTTCAAAGCGAAGTTTCTCCAACGCGCAGTTTCTCCAACGCGAAGTTTCTCCAGCGCGGAGTTTCTCCAACACGGAGTTTCTCCAGCGCAGAGTTTGTCCAGCACGGAGTTTCTCCAGCGCGGAGTTTCTCCAACGCGGAGTTGCTACAGCGCGGAGTTTCTCCAGTGTAGAATTTCTCCAGAGCGGTCTTTTCTCCAACGCGGAGTTTCTCCATCGCGGAGTTTGTCCGTCGCGGACTTTCTTCATCGCGGAGTTTATACAACGCGGAGTTTCTCCAGCGCGGACTTTCTCCAACGCGGACTTTCTTCAACGCGGAGTTTCTCCAACGCGGACTTTCTCCAACGCGGACTTTCTCCAACGCGGATCTTCTCCAACGCGGACTTTCTCCAACGCGGAGTTTCTCCAGCGCGGAGTGTCTCCATCGCGGAGTTTCTAGAGTTCGGAGTTTCTCAAACGCGCAGTTTCTCCAGCGCGGAATTTCTCCATCGCAGACTCTCTCCAACGCGGAATTTCTCCAACGCGGACTTTCTCCAACGCGGAGTTTCTCCAACGCGCAGTTTCTCCAACGCGAAGTTTCTCCAGCGCGGAGTTTGTCCAGCACGGAGTTTCTCCAGCGCGGAGTTTCTCCAGCCCGGAGTTTCTCCAGCGCAGATTTTATGCAGCACGGAGTTTCTCCAGCGCGGAGTTTCTCCAACGCGGAGTTGCTCCAGCGCGGAGTTTCTCCAGCGTAGAGTTTCTCCAGAGCGGACTTTTCTCCAACGCGGAGTTTCTCCATCGCGGAGTTTGTCCGTCGCGGATTTTCTTCATCGCGGAGTTTCTCCAGCTCGGAGTTTATACAACGCGGAGTTTCTCCAGCGCGGTCTTTCTCCAACGCGGACTTTCTCCAGCGCGGACCTTCTCCAACGCGGACTTTCTCCAACGCGGACTTTCTCCAGCGCGGACCTTCTCCAACGCGGACTTTCTCCAACGCGGAGTTTCTCCAACGCGCAGTTTCTCCAACGCGAAGTTTCTCCAGCGCGGAGTTTGTCCAGCACGGAGTTTCTCCAGCGCGGAGTTTCTCCAGCCCGGAGTTTCTCCAGCGCAGATTTTATGCAGCACGGAGCTTCTCCAACGCACCGTTTCTCCAACGCGAAGTTTCCCCAACACGGAGTTTCTCCAGCGCGGAGTTTCTCCAGCGCGGAGTTTCTCCAGCGCGGAGTGTCTCCATCGCGGAGTTTCTCCAGCGTAGAGTTTCTCCAGAGCGGACTTTTCTCCAACGCGGAGTTTCTCCATCGCGGAGTTTGTCCGTCGCGGACTTTCTTCATCGCGGAGTTTATACAACGCGGAGTTTCTCCAGCGCGGACTTTCTCCAACGCGGACTTTCTTCAACGCGGAGTTTCTCCAACGCGGACTTTCTCCAACGCGGACTTTCTCCAACGCGGACCTTCTCCAACGCGGACTTTCTCCAACGCGGAGTTTCTCCAGCGAGGTGTGTTTCAAGTGCGGAGTTTCTCCAACGCGGAGAATCTCCAACGCGCCGTTTCTTCAACGCGAAGTTTCTCCAAAGCGGAGTTTCTACAACACGGAGTTTCTCCAACGCGGAGTTTCTCCAACGCGGATCTTCTCCGACGCGCACTTTCTCCAACGCGGAGTTTCTCCAGCGCGGTGTGTTTCAAGCGCGGAGTTTCTCGAACGCGGAGTTTTTCCAACGCGCCGTTTCTTCAACGCGAAGTTTCTCCAAGGCGGAGTTTCTACAACACGGATTTTCTCCAACGCGGACTTTCTCCAACGCGGACCTTCTCCGACGCGGACTTTCTCTAACGCGGAGTTTCTCCAGCGCGGTGTGTTTCAAGCGCGGAGTTTCTCCAACGCGGAGTTTCTCCAACGCGCCGTTTCTTCAAAGCGAAGTTTCTCCAAGGCGGAATTTCTCCAACACAGAGTTTCTCCAACACGGAGTTTCTCCAGCGCGGAGTTTCTCCACCGCGGAGAATCTCCAGCGCGGAGCTTCTCCAGTTCGGAGTTTCTCAAACGCGGAGTTTCTCCAACACGGAGTTTCTCCAGCCCGATTTTTCTCCAGCGCGGAGTTTCTCCATCGCGGACTCTCCAACGCGGACTTTCTCCAACGCGGACTTTCTCCAAAGCGGAGTTTCTCCAACGCGGAGTTTCTCCAACACGGAGTTTCTCCTACACGGAGTTTCTTCAGCGCGGAGTTCATCCAGCGCGGATTGTCTCCATCGCGGAGTTTCTCCAGTTCGGAGTTTCTCAAACGCGTAGTTTCTCCAGCGCGGAGTTTCTCCATCGCGGACTCTCACCAACGCGGACTTTCTCCAACGCGGACTTTCTCCAACGCAGAGTTTCTCCAACGCGGAGTTTCTCCAACGCGCAGTTTCTCCAACGCGCAGTTTCTCCAGCGCGGACTTTCTCCAACGCGGACTTTATTCAACGCGGAGTTTCTCCAACGCGGACTTTCTCCAACGCGGACTTTCTCCAACGCGGACCTTCTCCAACGCGGACTTTCTCCAACGCGGAGTTTCTCCAGCGCGTAGTTTCTCCAACGCGGAGTATCTCCAACGCGCCGTTTCTTCAACGCGAAGTTTCTCCAAGGCGGAGTTTCTACATCACGGATTTTCTCCAACGCGGACTTTCTCCAACGCGGACCTTCTCCGACGCGGACTTTCTCCAACGCGGAGTTTCTCCAGCGCGGTGTGTTTCAAGCGCGGAGTTTCTCTAACGCGGAGTTTCTCCAACGCGCCGTTTCTTCAAAGCGAAGTTTCTCCAACGCGCAGTTTCTCCAACGCGAAGTTTCTCCAGCGCGGAGTTTCTCCAACACGGAGTTTCTCCAGCGCGGAGTTTGTCCAGCACGGAGTTTCTCCAGCGCGGAGTTTCTCCAACGCGGAGTTGCTACAGCGCGGAGTTTCTCCAGTGTAGAGTTTCTCCAGAGCGGTCTTTTCTCCAACGCGGAGTTTCTCCATCGCGGAGTTTGTCCGTCGCGGACTTTCTTCATCGCGGAGTTTATACAACGCGGAGTTTCTCCAGCGCGGACTTTCTCCAACGCGGACTTTCTTCAACGCGGAGTTTCTCCAACGCGGACTTTCTCCAACGCGGACTTTCTCCAACGCGGATCTTCTCCAAAGCGGACTTTCTCCAACGCGGAGTTTCTCCAGCGCGGAGTGTCTCCATCGCGGAGTTTCTAGAGTTCGGAGTTTCTCAAACGCGGAGTTTCTCCAGCGCGGAATTTCTCCATCGCAGACTCTCTCCAACGGGGAATTTCTCCAACGCGGACTTTCTCCAGCGCGGAGTTTCTCCACCGCTGAGAATCTCCAGCGCGGAGCTTCTCCAGTTCGGAGTTTCTCAAACGCGGAGTTTCTCCAACACGGAGTTTCTCCAGCCCGATTTTTCTCCAGCGCGGAGTTTCTCCATCGCGGACTCTCCAACGCGGACTTTCTCCAACGCGGACTTTCTCCAAAATGGAGTTTCTCCTACGCGGAGTTTCTCCAACACGGAGTTTCTCCTACACGGAGTTTCTTCAGCGCGGAGTTTCTCCAGCGCGGATTGTCTCCATCGCGGAGTTTCTCCAGTTCGGAGTTTCTCAAACGCGTAGTTTCTCCAGCGCGGAGTTTCTCCATCGCGGACTCTCACCAACACGGACTTTCTCCAACGCGGACTTTCTCCAACGCAGAGTTTCTCCAACGCGGAGTTTCTCAAACGCGCAGTTTCTCCAACGCGCAGTTTCTCCAGCGCGGACTTTCTCCAACGCGGACTTTCTCCAACGCGGAACTTCTCCAACGCGGACTTTCTCCTACGCGGAGTTTCTCCAGCGCGGTGTGTTTCAAGCGCGGTGTTTCTCCAACGCGGAGCTTCTCCAACGCGCCGTTTCTCCTACGCGAAGTTTCCCCACCACGGAGTTTCTCCAGCGCGGAGTTTCTCCATCGCGGACACTCTCCAACGCGGACTTTCTCCAACGCGGACCTTCTCCGACGCGGACTTTCTCTAACGCGGAGTTTCTCCAGCGCGGTGTGTTTCAAGCGCGGAGTTTCTCTAACGCGGAGTTTCTCCAACGCGCCGTTTCTTCAAAGCGAAGTTTCCCCAAGGCGGAATTTCTCCACCACAGAGTTTCTCCAACACGGAGTTTCTCCAGTTCGGAGTTTCTCCAGCGCGGTCTTTCTCCAACGCGGACTTTCTCCAGCGCGGACCTTCTCCAACGCGGAGTTTCTCCACCGTGGTGTGTTTCAAGCGCGGAGTTTCTCCAACGCGGAGCTTCTCCAACGCACCGTTTCTCCAACGCGAAGTTTCCCCAACACGGAGTTTCTCCAGCGCGGAGTTTCTCCAGCGCGGAGTTTCTCAAGCGCGGAGTGTCTCCATCGCGGAGTTTCTCCAGCGTAGAGTTTCTCCAGAGCGGACTTTTCTCCAACGCGGAGTTTCTCCATCGCGGAGTTTGTCCGTCGCGGACTTTCTTCATCGCGGAGTTTATACAACGCGGAGTTTCTCCAGTGCGGACTTTCTCCAACGCGGACTTTCTTCAACGCGGAGTTTCTCCAACGCGGACTTTCTCCAACGCGGACTTTCTCCAACGCGGACCTTCTCCAACGCGGACTTTCTCCAACGCGGAGTTTCTCCAGCGAGGTGTGTTTCAAGTGCGGAGTTTCTCCAACGCGGAGAATCTCCAACGCGCCGTTTCTTCAATGCGAAGTTTCTCCAAAGCGGAGTTTCTACAACACGGAGTTTCTCCAACGCGGAGTTTCTCCAACGCGGACCTTCTCCGACGCGGACTTTCTCCAACGCGGACTTTCTCCAACGCGGATCTTCTCCAAAGCGGACTTTCTCCAACGCGGAGTTTCTCCAGCGCGGAGTGTCTCCATCGCGGAGTTTCTAGAGTTCGGAGTTTCTCAAACGCGGAGTTTCTCCAGCGCGGAATTTCTCCATCGCAGACTCTCTCCAACGCGGAATTTCTCCAACGCGGACTTTCTCCAGCGCGGAGTTTCTCCACCGCGGAGAATCTCCAGCGCGGAGCTTCTCCAGTTCGGAGTTTCTCAAACGCGGAGTTTCTCCAACACGGAGTTTCTCCAGCCCGATTTTTCTCCAGCGCGGAGTTTCTCCATCGCGGAGTTTCTCCAACACGGAGTTTCTCCTACACGGAGTTTCTTCAGCGCGGAGTTTCTCCAGCGCGGATTGTCTCCATCGCGGAGTTTCTCCAGTTCGGAGTTTCTCAAACGCGTAGTTTCTCCAGCGCGGAGTTTCTCCATCCCGGACTCTCACCAACGCGGACTTTCTCCAACGCGGACTTTCTCCAACGCAGAGTTTCTCCAACGCGGAGTTTCTCCAACGCGCAGTTTCTCCAACGCGCAGTTTCTCCAGCGCGGACTTTCTCTAACGCGGACTTTCTCCAACGCGGAACTTCTCCAACGCGGACTTTCTCCTACGCGGAGTTTCTCCAGCGCGGTGTGTTTCAAGCGCGGTGTTTCTCCAACGCGGAGCTTCTCCAACGCGCCGTTTCTCCTACGCGAAGTTTCCCCACCACGGAGTTTCTCCAGCGCGGAGTTTCTCCATCGCGGACACTCTCCAACGCGGACTTTCTCCAACGCGGACCTTCTCCGACGCGGACTTTCTCTAACGCGGAGTTTCTCCAGCGCGGTGTGTTTCAAGCGCGGAGTTTCTCTAACGCGGAGTTTCTCCAACGCGCCGTTTCTTCAAAGCGAAGTTTCTCCAAGGCGGAATTTCTCCAACACAGAGTTTCTCCAACACGGAGTTTCTCCAGCGCGGAGTTTCTCCACCGCGGAGAATCTCCAGCGCGGAGCTTCTCCAGTTCGGAGTTTCTCAAACGCGGAGTTTCTCCAACACGGAGTTTCTCCAGCCCGATTTTTCTCCAGCGCGGAGTTTCTCCATCGCGGACTCTCCAACGCGGACTTTCTCCAACGCGGACTTTCTCCAAAGCGGAGTTTCTCCAACGCGGAGTTTCTCCAACACGGAGTTTCTCCTACACGGAGTTTCTTCAGCGCGGAGTTTCTCCAGCGCGGATTGTCTCCATCGCGGAGTTTCTCCAGTTCGGAGTTTCTCAAACGCGTAGTTTCTCCAGCGCGGAGTTTCTCCATCGCGGACTCTCACCAACGCGGACTTTCTCCAACGCGGACTTTCTCCAACGCAGAGTTTCTCCAACGCGGAGTTTCTCCAACGCGCAGTTTCTCCAACGCGCAGTTTCTCCAGCGCGGACTTTCTCCAACGCGGACTTTCTCCAACGCGGACCTTCTCCAACGCGGACTTTCTCCTACGCGGAGTTTCTCCAGCGCGGTGTGTTTCAAGCGCGGTGTTTCTCCAACGCGGAGCTTCTCCAACGCGCCGTTTCTCCTACGCGAAGTTTCCCCACCACGGAGTTTCTCCAGCGCGGAGTTTCTCCATCGCGGACACTCTCCAACGCGGACTTTCTCCAACGCGGACTTTCTCCAACGCGGAGTTTCTCCAACGCGGAGTTTCTCCAACGCGCAGTTTCTCCAACGCGAAGTTTCTCCAGCGCGGAGTTTCTCCAACACGGAGTTTCTCCAGCCCGGAGTTTCTCCAGCGCAGATTTTATGCAGCACGGAGTTTCTCTAGCGCGGAGTTTCTTCAGCGTAGAGTTTCTCCAGAGCGGACTTTTCTCCAACGCGGAGTTTCTCCATCGCGGAGTTTGTCTGTCGCGGAGGTTCTCCATCGCGGAGTTTCTCCAGCGCGGAGTTTATACAACGCGGAGTTTCTCCAGCGCGGACTTTCTCCAACGCGGACTTTCTTGAACGCGGAGTTTCTCCAACGCGGACTTTCTCCAACGTGGACTTTCTCAAACGCGGACCTTCTCCAACGCGGACTTTCTCCAACGCGGAGTTTCTCCAGCGCGGTGTGTTTCAAGCGCGGAGTTTCTCTAACGCGGAGTTTCTCAACCGCGCCGTTTCTTCAAAGCGAAGTTTCTCCAACGCGCAGTTTCTCCAACGCGAAGTTTCTCCAGCGCGGAGTTTCTCCAACACGGAGTTTCTCCAGCGCGGAGTTTGTCCAGCACGGAGTTTCTCCAGCGCGGAGTTTCTCCAACGCGGAGTTGCTACAGCGCGGAGTTTCTCCAGGGTAGAATTTCTCCAGAGCGGTCTTTTCTCCAACGCGGAGTTTCTCCATCGCGGAGTTTGTCCGTCGCGGACTTTCTTCATCGCGGAGTTTATACAACGCGGAGTTTCTCCAGCGCGGACTTTCTCCAACGCGGACTTTCTTCAACGCGGAGTTTCTCCAACGCGGACTTTCTCCAACGCGGACTTTCTCCAACGCGGATCTTCTCCAACGCGGACTTTCTCCAACGCGGAGTTCCTCCAGCGCGGAGTGTCTCCATCGCGGAGTTTCTAGAGTTCGGAGTTTCTCAAACGCGGAGTTTCTCCAGCGCGGAATTTCTCCATCGCAGACTCTCTCCAACGCGGAATTTCTCCAACGCGGACTTTCTCCAACGCGGACTTTCTCCAACGCGGAGTTTCTCCAACGCGGAGTTTCTCCAACGCGAAGTTTCTCCAACGCGAAGTTTCTCCAGCGCGGAGTTTGTCCAGCACGGAGTTTCTCCAGCGCGGAGTTTCTCCAGCCCGGAGTTTCTCCAGCGCAGATTTTATGCAGCACGGAGTTTCTCCAGCGCGGAGTTTCTCCAACGCGGAGTTGCTCCAGCGCGGAGTTTCTCCAGCGTAGAGTTTCTCCAGAGCGGACTTTTCTCCAACGCGGAGTTTCTCCATCGTGGAGTTTGTCCGTCGCGGATTTTTTTCATCGCGGAGTTTCTCCAGCGCGGAGTTTATACAACGCGGAGTTTCTCCAGCGCGGACTTTCTCCAACGCGGACTTTCTCCAGCGCGGACCTTCTCCAACGCGGACTTTCTCCAACGCGGAGTTTCTCCACCGTGGTGTGTTTCAAGCGCGGAGTTTCTCCAACGCGGAGCTTCTCCAACGCACCGTTTCTCCAACGCGAAGTTTCCCCAACACGGAGTTTCTCCAGCGCGGAGTTTCTCCAGCGCGGAGTGTCTCCATCGCGGAGTTTCTCCAGCGTAGAGTTTCTCCACAGCGGACTTTTCTCCAACGCGGAGTTTCTCCATCGCGGAGTTTGTCCGTCGCGGACTTTCTTCATCGCGGAGTTTATACAACGCGGAGTTTCTCCAGCGCGGATTTTCTCCAACGCGGACTTTCTTCAACGCGGAGTTTCTCCAACGCGGACTTTCTCCAACGCGGACTTTCTCCAACGCGGACCTTCTCCAACGCGGACTTTCTCCAACGCGGAGTTTCTCCAGCGAGGTGTGTTTCAAGTGCGGAGTTTCTCCAACGCGGAGAATCTCCAACGCGCCGTTTCTTCAACGCGAAGTTTCTCCAAAGCGGAGTTTCTAGAACACGGAGTTTCTCCAACGCGGAGTTTCTCCAACGCGGACCTTCTCCGACGCGGACTTTCTCCAACGCGGAGTTTCTCCAGCGCGGTGTGTTTCTAGCGCGGAGTTTCTCGAACGCGGAGTTTTTCCAACGCGCCGTTTCTTCAACGCGAAGTTTCTCCAAGGCGGAGTTTCTACAACACGGATTTTCTCCAACGCGGATTTTCTCCAACGCGGACCTTCTCCGACGCGGACTTTCTCTAACGCGGAGTTTCTCCAGCGCGGTGTGTTTCAAGCGCGGAGTTTCTCTAACGCGGAGTTTCTCCAACGCGCCGTTTCTTCAAAGAGAAGTTTCTCCAAGGCGGAATTTCTCCAACACAGAGTTTCTCCAACACGGAGTTTCTCCAGCGCGGAGTTTCTCCACCGCGGAGAATCTCCAGCGCGGAGCTTCTCCAGTTCGGAGTTTCTCAAACGCGGAGTTTCTCCAACACGGAGTTTCTCCAGCCCGATGTTTCTCCAGCGCGGAGTTTCTCCAACACGGAGTTTCTCCAGCGCGGAGTTTGTCCAGCACGGAGTTTCTCCAGCGCGGAGTTTCTCCAACGCGGAGTTGCTACAGCGCGGAGTTTCTCCAGGGTAGAATTTCTCCAGAGCGGTCTTTTCTCCAACGCGGAGTTTCTCCATCGCGGAGTTTGTCCGTCGCGGACTTTCTTCATCGCGGAGTTTATACAACGCGGAGTTTCTCCAGCGCGGACTTTCTCCAACGCGGACTTTCTTCAACGCGGAGTTTCTCCAACGCGGACTTTCTCCAACGCGGACTTTCTCCAACGCGGATCTTCTCCAACGCGGACTTTCTCCAACGCGGAGTTCCTCCAGCGCGGAGTGTCTCCATCGCGGAGTTTCTAGAGTTCGGAGTTTCTCAAACGCGGAGTTTCTCCAGCGCGGAATTTCTCCATCGCAGACTCTCTCCAACGCGGAATTTCTCCAACGCGGACTTTCTCCAACGCGGACTTTCTCCAACGCGGAGTTTCTCCAACGCGGAGTTTCTCCAACGCGAAGTTTCTCCAACGCGAAGTTTCTCCAGCGCGGAGTTTGTCCAGCACGGAGTTTCTCCAGCGCGGAGTTTCTCCAGCCCGGAGTTTCTCCAGCGCAGATTTTATGCAGCACGGAGTTTCTCCAGCGCGGAGTTTCTCCAACGCGGAGTTGCTCCAGCGCGGAGTTTCTCCAGCGTAGAGTTTCTCCAGAGCGGACTTTTCTCCAACGCGGAGTTTCTCCATCGTGGAGTTTGTCCGTCGCGGATTTTTTTCATCGCGGAGTTTCTCCAGCGCGGAGTTTATACAACGCGGAGTTTCTCCAGCGCGGACTTTCTCCAACGCGGACTTTCTCCAGCGCGGACCTTCTCCAACGCGGACTTTCTCCAACGCGGAGTTTCTCCACCGTGGTGTGTTTCAAGCGCGGAGTTTCTCCAACGCGGAGCTTCTCCAACGCACCGTTTCTCCAACGCGAAGTTTCCCCAACACGGAGTTTCTCCAGCGCGGAGTTTCTCCAGCGCGGAGTGTCTCCATCGCGGAGTTTCTCCAGCGTAGAGTTTCTCCACAGCGGACTTTTCTCCAACGCGGAGTTTCTCCATCGCGGAGTTTGTCCGTCGCGGACTTTCTTCATCGCGGAGTTTATACAACGCGGAGTTTCTCCAGCGCGGATTTTCTCCAACGCGGACTTTCTTCAACGCGGAGTTTCTCCAACGCGGACTTTCTCCAACGCGGACTTTCTCCAACGCGGACCTTCTCCAACGCGGACTTTCTCCAACGCGGAGTTTCTCCAGCGAGGTGTGTTTCAAGTGCGGAGTTTCTCCAACGCGGAGAATCTCCAACGCGCCGTTTCTTCAACGCGAAGTTTCTCCAAAGCGGAGTTTCTAGAACACGGAGTTTCTCCAACGCGGAGTTTCTCCAACGCGGACCTTCTCCGACGCGGACTTTCTCCAACGCGGAGTTTCTCCAGCGCGGTGTGTTTCTAGCGCGGAGTTTCTCGAACGCGGAGTTTTTCCAACGCGCCGTTTCTTCAACGCGAAGTTTCTCCAAGGCGGAGTTTCTACAACACGGATTTTCTCCAACGCGGATTTTCTCCAACGCGGACCTTCTCCGACGCGGACTTTCTCTAACGCGGAGTTTCTCCAGCGCGGTGTGTTTCAAGCGCGGAGTTTCTCTAACGCGGAGTTTCTCCAACGCGCCGTTTCTTCAAAGAGAAGTTTCTCCAAGGCGGAATTTCTCCAACACAGAGTTTCTCCAACACGGAGTTTCTCCAGCGCGGAGTTTCTCCACCGCGGAGAATCTCCAGCGCGGAGCTTCTCCAGTTCGGAGTTTCTCAAACGCGGAGTTTCTCCAACACGGAGTTTCTCCAGCCCGATGTTTCTCCAGCGCGGAGTTTCTCCATCGCGGACTCTCCAACGCGGACTTTCTCCAACGCGGACTTTCTCCAAAGCGGAGTTTCTCCAGCGCGGATTGTCTCCATCGCGGAGTTTCTCCAGTTCGGAGTTTCTCAAACGCGTAGTTTCTCCAGCGCGGAGTTTCTCCATCGCGGACTCTCACCAACGCGGACTTTCTCCAACGCGGACTTTCTCCAACGCAGAGTTTCTCCAACGCGGAGTTTCTCCAACGCGCAGTTTCTCCAACGCGCAGTTTCTCCAGCGCGGACTTTCTCCAACGCGGACTTTCTTCAACGCGGAGTTTCTCCAACGCGGACTTTCTCCAACGCGGACTTTCTCCAACGCGGACCTTCTCCAACACGGACTTTCTCCAACGCGGAGTTTCTCCACCGCGGTGTGTTTCAAGCGCGTAGTTTCTCCAACGCGGAGTATCTCCAACGCGCCGTTTCTTCAACGCGAAGTTTCTCCAAGGCGGAGTTTCTACATCACGGATTTTCTCCAACGCGGACTTTCTCCAACGCGGACCTTCTCCGACGCGGGCTTTCTCCAACGCGGAGTTTCTCCAGCGCGGTGTGTTTCAAGCGCGGAGTTTCTCTAACGCGGAGTTTCTCCAACGCGCCGTTTCTTCAAAGCGAAGTTTCTCCAACGCGCAGTTTCTCCAACGCGAAGTTTCTCCAGCGCGGAGTTTCTCCAACACGGAGTTTCTCCAGCGCGGAGTTTCTCCAACGCGGAGTTGCTACAGCGCGGAGTTTCTCCAGTGTAGAGTTTCTCCAGAGCGGTCTTTTCTCCAACGCGGAGTTTCTCCATCGCGGAGTTTGTCCGTCGCGGACTTTCTTCATCGCGGAGTTTATACAACGCGGAGTTTCTCCAGCGCGGACTTTCTCCAACGCGGACTATCTTCAACGCGGAGTTTCTCCAACGCGGACTTTCTCCAACGCGGAGTTTCTCCAACGCGGAGTTTCTCCAACGCGCAGTTTCTCCAACGCGAAGTTTCTCCAGCGCGGAGTTTGTCCAGCACGGAGTTTCTCCAGCGCGGAGTTTCTCCAGCCCGGAGTTTCTCCAGCGCAGATTTTCTTCATCGCGGAGTTTCTCCAGCGCGGAGTTTATACAACGCGGAGTTTCTCCAGCGCGGATTTTCTCCAACGCGGACTTTCTCCAACGCGGACCTTCTCCAACGCGGACTTTCTCCAACGCGGAGTTTCTCCACCGTGGTGTGTTTCAAGCGCGGAGTTTCTCCAACGCGGAGCTTCTCCAACGCGCCGTTTCTCCTACGCGAAGTTTCCCTACCACGGAGTTTCTCCAGCGCGGAATTTCTCCATCGCGGACACTCTCCAACGCGGACTTTCTCCAACGCGGACTTTCTCCAACGCGGAGTTTCTCCAACGCGCAGTTTCTCCAACGCGAAGTTTCTCCAGCGCGGAGTTTCTCCAACACGGAGTTTCTCCAGCCCGGAGTTTCTCCAGCGCAGATTTTATGCAGCACGGAGTTTCTCCAGCGCGGAGTTTCTCGAACGCGGAGTTGCTCTAGCGCGGAGTTTCTTCAGCGTAGAGTTTCTCCAGAGCTGACTTTTCTCCAACGCGGAGTTTCTCCATCGCGGAGTTTGTCCGTCGCGGAGGTTCTCCATCGCGGAGTTTCTCCAGCGCGGAGTTTATACAACGCGGAGTTTCTCCAGCGCGGACTTTCTTTAACGCGGAGTTTCTCCAACGCGGACTTTCTCCAACGCGGACTTTCTCCAACGCGGACCTTCTCCAACGCGGACTTTCTCCAACGCGGAGTTTCTCCAGCGCGGTGTTTCAAGCGCGTAGTTTCTCCAACGCGGAGTATCTCCAACGCGCCGTTTCTTCAACGCGAAGTTTCTCCAAGGCGGAGTTTCTACATCACGGATTTTCTCCAACGCGGACTTTCTCCAACGCGGACCTTCTCCGACGCGGACTTTCTCCAACGCGGAGTTTCTCCAGCGCGGTGTGTTTCAAGCGCGGAGTTTCTCTAACGCGGAGTTTCTCCAACGCGCCGTTTCTTCAAAGCGAAGTTTCTCCAACGCGCAGTTTCTCCAACGCGAAGTTTCTCCAGCGCGGAGTTTCTCCAACACGGAGTTTCTCCAGCGCGGAGTTTGTCCAGCACGGAGTTTCTCCAGCGCGGAGTTGCTCCAACGCGGAGTTTCTCCAACACAGATTTTCTCCAGCCCGATTTTTCTCCAGCGCGGAGTTTCTCCATCGCGGACTCTCCAACGCGGACTTTCTCCAACGCGGACTTTCTCCAAAGCGGAGTTTCTCCAACGCGGAGTTTCTCCAACACGGAGTTTCTCCTACACGGAGTTTCTTCAGTGCGGAGTTTCTCCAGCGCGGATTGTCTCCATCGCGGAGTTTCTCCAGTTCGGAGTTTCTCAAACGCGTAGTTTCTCCAGCGCGGAGTTTCTACATCGCGGACTCTCACCAACGCGGACTTTCTCCAACGCGGACTTTCTCCAACGCAGAGTTTCTCCAACGCGGAGTTTCTCCAACGCGCAGTTTCTCCAACGCGCAGTTTCTCCAGCGCGGACTTTCTCCAACGCGGACTTTCTCCAACGCGGACCTTCTCCAACGCGGACTTTCTCCTACGCGGAGTTTCTCCAGCGCGGTGTGTTTCAAGCGCGGTGTTTCTCCAACGCGGAGCTTCTCCAACGCGCCGTTTCTCCTACGCTAAGTTTCCCCACCACGGAGTTTCTCCAGCGCGGAGTTTCTCCATCGCGGACACTCTCCAACGCGGACTTTCTCCAACGCGGACTTTCTCCAACGCGGAGTTTCTCCAACGCGGAGTTTCTCCAACGCGCAGTTTCTCCAACGCGAAGTTTCTCCAGCGCGGAGTTTCTCCAACACGGAGTTTCTCCAGCCCGGAGTTTCTCCAGCGCAGATTTTATGCAGCGCGGAGTTTCTCCAGTGCGGAGTTTCTCGAACGCGGAGTTGCTCTAGCGCGGAGTTTCTTCAGCGTAGAGTTTCTCCAGAGCGGACTTTTCTCCAACGCGGAGTTTCTCCATCGCGGAGTTTGTCCGTCGCGGAGGTTCTCCATCGCGGAGTTTCTCCAGCGCGGAGTTTATACAACGCGGAGTTTCTCCAGCGCGGACTTTCTCCAACGCGGACTTTCTTGAACGCGGAGTTTCTCCAACGCGGACTTTCTCCAACGTGGACTTTCTCCAACGCGGACCTTCTCCAACGCGGACTTTCTCCAAAGCGGAGTTTCTCCAGCGCGGTGTGTTTCAAGCGCGGAGTTTCTCTAACGCGGAGTTTCTCCAACGCGCCGTTTCTTCAAAGCGAAGTTTCTCCAACGCGCAGTTTCTCCAACGCGAAGTTTCTCCAGCGCGGAGTTTCTCCAACACGGAGTTTCTCCAGCGCAGAGTTTGTCCAGCACGGAGTTTCTCCAGCGCGGAGTTTCTCCAACGCGGAGTTGCTACAGCGCGGAGTTTCTCCAGTGTAGAGTTTCTCCAGAGCGGTCTTTTCTCCAACGCGGAGTTTCTCCATCGCGGAGTTTGTCCGTCGCGGACTTTCTTCATCGCGGAGTTTATACAACGCGGAGTTTCTCCAGCGCGGACTTTCTCCAACGCGGACTTTCTCCAACGCGGACTTTCTCCAACGCGGACTTTCTCCAACGCGGACTTTCTCCAACGCGGATCTTCTCCAAAGCGGACTTTCTCCAACGCGGAGTTTCTCCAGCGCGGAGTGTCTCCATCGCGGAGTTTCTAGAGTTCGGAGTTTCTCAAACGCGGAGTTTCTCCAGCGCGGAATTTCTCCATCGCAGACTCTCTCCAACGCGGAATTTCTCCAACGCGGACTTTCTCCAACGCGGAGTTTCTCCAACGCGGAGTTTCTCCAACGCGCAGTTTCTCCAACGCGAAGTTTCTCCAGCGCGGAGTTTGTCCAGCACGGAGTTTCTCCAGCCCGGAGTTTCTCCAGCGCAGATTTTCTTCATCGCGGAGTTTCTCCAGCGCGGAGTTTATACAACGCGGAGTTTCTCCAGCGCGGACTTTCTCCAACGCGGACTTTCTCCAACGCGGACCTTCTCCAACGCGGACTTTCTCCAACGCGGAGTTTCTCCACCGTGGTGTGTTTCAAGCGCGGAGTTTCTCCAACGCGGAGCTTCTCCAACGCGCCGTTTCTCCTACGCGAAGTTTCCCTACCACGGAGTTTCTCCAGCGCGGAGTTTCTCCATCGCGGACACTCTCCAACGCGGACTTTCTCCAACGCGGACTTTCTCCAACGCGGAGTTTCTCCAACGCGCAGTTTCTCCAACGCGAAGTTTCTCCAGCGCGGAGTTTCTCCAACACGGAGTTTCTCCAGCCCGGAGTTTCTCCAGCGCAGATTTTATGCAGCACGGAGTTTCTCCAGCGCGGAGTTTCTCGAACGCGGAGTTGCTCTAGCGCGGAGTTTCTTCAGCGTAGAGTTTCTCCAGAGCTGACTTTTCTCCAACGCGGAGTTTCTCCATCGCGGAGTTTGTCCGTCGCGGAGGTTCTCCATCGCGGAGTTTCTCCAGCGCGGAGTTTATACAACGCGGAGTTTCTCCAGCGCGGACTTTCTTCAGCGCGGAGTTTCTCCAACGCGGACTTTCTCCAACGCGGACTTTCTCCAACGCGGACCTTCTCCAACGCGGACTTTCTCCAACGCGGAGTTTCTCCAGCGCGGTGTTTCAAGCGCGTAGTTTCTCCAACGCGGAGTATCTCCAACGCGCCGTTTCTTCAACGCGAAGTTTCTCCAAGGCGGAGTTTCTACATCACGGATTTTCTCCAACGCGGACTTTCTCCAACGCGGACCTTCTCCGACGCGGACTTTCTCCAACGCGGAGTTTCTCCAGCGCGGTGTGTTTCAAGCGCGGAGTTTCTCTAACGCGGAGTTTCTCCAACGCGCCGTTTCTTCAAAGCGAAGTTTCTCCAACGCGCAGTTTCTCCAACGCGAAGTTTCTCCAGCGCGGAGTTTCTCCAACACGGAGTTTCTCCAGCGCGGAGTTTGTCCAGCACGGAGTTTCTCCAGCGCGGAGTTGCTCCAACGCGGAGTTTCTCCAACACGGATTTTCTCCAGCCCGATTTTTCTCCAGCGCGGAGTTTCTCCATCGCGGACTCTCCAACGCGGACTTTCTCCAACGCGGACTTTCTCCAAAGCGGAGTTTCTCCAACGCGGAGTTTCTCCAACACGGAGTTTCTCCTACACGGAGTTTCTTCAGTGCGGAGTTTCTCCAGCGCGGATTGTCTCCATCGCGGAGTTTCTCCAGTTCGGAGTTTCTCAAACGCGTAGTTTCTCCAGCGCGGAGTTTCTACATCGCGGACTCTCACCAACGCGGACTTTCTCCAACGCGGACTTTCTCCAACGCAGAGTTTCTCCAACGCGGAGTTTCTCCAACGCGCAGTTTCTCCAACGCGCAGTTTCTCCAGCGCGGACTTTCTCCAACGCGGACTTTCTCCAACGCGGACCTTCTCCAACGCGGACTTTCTCCTACGCGGAGTTTCTCCAGCGCGGTGTGTTTCAAGCGCGGTGTTTCTCCAACGCGGAGCTTCTCCAACGCGCCGTTTCTCCTACGCTAAGTTTCCCCACCACGGAGTTTCTCCAGCGCGGAGTTTCTCCATCGCGGACACTCTCCAACGCGGACTTTCTCCAACGCGGACTTTCTCCAACGCGGAGTTTCTCCAACGCGGAGTTTCTCCAACGCGCAGTTTCTCCAACGCGAAGTTTCTCCAGCGCGGAGTTTCTCCAACACGGAGTTTCTCCAGCCCGGAGTTTCTCCAGCGCAGATTTTATGCAGCACGGAGTTTCTCCAGAGCGGAGTTTCTCGAACGCGGAGTTGCTCTAGCGCGGAGCTTCTTCAGCGTAGAGTTTCTCCAGAGCGGACTTTTCTCCAACGCGGAGTTTCTCCATCGCGGAGTTTGTCCGTCGCGGAGGTTCTCCATCGCGGAGTTTCTCCAGCGCGGAGTTTATACAACGCGGAGTTTCTCCAGGCGGACTTTCTCCAACGCGGACTTTCTTGAACGCGGAGTTTCTCCAACGCGGACTTTCTCCAACGTGGACTTTCTCCAACGCGGACCTTCTCCAACGCGGACTTTCTCCAACGCGGAGTTTCTCCAGCGCGGTGTGTTTCAAGCGCGGAGTTTCTCTAACGCGGAGTTTCTCCAACGCGCCGTTTCTTCAAAGCGAAGTTTCTCCAACGCGCAGTTTCTCCAACGCGAAGTTTCTCCAGCGCGGAGTTTCTCCAACACGGAGTTTCTCCAGCGCAGAGTTTGTCCAGCACGGAGTTTCTCCAGCGCGGAGTTTCTCCAACGCGGAGTTGCTACAGCGCGGAGTTTCTCCAGTGTAGAATTTCTCCAGAGCGGTCTTTTCTCCAACGCGGAGTTTCTCCATCGCGGAGTTTGTCCGTCGCGGACTTTCTTCATCGCGGAGTTTATACAACGCGGAGTTTCTCCAGCGCGGACTTTCTCCAACGCGGACTTTCTTCAACGCGGAGTTTCTCCAACGCAGACTTTCTCCAACGCGGACTTTCTCCAACGCGGATCTTCTCCAACGCGGACTTTCTCCAACGCGGAGTTTCTCCAGCGCGGAGTGTCTCCATCGCGGAGTTTCTAGAGTTCGGAGTTTCTCAAACGCGGAGTTTCTCCAGCGCGGAATTTCTCCATCGCAGACTCTCTCCAACGCGGAATTTCTCCAACGCGCACTTTCTCCAACGCGGAGTTTCTCCAACGCGCAGTTTCTCCAACGCGAAGTTTCTCCAGCGCGGAGTTTGTCCAGCACGGAGTTTCTCCAGCGCGGAGTTTCTCCAGCCCGGAGTTTCTCCAGCGCAGATTTTATGCAGCACGGAGTTTCTCCAGCGCGGAGTTTCTCCAACGCGGAGTTGCTCCAGCGCGGAGTTTCTCCAGCGTAGAGTTTCTCCAGAGCGGACTTTTCTCCAACGCGGAGTTTCTCCATCGCGGAGTTTGTCCGTCGCGGATTTTCTTCATCGCGGAGTTTCTCCAGCTCGGAGTTTATACAACGCGGAGTTTCTCCAGCGCGGTCTTTCTCCAACGCGGACTTTCTCCAGCGCGGACCTTCTCCAACGCGGACTTTCTCCGACGCGGAGTTTCTCCACCGTGGTGTGTTTCAAGCGCGGAGTTTCTCCCACGCGGAGCTTTTCCAACGCACCGTTTCTCCAACGCGAAGTTTCCCCAACACGGAGTTTCTCCAGCGCGGAGTTTCTCCAGCGCGGAGTGTCTCCATCGCGGAGTTTCTCCAGCGTAGAGTTTCTCCAGAGCGGACTTTTCTCCAACGCGGAGTTTCTCCATCGCGGAGTTTGTCCGTCGCGGACTTTCTTCATCGCGGAGTTTATACAACGCGGAGTTTCTCCAGCGCGGACTTTCTCCAACGCGGACTTTCTTCAACGCGGAGTTTCTCCAACGCGGACTTTCTCCAACGCGGACTTTCTCCAACGCGGACCTTCTCCAACGCGGACTTTCTCCAACGCGGAGTTTCTCCACCGAGGTGTGTTTCAAGTGCGGAGTTTCTCCAACGCGGAGAATCTCCAACGCGCCGTTTCTTCAACGCGAAGTTTCTCCAAAGCGGAGTTTCTACAACACGGAGTTTCTCCAACGCGGAGTTTCTCCAACGCGGATCTTCTCCGACGCGCACTTTCTCCAACGCGGAGTTTCTCCAGCGCGGTGTGTTTCAAGCGCGGAGTTTCTCGAACGCGGAGTTTTTCCAACGCGCCGTTTCTTCAACGCGAAGTTTCTCCAAGGCGGAGTTTCTACAACACGGATTTTCTCCAACGCGGACTTTCTCCAACGCGGACCTTCTCCGACGCGGGCTTTCTCTAACGCGGAGTTTCTCCAGCGCGGTGTGTTTCAAGCGCGGAGTTTCTCTAACGCGGAGTTTCTCCAACGCGCCGTTTCTTCAAAGCGAAGTTTCTCCAAGGCGGAATTTCTCCAACACAGAGTTTCTCCAACACGGAGTTTCTCCAGCGCGGAGTTTCTCCACCGCGGAGAATCTCCAGCGCGGAGCTTCTCCAGTTCGGAGTTTCTCAAACGCGGAGTTTCTCCAACACGGAGTTTCTCCAGCCCGATTTTTCTCCAGCGCGGAGTTTCTCCATCGCGGACTCTCCAACGCGGACTTTCTCCAACGCGGACTTTCTCCAAAGCGGAGTTTCTCCAACGCGGAGTTTCTCCAACACGGAGTTTCTCCTACACGGAGTTTCTTCAGCGCGGAGTTCATCCAGCGCGGATTGTCTCCATCGCGGAGTTTCTCCAGTTCGGAGTTTCTCAAACGCGTAGTTTCTCCAGCGCGGAGTTTCTCCATCGCGGACTCTCACCAACGCGGACTTTCTCCAACGCGGACTTTCTCCAACGCAGAGTTTCTCCAACGCGGAGTTTCTCCAACGCGCAGTTTCTCCAACGCGCAGTTTCTCCAGCGCGGACTTTCTCCAACGCGGACTTTATTCAACGCGGAGTTTCTCCAACGCGGACTTTCTCCAACGCGGACTTTCTCCAACGCGGACCTTCTCCAACGCGGACTTTCTCCAACGCGGAGTTTCTCCAGCGCGGTGTGTTTCAAGCGCGTAGTTTCTCCAACGCGGAGTATCTCCAACGCGCCGTTTCTTCAACGCGAAGTTTCTCCAAGGCGGAGTTTCTACATCACGGATTTTCTCCAACGCGGACTTTCTCCAACGCGGACCTTCTCCGACGCGGACTTTCTCCAACGCAGAGTTTCTCCAGCGCGGTGTGTTTCAAGCGCGGAGTTTCTCTAACGCGGAGTTTCTCCAACGCGCCGTTTCTTCAAAGCGAAGTTTCTCCAACGCGCAGTTTCTCCAACGCGAAGTTTCTCCAGCGCGGAGTTTCTCCAACACGGAGTTTCTCCAGCGCGGAGTTTGTCCAGCACGGAGTTTCTCCAGCGCGGAGTTTCTCCAACGCGGAGTTGCTACAGCGCGGAGTTTCTCCAGTGTAGAGTTTCTCCAGAGCGGTCTTTTCTCCAACGCGGAGTTTCTCCATCGCGGAGTTTGTCCGTCGCGGACTTTCTTCATCGCGGAGTTTATACAACGCGGAGTTTCTCCAGCGCGGACTTTCTCCAACACGGACTTTCTTCAACGCGGAGTTTCTCCAACGCGGACTTTCTCCAACGCGGACTTTCTCCAACGCGGATCTTCTCCAAAGCGGACTTTCTCCAACGCGGAGTTTCTCCAGCGCGGAGTGTCTCCATCGCGGAGTTTCTAGAGTTCGGAGTTTCTCAAACGCGGAGTTTCTCCAGCGCGGAATTTCTCCATCGCAGACTCTCTCCAACGCGGAATTTCTCCAACGCGGACTTTCTCCAACGCGGAGTTTCTCCAACGCGGAGTTTCTCCAACGCGCAGTTTCTCCAACGCGAAGTTTCTCCAGCGCGGAGTTTGTCCAGCACGGAGTTTCTCCAGCGCGGAGTTTCTCCAGCCCGGAGTTTCTCCAGCGCAGATTTTCTTCATCGCGGAGTTTCTCCAGCGCGGAGTTTATACAACGCGGAGTTTCTCCAGCGCGGACTTTCTCCAACGCGGACTTTCTCCAACGCGGACCTTCTCCAACGCGGACTTTCTCCAACGCGGAGTTTCTCCACCGTGGTGTGTTTCAAGCGCGGAGTTTCTCCAACGCGGAGCTTCTCCAACGCGCCGTTTCTCCTACGCGAAGTTTCCCTACCACGGAGTTTCTCCAGCGCGGAGTTTCTCCATCGCGGACACTCTCCAACGCGGACTTTCTCCAACGCGGACTTTCTCCAACGCGGAGTTTCTCCAACGCGCAGTTTCTCCAACGCGAAGTTTCTCCAACGCGGACTTTCTCCAACGCGGACCTTCTCCGACGCGGACTTTCTCCAACGCAGAGTTTCTCCAGCGCGGTGTGTTTCAAGCGCGGAGTTTCTCTAACGCGGAGTTTCTCCAACGCGCCGTTTCTTCAAAGCGAAGTTTCTCCAACGCGCAGTTTCTCCAACGCGAAGTTTCTCCAGCGCGGAGTTTCTCCAACACGGAGTTTCTCCAGCGCGGAGTTTGTCCAGCACGGAGTTTCTCCAGCGCGGAGTTTCTCCAACGCGGAGTTGCTACAGCGCGGAGTTTCTCCAGTGTAGAGTTTCTCCAGAGCGGTCTTTTCTCCAACGCGGAGTTTCTCCATCGCGGAGTTTGTCCGTCGCGGACTTTCTTCATCGCGGAGTTTATACAACGCGGAGTTTCTCCAGCGCGGACTTTCTCCAACACGGACTTTCTTCAACGCGGAGTTTCTCCAACGCGGACTTTCTCCAACGCGGACTTTCTCCAACGCGGATCTTCTCCAAAGCGGACTTTCTCCAACGCGGAGTTTCTCCAGCGCGGAGTGTCTCCATCGCGGAGTTTCTAGAGTTCGGAGTTTCTCAAACGCGGAGTTTCTCCAGCGCGGAATTTCTCCATCGCAGACTCTCTCCAACGCGGAATTTCTCCAACGCGGACTTTCTCCAACGCGGAGTTTCTCCAACGCGGAGTTTCTCCAACGCGCAGTTTCTCCAACGCGAAGTTTCTCCAGCGCGGAGTTTGTCCAGCACGGAGTTTCTCCAGCGCGGAGTTTCTCCAGCCCGGAGTTTCTCCAGCGCAGATTTTCTTCATCGCGGAGTTTCTCCAGCGCGGAGTTTATACAACGCGGAGTTTCTCCAGCGCGGACTTTCTCCAACGCGGACTTTCTCCAACGCGGACCTTCTCCAACGCGGACTTTCTCCAACGCGGAGTTTCTCCACCGTGGTGTGTTTCAAGCGCGGAGTTTCTCCAACGCGGAGCTTCTCCAACGCGCCGTTTCTCCTACGCGAAGTTTCCCTACCACGGAGTTTCTCCAGCGCGGAGTTTCTCCATCGCGGACACTCTCCAACGCGGACTTTCTCCAACGCGGACTTTCTCCAACGCGGAGTTTCTCCAACGCGCAGTTTCTCCAACGCGAAGTTTCTCCAGCGCGGAGTTTCTCCAACACGGAGTTTCTCCAGCCCGGAGTTTCTCCAGCGCAGATTTTATGCAGCACGGAGTTTCTCCAGCGCGGAGTTTCTCGAACGCGGAGTTGCTCTAGCGCGGAGTTTCTTCAGCGTAGAGTTTCTCCAGAGCTGACTTTTCTCCAACGCGGAGTTTCTCCATCGCGGAGTTTGTCCGTCGCGGAGGTTCTCCATCGCGGAGTTTCTCCAGCGCGGAGTTTATACAACGCGGAGTTTCTCCAGCGCGGACTTTCTTCAGCGCGGAGTTTCTCCAACGCGGACTTTCTCCAACGCGGACTTTCTCCAACGCGGACCTTCTCCAACGCGGACTTTCTCCAACGCGGAGTTTCTCCAGCGCGGTGTTTCAAGCGCGTAGTTTCTCCAACGCGGAGTATCTCCAACGCGCCGTTTCTTCAACGCGAAGTTTCTCCAAGGCGGAGTTTCTACATCACGGATTTTCTCCAACGCGGACTTTCTCCAACGCGGACCTTCTCCGACGCGGACTTTCTCCAACGCGGAGTTTCTCCAGCGCGGTGTGTTTCAAGCGCGGAGTTTCTCTAACGCGGAGTTTCTCCAACGCGCCGTTTCTTCAAAGCGAAGTTTCTCCAACGCGCAGTTTCTCCAACGCGAAGTTTCTCCAGCGCGGAGTTTCTCCAACACGGAGTTTCTCCAGCGCGGAGTTTGTCCAGCACGGAGTTTCTCCAGCGCGGAGTTGCTCCAACGCGGAGTTTCTCCAACACGGATTTTCTCCAGCCCGATTTTTCTCCAGCGCGGAGTTTCTCCATCGCGGACTCTCCAACGCGGACTTTCTCCAACGCGGACTTTCTCCAAAGCGGAGTTTCTCCAACGCGGAGTTTCTCCAACACGGAGTTTCTCCTACACGGAGTTTCTTCAGTGCGGAGTTTCTCCAGCGCGGATTGTCTCCATCGCGGAGTTTCTCCAGTTCGGAGTTTCTCAAACGCGTAGTTTCTCCAGCGCGGAGTTTCTACATCGCGGACTCTCACCAACGCGGACTTTCTCCAACGCGGACTTTCTCCAACGCAGAGTTTCTCCAACGCGGAGTTTCTCCAACGCGCAGTTTCTCCAACGCGCAGTTTCTCCAGCGCGGACTTTCTCCAACGCGGACTTTCTCCAACGCGGACCTTCTCCAACGCGGACTTTCTCCTACGCGGAGTTTCTCCAGCGCGGTGTGTTTCAAGCGCGGTGTTTCTCCAACGCGGAGCTTCTCCAACGCGCCGTTTCTCCTACGCTAAGTTTCCCCACCACGGAGTTTCTCCAGCGCGGAGTTTCTCCATCGCGGACACTCTCCAACGCGGACTTTCTCCAACGCGGACTTTCTCCAACGCGGAGTTTCTCCAACGCGGAGTTTCTCCAACGCGCAGTTTCTCCAACGCGAAGTTTCTCCAGCGCGGAGTTTCTCCAACACGGAGTTTCTCCAGCCCGGAGTTTCTCCAGCGCAGATTTTATGCAGCACGGAGTTTCTCCAGAGCGGAGTTTCTCGAACGCGGAGTTGCTCTAGCGCGGAGCTTCTTCAGCGTAGAGTTTCTCCAGAGCGGACTTTTCTCCAACGCGGAGTTTCTCCATCGCGGAGTTTGTCCGTCGCGGAGGTTCTCCATCGCGGAGTTTCTCCAGCGCGGAGTTTATACAACGCGGAGTTTCTCCAGGCGGACTTTCTCCAACGCGGACTTTCTTGAACGCGGAGTTTCTCCAACGCGGACTTTCTCCAACGTGGACTTTCTCCAACGCGGACCTTCTCCAACGCGGACTTTCTCCAACGCGGAGTTTCTCCAGCGCGGTGTGTTTCAAGCGCGGAGTTTCTCTAACGCGGAGTTTCTCCAACGCGCCGTTTCTTCAAAGCGAAGTTTCTCCAACGCGCAGTTTCTCCAACGCGAAGTTTCTCCAGCGCGGAGTTTCTCCAACACGGAGTTTCTCCAGCGCAGAGTTTGTCCAGCACGGAGTTTCTCCAGCGCGGAGTTTCTCCAACGCGGAGTTGCTACAGCGCGGAGTTTCTCCAGTGTAGAATTTCTCCAGAGCGGTCTTTTCTCCAACGCGGAGTTTCTCCATCGCGGAGTTTGTCCGTCGCGGACTTTCTTCATCGCGGAGTTTATACAACGCGGAGTTTCTCCAGCGCGGACTTTCTCCAACGCGGACTTTCTTCAACGCGGAGTTTCTCCAACGCAGACTTTCTCCAACGCGGACTTTCTCCAACGCGGATCTTCTCCAACGCGGACTTTCTCCAACGCGGAGTTTCTCCAGCGCGGAGTGTCTCCATCGCGGAGTTTCTAGAGTTCGGAGTTTCTCAAACGCGGAGTTTCTCCAGCGCGGAATTTCTCCATCGCAGACTCTCTCCAACGCGGAATTTCTCCAACGCGCACTTTCTCCAACGCGGAGTTTCTCCAACGCGCAGTTTCTCCAACGCGAAGTTTCTCCAGCGCGGAGTTTGTCCAGCACGGAGTTTCTCCAGCGCGGAGTTTCTCCAGCCCGGAGTTTCTCCAGCGCAGATTTTATGCAGCACGGAGTTTCTCCAGCGCGGAGTTTCTCCAACGCGGAGTTGCTCCAGCGCGGAGTTTCTCCAGCGTAGAGTTTCTCCAGAGCGGACTTTTCTCCAACGCGGAGTTTCTCCATCGCGGAGTTTGTCCGTCGCGGATTTTCTTCATCGCGGAGTTTCTCCAGCTCGGAGTTTATACAACGCGGAGTTTCTCCAGCGCGGTCTTTCTCCAACGCGGACTTTCTCCAGCGCGGACCTTCTCCAACGCGGACTTTCTCCGACGCGGAGTTTCTCCACCGTGGTGTGTTTCAAGCGCGGAGTTTCTCCCACGCGGAGCTTTTCCAACGCACCGTTTCTCCAACGCGAAGTTTCCCCAACACGGAGTTTCTCCAGCGCGGAGTTTCTCCAGCGCGGAGTGTCTCCATCGCGGAGTTTCTCCAGCGTAGAGTTTCTCCAGAGCGGACTTTTCTCCAACGCGGAGTTTCTCCATCGCGGAGTTTGTCCGTCGCGGACTTTCTTCATCGCGGAGTTTATACAACGCGGAGTTTCTCCAGCGCGGACTTTCTCCAACGCGGACTTTCTTCAACGCGGAGTTTCTCCAACGCGGACTTTCTCCAACGCGGACTTTCTCCAACGCGGACCTTCTCCAACGCGGACTTTCTCCAACGCGGAGTTTCTCCACCGAGGTGTGTTTCAAGTGCGGAGTTTCTCCAACGCGGAGAATCTCCAACGCGCCGTTTCTTCAACGCGAAGTTTCTCCAAAGCGGAGTTTCTACAACACGGAGTTTCTCCAACGCGGAGTTTCTCCAACGCGGATCTTCTCCGACGCGCACTTTCTCCAACGCGGAGTTTCTCCAGCGCGGTGTGTTTCAAGCGCGGAGTTTCTCGAACGCGGAGTTTTTCCAACGCGCCGTTTCTTCAACGCGAAGTTTCTCCAAGGCGGAGTTTCTACAACACGGATTTTCTCCAACGCGACTTTCTCCAACGCGGACCTTCTCCGACGCGGGCTTTCTCTAACGCGGAGTTTCTCCAGCGCGGTGTGTTTCAAGCGCGGAGTTTCTCTAACGCGGAGTTTCTCCAACGCGCCGTTTCTTCAAAGCGAAGTTTCTCCAAGGCGGAATTTCTCCAACACAGAGTTTCTCCAACACGGAGTTTCTCCAGCGCGGAGTTTCTCCACCGCGGAGAATCTCCAGCGCGGAGCTTCTCCAGTTCGGAGTTTCTCAAACGCGGAGTTTCTCCAACACGGAGTTTCTCCAGCCCGATTTTTCTCCAGCGCGGAGTTTCTCCATCGCGGACTCTCCAACGCGGACTTTCTCCAACGCGGACTTTCTCCAAAGCGGAGTTTCTCCAACGCGGAGTTTCTCCAACACGGAGTTTCTCCTACACGGAGTTTCTTCAGCGCGGAGTTCATCCAGCGCGGATTGTCTCCATCGCGGAGTTTCTCCAGTTCGGAGTTTCTCAAACGCGTAGTTTCTCCAGCGCGGAGTTTCTCCATCGCGGACTCTCACCAACGCGGACTTTCTCCAACGCGGACTTTCTCCAACGCAGAGTTTCTCCAACGCGGAGTTTCTCCAACGCGCAGTTTCTCCAACGCGCAGTTTCTCCAGCGCGGACTTTCTCCAACGCGGACTTTATTCAACGCGGAGTTTCTCCAACGCGGACTTTCTCCAACGCGGACTTTCTCCAACGCGGACCTTCTCCAACGCGGACTTTCTCCAACGCGGAGTTTCTCCAGCGCGGTGTGTTTCAAGCGCGTAGTTTCTCCAACGCGGAGTATCTCCAACGCGCCGTTTCTTCAACGCGAAGTTTCTCCAAGGCGGAGTTTCTACATCACGGATTTTCTCCAACGCGGACTTTCTCCAACGCGGACCTTCTCCGACGCGGACTTTCTCCAACGCAGAGTTTCTCCAGCGCGGTGTGTTTCAAGCGCGGAGTTTCTCTAACGCGGAGTTTCTCCAACGCGCCGTTTCTTCAAAGCGAAGTTTCTCCAACGCGCAGTTTCTCCAACGCGAAGTTTCTCCAGCGCGGAGTTTCTCCAACACGGAGTTTCTCCAGCGCGGAGTTTGTCCAGCACGGAGTTTCTCCAGCGCGGAGTTTCTCCAACGCGGAGTTGCTACAGCGCGGAGTTTCTCCAGTGTAGAGTTTCTCCAGAGCGGTCTTTTCTCCAACGCGGAGTTTCTCCATCGCGGAGTTTGTCCGTCGCGGACTTTCTTCATCGCGGAGTTTATACAACGCGGAGTTTCTCCAGCGCGGACTTTCTCCAACACGGACTTTCTTCAACGCGGAGTTTCTCCAACGCGGACTTTCTCCAACGCGGACTTTCTCCAACGCGGATCTTCTCCAAAGCGGACTTTCTCCAACGCGGAGTTTCTCCAGCGCGGAGTGTCTCCATCGCGGAGTTTCTAGAGTTCGGAGTTTCTCAAACGCGGAGTTTCTCCAGCGCGGAATTTCTCCATCGCAGACTCTCTCCAACGCGGAATTTCTCCAACGCGGACTTTCTCCAACGCGGAGTTTCTCCAACGCGGAGTTTCTCCAACGCGCAGTTTCTCCAACGCGAAGTTTCTCCAGCGCGGAGTTTGTCCAGCACGGAGTTTCTCCAGCGCGGAGTTTCTCCAGCCCGGAGTTTCTCCAGCGCAGATTTTCTTCATCGCGGAGTTTCTCCAGCGCGGAGTTTATACAACGCGGAGTTTCTCCAGCGCGGACTTTCTCCAACGCGGACTTTCTCCAACGCGGACCTTCTCCAACGCGGACTTTCTCCAACGCGGAGTTTCTCCACCGTGGTGTGTTTCAAGCGCGGAGTTTCTCCAACGCGGAGCTTCTCCAACGCGCCGTTTCTCCTACGCGAAGTTTCCCTACCACGGAGTTTCTCCAGCGCGGAGTTTCTCCATCGCGGACACTCTCCAACGCGGACTTTCTCCAACGCGGACTTTCTCCAACGCGGAGTTTCTCCAACGCGCAGTTTCTCCAACGCGAAGTTTCTCCAACGCGGACTTTCTCCAACGCGGACCTTCTCCGACGCGGACTTTCTCCAACGCAGAGTTTCTCCAGCGCGGTGTGTTTCAAGCGCGGAGTTTCTCTAACGCGGAGTTTCTCCAACGCGCCGTTTCTTCAAAGCGAAGTTTCTCCAACGCGCAGTTTCTCCAACGCGAAGTTTCTCCAGCGCGGAGTTTCTCCAACACGGAGTTTCTCCAGCGCGGAGTTTGTCCAGCACGGAGTTTCTCCAGCGCGGAGTTTCTCCAACGCGGAGTTGCTACAGCGCGGAGTTTCTCCAGTGTAGAGTTTCTCCAGAGCGGTCTTTTCTCCAACGCGGAGTTTCTCCATCGCGGAGTTTGTCCGTCGCGGACTTTCTTCATCGCGGAGTTTATACAACGCGGAGTTTCTCCAGCGCGGACTTTCTCCAACACGGACTTTCTTCAACGCGGAGTTTCTCCAACGCGGACTTTCTCCAACGCGGACTTTCTCCAACGCGGATCTTCTCCAAAGCGGACTTTCTCCAACGCGGAGTTTCTCCAGCGCGGAGTGTCTCCATCGCGGAGTTTCTAGAGTTCGGAGTTTCTCAAACGCGGAGTTTCTCCAGCGCGGAATTTCTCCATCGCAGACTCTCTCCAACGCGGAATTTCTCCAACGCGGACTTTCTCCAACGCGGAGTTTCTCCAACGCGGAGTTTCTCCAACGCGCAGTTTCTCCAACGCGAAGTTTCTCCAGCGCGGAGTTTGTCCAGCACGGAGTTTCTCCAGCGCGGAGTTTCTCCAGCCCGGAGTTTCTCCAGCGCAGATTTTCTTCATCGCGGAGTTTCTCCAGCGCGGAGTTTATACAACGCGGAGTTTCTCCAGCGCGGACTTTCTCCAACGCGGACTTTCTCCAACGCGGACCTTCTCCAACGCGGACTTTCTCCAACGCGGAGTTTCTCCACCGTGGTGTGTTTCAAGCGCGGAGTTTCTCCAACGCGGAGCTTCTCCAACGCGCCGTTTCTCCTACGCGAAGTTTCCCTACCACGGAGTTTCTCCAGCGCGGAGTTTCTCCATCGCGGACACTCTCCAACGCGGACTTTCTCCAACGCGGACTTTCTCCAACGCGGAGTTTCTCCAACGCGCAGTTTCTCCAACGCGAAGTTTCTCCAGCGCGGAGTTTCTCCAACACGGAGTTTCTCCAGCCCGGAGTTTCTCCAGCGCAGATTTTATGCAGCACGGAGTTTCTCCAGCGCGGAGTTTCTCGAACGCGGAGTTGCTCTAGCGCGGAGTTTCTTCAGCGTAGAGTTTCTCCAGAGCTGACTTTTCTCCAACGCGGAGTTTCTCCATCGCAGAGTTTGTCCGTCGCGGAGGTTCTCCATCGCGGAGTTTCTCCAGCGCGGAGTTTATACAACGCGGAGTTTCTCCAGCGCGGACTTTCTTCAACGCGGAGTTTCTCCAACGCGGACTTTCTCCAACGCGGACTTTCTCCAACGCGGACCTTCTCCAACGCGGACTTTCTCCAACGCGGAGTTTCTCCAGCGCGGTGTTTCAAGCGCGTAGTTTCTCCAACGCGGAGTATCTCCAACGCGCCGTTTCTTCAACGCGAAGTTTCTCCAAGGCGGAGTTTCTACATCACGGATTTTCTCCAACGCGGACTTTCTCCAACGCGGACCTTCTCCGACGCGGACTTTCTCCAACGCGGAGTTTCTCCAGCGCGGTGTGTTTCAAGCGCGGAGTTTCTCTAACGCGGAGTTTCTCCAACGCGCCGTTTCTTCAAAGCGAAGTTTCTCCAACGCGCAGTTTCTCCAACGCGAAGTTTCTCCAGCGCGGAGTTTCTCCAACACGGAGTTTCTCCAGCGCGGAGTTTGTCCAGCACGGAGTTTCTCCAGCGCGGAGTTGCTCCAACGCGGAGTTTCTCCAACACGGATTTTCTCCAGCCCGATTTTTCTCCAGCGCGGAGTTTCTCCATCGCGGACTCTCCAACGCGGACTTTCTCCAACGCGGACTTTCTCCAAAGCGGAGTTTCTCCAACGCGGGGTTTCTCCAACACGGAGTTTCTCCTACACGGAGTTTCTTCAGCGCGGAGTTCATCCAGCGCGGATTGTCTCCATCGCGGAGTTTCTCCAGTTCGGAGTTTCTCAAACGCGTAGTTTCTCCAGCGCGGAGTTTCTCCATCGCGGACTCTCACCAACGCGGACTTTCTCCAACGCGGACTTTCTCCAACGCAGAGTTTCTCCAACGCGGAGTTTCTCCAACGCGCAGTTTCTCCAACGCGCAGTTTCTCCAGCGCGGACTTTCTCCAACGCGGACTTTATTCAACGCGGAGTTTCTCCAACGCGGACTTTCTCCAACGCGGACTTTCTCCAACGCGGACCTTCTCCAACGCGGACTTTCTCCAACGCGGAGTTTCTCCAGCGCGGTGTGTTTCAAGCGCGTAGTTTCTCCAACGCGGAGTATCTCCAACGCGCCGTTTCTTCAACGCGAAGTTTCTCCAAGGCGGAGTTTCTACATCACGGATTTTCTCCAACGCGGACTTTCTCCAACGCGGATTTTCTCCGACGCGGACTTTCTCCAACGCGGAGTTTCTCCAGCGCGGTGTGTTTCAAGCGCGGAGTTTCTCTAACGCGGAGTTTCTCCAACGCGCCGTTTCTTCAAAGCGAAGTTTCTCCAACGCGCAGTTTCTCCAACGCGAAGTTTCTCCAGCGCGGAGTTTCTCCAACACGGAGTTTCTCCAGCGCAGAGTTTGTCCAGCACGGAGTTTCTCCAGCGCGGAGTTTCTCCAACGCGGAGTTGCTACAGCGCGGAGTTTCTCCAGTGTAGAATTTCTCCAGAGCGGTCTTTTCTCCAACGCGGAGTTTCTCCATCGCGGAGTTTGTCCGTCGCGGACTTTCTTCATCGCGGAGTTTATACAACGCGGAGTTTCTCCAGCGCGGACTTTCTCCAACGCGGACTTTCTTCAACGCGGAGTTTCTCCAACGCGGACTTTCTCCAACGCGGACTTTCTCCAACGCGGATCTTCTCCAACGCGGACTTTCTCCAACGCGGAGTTTCTCCAGCGCGGAGTGTCTCCATCGCGGAGTTTCTAGAGTTCGGAGTTTCTCAAACGCGGAGTTTCTCCAGCGCGGAATTTCTCCATCGCAGACTCTCTCCAACGCGGAATTTCTCCAACGCGGACTTTCTCCAACGCGGAGTTTCTCCAACGCGCAGTTTCTCCAACGCGAAGTTTCTCCAGCGCGGAGTTTGTCCAGCACGGAGTTTCTCCAGCGCGGAGTTTCTCCAGCCCGGAGTTTCTCCAGCGCAGATTTTATGCAGCACGGAGTTTCTCCAGCGCGGAGTTTCTCCAACGCGGAGTTGCTCCAGCGCGGAGTTTCTCCAGCGTAGAGTTTCTCCAGAGCGGACTTTTCTCCAACGCGGAGTTTCTCCATCGCGGAGTTTGTCCGTCGCGGATTTTCTTCATCGCGGAGTTTCTCCAGCTCGGAGTTTATACAACGCGGAGTTTCTCCAGCGCGGTCTTTCTCCAACGCGGACTTTCTCCAGCGCGGACCTTCTCCAACGCGGGTTTTCTCCGACGCGGAGTTTCTCCACCGTGGTGTGTTTCAAGCGCGGAGTTTCTCCCACGCGGAGCTTCTCCAACGCACCGTTTCTCCAACGCGAAGTTTCCCCAACACGGAGTTTCTCCAGCGCGGAGTGTCTCCATCGCGGAGTTTCTCCAGCGTAGAGTTTCTCCAGAGCGGACTTTTCTCCAACGCGGAGTTTCTCCATCGCGGAGTTTGTCCGTCGCGGACTTTCTTCATCGCGGAGTTTATACAACGCGGAGTTTCTCCAGCGCGGACTTTCTCCAACGCGGACTTTCTTCAACGCGGAGTTTCTCCAACGCGGACTTTCTCCAACGCGGACTTTCTCCAACGCGGACCTTCTCCAACGCGGACTTTCTCCAACGCGGAGTTTCTCCACCGAGGTGTGTTTCAAGTGCGGAGTTTCTCCAACGCGGAGAATCTCCAACGCGCCGTTTCTTCAACGCGAAGTTTCTCCAAAGCGGAGTTTCTACAACACGGAGTTTCTCCAACGCGGAGTTTCTCCAACGCGGATCTTCTCCGACGCGCACTTCTCCAACGCGGAGTTTCTCCAGCGCGGTGTGTTTCAAGCGCGGAGTTTCTCGAACGCGGAGTTTTTCCAACGCGCCGTTTCTTCAACGCGAAGTTTCTCCAAGGCGGAGTTTCTACAACACGGATTTTCTCCAACGCGGACTTTCTCCAACGCGGACCTTCTCCGACGCGGACTTTCTCTAACGCGGAGTTTCTCCAGCGCGGTGTGTTTCAAGCGCGGAGTTTCTCTAACGCGGAGTTTCTCCAACGCGCCGTTTCTTCAAAGCGAAGTTTCTCCAAGGCGGAATTTCTCCAACACAGAGTTTCTCCAACACGGAGTTCTCCAGCGCGGAGTTTCTCCACCGCGGAGAATCTCCAGCGCGGAGCTTCTCCAGTTCGGAGTTTCTCAAACGCGGAGTTTCTCCAACACGGAGTTTCTCCAGCCCGATTTTTCTCCAGCGCGGAGTTTCTCCATCGCGGACTCTCCAACGCGGACTTTCTCCAACGCGGACTTTCTCCAAAGCGGAGTTTCTCCAACGCGGAGTTTCTCCAACACGGAGTTTCTCCTACACGGAGTTTCTTCAGCGCGGAGTTCATCCAGCGCGGATTGTCTCCATCGCGGAGTTTCTCCAGTTCGGAGTTTCTCAAACGCGTAGTTTCTCCAGCGCGGAGTTTCTCCATCGCGGACTCTCACCAACGCGGACTTTCTCCAACGCGGACTTTCTCCAACGCAGAGTTTCTCCAACGCGGAGTTTCTCCAACGCGCAGTTTCTCCAACGCGCAGTTTGTCCAGCGCGGACTTTCTCCAACGCGGACTTTATTCAACGCGGAGTTTCTCCAACGCGGACTTTCTCCAACGCGGACTTTCTCCAACGCGGACCTTCTCCAACGCGGACTTTCTCCAACGCGGAGTTTCTCCAGCGCGGTGTGTTTCAAGCGCGTAGTTTCTCCAACGCGGAGTATCTCCAACGCGCCGTTTCTTCAACGCGAAGTTTCTCCAAGGCGGAGTTTCTACATCACGGATTTTCTCCAACGCGGACTTTCTCCAACGCGGACCTTCTCCGACGCGGACTTTCTCCAACGCGGAGTTTCTCCAGCGCGGTGTGTTTCAAGCGCGGAGTTTCTCTAACGCGGAGTTTCTCCAACGCGCCGTTTCTTCAAAGCGAAGTTTCTCCAACGCGCAGTTTCTCCAACGCGAAGTTTCTCCAGCGCGGAGTTTCTCCAACACGGAGTTTCTCCAGCGCGGAGTTTGTCCAGCACGGAGTTTCTCCAGCGCGGAGTTTCTCCAACGCGGAGTTGCTACAGCGCGGAGTTTCTCCAGTGTAGAGTTTCTCCAGAGCGGTCTTTTCTCCAACGCGGAGTTTCTCCATCGCGGAGTTTGTCCGTCGCGGACTTTCTTCATCGCGGAGTTTATACAACGCGGAGTTTCTCCAGCGCGGACTTTCTCCAACGCGGACTTTCTTCAACGCGGAGTTTCTCCAACGCGGACTTTCTCCAACGCGGACTTTCTCCAACGCGGATCTTCTCCAAAGCGGACTTTCTCCAACGCGGAGTTTCTCCAGCGCGGAGTGTCTCCATCGCGGAGTTTCTAGAGTTCGGAGTTTCTCAAACGCGGAGTTTCTCCAGCGCGGAATTTCTCCATCGCAGACTCTCTCCAACGCGGAATTTCTCCAACGCGGACTTTCTCCAGCGCGGAGTTTCTCCACCGCTGAGAATCTCCAGCGCGGAGCTTCTCCAGTTCGGAGTTTCTCAAACGCGGAGTTTCTCCAACAGGGAGTTTCTCCAGCCCGATTTTTCTCCAGCGCGGAGTTTCTCCATCGCGGACTCTCCAACGCGGACTTTCTCCAACGCGGACTTTCTCCAAAGCGGAGTTTCTCCAACGCGGAGTTTCTCCAACACGGAGTTTCTCCTACACGGAGTTTCTTCAGCGCGGAGTTTCTCCAGCGCGGATTGTCTCCATCGCGGAGTTTCTCCAGTTCGGAGTTTCTCAAACGCGTAGTTTCTCCAGCGCGGAGTTTCTCCATCGCGGACTCTCACCAACGCGGACTTTCTCCAACGCGGACTTTCTCCAACGCAGAGTTTCTCCAACGCGGAGTTTCTCAAACGCGCAGTTTCTCCAACGCGCAGTTTCTCCAGCGCGGACTTTCTCCAACGCGGACTTTCTCCAACGCGGAACTTCTCCAACGCGGACTTTCTCCTACGCGGAGTTTCTCCAGCGCGGTGTGTTTCAAGCGCGGTGTTTCTCCAACGCGGAGCTTCTCCAACGCGCCGTTTCTCCTACGCGAAGTTTCCCCACCACGGAGTTTGTCCAGCGCGGAGTTTCTCCATCGCGGACACTCTACAACGCGGACTTTCTCCAACGCGGACCTTCTCCGACGCGGACTTTCTCTAACGCGGAGTTTCTCCAGCGCGGTGTGTTTCAAGCGCGGAGTTTCTCTAACGCGGAATTTCTCCAACGCGCCGTTTCTTCAAAGCGAAGTTTCTCCAAGGCGGAATTTCTCCAACACAGAGTTTCTCCAACACGGAGTTTCTCCAGTTCGGAGTTTCTCCAGCGCGGTCTTTCTCCAACGCGGACTTTCTCCAGCGCGGACCTTCTCCAACGCGGACTTTCTCCAACGCGGAGTTTCTCCACCGTGGTGTGTTTCAAGCGCGGAGTTTCTCCAACGCGGAGCTTCTCCAACGCACCGTTTCTCCAACGCGAAGTTTCCCCAACACGGAGTTTCTCCAGCGCGGAGTTGCTCCAGCGCGGAGTTTCTCAAGCGCGGAGTGTCTCCATCGCGGAGTTTCTCCAGCGTAGAGTTTCTCCAGAGCGGACTTTTCTCCAACGCGGAGTTTCTCCATCGCGGAGTTTGTCCGTCGCGGACTTTCTTCATCGCGGAGTTTATACAACGCGGAGTTTCTCCAGCGCGGACTTTCTCCAACGCGGACTTTCTTCAACGCGGAGTTTCTCCAACGCGGACTTTCTCCAACGCGGACTTTCTCCAACGCGGACCTTCTCCAACGCGGACTTTCTCCAACGCGGAGTTTCTACAGCGAGGTGTGTTTCAAGTGCGGAGTTTCTCCAACGCGGAGAATCTCCAACGCGCCGTTTCTTCAATGCGAAGTTTCTCCAAAGCGGAGTTTCTACAACACGGAGTTTCTCCAACGCGGAGTTTCTCCAACGCGGACCTTCTCCGACGCGGACTTTCTCCAACGCGGACTTTCTCCAACGCGGATCTTCTCCAAAGCGGACTTTCTCCAACGCGGAGTTTCTCCAGCGCGGAGTGTCTCCATCGCGGAGTTTCTAGAGTTCGGAGTTTCTCAAACGCGGAGTTTCTCCAGCGCGGAATTTCTCCATCGCAGACTCTCTCCAACGCGGAATTTCTCCAACGCGGACTTTCTCCAGCGCGGAGTTTCTCCACCGCGGAGAATCTCCAGCGCGGAGCTTCTCCAGTTCGGAGTTTCTCAAACGCGGAGTTTCTCCAACACGGAGTTTCTCCAGCCCGATTTTTCTCCAGCGCGGAGGTTCTCCATCGCGGACTCTCCAACGCGGACTTTCTCCAACGCGGACTTTCTCCTACGCGGAGTTTCTCCAGCGCGGTGTGTTTCAAGCGCGGTGTTTCTCCAACGCGGAGCTTCTCCAACGCGCCGTTTCTCCTACGCGAAGTTTCCCCACCACGGAGTTTCTCCAGCGCGGAGTTTCTCCATCGCGGACACTCTCCAACGCGGGCTTTCTCCAACGCGGACCTTCTCCGACGCGGACTTTCTCTAACGCGGAGTTTCTCCAGCGCGGTGTGTTTCAAGCGCGGAGTTTCTCTAACGCGGAGTTTCTCCAACGCGCCGTTTCTTCAAAGCGAAGTTTCTCCAAGGCGGAATTTCTCCAACACAGAGTTTCTCCAACACGGAGTTTCTCCAGCGCGGAGTTTCTCCACCGCGGAGAATCTCCAGCGCGGAGCTTCTCCAGTTCGGAGTTTCTCCAGCGCGGTCTTTCTCCAACGCGGACTTTCTCCAGCGCGGACCTTCTCCAACGCGGACTTTCTCCAACGCGGAGTTTCTCCACCGTGGTGTGTTTCAAGCGCGGAGTTTCTCCAACGCGGAGCTTCTCCAACGCACCGTTTCTCCAACGCGAAGTTTCCCCAACACGGAGTTTCTCCAGCGCGGAGTTTCTCCAGCGCGGAGTTTCTCAAGCGCGGAGTGTCTCCATCGCGGAGTTTCTCCAGCGTAGAGTTTCTCCAGAGCGGACTTTTCTCCAACGCGGAGTTTCTCCATCGCGGAGTTTGTCCGTCGCGGACTTTCTTCATCGCGGAGTTTATACAACGCGGAGTTTCTCCAGCGCGGACTTTCTCCAACGCGGACTTTCTTCAACGCGGAGTTTCTCCAACGCGGACTTTCTCCAACGCGGACTTTCTCCAACGCGGACCTTCTCCAACGCGGACTTTCTCCAACGCGGAGTTTCTCCAGCGAGGTGTGTTTCAAGTGCGGAGTTTCTCCAACGCGGAGAATCTCCAACGCGCCGTTTCTTCAATGCGAAGTTTCTCCAAAGCGGAGTTTCTACAACACGGAGTTTCTCCAACGCGGAGTTTCTCCAACGCGGACCTTGTCCGACGCGGACTTTCTCCAACGCGGAGTTTCTCCAGCGCGGTGTGTTTCAAGCGCGGAGTTTCTCGAACGCGGAGTTTTTCCAACGCGCCGTTTCTTCAACGCGAAGTTTCTCCAAGGCGGAGTTTCTACAACACGGATTTTCTCCAACGCGGACTTTCTCCAACGCGGACCTTCTCCGACGCGGACTTTCTCTAACGCGGTGTTTCTCCAGCGCGGTGTGTTTCAAGCGCGGACTTTCTCCAAAGCGGAGTTTCTCCAACGCGGAGTTTCTCAAACACGGAGTTTCTCCTACACGGAGTTTCTTCAGCGCGGAGTTTCTCCAGCGCGGATTGTCTCCATCGCGGAGTTTCTCCAGTTCGGAGTTTCTCAAACGCGTAGTTTCTCCAGCGCGGAGTTTCTCCATCGCGGACTCTCACCAACGCGGACTTTCTCCAACGCGGACTTTCTCCAACGCAGAGTTTCTCCAACGCGGAGTTTCTCCAACGCGCAGTTTCTCCAACGCGCAGTTTCTCCAGCGCGGACTTTCTCCAACGCGGACTTTCTCCAACGCGGAACTTCTCCAACGCGGACTTTCTCCTACGCGGAGTTTCTCCAGCGCGGTGTGTTTCAAGCGCGGTGTTTCTCCAACGCGGAGCTTCTCCAACGCGCCGTTTCTCCTACGCGAAGTTTCCCCACCACAGAGTTTCTCCAGCGCGGAGTTTCTCCATCGCGGACACTCTCCAACGCGGACTTTCTCCAACGCGGACCTTCTCCGACGCGGACTTTCTCTAACGCGGAGTTTCTCCAGCGCGGTGTGTTTCAAGCGCGGAGTTTCTCTAACGCGGAGTTTCTCCAACGCGCCGTTTCTTCAAAGCGAAGTTTCTCCAAGGCGGAATTTCTCCAACACAGAGTTTCTCCAACACGGAGTTTCTCCAGCGCGGAGTTTCTCCACCGCGGAGAATCTCCAGCGCGGAGCTTCTCCAGTTCGGAGTTTCTTAAACGCGGAGTTTCTCCAACACGGAGTTTCTCCAGCCCGATTTTTCTCCAGCGCGGAGTTTCTCCATCGCGGACTCTCCAACGCGGACTTTCTCCAACGCGGACTTTCTCCAAAGCGGAGTTTCTCCAACGCGGAGTTTCTCCAACACGGAGTTTCTCCTACACGGAGTTTCTTCAGCGCGGAGTTTCTCCAGCGCGGATTGTCTCCATCGCGGAGTTTCTCCAGTTCGGAGTTTCTCAAACGCGTAGTTTCTCCAGCGCGGAGTTTCTCCATCGCGGACTCTCACCAACGCGGACTTTCTCCAACGCGGACTTTCTCCAACGCAGAGTTTCTCCAACGCGGAGTTTCTCCAACGCGCAGTTTCTCCAACGCGCAGTTTCTCCAGCGCGGACTTTCTCCAACGCGGACTTTCTCCAACGCGGACCTTCTCCAACGCGGACTTTCTCCTACGCGGAGTTTCTCCAGCGCGGTGCGTTTCAAGCACGGTGTTTCTCCAACGCGGAGCTTCTCCAACGCGCCGTTTCTCCTACGCGAAGTTTCCCCACCCCGGAGTTTCTCCAGCGCGGAGTTTCTCTATCGCGGACACTCTCCAACGCGGACTTTCTCCAACGCGGACTTTCTCCAACGCGGACTTTCTCCAACGCGGAGTTTCTCCAACGCGCAGTTTCTCCAACGCGAAGTTTCTCCAGCGCGGAGTTTCTCCAACACGGAGTTTCTCCAGCCCGGAGTTTCTCCAGCGCAGATTTTATGCAGCACGGAGTTTCTCTAGCGCGGAGTTTCTTCAGCTTAGAGTTTCTCCAGAGCGGACTTTTCTCCAACGCGGAGTTTCTCCATCGCGGAGTTTGTCTGTCGCGGAGGTTCTCCATCGCGGAGTTTCTCCAGCGCGGAGTTTATACAACGCGGAGTTTCTCCAGCGCGGACTTTCTCCAACGCGGACTTTCTTGAACGCGGAGTTTCTCCAACGCGGACTTTCTCCAACGTGGACTTTCTCCAACGCGGACCTTCTCCAACGCGGACTTTCTCCAACGCGGAGTTTCTCCAGCGCGGTGTGTTTCAAGCGCGGAGTTTCTCTAACGCGGAGTTTCTCAACCGCGCCGTTTCTTCAAAGCGAAGTTTCTCCAACGCGCAGTTTCTCCAACGCGAAGTTTCTCCAGCGCGGAGTTTCTCCAACACGGAGTTTCTCCAGCGCGGAGTTTGTCCAGCACGGAGTTTCTCCAGCGCGGAGTTTCTCCAACGCGGAGTTGCTACAGCGCGGAGTTTCTCCAGGGTAGAATTTCTCCAGAGCGGTCTTTTCTCCAACGCGGAGTTTCTCCATCGCGGAGTTTGTCCGTCGCGGACTTTCTTCATCGCGGAGTTTATACAACGCGGAGTTTCTCCAGCGCGGACTTTCTCCAACGCGGACTTTCTTCAACGCGGAGTTTCTCCAACGCGGACTTTCTCCAACGCGGACTTTCTCCAACGCGGATCTTCTCCAACGCGGACTTTCTCCAACGCGGAGTTTCTCCAGCGCGGAGTGTCTCCATCGCGGAGTTTCTAGAGTTCGGAGTTTCTCAAACGCGGAGTTTCTCCAGCGCGGAATTTCTCCATCGCAGACTCTCTCCAACGCGGAATTTCTCCAACGCGGACTTTCTCCAACGCGGAGTTTCTCCAACGCGGAGTTTCTCCAACGCGAAGTTTCTCCAACGCGAAGTTTCTCCAGCGCGGAGTTTGTCCAGCACGGAGTTTCTCCAGCGCGGAGTTTCTCCAGCCCGGAGTTTCTCCAGCGCAGATTTTATGCAGCACGGAGTTTCTCCAGCGCGGAGTTTCTCCAACGCGGAGTTGCTCCAGCGCGGAGTTTCTCCAGCGTAGAGTTTCTCCAGAGCGGACATTTCTCCAACGCGGAGTTTCTCCATCGCGGAGTTTGTCCGTCGCGGATTTTCTTCATCGCGGAGTTTCTCCAGCGCGGACTTTCTCCAACGCGGACTTTCTCCAGCGCGGACCTTCTCCAACGCGGACTTTCTCCAACGCGGAGTTTCTCCACCGTGGTGTGTTTCAAGCGCGGAGTTTCTCCAACGCGGAGCTTCTCCAACGCACCGTTTCTCCAACGCGAAGTTTCCCCAACACGGAGTTTCTCCAGCGCGGAGTTTCTCCAGCGCGCAGTGTCTCCATCGCGGAGTTTCTCCAGCGTAGAGTTTCTCCAGAGCGGACTTTTCTCCAACGCGGAGTTTCTCCATCGCGGAGTTTGTCCGTCGCGGACTTTCTTCATCGCGGAGTTTATACAACGCGGAGTTTCTCCAGCGCGGATTTTCTCCAACGCGGACTTTCTTCAACACGGAGTTTCTCCAACGCGGACTTTCTCCAACGCGGACTTTCTCCAACGCGGACCTTCTCCAACGCGGACTTTCTCCAACGCGGAGTTTCTCCAGCGAGGTGTGTTTCAAGTGCGGAGTTTCTCCAACGCGGAGAATCTCCAACGCGCGTTTCTTCAACGCGAAGTTTCTCCAAAGCGGAGTTTCTACAACACGGAGTTTCTCCAACGCGGAGTTTCTCCAACGCGGACCTTCTCCGACGCGGACTTTCTCCAACGCGGAGTTTCTCCAGCGCGGTGTGTTTCAAGCGCGGAGTTTCTCGAACGCGGAGTTTTTCCAACGCGCCGTTTCTTCAACGCGAAGTTTCTCCAAGGCGGAGTTTCTACAACACGGATTTTCTCCAACGCGGACTTTCTCCAACGCGGACCCTCTCCGACGCGGACTTTCTCTAACGCGGAGTTTCTCCAGCGCGGTGTGTTTCAAGCGCGGAGTTTCTCTAACGCGCCGTTTCTTCAAAGCGAAGTTTCTCCAAGGCGGAATTTCTCCAACACAGAGTTTCTCCAACACGGAGTTTCTCCAGCGCGGAGTTTCTCCACCGCGGAGAATCTCCAGCGCGGAGCTTCTCCAGTTCGGAGTTTCTCAAACGCGGAGTTTCTCCAACACGGAGTTTCTCCAGCCCGATTTTTCTCCAGCGCGGAGTTTCTCCATCGCGGACTCTCCAACGCGGACTTTCTCCAACGCGGACTTTCTCCAAAGCGGAGTTTCTCCAACGCGGAGTTTCTCCAACACGGAGTTTCTCCTACACGGAGTTTCTTCAGCGCGGAGTTTCTCCAGCGCGGATTGTCTCCATCGCGGAGTTTCTCCAGTTCGGAGTTTCTCAAACGCGTAGTTTCTCCAGCGCGGAGTTTCTCCATCGCGGACTCTCACCAACGCGGACTTTCTCCAACGCGGACTTTCTCCAACGCAGAGTTTCTCCAACGCGGAGTTTCTCCAACGCGAAGTTTCTCCAGCGCGGAGTTTCTCCAACACGGAGTTTCTCCAGCCCGGAGTTTCTCCAGCGCAGATTTTATGCAGCACGGAGTTTCTCTAGCGCGGAGTTTCTTCAGCGTAGAGTTTCTCCAGAGCGGACTTTTCTCCAACGCGGAGTTTCTCCATCGCGGAGTTTGTCTGTCGCGGAGGTTCTCCATCGCGGAGTTTCTCCAGCGCGGAGTTTATACAACGCGGAGTTTCTCCAGCGCGGACTTTCTCCAACGCGGACTTTCTTGAACGCGGAGTTTCTCCAACGCGGACTTTCTCCAACGTGGACTTTCTCCAACGCGGACCTTCTCCAACGCGGACTTTCTCCAACGCGGAGTTTCTCCAGCGCGGTGTGTTTCAAGCGCGGAGTTTCTCTAACGCGGAGTTTCTCAACCGCGCCGTTTCTTCAAAGCGAAGTTTCTCCAACGCGCAGTTTCTCCAACGCGAAGTTTCTCCAGCGCGGAGTTTCTCCAACACGGAGTTTCTCCAGCGCGGAGTTTGTCCAGCACGGAGTTTCTCCAGCGCGGAGTTTCTCCAACGCGGAGTTGCTACAGCGCGGAGTTTCTCCAGGGTAGAATTTCTCCAGAGCGGTCTTTTCTCCAACGCGGAGTTTCTCCATCGCGGAGTTTGTCCGTCGCGGACTTTCTTCATCGCGGAGTTTATACAACGCGGAGTTTCTCCAGCGCGGACTTTCTCCAACGCGGACTTTCTTCAACGCGGAGTTTCTCCAACGCGGACTTTCTCCAACGCGGACTTTCTCCAACGCGGATCTTCTCCAACGCGGACTTTCTCCAACGCGGAGTGTCTCCATCGCGGAGTTTCTAGAGTTCGGAGTTTCTCAAACGCGGAGTTTCTCCAGCGCGGAATTTCTCCATCGCAGACTCTCTCCAACGCGGAATTTCTCCAACGCGGACTTTCTCCAATGCGGAGTTTCTCCAAAGCGGAGTTTCTCCAACGCGGAGTTTCTCCAACACGGAGTTTCTCCTACACGGAGTTTCTTCAGCGCGGAGTTTCTCCAGCGCGGATTGTCTCCATCGCGGAGTTTCTCCAGTTCGGAGTTTCTCAAACGCGTAGTTTCTCCAGCGCGGAGTTTCTCCATCGCGGACTCTCACCAACGCGGACTTTCTCCAACGCGGACTTTCTCCAACGCAGAGTTTCTCCAACGCGGAGTTTCTCCAACGCGCAGTTTCTCCAACGCGCAGTTTCTCCAGCGCGGACTTTCTCCAACGCGGACTTTCTTCAATGCGGAGTTTCTCCAACGCGGACTTTCTCCAACGCGGACTTTCTCCAACGCGGACTTTCTCCAACGCGGACCTTCTCCAACACGGACTTTCTCCAACGCGGAGTTTCTCCAGCGCGGTGTGTTTCAAGCGCGTAGTTTCTCCAACGCGGAGTATCTGCAACGCGCCGTTTCTTCAACGCGAAGTTTCTCCAAGGCGGAGTTTCTACATCACGGATTTTCTCCAACGCGGACTTTCTCCAACGCGGACCTTCTCCGACGCGGGCTTTCTCCAACGCGGAGTTTCTCCAGCGCGGTGTGTTTCAAGCGCGGAGTTTCTCTAACGCGGAGTTTCTCCAACGCGCCGTTTCTTCAAAGCGAAGTTTCTCCAACGCGCAGTTTCTCCAACGCGAAGTTTCTCCAGCGCGGAGTTTCTCCAACACGGAGTTTCTCCAGCGCGGAGTTTGTCCAGCACGGAGTTTCTCCAGCGCGGAGTTTCTCCAACGCGGAGTTGCTACAGCGCGGAGTTTCTCCAGTGTAGAGTTTCTCCAGAGCGGTCTTTTCTCCAACGCGGAGTTTCTCCATCGCGGAGTTTGTCCGTCGCGGACTTTCTTCATCGCGGAGTTTATACAACGCGGAGTTTCTCCAGCGCGGACTTTCTCCAACGCGGACTTTCTTCAACGCGGAGTTTCTCCAACGCGGACTTTCTCCAACGCGGACTTTCTCCAACGCGGATCTTCTCCAAAGCGGACTTTCTCCAACGCGGAGTTTCTCCAGCGCGGAGTGTCTCCATCGCGGAGTTTCTAGAGTTCGGAGTTTCTCAAACGCGGAGTTTCTCCAGCGCGGAATTTCTCCATCGCAGACTCTCTCCAACGCGGAATTTCTCCAACGCGGACTTTCTCCAACGCGGAGTTTCTCCAACGCGGAGTTTCTCCAACGCGCAGTTTCTCCAACGCGAAGTTTCTCCAGCGCGGAGTTTGTCCAGCACGGAGTTTCTCCAGCGCGGAGTTTCTCCAGCCCGGAGTTTCTCCAGCGCAGATTTTCTTCATCGTGGAGTTTCTCCAGCGCGGAGTTTATACAACGCGGAGTTTCTCCAGCGCGGACTTTCTCCAACGCGGACTTTCTCCAACGCGGACCTTCTCCAACGCGGACTTTCTCCAACGCGGAGTTTCTCCACCGTGGTGTGTTTCAAGCGCGGAGTTTCTCCAACGCGGAGCTTCTCCAACGCGCCGTTTCTCCTACGCGAAGTTTCCCTACCACGGAGTTTCTCCAGCGCGGAGTTTCTCCATCACGGACACTCTCCAACGCGGACTTTCTCCAACGCGGACTTTCTCCAACGCGGAGTTTCTCCAACGCGCAGTTTCTCCAACGCGAAGTTTCTCCAGCGCGGAGTTTCTCCAACACGGAGTTTCTCCAGCCCGGAGTTTCTCCAGCGCAGATTTTATGCAGCACGGAGTTTCTCCAGCGCGGACTTTCTTCAACGCGGAGTTTCTCCAACGCGGACTTTCTCCAACGCGGACTTTCTCCAACGCGGACCTTCTCCAACGCGGACTTTCTCCAACGCGGAGTTTCTCCAGCGCGGTGTTTCAAGCGCGTAGTTTCTCCAACGCGGAGTATCTCCAACGCGCCGTTTCTTCAACGCGAAGTTTCTCCAAGGCGGAGTTTCTACATCACGGATTTTCTACAACTCGGACTTTCTCCAACGCGGACCTTCTCCGACGCGGACTTTCTCCAACGCGGAGTTTCTCCAGCGCGGTGTGTTTCAAGCGCGGAGTTTCTCTAACGCGGAGTTTCTCCAACGCGCCGTTTCTTCAAAGCGAAGTTTCTCCAACGCGCAGTTTCTCCAACGCGAAGTTTCTCCAGCGCGGAGTTTCTCCAACACGGAGTTTCTCCAGCGCGGAGTTTGTCCAGCACGGAGTTTCTCCAGCGCGGAGTTGCTCCAACGCGGAGTTGCTACAGCGCGGAGTTTCTCCAGTGTAGAGTTTCTCCAGAGCGGTGTTTCTCCATCGCGGACTCTCCAACGCGGACTTTCTCCAAAGCGGACTTTCTCCAAAGCGGAGTTTCTCCAACGCGGAGTTTCTCCAACACGGAGTTTCTCCTACACGGAGTTTCTTCAGCGCGGAGTTTCTCCAGCGCGGATTGTCTCCATCGCGGAGTTTCTCCAGTTCGGAGTTTCTCAAACGCGTAGTTTCTCCAGCGCGGAGTTTCTCCATCGCGGACTCTCACCAACGCGGACTTTCTCCAACGCGGACTTTCTCCAACGCAGAGTTTCTCCAACGAGGAGTTTCTCCAACGCGCAGTTTCTCCAACGCGCAGTTTCTCCAGCGCGGACTTTCTCCAACGCGGACTTTCTTCAATGCGGAGTTTCTCCAACGCGGACTTTCTCCAACGCGGACTTTCTCCAACGCGGACCTTCTCCAACACGGACTTTCTCCAACGCGGAGTTTCTCCAGCGCGGTGTGTTTCAAGCGCGTAGTTTCTCCAACGCGGAGTATCTCCAACGCGCCGTTTCTTCAACGCGAAGTTTCTCCAAGGCGGAGTTTCTACATCACGGATTTTCTCCAACGCGGACTTTCTCCAACGCGGACCTTCTCCGACGCGGGCTTTCTCCAACGCGGAGTTTCTCCAGCGCGGTGTGTTTCAAGCGCGGAGTTTCTCTAACGCGGAGTTTCTCCAACGCGCCGTTTCTTCAAAGCGAAGTTTCTCCAACGCGCAGTTTCTCCAACGCGAAGTTTCTCCAGCGCGGAGTTTCTCCAACACGGAGTTTCTCCAGCGCGGAGTTTGTCCAGCACGGAGTTTCTCCAGCGCGGAGTTTCTCCAACGCGGAGTTGCTACAGCGCGGAGTTTCTCCAGTGTAGAGTTTCTCCAGAGCGGTCTTTTCTCCAACGCGGAGTTTCTCCATCGCGGAGTTTGTCCGTCGCGGACTTTCTTCATCGCGGAGTTTATACAACGCGGAGTTTCTCCAGCGCGGACTTTCTCCAACGCGGACTTTCTTCAACGCGGAGTTTCTCCAACGCGGACTTTCTCCAACGCGGACTTTCTCCAACGCGGATCTTCTCCAAAGCGGACTTTCTCCAACGCGGAGTTTCTCCAGCGCGGAGTGTCTCCATCGCGGAGTTTCTAGAGTTCGGAGTTTCTCAAACGCGGAGTTTCTCCAGCGCGGAATTTCTCCATCGCAGACTCTCTCCAACGCGGAATTTCTCCAACGCGGACTTTCTCCAACGCGGAGTTTCTCCAACGCGGAGTTTCTCCAACGCGCAGTTTCTCCAACGCGAAGTTTCTCCAGCGCGGAGTTTGTCCAGCACGGAGTTTCTCCAGCGCGGAGTTTCTCCAGCCCGGAGTTTCTCCAGCGCAGATTTTCTTCATCGTGGAGTTTCTCCAGCGCGGAGTTTATACAACGCGGAGTTTCTCCAGCGCGGACTTTCTCCAACGCGGACTTTCTCCAACGCGGACCTTCTCCAACGCGGACTTTCTCCAACGCGGAGTTTCTCCAGCGCGGTGTGTTTCAAGCGCGGTGTTTCTCCAACGCGGAGCTTCTCCAACGCGCCGTTTCTCCTACGCGAAGTTTCCCCACCACGGAGTTTCTCCAGCGCGGAGTTTCTCCATCGCGGACACTCTCCAACGCGGACTTTCTCCAACGCGGACCTTCTCCGACGCGGACTTTCTCTAACGCGGAGTTTCTCCAGCGCGGTGTGTTTCAAGCGCGGAGTTTCTCCAACGCGGAGCTTCTCCAACGCGCCGTTTCTCCTACGCGAAGTTTCCCTACCACGGAGTTTCTCCAGCGCGGAGTTTCTCCATCGCGGACACTCTCCAACGCGGACTTTCTCCAACGCGGAGTTTCTCCAACGCGCAGTTTCTCCAACGCGAAGTTTCTCCAGCGCGGAGTTTCTCCAACACGGAGTTTCTCCAGCCCGGAGTTTCTCCAGCGCAGATTTTATGCAGCACGGAGTTTCTCCAGCGCGGAGTTTCTCGAACGCGGAGTTGCTCTAGCGCGGAGTTTCTTCAGCGTAGAGTTTCTCCAGAGGTGACTTTTCTCCAACGCGGAGTTTCTCCATCGCGGAGTTTGTCCGTCGCGGAGGTTCTCCATCGCGGAGTTTCTCCAGCGCGGAGTTTATACAACGCGGAGTTTCTCCAGCGCGGACTTTCTTCAACGCGGAGTTTCTCCAACGCGGACTTTCTCCAACGCGGACTTTCTCCAACGCGGACCTTCTCCAACGCGGACTTTCTCCAACGCGGAGTTTCTCCAGCGCGGTGTTTCAAGCGCGTAGTTTCTCCAACGCGGAGTATCTCCAACGTGCCGTTTCTTCAACGCGAAGTTTCTCCAAGGCGGAGTTTCTACATCACGGATTTTCTCCAACGCGGACTTTCTCCAACGCGGACCTTCTCCGACGCGGACTTTCTCCAACGCGGAGTTTCTCCAGCGCGGTGTGTTTCAAGCGCGGAGTTTCTCTAACGCGGAGTTTCTACAACGCGCCGTTTCTTCAAAGCGAAGTTTCTCCAACGCGCAGTTTCTCCAACGCGAAGTTTCTCCAGCGCGGAGTTTCTCCAACACGGAGTTTCTCCAGCGCGGAGTTTGTCCAGCACGGAGTTTCTCCAGCGCGGAGTTGCTCCAACGCGGAGTTGCTACAGCGCGGAGTTTCTCCAGTGTAGAGTTTCTCCAGAGCGGTGTTTCTCCATCGCGGACTCTCCAACGCGGACTTTCTCCAAAGCGGACTTTCTCCAAAGCGGAGTTTCTCCAACGCGGAGTTTCTCCAACACGGAGTTTCTCCTACACGGAGTTTCTTCAGCGCGGAGTTTCTCCAGCGCGGATTGTCTCCATCGCGGAGTTTCTCCAGTTCGGAGTTTCTCAAACGCGTAGTTTCTCCAGCGCGGAGTTTCTCCATCGCGGACTCTCACCAACGCGGACTTTCTCCAACGCGGACTTTCTCCAACGCAGAGTTTCTCCAACGAGGAGTTTCTCCAACGCGCAGTTTCTCCAACGCGCAGTTTCTCCAGCGCGGACTTTCTCCAACGCGCACTTTCTTCAACGCGGAGTTTCTCCAACGCGGACTTTCTCTAACGCGGACTTTCTCCAACGCGGACCTTCTCCAACGCGGACTTTCTCCAACGCGGAGTTTCTCCAGCGCGGTGTGTTTCAAGCGCGTAGTTTCTCCAACGCGGAGTATCTCCAACGCGCCGTTTCTTCAACGCGAAGTTTCTCCAAGGCGGAGTTTCTATATCACGGATTTTCTCCAACGCGGACTTTCTCCAACGCGGACCTTCTCCGACGCGAACTTTCTCCAACGCGGAGTTTCTCCAGCGCGGTGTGTTTCAAGCGCAGAGTTTCTCTAACGCGGAGTTTCCCCAACGCGCCGTTTCTTCAAAGCGAAGTTTCTCCAACGCGCAGTTTCTCCAACGCGAAGTTTCTCCAGCGCGGAGTTTCTCCAACACGGAGTTTCTCCAGCGCGGAGTTTGTCCAGCACGGAGTTTCTCCAGCGCGGAGTTTCTCCAACGCGGAGTTGCTACAGCGCGGAGTTTCTCCAGTGTAGAGTTTCTCCAGAGCGGCCTTTTCTCCAACGCGGAGTTTCTCCAACGCGGAGTTTGTCCGTCGCGGACTTTCTTCATCGCGGAGTTTATACAACGCGGAGTTTCTCCAGCGCGGACTTTCTCCAACGCGGACTTTCTTCAACGCGGAGTTTCTCCAACGCGGACTTTCTCCAACGCGGACTTTCTCCAACGCGGATCTTCTCCAAAGCGGACTTTCTCCAACGCGGAGTTTCTCCAGCGCGGAGTGTCTCCACCGCGGAGAATCTCCAGCGCGGAGCTTCTCCAGTTCGGAGTTTCTCAAACGCGGAGTTTCTCCAACACAGAGTTTCTCCAGCCCGATTTTTCTCCAGCGCGGAGTTTCTCCATCGCGGACTCTCCAACGCGGACTTTCTCCAACGCGGACTTTCTCCAAAGCGGAGTTTCTCCAACGCGGAGTTTCTCCAACACGGAGTTTCTCCTACACGGAGTTTCTTCAGCGCGGAGTTTCTCCAGCGCGGATTGTCTCCATCGTGGAGTTTCTCCAGTTCGGAGTTTCTCAAACGCGTAGTTTCTCCAGCGCGGAGTTTCTCCAACGCGGACTTTCTCCAACGCGGACCTTCTCCAACGCGGACTTTCTCCTACGCGGAGTTTCTCCAGCGCGGTGTGTTTCAAGCGCGGTGTTTCTCCAACGCGGAGCTTCTCCAACGCGCCGTTTCTCCTACGCGAAGTTTCCCCACCACGGAGTTTCTCCAGCGCGGAGTTTCTCCATCGCGGACACTCTCCAACGCGGACTTTCTCCAACGCGGACCTTCTCCGACGCGGACTTTCTCTAACGCGGAGTTTCTCCAGCGCGGTGTGTTTCAAGCGCGGAGTTTCTCTAACGCGGAGTTTCTCCAACGCGCCGTTTCTTCAAAGCGAAGTTTCTCCAAGGCGGAATTTCTCCAACACAGAGTTTCTCCAACACGGAGTTTCTCCAGCGCGGAGTTTCTCCACAGCGGAGAATCTCCAGCGCGGAGCTTCTCCAGTTCGGAGTTTCTCAAACGCGGAGTTTCTCTAACACAGAGTTTCTCCAGCCCGATTTTTCTCCAGCGCGGAGTTTCTCCATTGCGGACTCTCCAACGCGGACTTTCTCCAACGCGGACTTTCTTCAAAGCGGAGTTTCTCCAACGCGGAGTTTCTCCAACACGGAGTTTCTCCTACACGGAGTTTCTTCAGCGCGGAGTTTCTCCAGCGCGGATTGTCTCCATCGCGGAGTTTCTCCAACGCGGAGTTTCTCCAACGCGCAGTTTCTCCAACGCGCAGTTTCTCCAGCCCGGACTTTCTCCAACGCGGACTTTCTCCAACGCGGACCTTCTCCAACGCGGACTTTCTCCTACGCGGAGTTTCTCCAGCGCGGTGTGTTTCAAGCGCGGTGTTTCTCCAACGCGGAGCTTCTCCAACGCGCCGTTTCTCCTACGCGAAGTTTCCCCACCACGGAGTTTCTCCAGCGCGGAGTTTCTCCATCGCGGACACTCTCCAACGCGGACTTTCTCCAACGCGGACTTTCTCCAACGCGGAGTTTCTCCAACGCGGAGTTTCTCCAACGCGCAGTTTCTCCAACGCGAAGTTTCTCCAGCGCGGAGTTTCTCCAACACGGAGTTTCTCCAGCCCGGAGTTTCTCCAGCGCAGATTTTATGCAGCACGGAGTTTCTCCAGCGCGGAGTTTCTCGAACGCGGAGTTGCTCTAGCGCGGAGTTTCTTCAGCGTAGAGTTTCTCCAGAGCGGACTTTTCTCCAACGCGGAGTTTCTCCATCGCGGAGTTTGTCCGTCGCGGAGGTTTTCCATCGCGGAGTTTCTCCAGCGCGGAGTTTATACAACGCGGAGTTTCTCCAGCGCGGACTTTCTCCAACGCGGACTTTCTTGAACGCGGAGTTTCTCCAACGCGGACTTTCTCCAACGTGGACTTTCTCCAACGCGGACCTTCTCCAACGCGGACTTTCTCCAACGCGGAGTTTCTCCAGCGCGGTGTGTTTCAAGCGCGGAGTTTCTCTAACGCGGAGTTTCTCCAACGTGCCGTTTCTTCAAAGCGAAGTTTCTCCAACGCGCAGTTTCTCCAACGCGAAGTTTCTCCAGCGCGGAGTTTCTCCAACACGGAGATTCTCCAACGCGGAGTTGCTACAGCGCGGAGTTTCTCCAGTGTAGAATTTCTCCAGAGCGGTCTTTTCTCCAACTCGGAGTTTCTCCATCGCGGAGTTTGTCCGTCGCGGACTTTCTTCATCGCGGAGTTTATACAACGCGGAGTTCCTCCAGCGCGGACTTTCTCCAACGCGGACTTTCTTCAACGCGGAGTTTCTCCAACGCGGACTTTCTCCAACGCGGACTTTCTCCAACGCGGATCTTCTCCAACGCGGACTTTCTCCAACGCGGAGTTTCTCCAGCGCGGAGTGTCTCCATCGTGGAGTTTCTAGAGTTCGAAGTTTCTCAAACGCGGAGTTTCTCCAGCGCGGAATTTCTCCATCGCAGACTCTCTCCAACGCGGAATTTCTCCAACGCGGACTTTCTCCAACGCGGAGTTTCTCCAACGCGGAGTTTCTCCAACGCGCAGTTTCTCCAACGCGAAGTTTCTCCAGCGCGGGGTTTGTCCAGCACGGAGTTTCTCCAGCGCGGAGTTTCTCCAGCCCGGAGTGTCTCCAGCGCAGATTTTATGCAGCACGGAGTTTCTCCAGCGCGGAGTTTCTCCAACGCGGAGTTGCTCCAGCGCGGAGTTTGTCCGTCGCGGATTTTCTTCATCGCGGAGTTTCTCCAGCGCGGAGTTTATACAACGCGGAGTTTCTCCAGCGCGGACTTTCTCCAACGCGGACTGTCTCCAGCGCGGACCTTCTCCAACGCGGACTTTCTCCAACGCGGAGTTTCTCCACCGTGGTCTGTTTCAAGCGCGGAGTTTCTCCAACGCGGAGCTTCTCCAACGCACCGTTTCTCCAACGCGAAGTTTCCCCAACACGGAGTTTCTCCAGCGCGGAGTTTCTCCAGCGCGGAGTTTCTCCATCGCGGAGTTTGTCCGTCGCGGACTTTCTTCATCGCGGAGTTTATACAACGCGGAGTTTCTCCAGCGCGGACTTTCTCCAACGCGGACTTTCTTCAACGCGGAGTTTCTCCAACGCGGACTTTCTCCAACGCGGACTTTCTACAACGCGGACCTTCTCCAACGCGGACTTTCTCCAACGCGGAGTTTCTCCAGCGAGGTGTGTTTCAAGTGCGGAGTTTCTCCAACGCGGAGAATCTCCAACGCGCCGTTTCTTCAACGCGAAGTTTCTCCAAAGCGGAGTTTCTACAACACGGAGTTTCTCCAACGCGGAGTTTCTCCAACGCGGACCTTCTCCGACGCGGACTTTCTCCAACGCGGAGTTTCTACAGCGCGGTGTGTTTCAAGCGCGGAGTTTCTCGAACGCGGAGTTTTTCCAACGCGCCGTTTCTTCAACGCGAAGTTTCTCCAAGGCGGAGTTTCTACAACACGGATTTTCTCCAACGCGGACTTTCTCCAACGCGGACCTTCTCCGACGCGGACTTTCTCTAACGCGGAGTTTCTCCAGCGCGGTGTGTTTCAAGCGCGGAGTTTCTCTAACGCGGAGTTTCTCCAACGCGCCGTTTCTTCAAAGCGAAGTTTCTCCAAGGCGGAATTTCTCCAACACAGAGTTTCTCCAACACGGAGTTTCTCCAGCGCGGAGTTTCTCCACCGCGGAGAATCTCCAGCGCGGAGCTTCTCCAGTTCGGAGTTTCTCAAACGCGGAGTTTCTCCAACACGGAGTTTCTCCAGCCCGATTTTTCTCCAGCGCGGAGTTTCTCCATCGCGGACTCTCCAACGCGGACTTTCTCCAACGCGGACTTTCTCCAAAGCGGAGTTTCTCCAACGCGGAGTTTCTCCAACACGGAGTTTCTCCAGCGCGGAGTTTGTCCAGCACGGAGTTTCTCCAGCGCGGAGTTTCTCCAACGCGGAGTTGCTACAGCGCGGAGTTTCTCCAGTGTAGAGTTTCTCCAGAGCGGTCTTTTCTCCAACGCGGAGTTTCTCCATCGCGGAGTTTGTCCGTCGCGGACTTTCTTCATCGCGGAGTTTATACAACGCGGAGTTTCCCCAGCGCGGACTTTCTCCAACGCGGACTTTCTTCAACGCGGAGTTTCTCCAACGCGGACTTTCTCTAACGTGGACTTTCTCCAACGCGGATCTTCTCCAAAGCGGACTTTCTCCAACGCGGAGTTTCTCCAGCGCGGAGTGTCTCCATCGCGGAGTTTCTAGAGTTCGGAGTTTCTCAAACGCGGAGTTTCTCCAGCGCAAAATTTCTCCATCGCAGGCTCTCTCCAACGCGGAATTTCTCCAACGCGGACTTTCTCCAACGCGGAGTTTCTCCAACGCGGAGTTTCTCCAACGCGCAGTTTCTCCAACGCGAAGTTTCTCCAGCGCGGAGTTTGTCCAGCACGGAGTTTCTCCAGCCCGGAGTTTCTCCAGCGCAGATTTTCTTCATCGCGGAGTTTCTCCAGCGCGGAGTTTATACAACGCGGAGTTTCTCCAGCGCGGACTTTCTCCAACGCGGACTTTCTCCAACGCGGACCTTCTCCAACGCGGACTTTCTCCAACGCGGAGTTTCTCCACCGTGGTGTGTTTCAAGCGCGGAGTTTCTCTAACGCGGAGCTTCTCCAACGCACCGTTTCTCCAACGCGAAGTTTCCCCAACACGGAGTTTCTCCAGCGCGGAGTTTCTCCAGCGCGGAGTTTCTCCAGCGGGGAGTGTCTCCATCGCGGAGTTTCTCCAGCGTAGAGTTTCTCCAGAGCGGACTTTTCTCCAACGCGGAGTTTCTTCATCGCGGAGTTTGTCCGTCGCGGACTTTCTTCATCGCGGAGTTTATACAACGCGGAGTTTCTCCAGCGCGGACTTTCTCCAACGCGGACTTTCTTCAACGCGGAGTTTCTCCAACGCGGACTTTCTCCAACGCGGACTTTCTCCAACGCGGACTTTCTCCAACGCGGAGTTTCTCCAGCGCGGTGTGTTTCAAGCGCGGAGTTTCTCGAACGCGGAGTTTCTCCAACGCGCCGTTTCTTCAACGCGAAGTTTCTCCAAGGCGGAGCATCTACAACACGGATTTTCTCCAACGGGGACTTTCTCCAACGCGGACCTTCTCCGACGCGGACTTTCTCTAACGCGGAGTTTCTCCAGCGCGGTGTGTTTCAAGCGCGGAGTTTCTCTAACGCGGAGTTTCTCCAACGCGCCGTTTCTTCAAAGCGAAGTTTCTCCAAGGCGGAACTTCTCCAACACAGAGTTTCTCCAACACGGAGTTTCTCCAGCGCGGAGTTTCTCCACCGCGGAGAATCTCCAGCGCGGAGCTTCTCCAGTTCGGAGTTTCTCAAACGCGGAGTTTCTCCAACACGGAGTTTCTCCAGCCCGATTTTTCTCCAGCGCGGAGTTTCTCCATCGCGGACTCTCCAACGCGGACTTTCTCCAACGCGGACTTTCTCCAAAGCGGAGTTTCTCCAACGCGGAGTTTCTCCAACACGGAGTTTCTCCTACACCGAGTTTCTTCAGCGCGGAGTTTCTCCAGCGCGGATTGTCTCCATCGCGGAGTTTCTCCAGTTCGGAGTTTCTCAAACGCGTTGTTTCTCCAGCGCGGAGTTTCTCCATCGCGGACTCTCACCAACGCGGACTTTCTCCAACGCAGAGTTTCTCCAACGCGGAGTTTCTCCCACGCGCAGTTTCTCCAACGCGCAGTTTCTCCAACGCGCAGTTTCTCCAGCGCGGACTTTCTCCAACGCGGACTTTCTCCAACGCGGACCTTCTCCAACGCGGACTTTCTCCAACGCGGACTTTCTCCAACGCGGAGTTTCTCCAACGCGGAGTTTCTCCAACGCGAAGTTTCTCCAGCGCGGAGTTTGTCCTGCACGGAGTTTCTCCAGCGCGGAGTTTCACCAGCCCGGAGTTTCTCCAGCGCAGATTTTATGCAGCACGGAATTTCTCCAGCGCGGAGTTTCTCCAACGCGGAGTTGCTCCAGCGCGGAGTTTCTCCAGCGTAGAGTTTCTCCAGAGCGGACTTCTCTCCAACGCGGAGTTTCTCCATCGCGGAGTTTGTCCGTCGCGGATTTTCTTCATCGCGGAGTTTCTCCAGCGCGGAGTTTATACAACGCGGAGTTTCTCCAGCGCGGACTTTCTCCAACGCGGACTTTCTCCAACGCGGACCTTCTCCAACGCGGACTTTCTCCAACGCGGAGTTTCTCCACCGTGGTGTGTTTCAAGCGCGGAGTTTCTCCAACGCGGAGCTTCTCCAACGCACCGTTTCTCCAACGCGAAGTTTCCCCAACACGGAGTTTCTCCAGCGCGGAGTTTCTCCAGCGCGGAGTTTCTCCAGCGCGGAGTTTCTCCAGCGCGGAGTGTCTCCATCGCGGAGTTTCTCCAGCGTAGAGTTTCTCCAGAGCGGACTTTTCTCCAACGCGGAGTTTGTCCGTCGCGGACTTTCTTCATCGCGGAGTTTATACAACGCGGAGTTTCTCCAGCGCGGACTTTCTCCAACGCGGACTTTCTTCAACGCGGAGTTTCTCCAACGCGGACTTTCTCCAACGCGGACTTTCTCCAACGCGGACCTTCTCCAACGCGGACTTTCTCCAACGCGGAGTTTCTCCAGCGAGGTGTGTTTCAAGTGCGGAGTTTCTCCAACGCGGAGAATCTCCAACGCGCCGTTTCTTCAACGCGAAGTTTCTCCAAAGCGGAGTTTCTACAACACGGAGTTTCTCCAACGCGGAGTTTCTCCAACGCGGACCTTCTCCGACGCGGACTTTCTCCAACGCGGAGTTTCTCCAGCGCGGTGTGTTTCAAGCGCGGAGTTTCTCGAACGCGGAGTTTTTCCAACGCGCCGTTTCTTCAACGCGAAGTTTCTCCAAGGCGGAGTTTCTACAACACGGATTTTCTCCAACGCGGACTTTCTCCAACGCGGACCTTCTCCGACGCGGACTTTCTCTAACGCGGAGTTTCTCCAGCGCGGTGTGTTTCAAGCGCGGAGTTTCTCTAACGCGGAGTTTCTCCAACGCGGAGTTTCTCCACCGCGGAGAATCTCCAGCGCGGAGCTTCTCCAGTTCGGAGTTTCTCAAACGCGGAGTTTCTCCAACACGGAGTTTCTCCAGCCCGATTTTTCTCCAGCGCGGAGTTTCTCCATCGCGGACTCTCCAACGCGGACTTTCTCCAACCCGGACTTTCTCCAAAGCGGAGTTTCTCCAACGCGGAGTTTCTCCAACACGGAGTTTCTCCTACACGGAGTTTCTTCAGCGCGGAGTTTCTCCAGCGCGGATTGTCTCCATCGCGGAGTTTCTCCAGTTCGGAGTTTCTCAAACGCGTAGTTTCTCCAGCGCGGAGTTTCTCCATCGCGGACTCTCACCAACGCGGACTTTCTCCAACGCGGACTTTCTCCAACGCAGAGTTTCTCCAACGCGGAGTTTCTCCAACGCGCAGTTTCTCCAACGCGCAGTTTCTCCAGTGCGGACTTTCTCCAACGCGGACTTTCTCCAACGCGGACCTTCTCCAACGCGGACTTTCTCCAACGCGGAGTTTCTCCAGCGCGGTGTGTTTCAAGCGCGGTGTTTCTCCAACGCGGAGCTTCTCCAACGCGCCGTTTCTCCTACGCGAAGTTTCCCCACCACGGAGTTTCTCCAGCGCGGAGTTTCTCCATCGCGGACACTCTCCAACGCGGACTTTCTCCAACGCGGACTTTCTCCAAGGCGGAGTTTCTCCAACGCGCAGTTTCTCCAACGCGAAGTTTCTCCAGCCCGGAGTTTCTCCAGCGCAGATTTTATGCAGCACGGAGTTTCTCCAGCGCGGAGTTTCTCGAACGCGGAGTTGCTCTAGCGCGGAGTTTCTTCAGCGTAGAGTTTCTCCAGAGCTGACTTTTCTCCAACGCGGAGTTTCTCCATCGCGGAGTTTGTCCGTCGCGGAGGTTCTCCATCGCGGAGTTTCTCCAGCGCGGAGTTTATACAACGCGGAGTTTCTCCAGCGCGGACTTTCTCCAACGCGGACTTTCTTCAACGCGGAGTTTCTCCATCGCGGACTTTCTCCAACGCGGACTTTCTCCAACGCGGACCTTCTCCAACGCGGACTTTCTCCAACGCGGAGTTTCTCCAGCGCGGTGTGTTTCAAGCGCGTAGTTTCTCCAACGCGGAGTATCTCCAACGCGCCGTTTCTTCAACGCGAAGTTTCTCCAAGGCGGAGTTTCTACATCACGGATTTTCTCCAACGCGGACTTTCTCCAACGCGGACCTTCTCCGACGCGGACTTTCTCCAACGCAGAGTTTCTCCAGCGCGGAGTTTCTCTAACGCGGAGTTTCTCCAACGCGCCGTTTCTTCAAAGCGAAGTTTCTCCAACGCGCAGTTTCTCCAACGCGAAGTTTCTCCAGCGCGGAGTTTCTCCAACACGGAGTTTCTCCAGCGCGGCGTTTGTCCAGCACGGAGTTTCTCCAGCGCGGAGTTGCTCCAACGAGGAGTTGCTACAGCGCGGAGTTTCTCCAGTGTAGAGTTTCTCCAGAGCGGTCTTTTCTCCAACGCGGAGTTTCTCCATCGCGGAGTTTGTCCGTCGCGGACTTTCTTCATCGCGGAGTTAATACAACGCGGAGTTTCTCCAACGCGGACTTTCTCCAACGCGGATCTTCTCCAAAGCGGACTTTCTCCAACGCGGAGTTTCTCCAGCGCGGAGTGTCTCCATCGCGGAGTTTCTAGAGTTCGGAGTATCTCAAACGCGGAGTTTCACCAGCGCGGAATTTCGCCATCGCAGACTCTCTCCAACGCGGAATTTCTCCAACGCGGACTTTCTCCAACGCGGAGTTTCTCCAACGCGGAGTTTCTCCAACGCGCAGTTTCTCCAACGCGAAGTTTCTCCAGCGCGGAGTTTGTCCAGCACGGAGTTTCTCCATCGCGGAGTTTCTCCAGCCCGGAGTTTCTCCAGCGCAGATTTTATGCAGCACGGAGTTTCTCCAGCGCGGAGTTTCTCCAACGCGGAGTTGCTCCAGCGCGGAGTTTCTCCAGCGTAGAGTTTCTCCAGAGCGGACTTTTCTCCAACGCGGAGTTTCTCCATCGCGGAGTTTGTCCGTCGCGGACTTTCTTCATCGCGGAGTTTCTCCAGCGCGGAGTTTATACAACGCGGAGTTTCTCCAGCGCGGACTTTCTCCAACGCGGACTTTCTCCAACGCGGACCTTCTCCAACGCGGACTTTCTCCAACGCGGAGTGTTTCAAGTGCGGAGTTTCTCCAACGCGGATAATCTCCAACGCGCCGTTTCTTCAACGCGAAGTTTCTCCAAAGCGGAGTTTCTACAACACGGAGTTTCTCCAACGCGGAGTTTCTCCAACGCGGACCTTCTCCGACGCGGACTTTCTCCAACGCGGAGTTTCTCCAGCGCGGTGTGTTTCAAGCGCAGTTTCTCGAACGCGGAGTTTCTCCAACGCGCCGTTTCTTCAACGCGAAGTTTCTCCAAGGCGGAGCTTCTACAACACGGATTTTCTCCAACGCGGACTTTCTCCAACGCGGACCTTCTCCGACGCGGACTTTCTCTAACGCGGAGTTTCTCCAGCGCGGTGTGTTTCAAGCGCGGAGTTTCTCTAACGCGGAGTTTCTCCAACGCGCCGTTTGTTCAAAGCGAAGTTTCTCCAAGGCGGAATTTCTCCAACACAGAGTTTTTCCAACACGGAGTTTCTCCAGCGCGGAGTTTCTCCACCGCGGAGTATCTCGAGCGCGGAGCTTAATAATAATAATAATTGGTTTTTTGGGGAAAGGAAATGGCGCAGTATCTGTCTCATATATCTTTGGACACCTGAACCGCGCCGTAAGGGAAGGGATAAAGGAGGGAGTGAAAGAAGAAAGGAAGATTAGGTGCCGTAGTGGAGGGCTCCGGAATAATTTCGACCACCTGGGGATCTTTAACGTGCACTGACATCGCACAGCACACGGGCGCCTTGGCGTTTTTCCTCCATAAAAACGCAGCCTTCTCCAGTTCGGAGTTTCTCAAACGCGGACTTTCTCCAACGCGGAGTTTCTCCAGCGCGGTGTGTTTCAAGTGCGGAGTTTCTCCAACGCGGAGAATCTCCGACGCGCCGTTTCTTCAATGCGAAGTTTCTCCAACGCGGCCTTTCTCCAACGCGGACTTTCTCCAGCGCGGATCTTCTCCAAAGCGGACTTTCTCCAACGCGGAGTTTCTCCAGCGCGGAGTGTCTCCATCGCGGAGTTTCTAGAGTTCGGAGTATCTCAAACGCGGAGTTTCTCCAGCGCGGAATTTCGCCATCGCAGACTCTCTCCAACGCGGACTTTCTCCAACGCGGAGTTTCTCCAACGCGGAGTTTCTCCAACGGCAGTTTCTCCAACGCGAAGTTTCTCCAGCGCGCAGTTTGTCCAGCACGGAGTTTCTCCAGCGCGGAGTTTCTCCAGCCCGGAGTTTCTCCAGCGCAGATTTTATGCAGCACGGAGTTTCTCCAGCGCGGAGTTTCTCCAACGCGGAGTTGCTCCAGCGCGGAGTTTCTCCAGCGTAGAGTTTCTCCAGAGCGGACTTTTCTCCAACGCGGAGTTTCTCCATCGCGGAGTTTGTCCGTCGCGGACTTTCTTCATCGCGGAGTTTCTCCAGCGCGGAGTTTATACAACGCGGAGTTTCTCCAGCGCGGACTTTCTCCAACGCGGACTTTCTCCAACGCGGACCTTCTCCAACGCAGAATTTCTCCAACGCGGAGTTTCTCCAGCGTGGTGTGTTTCAAGCGCGGAGTTTCTCCAACGCGGAGCTTCTCCAGCGCACCGTTTCTCCAACGCGAAGTTTCCCCAACACGGAGTTTCTCCAGCGCGGAGTTTCTCCAGCGCGGAGTTTCTCCAGCGCGGAGTGTCTCCATCGCGGAGTTTCTCCAGCGTAGAGTTTCTCCAGAGCGGACTTTTCTCCAACGCGGAGTTTCTCCATAGCGGAGTTTGTCCGTCGCGGACTTTCTTCATCGCGGAGTTTATACAACGCGGAGTTTCTCCAGCGCGGACTTTCTTCAACGCGGACTTTCTTCAACGCGGAGTTTCTCCAACGCGGACTTTCTCCAACGCGGACTTTCTCCAACGCGGACCTTCTCCGACGCGGACTTTCTCCAACGCGGAGTTTCTCCAGCGCGGTGTGTTTCAAGCGCGGAGTTTCTCGAACGCGGAGTTTCTCCAACGCGCAGTTTCTTCAACGCGAAGTTTCTCCAAGGCGGAGCTTCTACAACACGGATTTTCTCCAACGCGGACTTTCTCCAACGCGGACCTTCTCCGACGCGGACTTTCTCTAACGCGGAGTTTCTCCAACGCGCTGTTTCTTCAAAGCGAAGTTTCTCCAAGGCGGAATTTCTCCAACACAGAGTTTTTCCAACACGGAGTTTCTCCAGCGCGGAGTTTCTCCACCGCGGAGTATCTCGAGCGCGGAGCTTCTCCAGTTCGGAGTTTCTCAAACGCGGACTTTCTCCAACGCTGAGTTTCTCCAGCGCGGTGTGTTTCAAGTGCGAAGTTTCTCCAACGCGGAGAATCTCCGACGCGCCGTTTCTTCAATGCGAAGTTTCTCCAACGCGGACTTTCTCCACCGCGGACCTTCTCCGACGCGGACTTTCTCCAACGCGGAGTTTCTCCAGCGCGGAGTGTCTCCATCGCGGAGTTTCTAGAGTTCGGAGGTTTTCAAACACGGAGTTTCTCCAGCGCGGAATTTCTCCATCGCAGACTCTCTCCAACGCGAAATTTCTCCAACGCGGACTTTCTCCAACGCGGAATTTCTCCAACGCGGAATTTCTGCAACGCGGAGTTTCTCCAACGCGCAGTTTCTCCAACGCGAAGTTTCTCCAGCGCGGAGTTTGTCCAGCACGGAGTTTCTCCAGCGCGGAGTTTCTCCAGCCCGGAGTTTCTCCAGCGCAGATTTTATGCAGCACGGAGTTTCTCCAGCGCGGAGTTTCTCCAACGCGGAGTTGCTCCAGCGCGGAGTTTCTCCAGCGTAGAGTTTCTCCAGAGCGGACTTTTCTCCAACGCGGAGTTTCTCCATCGCGGAGATTGTCCGTCGCGGACTTTCTTCATCGCGGAGTTTCTCCAGCGCGGAGTTTATACAACGCGGAGTTTCTCCAGCGCGGACTTTCTCCAACGCGGAGTTTCTCCAGCGCGGTGTGTTTCAAGCGCGGAGTTTCTCCAACGCGGAGCTTCTCCAACGCACCGTTTCTCCAACGCGAAGTTTCCCCAACACGGAGTTTCTCCAGCGCGGAGTTTGTCCGTCGCGGACTTTCTACATCGCGGAGTTTATACAACGCGGAGTTTCTCCAGCGCGGACTTTCTCCAACGCGGACTTTCTTCAACGCGGAGTTTCTCCAACGCGGACTTTGTCCAACGCGGACTTTCTCCAACGCGGACCTTCTCAAACGCGGACTTTCTCCAACGCGGAGTTTCTCCAGCGCGGTGTGTTTCAAGTGCGGAGTTTCTCCAACGCGGAGAATCTCCAACGCGCCGTTTCTTCAACGCGAAGTTTCTCCAAAGCGGAGTTTCTACAACATGGAGTTTCTCCAACGCGGAGTTTCTCCAACGCGGACCTTCTCCGACGCGGACTTTCTCCAACGCGGAGTTTCTCCAGCGCGGAGTTTATCCAACGCGGAGTTTCTCCAGCGCGGACTTTCTCCAACGCGGACATTCTCCAACGCGGACCTTCTCCAACGCGGAGTTTCTCCAGCGCGGTGTGTTTCAAGCGCTGAGTTTCTCCAACGCGGAGCTTCTCCAACGCGCCGTTTCTCCAACGCGAATTTTCCCGAACACGCAGTTTCGCCAGCGCGGAGTGTCTCCATCGGGGAGTTTCTCCAGTTCGGAGTTTCTCAAACGCGGAGTTTCTCCAGCGCGAAATTTTTTCATCGCGGACTCTCTCCAACGCGGTCTTTCTCCAACGCGGAGTTTCTCCAACGCGGAGCTTCTCCAACGCGCAGTTTCTCCAACGCGAAGTTTCTCCAGCGCGGAGTTTCTCCAACACGGAGTTTCTCCAGCGCGGAGTTTGTCCAGCACGGAGTTTCTCCAGCGCGGAGTTTCTCCAGCCCGGAGTTTCTCCAGCACAGATTTTATGCAGCACGGAGTTTCTCCAGCGCGGAGTTTCTCCAACGCGGAGTTGCTATAGCGATGAGTTTCTCCAGCGTAGAGTTTCTCCAGAGCGGACTTTTCTCCAACGCGGAGTTACTCCATCGCGGAGTTTATACAACGCGGAGTTTCTCCAGCGCGGACTTTCTCCAACGCGACTTTCTCCAACGCGGACCTTCTCCAACGCGGACTTTCTCCAACGCGGAGTTTCTCCAGCGCGGTGTGTTTCAAGCGCGGTGTTTTTCCAACGCGGAGCTTCTCCAACGCGCCGTTTCTCCTACGCGAAGTTTCCCCACCACGGAGTTTCTCCAGCGCGGAGTTTCTCCATCGCGGACACTCTCCAACGCGGACTTTCTCCAACGCGGACTTTCTCCAACGCGGAATTTCTCCAACGCGGAGTTTCTCCAACGCGGAGTTTCTCCAACGCGCAGTTTCTCCAACGCGAAGTTTCTCCAGCGCGGAGTTTCTCCGACACGGAGTTTCTCCAGCCCGGAGTTTCTCAAGCGCAGATTTTATGCAGCACGGAGTTTCTCCAGCGCGGAGTTTCTCGAACGCGGAGTTGCTCTAGCGCGGAGTTTCTTCAGCGTAGAGTTTCTCCAGAGCGGACTTTTCTCCAACGTGGAGTTTCTCCATCGCGGTGTTTGTCCGTCGCGGAGGTTCTCCATCGCGGAGTTTCTCCAGCGCGGAGTTTATACAACGCGGAGTTTCTCCAGCGCGGACTTTCTCCAACGCGGACCTTCTCCAACGCGGACTTTCTCCAACGCGGAGTTTCTCCAGCGCGGTGTGTTTCAAGCGCGGAGTTTCTCCAACGCACCGTTTCTTCAACGCGAAGTTTCTCCAAAGCGGAGTTGCTACAACACGGAGTTTCTCCAACGCGGAGTTTCTCCAACGCGGACCTTCTCCGACGCGGACTTTCTCCAACGCGGAGTTTCTCCAGCGCGGAGTTTATCCAACGCGGAGTTTCTCCAGCGCGGACTTTCTCCAACGCGGACATTCTCCAACGCGGACCTTCTCAAACGCGGAGTTTCTCCAGCGCGGTGTGTTTCAAGCGCGGAGTTTCTCCAACGCGGAGCTTCTCCAACGCGCCGTTTCTCCAACGCGAATTTTCCCGAACACGCAGTTTCTCCAGCGCGGAGTGTCTCCATCGCGGAGTTTCTCCAGCGCGGAGTTTCTCCATCGCGGAGTTTCTCCAGTTCGGAGTTTCTCAAACGCGGAGTTTCTCCAGCGCGAAATTTTTTCATCGCGGACTCTCTCCAACGCGGACTTTCTCCAACGCGGAGTTTCTCCAACGCGGAGTTTCTCCAGCGCGGAGTTTGTCCAGCACGGAGTTTCTCCAGCGCGGAGTTTCTCCAGCCCGGAGTTTCTCCAGCACAGATTTTATGCAGCACGGAGTTTCTCCAGCGCGGAGTTTCTCCAACGCGGAGTTGCTATAGCGCGGAGTTTCTCCAGCGTAGAGTTTCTCCAGAGCGGACTTTTCTCCAACGCGGAGTTTCTCCATCGCGGAGTTTGTTCGTTGCGAACTATCTTCATCGCGGAGTTTCTCCACCGCGGAGTTTATACAACGCGGAGTTTCTCCAGCGCGGACTTTCTCCAACGCGGACTTTCTCCAACGCGGACCTTCTCCAACGCGGACTTTCTCCAACGCGGAGTTTCTCCAGCGTGGTGTGCTTATAGCACGGTGTTTTTCAAACGCGGAGCTTCTCCAACGCGCCGTTTCTCCTACGCGAAGTTTCGCCACCACGAAGTTTCTCCAAAGCGGAGTTTCTCCAGCGCGGACTTTCTCCAACGCGGACATTCTCCAACGCGGACCTTCTCCAACGCGGAGTTTCTCCAGCGCGGTGTGTTTCAAGCGCGGAGTTTCTCCAACGCGGAGCTTCTCCAACGCGCCGTTTCTCCAACGCGAATTTTCCCGAACACGCAGTTTCTCCAGCGCGGAGTGTCTCCATCGCGGAGTTTCTCCAGCGCGGAGTTTCTCCATCGCGGAGTTTCTCCAGTTCGGAGTTTCTCAAACGCGGAGTTTCTCCAGCGCGAAATTTTTTCATCGCGGACTCTCTCCAACGCGGACTTTCTCCAACGCGGAGTTTCTCCAACGCGGAGTTTCTCCAACGCGCAGTTTCTCCAACGCGAAGTTTCTCCAGCGCGGAGTTTCTCCAACACGGAGTTTCTCCAGCGCGGAGTTTGTCCAGCACGGAGTTTCTCCAGCGCGGAGTTTCTCCAGCCCGGAGTTTCTCCAGCACAGATTTTATGCAGCACAGAGTTTCTCCAGCGCGGAGTTTCTCCAACGCGGAGTTGCTATAGCGCGGAGTTTCTCCAGCGTAGAGTTTCTCCAGAGCGGAATTTTCTCCAACGCGGAGTTTCTCCATCGCGGAGTTTGTTCGTTGCGGACTTTCTTCATCGCGGAGTTTCTCCACCGCGGAGTTTATACAACGCGGAGTTTCTCCAGCGCGGACTTTCTCCAACGCGGACTTTCTCCAACGCGGACCTTCTCCAACGCGGACTTTCTCCAACGCGGAGTTTCTCCAGCGCGGTGTGTTTCAAGCGCGGTGTTTTTCCAACGCGGAGCTTCTCCAACGCGCCGTTTCTCCTACGCGAAGTTTCCCCACCACGGAGTTTCTCCCGCGCGGAGTTTCTCCATCGCGGACACTCTCCAACGCGGACTTTCTCCAACGCGGACTTTCTCCAACGCGGAGTTTCTCCAACGCGGAGTTTCTCCAACGCGGAGTTTCTCCAACGCACAGTTTCTCCAACGCGAAGTTTCTCCAGCGCGGAGTTTCTCCAACACGGAGTTTCTCCAGCCCGGAGTTTCTCAAGCGCAGATTTTATGCAGCACGGAGTTTCTCCAGCGCGGAGTTTCTCGAACGCGGAGTTGCTCTAGCGCGGAGTTTCTTCATCGTAGAGTTTCTCCAGAGCAGACTTTTCTCCAACGTGGAGTTTCTCCATCGCGGTGTTTGTCCGTCGCGGAGGTTCTCCATCGCGGAGTTTCTCCAGCGCGGAGTTTATACAACGCGGAGTTTCTCCAGCGCGGACTTTCTCCAACGCGGACCTTCTCCAACGCGGACTTTCTCCAACGCGGAGTTTCTCCAGCGCGGTGTGTTTCAAGCGCGGAGTTTCTCCAACGCGGAGCTTCTCCAGCGCACCGTTTCTCCAACGCGAAGTTTCCCCAACACGGAGTTTCTCCAGCGCGGAGTTTCTCCAGCGCGGAGTTTCTCCAGCGCGGAGTGTCTCCATCGCGGAGTTTGTCCGTCGCGGACTGTCTTCATCGCGGAGTTTATACAACGCGGAATTTCTCCAGCGCGGACTTTCTCCAACGCGGACTTTCTTCAACGCGGAGTTTCTCCAACGCGGACTTTCTCCAACGCGGACTTTCTCCAACGCGGACCTTCTCCAACGCGGACTTTCTCCAACGCGGAGTTTCTCCAGCAATGTGTGTTTCAAGTGCGGAGTTTCTCCAACGCGGAGAATCTCCAACGCGCCGTTTCTTCAACGCGAAGTTTCTGCAAAGCGGAGTTTCTACAACACGGAGTTTCTCCAACGCGGAGTTTCTCCAACGCGGACCTTCTCCGACGCGGACTTTCTCCAACGCGGAGTTTCTCCAGCGCGGTGTGTTTCAAGCGCGGAGTTTCTCGAACGCGGAGTTTTTACAACGCGCCGTTTCTTCAACGCGAAGTTTCTCCAAGGCGGAGTTTCTACAACACGGATTTTCTCCAACGCGGACTTTCTCCAACGCGGACCTTCTCCGACGCGGACTTTCTCTAACGCGGAGTTTCTCCAGCGCGGTGTGTTTCAAGCGCGGAGTTTCTCGAACGCGGAGTTTTTACAACGCGCCGTTTCTTCAACGCGAAGTTTCTCCAAGGCGGAGTTTCTACAACACGAATTTTCTCCAACGCGGACTTTCTCCAACGCGGACTTTCTCCAAAGCGGAGTTTCTCCAACGCGGAGTTTCTCCAACACGGAGTTTCTCCTACACGGAGTTTCTTCAGCGCGGAGTTTCTCCAGCGCGGATTGTCTCCATCGCGGAGTTTCTCCAGTTCGGAGTTTCTCAAACGCGCAGTTTCTCCAGCGCGGAGTTTCTCCATCGCGGACTCTCACCAACGCGGACTTTCTTCAACGCGGACTTTCTCCAACGCAGAGTTTCTCCAACGCGGAGTTTCTCCAACGCGCAGTTTCTCCAGCGCGGACTTTCTCCAACGCGGACTTTCTCCAACGCGGACCTTCTCCAACGCGGACTTTCTCCAACGCGGAGTTTCTCCAGCGCGGTGTGTTTCAAGCGCGGTGTTTCTCCAACGCGGAGCTTCTCCAACGCGCCGTTTCTCCTACGCGAAGTTTCCCCACCACGGACTTTCTCCAGCGCGGAGTTTCTCCATCGCGGACACTCTCCAACGCGGACTTTCTCCAACGCGGACTTTCTCCAACGCGGAGTTTCTCCAACGCGCAGTTTCTCCAACGCGAAGTTTCTCCAGCGCGGAGTTTCTCCAACACGGAGTTTCTCCAGCCCGGAGTTTCTCCAGCGCAGATTTTATGCAGCACGGAGTTTCTCCAGCGCGGAGTTTCTCGAACGCGGAGTTGCTCTAGCGCGGAGTTTCTTCAGCGTAGAGTTTCTCCAGAGCTGACTTTTCTCCAACGCGGAGTTTCTCCATCGCGGAGTTTGTCCGTCGCGGAGGTTCTCCATCGCGGAGTTTCTCCAGCGCGGAGTTTATACAACGCGGAGTTTCTCCAGCGCGGACTTTCTTCAACGTGGACTTTCTCCAACGCGGACTTTCTCCAACGCGGACTTTCTCCAACGCGGACCTTCTCCAACGCGGACTTTCTCCAACGCGGAGTTTCTCCAGCGCGGTGTGTTTCAAGCGCCTAGTTTCTCCAACGCGGAGTATCTCCAACGCGCCGTTTCTTCAACGTGAAGTTTCTCCAAGGCGGAGTTTCCACATCACGGATTTTCTCCAACACGGACTTTCTCCAACGCGGACCTTCTCCGACGCGGACTTTCTCCAACGCGGAGTTTCTACAGCGCGGTGTGTTTCAAGCGAGGTGTTTCTCCAACGCGGAGCTTCTCCAACGCGCCGTTTCTCCTTACGCGAAGTTTCCCCACCACGGAGTTTCTCCAGCGCGGAGTTTCTCCATCGCGGACACTCTCCAACGCGGACTTTCTCCAACGCGGACTTTCTCCAACGCGGACTTTCTCCAACGCGGAGTTTCTCCAACGCGGAGTTTCTCCAACGCGAAGTTTCTCCAGCGCGGAGTTTGTCCAGCACGGAGTTTCTCCAGTGCGGAGTTTCTCCAGCCCGGAGTTTCTCAAGCGCAGATTTTATGCAGCACGGAGTTTCTCCAGCGCGGAGTTTCTCCAACGCGGAGTTTCTCCAGCGCGGAGTTTCTCCAGCGTAGAGTTTCTCCAGAGCGGACTTTTCTCCAACGCGGAGTTTCTCCATCGCGGAGTTTGTCCGTCGCGTATTTTCTTCATCGCGGAGTTTCTCCAGCGCGGAGTTTATACAACGCGGAGTTTCTCCAGCGCGGACTTTCTCCAACGCGGACTTTCTCCAACGCGGACCTTCTCCAACGCGGACTTTCTCCAACGCGGAGTTTCTCCAGCGCGGTGTGTTTCAAGCGCGGAGTTTCTCCAACGCGGAGCTTCTCCAACGCACCGTTTCTCCAACGCGAAGTTTCCCCAACACGGAGTTTCTCCAGCGCGGTGTGTTTCAAGTGCGGAGTTTCTCCAACGCGGAGAATCTCCAACGCGCCGTTTCTTCAACGCGAAGTTTCTCCAAAGCGGAGTTGCTACAACACGGAGTTTCTCCAACGCGGAGTTTCTCCAACGCGGACCTTCTCCGACGCGGACTTTCTCCAAAGCGGAGTTTCTCCAGCGCGGAGTTTATCCAACGCGGAGTTTCTCCAGCGCGGACTTTCTCCAACGCGGACATTCTCCAACGCGGACCTTCTCAAACGCGGAGTTTCTCCAGCGCGGTGTGTTTCAAGCGCGGAGTTTCTCCAACGCGGAGCTTCTCCAACGCGCCGTTTCTCCAACGCGAATTTTCCCGAACACGCAGTTTCTCCAGCGCGGAGTGTCTCCATCGCGGAGTTTCTCCAGCGCGGAGTTTCTCCATCGCGGAGTTTCTCCAGTTCGGAGTTTCTCAAACACGGAGTTTCTCCAGCGCGAAATTTTTTCATCGCGGACTCTCTCCAACGCGGACTTTCTCCAACGCGGAGTTTCTCCAACGCGGAGTTTCTCCAACGCGCAGTTTCTCCAACGCGAAGTTTCTCCAGCGCGGAGTTTCTCCAACACGGAGTTTCTCCAGCGCGGAGTTTGTCCAGCACGGAGTTTCTCCAGCGCGGAGTTTCTCGAGCCCGGAGTTTCTCCAGCACAGATTTTATGCAGCACGGAGTTTCTCCAGCGCGGAGTTTCTCCAACGCGGAGTTGCTATAGCGCGGAGTTTCTCCAGCGTAGAGTTTCTCCAGAGCGGACTTTTCTCCAACGCGGAGTTTCTCCATCGCGGAGTTTGTTCGTTGCGGACTTTCTTCATCGCGGAGTTTCTCCACCGCGGAGTTTATACAACGCGGAGTTTCTCCAGCGCGGACTTTCTCCAACGCGGACTTTCTCCAACGCGGACCTTCTCCAACGCGGACTTTCTCCAACGCGGAGTTTCTCCAGCGTGGTGTGTTTATAGCGCGGTGTTTTTCCAACGCGGAGCTTCTCCAACGCGCCGTTTCTCCTACGCGAAGTTTCGCCACCACGGAGTTTCTCCAGCGCGGAGTTTCTCCATCGCGGACACTCTCCAACGCGGACTTTCTCCAACGCGGACATTCTCCAACGCGGAGTTTCTCCAACGCGGAGTTTCTCCAACGCGGAGTTTCTCCAACGCGCAGTTTCTCCAACGCGAAGTTTCTCCAGCGCGGAGTTTCTCCAACACGGAGTTTCTCCAGCCCGGAGTTTCTCAAGCGCAGATATTATGCAGCACGGAGTTTCTCCAGCGCGGAGTTTCTCGAACGCGGAGTTGCTCTTGCGCGGAGTTTCTTCAGCGTAGAGTTTCACCAGAGCGGACTTTTCTCCAACGTGGAGTTTCTCCATCGCGGAGTTTGTCCGTCGCGGAGGTTCTCCATCGCGGAGTTTCTCCAGCGCGGAGTTTATACAACGCGGAGTTTCTCCAGCGCGGACTTTCTCCAACGCGGACCTTCTCCAACGCGGACTTTCTCCAACGCGGAGTTTCGCCAGCGCGGTGTTTCAAGCGCGGAGTTTCTCCAACGCGGAGCTTCTCAAACGCACCGTTTCTCCAACGCGAAGTTTCCCCAACACGGAGTTTCTCCAGCGCGGAGTTTCTCCAGCGCGGTGTGTTTCAAGTGCGGAGTTTCTCCAACGCGGAGAATCTCCAACGCGCCGTTTCTTCAACGCGAAGTTTCTCCAAAGCGGAGTTTCCACAACACGGAGTTTCTCCAACGCGGAGTTTCTCCAACGCGGACCTTCTCCGACGCGGACTTTCTCCAACGCGGAGTTTCTCCAGCGCGGAGTTTATCCAACGCGGAGTTTCTCCAGCGCGGACTTTCTCCAACGCGGACATTCTCCAACGCGGACCTTCTCCAACGCGGAGTTTCTCCAGCGCGGTGTGTTTCAAGCGCGGAGTTTCTCCAACGCGGAGCTTCTCCAACGCGCCGTTTCTCCAACGCGAATTTTCCCGAACACGCAGTTTCTCCAGCGCGGAGTGTCTCCATCGCGGAGTTTCTCCAGCGCGGAGTTTCTCCATCGCGGAGTTTCTCCAGTTCGGAGTTTCTCAAACGCGGAGTTTCTCCAGCGCGAAATTTTTTCATCGCGGACTCTCTCCAACGCGGACTTTCTCCAACGCGGAGTTTCTCCAACGCGGAGTTTCTCCAACGCGCAGTTTCTCCAACGCGAAGTTTCTCCAGCGCGGAGTTTCTCCAACACGGAGTTTCTCCAGCGCGGAGTTTGTCCAGCACGGAGTTTCTCCAGCGCGGAGTTTCTCCAGCCCGGAGTTTCTCCAGCACAGATTTTATGCAGCACGGAGTTTCTCCAGCACGGAGTTTCTCCAACGCGGAGTTGCTATAGCGCGGAGTTTCTCCAGCGTAGAGTTTCTCCAGAGCGGAATTTTCTCCAACGCGGAGTTTCTCCATCGCGGAGTTTGTTCGTTGCGGACTTTCTTCATCGCGGAGTTTCTCCACCGCGGAGTTTATACAACGCGGAGTTTCTCCAGCGCGGACTTTCTCCAACGCGGACTTTCTCCAACGCGGACCTTCTCCAACGCGGACTTTCTCCAACGCGGACTTTCTCCAACGCGGACTTTCTCCAGCGCGGACCTTCTCCAACGCGGACTTTCTCCAACGCGGAGTTTCTCCAGCGCGGTGTGTTTCAAGTGCGGAGTTTCTCCAACGCGGAGTTTCTCCAACACGGAGTTTCTCCTACACGGAGTTTCTTCAGCGCGGAGTTTCTCCAGCGCGGATTGTCTCCATCGGGGAGTTTCTCCAGTTCGGAGTTTCTCAAACGCGCAGTTTCTCCAGCGCGGAGTTTCTCCATCGCGGACTCTCACAAACGCGGACTTTCTCCAACGCGGACTTTCTCCAACGCGGACCTTCTCCAACGCGGACTTTCTCCAACGCGGAGTTTCTCCAGCGCGGTGTGTTTCAAGCGCGGTGTTTCTCCAACGCGGAGCTTCTCCAACGCGCCGTTTCTCCTACGCGAAATTTCCCCACCACGGACTTTCTCCAGCGCGGAGTTTCTCCATCGCGGACACTCTCCAACGCGGACTTTCTCCAACGCGGACTTTCTCCAACGCGGAGTTTCTCCAACGCGCAGTTTCTCCAACGCGAAGTTTCTCCAGCGCGGAGTTTCTCCAACACGGAGTTTCTCCAGCCCGGAGTTTCTCCAGCCCAGATTTTATGCAGCACGGAGTTTCTCCAGCGCGGAGTTTCTCGAACGCGGAGTTGCTCTAGCGCGGAGTTTCTTCAGCGTAGAGTTTCTCCAGAGCTGACTTTTCTCCAACGCGGAGTTTCTCCATCGCGGAGTTTGTCCGTCGCGGAGGTTCTCCATCGCGGAGTTTCTCCAGCGCGGAGTTTATACAACGCGGAGTTTCTCCAGCGCGGACTTTCTTCAACGCGGAGTTTCTCCAACGCGGACTTTCTCCAACGCGGACTTTCTCCAACGCGGACCTTCTCCAACGCGGACTTTCTCCAACGCGGAGTTTCTCCAGCGCGGTGTGTTTCAAGCGCCTAGTTTCTCCAACGCGGAGTATCTCCAACGCGCCGTTTCTTCAACGTGAAGTTTCTCCAAGGCGGAGTTTCTACATCACGGATTTTCTCCAACACGGACTTTCTCCAACGCGGACCTTCTCCGACGCGGACTTTCTCCAACGCGGAGTTTCTCCAGCGCGGTGTGTTTCAAGCGCGGAGTTTCTCTAACGCGGAGTTTCTCCAACGCGCCGTTTCTTCAAAGCGAAGTTTCTCCAACGCGGACCTTCTCCAACGCGGACTTTCTCCAACGCGTAGTTTCTCCAGCGCGGTGTGTTTCAAGCGCGTAGTTTCTCCAACGCGGAGTATCTCCAACGCGCCGTTTCTTCAACGCGAAGTTTCTCCAAGGCGGAGTTTCTACATCACGGATTTTCTCCAACGCGGACTTTCTCCAACGCGGACCTTCTCCGACGCGGACTTTCTCCAACACGGAGTTTCTCCAGCGCGGAGTTTGTCCAGCACGGAGTTTCTCCAGCGCGGAGTTGCTCCAACGCGGAGTTGCTACAGCGCGGAGTTTCTCCAGTGTAGAGTTTCTCCAGAGCGGTCTTTTCTCCAACGCGGAGTTTCTCCATCGCGGAGTTTGTCCGTCGCGGACTTTCTTCATCGCGGAGTTTATACAACGCGGAGTTTCTCCAGCGCGGACTTTCTCCAACGCGGACTTTCTTCAACGCGGAGTTTCTCCAACGCGGACTTTCTCCAACGCGGACTTTCTCCAACGCGGATCTTCTCCAAAGCGGACTTTTTCCAACGCGGAATTTCTCCAGCGCGGAGTGTCTCCATCGCGGAGTTTCTAGAGTTCGGAGTTTCTCAAACGCGGAGTTTCTCCAGCGCGGAATTTCTCCATCGCAGACTCTCTCCAACGCGGAATTTCTCCAACGCGGACTTTCTCCAACGCGGAGTTTCTCCAACGCGGAGTTTCTACAACACGGAGTTTCTCCAACGCGGAGTTTCTCCAACGCGGACTTTCTCCGACGCGGACTTTCTCCAACGCGGAGTTTCTCCAGCGCGGTGTGTTTCAAGCGCGGAGTTTCTCGAACGCGGAGTTTCTCCAACGCGCCGTTTCTTCAACGCGAAGTTTCTCCAAGGCGGAGCTTCTACAACACGGATTTTCTCCAACGCGGACTTTCTCCAACGCGGACCTTCTCCGACGCGGACTTTCTCTAACGCGGAGTTTCTCCAGCGCGGTGTGTTTCAAGCGCGGAGTTTCTCTAACGCGGAGTTTCTCCAACGCGCCGTTACTTCAAAGCGAAGTTTCTCCAAGGCGGAATTTCTCCAACACAGTTTCTCCAACACGGAGTTTCTCCAGCGCGGAGTTTCTCCACCGCGGAGAATCTCCAGCGCGGAGCTTCTCCAGTTCGGAGTTTCTCAAACGCGGAGTTTCTCCAACACGGAGTTTCTCCAGCCCGATTTTTCTCCAGCGCGGAGTTTCTCCATCGCGGACTCTCCAACGCGGACATTCTCCAACGCGGACTTTCTCCAAAGCGGAGTTTCTCCAACGCGGAGTTTCTCCAACACGGAGTTTCTCCTACACGGAGTTTCTCCAGCGCGGTGTGTTTCAAGTGCGGAGTTTCTCCAACGCGGAGTTTCTCCAACACGGAGTTTCTCCTACACGGAGTTTCTTCAGCGCGCAGTTTCTCCAGCGCGGAGTTTCTCCATCGCGGACTCTCACAAACGCGGACTTTCTCCAACGCGGACTTTCTCCAACGCGGACCTTCTCCAACGCGGACTTTCTCCAACGCGGAGTTTCTCCAGCGCGGTGTGTTTCAAGCGCGGTGTTTCTCCAACGCGGAGCTTCTCCAACGCGCCGTTTCTCCTACGCGAAATTTCCCCACCACGGACTTTCTCCAGCGCGGAGTTTCTCCATCGCGGACACTCTCCAACGCGGACTTTCTCCAACGCGGACTTTCTCCAACGCGGAGTTTCTCCAACGCGCAGTTTCTCCAACGCGAAGTTTCTCCAGCGCGGAGTTTCTCCAACACGGAGTTTCTCCAGCCCGGAGTTTCTCCAGCCCAGATTTTATGCAGCACGGAGTTTCTCCAGCGCGGAGTTTCTCGAACGCGGAGTTGCTCTAGCGCGGAGTTTCTTCAGCGTAGAGTTTCTCCAGAGCTGACTTTTCTCCAACGCGGAGTTTCTCCATCGCGGAGTTTGTCCGTCGCGGAGGTTCTCCATCGCGGAGTTTCTCCAGCGCGGAGTTTATACAACGCGGAGTTTCTCCAGCGCGGACTTTCTTCAACGCGGAGTTTCTCCAACGCGGACTTTCTCCAACGCGGACTTTCTCCAACGCGGACCTTCTCCAACGCGGACTTTCTCCAACGCGGAGTTTCTCCAGCGCGGTGTGTTTCAAGCGCCTAGTTTCTCCAACGCGGAGTATCTCCAACGCGCCGTTTCTTCAACGTGAAGTTTCTCCAAGGCGGAGTTTCTACATCACGGATTTTCTCCAACACGGACTTTCTCCAACGCGGACCTTCTCCGACGCGGACTTTCTCCAACGCGGAGTTTCTCCAGCGCGGTGTGTTTCAAGCGCGGAGTTTCTCTAACGCGGAGTTTCTCCAACGCGCCGTTTCTTCAAAGCGAAGTTTCTCCAACGCGGACCTTCTCCAACGCGGACTTTCTCCAACGCGTAGTTTCTCCAGCGCGGTGTGTTTCAAGCGCGTAGTTTCTCCAACGCGGAGTATCTCCAACGCGCCGTTTCTTCAACGCGAAGTTTCTCCAAGACGGAGTTTCTACATCACGGATTTTCTCCAACGCGGACTTTCTCCAACGCGGACCTTCTCCGACGCGGACTTTCTCCAACACGGAGTTTCTCCAGCGCGGAGTTTGTCCAGCACGGAGTTTCTCCAGCGCGGAGTTGCTCCAACGCGGAGTTGCTACAGCGCGGAGTTTCTCCAGTGTAGAGTTTCTCCAGAGCGGTCTTTTCTCCAACGCGGAGTTTCTCCATCGCGGAGTTTGTCCGTCGCGGACTTTCTTCATCGCGGAGTTTATACAACGCGGAGTTTCTCCAGCGCGGACTTTCTCCAACGCGGACTTTCTTCAACGCGGAGTTTCTCCAACGCGGACTTTCTCCAACGCGGACTTTCTCCAACGCGGATCTTCTCCAAAGCGGACTTTTTCCAACGCGGAATTTCTCCAGCGCGGAGTGTCTCCATCGCGGAGTTTCTAGAGTTCGGAGTTTCTCAAACGCGGAGTTTCTCCAGCGCGGAATTTCTCCATCGCAGACTCTCTTCAACGCGGAATTTCTCCAACGCGGACTTTCTCCAACGCGGAGTTTCTCCAACGCGGAGTTTCTACAACACGGAGTTTCTCCAACGCGGAGTTTCTCCAACGCGGACTTTCTCCGACGCGGACTTTCTCCAACGCGGAGTTTCTCCAGCGCGGTGTGTTTCAAGCGCGGAGTTTCTCGAACGCGGAGTTTCTCCAACGCGCCGTTTCTTCAACGCGAAGTTTCTCCAAGGCGGAGCTTCTACAACACGGATTTTCTCCAACGCGGACTTTCTCCAACGCGGACCTTCTCCGACGCGGACTTTCTCTAACGCGGAGTTTCTCCAGCGCGGTGTGTTTCAAGCGCGGAGTTTCTCTAACGCGGAGTTTCTCCAACGCGCCGTTACTTCAAAGCGAAGTTTCTCCAAGGCGGAATTTCTCCAACACAGAGTTTCTCCAACACGGAGTTTCTCCAGCGCGGAGTTTCTCCACCGCGGAGAATCTCCAGCGCGGAGCTTCTCCAGTTCGGAGTTTCTCAAACGCGGAGTTTCTCCAACACGGAGTTTCTCCAGCCCGATTTTTCTCCAGCGCGGAGTTTCTCCATCGCGGACTCTCCAGCGCGGACTTTCTCCAACGCGGACTTTCTCCAAAGCGGAGTTTCTCCAACGCGGAGTTTCTCCAACACGGAGTTTCTCCTACACGGAGTTTCTTCAGCGCGGAGTTTCTCCAGCGCGGATTGTCTCCATCGCGGAGTTTCTCCAGTTCGGAGTTTCTCAAACGCGTAGTTTCTCAAACGCGTAGTTTCTCCAGCGCGGAGTTTCTCCATCGCGGAGTTTCTCCAACGCGCAGTTTCTCCAACGCGCAGTTTCTCCAGCGCGGACTTTCTCCAACGCGGACCTTCTCCAACGCGGACTTTCTCCAACGCGGAGTTTCTCCAGCGCGGTGTGTTTCAAGCGCGGTGTTTCTCCAACGCGGAGCTTCTCCAACGCGCCGTTTCTCCTACGCGAAGTTTCCCCACCACGGACTTTCTCCAACGCGGACTTTCTCCAACGCGGAGTTTCTCCAACGCGGAGTTTCTCCAACGTGAAGTTTCTCCAGCGCGGAGTTTGTCCAGCACGGAGTTTCTCCAGCGCGGAGTTTCTCAAACGCGTAGTTTCTCCAGCGCGGAGTTTCTCCATCGCGGAGTTTCTCCAACGCGCAGTTTCTCCAACGCGCAGTTTCTCCAGCGCGGACTTTCTCCAACGCGGACCTTCTCCAACGCGGACTTTCTCCAACGCGGAGTTTCTCCAGCGCGGTGTGTTTCAAGCGCGGTGTTTCTCCAACGCGGAGCTTCTCCAACGCGCCGTTTCTCCTACGCGAAGTTTCCCCACCACGGACTTTCTCCAACGCGGACTTTCTCCAACGCGGAGTTTCTCCAACGCGGAGTTTCTCCAACGTGAAGTTTCTCCAGCGCGGAGTTTCTCCAACGCGGAGTTGCTCCAGCGCGGAGTTTCTCCAGCGTAGAGTTTCTCCAGAGCGGACTTTTCTCCAACGCGGAGTTTCTCCATCGCGGAGTTTGTACGTCGCGGATTTTCTTCATCGCGGAGTTTCTCCAGCGCGGAGTTTATACAACGCGGAGTTTCTCCAGCGCGGACTTTCTCCAACGCGGACTTTCTCCAACGCGGACCTTCTCCAACGCTGACTTTCTGCAACGCGGAGTTTCTCCACCGTGGTGTGTTTCAAGCGCGGAGTTTCTCCAACGCGGAGCTTCTCCAACGCACCGTTTCTCCAACGCGAAGTTTCCCCAACACGGAGTTTCTCCAGCGCGGAGTTTCTCCAGCGCGGAGTTTCTCCAGCGCGGAGTGTCTCCATCGCGGAGTTTCTCCAGCGTAGAGTTTCTCCAGAGCGGACTTTTCTCCAACGCGGAGTTTCTCCATCGCGGAGTTTGTCCGTCGCGGACTTTCTTCATCGCGGAGTTTATACAACGCGGAGTTTCTCCAGCGCGGACTTTCTCCAACGCGGACTTTCTTCAACGCGGAGTTTCTCCAACGCGGACTTTCTCCAACGCGGACTTTCTCCAACGCGGACCTTCTCCAACGCGGACTTTCTCCAACGCGGAGTTTCTCCAGCAAGGTGTGTTTCAAGTGCGGAGTTTCTCCAACGCGGAGAATCTCCAACGCGCCGTTTCTTCAACGCGAAGATTCTCCAAAGCGGAGTTTCTACAACACGGAGTTTCTCCAACGCGGAGTTTCTCCAACGCGGACCTTCTCCGACGCGGACTTTCTCCAACGCGGAGTTTCTCCAGCGCGGTGTGTTTCAAGCGCGGAGTTTCTCGAACGCGGAGTTTTTCCAACGCGCCGTTTCTTCAAAGCGAAGTTTCTCCAAGGCGGAGTTTCTACAACACGGATTTTCTCCAACGCGGACTTTCTCCAACGCGGACCTTCTCCGACGCGGACTTTCTCTAACGCGGAGTTTCTCCAGCGCGGTGTGTTTCAAGCGCGGAGTTTCTCTAACGCGGAGTTTCTCCAACGCGCCGTTTCTTCAAAGCGAAGTTTCTCCAAGGCGGAATTTCTCCAACACAGAGTTTCTCCAACACGGAGTTTCTCCAGCGCGGAGTTTCTCCATCGCGGACTCTCACCAACGCGGACTTTCTCCAACGCGGACTTTCTCCAACGCAGAGTTTCTCCAACGCGGAGTTTCTCCAACGCGCAGTTTCTCCAACGCGCAGTTTCTCCAGCGCGGACTTTCTCCAACGCGGACCTTCTCCAACGCGGACTTTCTCCAACGCGGAGTTTCTCCAGCGCGGTGTGTTTCAAGCGCGGTGTTTCTCCAACGCGGAGCTTCTCCAACGCGCCGTTTCTCCTACGCGAAGTTTCCCCACCACGGAGTTTCTCCAGCGCGGAGTTTCTCCATCGCGGACACTCTCCAACGCGGACTTTCTCCAACGCGGACTTTCTCCAACGCGGAGTTTCTCCAACGCGGAGTTTCTCCAACGCGAAGTTTCTCCAGCGCGGAGTTTGTCCAGCACGGAGTTTCTCCAGCGCGGAGTTTCTCCAGCCCGGAGTTTCTCAAGCGCAGATTTTATGCAGCACGGAGTTTCTCCAGCGCGGAGTTTCTCCAACGCGGAGTTGCTCCAGCGCGGAGTTTCTCCAGCGTAGAGTTTCTCCAGAGCGGACTTTTCTCCAACGCGGAGTTTCTCCATCGCGGAGTTTGTACGTCGCGGATTTTCTTCATCGCGGAGTTTCTCCAGCGCGGAGTTTATACAACGCGGAGTTTCTCCAGCGCGGACTTTCTCCAACGCGGACTTTCTCCAACGCGGACCTTCTCCAACGCTGACTTTCTGCAACGCGGAGTTTCTCCACCGTGGTGTGTTTCAAGCGCGGAGTTTCTCCAACGCGGAGCTTCTCCAACGCACCGTTTCTCCAACGCGAAGTTTCCCCAACACGGAGTTTCTCCAGCGCGGAGTTTCTCCAGCGCGGAGTTTCTCCAGCGCGGAGTTTCTCCAGCGCGGAGTGTCTCCATCGCGGAGTTTCTCCAGCGTAGAGTTTCTCCAGAGCGGACTTTTCTCCAACGCGGAGTTTCTCCATCGCGGAGTTTGTCCGTCGCGGACTTTCATCGCGGAGTTTATACAACACGGAGTTTCTCCAGCGCGGAGTTTGTCCAGCACGGAGTTCCTCCAGCGCGGAGTTTCTCCAGCCCGGAGTTTCTCCAGCGCAGATTTTATGCAGCACTGAATTTCTCCAGCGGGAGTTTCTCCAACGCGGAGTTGCTCCAGCGCGGAGTTTCTCCAGCGTAGAGTTTCTCCAGAGCGGACTTTTCTCCAACGCGGAGAATCTCCAACGCGCCGTTTCTTCAACGCGAAGTTTCTCCAAAGCGGAGTTTCTACAACACGGAGTTTCTCCAACGCAGAGTTTCTCCAACGCGGACCTTCTCCGACGCGGACTTTCTCCAACGCTGAGTTTCTCCAGCGCGGTGTGTTTCAAGCGCGGAGTTTCTCGAACGCGGAGTTTTTCCAACGCGCCGTTTCTTCAACGCGAAGTTTCTCCAAGGCGGAGTTTCTACAACACGGATTTTCTCCAACGCGGACTTTCTCCAACGCGGACCTTCTCCGACGCGGACTTTCTCTAACGCGGAGTTTCTCCAGCGCGGTGTGTTTCAAGCGCGGAGTTTCTCTAACGCGCCGTTTCTTCAAAGCGAAGTTTGTCCAAGGCGGAATTTCTCCAACACAGAGTTTCTCCAACACGGAGTTTCTCCAGCGCGGAGTTTCTCCACCGCGGAGAATCTCCAGCGCGGAGCTTCTCCAGTTCGGAGTTTCTCAAACGCGGAGTTTCTCCAACACGGAGTTTCTCCAGCCCGATTTTTCTCCAGCGCGGAGTTTCTCCAACGCGGAGTTTCTCCAACACGGAGTTTCTCCTACACGGAGTTTCTTCAGCGCGGAGTTTCTCCAGCGCGGATTGTCTCCATCGCGGAGTTTCTCCAGTTCGGAGTTTCTCAAACGCGTAGTTTCTCCAGCGCGGAGTTTCTCCATCGCGGACTCTCACCAACGCGGACTTTCTCCAACGCGGACTTTCTCCAACGCAGAGTTTCTCCAACGCGGAGTTTCTCTAACGCGCAGTTTCTCCAACGCGCAGTTTCTCCAGCGCGGACTTTCTCCAACGCGGACTTTCTCCAACGCGGACCTTCTCCAACGCGGACTTTCTCCAACGCGGAGTTTCTCCAGCGCGGTGTGTTTCAAGCACGGTGTTTCTCCAACGCGGAGCTTCTCCAACGCGCCGTTTCTCCTACGCGAAGTTTCCCCACCACGGAGTTTCTCCAGCGCGGAGTTTCTCCATCGCGGACACTCTCCAACACGGACTTTCTCCAACGCGGACTTTCTCCAACGCGGAGTTTCTCCAACGCGCAGTTTCTCCAACGCGAAGTTTCTCCAGCGCGGAGTTTCTCCAACACGGAGTTTCTCCAGCCCGGAGTTTCTCCAGCGCAGATTTTATGCAGCACGGAGTTTCTCCAGCGCGGAGTTTCTCGAACGCGGAGTTGCTCTAGCGCGGAGTTTCTTCAGCGTAGAGTTTCTCCAGAGCTGACTTTTCTCCAACGCGGAGTTTCTCCATCGCGGAGTTTGTCCGTCGCGGAGGTTCTCCATCGCGGAGTTTCTCCAGCGCGGAGTTTATACAACGCGGAGTTTCTCCAGCGCGGACTTTCTTCAACGCGGACTTTCTCCAACGCGGACTTTCTCCAACGCGGACCTTCTCCAACGCGGACTTTCTCCAACGCGGAGTTTCTCCAGCGCGGTGTGTTTCAAGCGCCTAGTTTCTCCAACGCGGAGTATCTCCAACGCGCAGTTTCTTCAACGCGAAGTTTCTCCAAGGCGGAGTTTCTACATCACGGATTTTCTCCAACGCGGACTTTCTCCAACGCGGACCTTCTCCGACGCGGACTTTCTCCAACGCGGAGTTTCTCCAGCGCGGTGTGTTTCAAGCGCGGAGTTTCTCTAACGCGGAGTTTCTCCAACGCGCCGTTTCTTCAAAGCGAAGTTTCTCCAACGCGGACCTTCTCCAACGCGGACATTCTCCAACGCGGAGTTTCTCCAGCGCGGTGTGTTTCAAGCGCGTAGTTTCTCCAACGCGGAGTATCTCCAACGCGCCGTTTCTTCAACGCGAAGTTTCTCCAAGGCAGAGTTTCTACATCACGGATTTTCTCCAACGCGGACTTTCTCCAACGCGGACCTTCTCCGACGCGGACTTTCTCCAACACGGAGTTTCTCCAGCGCGGAGTTTGTCCAGCACGGAGTTTCTCCAGCGCGGAGTTGCTCCAACGCGGAGTTGCTACAGCGCGGAGTTTCTCCAGTGTAGAGTTTCTCCAGAGCGGTCTTTTCTCCAACGCGGAGTTTTTCCATCGCGGAGTTTGTCCGTCGCGGACTTTCTTCATCGCGGAGTTTATACAACGCGGAGTTTCTCCAGCGCGGACTTTCTCCAACGCGGACTTTCTTCAACGCGGAGTTTCTCCAACGCGGACTTTCTCCAACGCGGACTTTCTCCAACGCGGATCTTCTCCAAAGCGGACTTTCTCCAACGCGGAGTTTCTCCAGCGCGGAGTGTCTCCATCGCGGAGTTTCTAGAGTTCGGAGTTTCTCAAACGCGGAGTTTCTCCAGCGCGGAATTTCTCCATCGCAGACTCTCTCCAACGCGGAATTTCTCCAACGCGGACTTTCTCCAACGCGGAGTTTCTCCAACGCGGAGTTTCTCCAACGCGCAGTTTCTCCAACGCGAAGTTTCTCCAGCGCGGAGTTTGTCCAGCACGGAGTTTCTCCAGCCCGGAGTTTCTCCAGCGCAGATTTTATGCAGCACGGAGTTTCTCCAGCACGGAGTTTCTCCAACGCGGAGTTGCTCCAGCGCGGAGTTTCTCCAGCGTAGAGTTTCTCCAGAGCGGACTTTTCTCCAACGCGGAGTTTCTCCATCGCGGAGTTTGTCCGTCGCGGACTTTCTTCATCGCGGAGTTTCTCCAGCGCGGAGTTTATACAACGCGGAGTTTCTCCAGCGCGGACTTTCTCCAACGCGGACTTTCTCCAACGCGGACCTTCTCCAACGCGGACTTTCTCCAACGCGGAGTTTCTCCAGCGTGGTGTGTTTCAAGCGCGGAGTTTCTCCAACGCGGAGCTTCTCCAACGCACCGTTTCTCCAACGCGAAGTTTCCCCAACACGGAGTTTCTCCAGCGCGCAGTTTCTCCAGCGCGGAGTTTCTCCAGCGCGGAGTGTCTCCATCGCGGAGTTTCTCCAGCGTAGAGTTTCTCCAGAGCGGACTTTTCTCCAACGCGGAGTTTCTCCATCGCGGAGTTTGTCCGTCGCGGACTTTCTTCATCGCGGAGTTTATACAACGCGGAGTTTCTCCAGCGCGGACTTTCTCCAACGCGGACTTTCTGCAACGCGGAGTTTCTCGAGCGCGGTGTGTTTCAAGTGCGGAGTTTCTCCAACGCGGATAATCTCCAACGCGCCGTTTCTTCAACGCGAAGTTTCTCCAAAGCGGAGTTTCTACAACACGGAGTTTCTCCAACGCGGAGTTTCTCCAACGCGGACCTTCTCCGACGCGGACTTTCTCCAACGCGGAGTTTCTCCAGCGCGGTGTGTTTCAAGCGCGGAGTTTCTCGAACGCGGAGTTTCTCCAACGCGCCGTTTCTTCAACGCGAAGTTTCTCCAAGGCGGAGCTTCTACAACACGGATTTTCTCCAACGCGGACTTTCTCCAACGCGGACCTTCTCCGACGCGGACTTTCTCTAACGCGGAGTTTCTCCAGCGCGGTGTGTTTCAAGCGCGGAGTTTCTCTAACGCGGAGTTTCTCCAACGCGCCGTTTCTTCAAAGCGAAGTTTCTCCAAGGCGGAATTTCTCCAACACAGAGTTTCTCCAACACGGAGTTTCTCCAGCGCGGAGTTTCTCCACCGCGGAGAATCTCCAGCGCGGAGCTTCTCCAGTTCGGAGTTTCTCAAACGCGGAGTTTCTCCAACACGGAGTTTCTCCAGCCCGATTTTTCTCCAGCGCGGAGTTTCTCCATCGCGGACTCTCCAATGCGGACTTTCTCCAACGCGGACTTTCTCCAAAGCGGAGTTTCTCCAACGCGGAGTTTCTCCAACACGGAGTTTCTCCTACACGGAGTTTCTTCAGCGCGGAGTTTCTCCAGCGCGGATTGTCTTCATCGCGGAGTTTCTCCAGTTCGGAGTTTCTCAAACGCGTAGTTTCTCCAAGCGCAGTTTCTCCATCGCGGACTCTCACCAACGCGGACTTTCTCCAACGCGGAGTTTCTCCAACGCGCAGTTTCTCCAACGCGCAGTTTCTCCAGCGCGGACTTTCTCCAACGCGGACTGTCTCCAACGCGGACCTTCTCCAACGCGGACTTTCTCCAACGCGGAGTTTCTCCAGCGCGGTGTGTTTCAAGCGCGGTGTTTCTCCAACGCGGAGCTTCTCCAACGCGCCGTTTCTCCTACGCGATGTTTCCCCACCACGGAGTTTCTCCAGCGCGGAGTTTCTCCATCGCGGACACTCTCCAACGCGGACTTTCTCCAACGCGGAGTTTCTCCAACGCGGAGTTTCTCCAACGCAAAATTTCTCCAGCGCGGAGTTTGTCCAGCACGGAGTTTCTCCAGCGCGGAGTTTCTCCAGCCCGGAGTTTCTCAAGCGCAGATTTTATGCAGCACGGAGTTTCTCCAGCGCGGAGTTTCTCCAACGCGGAGTTGCTCCAGCGCGGAGTTTCTCCAGCGTAGAGTTTCTCCAGAGCGGACTTTTCTCCAACGCGGAGTTTCTCCATCGCGGAGTTTGTCCGTCGCGGATTTTCTTCATCGCGGAGTTTCTCCAGCGCGGAGTTTATACAACGCGGAGTTTCTCCAGCGCGGACTTTCTCCAACGCGGACTTTCTCCAACGCGGACCTTCTCCAACGCGGACTTTCTCCAACGCGGAGTTTCTCCACCATGGTGTGTTTCAAGCGCGGAGTTTCTCCAACGCGGAGCTTCTCCAACGCACCGTTTCTCCAACGCGAATTTTCCCCAACACGGAGTTTCTCCAGCGCGGAGTTTCTCCAGCGCAGAGTTTCTCCAGCGCGGAGTGTCTCCATCGCGGAGTTTCTCCAGCGTAGAGTTTCTCCAGAGCGGACTTTTCTCCAACGCGGAGTTTCTCCATCGCGGAGTTTGTCCGTCGCGGACTTTCTTCATCGCGGAGTTTATACAACGCGGAGTTTCTCCAGCGCGGACTTTCTCCAACGCGGACTTTCTTCAACGCGGAGTTTCTCCAACGCGGACTTTCTCCAACGCGGACTTTCTCCAACGCGGATCTTCTCCAAAGCGGACTTTTTCCAACGCGGAATGTCTCCAGCGCGGAGTGTCTCCATCGCGGAGTTTCTAGAGTTCGGAGTTTCTCAAACGCGGAGTTTCTCCAAAGCGGAGTTTCTACAACACGGAGTTTCTCCAACGCGGAGTTTCTCCAACGCGGACCTTCTCCGACGCGGACTTTCTCCAACGCGGAGTTTCTCCAGCGCGGTGTGTTTCAAGCGCGGAGTTTCTCGAACGCGGAGTTTCTCCAACGCGCCGTTTCTTCAACGCGAAGTTTCTCCAAGGCGGAGCTTCTACAACACGGATTTTCTCCAACGCGGACTTTCTCCAACGCGGACCTTCTCCGACGCGGACTTTCTCTAACGCGGAGTTTCTCCAGCGCGGTGTGTTTCAAGCGCGGAGTTTCTCTAACGCGGAGTTTCTCCAACGCGCCGTTTCTTCAAAGCGAAGTTTCTCCAAGGCGGAATTTCTCCAACACAGAGTTTCTCCAACACGGAGTTTCTCCAGCGCGGAGTTTCTCCACCGCGGAGAATCTCCAGCGCGGAGTTTGTCCGTCGCGGACTTTCTTCATCGCGGAGTTTATACAACGCGGAGTTTCTCCAGCGCGGACTTTCTCCAACGCGGACTTTCTTCAACGCGGAGTTTCTCCAACGCGGACTTTCTCCAACGCGGACTTTCTCCAACGCGGATCTTCTCCAAAGCGGACTTTTTCCAACGCGGAATGTCTCCAGCGCGGAGTGTCTCCATCGCGGAGTTTCTAGAGTTCGGAGTTTCTCAAACGCGAAGTTTCTCCAAAGCGGAGTTTCTACAACACGGAGTTTCTCCAACGCGGAGTTTCTCCAACGCGGACCTTCTCCGACGCGGACTTTCTCCAACGCGGAGTTTCTCCAGCGCGGTGTGTTTCAAGCGCGGAGTTTCTCGAACGCGGAGTTTCTCCAACGCGCCGTTTCTTCAACGCGAAGTTTCTCCAAATCTACAACACGGATTTTCTCCAACGCGGACTTTCTCCAACGCGGACCTTCTCCGACGCGGACTTTCTCTAACGCGGAGTTTCTCCAGCGCGGTGTGTTTCAAGCGCGGAGTTTCTCTAACGCGGAGTTTCTCCAACGCGCCGTTTCTTCAAAGCGAAGTTTCTCCAAGGCGGAATTTCTCCAACACAGAGTTTCTCCAACACGGAGTTTCTCCAGCGCGGAGTTTCTCCACCGCGGAGAATCTCCAGCGCGGAGCTTCTCCAGTTCGGAGTTTCTCAAACGCGGAGTTTCTCCAACACGGAGTTTCTCCAGCCCGATTTTTCTCCAGCGCGGAGTTTCTCCATCGCGGACTCTCCAATGCGGACTTTCTCCAACGCGGACTTTCTCCAAAGCGGAGTTTCTCCAACGCGGAGTTTCTCCAACACGGAGTTTCTCCTACACGGAGTTTCTTCAGCGCGGAGTTTCTCCAGCGCGGATTGTCTTCATCGCGGAGTTTCTCCAGTTCGGAGTTTCTCAAACGCGTAGTTTCTCCAGCGCGGAGTTTCTCCATCGCGGACTCTCACCAACGCGGACTTTCTCCAACGCGGAGTTTCTCCAACGCGCAGTTTCTCCAACGCGCAGTTTCTCCAGCGCGGACTTTCTCCAACGCGGACTGTCTCCAACGCGGACCTTCTCCAACGCGGACTTTCTCCAACGCGGAGTTTCTCCAGCGCGGTGTGTTTCAAGCGCGGTGTTTCTCCAACGCGGAGCTTCTCCAACGCGCCGTTTCTCCTACGCGATGTTTCCCCACCACGGAGTTTCTCCAGCGCGGAGTTTCTCCATCGCGGACACTCTCCAACGCGGACTTTCTCCAACGCGGAGTTTCTCCAACGCGGAGTTTCTCCAACGCAAAATTTCTCCAGCGCGGAGTTTGTCCAGCACGGAGTTTCTCCAGCGCGGAGTTTCTCCAGCCCGGAGTTTCTCAAGCGCAGATTTTATGCAGCACGGAGTTTCTCCAGCGCGGAGTTTCTCCAACGCGGAGTTGCTCCAGCGCGGAGTTTCTCCAGCGTAGAGTTTCTCCAGAGCGGACTTTTCTCCAACGCGGAGTTTCTCCATCGCGGAGTTTGTCCGTCGCGGATTTTCTTCATCGCGGAGTTTCTCCAGCGCGGAGTTTATACAACGCGGAGTTTCTCCAGCGCGGACTTTCTCCAACGCGGACTTTCTCCAACGCGGACCTTCTCCAACGCGGACTTTCTCCAACGCGGAGTTTCTCCACCATGGTGTGTTTCAAGCGCGGAGTTTCTCCAACGCGGAGCTTCTCCAACGCACCGTTTCTCCAACGCGAATTTTCCCCAACACGGAGTTTCTCCAGCGCGGAGTTTCTCCAGCGCAGAGTTTCTCCAGCGCGGAGTGTCTCCATCGCGGAGTTTCTCCAGCGTAGAGTTTCTCCAGAGCGGACTTTTCTCCAACGCGGAGTTTCTCCATCGCGGAGTTTGTCCGTCGCCGACTTTCTTCATCGCGGAGTTTATACAACGCGGAGTTTCTCCAGCGCGGACTTTCTCCAACGCGGACTTTCTTCAACGCGGAGTTTCTCCAACGCGGACTTTCTCCAACGCGGACTTTCTCCAACGCGGATCTTCTCCAAAGCGGACTTTTTCCAACGCGGAATGTCTCCAGCGCGGAGTGTCTCCATCGCGGAGTTTCTAGAGTTCGGAGTTTCTCAAACGCGGAGTTTCTCCAGCGCGGAATTTCTCCATCGCAGACTCTCTCCAACGCGGAATTTCTCCAACGCGGACTTTCTCCAACAGCGGAGTTTCTCCAACGCGGAGTTTCTCCAACGCGCAGTTTCTCCAACGCGAAGTTTCTCCAGCACGGAGTTTCTCCAGCGCGGAGTTTCTCCAACGCGGAGTTGCTCCAGCGCGGAGTTTCTCCAGCGTAGAGTTTCTCCAGAGCGGACTTTTCTCCAACGCGGAGTTTCTCCATCGCGGAGTTTGTCCGTCGCGGACTTTCTTCATCGCGGAGTTTCTCCAGCGCGGACTTTCTCCAACGCGGACTTTCTCCAACGCGGACCTTCTCCAACGCGGACTTTTCTCCAACGCGGAGTTTCTCCATCGCGGAGTTTGTCCGTCGCGGGCTTTCTTCATCGCGGAGTTTATACAACGCGGAGTTTCTCCAGCGCGGACTTTCTCCAACGCGGACTTTCTTCAACGCGGAGTTTCTCCAACGCGGACTTTCTCCAACGCGGACTTTCGCCAACGCGGACCTTCTCCAACGCGGACTTTCTCCAACGCGGAGTTTCTCCAGCGCGGTGTGTTTCAAGTGCGGAGTTTCTCCAACGCGGAGAATCTCCAACGCGCCGTTTCTTCAACGCGAAGTTTCTCCAAAGCGGAGTTTCTACAACACGGAGTTTCTCCAACGCGGAGTTTCTCCAACGCGGACCTTCTCCGACGCGGACTTTCTCCAACGCGGAGTTTCTCCAGCGCGGTGTGTTTCAAGCGCGGAGTTTCTCGAACGCGGAGTTTTTCCAACGCGCCGTTTCTTCAACGCGAAGTTTCTCCAAGGCGGAGTTTCTACAACACGGATTTTCTCCAACGCGGACCTTCTCCGACGCGGACTTTCTCTAACGCGGAGTTTCTCCAGCGCGGTGTGTTTCAAGCGCGGAGTTTCTCTAACGCGGAGTTTCTCCAACGCGCCGTTTCTTCAAAGCGAAGTTTCTCCAAGGCGGAATTTCTCCAACACAGAGTTTCTCCAACACGGAGTTTCTCCAGCGCGGAGTTTCTCCACCGCGGAGAATCTTCAGCGCGGAGCTTCTCCAGTTCGGAGTTTCTCAAACGCGGAGTTTCTTAAACGCGTAGTTTCTCCAGCGCGGAGTTTCTCCATCGCGGACTCTCACCAACGCGGACTTTCTCCAACGCGGACTTTCTCCAACGCAGAGTTTCTCCAACGCGGAGTTTCTCCAACGCGCAGTTTCTCCAACGCGCAGTTTCTCCAGCGCGGACTTTCTCCAACGCGGACCTTCTCCAACGCGGACTTTCTCCAACGCGGAGTTTCTCCAGCGCGGTGTGTTTCAAGCGCGGTGTTTCTCCAACGCGGAGCTTCTCCAACGCGCCGTTTCTCCTACGCGAAGTTTCCCCACCACGGAGTTTCTCCAGCGCGGAGTTTCTCCATCGCGGACACTCTCCAACGCGGACTTTCTCCAACGCGGACTTTCTCCAACGCGGAGTTTCTCCAACGCGGAGTTTCTCCAACGCGAAGTTTCTCCAGCGCGGAGTTTGTCCAGCACGGAGTTTCTCCAGCGCGGAGTTTCTCCAGCCCGGAGTTTCTCAAGCGCAGATTTTATGCAGCACGGAGTTTCTCCAGCGCGGAGTTTCTCCAACGCGGAGTTGCTCCAGCGCGGAGTTTCTCCAGCGTAGAGTTTCTCCAGAGCGGTCTTTTCTCCAACGCGGAGTTTCTCCATCGCGGAGTTTGTACGTCGCGGATTTTCTTCATCGCGGAGTTTCTCCAGCGCGGAGTTTATACAACGCGGAGTTTCTCCAGCGCGGACTTTCTCCAACGCGGACTTTCTCCAACGCGGACCTTCTCCAACGCTGACTTTCTGCAACGCGGAGTTTCTCCACCGTGGTGTGTTTCAAGCGCGGAGTTTCTCCAACGCGGAGCTTCTCCAACGCACCGTTTCTCCAACGCGAAGTTTCCCCAACACGGAGTTTCTCCAGCGCGGAGTTTCTCCAGCGCGGAGTTTCTCCAGCGCGGAGTGTCTCCATCGCGGAGTTTCTCCAGCGTAGAGTTTCTCCAGAGCGGACTTTTCTCCAACGCGGAGTTTCTCCATCGCGGAGTTTGTCCGTCGCGGACTTTCTTCATCGCGGAGTTTATACAACACGGAGTTTCTCCAGCGCGGAGTTTGTCCAGCACGGAGTTCCTCCAGCGCGGAGTTTCTCCAGCCCGGAGTTTCTCCAGCGCAGATTTTATGCAGCACTGAATTTCTCCAGCGGGAGTTTCTCCAACGCGGAGTTGCTCCAGCGCGGAGTTTCTCCAGCGTAGAGTTTCTCCAGAGCGGACTTTTCTCCAACGCGGAGAATCTCCAACGCGCCGTTTCTTCAACGCGAAGTTTCTCCAAAGCGGAGTTTCTACAACACGGAGTTTCTCCAACGCAGAGTTTCTCCAACGCGGACCTTCTCCGACGCGGACTTTCTCCAACGCGGAGTTTCTCCAGCGCGGTGTGTTTCAAGCGCGGAGTTTCTCGAACGCGGAGTTTTTCCAACGCGGCGTTTCTTCAACGCGAAGTTTCTCCAAGGCGGAGTTTCTACAACACGGATTTTCTCCAACGCGGACTTTCTCCAACGCGGACCTTCTCCGACGCGGACTTTCTCTAACGCGGAGTTTCTCCAGCGCGGTGTGTTTCAAGCGCGGAGTTTCTCTAACGCGGAGTTTCTCCAACGCGCCGTTTCTTCAAAGCGAAGTTTGTCCAAGGCGGAATTTCTCCAACACAGAGTTTCTCCAACACGGAGTTTCTCCAGCGCGGAGTTTCTCCACCGCGGAGAATCTCCAGCGCGGAGCTTCTCCAGTTCGGAGTTTCTCAAACGCGGAGTTTCTCCAACACGGAGTTTCTCCAGCCCGATTTTTCTCCAGCGCGGAGTTTCTCCATCGCGGACTCTCCAACGCGGACTTTCTCCAACGCGGACTTTCTCCAAAGCGGAGTTTCTCCAACGCGGATTTTCTCCAACACGGAGTTTCTCCTACACGGAGTTTCTTCAGCGCGGAGTTTCTCCAGCGCGGATTGTCTCCATCGCGGAGTTTCTCCAGTTCGGAGTTTCTCAAACGCGTAGTTTCTCCAGCGCGGAGTTTCTCCATCGCGGACTCTCACCAACGCGGACTTTCTCCAACGCGGACTTTATCCAACGCAGAGTTTCTCCAACGCGGAGTTTCTCTAACGCGCAGTTTCTCCAACGCGCAGTTTCTCCAGCGCGGACTTTCTCCAACGCGGACTTTCTCCAACGCGGACCTTCTCCAACGCGGACTTTCTCCAACGCGGAGTTTCTCCAGCGCGGTGTGTTTCAAGCGCGGTGTTTCTCCAACGCGGAGCTTCTCCAACGCGCCGTTTCTCCTACGCGAAGTTTCCCCACCACGGAGTTTCTCCAGCGCGGAGTTTCTCCATCGCGGACACTCTCCAACACGGACTTTCTCCAACGCGGACTTTCTCCAACGCGGAGTTTCTCCAACGCGCAGTTTCTCCAACGCGAAGTTTCTCCAGCGCGGAGTTTCTCCAACACGGAGTTTCTCCAGCCCGGAGTTTCTCCAGCGCAGATTTTATGCAGCACGGAGTTTCTCCAGCGCGGAGTTTCTCGAACGCGGAGTTTGTCCGTCGCGGAGGTTCTCCATCGCGGAGTTTCTCCAGCGCAGAGTTTATACAACGCGGAGTTTCTCCAGCGCGGACTTTCTTCAACGCGGAGTTTCTCCAACGCGGACTTTCTCCAACGCGGACTTTCTCCAACGCGGACCTTCTCCAACGCGGACTTTCTCCAACGCGGAGTTTCTCCAGCGCGGTGTGTTTCAAGCGCCTAGTTTCTCCAACGCGGAGTATCTCCAACGCGCAGTTTCCTCAACGCGAAGTTTCTCCAAGGCGGAGTTTCTACATCACGGATTTTCTCCAACGCGGACTTTCTCCAACGCGGACCTTCTCCGACGCGGACTTTCTCCAACGCGGAGTTTCTCTAGCGCGGTGTGTTTCAAGCGCGGAGTTTCTCTAACGCGGAGTTTCTCCAACGCGCCGTTTCTTCAAAGCGAAGTTTCTCCAACGCGGACCTTCTCCAACGCGAACTTTCTCCAACGCGGAGTTTCTCCAGCGCGGTGTGTTTCAAGCGCGTAGTTTCTCCAACGCGGAGTATCTCCAACGCGCCGTTTCTTCAACGCGAAGTTTCTCCAAGGCGGAGTTTCTACATCACGGCTTTTCTCCAACGCGGACTTTCTCCAACGCGGACCTTCTCCGACGCGGACTTTCTCCAACACGGAGTTTCTCCAGCGCGGAGTTTGTCCAGCACGGAGTTTCTCCAGCGCGGAGTTGCTCCAACGCGGAGTTGCTACAGCGCGGAGTTTCTCCAGTGTAGAGTTTCTCCAGAGCGGTCTTTTCTCCAACGCGGAGTTTCTCCATCGCGGAGTTTGTCCGTCGCGGAATTTCTTCATCGCGGAGTTTATACAACGCGGAGTTTCTCCAGCGCGGACTTTCTCCAACGCGGACTTTCTTCAACGCGGAGTTTCTCCAACGCGGACTTTCTCCAACGCGGACTTTCTCCAACGCGGATCTTCTCCAAAGCGGACTTTCTCCAACGCGGAGTTTCTCCAGCGCGGAGTGTCTCCATCGCGGAGTTTCTAGAGTTCGGAGTTTCTCAAACGCGGAGTTTCTCCAGCGCGGAATTTCTCCATCGCAGACTCTCTCCAACGCGGAATTTCTCCAACGCGGACTTTCTCCAACGCGGAGTTTCTCCAACGCGGAGTTTCTCCAACGCGCAGTTTCTCCAACGCGAAGTTTCTCCAGCGCGGAGTTTGTCCAGCACGGAGTTTCTCCAGCGCGGAGTTTCTCCAGCCCGGAGTTTCTCCAGCGCAGATTTTATGCAGCACGGAGTTTCTCCAGCGCGGAGTTTCTCCAACGCGGAGTTGCTCCAGCGCGGAGTTTCTCCAGCGTAGAGTTTCTCCAGAGCGGACCTTTCTCCAACGCGGAGTTTCTCCATCGCGGAGTTTGTCCGTCGCGGACTTTCTTCATCGCGGAGTTTCTCCAGCGCGGAGTTTATACAACGCGGAGTTTCTCCAGCGCGGACTTTCTCCAACGCGGACTTTCTCCAACGCGGACCTTCTCCAACGCGGACGTTCTCCAACGCGGAGTTTCTCCAGTGTGGTGTGTTTCAAGCGCGGAGTTTCTCCAACGCGGAGCTTCTCCAACGCACCGTTTCTCCAACGCGAAGTTTCCCCAACACGGAGTTTCTCCAGCGCGAAGTTTCTCCAGCGCGGAGTTTCTCCAGCGCGGAGTGTCTCCATCGCGGAGTTTCTCCTGCGTAGAGTTTCTCCAGAGCGGACTTTTCTCCAACGCGGAGTTTCTCCATCGCGGAGTTTGTCCGTCGCGGACTTTCTTCATCGCGGAGTTTATACAACGCGGAGTTTCTCCAGCGCGGACTTTCTCCAACGCGGACTTTCTGCAACGCGGAGTTTCTCGAGCGCGGTGTGTTTCAAGTGCGGAGTTTCTCCAACGCGGATAATCTTCAACGCGCCGTTTCTTCAACGCTAAGTTTCTCCAAAGCGGAGTTTCTCCAACGCGGACCTTCTCCGACGCGGACTTTCTCCAACGCGGAGTTTCTCCAGCGCGGTGTGTTTCTGCGCGGAGTTTCTCGAACGCGGAGTTTCTCCAACGCGCCGTTTCTTCAACGCGAAGTTTCTCCAAGGCGGAGCTTCTACAACACGGATTTTCTCCAACGCGGACTTTCTCCAACGCGGACCTTCTCCAAGGCGGAATTTCTGCAACACAGAGTTTCTCCAACACTTAGTTTCTCCAGCGCGGAGTTTCTCCACCGCGGAGAATCTCCAGCGCGGAGCTTCTCCAGTTCGGAGTTTCTCAAACGCGGAGTTTCTCCAACACGGAGTTTCTCCAGCCCGATTTTTCTCCAGCGCGGAGTTTCTCCATCGCGGACTCTCCTACGCGGACTTTCTCCAACGCGGACTTTCTCCAAAGCGGAGTTTCTCCAACCCGGAGTTTCTCCAACACGGAGTTTCTCCTACACGGAGTTTCTTCAGCGCGGAGTTTCTCCAGCGCGGATTGTCTCCATCGCGGAGTTTCTCCAGTTCGGAGTTTCTCAAACGCGTAGTTTCTCCAGCGCGGAGTTTCTCAAACGCGGACTCTCACCAACGCGGACTTTCTCCAACGCGGAGTTTCTCCAACGCGCAGTTTCTCCAACGCGCAGTTTCTCCAGCGCGGACTTTCTCCAACGCGGACTTTCTCCAACGCGGACCTTCTCCAACGCGGACTTTCTCCAACGCGGAGTTTCTCCAGCGCGGTGTGTTTCAAGCGCGGTGTTTCTCCAACGCGGAGCTTCTCCAACGCGCCGTTTCTCCTACGCGAAGTTTCCCCACCACGGAGTTTCTCCAGCGCGGAGTTTCTCCATCGCGGACACTCTCCAACGCGGACTTTCTCCAACGCGGAGTTTCTCCAACGCGGAGTTTTCTCCAGCGCGGAGTTTGTCCAGCACGGAGTTTCTCCAGCGCGGAGTTTCTCCAGCCCGGAGTTTCTCAAGCGCAGATTTTATGCAGCACGGAGTTTCTCCAGCGCGGAGTTTCTCCAACGCGGAGTTGCTCCAGCGCGGAGTTTCTCCAGCGTAGAGTTTCTCCAGAGCGGACTTTTCTCCAACGAGGAGTTTCTCCATCGCGGAGTTTTTCCGTCGCGGATTTTCTTCATCGCGGAGTTTCTCCAGCGCGGAGTTTATACAACGCGGAGTTTCTCCAGCGCGGACTTTCTCCAACGCGGACTTTCTCCAACGCGGACCTTCTCCAACGCGGACTTTCTCCAACGCGGAGTTTCTCCACCATGGTGTGTTTCAAGCGCGGAGTTTCTCCAACGCGGAGCTTCTCCAACGCACCGTTTCTCCAACGCGAAGTTTCCCCAACACGGAGTTTCTCCAGCGCGGAGTTTCTCCAGCGCAGAGTTTCTCCAGCGCGGAGTGTCTCCATCGCGGAGTTTCTCCAGCGTAGAGTTTCTCCAGAGCGGACTTTTCTCCAACGCGGAGTTTCTCCATCGCGGAGTTTGTCCGTCGCGGACTTTCTTCATCGCGGAGTTTATACAACGCGGAGTTTCTCCAGCGCGGACTTTCTCCAACGCGGACTTTCTTCAACGCGGAGTTTCTCCAACGCGGACTTTCTCCAACGCGGACTTTCTCCAACGCGGATCTTCTCCAAAGCGGACTTTTTCCAACGCGGAATTTCTCCAGCGCGGAGTGTCTCCATCGCGGAGTTTCTAGAGTTCGGAGTTTCTCAAACGCGGAGTTTCTCCAGCGCGGAATTTCTCCATCGCAGACTCTCTCCAACGCGGAATTTCTCCAACGCGGACTTTCTCCAACGCGGAGTTTCTCCAACGCGGAGTTTCTCCAACGCGCAGTTTCTCCAACGCGAAGTTTCTCCAGCACGGAGTTTCTCCAGCGCGGAGTTTCTCCAACGCGGAGTTGCTCCAGCGCGGAGTTTCTCCAGCGTAGAGTTTCTCCAGAGCGGACTTTTCTCCAACGCGGAGTTTCTCCATCGCGGAGTTTGTCCGTCGCGGACTTTCTTCATCGCGGAGTTTCTCCAGCGCGGACTTTCTCCAACGCGGACTTTCTCCAACGCGGACCTTCTCCAACGCGGACTTTTCTCCAACGCGGAGTTTCTCCATCGCGGAGTTTGTCCGTCGCGGACTTTCTTCATCGCGGAGTTTATACAACGCGGAGTTTCTCCAGCGCGGACTTTCTCCAACGCGGACTTTCTTCAACGCGGAGTTTCTCCAACGCGGACTTTCTCCAACGCGGACTTTCTCCAACGCGGACCTTCTCCAACGCGGACTTTCTCCAACGCAGAGTTTCTCCAGCGCGGTGTGTTTCAAGTGCGGAGTTTCTCCAACGCGGATAATCTCCAACGCGCCGTTTCTTCAACGCGAAGTTTCTCCAAAGCGGAGTTTCTACAACACGGAGTTTCTCCAACGCGGAGTTTCTCCAACGCGGACTTTCTCCGAAGCGGACTTTCTCCAACGCGGAGTTTCTCCAGCGCGGTGTGTTTCAAGCGCGGAGTTTCTCGAACGCGGAGTTTCTCCAACGCGCCGTTTCTTCAACGCGAAGTTTCTCCAAGGCGGAGCTTCTACAACACGGATTTTCTCCAACGCGGACTTTCTCCAACGCGGACCTTCTCCGACGCGGACTTTCTCTAACGCGGAGTTTCTCCAGCGCGGTGTGTTTCAAGCGCGGAGTTTCTCTAACGCGGAGTTTCTCCAACGCGCCGTTACTTCAAAGCGAAGTTTCTCCAAGGCGGAAATTCTCCAACACAAAGTTTCTCCAACACGGAGTTTCTCCAGCGCGGAGTTTCTCCACCGCGGAGAATCTCCAGCGCGGAGCTTCTCCAGTTCGGAGTTTCTCAAACGCGGAGTTTCTCCAACACGGAGTTTCTCCAGCCCGATTTTTCTCCAGCGCGGAGTTTCTCCATCGCGGACTCTCCAACGCGGACTTTCTCCAACGCGGACTTTCTCCAAAGCGGAGTTTCTCCAACGCGGAGTTTTTCCAACACGGAGTTTCTCCTACACGGAGTTTCTTCAGCGCGGAGTTTCTCCAGCGCGGATTGTCTCTATCGCGGAGTTTCTCCAGTTCGGAGTTTCTCAAACGCGTAGTTTCTCAAACGCGTAGTTTCTCCAGCGCGGAGTTTCTCCATCGCGGACTCTCACCAACGCGGACTTTCTCCAACGCGGACTTTCTCCAACGCAGAGTTTCTCCAACGCGGAGTTTCTCCAACGCGCAGTTTCTCCAACGCGCAGTTTCTCCAGCGCGGACTTTCTCCAACGCGGACTTTCTCCAACGCGGAGTTTCTCCAGCGCGGTGTGTTTCAAGCGCGGTGTTTCTCCAACGCGGAGCTTCTCCAACGCGCCGTTTCTCCTACGCGAAGTTTCCCCACCACGGAGTTTCTCCAGCGCGGAGTTTCTCCATCGCGGACACTCTCCAACGCGGACTTTCTCCAACGCGGACTTTCTCCAACGCGGAGTTTCTCCAACGCGGAGTTTATCCAACGCGAAGTTTCTCCAGCGCGGAGTTTGTCCAGCACGGAGTTTCTCCAGCGCGGAGTTTCTCCAGCCCGGAGTTTCTCAAGCGCAGATTTTATGCAGCACGGAGTTTCTCCAGCGCGGAGTTTCTCCAACGCGGAGTTGCTCCAGCGCGGAGTTTCTCCAGCGTAGAGTTTCTCCAGAGCGGACTTTTCTCCAACGCGGAGTTTCTCCATCGCGGAGTTTGTACGTCGCGGATTTTCTTCATCGCGGAGTTTCTCCAGCGCGGAGTTTATACAACGCGGAGTTTCTCCAGCGCGGACTTTCTCCAACGCGGACTTTCTCCAACGCGGACCTTCTCCAACGCTGACTTTCTGCAACGCGGAGTTTCTCCACCGTGGTGTGTTTCAAGCGCGGAGTTTCTCCAACGCGGAGCTTCTCCAACGCACCGTTTCTCCAACGCGAAGTTTCCCCAACACGGAGTTTCTCCAGCGCGGAGTTTCTCCAGCGCGGAGTTTCTCCAGCGCGGAGTGTCTCCATCGCGGAGTTTCTCCAGCGTAGAGTTTCTCCAGAGCGGACTTTTCTCCAACGCGGAGTTTCTCCATCGCGGAGTTTGTCCGTCGCGGACTTTCTTCATCGCGGAGTTTATACAACGCGGAGTTTCTCCAGCGCGGACTTTCTCCAACGCGGACTTTCTTCAACGCGGAGTTTCTCCAACGCGGACTTTCTCCAACGCGGACTTTCTCCAACGCGGACCTTCTCCAACGCGGACTTTCTCCAACGCGGAGTTTCTCCAGCAAGGTGTGTTTCAAGTGCGGAGTTTCTCCAACGCGGAGAATCTCCAACGCGCCGTTTCTTCAACGCGAAGTTTCTCCAAAGCGGAGTTTCTACAACACGGAGTTTCTCCAACGCGGAGTTTCTCCAACGCGGACCTTCTCCGACGCGGACTTTCTCCAACGCGGAGTTTCTCCAGCGCGGTGTGTTTCAAGCGCGGAGTTTCTCGAACGCGGAGTTTTTCCAACGCGCCGTTTCTTCAACGCGAAGTTTCTCCAAGGCGGAGTTTCTACAACACGGATTTTCTCCAACGCGGACTTTCTCCAACGCGGACCTTCTCCGACGCGGACTTTCTCTAACGCGGAGTTTCTCCAGCGCGGTGTGTTTCAAGCGCGGAGTTTCTCTAACGCGGAGTTTCTCCAACGCGCCGTTTCTTCAAAGCGAAGTTTCCCCAAGGCGGAATTTCTCCAACACAGAGTTTCTCCAACACGGAGTTTCTCCAGCGCGGAGTTTCTCCACCGCGGAGAATCTCCAGCGCGGAGCTTCTCCAGTTCGGAGTTTCTCAAACGCGTAGTTTCTCCAGCGCGGAGTTTCTCCATCGCGGACTCTCACCAACGCGGACTTTCTCCAACGCGGACTTTCTCCAACGCAGAGTTTCTCCAACGCGGAGTTTCTCCAACGCGCAGTTTCTCCAACGCGCAGTTTCTCCAGCGCGGACTTTCTCCAACGCGGACCTTCTCCAACGCGGACTTTCTCCATCGCGGAGTTTCTCCAGCGCGGTGTGTTTCAAGCGCGGTGTTTCTCCAACGCGGAGCTTCTCCAACGCGCCGTTTCTCCTACGCGAAGTTTCCCCACCACGGAGTTTCTCCAGCGCGGAGTTTCTCCATCGCGGACACTCTCCAACGCGGACTTTCTCCAACGCGGACTTTCTCCAACGCGGAGTTTCTCCAACGCGGAGTTTCTCCAACGCGAAGTTTCTCCAGCGCGGAGTTTGTCCAGCACGGAGTTTCTCCAGCGCGTAGTTTCTCCAGCCCGGAGTTTCTCAAGCGCAGATTTTATGCAGCACGGAGTTTCTCCAGCGCGGAGTTTCTCCAACGCGGAGTTGCTCCAGCGCGGAGTTTCTCCAGCGTAGAGTTTCTCCAGAGCGGACTTTTCTCCAACGCGGAGTTTCTCCATCGCGGAGTTTGTACGTCGCGGATTTTCTTCATCGCGGAGTTTCTCCAGCGCGGAGTTTATACAACGCGGAGTTTCTCCAGCGCGGACTTTCTCCAACGCGGACCTTCTCCAACGCTGACTTTCTGCAACGCGGAGTTTTTCCACCGTGGTTTGTTTCAAGCGCGGAGTTTCTCCAACGCGGAGCTTCTCCAACGCACCGTTTCTCCAACGCGAAGTTTCCCCAACACGGAGTTTCTCCAGCGCGGAGTTTCTCCAGCGCGGAGTTTCTCCAGCGCGGAGTGTCTCCATCGCGGAGTTTCTCCAGCGTAGAGTTTCTCCAGAGCGGACTTTTCTCCAACGCGGAGTTTCTCCATCGCGGAGTTTGTCCGTCGCGGACTTTCTTCATCGCGGAGTTTATACAACGCGGAGTTTCTCCAGCGCGGACTTTCTCCAACGCGGACTTTCTTCAACGCGGAGTTTCTCCAACGCGGACTTTCTCCAACGCGGACTTTCTCCAACGCGGACCTTCTCCAACGCGGACTTTCTCCAACGCTGAGTTTCTCCAGCAAGGTGTGTTTCAAGTGCGGAGTTTCTCCAACGCGGAGAATCTCCAACGCGCCGTTTCTTCAACGCGAAGTTTCTCCAAAGCGGAGTTTCTACAACACGGAGTTTCTCCAACGCGGAGTTTCTCCAACGCGGACCTTCTCCGACGCGGACTTTCTCCAACGCGGAGTTTCTCCAGCGCGGTGTGTTTCAAGCGCGGAGTTTCTCGAACGCGGAGTTTTTCCAACGCGCCGTTTCTTCAACGCGAAGTTTCTCCAAGGCGGAGTTTCTACAACACGGATTTTCTCCAACGCGGACTTTCTCCAACGCGGACCTTCTCCGACGCGGACTTTCTCTAACGCGGAGTTTCTCCAGCGCGGTGTGTTTCAAGCGCGGAGTTTCTCTAACGCGGAGTTTTTCCAACGCGCCGTTTCTTCAAAGCGAAGTTTTAGTTTCTCCAACACGGAGTTTCTCCAGCGCGGAGTTTCTCCACCGCGGAGAATCTCCAGCGCGGAGCTTCTCCAGTTCGGAGTTTCTCAAACGCGGAGTTTCTCCAACACGGAGTTTCTCCAGCCCGATTTTTCTCCAGCGCGGAGTTTCTCCATCGCGGACTCTCCAACGCGGACTTTCTCCAACGCGGACTTTCTCCAAAGCGGAGTTTCTCCAACGCGGAGTTTCTCCAACACGGAGTTTCTCCTACACGGAGTTTCTTCAGCGCGGAGTTTCTCAAGCGCGGATTGTCTCCATCGCGGAGTTTCTCCAGTTCGGAGTTTCTCAAACGCGTAGTTTCTCCAGCGCGGAGTTTCTCCATCGCGGACTCTCACCAACGCGGACTTTCTCCAACGCGGACTTTCTCCAACGCAGAGTTTCTCCAACGCGGAGTTTCTCTAACGCGCAGTTTCTCCAACGCGCAGTTTCTCCAGCGCGGACTTTCTCCAACGCGGACTTTCTCCAACGCGGACCTTCTCCAACGCGGACTTTCTCCAACGCGGAGTTTCTCCAGCGCGGAGTTTCTACAACACGGAGTTTCTCCAACGCGGAGTTTCTCCAACGCGGACCTTCTCCGACGCGGACTTTCTCCAACGCGGAGTTTCTCCAGCGCGGTGTGTTTCAAGCGCGGAGTTTCTCGAACGCGGAGTTTTTCCAACGCGCCGTTTCTTCAACGCGAAGTTTCTCCAAGGCGGAGTTTCTACAACACGGATTTTCTCCAACGCGGACTTTCTCCAACGCGGACCTTCTCCGACGCGGACTTTCTCTAACGCGGAGTTTCTCCAGCGCGGTGTGTTTCAAGCGCGGAGTTTCTCTAACGCGTAGTTTCTCCAACGCGCCGTTTCTTCAAAGCGAAGTTTCCCCAAGGCGGAATTTCTCCAACACAGAGTTTCTCCAACACGGAGTTTCTCCAGCGCGGAGTTTCTCCACCGCGGAGAATCTCCAGCGCGGAGCTTCTCCAGTTCGGAGTTTCTCAAACGCGTAGTTTCTCCAGCGCGGAGTTTCTCCATCGCGGACTCTCACCAACGCGGACTTTCTCCAACGCGGACTTTCTCCAACGCAGAGTTTCTCCAACGCGGAGTTTCTCCAACGCGCAGTTTCTCCAACGCGCAGTTTCTCCAGCGCGGACTTTCTCCAACGCGGACCTTCTCCAACGCGGACTTTCTCCATCGCGGAGTTTCTCCAGCGCGGTGTGTTTCAAGCGCGGTGTTTCTCCAACGCGGAGCTTCTCCAACGCGCCGTTTCTCCTACGCGAAGTTTCCCCACCACGGAGTTTCTCCAGCGCGGAGTTTCTCCATCGCGGACACTCTCCAACGCGGACTTTCTCCAACGCGGACTTTCTCCAACGCGGAGTTTCTCCAACGCGGACCTTCTCCGACGCGGACTTTCTCCAACGCGGAGTTTCTCCTGCGCGGTGTGTTTCAAGCGCAGAGTTTCTCGAACGCGGAGTTTTTCCAACGCGCCGTTTCTTCAACGCGAAGTTTCTCCAAGGCGGAGTTTCTACAACACGGATTTTCTCCAACGCGGACTTTCTCCAACGCGGACCTTCTCCGACGAGGACTTTCTCTAACGCGGAGTTTCTCCAGCGCGGTGTGTTTCAAGCGCGGAGTTTCTCTAACGCGGAGTTTCTCCAACGCGCCGTTTCTTCAAAGCGAAGTTTGTCCAAGGCGGAATTTCTCCAACACAGAGTTTCTCCAACACGGAGTTTCTCCAGCGCGGAGTTTCTCCACCGCGGAGAATCTCCAGCGCGGAGCTTCTCCAGTTCGGAGTTTCTCAAACGCGGAGTTTCTCCAACACGGAGTTTCTCCAGCCCGATTTTTCTCCAGCGCGGAGTTTCTCCATCGCGGACTCTCCAACGCGGACTTTCTCCAACGCGGACTTTCTCCAAAGCGGAGTTTCTCCAACGCGGATTTTCTCCAACACGGAGTTTCTCCTACACGGAGTTTCTTCAGCGCGGAGTTTCTCCAGCGCGGATTGTCTCCATCGCGGAGTTTCTCCAGTTCGGAGTTTCTCAAACGCGTAGTTTCTCCAGCGCGGAGTTTCTCCATCGCGGACTCTCACCAACGCGGACTTTCTCCAACGCGGACTTTATCCAACGCAGAGTTTCTCCAACGCGGAGTTTCTCTAACGCGCAGTTTCTCCAACGCGCAGTTTCTCCAGCGCGGACTTTCTCCAACGCGGACTTTCTCCAACGCGGACCTTCTCCAACGCGGACTTTCTCCAACGCGGAGTTTCTCCAGCGCGGTGTGTTTCAAGCGCGGTGTTTCTCCAACGCGGAGCTTCTCCAACGCGCCGTTTCTCCTACGCGAAGTTTCCCCACCACGGAGTTTCTCCAGCGCGGAGTTTCTCCATCGCGGACACTCTCCAACACGGACTTTCTCCAACGCGGACTTTCTCCAACGCGGAGTTTCTCCAACGCGCAGTTTCTCCAACGCGAAGTTTCTCCAGCGCGGAGTTTCTCCAACACGGAGTTTCTCCAGCCCGGAGTTTCTCCAGCGCAGATTTTATGCAGCACGGAGTTTCTCCAGCGCGGAGTTTCTCGAACGCGGAGTTGCTCTAGCGCGGAGTTTCTTCAGCGTAGAGTTTCTCCAGAGCTGACTTTTCTCCAACGCGGAGTTTCTCCATCGCGGAGTTTGTCCGTCGGGAGGTTCTCCATCGCGGAGTTTCTCCAGCGCGGAGTTTATACAACGCGGAGTTTCTCCAGCGCGGACTTTCTTCAACGCGGAGTTTCTCCAACGCGGACTTTCTCCAACGCGGACTTTCTCCAACGCGGACCTTCTCCAACGCGGACTTTCTCCAACGCGGAGTTTCTCCAGCGCGGTGTGTTTCAAGCGCCTAGTTTCTCCAACGCGGAGTATCTCCAACGCACAGTTTCCTCAACGCGAAGTTTCTCCAAGGCGGAGTTTCTACATCACGGATTTTCTCCAACGCGGACTTTCTCCAACGCGGACCTTCTCCGACGCGGACTTTCTCCAACGCGGAGTTTCTCCAGCGCGGTGTGTTTCAAGCGCGGAGTTTCTCTAACGCGGAGTTTCTCCAGCGCGCCGTTTCTTCAAAGCGAAGTTTCTCCAACGCGGACCTTCTCCAACGCGAACTTTCTCCAACGCGGAGTTTCTCCAGCGCGGTGTGTTTCAAGCGCGTAGTTTCTCCAACGCGGAGTATCTCCAACGCGCCGTTTCTTCAACGCGAAGTTTCTCCAAGGCGGAGTTTCTACATCACGGCTTTTCTCCAACGCGGACTTTCTCCAACGCGGACCTTCTCCGACGCGGACTTTCTCCAACACGGAGTTTCTCCAGCGCGGAGTTTGTCCAGCACGGAGTTTCTCCAGCGCGGAGTTGCTCCAACGCGGAGTTGCTACAGCGCGGAGTTTCTCCAGTGTAGAGTTTCTCCAGAGCGGTCTTTTCTCCAACGCGGAGTTTCTCCATCGCGGAGTTTGTCCGTCGCGGACTTTCTTCATCGCGGAGTTTATACAACGCGGAGTTTCTCCAGCGCGGACTTTCTCCAACGCGGACTTTCTTCAACGCGGAGTTTCTCCAACGCGGACTTTCTCCAACGCGGACTTTCTCCAACGCGGATCTTCTCCAAAGCGGACTTTCTCCAACGCGGAGTTTCTCCAGCGCGGAGTGTCTCCATCGCGGAGTTTCTAGAGTTCGGAGTTTCTCAAACGCGGAGTTTCTCCAGCGCGGAATTTCTCCATCGCAGACTCTCTCCAACGCGGAATTTCTCCAACGCGGACTTTCTCCAACGCGGAGTTTCTCCAACGCGGAGTTTCTCCAACGCGCAGTTTCTCCAACGCGAAGTTTCTCCAGCGCGGAGTTTGTCCAGCACGGAGTTTCTCCAGCGCGGAGTTTCTCCAGCCCGGAGTTTCTCCAGCGCAGATTTTATGCAGCACGGAGTTTCTCCAGCGCGGAGTTTCTCCAACGCGGAGTTGCTCCAGCGCGGAGTTTCTCCAGCGTAGAGTTTCTCCAGAGCGGACCTTTCTCCAACGCGGAGTTTCTCCATCGCGGAGTTTGTCCGTCGCGGACTTTCTTCATCGCGGAGTTTCTCCAGCGCGGAGTTTATACAACGCGGAGTTTCTCCAGCGCGGACTTTCTCCAACGCGGACTTTCTCCAACGCGGACCTTCTCCAACGCGGACTTTCTCCAACGCGGAGTTTCTCCAGCGTGGTGTGTTTCAAGCGCGGAGTTTCTCCAACGCGGAGCTTCTCCAACGCACCGTTTCTCCAACGCGAAGTTTCCCCAACACGGAGTTTCTCCAGCGCGAAGTTTCTCCAGCGCGGAGTTTCTCCAGCGCGGAGTGTCTCCATCGCGGAGTTTCTCCAGCGTAGAGTTTCTCCAGAGCGGACTTTTCTCCAACGCGGAGTTTCTCCATCGCGGAGTTTGTCGGTCGCGGACTTTCTTCATCGCGGAGTTTATACAACGCGGAGTTTCTCCAGCGCGGACTTTCTCCAACGCGGACTTTCTGCAACGCGGAGTTTCTCGAGCGCGGTGTGTTTCAAGTGCGGAGTTTCTCCAACGCGGATAATCTCCAACGCGCCGTTTCTTCAACGCGAAGTTTCTCCAAAGCGGAGTTTCTACAACACGGAGTTTCTCCAACGCGGAGTTTCTCCAACGCGGACCTTCTCCGACGCGGACTTTCTCCAACGCGGAGTTTCTCCAGCGCGGTGTGTTTCTGCGCGGAGTTTCTCGAACGCGGAGTTTCTCCAACGCGCCGTTTCTTCAACGCGAAGTTTCTCCAAGGCGGAGCTTCTACAACACGGATTTTCTCCAACGCGGACTTTCTCCAACGCGGACCTTCTCCAAGGCGGAATTTCTCCAACACAGAGTTTCTCCAACACGGAGTTTCTCCAGCGCGGAGTTTCTCCACCGCGGAGAATCTCCAGCGCGGAGCTTCTCCAGTTCGGAGTTTCTCAAACGCGGAGTTTCTCCAACACGGAGTTTCTCCAGCCCGATTTTTCTCCAGCGCGGAGTTTCTCCATCGCGGACTCTCCAACGCGGACTTTCTCCAACGCGGACTTTCTCCAAAGCGGAGTTTCTCCAACGCGGAGTTTCTCCAACACGGAGTTTCTCCTACACGGAGTTTCTTCAGCGCGGAGTTTCTCCAGCGCGGATTGTCTCCATCGCGGAGTTTCTCCAGTTCGGAGTTTCTCAAACGCGTAGTTTCTCCAGCGCGGAGTTTCTCAAACGCGGACTCTCACCAACGCGGACTTTCTCCAACGCGGAGTTTCTCCAACGCGCAGTTTCTCCAACGCGCAGTTTCTCCAGCGCGGACTTTCTCCAACGCGGACTTTCTCCAACGCGGACCTTCTCCAACGCGGACTTTCTCCAACGCGGAGTTTCTCCAGCGCGGTGTGTTTCAAGCGCGGTGTTTCTCCAACGCGGAGCTTCTCCAACGCGCCGTTTCTCCTACGCGAAGTTTCCCCACCACGGAGTTTCTCCAGCGCGGAGTTTCTCCATCGCGGACACTCTCCAACGCGGACTTTCTCCAACGCGGAGTTTCTCCAACGCGGAGTTTTCTCCAGCGCGGAGTTTGTCCAGCACGGAGTTTCTCCAGCGCGGAGTTTCTCCAGCCCGGAGTTTCTCAAGCGCAGATTTAATGCAGCACGGAGTTTCTCCAGCGCGGAGTTTCTCCAACGCGGAGTTGCTCCAGCGCGGAGTTTCTCCAGCGTAGAGTTTCTCCAGAGCGGACTTTTCTCCAACGAGGAGTTTCTCCATCGCGGAGTTTGTCCGTCGCGGATTTTCTTCATCGCGGAGTTTCTCCAGCGCGGAGTTTATACAACGCGGAGTTTCTCCAGCGCGGACTTTCTCCAACGCGGACTTTCTCCAACGCGGACCTTCTCCAACGCGGACTTTCTCCAACGCGGAGTTTCTCCACCATGGTGTGTTTCAAGCGCGGAGTTTCTCCAACGCGGAGCTTCTCCAACGCACCGTTTCTCCAACGCGAAGTTTCCCCAACACGGAGTTTCTCCAGCGCGGAGTTTCTCCAGCGCAGAGTTTCTCCAGCGCGGAGTGTCTCCATCGCGGAGTTTCTCCAGCGTAGAGTTTCTCCAGAGCGGACTTTTCTCCAACGCGGAGTTTCTCCATCGCGGAGTTTGTCCGTCGCGGACTTTCTTCATCGCGGAGTTTATACAACGCGGAGTTTCTCCAGCGCGGACTTTCTCCAACGCGGACTTTCTTCAACGCGGAGTTTCTCCAACGCGGACTTTCTCCAACGCGGACTTTCTCCAACGCGGATCTTCTCCAAAGCGGACTTTTTCCAACGCGGAATTTCTCCAGCGCGGAGTGTCTCCATCGCGGAGTTTCTAGAGTTCGGAGTTTCTCAAACGCGGAGTTTCTCCAGCGCGGAATTTCTCCATCGCAGACTCTCTCCAACGCGGAATTTCTCCAACGCGGACTTTCTCCAACGCGGAGTTTCTCCAACGCGGAGTTTCTCCAACGCGCAGTTTCTCCAACGCGAAGTTTCTCCAGCACGGAGTTTCTCCAGCGCGGAGTTTCTCCAACGCGGTGTTGCTCCAGCGCGGAGTTTCTCTAGCGTAGAGTTTCTCCAGAGCGGACTTTTCTCCAACGCGGAGTTTCTCCATCGCGGAGTTTGTCCGTCGCGGACTTTCTTCATCGCGGAGTTTCTCCAGCGCGGACTTTCTCCAACGCGGACTTTCTCCAACGCGGACTTTTCTCCAACGCGGAGTTTCTCCATCGCGGAGTTTGTCCGTCGCGGACTTTCTTCATCGCGGAGTTTATACAACGCGGAGTTTCTCCAGCGCGGACTTTCTCCAACGCGGACTTTCTTCAACGCGGAGTTTCTCCAACGCGGACTTTCTCCAACGCGGACTTTCTCCAACGCGGACCTTCTCCAACGCGGACTTTCTCCAACGCAGAGTTTCTCCAGCGCGGTGTGTTTCAAGTGCGGAGTTTCTCCAACGCGGATAATCTCCAACGCGCCGTTTCTTCAACGCGAAGTTTCTCCAAAGCGGAGTTTCTACAACACGGAGTTTCTCCAACGCGGAGTTTCTCCAACGCGGACTTTCTCCGAAGCGGACTTTCTCCAACGCGGAGTTTCTCCAGCGCGGTGTGTTTCAAGCGCGGAGTTTCTCGAACGCGGAGTTTCTCCAACGCGCCGTTTCTTCAACGCGAAGTTTCTCCAAGGCGGAGCTTCTACAACACGGATTTTCTCCAACGCGGACTTTCTCCAACGCGGACCTTCTCCGACGCGGACTTTCTCTCACGCGGAGTTTCTCCAGCGCGGTGTGTTTCAAGCGCGGAGTTTCTCTAACGCGGAGTTTCTCCAACGCGCCGTTACTTCAAAGCGAAGTTTCTCCAAGGCGGAATTTCTCCAACACAGAGTTTCTCCAACACGGAGTTTCTCCAGCGCGGAGTTTCTCCACCGCGGAGAATCTCCAGCGCGGAGCTTCTCCAGTTCGGAGTTTCTCAAACGCGGAGTTTCTCCAACACGGAGTTTCTCCAGCCCGATTTTTCTCCAGCGCGGAGTTTCTCCATCGCGGACTCTCCAACGCGGACTTTCTCCAACGCGGACTTTCTCCAAAGCGGAGTTTCTCCAACGCGGAGTTTTTCCAACACGGAGTTTCTCCTACACGGAGTTTCTTCAGCGCGGAGTTTCTCCAGCGCGGATTGTCTCCATCGCGGAGTTTCTCCAGTTCGGAGTTTCTCAAACGCGTAGTTTCTCAAACGCGTAGTTTCTCCAGCGCGGAGTTTCTCCATCGCGGACTCTCACCAACGCGGACTTTCTCCAACGCGGACTTTCTCCAACGCAGAGTTTCTCCAACGCGGAGTTTCTCCAACGCGCAGTTTCTCCAACGCGCAGTTTCTCCAGCGCGGACTTTCTCCAACGCGGACTTTCTCCAACGCGGAGTTTCTCCAGCGCGAAGTTTCCCCACCACGGAGTTTCTCCAGCGCGGAGTTTCTCCATCGCGGACACTCTCCAACGCGGACTTTCTCCAACGCGGACTTTCTCCAACGCGGAGTTTCTCCAACGCGGAGTTTCTCCAACGCGAAGTTTCTCCAGCGCGGAGTTTGTCCAGCACGGAGTTTCTCCAGCGCGGAGTTTCTCCAGCCCGGAGTTTCTCAAGCGCAGATTTTATGCAGCACGGAGTTTCTCCAGCGCGGAGTTTCTCCAACGCGGAGTTGCTCCAGCGCGGAGTTTCTCCAGCGTAGAGTTTCTCCAGAGCGGACTTTCTCCAACGCGGACTTTCTCCAACGCGGACCTTCTCCAACGCTGACTTTCTGCAACGCGGAGTTTCTCCACCGTGGTGTGTTTCAAGCGCGGAGTTTCTCCAACGCGGAGCTTCTCCAACGCACCGTTTCTCCAACGCGAAGTTTCCCCAACACGGAGTTTCTCCAGCGCGGAGTTTCTCCAGCGCGGAGTTTCTCCAGCGCGGAGTGTCTCCATCGCGGAGTTTCTCCAGCGTAGAGTTTCTCCAGAGCGGACTTTTCTCCAACGCGGAGTTTCTCCATCGCGGAGTTTGTCCGTCGCGGACTTTCTTCATCGCGGAGTTTATACAACGCGGAGTTTCTCCAGCGCGGACTTTCTCCAACGCGGACTTTCTTCAACGCGGAGTTTCTCCAACGCGGACTTTCTCCAACGCGGACTTTCTCCAACGCGGACCTTCTCCAACGCGGACTTTCTCCAACGCGGAGTTTCTCCAGCAAGGTGTGTTTCAAGTGCGGAGTTTCTCCAACGCGGAGAATCTCCAACGCGCCGTTTCTTCAACGCGAAGTTTCTCCAAAGCGGAGTTTCTACAACACGGAGTTTCTCCAACGCGGAGTTTCTCCAACGCGGACCTTCTCCGACGCGGACTTTCTCCAACGCGGAGTTTCTCCAGCGCGGTGTGTTTCAAGCGCGGAGTTTCTCGAACGCGGAGTTTTTCCAACGCGCCGTTTCTTCAACGCGAAGTTTCTCCAAGGCGGAGTTTCTACAACACGGATTTTCTCCAACGCGGACTTTCTCCAACGCGGACCTTCTCCGACGCGGACTTTCTCTAACGCGGAGTTTCTCCAGCGCGGTGTGTTTCAAGCGCGGAGTTTCTCTAACGCGGAGTTTCTCCAACGCGCCGTTTCTTCAAAGCGAAGTTTCCCCAAGGCGGAATTTCTCCAACACAGAGTTTCTCCAACACGGAGTTTCTCCAGCGCGGAGTTTCTCCACCGCGGAGAATCTCCAGCGCGGAGCTTCTCCAGTTCGGAGTTTCTCAAACGCGTAGTTTCTCCAGCGCGGAGTTTCTCCATCGCGGACTCTCACCAACGCGGACTTTCTCCAACGCGGACTTTCTCCAACGCAGAGTTTCTCCAACGCGGAGTTTCTCCAACGCGCAGTTTCTCCAACGCGCAGTTTCTCCAGCGCGGACTTTCTCCAACGCGGACCTTCTCCAACGCGGACTTTCTCCATCGCGGAGTTTCTCCAGCGCGGTGTGTTTCAAGCGCGGTGTTTCTCCAACGCGGAGCTTCTCCAACGCGCCGTTTCTCCTACGCGAAGTTTCCCCACCACGGAGTTTCTAAAGCGCGGAGTTTCTCCATCGCGGACACTCTCCAACGCGGACTTTCTCCAACGCGGACTTTCTCCAACGCGGAGTTTCTCCAACGCGGAGTTTCTCCAACGCGAAGTTTCTCCAGCGCGGAGTTTGTCCAGCACGGAGTTTCTCCAGCGCGTAGTTTCTCCAGCCCGGAGTTTCTCAAGCGCAGATTTTATGCAGCACGGAGTTTCTCCAGCGCGGAGTTTCTCCAACGCGGAGTTGCTCCAGCGCGGAGTTTCTCCAGCGTAGAGTTTCTCCAGAGCGGACTTTTCTCCAACGCGGAGTTTCTCCATCGCGGAGTTTGTACGTCGCGGATTTTCTTCATCGCGGAGTTTCTCCAGCGCGGAGTTTATACAACGCGGAGTTTCTCCAGCGCGGACTTTCTCCAACGCGGACCTTCTCCAACGCTGACTTTCTGCAACGCGGAGTTTTTCCACCGTGGTGTGTTTCAAGCGCGGAGTTTCTCCAACGCGGAGCTTCTCCAACGCACCGTTTCTCCAACGCGAAGTTTCCCCAACACGGAGTTTCTCCAGCGCGGAGTTTCTCCAGCGCGGAGTTTCTCCAGCGCGGAGTGTCTCCATCGCGGAGTTTCTCCAGCGTAGAGTTTCTCCAGAGCGGACTTTTCTCCAACGCGGAGTTTCTCCATCGCGGAGTTTGTCCGTCGCGGACTTTCTTCATCGCGGAGTTTATACAACGCGGAGTTTCTCCAGCGCGGACTTTCTCCAACGCGGACTTTCTTCAACGCGGAGTTTCTCCAACGCGGACTTTCTCCAACGCGGACTTTCTCCAACGCGGACCTTCTCCAACGCGGACTTTCTCCAACGCTGAGTTTCTCCAGCAAGGTGTGTTTCAAGTGCGGAGTTTCTCCAACGCGGAGAATCTCCAACGCGCCGTTTCTTCAACGCGAAGTTTCTCCAAAGCGGAGTTTCTACAACACGGAGTTTCTCCAACGCGGAGTTTCTCCAACGCGGACCTTCTCCGACGCGGACTTTCTCCAACGCGGAGTTTCTCCAGCGCGGTGTGTTTCAAGCGCGGAGTTTCTCGAACGCGGAGTTTTTCCAACGCGCCGTTTCTTCAACGCGAAGTTTCTCCAAGGCGGAGTTTCTACAACACGGATTTTCTCCAACGCGGACTTTCTCCAACGCGGACCTTCTCCGACGCGGACTTTCTCTAACGCGGAGTTTCTCCAGCGCGGTGTGTTTCAAGCGCGGAGTTTCTCTAACGCGGAGTTTCTCCAACGCGCCGTTTCTTCAAAGCGAAGTTTTAGTTTCTCCAACACGGAGTTTCTCCAGCGCGGAGTTTCTCCACCGCGGAGAATCTCCAGCGCGGAGCTTCTCCAGTTCGGAGTTTCTCAAACGCGGAGTTTCTCCAACACGGAGTTTCTCCAGCCCGATTTTTCTCCAGCGCGGAGTTTCTCCATCGCGGACTCTCCAACGCGGACTTTCTCCAACGCGGACTTTCTCCAAAGCGGAGTTTCTCCAACGCGGAGTTTCTCCAACACGGAGTTTCTCCTACACGGAGTTTCTTCAGCGCGGAGTTTCTCAAGCGCGGATTGTCTCCATCGCGGAGTTTCTCCAGTTCGGAGTTTCTCAAACGCGTAGTTTCTCCAGCGCGGAGTTTCTCCATCGCGGACTCTCACCAACGCGGACTTTCTCCAACGCGGACTTTCTCCAACGCAGAGTTTCTCCAACGCGGAGTTTCTCTAACGCGCAGTTTCTCCAACGCGCAGTTTCTCCAGCGCGGACTTTCTCCAACGCGGACTTTCTCCAACGCGGACCTTCTCCAACGCGGACTTTCTCCAACGCGGAGTTTCTCCAGCGCGGAGTTTCTACAACACGGAGTTTCTCCAACGCGGAGTTTCTCCAACGCGGACCTTCTCCGACGCGGACTTTCTCCAACGCGGAGTTTCTCCAGCGCGGTGTGTTTCAAGCGCGGAGTTTCTCGAACGCGGAGTTTTTCCAACGCGCCGTTTCTTCAACGCGAAGTTTCTCCAAGGCGGAGTTTCTACAACACGGATTTTCTCCAACGCGGACTTTCTCCAACGCGGACCTTCTCCGACGCGGACTTTCTCTAACGCGGAGTTTCTCCAGCGCGGTGTGTTTCAAGCGCGGAGTTTCTCTAACGCGGAGTTTCTCCAACGTGCCGTTTCTTCAAAGCGAAGTTTCCCCAAGGCGGAATTTCTCCAACACAGAGTTTCTCCAACACGGAGTTTCTCCAGCGCGGAGTTTCTCCACCGCGGAGAATCTCCAGCGCGGAGCTTCTCCAGTTCGGAGTTTCTCAAACGCGTTGTTTCTCCAGCGCGGAGTTTCTCCATCGCGGACTCTCACCAACGCGGACTTTCTCCAACGCGGACTTTCTCCAACGCAGAGTTTCTCCAACGCGGAGTTTCTCCAACGCGCAGTTTCTCCAACGCGCAGTTTCTCCAGCGCGGACTTTCTCCAACGCGGACCTTCTCCAACGCGGACTTTCTCCATCGCGGAGTTTCTCCAGCGCGGTGTGTTTCAAGCGCGGTGTTTCTCCAACGCGGAGCTTCTCCAACGCGCCGTTTCTCCTACGCGAAGTTTCCCCACCACGGAGTTTCTCCAGCGCGGAGTTTCTCCATCGCGGACACTCTCCAACGCGGACTTTCTCCAACGCGGACTTTCTCCAACGCGGAGTTTCTCCAACGCGGAGTTTCTCCAACGCGAAGTTTCTCCAGCGCGGAGTTTGTCCAGCACGGAGTTTCTCCAGCGCGTAGTTTCTCCAGCCCGGAGTTTCTCAAGCGCAGATTTTATGCAGCACGGAGTTTCTCCAGCGCGGAGTTTCTCCAACGCGGAGTTGCTCCAGCGCGGAGTTTCTCCAGCGTAGAGTTTCTCCAGAGCGGACTTTTCTCCAACGCGGAGTTTCTCCATCGCGGAGTTTGTACGTCGCGGATTTTCTTCATCGCGGAGTTTCTCCAGCGTGGAGTTTATACAACGCGGAGTTTCTCCAGCGCGGACTTTCTCCAACGCGGACCTTCTCCAACGCTGACTTTCTGCAACGCGGAGTTTTTCCACCGTGGTGTGTTTCAAGCGCGGAGTTTCTCCAACGCGGAGCTTCTCCAACGCACCGTTTCTCCAACGCGAAGTTTCCCCAACACGGAGTTTCTCCAGCGCGGAGTTTCTCCAGCGCGGAGTTTCTCCAGCGCGGAGTGTCTCCATCGCGGAGTTTCTCCAGCGTAGAGTTTCTCCAGAGCGGACTTTTCTCCAACGCGGAGTTTCTCCATCGCGGAGTTTGTCCGTCGCGGACTTTCTTCATCGCGGAGTTTATACAACGCGGAGTTTCTCCAGCGCGGACTTTCTCCAACGCGGACTTTCTTCAACGCGGAGTTTCTCCAACGCGGACTTTCTCCAACGCTGAGTTTCTCCAGCAAGGTGTGTTTCAAGTGCGGAGTTTCTCCAACGCGGAGAATCTCCAACGCGCCGTTTCTTCAACGCGAAGTTTCTCCAAAGCGGAGTTTCTACAACACGGAGTTTCTCCAACGCGGAGTTTCTCCAACGCGGACCTTCTCCGACGCGGACTTTCTCCAACGCGGAGTTTCTCCAGCGCGGTGTGTTTCAAGCGCGGAGTTTCTCGAACGCGGAGTTTTTCCAACGCGCCGTTTCTTCAACGCGAAGTTTCTCCAAGGCGGAGTTTCTACAACACGGATTTTCTCCAACGCGGACTTTCTCCAACGCGGACCTTCTCCGACGCGGACTTTCTCTAACGCGGAGTTTCTCCAGCGCGGTGTGTTTCAAGCGCGGAGTTTCTCTAACGCGGAGTTTCTCCAACGCGCCGTTTCTTCAAAGCGAAGTTTTAGTTTCTCCAACACGGAGTTTCTCCAGCGCGGAGTTTCTCCACCGCGGAGAATCTCCAGCGCGGAGCTTCTCCAGTTCGGAGTTTCTCAAACGCGGAGTTTCTCCAACACGGAGTTTCTCCAGCCCGATTTTTCTCCAGCGCGGAGTTTCTCCATCGCGGACTCTCCAACGCGGACTTTCTCCAACGCGGACTTTCTCCAAAGCGGAGTTTCTCCAACGCGGAGTTTCTCCAACACGGAGTTTCTCCTACACGGAGTTTCTTCAGCGCGGAGTTTCTCAAGCGCGGATTGTCTCCATCGCGGAGTTTCTCCAGTTCGGAGTTTCTCAAACGCGTAGTTTCTCCAGCGCGGAGTTTCTCCATCGCGGACTCTCACCAACGCGGACTTTCTCCAACGCGGACTTTCTCCAACGCAGAGTTTCTCCAACGCGGAGTTTCTCTAACGCGCAGTTTCTCCAACGCGCAGTTTCTCCAGCGCGGACTTTCTCCAACGCGGACCTTCTCCAACGCGGACTTTCTCCAACGCGGAGTTTCTCCAGCGCGGTGTGTTTCAAGCGCGGAGTTTCTCGAACGCGGAGTTTTTCCAACGCGCCGTTTCTTCAACGCGAAGTTTCTCCAAGGCGGAGTTTCTACAACACGGATTTTCTCCAACGCGGACTTTCTCCAACGCGGACCTTCTCCGACGCGGACTTTCTCTAACGCGGAGTTTCTCCAGCGCGGTGTGTTTCAAGCGCGGAGTTTCTCTAACGCGGAGTTTCTCCAACGCGCCGTTTCTTCAAAGCGAAGTTTCCCCAAGGCGGAATTTCTCCAACACAGAGTTTCTCCAACACGGAGTTTCTCCAGCGCGGAGTTTCTCCACCGCGGAGAATCTCCAGCGCGGAGCTTCTCCAGTTCGGAGTTTCTCAAACGCGTAGTTTCTCCAGCGCGGAGTTTCTCCATCGCGGACTCTCACCAACGCGGACTTTCTCCAACGCGGACTTTCTCCAACGCAGAGTTTCTCCAACGCGGAGTTTCTCCAACGCGCAGTTTCTCCAACGCGCAGTTTCTCCAGCGCGGACTTTCTCCAACGCGGACCTTCTCCAACGCGGACTTTCTCCATCGCGGAGTTTCTCCAGCGCGGTGTGTTTCAAGCGCGGTGTTTCTCCAACGCGGAGCTTCTCCAACGCGCCGTTTCTCCTACGCGAAGTTTCCCCACCACGGAGTTTCTCCAGCGCGGAGTTTCTCCATCGCGGACACTCTCCAACGCGGACTTTCTCCAACGCGGACTTTCTCCAACGCGGAGTTTCTCCAACGCGGAGTTTCTCCAGCGCGGAGTTTGTCCAGCACGGAGTTTCTCCAGCGCGTAGTTTCTCCAGCCCGGAGTTTCTCAAGCGCAGATTTTATGCAGCACGGAGTTTCTCCAGCGCGGAGTTTCTCCAACGCGGAGTTGCTCCAGCGCGGAGTTTCTCCAGCGTAGAGTTTCTCCAGAGCGGACTTTTCTCCAACGCGGAGTTTCTCCATCGCGGAGTTTGTACGTCGCGGATTTTCTTCATCGCGGAGTTTCTCCAGCGTGGAGTTTATACAACGCGGAGTTTCTCCAGCGCGGACTTTCTCCAACGCGGACCTTCTCCAACGCTGACTTTCTGCAACGCGGAGTTTTTCCACCGTGGTGTTTTTCAAGCGCGGAGTTTCTCCAACGCGGAGCTTCTCCAACGCACCGTTTCTCCAACGCGAAGTTTCCCCAACACGGAGTTTCTCCAGCGCGGAGTTTCTCCAGCGCGGAGTTTCTCCAGCGCGGAGTGTCTCCATCGCGTAGTTTCTCCAGCGTAGAGTTTCTCCAGAGCGGACTTTTCTCCAACGCGGAGTTTCTCCATCGCGGAGTTTGTCCGTCGCGGACTTTCTTCATCGCGGAGTTTATACAACGCGGAGTTTCTCCAGCGCGGACTTTCTCCAACGCGGACTTTCTTCAACGCGGAGTTTCTCCAACGCGGACTTTCTCCAACGCGGACTTTCTCCAACGCGGACCTTCTCCAACGCGGACTTTCTCCAACGCTGAGTTTCTCCAGCAAGGTGTGTTTCAAGTGCGGAGTTTCTCCAACGCGGAGAATCTCCAACGCGCCGTTTCTTCAACGCGAAGTTTCTCCAAAGCGGAGTTTCTACAACACGGAGTTTCTCCAACGCGGAGTTTCTCCAACGCGGACCTTCTCCGACGCGGACTTTCTCCAACGCGGAGTTTCTCCAGCGCGGTGTGTTTCAAGCGCGGAGTTTCTCGAACGCGGAGTTTTTCCAACGCGCCGTTTCTTCAACGCGAAGTTTCTCCAAGGCGGAGTTTCTACAACACGGATTTTCTCCAACGCGGACTTTCTCCAACGCGGACCTTCTCCGACGCGGACTTTCTCTAACGCGGAGTTTCTCCAGCGCGGTGTGTTTCAAGCGCGGAGTTTCTCTAACGCGGAGTTTCTCCAACGCGCCGTTTCTTCAAAGCGAAGTTTTAGTTTCTCCAACACGGAGTTTCTCCAGCGCGGAGTTTCTCCACCGCGGAGAATCTCCAGCGCGGAGCTTCTCCAGTTCGGAGTTTCTCAAACGCGGAGTTTCTCCAACACGGAGTTTCTCCAGCCCGATTTTTCTCCAGCGCGGAGTTTCTCCATCGCGGACTCTCCAACGCGGACTTTCTCCAACGCGGACTTTCTCCAAAGCGGAGTTTCTCCAACGCGGAGTTTCTCCAACACGGAGTTTCTCCTACACGGAGTTTCTTCAGCGCGGAGTTTCTCAAGCGCGGATTGTCTCCATCGCGGAGTTTCTCCAGTTCGGAGTTTCTCAAACGCGTAGTTTCTCCAGCGCGGAGTTTCTCCATCGCGGACTCTCACCAACGCGGTCTTTCTCCAACGCGGACTTTCTCCAACGCGTAGTTTCTCCAGCGCGGAGTTTCTCCATCGCGGACTCTCACCAACGCGGACTTTCTCCAACGCGGACTTTCTCCAACGCAGAGTTTCTCCAACGCGGAGTTTCTCCAACGCGCAGTTTCTCCAACGCGCAGTTTCTCCAGCGCGGACTTTCTCCAACGCGGACTTTCTCCAACGCGGAGTTTCTCCAGCGCGAAGTTTCCCCACCACGGAGTTTCTCCAGCGCGGAGTTTCTCCATCGCGGACACTCTCCAACGCGGACTTTCTCCAACGCGGACTTTCTCCAACGCGGAGTTTCTCCAACGCGCAGTTTCTCCAACGCGAAGTTTCTCCAGCGCGGAGTTTCTCCAACACGGAGTTTCTCCAGCCCGGAGTTTCTCCAGCGCAGATTTTATGCAGCACGGAGTTTCTCCAGCGCGGAGTTTCTCGAACGCGGAGTTGCTCTAGCGCGGAGTTTCTTCAGCGTAGAGTTTCTCCAGAGCTGACTTTTCTCCAACGCGGAGTTTCTCCATCGCGGAGTTTGTCCGTCGCGGAGGTTCTCCATCGCGGAGTTTCTCCAGCGCGGAGTTTATACAACGCGGAGTTTCTCCAGCGCGGACTTGCTTCAACGCGGAGTTTCTCCAACGCGGACTTTCTCCAACGCGGACTTTCTCCAACGCGGACTTTCTCCAACGCGGACTTTCTCCAAAGCGGAGTTTCTCCAACACGGAGTTTCTCCTACACGGAGTTTCTTCAGCGCGGAGTTTCTCAAGCGCGGATTGTCTCCATCGCGGAGTTTCTCCAGTTCGGAGTTTCTCAAACGCGTAGTTTCTCCAGCGCGGAGTTTCTCCATCGCGGACTCTCACCAACGCGGACTTTCTCCAACGCGGACTTTCTCCAACGCAGAGTTTCTCCAACGCGGAGTTTCTCTAACGCGCAGTTTCTACAACGCGCAGTTTCTCCAGCGCGGACTTTCTCCAACGCGGACCTTCTCCAACGCGGACTTTCTCCAACGCGGAGTTTCTCCAGCGCGGTGTGTTTCAAGCGCGGTGTTTCTCCAACGCGGAGCTTCTCCAACGCGCCGTTTCTCCTACGCGAAGTTTCCCCACCACGGAGTTTCTCCAGCGCGGAGTTTCTCCATCGCGGACACTCTCCAACACGGACTTTCTCCAACGCGGACTTTCTCCAACGCGGAGTTTCTCCAACGCGGAGTTTCTCCAACGCGAAGTTTCTCCAGCGCGGAGTTTGTCCAGCACGGAGTTTCTCCAGCGCGTAGTTTCTCCAGCCCGGAGTTTCTCAAGCGCAGATTTTATGCAGCACGGAGTTTCTCCAGCGCGGAGTTTCTCCAACGCGGAGTTGCTCCAGCGCGGAGTTTCTCCAGCGTAGAGTTTCTCCAGAGCGGACTTTTCTCCAACGCGGAGTTTCTCCATCGCGGAGTTTGTACGTCGCGGATTTTCTTCATCGCGGAGTTTCTCCAGCGTGGAGTTTATACAACGCGGAGTTTCTCCAGCGCGGACTTTCTCCAACGCGGACCTTCTCCAACGCTGACTTTCTGCAACGCGGAGTTTTTCCACCGTGGTGTGTTTCAAGCGCGGAGTTTCTCCAACGCGGAGCTTCTCCAACGCACCGTTTCTCCAACGCGAAGTTTCCCCAACACGGAGTTTCTCCAGCGCGGAGTTTCTCCAGCGCGGAGTTTCTCCAGCGCGGAGTGTCTCCATCGCGGAGTTTCTCCAGCGTAGAGTTTCTCCAGAGCGGACTTTTCTCCAACGCGGAGTTTCTCCATCGCGGAGTTTGTCCGTCGCGGACTTTCTTCATCGCGGAGTTTATACAACGCGGAGTTTCTCCAGCGCGGACTTTCTCCAACGCGGACTTTCTTCAACGCGGAGTTTCTCCAACGCGGACTTTCTCCAACGCTGAGTTTCTCCAGCAAGGTGTGTTTCAAGTGCGGAGTTTCTCCAACGCGGAGAATCTCCAACGCGCCGTTTCTTCAACGCGAAGTTTCTCCAAAGCGGAGTTTCTACAACACGGAGTTTCTCCAACGCGGAGTTTCTCCAACGCGGACCTTCTCCGACGCGGACTTTCTCCAACGCGGAGTTTCTCCAGCGCGGTGTGTTTCAAGCGCGGAGTTTCTCGAACGCGGAGTTTTTCCAACGCGCCGTTTCTTCAACGCGAAGTTTCTCCAAGGCGGAGTTTCTACAACACGGATTTTCTCCAACGCGGACTTTCTCCAACGCGGACCTTCTCCGACGCGGACTTTCTCTAACGCGGAGTTTCTCCAGCGCGGTGTGTTTCAAGCGCGGAGTTTCTCTAACGCGGAGTTTCTCCAACGCGCCGTTTCTTCAAAGCGAAGTTTTAGTTTCTCCAACACGGAGTTTCTCCAGCGCGGAGTTTCTCCACCGCGGAGAATCTCCAGCGCGGAGCTTCTCCAGTTCGGAGTTTCTCAAACGCGGAGTTTCTCCAACACGGAGTTTCTCCAGCCCGATTTTTCTCCAGCGCGGAGTTTCTCCATCGCGGACTCTCCAACGCGGACTTTCTCCAACGCGGACTTTCTCCAAAGCGGAGTTTCTCCAACGCGGAGTTTCTCCAACACGGAGTTTCTCCTACACGGAGTTTCTTCAGCGCGGAGTTTCTCAAGCGCGGATTGTCTCCATCGCGGAGTTTCTCCAGTTCGGAGTTTCTCAAACGCGTAGTTTCTCCAGCGCGGAGTTTCTCCATCGCGGACTCTCACCAACGCGGACTTTCTCCAACGCGGACTTTCTCCAACGCAGAGTTTCTCCAACGCGGAGTTTCTCTAACGCGCAGTTTCTCCAACGCGCAGTTTCTCCAGCGCGGACTTTCTCCAACGCGGACCTTCTCCAACGCGGACTTTCTCCAACGCGGAGTTTCTCCAGCGCGGTGTGTTTCAAGCGCGGAGTTTCTCGAACGCGGAGTTTTTCCAACGCGCCGTTTCTTCAACGCGAAGTTTCTCCAAGGCGGAGTTTCTACAACACGGATTTTCTCCAACGCGGACTTTCTCCAACGCGGACCTTCTCCGACGCGGACTTTCTCTAACGCGGAGTTTCTCCAGCGCGGTGTGTTTCAAGCGCGGAGTTTCTCTAACGCGGAGTTTCTCCAACGCGCCGTTTCTTCAAAGCGAAGTTTCCCCAAGGCGGAATTTCTCCAACACAGAGTTTCTCCAACACGGAGTTTCTCCAGCGCGGAGTTTCTCCACCGCGGAGAATCTCCAGCGCGGAGCTTCTCCAGTTCGGAGTTTCTCAAACGCGTAGTTTCTCCAGCGCGGAGTTTCTCCATCGCGGACTCTCACCAACGCGGACTTTCTCCAACGCGGACTTTCTCCAACGCAGAGTTTCTCCAACGCGGAGTTTCTCCAACGCGCAGTTTCTCCAACGCGCAGTTTCTCCAGCGCGGACTTTCTCCAACGCGGACCTTCTCCAACGCGGACTTTCTCCATCGCGGAGTTTCTCCAGCGCGGTGTGTTTCAAGCGCGGTGTTTCTCCAACGCGGAGCTTCTCCAACGCGCCGTTTCTCCTACGCGAAGTTTCCCCACCACGGAGTTTCTCCAGCGCGGAGTTTCTCCATCGCGGACACTCTCCAACGCGGACTTTCTCCAACGCGGACTTTCTCCAACGCGGAGTTTCTCCAACGCGGAGTTTCTCCAGCGCGGAGTTTGTCCAGCACGGAGTTTCTCCAGCGCGTAGTTTCTCCAGCCCGGAGTTTCTCAAGCGCAGATTTTATGCAGCACGGAGTTTCTCCAGCGCGGAGTTTCTCCAACGCGGAGTTGCTCCAGCGCGGAGTTTCTCCAGCGTAGAGTTTCTCCAGAGCGGACTTTTCTCCAACGCGGAGTTTCTCCATCGCGGAGTTTGTACGTCGCGGATTTTCTTCATCGCGGAGTTTCTCCAGCGTGGAGTTTATACAACGCGGAGTTTCTCCAGCGCGGACTTTCTCCAACGCGGACCTTCTCCAACGCTGACTTTCTGCAACGCGGAGTTTTTCCACCGTGGTGTTTTTCAAGCGCGGAGTTTCTCCAACGCGGAGCTTCTCCAACGCACCGTTTCTCCAACGCGAAGTTTCCCCAACACGGAGTTTCTCCAGCGCGGAGTTTCTCCAGCGCGGAGTTTCTCCAGCGCGGAGTGTCTCCATCGCGTAGTTTCTCCAGCGTAGAGTTTCTCCAGAGCGGACTTTTCTCCAACGCGGAGTTTCTCCATCGCGGAGTTTGTCCGTCGCGGACTTTCTTCATCGCGGAGTTTATACAACGCGGAGTTTCTCCAGCGCGGACTTTCTCCAACGCGGACTTTCTTCAACGCGGAGTTTCTCCAACGCGGACTTTCTCCAACGCGGACTTTCTCCAACGCGGACCTTCTCCAACGCGGACTTTCTCCAACGCTGAGTTTCTCCAGCAAGGTGTGTTTCAAGTGCGGAGTTTCTCCAACGCGGAGAATCTCCAACGCGCCGTTTCTTCAACGCGAAGTTTCTCCAAAGCGGAGTTTCTACAACACGGAGTTTCTCCAACGCGGAGTTTCTCCAACGCGGACCTTCTCCGACGCGGACTTTCTCCAACGCGGAGTTTCTCCAGCGCGGTGTGTTTCAAGCGCGGAGTTTCTCGAACGCGGAGTTTTTCCAACGCGCCGTTTCTTCAACGCGAAGTTTCTCCAAGGCGGAGTTTCTACAACACGGATTTTCTCCAACGCGGACTTTCTCCAACGCGGACCTTCTCCGACGCGGACTTTCTCTAACGCGGAGTTTCTCCAGCGCGGTGTGTTTCAAGCGCGGAGTTTCTCTAACGCGGAGTTTCTCCAACGCGCCGTTTCTTCAAAGCGAAGTTTTAGTTTCTCCAACACGGAGTTTCTCCAGCGCGGAGTTTCTCCACCGCGGAGAATCTCCAGCGCGGAGCTTCTCCAGTTCGGAGTTTCTCAAACGCGGAGTTTCTCCAACACGGAGTTTCTCCAGCCCGATTTTTCTCCAGCGCGGAGTTTCTCCATCGCGGACTCTCCAACGCGGACTTTCTCCAACGCGGACTTTCTCCAAAGCGGAGTTTCTCCAACGCGGAGTTTCTCCAACACGGAGTTTCTCCTACACGGAGTTTCTTCAGCGCGGAGTTTCTCAAGCGCGGATTGTCTCCATCGCGGAGTTTCTCCAGTTCGGAGTTTCTCAAACGCGTAGTTTCTCCAGCGCGGAGTTTCTCCATCGCGGACTCTCACCAACGCGGTCTTTCTCCAACGCGGACTTTCTCCAACGCAGAGTTTCTCCAACGCGGAGTTTCTCTAACGCGCAGTTTCTCCAACGCGCAGTTTCTCCAGCGCGGACTTTCTCCAACGCGGACCTTCTCCAACGCGGACTTTCTCCAACACGGAGTTTCTCCAGCGCGGTGTGTTTCAAGCGCGGTGTTTCTCCAACGCGGAGCTTCTCCAACGCGCCGTTTCTCCTACGCGAAGTTTCCCCACCACGGAGTTTCTCCAGCGCGGAGTTTCTCCATCGCGGACACTCTCCAACACGGACTTTCTCCAACGCGGACTTTCTCCAACGCGGAGTTTCTCCAACGCGCAGTTTCTCCAACGCGAAGTTTCTCCAGCGCGGAGTTTCTCCAACACGGAGTTTCTCCAGCCCGGAGTTTCTCCAGCGCAGATTTTATGCAGCACGGAGTTTCTCCAGCGCGGAGTTTCTCGAACGCGGAGTTGCTCTAGCGCGGAGTTTCTTCAGCGTAGAGTTTCTCCAGAGCTGACTTTTCTCCAACGCGGAGTTTCTCCATCGCGGAGTTTGTCCGTCGCGGAGGTTCTCCATCGCGGAGTTTCTCCAGCGCGGAGTTTATACAACGCGGAGTTTCTCCAGCGCGGACTTGCTTCAACGCGGAGTTTCTCCAACGCGGACTTTCTCCAACGCGGACTTTCTCCAACGCGGACTTTCTCCAACGCGGACTTTCTCCAAAGCGGAGTTTCTCCAACACGGAGTTTCTCCTACACGGAGTTTCTTCAGCGCGGAGTTTCTCAAGCGCGGATTGTCTCCATCGCGGAGTTTCTCCAGTTCGGAGTTTCTCAAACGCGTAGTTTCTCCAGCGCGGAGTTTCTCCATCGCGGACTCTCACCAACGCGGACTTTCTCCAACGCGGACTTTCTCCAACGCAGAGTTTCTCCAACGCGGAGTTTCTCTAACGCGCAGTTTCTACAACGCGCAGTTTCTCCAGCGCGGACTTTCTCCAACGCGGACCTTCTCCAACGCGGACTTTCTCCAACGCGGAGTTTCTCCAGCGCGGTGTGTTTCAAGCGCGGTGTTTCTCCAACGCGGAGCTTCTCCAACGCGCCGTTTCTCCTACGCGAAGTTTCCCCACCACGGAGTTTCTCCAGCGCGGAGTTTCTCCATCGCGGACACTCTCCAACACGGACTTTCTCCAACGCGGACTTTCTCCAACGCGGAGTTTCTCCAACGCGCAGTTTCTCCAACGCGAAGTTTCTCCAGCGCGGAGTTTCTCCAACACGGAGTTTCTCCAGCCCGGAGTTTCTCCAGCGCAGATTTTATGCAGCACGGAGTTTCTCCAGCGCGGAGTTTCTCGAACGCGGAGTTGCTCTAGCGCGGAGTTTCTTCAGCGTAGAGTTTCTCCAGAGCTGACTTTTCTCCAACGCGGAGTTTCTCCATCGCGGAGTTTGTCCGTCGCGGAGGTTCTCCATCGCGGAGTTTCTCCAGCGCGGAGTTTATACAACGCGGAGTTTCTCCAGCGCGGACTTTCTTCAACGCGGAGTTTCTCCAACGCGGACTTTCTCCAACGCGGACTTTCTCCAACGCGGACCTTCTCCAACGCGGACTTTCTCCAACGCGGAGTTTCTCCAGCGCGGTGTGTTTCAAGCGCCTAGTTTCTCCAACGCGGAGTATCTCCAACGCGCAGTTTCTTCAACGCGAAGTTTCTCCAAGGCGGAGTTTCTACATCACGGATTTTCTCCAACGCGGACTTTCTCCAACGCGGACCTTCTCCGACGCGGACTTTCTCCAACGCGGAGTTTCTCCAGCGCGGTGTGTTTCAAGCGCGGAGTTTCTCTAACGCGGAGTTTCTCCAACGCGCCGTTTCTTCAAAGCGAAGTTTCTCCAACGCGGACCTTCTCCAACGCGGACTTTCTCCAACGCGGAGTTTCTCCAGCGCGGTGTGTTTCAAGCGCGTAGTTTCTCCAACGCGGAGTATCTCCAACGCGCCGTTTCTTCAAAGCGAAGTTTCTCCAACGCGGACCTTCTCCAACGCGGACTTTCTCCAACGCGGAGTTTCTCCATCGCGGAGTTTGTCCGTCGCGGACTTTCTTCATCGCGGAGTTTATACAACGCGGAGTTTCTCCAGCGCGGACTTTCTCCAACGCGGACTTTCTTCAACGCGGAGTTTCTCCAACGCGGACTTTCTCCAACGCGGACTTTCTCCAACGCGGATCTTCTCCAAAGCGGACTTTCTCCAACGCGGAGTTTCTCCAGCGCGGAGTGTCTCCATCGCGGAGTTTCTAGAGTTCGGAGTTTCTCAAACGCGGAGTTTCTCCAGCGCGGAATTTCTCCATCGCAGACTCTCTCCAACGCGGAATTTCTCCAACGCGGACTTTCTCCAACGCGGAGTTTCTCCAACGCGGAGTTTCTCCAACGCGCAGTTTCTCCAACGCGAAGTTTCTCCAGCGCGGAGTTTGTCCAGCACGGAGTTTCTCCAGCGCGGAGTTTCTCCAGACCGGAGTTTCTCCAGCGCAGATTTTATGCAGCACGGAGTTTCTCCAGCGCGGAGTTTCTCCAACGCGGAGTTGCTCCAGCGCGGAGTTTCTCCAGCGTAGAGTTTCTCCAGAGCGGACTTTTCTCCAACGCGGAGTTTCTCCATCGCGGAGTTTGTCCGTCGCGGACTTTCTTCATCGCGGAGTTTCTCCAGCGCGGAGTTTATACAACGCGGAGTTTCTCCAGCGCGGACTTTCTCCAACGCGGACTTTCTCCAACGCGGACCTCCTCCAACGCGGATTTTCTCCAACGCGGAGTTTCTCCAGCGTGGTGTGTTTCAAGCGCGGAGTTTCTCCAACGCGGAGCTTCTCCAACGCACCGTTTCTCCAACGCGAAGTTTCCCTAACACGGAGTTTCTCCAGCGCGCAGTTTCTCCAGCGCGGAGTTTCTCCAGCGCGGAGTGTCTCCATCGCGGAGTTTCTCCAGCGTAGAGTTTCTCCAGAGCGGACTTTTCTCCAACGCGGAGTTTCTCCGTCGCGGAGTTTGTCCGTCGCGGACTTTCTTCATCGCGGAGTTTATACAACGCGGAGTTTCTCCAGCGCGGACTTTCTCCAACGCGGACTTTCTGCAACGCGGAGTTTCTCGAGCGCGGTGTGTTTCAAGTGCGGAGTTTCTCCAACGCGGAGCTTCTCCAACGCACCGTTTCTCCAACGCGAAGTTTCCCTAACACGGAGTTTCTCCAGCGCGCAGTTTCTCCAGCGCGGAGTTTCTCCAGCGCGGAGTGTCTCCATCGCGGAGTTTCTCCAGCGTAGAGTTTCTCCAGAGCGGACTTTTCTCCAACGCGGAGTTTCTCCGTCGCGGAGTTTGTCCGTCGCGGACTTTCTTCATCGCGGAGTTTATACAACGCGGACTTTCTCCAACGCGGACCTTCTCCAACGCGGACTTTCTCCAACGCGGAGTTTCTCCAGCGAGGTGTGTTTCAAGTGCGGAGTTTCTCCAACGCGGAGAATCTCCAACGCGCCGTTTCTTCAACGCGAAGTTTCTCCAAAGCGGAGTTTCTACAACACGGAGTTTCTCCAACGCGGAGTTTCTCCAACGCGGACCTTCTCCGACGCGGACTTTCTCTAACGCGGAGTTTCTCCAGCGCGGTGTGTTTCAAGCGCGGAGTTTCTCTAACGCGGAGTTTCTCCAACGCGCCGTTTCTTCAAAGCGAAGTTTCTGCAAGGCGGAATTTCTCCAACACAGAGTTTCTCCAACACGGAGTTTCTCCAGCGCGGAGTTTCTCCAGCCCGATTTTTCTCCAGCGCGGAGTTTCTCCATCGCGGACTCTCCGACGCGGACTTTCTCCAACGCGGACTTTCTCCAAAGCGGAGTTTCTCCAACGCGGAGTTTCTCCAACACGGAGTTTCTCCTACACGGAGTTTCTTCAGCGCGGAGTTTCTCCAGCGCGGATTGTCTCCATCGCGGAGTTTCTCCAGTTCGGAGTTTCTCAAACGCGTAGTTTCTCCAGCGCGGAGTTTCTCCATCGCGGACTCTCACCAACGCGGACTTTCTCCAACGCGGACTTTCTCCAACGCAGAGTTTCTCCAACGCGGAGTTTCTCCAACGCGCAGTTTCTCCAACGCGGACTTTCTCCAACGCGGACCTTCTCCAACGCGGACTTTCTCCAACGCGGAGTTTCTCCAGCGCGGTGTGTTTCAAGCGCGGTGTTTCTCCAACGCGGAGCTTCTCCAACGCGCCGTTTCTCCTACGCGAAGTTTCCCCACCACGGAGTTTCTCCAGCGCGGAGTTTCTCCATCGCGGACACTCTCCAACGCGGACTTTCTCCAACGCGGACTTTCTCCAACGCGGAGTTTCTCCAACGCGCAGTTTCTCCAACGTGAAGTTTCTCCAGCGCGGAGTTTCTCCAACACGGAGTTTCTCCAGCCCGGAGTTTCTCCAGCGCATATTTTATGCAGCACGGAGTTTCTCGAACGCGGAGTTGCTCTAGCGCGGAGTTTCTTCAGCGTAGAGTTTCTCCAGAGCTGACTTTTCTCCAACGCGGAGTTTCTCCACCGCGGAGTTTGTCCGTCGCGGAGGTTCTCCATCGCGGAGTTTCTCCAGCGCAGAGTTTATACAACGCGGAGTTTCTCCAGCGCGGACTTTCTCCAACGCGGAGTTTCTCCAGCGCGGACTTTCTCCAACGCGGACTTTCTCCAACGCGGACTTTCTCCAACGCGGACCTTCTCCAACGCGGACTTTCTCCAACGCGGAGTTTCTCCAGCGCGGTGTGTTTCAAGCGCGTAGTTTCTCCAACGCGGAGTATCTCAACGCGCCGTTTCTTCAACGCGAAGTTTCTCCAAGGCGGAGTTTCTACATCACGGATTTTCTCCAACGCGGACTTTCTCCAACGCGGACCTTCTCCGACGCGGACTTTCTCCAACGCGGAGTTTCTCCAGCGCGGTGTGTTTCAAGCGCGGAGTTTCTCTAACGCGGAGTTTCTCCAACGCGCCGTTTCTTCAAAGCGAAGTTTCTCCAACGCGCAGTTTCTCCAACGCGAAGTTTCTCCAGCGCGGAGTTTCTCCAACACGGAGTTTCTCCAGCGCGGAGTTTGTCCAGCACGGAGTTTCTCCAGCGCGGAGTTGCTCCAACGCGGAGTTGCTACAGCGCGGAGTTTCTCCAGTGTAGAGTTTTTCCAGAGCGGTCTTTTCTCCAACGCGGAGTTTCTCCATCGCGGAGTTTGTCCGTCGCGGACTTTCTTCATCGCGGAGTTTATACAACGCGGAGTTTCTCCAGCGCGGACTTTCTCCAACGCGGACTTTCTTCAACGCGGAGTTTCTCCAACGCGGACTTTCTCCAACGCGGACTTTCTCCAACGCGGATCTTCTCCAAAGCGGACTTTCTCCAACGCGGAGTTTCTCCAGCGCGGAGTGTCTCCATCGCGGAGTTTCTAGAGTTCGGAGTATCTCAAACGCGGAGTTTCTCCAGCGCGGAATTACGCCATCGCAGACTCTCTCCAACGCGGAATTTCTCCAACGCGGACTTTCTCCAACGCGGAGTTTCTCCAACGCAGAGTTTCTCCAACGCGCAGTTTCTCCAACGCGAAGTTTCTCCAGCGCGGAGTTTGTCCAGCACGGAGTTTCTCCAGCGCGGAGTTTCTCCAGCCCGGAGTTTCTCCAGCGCAGATTTTATGCAGCACGGAGTTTCTCCAGCGCGGAGTTTCTCCAACGCGGAGTTGCTCCAGCGCGGAGTTTCTCCAGCGTAGAGTTTCTCCAGAGCGGACTTTTCTCCAACGCGCCGTTTCTTCAACGCGAAGTTTCTCCAAGGCGGAGTTTCTACAACACGGATTTTCTCCAACGCGGACTTTCTCCAACGCGGACCTTCTCCGACGCGGACTTTCTCTAACGCGGAGTTTCTCCAGCGCGGTGTGTTTCAAGCGCGGAGTTTCTCTAACGCGGAGTTTCTCCAACGCGCCGTTTCTTCAAAGCGAAGTTTCTGCAAGGCGGAATTTCTCCAACACAGAGTTTCTCCAACACGGAGTTTCTCCAGCGCGGAGTTTCTCCAGCCCGATTTTTCTCCAGCGCGGAGTTTCTCCATCGCGGACTCTCCAACGCGGACTTTCTCCAACGCGGACTTTCTCCAAAGCGGAGTTTCTCCAACGCGGAGTTTCTCCAACACGGAGTTTCTCCTACACGGAGTTTCTTCAGCGCGGAGTTTCTCCAGCGCGGATTGTCTCCATCGCGGAGTTTCTCCAGTTCGGAGTTTCTCAAACGCGTAGTTTCTCCAGCGCGGAGTTTCTCCATCGCGGACTCTCACCAACGCGGACTTTCTCCAACGCGGACTTTCTCCAACGCGCAGTTTCTCCAACGCGGACTTTCTCCAACGCGGACCTTCTCCAACGCGGACTTTCTCCAACGCGGAGTTTCTCCAGCGCGGTGTGTTTCAAGCGCGGAGTTTCTCTAACGCGGAGTTTCTCCAACGCGCCGTTTCTTCAAAGCGAAGTTTCTCCAACGCGCAGTTTCTCCAACGCGAAGTTTCTCCAGCGCGGAGTTTCTCCAACACGGAGTTTCTCCAGCGCGGAGTTTGTCCAGCACGGAGTTTCTCCAGCGCGGAGTTGCTCCAACGCGGAGTTGCTACAGCGCGGAGTTTCTCCAGTGTAGAGTTTTTCCAGAGCGGTCTTTTCTCCAACGCGGAGTTTCTCCATCGCGGAGTTTGTCCGTCGCGGACTTTCTTCATCGCGGAGTTTATACAACGCGGAGTTTCTCCAGCGCGGACTTTCTCCAACGCGGACTTTCTTCAACGCGGAGTTTCTCCAACGCGGACTTTCTCCAACGCGGACTTTCTCCAACGCGGATCTTCTCCAAAGCGGACTTTCTCCAACGCGGAGTTTCTCCAGCGCGGAGTGTCTCCATCGCGGAGTTTCTAGAGTTCGGAGTATCTCAAACGCGGAGTTTCTCCAGCGCGGAATTACGCCATCGCAGACTCTCTCCAACGCGGAATTTCTCCAACGCGGACTTTCTCCAACGCGGAGTTTCTCCAACGCAGAGTTTCTCCAACGCGCAGTTTCTCCAACGCGAAGTTTCTCCAGCGCGGAGTTTGTCCAGCACGGAGTTTCTCCAGCGCGGAGTTTCTCCAGCCCGGAGTTTCTCCAGCGCAGATTTTATGCAGCACGGAGTTTCTCCAGCGCGGAGTTTCTCCAACGCGGAGTTGCTCCAGCGCGGAGTTTCTCCAGCGTAGTTTCTCCAGAGCGGACTTTTCTCCAACGCGGAGTTTCTCCATCGCGGAGTTTGTCCGTCGCGGACTTTCTTCATCGCGGAGTTTCTCCAGCGCGGAGTTTATACAACGCGGAGTTTCTCCAGCGCGGACTTTCTCCAACGCGGACTTTCTCCAACGCGGACCTTATCCAACGCGGAATTTCTCCAACGCGGAGTGTTTCAAGTGCGGAGTTTCTCCAACGCGGATAATCTCCAACGCGCCGTTTCTTCAACGCGAAGTTTCTCCAAAGCGGAGTTTCTACAACACGGAGTTTCTTCAACGCGGAGTTTCTCCAACGCGGACCTTCTCCGACGCGGACTTTCTCCAACGCGGAGTTTCTCCAGCGCGGTGTGTTTCAAGCGCGGAGTTTCTCGAACGCGGAGTTTCTCCAACGCGCCGTTTCTTCAACGCGAAGTTTCTCCAAGGCGGAGCTTCTACAACACGGATTTTCTCCAACGCGGACTTTCTCCAACGCGGACCTTCTCCGACGCGGACTTTCTCTAACGCGGAGTTTCTCCAGCGCGGTGTGTTTCAAGCGCGGAGTTTCTCTAACGCGGAGTTTCTCCAACGCGCCGTTTCTTCAAAGCGAAGTTTCTCCAAGGCGAAATTTCTCCAACACAGAGTTTTTCCAACACGGAGTTTCTCCAGCGCGGAGTTTCTCCACCGCGGAGTATCTCGAGCGCGGAGCTTCTCCAGTTCGGAATTTCTCAAACGCGGACTTTCTCCAACGCGGAGTTTCTCCAGCGCGGTGTGTTTCAAGCGCGGAGTTTCTCTAACGCGGAGTTTCTCCAACGCGCCGTTTCTTCAAAGCGAAGTTTCTCCAACGCGCAGTTTCTCCAACGCGAAGTTTCTCCAGCGCGGAGTTTCTCCAACACGGAGTTTCTCCAGCGCGGAGTTTGTCCAGCACGGAGTTTCTCCAGCGCGGAGTTGCTCCAACGCGGAGTTGCTACAGCGCGGAGTTTCTCCAGTGTAGAGTTTTTCCAGAGCGGTCTTTTCTCCAACGCGGAGTTTCTCCATCGCGGAGTTTGTCCGTCGCGGACTTTCTTCATCGCGGAGTTTATACAACGCGGAGTTTCTCCAGCGCGGACTTTCTCCAACGCGGACTTTCTTCAACGCGGAGTTTCTCCAACGCGGACTTTCTCCAACGCGGACTTTCTCCAACGCGGATCTTCTCCAAAGCGGACTTTCTCCAACGCGGAGTTTCTCCAGCGCGGAGTGTCTCCATCGCGGAGTTTCTAGAGTTCGGAGTATCTCAAACGCGGAGTTTCTCCAGCGCGGAATTACGCCATCGCAGACTCTCTCCAACGCGGAATTTCTCCAACGCGGACTTTCTCCAACGCGGAGTTTCTCCAACGCAGAGTTTCTCCAACGCGCAGTTTCTCCAACGCGAAGTTTCTCCAGCGCGGAGTTTGTCCAGCACGGAGTTTCTCCAGCGCGGAGTTTCTCCAGCGCAGATTTTATGCAGCACGGAGTTTCTCCAGCGCGGAGTTTCTCCAACGCGGAGTTGCTCCAGCGCGGAGTTTCTCCAGCGTAGTTTCTCCAGAGCGGACTTTTCTCCAACGCGGAGTTTCTCCATCGCGGAGTTTGTCCGTCGCGGACTTTCTTCATCGCGGAGTTTCTCCAGCGCGGAGTTTATACAACGCGGAGTTTCTCCAGCGCGGACTTTCTCCAACGCGGACTTTCTCCAACGCGGACCTTATCCAACGCGGAATTTCTCCAACGCGGAGTGTTTCAAGTGCGGAGTTTCTCCAACGCGGATAATCTCCAACGCGCCGTTTCTTCAACGCGAAGTTTCTCCAAAGCGGAGTTTCTACAACACGGAGTTTCTTCAACGCGGAGTTTCTCCAACGCGGACCTTCTCCGACGCGGACTTTCTCCAACGCGGAGTTTCTCCAGCGCGGTGTGTTTCAAGCGCGGAGTTTCTCGAACGCGGAGTTTTTCCAACGCGCCGTTTCTTCAACGCGAAGTTTCTCCAAGGCGGAGCTTCTACAACACGGATTTTCTCCAACGCGGACTTTCTCCAACGCGGACCTTCTCCGACGCGGACTTTCTCTAACGCGGAGTTTCTCCAGCGCGGTGTGTTTCAAGCGCGGAGTTTCTCTAACGCGGAGTTTCTCCAACGCGCCGTTTCTTCAAAGCGAAGTTTCTCCAAGGCGAAATTTCTCCAACACAGAGTTTTTCCAACACGGAGTTTCTCCAGCGCGGAGTTTCTCCACCGCGGAGTATCTCGAGCGCGGAGCTTCTCCAGTTCGGAATTTCTCAAACGCGGACTTTCTCCAACGCGGAGTTTCTCCAGCGCGGTGTGTTTCAAGTGCGGAGTTTCTCCAACGCGGAGAATCTCCGACGCGCCGTTTCTTCAATGCGAAGTTTCTCCAACGCGGACTTTCTCCACCGCGGACCTTCTCCGACGCGGACTTTCTCCAACGCGGAGTTTCTCCAGCGCGGAGTGTCTCAATCGCGGAGTTTCTAGAGTTCGGAGTTTCTCAAACGCGGAGTTTCTCCAGCGCGCAATTTCTCCATCGCAGACTCTCTCCAACGCGGAATTTCTCCAACGCGGACTTTCTCCAACGCGGACTTTCTCCAACGCGGATCTTCTCCAAAGCGGACTTTCTCCAACGCGGAGTTTCTCCAGCGCGGAGTGTCTCCATCGCGGAGTTTCTAGAGTTCGGAGTATCTCAAACGCGGAGTTTCTCCAGCGCGGAATTTCGCCATCGCAGACTCTCTCCAACGCGGAATTTCTCCAACGCGGACTTTCTCCAACGCGGAGTTTCTCCAACGCGGAGTTTCTCCAACGCGCAGTTTCTCCAACGCGAAGTTTCTCCAGCGCGGAGTTTGTCCAGCACGGAGTTTCTCCAGCGCGGAGTTTCTCCAGCCCGGAGTTTCTCCAGCGCAGATTTTATGCAGCACGGAGTTTCTCCAGCGCGGAGTTTCTCCAACGCGGAGTTGCTCCAGCGCGGAGTTTCTCCAGCGTAGAGTTTCTCCAGAGCGGACTTTTCTCCAACGCGGAGTTTCTCCATCGCGGAGTTTGTTCGTTGCGGACTTTCTTCATCGCGGAGTTTCTCCACCGCGGAGTTTATACAACGCGGAGTTTCTCCAGCGCGGACTTTCTCCAACGCGGACTTTCTCCAACGCGGACTTTCTCCAACGCGGAGTTTCTCCAGCGTGGTGTGTTTCAAGCGCGGAGTTTCTCCAACGCGGAGCTTCTCCAACGCACCGTTTCTCCAACGCGAAGTTTCCCCAACACGGAGTTTCTCCAGCGCGGAGTTTCTCCAGCGCGGAGTTTCTCCAGCGCGGAGTGTCTCCATCGCGGAGTTTCTCCAGCGTAGAGTTTCTCCAGAGCGGACTTTTCTCCAACGCGGAGTTTCTCCATCGCGAAGTTTGTCCGTCGCGGACTTTCTTCATCGCGGAGTTTATACAACGCGGAGTTTCTCCAGCGCGGACTTTCTCCAACGCGGACTTTCTTCAACGCGGAGTTTCTCCAACGCGGACTTTCTCCAACGCGGACTTTCTCCAACGCGGACCTTCTCCAACGCGGACTTTCTCCAACGCGGAGTTTCTCCAGCGCGGTGTGTTTCAAGTGCGGAGTTTCTCCAACGCGGATAATCTCCAACGCGCCGTTTCTTCAACGCGAAGTGTCTCCAAAGCGGAGTTTCTACAACACGTAGTTTCTCCAACGCGGAGTTTCTCCAACGCGGACCTTCTCCGACGCGGACTTTCTCCAACGCGGAGTTTCACCAGCGCGGTGTGTTTCAAGCGCGGAGTTTCTCGAACGCGGAGTTTCTCCAACGCGCCGTTTCTTCAACGCGAAGTTTCTCCAAGGCGGAGCTTCCACAACACGGATTTTCTCCAACGCGGACTTTCTCCAACGCGGACCTTCTCCGACGCGGACTTTCTCTAACGCGGAGTTTCTCCAGCGCGGTGTGTTTCAAGCGCGGAGTTTCTCTAACGCGGAGTTTCTCCAACGCTCCGTTTCTTCAAAGCGAAGGTTCTCCAAGGCGGAATTTCTCCAACACAGAGTTTTTCCAACAAGGAGTTTCTCCAGCGCGGAGTTTCTCCACCGCGGAGTATCTCGAGCACGGAGCTTCTCCAGTTCGGAGTTTCTCAAACGCGGACTTTCTCCAACGCGGAGTTTCTCCAGCGCGGTGTGTTTCAAGTGCGGAGTTTCTCCAACGCGGAGAATCTCCGACGCGCCGTTTCTTCAATGCGAAGTTTCTCCAACGCGGACTTTCTCCACCGCGGACCTTCTCCGACGCGGACTTTCTCCAACGCGGAGTTTCTCCAGCGCGGAGTGTCTCCATCGCGGAGTTTCTAGAGTTCGGAGTTTCTCAAACGCGGAGTTTCTCCAGCGCGGAATTTCTCCATCGCAGACTCTCCAACGCGGAATTTCTCCAACGCGGACTTTCTCCAACGCGGAATTTCTCCAACGCGGAGTTTCTCCAACGCGCAGTTTCTCCAACGCGAAGTTTCTCCAGCGCGGAGTTTGTCCAGCACGGAGTTTCTCCAGCGCGGAGTTTCTCCAGCCCGGAGTTTCTCCAGCGCAGATTTTATGCAGCACAGAGTTTCTCCAGCGCAGAGTTTCTCCAACGCGGAGTTGCTGCTCCAGCGCGGAGTTTCTCCAGCGTAGAGTTTCTCCAGAGCGGACTTTTCTCCAACGCGGAGTTTCTCCATCGCGGAGTCTGACCGTCGCGGACTTTCTTCATCGCGGAGTTTCTCCAGCGCGGAGTTTATACAACGCGGAGTTTCTCCAGCGCGGACTTTCTCCAACGCGGACTTTCTCCAACGCGGACCTTCTCCAACGCGGACTTTCTCCAACGCGGAGTTTCTCCAGCGCGGTGTGTTTCAAGCGCGGAGTTTCTCCAACGCGGAGCTTCTCCAACGCACCGTTTCTCCAACGCGAAGTTTCCCCAACACGGAGTTTCTCCAGCGCGGAGTTTGTCCGTCGCGGACTTTCTTCATCGCGGAGTTTATACAACGCGGAGTTTCTCCAGCGTAGAGTTTCTCCACAGCGGACTTTCTTCAACGCGGAGTTTCTCCAACGCGGACTTTCTCCAACGCGGACTTTCTCCAACGCGGACCTTCTCAAACGCGGACTTTCTCCAACGCGGAGTTTCTCCAGCGCGGTGTGTTTCAAGTGCGGAGTTTCTCCAACGCGGAGAATCTCCAACGCGCCGTTTCTTCAACGCGAAGTTTCTCCAACGCGGAGTTTCTCCAACGCGGACCTTCTCCGACGCGGACTTTCTCCAACGCGGAGTTTCTCCAGCGCGGAGTTTATCCAACGCGGAGTTTCTCCAGCGCGGACTTTCTCCAACGCGGACATTCTCCAACGCGGACCTTCTCCAACGCGGAGTTTCTCCAGCGCGGTGTGTTTCAAGCGCGGAGTTTCTCCAACGCGGAGCTTCTCCAACGCGCTGTTTCTCCAACGCGAATTTTCCCGAACACGCAGTTTCTCCAGCGCGGAGTGTCTCCATCGCGGAGTTTCTCCATCGCGGAGTTTCTCCAGTTCGGAGTTTCTCAAACGCGGAGTTTCTCCAGCGCGAAATTTTTTCATCGCGGACTCTCTCCAACGCGGACTTTCTCCAACGCGGAGTTTCTCCAACGCGGAGTTTCTCCAACGCGCAGTTTCTCCAACGCGAAGTTTCTCCAGCGCGGAGTTTCTCCAACACGGAGTTTCTCCAGCGCGGAGTTTGTCCAGCACGGAGTTTCTCCAGCGCGGAGTTTCTCCAGCCCGGAGTTTCTCCAGCGCAGATTTTATGCAGCACGGAGTTTCTCCAGCGCGGAGTTTCTCCAACGCGGAGTTGCTATAGCGCGGAGTTTCTCCAGCGTAGAGTTTCTCCACAGCGGACTTTTCTCCAACGCGGAGTTTCTCCATCGCGGAGTTTATACAACGCGGAGTTTCTCCAGCGCGGACTTTCTCCAACGCGGACTTGCTCAAACGCGGACCTTCTCCAACGCGGACTTTCTCCAACGCGGAGTTTCTCCAGCGCGGTGTGTTTCAAGCGCTGTGTTTCTCCAACGCGGAGCTTCTCCAACGCGCCGTTTCTCCTACGCGAAGTTTCCCCACCACGGAGTTTCTCCAGCGCGGAGTTTCTCCATCGCGGACACTCTCCAACGCGGACTTTCTCCAACGTGGACTTTCTCAAACGCGGAGTTTCTCCAACGCGGAGTTTCTCCAACGCGGAGTTTCTCCAACGCGCAGTTTCTCCAACGCGAAGTTTCTCCAGCGCGGAGTTTCTCCAACACGGAGTTTCTCCAGCCCGGAGTTTCTGAAGCGCAGATTTTATGCAGCACGGAGTTTCTCCAGCGCGGAGTTTCTCGAACGCAGAGTTGCTCTAGCGCGGAGTTTCTTCAGCGTAGAGTTTCTCCAGAGCGGACTTTTCTCCAACGTGGAGTTTCTCCATCGCGGAGTTTGTCCGTCGCGGAGGTTCTCCATCGCGGAGTTTCTCCAGCGCGGAGTTTATACAACGCGGAGTTTCTCCAGCGCGGACTTTCTCCAACGCGGACCTTCTCCAACGCGGACTTTCTCCAACGCGGAGTTTCTCCAGCGCGGTGTGTTTCAAGCGCGCAGTTTCTCCAACGCGGAGCTTCTCCAACGCACCGTTTCTCCAACGCGAAGTTTCCCCAACACGGAGTTTCTCCAGCGCGGAGTTTGTCCGTCGCGGACTTTCTTCATCGCGGAGTTTATACAACGCGGAGTTTCTCCAGCGCGGACTTTCTCCAACGCGGACTTTCTTCAACGCGGAGTTTCTCCAACGCGGACTTTCTCCAACGCGGACTTTCTCCAACGCGGACTTTCTCCAACGCGGAGTTTCTCCAGCGCGGTGTGTTTCAAGTGCGGAGTTTCTCCAACGCGGAGAACCTCCAACGCGCCGTTTCTTCAACGCGAAGTTCCTCCAAAGCGGAGTTTCTACAACACGGAGTTTCTCCAACGCGGAGTTTCTCCAACGCGGACCTTCTCCGACGCGGACTTTCTCCAACGCGGAGTTTCTCCAGCGCGGAGTTTATCCAACGCGGAGTTTCTCCAGCGCGGACTTTCTCCAACGCGGACATTCTCCAACGCGGACCTTCTCCAACGCGGAGTTTCTCCAGCGCGGTGTGTTTCAAGCGCGGAGTTTCTCCAACGCGGAGCTTCTCCAACGCGCCGTTTCTCCAACGCGAATTTTCCCGAACACGCAGTTTCTCCAGCGCGGAGTGTCTCCATCGCGGAGTTTCTCCAGCGCGGAGTTTCTCCATCGCGGAGTTTCTCCAGTTCGGAGTTTCTCAAACGCGGAGTTTCTCCAGCGCGAAATTTTTTCATCGCGGAGTTTGTCCAGCACGGAGTTTCTCCAGCGCGGAGTTTCTCCAGCCCGGAGTTTCTCCAGCGCAGATTTTATGCAGCACGGAGTTTCTCCAGCGCGGAGTTTCTCCAACGCGGAGTTGCTATAGCGCCGAGTTTCTCCAGCGTAGAGTTTCTCCAGAGCGGACTTTTCTCCAACGCGGAGTTTCTCCATAGCGGAGTTTGTTCGTTGCGGACTTTCTTCATCGCGGAGTTTCTCCACCGCGGAGTTTATTCAACGCGGAGTTTCTCCAGCGCGGACTTTCTCCAACGCAGACTTTCTCCAACGCGGACCTTCTCCAACGCGGACTTTCTCCAACGCGGAGTTTCTCCAGCGCGGTGTGTTTCAAGCGCGGTGTTTCTCCAACGCGGAGCTTCTCCAACGCGCCGTTTCTCCTACGCGAAGTTTCCCCACCACGGAGTTTCTCCAGCGCGGAGTTTCTCCATCGCGGACATTCTCCAACGCGGACTTTCTCCAACGCGGACTTTCTCAAACGCGGAGTTTCTCCAACGCGGAGTTTCTCCAACGCGGAGTTTCTCCAACGCGCAGTTTCTCCAACGCGAAGTTTCTCCAGCGCGGAGTTTCTCCAACACGGAGTTTCTCCAGCCCGGAGTTTCTCAAGCGCAGATTTTATGCAGCACGGAGTTTCTCCAGCGCGGAGTTTCTCGAACGCGGAGTTGCTCTAGCGCGGAGTTTCTTCAGCGTAGAGTTTCTCCAGAGCGGACTTTTCTCCAACGTGGAATTTCTCCATCGCGGAGTTTGTCCGTCGCGGAGGTTCTCCATCGCGGAGTTTCTCCAGCGCGGAGTTTCTCCAGCGCGGAGTGTCTCCATCGCGGAGTTTCTCCAGCGTAGAGTTTCTCCAGAGCGGACTTTTTCCAACGCGGAGTTTCTCCATCGCGGAGTTTGTCCGTCGCGGACTTTCTTCATCGCGGAGTTTATACAACGCGGAGTTTCTCCAGCGCGGACTTTCTCCAACGCGGACTTTCTTCAACGCGGAGTTTCTCCAACGCGGACTTTCTCCAACGCGGACTTTCTCCAACGCGGACCTTCTCCAACGCGGACTTTCTCCAACGCGGAGTTTCTCCAGCGCGGTGTGTTTCAAGTGCGGAGTTTCTCCAACGCGGATAATCTCCAACGCGCCGTTTCTTCAACGCGAAGTTTCTCCAAAGCGGAGTTTCTACAACACGTAGTTTCTCCAACGCGGAGTTTCTCCAACGCGGACCTTCTCCGACGCGGACTTTCTCCAACGCGGAGTTTCTCCAGCGCGGAGTTTATCCAACGCGGAGTTTCTCCAACGCGGACTTTCTCCAACGCGGACTTTCTCCAACGCGGACTTTCTCCAACGCGGAGTTTCTCCAGCGCGGTGTGTTTCAAGCGCGGTGTTTCTCCAACGCGGAGCTTCTCCAACGCGCCGTTTCTCCTACGCGAAGTTTCCACACCACGGAGTTTCTCCAGCGCGGAGTTTCTCCAGCGCGGAGTTTGTCCGTCGCGGACTTTCTTCATCGCGGAGTTTATACAACGCGGAGTTTCTCCAGCGCTGACTTTCTCCAACGCGGACTTTCTTCAACGCGGAGTTTCTCCAACGCGGACTTTCTCCAACGCGGACTTTCTCCAACGCGGACCTTCTCAAACGCGGACTTTCTCCAACGCGGAGTTTCTCCAGCGCGGTGTGTTTCAAGTGCGGAGTTTCTCCAACGCGGAGAATCTCCAACGCGCCGTTTCTTCAACGCGAAGTTTCTCCAACGCGGAGTTTCTCCAACGCGGACCTTCTCCGACGCGGACTTTCTCCAACGCGGAGTTTCTCCAGCGCGGTGTGTTTCAAGCGCGGTGTTTCTCCAACGCGGAGCTTCTCCAACGCGCCGTTTCTCCTACGCGAAGTTTCCCCACCACGGAGTTTCTCCAGCGCGGAGTTTCTCCATCGCGGACACTCTCCAACGCGGACTTTCTCCAACGCGGACTTTCTCCAACGCGGAGTTTCTCCAACGCGCAGTTTCTCCAACGTGAAGTTTCTCCAGCGCGGAGTTTCTCCAACACGGAGTTTCTCCAGCCCGGAGTTTCTCCAGCGCATATTTTATGCAGCACGGAGTTTCTCGAACGCGGAGTTGCTCTAGCGCGGAGTTTCTTCAGCGTAGAGTTTCTCCAGAGCTGACTTTTCTCCAACGCGGAGTTTCTCCACCGCGGAGTTTGTCCGTCGCGGAGGTTCTCCATCGCGGAGTTTCTCCAGCGCAGAGTTTATACAACGCGGAGTTTCTCCAGCGCGGACTTTCTCCAACGCGGAGTTTCTCCAGCGCGGACTTTCTCCAACGCGGACTTTCTCCAACGCGGACTTTCTCCAACGCGGACCTTCTCCAACGCGGACTTTCTCCAACGCGGAGTTTCTCCAGCGCGGTGTGTTTCAAGCGCGTAGTTTCTCCAACGCGGAGTATCTCAACGCGCCGTTTCTTCAACGCGAAGTTTCTCCAAGGCGGAGTTTCTACATCACGGATTTTCTCCAACGCGGACTTTCTCCAACGCGGACCTTCTCCGACGCGGACTTTCTCCAACGCGGAGTTTCTCCAGCGCGGTGTGTTTCAAGCGCGGAGTTTCTCTAACGCGGAGTTTCTCCAACGCGCCGTTTCTTCAAAGCGAAGTTTCTCCAGCGCGCAGTTTCTCCAACGCGAAGTTTCTCCAGCGCGGAGTTTCTCCAACACGGAGTTTCTCCAGCGCGGAGTTTGTCCAGCACGGAGTTTCTCCAGCGCGGAGTTGCTCCAACGCGGAGTTGCTACAGCGCGGAGTTTCTCCAGTGTAGAGTTTTTCCAGAGCGGTCTTTTCTCCAACGCGGAGTTTCTCCATCGCGGAGTTTGTCCGTCGCGGACTTTCTTCATCGCGGAGTTTATACAACGCGGAGTTTCTCCAGCGCGGACTTTCTCCAACGCGGACTTTCTTCAACGCGGAGTTTCTCCAACGCGGACTTTCTCCAACGCGGACTTTCTCCAACGCGGATCTTCTCCAAAGCGGACTTTCTCCAACGCGGAGTTTCTCCAGTGCGGAGTGTCTCCATCGCGGAGTTTCTAGAGTTCGGAGTATCTCAAACGCGGAGTTTCTCCAGCGCGGAATTACGCCATCGCAGACTCTCTCCAACGCGGAATTTCTCCAACGCGGACTTTCTCCAACGCGGAGTTTCTCCAACGCGGAGTTTCTCCAACGCGCAGTTTCTCCAACGCGAAGTTTCTCCAGCGCGGAGTTTGTCCAGCACGGAGTTTCTCCAGCGCGGAGTTTCTCCAGCCCGGAGTTTCTCCAGCGCAGATTTTATGCAGCACGGAGTTTCTCCAGCGCGGAGTTTCTCCAACGCGGAGTTGCTCCAGCGCGGAGTTTCTCCAGCGTAGAGTTTCTCCAGAGCGGACTTTTCTCCAACGCGCCGTTTCTTCAACGCGAAGTTTCTCCAAGGCGGAGTTTCTACAACACGGATTTTCTCCAACGCGGACTTTCTCCAACGCGGACCTTCTCCGACGCGGACTTTCTCTAACGCGGAGTTTCTCCAGCGCGGTGTGTTTCAAGCGCGGAGTTTCTCTAACGCGGAGTTTCTCCAACGCGCCGTTTCTTCAAAGCGAAGTTTCTGCAAGGCGGAATTTCTCCAACACAGAGTTTCTCCAACACGGAGTTTCTCCAGCGCGGAGTTTCTCCAGCCCGATTTTTCTCCAGCGCGGAGTTTCTCCATCGCGGACTCTCCAACGCGGACTTTCTCCAACGCGGACTTTCTCCAAAGCGGAGTTTCTCCAACGCGGAGTTTCTCCAACACGGAGTTTCTCCTACACGGAGTTTCTTCAGCGCGGAGTTTCTCCAGCGCGGATTGTCTCCATCGCGGAGTTTCTCCAGTTCGGAGTTTCTCAAACGCGTAGTTTCTCCAGCGCGGAGTTTCTCCATCGCGGACTCTCACCAACGCGGACTTTCTCCAACGCGGACTTTCTCCAACGCGGAGTTTCTCCATCGCGGAGTTTGTCCGTCGCGGACTTTCTTCATCGCGGAGTTTCTCCAGCGCGGAGTTTATACAACGCGGAGTTTCTCCAGCGCGGACTTTCTCCAACGCGGACTTTCTCCAACGCGGACCTTATCCAACGCGGAATTTCTCCAACGCGGAGTGTTTCAAGTGCGGAGTTTCTCCAACGCGGATAATCTCCAACGCGCCGTTTCTTCAACGCGAAGTTTCTCCAAAGCGGAGTTTCTACAACACGGAGTTTCTTCAACGCGGAGTTTCTCCAACGCGGACCTTCTCCGACGCGGACTTTCTCCAACGCGGAGTTTCTCCAGCGCGGTGTGTTTCAAGCGCGGAGTTTCTCGAACGCGGAGTTTCTCCAACGCGCCGTTTCTTCAACGCGAAGTTTCTCCAAGGCGGAGCTTCTACAACACGGATTTTCTCCAACGCGGACTTTCTCCAACGCGGACCTTCTCCGACGCGGACTTTCTCTAACGCGGAGTTTCTCCAGCGCGGTGTGTTTCAAGCGCGGAGTTTCTCTAACGCGGAGTTTCTCCAACGCGCCGTTTCTTCAAAGCGAAGTTTCTCCAAGGCGAAATTTCTCCAACACAGAGTTTTTCCAACACGGAGTTTCTCCAGCGCGGAGTTTCTCCACCGCGGAGTATCTCGAGCGCGGAGCTTCTCCAGTTCGGAATTTCTCAAACGCGGACTTTCTCCAACGCGGAGTTTCTCCAGCGCGGTGTGTTTCAAGTGCGGAGTTTCTCCAACGCGGAGAATCTCCGACGCGCCGTTTCTTCAATGCGAAGTTTCTCCAACGCGGACTTTCTCCACCGCGGACCTTCTCCGACGCGGACTTTCTCCAACGCGGAGTTTCTCCAGCGCGGAGTGTCTCCATCGCGGAGTTTCTAGAGTTCGGAGTTTCTCCAACACGGAGTTTCTCCAGCGCGGAGTTTGTCCAGCACGGAGTTTCTCCAGCGCGGAGTTGCTCCAACGCGGAGTTGCTACAGCGCGGAGTTTCTCCAGTGTAGAGTTTTTCCAGAGCGGTCTTTTCTCCAACGCGGAGTTTCTCCATCGCGGAGTTTGTCCGTCGCGGACTTTCTTCATCGCGGAGTTTATACAACGCGGAGTTTCTCCAGCGCGGACTTTCTCCAACGCGGACTTTCTTCAACGCGGAGTTTCTCCAACGCGGACTTTCTCCAACGCGGACTTTCTCCAACGCGGATCTTCTCCAAAGCGGACTTTCTCCAACGCGGAGTTTCTCCAGCGCGGAGTGTCTCCATCGCGGAGTTTCTAGAGTTCGGAGTATCTCAAACGCGGAGTTTCTCCAGCGCGGAATTACGCCATCGCAGACTCTCTCCAACGCGGAATTTCTCCAACGCGGACTTTCTCCAACGCGGAGTTTCTCCAACGCAGAGTTTCTCCAACGCGCAGTTTCTCCAACGCGAAGTTTCTCCAGCGCGGAGTTTGTCCAGCACGGAGTTTCTCCAGCGCGGAGTTTCTCCAGCCCGGAGTTTCTCCAGCGCAGATTTTATGCAGCACGGAGTTTCTCCAGCGCGGAGTTTCTCCAACGCGGAGTTGCTCCAGCGCGGAGTTTCTCCAGCGTAGAGTTTCTCCAGAGCGGACTTTTCTCCAACGCGCCGTTTCTTCAACGCGAAGTTTCTCCAAGGCGGAGTTTCTACAACACGGATTTTCTCCAACGCGGACTTTCTCCAACGCGGACCTTCTCCGACGCGGACTTTCTCTAACGCGGAGTTTCTCCAGCGCGGTGTGTTTCAAGCGCGGAGTTTCTCTAACGCGGAGTTTCTCCAACGCGCCGTTTCTTCAAAGCGAAGTTTCTGCAAGGCGGAATTTCTCCAACACAGAGTGTCTCCAACACGGAGTTTCTCCAGCGCGGAGTTTCTCCAGCCCGATTTTTCTCCAGCGCGGAGTTTCTCCATCGCGGACTCTCCAACGCGGACTTTCTCCAACGCGGACTTTCTCCAAAGCGGAGTTTCTCCAACGCGGAGTTTCTCCAACACGGAGTTTCTCCTACACGGAGTTTCTTCAGCGCGGAGTTTCTCCAGCGCGGATTGTCTCCATCGCGGAGTTTCTCCAGTTCGGAGTTTCTCAAACGCGTAGTTTCTCCAGCGCGGAGTTTCTCCATCGCGGACTCTCACCAACGCGGACTTTCTCCAACGCGGACTTTCTCCAACGCGGAGTTTCTCCATCGCGGAGTTTGTCCGTCGCGGACTTTCTTCATCGCGGAGTTTCTCCAGCGCGGAGTTTATACAACGCGGAGTTTCTACAACACGGAGTTTCTTCAACGCGGAGTTTCTCCAACGCGGACCTTCTCCGACGCGGACTTTCTCCAACGCGGAGTTTCTCCAGCGCGGTGTGTTTCAAGCGCGGAGTTTCTCGAACGCGGAGTTTCTCCAACGCGCCGTTTCTTCAACGCGAAGTTTCTCCAAGGCGGAGCTTCTACAACACGGATTTTCTCCAACGCGGACTTTCTCCAACGCGGACCTTCTCCGACGCGGACTTTCTCTAACGCGGAGTTTCTCCAGCGCGGTGTGTTTCAAGCGCGGAGTTTCTCTAACGCGGAGTTTCTCCAACGCGCCGTTTCTTCAAAGCGAAGTTTCTCCAAGGCGAAATTTCTCCAACACAGAGTTTTTCCAACACGGAGTTTCTCCAGCGCGGAGTTTCTCCACCGCGGAGTATCTCGAGCGCGGAGCTTCTCCAGTTCGGAATTTCTCAAACGCGGACTTTCTCCAACGCGGAGTTTCTCCAGCGCGGTGTGTTTCAAGCGCGGAGTTTCTCCAACGCGGAGAATCTCCGACGCGCCGTTTCTTCAATGCGAAGTTTCTCCAACGCGGACTTTCTCCACCGCGGACCTTCTCCGACGCGGACTTTCTCCAACGCGGAGTTTCTCCAGCTCGGAGTGTCTCCATCGCGGAGTTTCTAGAGTTCGGAGTTTCTCAAACGCGGAGTTTCTCCAGCGCGCAATTTCTCCATCGCAGACTCTCTCCAACGCGGAATTTCTCCAACGCGGACTTTCTCCAACGCGGACTTTCTCCAACGCGGATCTTCTCCAAAGCGGACTTTCTCCAACGCGGAGTTTCTCCAGCGCGGAGTGTCTCCATCGCGGAGTTTCTAGAGTTCGGAGTATCTCAAACGCGGAGTTTCTCCAGCGCGGAATTTCGCCATCGCAGACTCTCTCCAACGCGGAATTTCTCCAACGCGGACTTTCTCCAACGCGGAGTTTCTCCAACGCGGAGTTTCTCCAACGCGCAGTTTCTCCAACGCGAAGTTTCTCCAGCGCGGAGTTTGTCCAGCACGGAGTTTCTCCAGCGCGGAGTTTTTCCAGCTCGGAGTTTCTCCAGCGCAGATTTTATGCAGCACGGAGTTTCTCCAGCGCGGAGTTTCTCCAACGCGGAGTTGCTCCAGCGCGGAGTTTCTCCAGCGTAGAGTTTCTCCAGAGCGGACTTTTCTCCAACGCGGAGTTTCTCCATCGCGGAGTTTGTTCGTTGCGGACTTTCTTCATCGCGGAGTTTCTCCACCGCGGAGTTTATACAACGCGGAGTTTCTCCAGCGCGGACTTTCTCCAACGCGGACTTTCTCCAACGCGGACTTTCTCCAACGCGGAGTTTCTCCAGCGTGGTGTGTTTCAAGCGCGGAGTTTCTCCAACGCGGAGCTTCTCCAACGCACCGTTTCTCCAACGCGAAGTTTCCCCAACACGGAGTTTCTCCAGCGCGGAGTTTCTCCAGCGCGGAGTTCCTCCAGCGCGGAGTGTCTCCATCGCGGAGTTTCTCCAGCGTAGAGTTTCTCCAGAGCGGACTTTTCTCCAACGCGGAGTTTCTCCATCGCGAAGTTTGTCCGTCGCGGACTTTCTTCATCGCGGAGTTTATACAACGCGGAGTTTCTCCAGCGCGGACTTTCTCCAACGCGGACTTTCTTCAACGCGGAGTTTCTCCAACGCGGACTTTCTCCAACGCGGACTTTCTCCAACGCGGACCTTCTCCAACGCGGACTTTCTCCAACGCGGAGTTTCTCCAGCGCGGTGTGTTTCAAGTGCGGAGTTTCTCCAACGCGGATAATCTCCAACGCGCCGTTTCTTCAACGCGAAGTGTCTCCAAAGCGGAGTTTCTACAACACGTAGTTTCTCCAACGCGGAGTTTCTCCAACGCGGACCTTCTCCGACGCGGACTTTCTCCAACGCGGAGTTTCACCAGCGCGGTGTGTTTCAAGCGCGGAGTTTCTCGAACGCGGAGTTTCTCCAACGCGCCGTTTCTTCAACGCGAAGTTTCTCCAAGGCGGAGCTTCCACAACACGGATTTTCTCCAACGCGGACTTTCTCCAACGCGGACCTTCTCCGACGCGGACTTTCTCTAACGCGGAGTTTCTCCAGCGCGGTGTGTTTCAAGCGCGGAGTTTCTCTAACGCGGAGTTTCTCCAACGCTCCGTTTCTTCAAAGCGAAGGTTCTCCAAGGCGGAATTTCTCCAACACAGAGTTTTTCCAACAAGGAGTTTCTCCAGCGCGGAGTTTCTCCACCGCGGAGTATCTCGAGCACGGAGCTTCTCCAGTTCGGAGTTTCTCAAACGCGGACTTTCTCCAACGCGGAGTTTCTCCAGCGCGGTGTGTTTCAAGTGCGGAGTTTCTCCAACGCGGAGAATCTCCGACGCGCCGTTTCTTCAATGCGAAGTTTCTCCAACGCGGACTTTCTCCACCGCGGACCTTCTCCGACGCGGACTTTCTCCAACGCGGAGTTTCTCCAGCGCGGAGTGTCTCCATCGCGGAGTTTCTAGAGTTCGGAGTTTCTCAAACGCGGAGTTTCTCCAGCGCGGAATTTCTCCATCGCAGACTCTCTCCAACGCGGAATTTCTCCAACGCGGACTTTCTCCAACGCGGAATTTCTCCAACGCGGAGTTTCTCCAACGCGCAGTTTCTCCAACGCGAAGTTTCTCCAGCGCGGAGTTTGTCCAGCACGGAGTTTCTCCAGCGCGGAGTTTCTCCAGCCCGGAGTTTCTCCAGCGCAGATTTTATGCAGCACAGAGTTTCTCCAGCGCAGAGTTTCTCCAACGCGGAGTTGCTGCTCCAGCGCGGAGTTTCTCCAGCGTAGAGTTTCTCCAGAGCGGACTTTTCTCCAACGCGGAGTTTCTCCATCGCGGAGTCTGACCGTCGCGGACTTTCTTCATCGCGGAGTTTCTCCAGCGCGGAGTTTATACAACGCGGAGTTTCTCCAGCGCGGACTTTCTCCAACGCGGAATTTCTCCAACGCGGACCTTCTCCAACGCGGACTTTCTCCAACGCGGAGTTTCTCCAGCGCGGTGTGTTTCAAGCGCGGAGTTTCTCCAACGCGGAGCTTCTCCAACGCACCGTTTCTCCAACGCGAAGTTTCCCCAACACGGAGTTTCTCCAGCGCGGAGTTTGTCCGTCGCGGACTTTCTTCATCGCGGAGTTTATACAACGCGGAGTTTCTCCAACGCGGACTTTCTCCAACGCGGACCTTCTCAAACGCGGACTTTCTCCAACGCGGAGTTTCTCCAGCGCGGTGTGTTTCAAGTGCGGAGTTTCTCCAACGCGGAGAATCTCCAACGCGCCGTTTCTTCAACGCGAAGTTTCTCCAACGCGGAGTTTCTCCAACGCGGACCTTCTCCGACGCGGACTTTCTCCAACGCGGAGTTTCTCCAGCGCGGAGTTTATCCAACGCGGAGTTTCTCCAGCGCGGACTTTCTCCAACGCGGACATTCTCCAACGCGGACCTTCTCCAACGCGGAGTTTCTCCAGCGCGGTGTGTTTCAAGCGCGGAGTTTCTCCAACGCGGAGCTTCTCCAACGCGCTGTTTCTCCAACGCGAATTTTCCCGAACACGCAGTTTCTCCAGCGCGGAGTGTCTCCATCGCGGAGTTTCTCCATCGCGGAGTTTCTCCAGTTCGGAGTTTCTCAAACGCGGAGTTTCTCCAGCGCGAAATTTTTTCATCGCGGACTCTCTCCAACGCGGACTTTCTCCAACGCGGAGTTTCTCCAACGCGGAGTTTCTCCAACGCGCAGTTTCTCCAACGCGAAGTTTCTCCAGCGCGGAGTTTCTCCAACACGGAGTTTCTCCAGCGCGGAGTTTGTCCAGCACGGAGTTTCTCCAGCGCGGAGTTTCTCCAGCCCGGAGTTTCTCCAGCGCAGATTTTATGCAGCACGGAGTTTCTCCAGCGCGGAGTTTCTCCAACGCGGAGTTGCTATAGCGCGGAGTTTCTCCAGCGTAGAGTTTCTCCACAGCGGACTTTTCTCCAACGCGGAGTTTCTCCATCGCGGAGTTTATACAACGCGGAGTTTCTCCAGCGCGGACTTTCTCCAACGCGGACTTGCTCCAACGCGGACCTTCTCAAACGCGGACTTTCTCCAACGCGGAGTTTCTCCAGCGCGGTGTGTTTCAAGCGCTGTGTTTCTCCAACGCGGAGCTTCTCCAACGCGCCGTTTCTCCTACGCGAAGTTTCCCCACCACGGAGTTTCTCCAGCGCGGAGTTTCTCCATCGCGGGCACTCTCCAACGCGGACTTTCTCCAACGTGGACTTTCTCAAACGCGGAGTTTCTCCAACGCGGAGTTTCTCCAACGCGGAGTTTCTCTAACGCGCAGTTTCTCCAACGCGAAGTTTCTCCAGCGCGGAGTTTCTCCAACACGGAGTTTCTCCAGCCCGGAGTTTCTGAAGCGCAGATTTTATGCAGCACGGAGTTTCTCCAGCGCGGAGTTTCTCGAACGCAGAGTTGCTCTAGCGCGGAGTTTCTTCAGCGTAGAGTTTCTCCAGAGCGGACTTTTCTCCAACGTGGAGTTTCTCCATCGCGGAGTTTGTCCGTCGCGGAGGTTCTCCATCGCGGAGTTTCTCCAGCGCGGAGTTTATACAACGCGGAGTTTCTCCAACGCGGACCTTCTCCAACGCGGACCTTCTCCAACGCGGACTTTCTCCAACGCGGAGTTTCTCCAGCGCGGTGTGTTTCAAGCGCGCAGTTTCTCCAACGCGGAGCTTCTCCAACGCACCGTTTCTCCAACGCGAAGTTTCCCCAACACGGAGTTTCTCCAGCGCGGAGTTTGTCCGTCGCGGACTTTCTTCATCGCGGAGTTTATACAACGCGGAGTTTCTCCAGCGCGGACTTTCTCCAACGCGGACTTTCTTCAACGCGGAGTTTCTCCAACGCGGACTTTCTCCAACGCGGACTTTCTCCAACGCGGACCTTCTCAAACGCGGACTTTCTCCAACGCGGAGTTTCTCCAGCGCGGTGTGTTTCAAGTGCGGAGTTTCTCCAACGCGGAGAATCTCCAACGCGCCGTTTTTTCAACGCGAAGTTCCTCCAAAGCGGAGTTTCTACAACACGGAGTTTCTCCAACGCGGAGTTTCTCCAACGCGGACCTTCTCCGACGCGGACTTTCTCCAACGCGGAGTTTCTCCAGCGCGGAGTTTATCCAACGCGGAGTTTCTCCAGCGCGGACTTTCTCCAACGCGGACATTCTCCAACGCGGACCTTCTCCAACGCGGAGTTTCTCCAGCGCGGTGTGTTTCAAGCGCGGAGTTTCTCCAACGCGGAGCTTCTCCAACGCGCCGTTTCTCCAACGCGAATTTTCCCGAACACGCAGTTTCTCCAGCGCGGAGTGTCTCCATCGCGGAGTTTCTCCAGCGCGGAGTTTCTCCATCGCGGAGTTTCTCCAGTTCGGAGTTTCTCAAACGCGGAGTTTCTCCAGCGCGAAATTTTTTCATCGCGGAGTTTGTCCAGCACGGAGTTTCTCCAGCGCGGAGTTTCTCCAGCCCGGAGTTTCTCCAGCGCAGATTTTATGCAGCACGGAGTTTCTCCAGCGCGGAGTTTCTCCAACGCGGAGTTGCTATAGCGCCGAGTTTCTCCAGCGTAGAGTTTCTCCAGAGCGGACTTTTCTCCAACGCGGAGTTTCTCCATAGCGGAGTTTGTTCGTTGCGGACTTTCTTCATCGCGGAGTTTCTCCACCGCGGAGTTTATTCAACGCGGAGTTTCTCCAGCGCGGACTTTCTCCAACGCAGACTTTCTCCAACGCGGACCTTCTCCAACGCGGACTTTCTCCAACGCGGAGTTTCTCCAGCGCGGTGTGTTTCAAGCGCGGTGTTTCTCCAACGCGGAGCTTCTCCAACGCGCCGTTTCTCCTACGCGAAGTTTCCCCACCACGGAGTTTCTCCAGCGCGGAGTTTCTCCATCGCGGACATTCTCCAACGCGGACTTTCTCCAACGCGGACTTTCTCAAACGCGGAGTTTCTCCAACGCGGAGTTTCTCCAACGCGGAGTTTCTCCAACGCGCAGTTTCTCCAACGCGAAGTTTCTCCAGCGCGGAGTTTCTCCAACACGGAGTTTCTCCAGCCCGGAGTTTCTCAAGCGCAGATTTTATGCAGCACGGAGTTTCTCCAGCGCGGAGTTTCTCGAACGCGGAGTTGCTCTAGCGCGGAGTTTCTTCAGCGTAGAGTTTCTCCAGAGCGGACTTTTCTCCAACGTGGAATTTCTCCATCGCGGAGTTTGTCCGTCGCGGAGGTTCTCCATCGCGGAGTTTCTCCAGCGCGGAGTTTCTCCAGCGCGGTGTGTTTCAAGTGCGGAGTTTCTCCAACGCCGATAATCTCCAACGCGCCGTTTCTTCAACGCGAAGTTTCTCCAAAGCGGAGTTTCTACAACACGTAGTTTCTCCAACGCGGAGTTTCTCCAACGCGGACCTTCTCCGACGCGGACTTTCTCCAACGCGGAGTTTCTCCAGCGCGGAGTTTATCCAACGCGGAGTTTCTCCAACGCGGACTTTCTCCAACGCGGACTTTCTCCAACGCGGACTTTCTCCAACGCGGAGTTTCTCCAGCGCGGTGTGTTTCAAGCGCGGTGTTTCTCCAACGCGGAGCTTCTCCAACGCGCCGTTTCTCCTACGCGAAGTTTCCACACCACGGAGTTTCTCCAGCGCGGAGTTTCTCCAGCGCGGAGTTTGTCCGTCGCGGACTTTCTTCATCGCGGAGTTTATACAACGCGGACTTTCTCCAACGCGGACTTTCTCCAACGCGGACCTTCACAAACGCGGACTTTCTCCAACGCGGAGTTTCTCCAGCGCGGTGTGTTTCAAGTGCGGAGTTTCTCCAACGCGGAGAATCTCCAACGCGCCGTTTCTTCAACGCGAAGTTTCTCCAACGCGGAGTTTCTTCAACGCGAAGTTTCTCCGACGCGGACTTTCTCCAACGCGGAGTTTCTCCAGCGCGGAGTTTATCCAACGCGGAGTTTCTCCAGCGCGGACTTTCTCCAACGCGGACATTCTCCAACGCGGACCTTCTCCAACGCGGAGTTTCTCCAGCGCGGTGTGTTTCAAGCGCGGAGTTTCTCCAACGCGGAGCTTCTCCAACGCGCTGTTTCTCCAACGCGAATTTTCCCGAACACGCAGTTTCTCCAGCGCGGAGTGTCTCCATCGCGGAGTTTCTCCATCCCGGAGTTTCTCCAGTTCGGAGTTTCTCAAACGCGGAGTTTCTCCAGCGCGAAATTTTTTCATCGCGGACTCTCTCCAACGCGGACTTTCTCCAACGCGGAGTTTCTCCAACGCGGAGTTTCTCCAACGCGCAGTTTCTCCAACGCGAAGTTTCTCCAGCGCGGAGTTTCTCCAACACGGAGTTTCTCCAGCGCGGAGTTTGTCCAGCACGGAGTTTCTCCAGCGCGGAGTTTCTCCAGCCCGGAGTTTCTCCAGCGCAGATTTTATGCAGCACGGAGTTTCTCCAGCGCGGAGTTTCTCCAACGCGGAGTTGCTATAGCGCGGAGTTTCTCCAGCGTAGAGTTTCTCCACAGCGGACTTTTCTCCAACGCGGAGTTTCTCCATCGCGGAGTTTATACAACGCGGAGTTTCTCCAGCGCGGACTTTCTCCAACGCGGACTTTCTCCAACGCGGACCTTCTCCAACGCGGACTTTCTCCAACGCGGAGTTTCTCCAGCGCGGTGTGTTTCAAGCGCTGTGTTTCTCCAACGCGGAGCTTCTCCAACGCGCCGTTTCTCCTACGCGAAGTTTCCCCACCACGGAGTTTCTCCAGCGCGGAGTTTCTCCATCGCGGACACTCTCCAACGCGGACTTTCTCCAACGTGGACTTTCTCAAACGCGGAGTTTCTCCAACGCGGAGTTTCTCCAACGCGGAGTTTCTCCAACGCGCAGTTTCTCCAACGCGAAGTTTCTCCAGCGCGGAGTTTCTCCAACACGGAGTTTCTCCAGCCCGGAGTTTCTGAAGCGCAGATTTTATGCAGCACGGAGTTTCTCCAGCGCGGAGTTTCTCGAACGCAGAGTTGCTCTAGCGCGGAGTTTCTTCAGCGTAGAGTTTCTCCAGAGCGGACTTTTCTCCAACGTGGAGTTTCTCCATCGCGGAGTTTGTCCGTCGCGGAGTTTCTCCAGCGCGGTGTGTTTCAAGCGCGCAGTTTCTCCAACGCGGAGCTTCTCCAACGCACCGTTTCTCCAACGCGAAGTTTCCCCAACACGGAGTTTCTCCAGCGCGGAGTTTGTCCGTCGCGGACTTTCTTCATCGCGGAGTTTATACAACGCGGAGTTTCTCCAGCGCGGACTTTCTCCAACGCGGACTTTCTTCAACGCGGAGTTTCTCCAACGCGGACTTTCTCCAACGCGGACTTTCTCCAACGCGGACCTTCTCAAACGCGGACTTTCTCCAACGCGGAGTTTCTCCAGCGCGGTGTGTTTCAAGTGCGGAGTTTCTCCAACGCGGAGAATCTCCAACGCGCCGTTTCTTCAACGCGAAGTTCCTCCAAAGCGGAGTTTCTACAACACGGAGTTTCTCCAACGCGGAGTTTCTCCAACGCGGACCTTCTCCGACGCGGACTTTCTCCAACGCGGAGTTTCTCCAGCGCGGAGTTTATCCAACGCGGAGTTTCTCCAGCGCGGACTTTCTCCAACGCGGACATTCTCCAACGCGGACCTTCTCCAACGCGGAGTTTCTCCAGCGCGGTGTGTTTCAAGCGCGGAGTTTCTCCAACGCGGAGCTTCTCCAACGCGCCGTTTCTCCAACGCGAATTTTCCCGAACACGCAGTTTCTCCAGCGCGGAGTGTCTCCATCGCGGAGTTTCTCCAGCGCGGAGTTTCTCCATCGCGGAGTTTCTCCAGTTCGGAGTTTCTCAAACGCGGAGTTTCTCCAGCGCGAAATTTTTTCATCGCGGAGTTTCTCCAGCGCGGAGTTTGTCCAGCACGGAGTTTCTCCAGCGCGGAGTTTCTCCAGCCCGGAGTTTCTCCAGCGCAGATTTTATGCAGCACGGAGTTTCTCCAGCGCGGAGTTTCTCCAACGCGGAGTTGCTATAGCGCCGAGTTTCTCCAGCGTAGAGTTTCTCCAGAGCGGACTTTTCTCCAACGCGGAGTTTCTCCATAGCGGAGTTTGTTCGTTGCGGACTTTCTTCATCGCGGAGTTTCTCCACCGCGGAGTTTATTCAACGCGGAGTTTCTCCAGCGCGGACTTTCTCCAACGCGGACTTTCTCCAACGCGGACCTTCTCCAACGCGGACTTTCTCCAACGCGGAGTTTCTCCAGCGCGGTGTGTTTCAAGCGCGGTGTTTCTCCAACGCGGAGCTTCTCCAACGCGCCGTTTCTCCTACGCGAAGTTTCCCCACCACGGAGTTTCTCCAGCGCGGAGTTTCTCCATCGCGGACACTCTCCAACGCGGACTTTCTCCAACGCGGACTTTCTCAAACGCGGAGTTTCTCCAACGCGCAGTTTCTCCAACGCGAAGTTTCTCCAGCGCGGAGTTTCTCCAACACGGAGTTTCTCCAGCCCGGAGTTTCTCAAGCGCAGATTTTATGCAGCACGGAGTTTCTCCAGCGCGGAGTTTCTCGAACGCGGAGTTGCTCTAGCGCGGAGTTTCTTCAGCGTAGAGTTTCTCCAGAGCGGACTTTTCTCCAACGTGGAATTTCTCCATCGCGGAGTTTGTCCGTCGCGGAGGTTCTCCATCGCGGAGTTTCTCCAGCGCGGAGTTTCTCCAGCGCGGAGTGTCTCCATCGCGGAGTTTCTCCAGCGTAGAGTTTCTCCAGAGCGGACTTTTTCCAACGCGGAGTTTCTCCATCGCGGAGTTTGTCCGTCGCGGACTTTCTTCATCGCGGAGTTTATACAACGCGGAGTTTCTCCAGCGCGGACTTTCTCCAACGCGGACTTTCTTCAACGCGGAGTTTCTCCAACGCGGACTTTCTCCAACGCGGACTTTCTCCAACGCGGACCTTCTCCAACGCGGACTTTCTCCAACGCGGAGTTTCTCCAGCGCGGTGTGTTTCAAGTGCGGAGTTTCTCCAACGCGGATAATCTCCAACGCGCCGTTTCTTCAACGCGAAGTTTCTCCAAAGCGGAGTTTCTACAACACGTAGTTTCTCCAACGCGGAGTTTCTCCAACGCGGACCTTCTCCGACGCGGACTTTCTCCAACGCGGAGTTTCTCCAGCGCGGAGTTTATCCAACGCGGAGTTTCTCCAACGCGGACTTTCTCCAACGCGGACTTTCTCCAACGCGGACTTTCTCCAACGCGGAGTTTCTCCAGCGCGGTGTGTTTCAAGCGCGGTGTTTCTCCAACGCGGAGCTTCTCCAACGCGCCGTTTCTCCTACGCGAAGTTTCCACACCACGGAGTTTCTCCAGCGCGGAGTTTCTCCAGCGCGGAGTTTGTCCGTCGCGGACTTTCTTCATCGCGGAGTTTATACAACGCGGAGTTTCTCCAGCGCTGACTTTCTCCAACGCGGACTTTCTTCAACGCGGAGTTTCTCCAACGCGGACTTTCTCCAACGCGGACTTTCTCCAACGCGGACCTTCTCAAACGCGGACTTTCTCCAACGCGGAGTTTCTCCAGCGCGGTGTGTTTCAAGTGCGGAGTTTCTCCAACGCGGAGAATCTCCAACGCGGACCTTCTCCGACGCGGACTTTCTCCAACGCGGAGTTTCTCCAGCGCGGAGTTTATCCAACGCGGAGTTTCTCCAGCGCGGACTTTCTCCAACGCGGACATTCTCCAACGCGGACCTTCTCCAACGCGGAGTTTCTCCAGCGCGGTGTGTTTCAAGCGCGGAGTTTCTCCAACGCGGAGCTTCTCCAACGCGCTGTTTCTCCAACGCGAATTTTCCCGAACACGCAGTTTCTCCAGCGCGGAGTGTCTCCATCGCGGAGTTTCTCCATCGCGGAGTTTCTCCAGTTCGGAGTTTCTCAAACGCGGAGTTTCTCCAGCGCGAAATTTTTTCATCGCGGACTCTCTCCAACGCGGACTTTCTCCAACGCGGAGTTTCTCCAACGCGGAGTTTCTCCAACGCGCAGTTTCTCCAACGCGAAGTTTCTCCAGCGCGGAGTTTCTCCAACACGGAGTTTCTCCAGCGCGGAGTTTGTCCAGCACGGAGTTTCTCCAGCGCGGAGTTTCTCCAGCCCGGAGTTTCTCCATCGCGGAGTTTATACAACGCGGAGTTTCTCCAGCGCGGACTTTCTCCAACGCGGACTTTCTCCAACGCGGACCTTCTCCAACGCGGACTTTCTCCAACGCGGAGTTTCTCCAGCGCGGTGTGTTTCAAGCGCTGTGTTTCTCCAACGCGGAGCTTCTCCAACGCGCCGTTTCTCCTACGCGAAGTTTCCCCACCACGGAGTTTCTCCAGCGCGGAGTTTCTCCATCGCGGACACTCTCCAACGCGGACTTTCTCCAACGTGGACTTTCTCAAACGCGGAGTTTCTCCAACGCGGAGTTTCTCCAACGCGGAGTTTCTCCAACGCGCAGTTTCTCCAACGCGAAGTTTCTCCAGCGCGGAGTTTCTCCAACACGGAGTTTCTCCAGCCCGGAGTTTCTGAAGCGCAGATTTTATGCAGCACGGAGTTTCTCCAGCGCGGAGTTTCTCGAACGCAGAGTTGCTCTAGCGCGGAGTTTCTTCAGCGTAGAGTTTCTCCAGAGCGGACTTTTCTCCAACGTGGAGTTTCTCCATCGCGGAGTTTGTCCGTCGCGGAGGTTCTCCATCGCGGAGTTTCTCCAGCGCGGAGTTTATACAACGCGGAGTTTCTCCAGCGCGGACTTTCTCCAACGCGGACCTTCTCCAACGCGGACTTTCTCCAACGCGGAGTTTCTCCAGCGCGGTGTGTTTCAAGCGCGCAGTTTCTCCAACGCGGAGCTTCTCCAACGCACCGTTTCTCCAACGCGAAGTTTCCCCAACACGGAGTTTCTCCAGCGCGGAGTTTGTCCGTCGCAGACTTTCTTCATCGCGGAGTTTATACAACGCGGAGTTTCTCCAGCGCGGACTTTCTCCAACGCGGACTTTCTTCAACGCGGAGTTTCTCCAACGCGGACTTTCTCCAACGCGGACTTTCTCCAACGCGGACCTTCTCAAACGCTAACTTTCTCCAACGCGGAGTTTCTCCAGCGCGGTGTGTTTCAAGTGCGGAGTTTCTCCAACGCGGAGAATCTCCAACGCGCCGTTTCTTCAACGCGAAGTTCCTCCAAAGCGGAGTTTCTACAACACGGAGTTTCTCCAACGCGGAGTTTCTCCAACGCGGACCTTCTCCGACGCGGACTTTCTCCAACGCGGAGTTTCTCCAGCGCGGAGTTTATCCAACGCGGAGTTTCTCCAGCGCGGACTTTCTCCAACGCGGACATTCTCCAACGCGGACCTTCTCCAACGCGGAGTTTCTCCAGCGCGGTGTGTTTCAAGCGCGGAGTTTCTCCAACGCGGAGCTTCTCCAACGCGCCGTTTCTCCAACGCGAATTTTCCCGAACACGCAGTTTCTCCAGCGCGGAGTGTCTCCATCGCGGAGTTTCTCCAGCGCGGAGTTTCTCCAGCGCGGAGTTTCTCCATCGCGGAGTTTCTCCAGTTCGGAGTTTCTCAAACGCGGAGTTTCTCCAGCGCGAAATTTTTTCATCGCGGAGTTTCTCCAGCGCGGAGTTTGTCCAGCACGGAGTTTCTCCAGCGCGGAGTTTCTCCAGCCCGGAGTTTCTCCAGCGCAGATTTTATGCAGCACGGAGTTTCTCCAGCGCGGAGTTTCTCCAACGCGGAGTTGCTATAGCGCCGAGTTTCTCCAGCGTAGAGTTTCTCCAGAGCGGACTTTTCTCCAACGCGGAGTTTCTCCATAGCGGAGTTTGTTCGTTGCGGACTTTCTTCATCGCGGAGTTTCTCCACCGCGGAGTTTATTCAACGCGGAGTTTCTCCAGCGCGGACTTTCTCCAACGCGGACTTTCTCCAACGCGGACCTTCTCCAACGCGGACTTTCTCCAACGCGGAGTTTCTCCAGCGCGGTGTGTTTCCAGCGCGGTGTTTCTCCAACGCGGAGCTTCTCCAACGCGCCGTTTCTCCTACGCGAAGTTTCCCCACCACGGAGTTTCTCCAGCGCGGAGTTTCTCCATCGCGGACACTCTCCAACGCGGACTTTCTCCAACGCGGACTTTCTCAAACGCGGAGTTTCTCCAACGCGGAGTTTCTCCAACGCGGAGTTTCTCCAACGCGCAGTTTCTCCAACGCGAAGTTTCTCCAGCGCGGAGTTTCTCCAACACGGAGTTTCTCCAGCCCGGAGTTTCTCAAGCGCAGATTTTATGCGCACGGAGTTTCTCCAGCGCGGAGTTTCTCGAACGCGGAGTTGCTCTAGCGCGGAGTTTCTTCAGCGTAGAGTTTCTCCAGAGCGGACTTTTCTCCAACGTGGAATTTCTCCATCGCGGAGTTTGTCCGTCGCGGAGGTTCTCCATCGCGGAGTTTCTCCAGCGCGGAGTTTCTCCAGCGCGGAGTGTCTCCATCGCGGAGTTTCTCCAGCGTAGAGTTTCTCCAGAGCGGACTTTTTCCAACGCGGAGTTTCTCCATCACGGAGTTTGTCCGTCGCGGACTTTCTTCATCGCGGAGTTTATACAACGCGGAGTTTCTCCAGCGCGGACTTTCTCCAACGCGGACTTTCTTCAACGCGGAGTTTCTCCAACGCGGACTTTCTCCAACGCGGACTTTCTCCAACGCGGACCTTCTCCAACGCGGACTTTCTCCAACGCGGAGTTTCTCCAGCGCGGTGTGTTTCAAGTGCGGAGTTTCTCCAACGCGGATAATCTCCAACGCGCCGTTTCTTCAACGCGAAGTTTCTCCAAAGCGGAGTTTCTACAACACGTAGTTTCTCCAACGCGGAGTTTCTCCAACGCGGACCTTCTCCGACGCGGACTTTCTCCAACGCGGAGTTTCTCCAGTGCGGAGTTTATCCAACGCGGAGTTTCTCCAACGCGGACTTTCTCCAACGCGGACTTTCTCCAACGCGGAGTTTCTCCAGCGCGGTGTGTTTCAAGCGCGGTGTTTCTCCAACGCGGAGCTTCTCCAACGCGCCGTTTCTCCTACGCGAAGTTTCCACACCACGGAGTTTCTCCAGCGCGGAGTTTCTCCATCGCGGGCACTCTCCAACGCGGACTTTCTCCAACGCGGACTTTCTCCAACGCGGAGTTTCTCCAACACGCAGTTTCTCCAACGCGAAGTTTCTCCAGCGCGGAGTTTCTCCAACACGGAGTTTCTCCAGCCCGGAGTTTCTCCAGCGCAGATTTTATGCAGCACGGAGTTTCTCCAGCGCGGAGTTTCTCGAACGCGGAGTTGCTCTAGCGCGGAGTTTCTTCAGCGTAGAGTTTCTCCAGAGCTGACTTTTCTCCGACGCGGAGTTTCTCCATCGCGGAGTTTGTCCGTCGCGGAGGTTCTCCATCGTGGAGTTTCTCCAGCGCGGAGTTTATACAACGCGGAGTTTCTCCAGCGCGGACTTTCTCCAACGCGGACTTTCTTCAACGCGGAGTTTCTCCAACGCGGACTTTCTCCAACGCGGACTTTCTCCAACGCGGACCTTCTCCAACGCGGACTTTCTCCAACGCGGAGTTTCTCCAGCGCGCTGTGTTTCAAGCGCGTAGTTTCTCCAACGCGGAGTATCTCCAACGCTCCGTTTCTTCAACGCGAAGTTTCTCCAAGGCGGAGTTTCTACATCACGGATTTTCTCCAACGCGGACTTTCTCCAACGCGGACCTTCTCCGACGCGGAGTTTCTCCAACGCGCCGTTTCTTCAAAGCGAAGTTTCTCCAACGCGCAGTTTCTCCAACGCGAAGTTTCTCCAGCGCGGAGTTTCTCCAACACGGAGTTTCTCCAGCGCGGAGTTTGTCCAGCACAGAGTTTCTCCAGCGCGGAGTTGCTCCAACGCGGAGTTGCTACAGCGCGGAGTTTCTCCAGTGTAGAGTTTCTCCAGAGCGGTCTTTTCTCTAACGCGGAGTTTCTCCATCGCGGAGTTTGTCCGTCGCGGACTTTCTTCATCGCGGAGTTTATACAACGCGGAGTTTCTCCAGCGCGGACTTTCTCCAACGCGGACTTTCTTCAACGCGGAGTTTCTCCAACGCGGACTTTCTCCAACGCGGACTTTCTCCAACGCGGATCTTCTCCAAAGCGGACTTTCTCCAACGCGGAGTTTCTCCAGTGCGGAGTGTCTCCATCGCGGAGTTTCTAGAGTTCGGAGTATCTCCAACGCGGACTTTCTCCAACGCGGACTTTCTCCAACGCGGACCTTCTCAAACGCGGACTTTCTCCAACGCGGAGTTTCTCCAGCGCGGTGTGTTTCAAGTGCGGAGTTTCTCCAACGCGGAGAATCTCCAACGCGCCGTTTCTTCAACGCGAAGTTTCTCCAACGCGGAGTTTCTCCAACGCGGACCTTCTCCGACGCGGACTTTCTCCAACGCGGAGTTTCTCCAGCGCGGAGTTTATCCAACGCGGAGTTTCTCCAGCGCGGACTTTCTCCAACGCGGACATTCTCCAACGCGGACCTTCTCCAACGCGGAGTTTCTCCAGCGCGGTGTGTTTCAAGCGCGGAGTTTCTCCAACGCGGAGCTTCTCCAACGCGCCGTTTCTCCAACGCGAATTTTCCCGAACACGCAGTTTCTCCAGCGCGGAGTGTCTCCATCGCGGAGTTTCTCCATCGCGGAGTTTCTCCAGTTCGGAGTTTCTCAAACGCGGAGTTTCTCCAGCGCGAAATTTTTTCATCGCGGACTCTCTCCAACGCGGACTTTCTCCAGCGCGGAGTTTCTCCAACACGGAGTTTCTCCAGCGCGGAGTTTCTCCAGCCCGGAGTTTCTCCAGCGCAGATTTTATGCAGCACGGAGTTTCTCCAGCGCGGAGTTTCTCCAACGCGGAGTTTGTTCGTTGCGGACTTTCTTCATCGCGGAGTTTCTCCACCGCGGAGTTTATACAACGCGGAGTTTCTCCAGCGCGGACTTTCTCCAACGCGGACCTTCTCCAACGCGGACTTTCTCCAACGCGGAGTTTCTCCAGCGCGGTGTGTTTCAAGCGCTGTGTTTTTCCAACGCGGAGCTTCTCCAACGCGCCGTTTCTCCTACGCGAAGTTTCCCCACCACGGATTTTCTCCAGCGCGGAGTTTCTCCATCGCGGACACTCTCCAACGCGAACTTTCTCCAACGTGGACTTTCTCAAACGCGGAGTTTCTCCAACGCGGAGTTTCTCCAACGCGGAGTTTCTCAAACGCTAACTTTCTCCAACGCGGAGTTTCTCCAGCGCGGTGTGTTTCAAGTGCGGAGTTTCTCCAACGCGGAGAATCTCCAACGCGCCGTTTCTTCAACGCGAAGTTCCTCCAAAGCGGAGTTTCTACAACACGGAGTTTCTCCAACGCGGAGTTTCTCCAACGCGGACCTTCTCCGACGCGGACTTTCTCCAACGCGGAGTTTCTCCAGCGCGGAGTTTATCCAACGCGGAGTTTCTCCAGCGCGGACTTTCTCCAACGCGGACATTCTCCAACGCGGACCTTCTCCAACGCGGAGTTTCTCCAGCGCGGTGTGTTTCAAGCGCGGAGTTTCTCCAACGCGGAGCTTCTCCAACGCGCCGTTTCTCCAACGCGAATTTTCCCGAACACGCAGTTTCTCCAGCGCGGAGTGTCTCCATCGCGGAGTTTCTCCAGCGCGGAGTTTCTCCAGCGCGGAGTTTCTCCATCGCGGAGTTTCTCCAGTTCGGAGTTTCTCAAACGCGGAGTTTCTCCAGCGCGAAATTTTTTCATCGCGGAGTTTCTCCAGCGCGGAGTTTGTCCAGCACGGAGTTTCTCCAGCGCGGAGTTTCTCCAGCCCGGAGTTTCTCCAGCGCAGATTTTATGCAGCACGGAGTTTCTCCAGCGCGGAGTTTCTCCAACGCGGAGTTGCTATAGCGCCGAGTTTCTCCAGCGTAGAGTTTCTCCAGAGCGGACTTTTCTCCAACGCGGAGTTTCTCCATAGCGGAGTTTGTTCGTTGCGGACTTTCTTCATCGCGGAGTTTCTCCACCGCGGAGTTTATTCAACGCGGAGTTTCTCCAGCGCGGACTTTCTCCAACGCGGACTTTCTCCAACGCGGACCTTCTCCAACGCGGACTTTCTCCAACGCGGAGTTTCTCCAGCGCGGTGTGTTTCAAGCGCGGTGTTTCTCCAACGCGGAGCTTCTCCAACGCGCCGTTTCTCCTACGCGAAGTTTCCCCACCACGGAGTTTCTCCAGCGCGGAGTTTCTCCATCGCGGACACTCTCCAACGCGGACTTTCTCCAACGCGGACTTTCTCAAACGCGGAGTTTCTCCAACGCGGAGTTTCTCCAACGCGGAGTTTCTCCAACGCGCAGTTTCTCCAACGCGAAGTTTCTCCAGCGCGGAGTTTCTCCAACACGGAGTTTCTCCAGCCCGGAGTTTCTCAAGCGCAGATTTTATGCAGCACGGAGTTTCTCCAGCGCGGAGTTTCTCGAACGCGGAGTTGCTCTAGCGCGGAGTTTCTTCAGCGTAGAGTTTCTCCAGAGCGGACTTTTCTCCAACGTGGAATTTCTCCATCGCGGAGTTTGTCCGTCGCGGAGGTTCTCCATCGCGGAGTTTCTCCAGCGCGGAGTTTCTCCAGCGCGGAGTGTCTCCATCGCGGAGTTTCTCCAGCGTAGAGTTTCTCCAGAGCGGACTTTTTCCAACGCGGAGTTTCTCCATCGCGGAGTTTGTCCGTCGCGGACTTTCTTCATCGCGGAGTTTATACAACGCGGAGTTTCTCCAGCGCGGACTTTCTCCAACGCGGACTTTCTTCAACGCGGAGTTTCTCCAACGCGGACTTTCTCCAACGCGGACTTTCTCCAACGCGGACCTTCTCCAACGCGGACTTTCTCCAACGCGGAGTTTCTCCAGCGCGGTGTGTTTCAAGTGCGGAGTTTCTCCAACGCGGATAATCTCCAACGCGCCGTTTCTTCAACGCGAAGTTTCTCCAAAGCGGAGTTTCTACAACACGTAGTTTCTCCAACGCGGAGTTTCTCCAACGCGGACCTTCTCCGACGCGGACTTTCTCCAACGCGGAGTTTCTCCAGTGCGGAGTTTATCCAACGCGGAGTTTCTCCAACGCGGACTTTCTCCAACGCGGACTTTCTCCAACGCGGACTTTCTCCAACGCGGAGTTTCTCCAGCGCGGTGTGTTTCAAGCGCGGTGTTTCTCCAACGCGGAGCTTCTCCAACGCGCCGTTTCTCCTACGCGAAGTTTCCACACCACGGAGTTTCTCCAGCGCGGAGTTTCTCCATCGCGGACACTCTCCAACGCGGACTTTCTCCAACGCGGACTTTCTCCAACGCGGAGTTTCTCCAACACGCAGTTTCTCCAACGCGAAGTTTCTCCTGCGCGGAGTTTCTCCAACACGGAGTTTCTCCAGCCCGGAGTTTCTCCAGCGCAGATTTTATGCAGCACGGAGTTTCTCCAGCGCGGAGTTTCTCGAACGCGGAGTTGCTCTAGCGCGGAGTTTCTTCAGCGTAGAGTTTCTCCAGAGCTGACTTTTCTCCGACGCGGAGTTTCTCCATCGCGGAGTTTGTCCGTCGCGGAGGTTCTCCATCGTGGAGTTTCTCCAGCGCGGAGTTTATACAACGCGGAGTTTCTCCAGCGCGGACTTTCTCCAACGCGGACTTTCTTCAACGCGGAGTTTCTCCAACGCGGACTTTCTCCAACGCGGACTTTCTCCAACGCGGACCTTCTCCAACGCGGACTTTCTCCAACGCGGAGTTTCTCCAGCGCGCTGTGTTTCAAGCGCGTAGTTTCTCCAACGCGGAGTATCTCCAACGCTCCGTTTCTTCAACGCGAAGTTTCTCCAAGGCGGAGTTTCTACATCACGGATTTTCTCCAACGCGGACTTTCTCCAACGCGGACCTTCTCCGACGCGGAGTTTCTCCAACGCGCCGTTTCTTCAAAGCGAAGTTTCTCCAACGCGCAGTTTCTCCAACGCGAAGTTTCTCCAGCGCGGAGTTTCTCCAACACGGAGTTTCTCCAGCGCGGAGTTTGTCCAGCACAGAGTTTCTCCAGCGCGGAGTTGCTCCAACGCGGAGTTGCTACAGCGCGGAGTTTCTCCAGTGTAGAGTTTCTCCAGAGCGGTCTTTTCTCTAACGCGGAGTTTCTCCATCGCGGAGTTTGTCCGTCGCGGACTTTCTTCATCGCGGAGTTTATACAACGCGGAGTTTCTCCAGCGCGGACTTTCTCCAACGCGGACTTTCTTCAACGCGGAGTTTCTCCAACGCGGACTTTCTCCAACGCGGACTTTCTCCAACGCGGATCTTCTCCAAAGCGGACTTTCTCCAACGCGGAGTTTCTCCAGCGCGGAGTGTCTCCATCGCGGAGTTTCTAGAGTTCGGAGTATCTCCAACGCGGACTTTCTCCAACGCGGACTTTCCCCAACGCGGACCTTCTCAAACGCGGACTTTCTCCAACGCGGAGTTTCTCCAGCGCGGTGTGTTTCAAGTGCGGAGTTTCTCCAACGCGGAGAATCTCCAACGCGCCGTTTCTTCAACGCGAAGTTTCTCCAACGCGGAGTTTCTCCAACGCGGACCTTCTCCGACGCGGACTTTCTCCAACGCGGAGTTTCTCCAGCGCGGAGTTTATCCAACGCGGAGTTTCTCCAGCGCGGACTTTCTCCAACGCGGACATTCTCCAACGCGGACCTTCTCCAACGCGGAGTTTCTCCAGCGCGGTGTGTTTCAAGCGCGGAGTTTCTCCAACGCGGAGCTTCTCCAACGCGCCGTTTCTCCAACGCGAATTTTCCCGAACACGCAGTTTCTCCAGCGCGGAGTGTCTCCATCGCGGAGTTTCTCCATCGCGGAGTTTCTCCAGTTCGGAGTTTCTCAAACGCGGAGTTTCTCCAGCGCGAAATTTTTTCATCGCGGACTCTCTCCAACGCGGACTTTCTCCAACGCGGAGTTTCTCCAACGCGGAGTTTCTCCAACGCGCAGTTTCTCCAACGCGAAGTTTCTCCAGCGCGGAGTTTCTCCAACACGGAGTTTCTCCAGCGCGGAGTTTGTCCAGCACGGAGTTTCTCCAGCGCGGAGTTTCTCCAGCCCGGAGTTTCTCTGGCGCAGATTTTATGCAGCACGGAGTTTCTCCAGCGCGGAGTTTCTCCAACGCGGAGTTTGTTCGTTGCGGACTTTCTTCATCGCGGAGTTTCTCCACCGCGGAGTTTATACAACGCGGAGTTTCTCCAGCGCGGACTTTCTCCAACGCGGACCTTCTCCAACGCGGACTTTCTCCAACGCGGAGTTTCTCCAGCGCGGTGTGTTTCAAGCGCTGTGTTTCTCCAACGCGGAGCTTCTCCAACGCGCCGTTTCTCCTACGCGAAGTTTCCCCACCACGGATTTTCTCCAGCGCGGAGTTTCTCCATCGCGGACACTCTCCAACGCGGACTTTCTCCAACGTGGACTTTCTCAAACGCGGAGTTTCTCCAACGCGGAGTTTCTCCAACGCGGAGTTTCTCCAACGCGCAGTTTCTCCAACGCGAAGTTTCTCCAGCGCGGAGTTTCTCCAACACGGAGTTTCTCCAGCCCGGAGTTTCTGAAGCGCAGATTTTATGCAGCACGGAGTTTCTCCAGCGCGGAGTTTCTCGAACGCAGAGTTGCTCTAGCGCGGAGTTTCTTCAGCGTAGAGTTTCTCCAGAGCGGACTTTTCTCCAACGTGGAGTTTCTCCATCGCGGAGTTTGTCCGTCGCGGAGGTTCTCCATCGCGGAGTTTCTCCAGCGCGGAGGTTATACAACGCGGAGTTTCTCCAGCGCGGACTTTCTCCAACGCGGACCTTCTCCAACGCGGACTTTCTCCAACGCGGAGTTTCTCCAGCGCGGTGTGTTTCAAGCGCGGAGTTTCTCCAACGCTGAGCTTCTCCAACGCACCGTTTCTCCAACGCGAAGTTTCCCCAACAAGGAGTTTCTCCAGCGCGGAGTTTGTCCGTCGCGGACTTTCTTCATCGCGGAGTTTATACAACGCGGAGTTTCTCCAGCGCGGACTTTCTCCAACGCGGACTTTCTTCAACGCGAAGTTTCTCCAACGCGGACTTTCTCCAACGCGGACTTTCTCCAACGCGGACCTTCTCAAACGCGGACTTTCTCCAACGCGGAGTTTCTCCAGCGCGGTGTGTTTCAAGTGCGGAGTTTCTCCAACGCGGAGAATCTCCAACGCGCCGTTTCTTCAACGCGAAGTTCCTCCAAAGCGGAGTTTCTACAACACGGAGTTTCTCCAACGCGGAGTTTCTCCAACGCGGACCTTCTCCGACGCAGACTTTCTCCAACGCGGAGTTTCTCCAGCGCGGAGTTTATCCAACGCGGAGTTTCTCCAGCGCGGACTTTCTCCAACGCGGACATTCTCCAACGCGGACCTTCTCCAACGCGGAGTTTCTCCAGCGCGGTGTGTTTCAAGCGCGGAGTTTCTCCAACGCGGAGCTTCTCCAACGCGCCGTTTCTCCAACGCGAATTTTCCCGAACACGCAGTTTCTCCAGCGCGGAGTGTCTCCATCGCGGAGTTTCTCCAGCGCGGAGTTTCTCCATCGCGGAGTTTCTCCAGTTCGGAGTTTCTCAAACGCGGAGTTTCTCCAGCGCGAAATTTTTTCATCGCGGAGTTTCTCCAGCGCGGAGTTTGTCCAGCACGGAGTTTCTCCAGCGCGGAGTTTCTCCAGCCCGGAGTTTCTCCAGCGCAGATTTTATGCAGCACGGAGTTTCTCCAGCGCGGAGTTTCTCCAACGCGGAGTTGCTATAGCGCCGAGTTTCTCCAGCGTAGAGTTTCTCCAGAGCGGGCTTTTCTCCAACGCGGAGTTTCTCCATAGCGGAGTTTGTTCGTTGCGGACTTTCTTCATCGCGGAGTTTCTCCACCGCGGAGTTTATTCAACGCGGAGTTTCTCCAGCGCGGACTTTCTCCAACGCGGACTTTCTCCAACGCGGACCTTCTCCAACGCGGACTTTCTCCAACGCGGAGTTTATCCAGCGCGGTGTGTTTCAAGCGCGGTGTTTCTCCAACGCGGAACTTCTCCAACGCGCCGTTTCTCCTACGCGAAGTTTCCCCACCACGGAGTTTCTCCAGCGCGGAGTTTCTCCATCGCGGACACTCTCCAACGCGGACTTTCTCCAACGCGGACTTTCTCAAACGCGGAGTTTCTCCAACGCGGAGTTTCTCCAACGCGGAGTTTCTCCAACGCGCAGTTTCTCCAACGCGAAGTTTCTCCAGCGCGGAGTTTCTCCAACACGAAGTTTCTCCAGCCCGGAGTTTCTGAAGCGCAGATTTTATGCAGCACGGAGTTTCTCCAGCGCGGAGTTTCTCGAACGCAGAGTTGCTCTAGCGCGGAGTTTCTTCAGCGTAGAGTTTCTCCAGAGCGGACTTTTCTCCAACGTGGAGTTTCTCCATCGCGGAGTTTGTCCGTCGCGGAGGTTCTCCATCGCGGAGTTTCTCCAGCGCGGAGTTTATACAACGCGGAGTTTCTCCAGCGCGGACTTTCTCCAACGCGGACCTTCTCCAACGCGGACTTTCTCCAACCCGGAGTTTCTCCAGCGCGGTGTGTTTCATGCGCGGAGTTTCTCCAACGCTGAGCTTCTCCAACGCACCGTTTCTCCAACGCGAAGTTTCCCCAACACGGAGTTTCTCCAGCGCGGAGTTTGTCCGTCGCGGACTTTCTTCATCGCGGAGTTTATACAACGCGGAGTTTTTCCAGCGCGGACTTTCTCCAACGCGGACTTTCTTCAACGCGGAGTTTCTCCAACGCGGACTTTCTCCAACGCGGACTTTCTCCAACGCGGACCTTCTCAAACGCGGACTTTCTCCAACGCGGAGTTTCTCCAGCGCGGTGTGTTTCAAGTGCGGAGTTTCTCCAACGCGGAGAATCTCCAACGCGCCATTTCTTCAACGCGAAGTTCCTCCAAAGCGGAGTTTCTACAACACGGAGTTTCTCCAACGCGGAGTTTCTCCAACGCGGACCTTCTCCGACGCGGACTTTCTCCAACGCGGAGTTTCTCCAGCGCGGAGTTTATCCAACGCGGAGTTTCTCCAGCGCGGACTTTCTCCAACGCGGACATTCTCCAACGCGGACCTTCTCCAACGCGGAGTTTCTCCAGCGCGGTGTTTCAAGTGCGGAGTTTCTCCAACGCGGAGAATCTCCAACGCGCCGGTTCTTCAACGCGAAGTTTCTCCAAAGCGGAGTTTCTACAACACGGAGTTTCTCCAACGCGGAGTTTCTCTAACGCGGACCTTCTCCGACGCGGACTTTCTCCAACGCGGAGTTTCTCCAGCGCGGAGTTTATCCAACGCGGAGTTTCTCCAGCGCGGACTTTCTCCAACGCGGACATTCTCCAACGCGGACCTTCTCCAACGCGGAGTTTCTCCAGCGCGCTGTGTTTCAAGCGCGTAGTTTCTCCAACGCGGAGTATCTCCAACGCTCCGTTTCTTCAACGCGAAGTTTCTCCAAGGCGGAGTTTCTACATCACGGATTTTCTCCAACGCGGACTTTCTCCAACGCGGACCTTCTCCGACGCGGAGTTTCTCCAACGCGCCGTTTCTTCAAAGCGAAGTTTCTCCAACGCGCAGTTTCTCCAACGCGAAGTTTCTCCAGCGCGGAGTTTCTCCAACACGGAGTTTCTCCAGCGCGGAGTTTGTCCAGCACAGAGTTTCTCCAGCGCGGAGTTGCTCCAACGCGGAGTTGCTACAGCGCGGAGTTTCTCCAGTGTAGAGTTTCTCCAGAGCGGTCTTTTCTCCAACGCGGAGTTTCTCCATCGCGGAGTTTGTCCGTCGCGGACTTTCTTCATCGCGGAGTTTACACAACGCGGAGTTTCTCCAGCGCGGACTTTCTCCAACGCGGACTTTCTTCAACGCGGAGTTTCTCCAACGCGGACTTTCTCCAACGCGGACTTTCTCCAACGCGGATCTTCTCCAAAGCGAACTTTCTCCAACGCGGAGTTTCTCCAGCGCGGAGTGTCTCCATCGCGGTGTTTCTAGAGTTCGGAGTATCTCCAACGCGGACTTTCTCCAACGCGGACTTTCTCCAACGCGGACCTTCTCAAACGCGGACTTTCTCCAACGCGGAGTTTCTCCAGCGCGGTGTGTTTCAAGTGCGGAGTTTCTCCAACGCGGAGAATCTCCAACGCGCCGTTTCTTCAACGCGAAGTTTCTCCAACGCGGAGTTTCTCCAACGCGGACCTTCTCCGACGCGGACTTTCTCCAACGCGGAGTTTCTCCAGCGCGGAGTTTATCCAACGCGGAGTTTCTCCAGCGCGGACTTTCTCCAACGCGGACATTCTCCAACGCGGACCTTCTCCAACGCGGAGTTTCTCCAGCGCGGTGTGTTTCAAGCGCGGAGTTTCTCCAACGCGGAGCTTCTCCAACGCGCCGTTTCTCCAACGCGAATTTTCCCGAACACGCAGTTTCTCCAGCGCGGAGTGTCTCCATCGCGGAGTTTCTCCATCGCGGAGTTTCTCCAGTTCGGAGTTTCTCAAACGCGGAGTTTCTCCAGCGCGAAATTTTTTCATCGCGGACTCTCTCCAACGCGGACTTTCTCCAACGCGGAGTTTCTCCAACGCGCAGTTTCTCCAACGCGAAGTTTCTCCAGCGCGGAGTTTCTCCAACACGGAGTTTCTCCAGCGCGGAGTTTGTCCAGCACGGAGTTTCTCCAGCGCGGAGTTTCTCCAGCCCGGAGTTTCTCCAGCGCAGATTTTATGCAGCACGGAGTTTCTCCAGCGCGGAGTTTCTCCAACGCGGAGTTTGTTCGTTGCGGACTTTCTTCATCGCGGAGTTTCTCCACCGCGGAGTTTATACAACGCGGAGTTTCTCCAGCGCGGACTTTCTCCAACGCGGACTTTCTCCAACGCGGACTTTCTCCAACGCGGACCTTCTCCAACGCGGACTTTCTCCAACGCGGAGTTTCTCCAGCGCGGTGTGTTTCAAGCGCTGTGTTTCTCCAACGCGGAGCTTCTCCAACGCGCCGTTTCTCCTACGCGAAGTTTCCCCACCACGGATTTTCTCCAGCGCGGAGTTTCTCCATCGCGGACACTCTCCAACGCGGACTTTCTCCAACGTGGACTTTCTCAAACGCGGAGTTTCTCCAACGCGGAGTTTCTCCAACGCGGAGTTTCTCCAACGCGCAGTTTCTCCAACGCGAAGTTTCTCCAGCGCGGAGTTTCTCCAACACGGAGTTTCTCCAGCCCGGAGTTTCTGAAGCGCAGATTTTATGCAGCACGGAGTTTCTCCAGCGCGGAGTTTCTCGAACGCAGAGTTGCTCTAGCGCGGAGTTTCTTCAGCGTAGAGTTTCTCCAGAGCGGACTTTTCTCCAACGTGGAGTTTCTCCATCGCGGAGTTTGTCCGTCGCGGAGGTTCTCCATCGCGGAGTTTCTCCAGCGCGGAGTTTATACAACGCGGAGTTTCTCCAGCGCGGACTTTCTCCAACGCGGACCTTCTCCAACGCGGACTTTCTCCAACGCGGAGTTTCTCCAGCGCGGTGTGTTTCAAGCGCGGAGTTTCTCCAACGCTGAGCTTCTCCAACGCACCGTTTCTCCAACGCGAAGTTTCCCCAACACGGAGTTTCTCCAGCGCGGAGTTTGTCCGTCGCGGACTTTCTTCATCGCGGAGTTTATACAACGCGGAGTTTCTCCAGCGCGGACTTTCTCCAACGCGGACTTTCTTCAACGCGGAGTTTCTCCAACGCGGACGTTCTCCAACGCGGACTTTCTCCAACGCGGACCTTCTCAAACGCGGACTTTCTCCAACGCGGAGTTTCTCCAGCGCGGTGTGTTTCAAGTGCGGAGTTTCTCCAACGCGGAGAATCTCCAACGCGCCGTTTCTTCAACGCGAAGTTCCTCCAAAGCGGAGTTTCTACAACACGGAGTTTCTCCAACGCGGAGTTTCTCCAACGCGGACCTTCTCCGACGCGGACTTTCTCCAACGCGGAGTTTCTCCAGCGCGGAGTTTATCCAACGCGGAGTTTCTCCAGCGCGGACTTTCTCCAACGCGGACATTCTCCAACGCGGACCTTCTCCAACGCGGAGTTTCTCCAGCGCGGTGTGTTTCAAGCGCGGAGTTTCTCCAACGCGGAGCTTCTCCAACGCGCCGTTTCTCCAACGCGAATTTTCCCGAACACGCAGTTTCTCCAGCGCGGAGTGTCTCCATCGCGGAGTTTCTCCAGCGCGGAGTTTCTCCATCGCGGAGTTTCTCCAGTTCGGAGTTTCTCAAACGCGGAGTTTCTCCAGCGCGAAATTTTTTCATCGCGGAGTTTCTCCAGCGCGGAGTTTGTCCAGCACAAAGTTTCTCCAGCGCGGAGTTTCTCCAGCCCGGAGTTTCTCCAGCGCAGATTTTATGCAGCACGGAGTTTCTCCAGCGCGGAGTTTCTCCAACGCGGAGTTGCTATAGCGCCGAGTTTCTCCAGCGTAGAGTTTCTCCAGAGCGGACTTTTCTCCAACGCGGAGTTTCTCCATAGCGGAGTTTGTTCGTTGCGGACTTTCTTCATTGCGGAGTTTCTCCACCGCGGAGTTTATTCAACGCGGAGTTTCTCCAGCGCGGACTTTCTCCAACGCGGACTTTCTCCAACGCGGACCTTCTCCAACGCGGACTTTCTCCAACGCGGAGTTTCTCCAGCGCGGTGTTTCTCCAACGCGGAGCTTCTCCAACGCGCCGTTTCTCCTACGCGAAGTTTCCCCACCACGGAGTTTCTCCAGCGCGGAGTTTCTCCATCGCGGACACTCTCCAACGCGGACTTTCTCCAACGCGGACTTTCTCAAACGCGGAGTTTCTCCAACGCGGAGTTTCTCCAACGCGGAGTTTCTCCAACGCGCAGTTTCTCCAACGCGAAGTTTCTCCAGCGCGGAGTTTCTCCAACACGGAGTTTCTCCAGCCCGGAGTTTCTGAAGCGCAGATTTTATGCAGCACGGAGTTTCTCCAGCGCGGAGTTTCTCGAACGCAGAGTTGCTCTAGCGCGGAGTTTCTTCAGCGTAGAGTTTCTCCAGAGCGGACTTTTCTCCAACGTGGAGTTTCTCCATCGCGGAGTTTGTCCGTCGCGGAGGTTCTCCATCGCGGAGTTTCTCCAGCGCGGAGTTTATACAACGCGGAGTTTCTCCAGCGCGGACTTTCTCCAACGCGGACCTTCTCCAACGCGGACTTTCTCCAACGCGGAGTTTCTCCAGCGCGGTGTGTTTCAAGCGCGGAGTTTCTCCAACGCTGAGCTTCTCCAACGCACCGTTTCTCCAACGCGAAGTTTCCCCAACACGGAGTTTCTCCAGCGCGGAGTTTGTCCGTCGCGGACTTTCTTCATCGCGGAGTTTATACAACGCGGAGTTTCTCCAGCGCGGACTTTCTCCAACGCGGACTTTCTTCAACGCGGAGTTTCTCCAACGCGGACTTTCTCCAACGCGGACTTTCTCCAACGCGGACCTTCTCAAACGCGGACTTTCTCCAACGCGGAGTTTCTCCAGCGCGGTGTGTTTCAAGTGCGGAGTTTCTCCAACGCGGAGAATCTCCAACGCGCCGTTTCTTCAACGCGAAGTTCCTCCAAAGCGGAGTTTCTACAACACGGAGTTTCTCCAACGCGGAGTTTCTCCAACGCGGACCTTCTCCGACGCGGACTTTCTCCAACGCGGAGTTTCTCCAGCGCGGAGTTTATCCAACGCGGAGTTTCTCCAGCGCGGACTTTCTCCAACGCGGACATTCTCCAACGCGGACCTTCTCCAACGCGGAGTTTCTCCAGCGCGGTGTGTTTCAAGTGCGGAGTTTCTCCAACGCGGAGAATCTCCAACGCGCCGGTTCTTCAACGCGAAGTTTCTCCAAAGCGGAGTTTCTACAACACGGAGTTTCTCCAACGCGGAGTTTCTCTAACGCGGACCTTCTCCGACGCGGACTTTCTCCAACGCGGAGTTTCTCCAGCGCGGAGTTTATCCAACGCGGAGTTTCTCCAGCGCGGACTTTCTCCAACGCGGACATTCTCCAACGCGGACCTTCTCCAACGCGGAGTTTCTCCAGCGTGGTGTGTTTCAAGCGCGGAGTTTCTCCAACGCGGAGCTTCTCCAACGCGCCGTTTCTCCAACGCGAATTTTCCCGAACACGCAGTTTCTCCAGCGCGGAGTGTCTCCATCGCAGAGTTTCTCCATCGCGGAGTTTCTCCATCGCGGAGTTTCTCCAGTTCGGAGTTTCTCAAACGCGGAGTTTCTCCAGCGCGAAATTTTTTCATCGCGGAGTTTCTCCAGCGCGGAGTTTGTCCAGCACGGAGTTTCTCCAGCGCGGAGTTTCTCCAGCCCGAAGTTTCTCCAGCGCAGATTTTATGCAGCACGGAGTTTCTCCAGCGCGGAGTTTCTCCAACGCGGAGTTGCTATAGCGCCGAGTTTCTCCAGCGTAGAGTTTCTCCAGAGCGGACTTTTCTCCAACGCGGAGTTTCTCCATCGCGGAGTTTGTTCGTTGCGGACTTTCTTCATCGCGGAGTTTCTCCACCGCGGAGTTTATACAACGCGGAGTTTCTCCAGCGCGGACTTTCTCCAACGCGGACTTTCTCCAACGCGGACTTTCTCCAACGCGGAGTTTCTCCAGCGTGGTGTGTTTCAAGCGCGGTATTTCTCCAACGGGGACTTTCTCCAACGCGGACTTTCTCCAACGCGGAGTTTCTCCAACGCGGAGTTTCTCCAACGCGGAGTTTCTCCAACGCGCAGTTTCTCCAACGCGAAGTTTCTCCAGCGCGGAGTTTCTCCAACACGGAGTTTCTCCAGCCCGGAGTTTCTCAAGCGCAGATTTTATGCAGCACGGAGTTTCTCCAGCGCGGAGTTTCTCGAACGCGGAGTTGCTCTAGCGCGGAGTTTCTTCAGCGTAGAGTTTCTCCAGAGCGGACTTTTCTCCAACGTGGAGTTTCTCCATCGCGGAGTTTGTCCGTCGCGGAGGTTCTCCATCGCGGAGTTTCTCCAGCGCGGAGTTTCTCCAGCGCGGAGTGTCTCCATCGCGGAGTTTTTCCAGCGTAGAGTTTCTCCAGAGCGGACTTTTTCCAACGCGGAGTTTCTCCATCGCGGAGTTTGTCCGTCGCGGACTTTCTTCATCGCGGAGTTTATACAACGCGGAGTTTCTCCAGCGCGGACTTTCTCCAACGCGGACTTTCTTCAACGCGGAGTTTCTCCAACGCGGACTTTCTCCAACGCAGACTTTCTCCAACGCGGACCTTCTCAAACGCGGACTTTCTCCAACGCGGAGTTTCTCCAGCGCGGTGTGTTTTAAGTGCGGAGTTTCTCCAACGCGGAGAATCTCCAACGCGCCGTTTCTTCAACGCGAAGTTCCTCCAAAGCGGAGTTTCTACAACACGGAGTTTCTCCAACGCGGAGTTTCTCCAACGCGGACCTTCTCCGACGCGGACTTTCTCCAACGCGGAGTTTCTCCAGCGCGGAGTTTATCCAACGCGGAGTTTCTCCAGCGCGGACTTTCTCCAACGCGGACATTCTCCAACGCGGACCTTCTCCAACGCGGAGTTTCTCCAGCGCGGTGTGTTTCAAGTGCGGAGTTTCTCCAACGCGGAGAATCTCCAACGCGCCGGTTCTTCAACGCGAAGTTTCTCCAAAGCGGAGTTTCTACAACACGGAGTTTCTCCAACGCGGAGTTTCTCTAACGCGGACCTTCTCCGACGCGGACTTTCTCCAACGCGGAGTTTCTCCAGCGCGGAGTTTATCCAACGCGGAGTTTCTCCAGCGCGGACTTTCTCCAACGCGGACATTCTCCAACGCGGACCTTCTCCAACGCGGAGTTTCTCCAGCGTGGTGTGTTTCAAGCGCGGAGTTTCTCCAACGCGGAGCTTCTCCAACGCGCCGTTTCTCCAACGCGAATTTTCCCGAACACGCAGTTTCTCCAGCGCGGAGTGTCTCCATCGCAGAGTTTCTCCATCGCGGAGTTTCTCCATCGCGGAGTTTCTCCAGTTCGGAGTTTCTCAAACGCGGAGTTTCTCCAGCGCGAAATTTTTTCATCGCGGAGTTTCTCCAGCGCGGAGTTTGTCCAGCACGGAGTTTCTCCAGCGCGGAGTTTCTCCAGCCCGGAGTTTCTCCAGCGCAGATTTTATGCAGCACGGAGTTTCTCCAGCGCGGAGTTTCTCCAACGCGGAGTTGCTATAGCGCCGAGTTTCTCCAGCGTAGAGTTTCTCCAGAGCGGACTTTTCTCCAACGCGGAGTTTCTCCATCGCGGAGTTTGTTCGTTGCGGACTTTCTTCATCGCGGAGTTTCTCCACCGCGGAGTTTATACAACGCGGAGTTTCTCCAGCGCGGACTTTCTCCAACGCGGACTTTCTCCAACGCGGACTTTCTCCAACGCGGAGTTTCTCCAGCGTGGTGTGTTTCAAGCGCGGTATTTCTCCAACGCGGACTTTCTCCAACGCGGACTTTCTCCAACGCGGAGTTTCTCCAACGCGGAGTTTCTCCAACGCGGAGTTTCTCCAACGCGCAGTTTCTCCAACGCGAAGTTTCTCCAGCGCGGAGTTTCTCCAACACGGAGTTTCTCCAGCCCGGAGTTTCTCAAGCGCAGATTTTATGCAGCACGGAGTTTCTCCAGCGCGGAGTTTCTCGAACGCGGAGTTGCTCTAGCGCGGAGTTTCTTCAGCGTAGAGTTTCTCCAGAGCGGACTTTTCTCCAACGTGGAGTTTCTCCATCGCGGAGTTTGTCCGTCGCGGAGGTTCTCCATCGCGGAGTTTCTCCAGCGCGGAGTTTCTCCAGCGCGGAGTGTCTCCATCGCGGAGTTTTTCCAGCGTAGAGTTTCTCCAGAGCGGACTTTTTCCAACGCGGAGTTTCTCCATCGCGGAATTTGTCCGTCGCGGACTTTCTTCATCGCGGAGTTTATACAACGCGGAGTTTCTCCAGCGCGGACTTTCTCCAACGCGGACTTTCTTCAACGCGGAGTTTCTCCAACGCGGACTTTCTCCAACGCGGACTTTCTCCAACGCGGAGTTTCTCCAGCGCGGTGTGTTTCAAGCGCGGTGTTTCTCCAACGCGGAGCTTCTCCAACGCGCCGTTTCTCCTACGCGAAGTTTCCCCACCACGGAGTTTCTCCAGCGCGGAGTTTCTCCATCGCGGACACTCTCCAACGCGGACTTTCTCCAACGCGGACTTTCTCCAACGCGGAGTTTCTCCAACACGCAGTTTCTTCAACGCGAAGTTTCTCCAGCGCGGAGTTTCTCCAACACGGAGTTTCTCCAGCCCGGAGTTTCTCCAGCGCAGATTTTATGCAGCACGGAGTTTCTCCAGCGCGGAGTTTCTCGAACGCGGAGTTGCTCTAGCGCGGAGTTTCTTCAGCGTAGAGTTTCTCCAGAGCTGACTTTTCTCCGACGCGGAGTTTCTCCATCGCGGAGTTTGTCCGTCGCGGAGGTTCTCCATCGCGGAGTTTCTCCAGCGCGGAGTTTATACAACGCGGAGTTTCTCCAGCGCGGACTTTCTCCAACGCGGACTTTCTTCAACGCGGAGTTTCTCCAACGCGGACTTTCTCCAACGCGGACCTTCTCCAACGCGGACTTTCTCCAACGCGGAGTTTCTCCAGCGCGGTGTGTTTCAAGCGCGTAGTTTCTCCAACGCGGAGTATCTCCAACGCGCCGTTTCTTCAACGCGAAGTTTCTCCAAGGCGGAGTTTATACATCACGGATTTTCTCCAACGCGGACTTTCTCCAACGCGGACCTTCTCCGACGCGGACTTTCTCCAACGCGGAGTTTCTCCAGCGCGGTGTGTTTCAAGCGCGGAGTTTCTCTAACGCGGAGTTTCTCCAACGCGCCGTTTCTTCAAAGCGAAGTTTCTCCAAAGCGCAGTTTCTCCAACGCGAAGTTTCTCCAGCGCGGAGTTTCTCCAACACGGAGTTTCTCCAGCGCGGAGTTTGTCCAGCACAGAGTTTCTCCAGCGCGGAGTTGCTCCAACGCGGAGTTGCTACAGCGCGGAGTTTCTCCAGTGTAGAGTTTCTCCAGAGCGGTCTTTTCTCCAACGCGGAGTTTCTCCATCGCGGAGTTTGTCCGTCGCGGACTTTCTTCATCGCGGAGTTTATACAACGCGGAGTTTCTCCAGCGCGGACTTTCTCCAACGCGGACTTTCTTCAACGCGGAGTTTCTCCAACGCGGAGTTTCTCCAACGCGGACTTTCTCCAACGCGGATCTTCTCCAAAGCGGACTTTCTCCAACGCGGAGTTTCTCCAGCGCGGAGTGTCTCTATCGCGGAGTTTCTAGAGTTCGGAGTATCTCAAACGCGGAGTTTCTCCAGCGCGGAATTTCGCCATCGCAGACTCTCTCCAACGCGGAATTTCTCCAACGCGGACTTTCTCCAACGCGGAGTTTCTCCAACGCGCAGTTTCTCCAACGCGAAGTTTCTCCAGCCCGGAGTTTCTCCAGCGCAGATTTTATGCAGCACGGAGTTTCTCCAGCGCGGAGTTTCTCAAACGCGGAGTTGCTCCAGCGCGGAGTTTCTCCAGCGTAGAGTTTCTCCAGAGCGGACTTTTCTCCAACGCGGAGTTTCTCCATCGCGGAGTTTGTCCGTCGCGGACTTTCTTCATCGCGGAGTTTCTCCAGCGCGGAGTTTATACAACGCGGAGTTTCTCCAGCGCGGACTTTCTCCAACGCGGACTTTCTCCAACGCGGACCTTCTCCAACGCGGACTTTCTCCAACGCGGAGTGTTTCAAGTGCGGAGTTTCTCCAACGCGGATAATCTCCAACGCGCCGTTTCTTCAACGCGAAGTTTCTCCAAAGCGGAGTTTCTACAACACGGAGTTTCTCCAACGCGGAGTTTCTCCAACGCGGACCTTCTCCGACGCGGACTTTCTCCAACGCGGAGTTTCTCCAGCGCGGAGTTTATCCAACGCGGAGTTTCTCCAGCGCGGACTTTCTCCAACGCGGACATTCTCCAACGCGGACCTTCTCCAACGCGGAGTTTCTCCAGCGCGGTGTGTTTCAAGCGCGGAGTTTCTCCAACGCGGAGCTTCTCCAACGCGCCGTTTCTCCAACGCGAATTTTCCCGAACACGCAGTTTCTCCAGCGCGGAGTGTCTCCATCGCGGAGTTTCTCCAGCGCGGAGTTTCTCCATCGCGGAGTTTCTCCAGTTCGGAGTTTCTCAAACGCGGAGTTTCTCCAGCGCGAAATTTTTTCATCGCGGAGTTTCTCCAGCGCGGAGTTTGTCCAGCACGGAGTTTCTCCAGCGCGGAGTTTCTCCAGCCCGGAGTTTCTCCAGCGCAGATTTTATGCAGCACGGAGTTTCTCCAGCGCGGAGTTTCTCCAACGCGGAGTTGCTATAGCGCCAAGTTTCTCCAGCGTAGAGTTTCTCCAGAGCGGACTTTTCTCCAACGCGGAGTTTCTCCATAGCGGAGTTTGTTCGTTGCGGACTTTCTTCATCGCGGAGTTTCTCCACCGCGGAGTTTATTCAACGCGGAGTTTCTCCAGCGCGGACTTTCTCCAACGCGGACTTTCTCCAACGCGGACCTTCTCCAACGCGGACTTTCTCCAACGCGGAGTTTCTCCAGCGCGGTGTGTTTCAAGCGCGGTGTTTCTCCAACGCGGAGCTTCTCCAACGCGCCGTTTCTCCTACGCGAAGTTTCCCCACCACGGAGTTTCTCCAGCGCGGAGTTTCTCCATCGCGGACACTCTCCAACGCGGACTTTCTCCAACGCGGACTTTCTCAAACGCGGAGTTTCTCCAACGCGCAGTTTCTCCAACGCGAAGTTTCTCCAGCGCGGAGTTTCTCCAACACGGAGTTTCTCCAGCCCGGAGTTTCTCAAGCGCAGATTTTATGCAGCACGGAGTTTCTCCAGCGCGGAGTTTCTCGAACGCGGAGTTGCTCTAGCGCGGAGTTTCTTCAGCGTAGAGTTTCTCCAGAGCGGACTTTTCTCCAACGTGGAGTTTCTCCATCGCGGAGTTTGTCCGTCGCGGAGGTTCTCCATCGCGGAGTTTCTCCAGCGCGGAGTTTATACAACGCGGAGTTTCTCCAGCGCGGACTTTCTCCAACGCGGACCTTCTCCAACGCGGACTTTCTCCAACGCGGAGTTTCTCCAGCGCGGTGTGTTTCAAGCGCGGAGTTTCTCCAACGCGGAGCTTCTCCAACGCACCGTTTCTCCAACGCGAAGTTTCCCCAACACGGAGTTTCTCCAGCGCGGAGTTTGTCCGTCGCGGACTTTCTTCATCGCGGAGTTTATACAACGCGGAGTTTCTCCAGCGCGGACTTTCTCCAACGCGGACTTTCTTCAACGCGGAGTTTATCCAACGCGGACTTTCTCCAACGCGGAGTTTCTCCAACGCGGACCTTCTCAAACGCGGACTTTCTCCAACGCGGAGTTTCTCCAGCGCGGTGTGTTTCAAGTGCGGAGTTTCTCCAACGCGGAGAATCTCCAACGCGCCGGTTCTTCAACGCGAAGTTTCTCCAAAGCGGAGTTTCTACAACACGGAGTTTCTCCAACGCGGAGTTTCTCTAACGCGGACCTTCTCCGACGCGGACTTTCTCCAACGCGGAGTTTCTCCAGCGCGGAGTTTATCCAACGCGGAGTTTCTCCAGCGCGGACTTTCTCCAACGCGGACATTCTCCAACGCGGACCTTCTCCAACGCGGAGTTTCTCCAGCGCGGTGTGTTTCAAGCGCGGAGTTTCTCCAACGCGGAGCTTCTCCAACGCGCCGTTTCTCCAACGCGAATTTTCCCGAACACGCAGTTTCTCCAGCGCGGAGTGTCTCCATCGCGGAGTTTCTCCATCGCGGAGTTTCTCCATCGCGGAGTTTCTCCAGTTCGGAGTTTCTCAAACGCGGAGTTTCTCCAGCGCGAAATTTTTTCATCGCGGAGTTTCTCCAGCGCGGAGTTTGTCCAGCACGGAGTTTCTCCAGCGCGGAGTTTCTCCAGCCCGGAGTTTCTCCAGCGCAGATTTTATGCAGCACGGAGTTTCTCCAGCGCGGAGTTTCTCCAACGCGGAGTTGCTATAGCGCCAAGTTTCTCCAGCGTAGAGTTTCTCCAGAGCGGACTTTTCTCCAACGCGGAGTTTCTCCATCGCGGAGTTTGTTCGTTGTGGACTTTCTTCATCGCGGAGTTTCTCCACCGCGGAGTTTATACAACGCGGAGTTTCTCCAGCGCGGACTTTCTCCAACGCGGACTTTCTCCAACGCGGACCTTCTCCAACGCGGACTTTCTCCAACGCGGAGTTTCTCCAGCGTGGTGTGTTTCAAGCGCGGTGTTTCTCCAACGCGGAGCTTCTCCAACGCGCCGTTTCTCCTACGCGAAGTTTCCCCACCACAGAGTTTCTCCAGCGCGGAGTTTCTCCATCGCGGACACTCTCCAACGCGGACTTTCTCCAACGCGGACTTTCTCCAACGCGGAGTTTCTCCAACGCGGAGTTCCTCCAACGCGGAGTTTCTCCAACGCGCAGTTTCTCCAACGCGAAGTTTCTCCAGCGCGGAGTTTCTCCAACACGGAGTTTCTCCAGCCCGGAGTTTCTCAAGCGCAGATTTTATGCAGCACGGAGTTTCTCCAGCGCGGAGTTTCTCGAATGCGGAGTTGCTCTAGCGCGGAGTTTCTTCAGCGTAGAGTTTCTCCAGAGCGGACTTTTCTCCAACGTGGAGTTTCTCCATCGCGGAGTTTGTCCGTCGCGGAGGTTCTCCATCGCGGAGTTTCTCCAGCGCGGAGTTTCTCCAGCGCGGAGTGTCTCCATCGCGGAGTTTCTCCAGCGTAGAGTTTCTCCAGAGCGGACTTTTTCCAACGCGGAGTTTCTCCATCGCGGAGTTTGTCCGTCGCGGACTTTCTTCATCGCGGAGTTTATACAACGCGGAGTTTCTCCAGCTAGGACTTTCTCCAACGCGGACTTTCTTCAACGCGGAGTTTCTCCAACGCGGACTTTCTCCAACGCGGACTTTCTCCAACGCGGACCTTCTCCAACGCGGACTTTCTCCAACGCGGAGTTTCTCCAGCGCGGTGTGTTTCAAGTGCGGAGTTTCTCCAACGCGGAGAATCTCCAACGCGCCGTTTCTTCAACGCGAAGTTTCTCCAAAGCGGAGTTTCTACAGCACGGAGTTTCTCCAACGCGGAGTTTCTCCAACGCGGACCTTCTCCGACGCGGACTTTCTCCAACGCGGAGTTTCTCCAGCGCGGAGTTTATCCAACGCGGAGTTTCTCCAACGCGGACTTTCTCCAACGCGGACTTTCTCCAACGCGGACTTTCTCCAACGCGGAGTTTCTCCAGCGCGGTGTGTTTCAAGCGCGGTGTTTCTCCAACGCGGAGCTTCTCCAACGCGCCGTTTCTCCTACGCGAAGTTTCCCCACCACGGAGTTTCTCCAGCGCGGAGTTTCTCCATCGCGGACACTCTCCAACGCGGACTTTCTCCAACGCGGACTTTCTCCAACGCGGAGTTTCTCCAACACGCAGTTTCTTCAACGCGAAGTTTCTCCAGCGCGGAGTTTCTCCAACACGGAGTTTCTCCAGCCCGGAGTTTCTCCAGCGCAGATTTTATGCAGCACGGAGTTTCTCCAGCGCGGAGTTTCTCGAACGCGGAGTTGCTCTAGCGCGGAGTTTCTTCAGCGTAGAGTTTCTCCAGAGCTGACTTTTCTCCGACGCGGAGTTTCTCCATCGCGGAGTTTGTCCGTCGCGGAGGTTCTCCATCGCGGAGTTTCTCCAGCGCGGAGTTTATACAACGCGGAGTTTCTCCAGCGCGGACTTTCTCCAACGCGGACTTTCTTCAACGCGGAGTTTCTCCAACGCGGACTTTCTCCAACGCGGACCTTCTCCAACGCGGACTTTCTCCAACGCGGAGTTTCTCCAGCGCGGTGTGTTTCAAGCGCGTAGTTTCTCCAACGCGGAGTATATCCAACGCGCCGTTTCTTCAACGCGAAGTTTCTCCAAGGCGGAGTTTCTACATCACGGATTTTCTCCAACGCGGACTTTCTCCAACGCGGACCTTCTCCGACGCGGACTTTCTCCAACGCGGAGTTTCTCCAGCGCGGTGTGTTTCAAGCGCGGAGTTTCTCTAACGCGGAGTTTCTCCAACGCGCCGTTTCTTCAAAGCGAAGTTTCTCCAACGCGCAGTTTCTCCAACGCGAAGTTTCTCCAGCGCGGAGTTTCTCCAACACGGAGTTTCTCCAGCGCGGAGTTTGTCCAGCACGGAGTTTCTCCAGCGCGGAGTTGCTCCAACGCGGAGTTGCTACACCGCGGAGTTTCTCCAGTGTAGAGTTTCTCCAGAGCGGTCTTTTCTCCAACGCGGAGTTTCTCCATCGCGGAGTTTGTCCGTCGCGGACTTTCTTCATCGCGGAGTTTATACAACGCGGAGTTTCTCCAGCGCGGACTTTCTCCAACGCGGACTTTCTTCAACGCGGAGTTTCTCCAACGCGGAGTTTCTCCAGCGCGGAGTGTCTCCATCGCGGAGTTTCTAGAGTTCGGAGTATCTCAAACGCGGAGTTTCTCCAGCGCGGAATTTCGCCATCGCAGACTCTCTCCAACGCGGAATTTCTCCAACGCGGACTTTCTCCAACGCGGAGTTTCTCCAACGCGCAGTTTCTCCAACGCGAAGTTTCTCCAGCGCGGAGTTTGTCCAGCACGGAGTTTCTCCAGCCCGGAGTTTCTCCAGCGCAGATTTTATGCAGCACGGAGTTTCTCTAGCGCGGAGTTTCTCCAACGCGGAGTTGCTCCAGCGCGGAGTTTCTCCAGCGTAGAGTTTCTCCAGAGCGGACTTTTCTCCAACGCGGAGTTTCTCCATCGCGGAGTTTGTCCGTCGCGGACTTTCTTCATCGCGGAGTTTCTCCAGCGCGGAGTTTATACAAGGCGGAGTTTCTCCAGCGCGGACTTTCTCCAACGCGGACTTTCTCCAACGCGGACCTTCTCCAACGCGGACTTTCTCCAACGCGGAGTGTTTCATGTGCGGAGTTTCTCCAACGCGGATAATCTCCAACGCGCCGTTTCTTCAACGCGAAGTTTCTCCAAAGCGGAGTTTCTACAACACGGAGTTTCTCCAACGCGGAGTTTCTCCAACGCGGACCTTCTCCGACGCGGACTTTCTCCAACGCGGAGTTTCTCCAGCGCGGTGTGTTTCAAGCGCGGAGTTTCTCGAACGCGGAGTTTCTCCAACGCGCCGTTTCTTCAACGCGAAGTTTCTCCAAGGCGGAGCTTCTACAACACGGATTTTCTCCAACGCGGACTTTCTCCAACGCGGACCTTCTGCGACGCGGACTTTGTCTAACGCGGAGTTTCTCCAGCGCGGTGTGTTTCAAGCGCGGAGTTTCTCTAACGCGGAGTTTCTCCAACGCGCCGTTTCTTCAAAGCGAACTTTCTCCAAGGCGGAATTTCTCCAACACAGAGTTTTTCCAACACGGAGTTTCTCCAGCGCGGAGTTTCTCCACCGCGGAGTATCTCGAGCGCGGAGCTTCTCCAGTTCGGAGAATCTCCGACGCGCCGTTTCTTCAATGCGAAGTTTCTCCAACGCGGACTTTCTCCACCGCGGACCTTCCCTGACGCGGACTTTCTCCAACGCGGAGTTTCTCCAGCGCGGAGTGTCTCCATCGCGGAGTTTCTAGAGTTCGGAGTTTCTCAAACGCGGAGTTTCTCCAGCGCGGAATTTCTCCATCGCAGACTCTCTCCAACGCGGAATTTCTCCAACGCCGACTTTCTCCAACGCGGACTTTCTCCAACGCGGATCTTCTCCAAAGCGGACTTTCTCCAACGCGGAGTTTCTCCAGCGCGGAGTGTCTCCATCGCGGAGTTTCTAGAGTTCGGAGTATCTCAAACGCGGAGTTTCTCCAGCGCGGAATTCCCCATCGCAGACTCTCTCCAACGCGGAATTTCTCCAACGCGGACTTTCTCCAACGCGGAGTTTCTCCAACGCGGAGTTTCTCCAACGCGGAGTTTCTCCAACGCGCAGTTTCTCCAACGCGAAGTTTCTCCAGCGCGGAGTTTGTCCAGCACGGAGTTTCTCCAGCGCGGAGTTTCTCCAGCCCGGAGTTTCTCCAGCGCAGATTTTATGCAGCACGGAGTTTCTCCAGCTCGGAGTTTCTCCAACGCGGAGTTGCTCCAGCGCGGAGTTTCTCCAGAGCGGACTTTTCTCCAACGCGGAGTTTCTCCATCGCGGAGTTTGTCCGTCGCGGACTTTCTGCATCGCGGAGTTTCTCCAGCGCGGAGTTTATACAACGCGGAGTTTCTCCAGCGCGGACTTTATCCAACGCGGAGTTCTCCAACGCGCAGTTTCTCCAACGCGAAGTTTCTCCAGCGCGGAGTTTCTCCAACACGGAGTTTCTCCAGCGCGGAGTTTGTCCAGCACGGAGTTTCTCCAGCGCGGAGTTGCTCCAACGCGGAGTTGCTACAGCGCGGAGTTTCTCCAGTGTAGAGTTTATCCAGAGCGGTCTTTTCTCCAACGTGAAGTTTCTCCATCGCGGAGTTTTTCCGTCGCGGACTTTCTTCATCGCGGAGTTTATACAACGCGGAGTTTCTCCAGCGCGGACTTTCTCCAACGCGGACTTTCTTCAACGCGGAGTTTCTCCAACGCGGACTTTCTCCAACGCGGACTTTCTCCAACGCGGATCTTCTCCAAAGCGGACTTTCTCCAACGCGGAGTTTCTCCAGCGCGGAGTGTCTCCATCGCGGAGTTTCTAGAGTTCGGAGTATCTCAAACGCGGAGTTTCTCCAGCGCGGAATTTCGCCATCGCAGACTCTCTCCAACGCGGAATTTCTCCAACGCGGACTTTCTCCAACGCGGAGTTTCTCCAACGCGCAGTTTCTCCAACGCGAAGTTTCTCCAGCGCGGAGTTCGTCCAGCACGGAGTTTCTCCAGCGCGGACTTTCTCCAGCCCGGAGTTTCTCCAGCGCAGATTTTATGCAGCACGGAGTTTCTCCAGCGCGGAGTTTCTCCAACGCGGAGTTGCTCCAGCGCGGAGTTTCTCCAGCGTAGAGTTTCTCCATAGCGGACTTTTCTCCAACGCGGAGTTTCTCCATCGCGGAGTTTGTCCGTCGCGGACTTTCTTCATCGCGGAGTTTCTCCAGCGCGGAGTTTATACAACGCGGAGTTTCTCCAGCGCGGACTTTCTCCAACGCGGACTTTCTCCAACGCGGACCTTCTCCAACGCGGACTTTCTCCAACGCGGAGTGTTTCAAGTGCGGAGTTTCTCCAACGCGGATAATCTCCAACGCGCCGTTTCTTCAACGCGAAGTTTCTCCAAAGCGGAGTTTCTATAACACGGAGTTTCTCCAACGCGGAGTTTCTCCAACGCGGACCTTCTCCGACGCGGATTTTCTCCAACGCGGAGTTTCTCCAGCGCGGTGTGTTTCAAGCGCGGAGTTTCTCGAACGCGGAGTTTCTCCAACGCGCCGTTTCTTCAACGCGAAGTTTCTCCAAGGCGGAGCTTCTACAACACGGATTTTCTCCAACGCGGACTTTCTCCAACGCGGACCTTCTCCGACGCGGACTTTCTCTAACGCGGAGTTTCTCCAGCGCGGTGTGTTTCAAGCGCGGAGTTTCTCTAACGCGGAGTTTCTCCAACGAGCCGTTTCTTCAAAGCGAACTTTCTCCAAGGCGGAATTTCTCCAACACAGAGTTTTTCCAACACGGAGTTTCTCCAGCGCGGAGTTTCTCCACCGCGGAGTATCTCGAGCGCGGAGCTTCTCCAGTTCGGAGTTTCTCAAACGCGGACTTTCTCCAACGCGGAGTTTCTCCAGCGCGGTGTGTTTCAAGTGCGGAGTTTCTCCAACGCGGAGAATCTCCGACGCGCCGTTTCTTCAATGCGAAGTTTCTCCAACGCGGACTTTCTCCACCGCGGACCTTCTCCGACGCAGACTTTCTCCAACGCGGAGTTTCTCCAGCGCGGAGTGTCTCCATCGCGGAGTTTCTAGAGTTCGGAGTTTCTCAAACGCGGAGTTTCTCCAGCTCGGAATTTCTCCATCGCAGACTCTCTCCAACGCGGAATTTCTCCAACGCGGACTTTCTCCAACGCGGACTTTCTCCAACGCGGATCTTCTCCAAAGCGGACTTTCTCCAACGCGGAGTTTCTCCAGCGCGGAGTGTCTCCATCGCGGAGTTTCTAGAGTTCGGAGTATCTCAAACGCGGAGTTTCTCCAGCGCGGAATTTCGCCATCGCAGACTCTCTCCAACGCGGAATTTCTCCAACGCGGAGTTTCTCCAACGCGCAGTTTCTCCAACGCGAAGTTTCTCCAGCGCGGAGTTTGTCCAGCACGGAGTTTCTCCAGCGCGGAGTTTCTCCAGCCCGGAGTTTCTCCAGCGCAGATTTTATGCAGCACGGAGTTTCTCCAGCGCGGAGTTTCTCCAACGCGGAGTTGCTCCAGCGCGGAGTTTCTCCAGAGCGAACTTTTCTCCAACGCGGAGTTTCTCCATCGCGGAGTTTGTCCGTCGCGGACTTTCTGCATCGCGGAGTTTCTCCAGCGCGGAGTTTATACAACGCGGAGTTTCTCCAGCGCAGACTTTCTCCAACGCGGAGTTTCTCCAACGCGGACCTTCTCCAACGCGGACTTTCTCCAACGCGGAGTTTCTCCAGTGTGGTGTGTTTCAAGCGCGGAGTTTCTCCAACGCGGAGCTTCTCCAACGCACCGTTTCTCCAACGCGAAGTTTCCCCAACACGGAGTTTCTCCAGCGCGGAGTTTCTCCAGCGCGGAGTGTCTCCATCGCGGAGTTTCTCCAGCGTAGAGTTTCTCCAGAGCGGACTTTTCTCCAACGCGGAGTTTCTCCATCGCGGAGTTTGTCCATCGCGGACTTTCTTCATCGCGGAGTTTATACAACGCGGAGTTTCTCCAGCGCGGACTTTCTCCAACGCGGACTTTCTTCAACGCGGAGTTTCTCCAACGCGGACTTTCTCCAACGCCGACTTTCTCCAACGCGGACCTTCTCCAACGCGGACTTTCTCCAGCGCGGTGTGTTTCAAGTGCGGAGTTCCTCCAACGCGGATAATCTCCAACGTGCCGTTTCTTCAACGCGAAGTTTCTCCAAAGCGGAGTTTCTACAACACGGAGTTTCTCCAAGGCGGAGTTTCTCCAACGCGGACCTTCTCCGACGCGGACTTTCTCTAACGCGGAGTTTCTCCAACGCGCCGTTTCTTCAAACCGAAGTTTCTCCAAGGCGGAATTCCTCCAACACAGAGTTTTTCCAACACGGAGTTTCTCCAGCGCGGAGTTTCTCCACCGCGGAGTATCTCGAGCGCGGAGCTTCTCCAGTTCGGAGTTTCTCAAACGCGGACTTTCTCCAACGCGGAGTTTCTCCAGCGCGGTGTGTTTCAAGCGCGGAGTTTCTCGAACGCGGAGTTTCTCCAGCGCGGAATTTCTCCATCGCAGACTCTCTCCAACGCGGAATTTCTCCAACGCGGACTTTCTCCAACGCGGAGTTTCTCCAACGCGGAGTTTCTCCAACGCGAAGTTTCTCCAGCGCGGAGTATGTCCAGCACGGAGTTTCTCCAGCGCGGAGTTTCTCCAGCCCGGAGTTTCTCCAGCGCAGATTTTATGCAGCACGGAGTTTCTCCAGCGCGGAGTTTCTCCAACGCGGAGTTGCTCCAGCGCGGAGTTTCTTCAGCGTAGAGTTTCTCCAGAGGGGACTTTTCTCCAACGCAGAGTTTCTCCATCGCGGAGTTTGTCCGTCGCGGACTTTCTTCATCGCGGAGTTTCTCCAGCGCGGAGTTTATACAACGCGGAGTTTCTCCAGCGCGGACTTTCTCCAACGCGGACTTTCTCCAACGCGGACCTTCTCCAACGCGGACTTTCTCCAACGCGGTGTGTTTCAAGTGCAGAGTTTCTCCAACGCGGAGAATCTCCAACGCGCCGTTTCTTTAACGCGAAGTTTCTCCAAAGCGGAGTTTCTACAACACGGAGTTTCTCCAACGCGGAGTTTCTCCAACGCGGACCTTCTCCGACGCGGACTTTCTCCAACGCGGAGTTTCTCCAGCGCGGTGTGTTTCAAGTGCAGAGTTTCTCCAACGCGGAGAATCTCCAACGCGCCGTTTCTTTAACGCGAAGTTTCTCCAAAGCGGAGTTTCTACAACACGGAGTTTCTCCAACGCGGAGTTTCTCCAACGCGGACCTTCTCCGACGCGGACTTTCTCCAACGCGGAGTTTCTCCAGCGCGGTGTGTTTCAAGCGCGGAGTTTCTCGAACGCGGAGTTTCTCCAACGCGCCGTTTCTTCAACGCGAAGTTTCTCCAAGGCGGAGTTTCTACATCACGGATTTTCTCCAACGCGGACTTTCTCCAACGCGGACCTTCTCCGACGCGGCGTTTCTCCAACGCGAAGTTTCTCCAGCGCGGAGTTTCTCCAACACGGAGTTTCTCCAGCGTGGAGTTTGTCCAGCACGGAGTTTCTCCAGCGCGGAGTTTCTCCAACGCGGAGTTGCTACAGCGCGGAGTTTCTCCAGTATAGAGTTTCTCCAGAGCGGACTTTTCTCCAACGCGGAGTTTCTCCATCGCGGAGTTTTTCCGTCGCGGACTTTCTTCATCGCGGAGTTTATACAACGCGGAGTTTCTCCAGCGCGGACTTTCTCCAACGCGGACTTTCTTCAACGCGGAGTTTCTCCAACGCGGACTTTCTCCAACGCGGACTTTCTCCAACGCGGACCTTCTCCAACGCGGACTTTCTCCAACGCGGAGTTTCTCCAGCGCGGTGTGTTTCAAGTGCGGAGTTTCTCCAACGCGGAGAATCTCCGACGCGCCGTTTCTTCAACGCGAAGTTTCTCCAACGCGGACTTTCTCCAACGCGGACGTTCTCCGACGCGGACTTTCTCCAACGCGGAGTTTCTCCAGCGCGGAGTGTCTCCATCGCGGAGTTTCTAGAGTTCGGAGTTTCTCAAACGCGGAGTTTCTCCAGCGCGGAATTTCTCCATCGCAGACTCTCTCGAACGCGGAATTTCTCCAACGCGGACTTTCTCCAACGCGGAGTTTCTCCAACGCGGAGTTTCTCCAACGCGCAGTTTCTCCAATGCGAAGTTTCTCCAGCGCGGAGTTTGTCCAGCACGGAGTTTCTCCAGCGCGGAGTTTCTCCAGCCCGGAGTTTCTCCAGCGCAGATTTTATGCAGCACAGAGTTTCTCCAGCGCGGACTTTCTCCAACGCGGACTTTCTCCAACGCGGACCTTCTCCAACGCGGACTTTCTCCAACGCGGATTTTCTCCAGCGCGGTGTGTTTCAAGTGCGGAGTTTCTCCAACGCGGAGAATCTCCAACGCGCCGTTTCTTCAACGCGAAGTTTCTCCAAAGCGGAGTTTCTACAACACGGAGTTTCTCCAACGCGGAGTTTCTCCAACGCGGACCTTCTCCGACGCGGACTTTCTCCAACGCGGAGTTTCTCCAGCGCGGAGTTTATCCAACGCGGAGTTTCTCCAGCGCGGACTTTCTTCATCGCGGAGTTTATACAACGCGGAGTTTCTCCAGCGCGGACTTTCTCCAACGCGGACTTTCTTCAACGCGGAGTTTCTCCAACGCGGACTTTCTCCAACGCCGACTTTCTCCAACGCGGACCTTCTCCAACGCGGACTTTCTCCAACGCGGAGTTTCTCCAGCGCGGTGTGTTTCAAGTGCGGAGTTCCTCCAACGCGGATAATCTCCAACGTGCCGTTTCTTCAACGCGAAGTTTCTCCAAAGCGGAGTTTCTACAACACGGAGTTTCTCCAAGGCGGAGTTTCTCCAACGCGGACCTTCTCCGACGCGGACTTTCTCCAACGCGGAGTTTCTCCAGCGCGGTGTGTTTCAAGCGCGGAGTTTCTCGAACGCGGAGTTTCTCCAACGCGCCGTTTCTTCAACGCGAAGTTTCTCCAAGGCGGAGCTTCTACAACACGGATTTTCTCCAACGCGGACTTTCTCCAACGCGGACCTTCTCCGACGCGGACTTTCTCTAACGCGGAGTTTCTCCAGCGCGGTGTGTTTCAAGCGCGGAGTTTCTCTAACGCGGAGTTTCTCCAACGCGCCGTTTCTTCAAACCGAAGTTTCTCCAAGGCGGAATTCCTCCAACACAGAGTTTTTCCAACACGGAGTTTCTCCAGCGCGGAGTTTCTCCACCGCGGAGTATCTCGAGCGCGGAGCTTCTCCAGTTCGGAGTTTCTCAAACGCGGACTTTCTCCAACGCGGTGTTTCTCCAGCGCGGTGTGTTTCAAGCGCGGAGTTTCTCCAACGCGGAGAATCTCCAACGCGCCGTTTCTTTAACGCGAAGTTTCTCCAAAGCGGAGTTTCTACAACACGGAGTTTCTCCAACGCGGAGTTTCTCCAACGCGGACCTTCTCCGACGCGGACTTTCTCCGACGCGGAGTTTCTCCAGCGCGGTGTGTTTCAAGTGCAGAGTTTCTCCAACGCGGAGAATCTCCAACGCGCCGTTTCTTTAACGCGAAGTTTCTCCAAAGCGGAGTTTCTACAACACGGAGTTTCTCCAACGCGGAGTTTCTCCAACGCGGACCTTCTCCGACGCGGACTTTCTCCAACGCGGAGTTTCTCCAGCGCGGTGTGTTTCAAGCGCGGAGTTTCTCGAACGCGGAGTTTCTCCAACGCGCCGTTTCTTCAACGCGAAGTTTCTCCAAGGCGGAGTTTCTACATCACGGATTTTCTCCAACGCGGACTTTCTCCAACGCGGACCTTCTCCGACGCGGCGTTTCTCCAACGCGAAGTTTCTCCAGCGCGGAGTTTCTCCAACACGGAGTTTCTCCAGCGTGGAGTTTGTCCAGCACGGAGTTTCTCCAGCGCGGAGTTTCTCCAACGCGGAGTTGCTACAGCGCGGAGTTTCTCCAGTATAGAGTTTCTCCAGAGCGGACTTTTCTCCAACGCGGAGTTTCTCCATCGCGGAGTTTTTCCGTCGCGGACTTTCTTCATCGCGGAGTTTATACAACGCGGAGTTTCTCCAGCGCGGACTTTCTCCAACGCGGACTTTCTTCAACGCGGAGTTTCTCCAACGCGGACTTTCTCCAACGCGGACTTTCTCCAACGCGGACCTTCTCCAACGCGGACTTTCTCCAACGCGGAGTTTCTCCAGCGCGGTGTGTTTCAAGTGCGGAGTTTCTCCAACGCGGAGAATCTCCGACGCGCCGTTTCTTCAACGCGAAGTTTCTCCAACGCGGACTTTCTCCAACGCGGACGTTCTCCGACGCGGACTTTCTCCAACGCGGAGTTTCTCCAGCGCGGAGTGTCTCCATCGCGGAGTTTCTAGAGTTCGGAGTTTCTCAAACGCGGAGTTTCTCCAGCGCGGAATTTCTCCATCGCAGACTCTCTCGAACGCGGAATTTCTCCAACGCGGACTTTCTCCAACGCGGAGTTTCTCCAACGCGGAGTTTCTCCAACGCGCAGTTTCTCCAATGCGAAGTTTCTCCAGCGCGGAGTTTGTCCAGCACGGAGTTTCTCCAGCGCGGAGTTTCTCCAGCCCGGAGTTTCTCCAGCGCAGATTTTATGCAGCACAGAGTTTCTCCAGCGCGGACTTTCTCCAACGCGGACTTTCTCCAACGCGGACCTTCTCCAACGCGGACTTTCTCCAACGCGGATTTTCTCCAGCGCGGTGTGTTTCAAGTGCGGAGTTTCTCCAACGCGGAGAATCTCCAACGCGCCGTTTCTTCAACGCGAAGTTTCTCCAAAGCGGAGTTTCTACAACACGGAGTTTCTCCAACGCGGAGTTTCTCCAACGCGGACCTTCTCCGACGCGGACTTTCTCCAACGCGGAGTTTCTCCAGCGCGGAGTTTATCCAACGCGGAGTTTCTCCAGCGCGGACTTTCTTCATCGCGGAGTTTATACAACGCGGAGTTTCTCCAGCGCGGACTTTCTCCAACGCGGACTTTCTTCAACGCGGAGTTTCTCCAACGCGGACTTTCTCCAACGCCGACTTTCTCCAACGCGGACCTTCTCCAACGCGGACTTTCTCCAACGCGGAGTTTCTCCAGCGCGGTGTGTTTCAAGTGCGGAGTTCCTCCAACGCGGATAATCTCCAACGTGCCGTTTCTTCAACGCGAAGTTTCTCCAAAGCGGAGTTTCTACAACACGGAGTTTCTCCAAGGCGGAGTTTCTCCAACGCGGACCTTCTCCGACGCGGACTTTCTCCAACGCGGAGTTTCTCCAGCGCGGTGTGTTTCAAGCGCGGAGTTTCTCGAACGCGGAGTTTCTCCAACGCGCCGTTTCTTCAACGCGAAGTTTCTCCAAGGCGGAGCTTCTACAACACGGATTTTCTCCAACGCGGACTTTCTCCAACGCGGACCTTCTCCGACGCGGACTTTCTCTAACGCGGAGTTTCTCCAGCGCGGTGTGTTTCAAGCGCGGAGTTTCTCTAACGCGGAGTTTCTCCAACGCGCCGTTTCTTCAAACCGAAGTTTCTCCAAGGCGGAATTCCTCCAACACAGAGTTTTTCCAACACGGAGTTTCTCCAGCGCGGAGTTTCTCCACCGCGGAGTATCTCGAGCGCGGAGCTTCTCCAGTTCGGAGTTTCTCAAACGCGGACTTTCTCCAACGCGGAGTTTCTCCAGCGCGGTGTGTTTCAAGCGCGGAGTTTCTCGAACGCGGAGTTTCTCCAGCGCGGAATTTCTCCATCGCAGACTCTCTCCAACGCGGAATTTCTCCAACGCGGACTTTCTCCAACGCGGAGTTTCTCCAACGCGGAGTTTCTCCAACGCGAAGTTTCTCCAGCGCGGAGTATGTCCAGCACGGAGTTTCTCCAGCGCGGAGTTTCTCCAGCCCGGAGTTTCTCCAGCGCAGATTTTATGCAGCACGGAGTTTCTCCAGCGCGGAGTTTCTCCAACGCGGAGTTGCTCCAGCGCGGAGTTTCTTCAGCGTAGAGTTTCTCCAGAGGGGACTTTTCTCCAACGCGGAGTTTCTCCATCGCGGAGTTTGTCCGTCGCGGACTTTCTTCATCGCGGAGTTTCTCCAGCGCGGAGTTTATACAACGCGGAGTTTCTCCAGCGCGGACTTTCTCCAACGCGGACTTTCTCCAACGCGGACCTTCTCCAACGCGGACTTTCTCCAACGCGGTGTGTTTCAAGTGCAGAGTTTCTCCAACGCAGAGAATCTCCAACGCGCCGTTTCTTTAACGCGAAGTTTCTCCAAAGCGGAGTTTCTACAACACGGAGTTTCTCCAACGCGGAGTTTCTCCAACGCGGACCTTCTCCGACGCGGACTTTCTCCAACGCGGAGTTTCTCCAGCGCGGTGTGTTTCAAGTGCAGAGTTTCTCCAACGCGGAGAATCTCCAACGCGCCGTTTCTTTAACGCGAAGTTTCTCCAAAGCGGAGTTTCTACAACACGGAGTTTCTCCAACGCGGAGTTTCTCCAACGCGGACCTTCTCCGACGCGGACTTTCTCCAACGCGGAGTTTCTCCAGCGCGGTGTGTTTCAAGCGCGGAGTTTCTCGAACGCGGAGTTTCTCCAACGCGCCGTTTCTTCAACGCGAAGTTTCTCCAAGGCGGAGTTTCTACATCACGGATTTTCTCCAACGCGGACTTTCTCCAACGCGGACCTTCTCCGACGCGGCGTTTCTCCAACGCGAAGTTTCTCCAGCGCGGAGTTTCTCCAACACGAAGTTTCTCCAGCGCGGAGTTTGTCCAGCACGGAGTTTCTCCAGCGCGGAGTTTCTCCAACGCGGAGTTGCTACAGCGCGGAGTTTCTCCAGTATAGAGTTTCTCCAGAGCGGACTTTTCTCCAACGCGGAGTTTCTCCATCGCGGAGTTTTTCCGTCGCGGACTTTCTTCATCGCGGAGTTTATACAACGCGGAGTTTCTCCAGCGCGGACTTTCTCCAACGCGGACTTTCTTCAACGCGGAGTTTCTCCAACGCGGACTTTCTCCAACGCGGACTTTCTCCAACGCGGACCTTCTCCAACGCGGACTTTCTCCAACGCGGAGTTTCTCCAGCGCGGTGTGTTTCAAGTGCGGAGTTTCTCCAACGCGGAGAATCTCCGACGCGCCGTTTCTTCAACGCGAAGTTTCTCCAACGCGGACTTTCTCCAACGCGGACGTTCTCCGACGCGGACTTTCTCCAACGCGGAGTTTCTCCAGCGCGGAGTGTCTCCATCGCGGAGTTTCTAGAGTTCGGAGTTTCTCAAACGCGGAGTTTCTCCAGCGCGGAATTTCTCCATCGCAGACTCTCTCGAACGCGGAATTTCTCCAACGCGGACTTTCTCCAACGCGGAGTTTCTCCAACGCGGAGTTTCTCCAACGCGCAGTTTCTCCAATGCGAAGTTTCTCCAGCGCGGAGTTTGTCCAGCACGGAGTTTCTCCAGCGCGGAGTTTCTCCAGCCCGGAGTTTCTCCAGCGCAGATTTTATGCAGCACAGAGTTTCTCCAGCGCGGACTTTCTCCAACGCGGACTTTCTCCAACGCGGACCTTCTCCAACGCGGACTTTCTCCAACGCGGATTTTCTCCAGCGCGGTGTGTTTCAAGTGCGGAGTTTCTCCAACGCGGAGAATCTCCAACGCGCCGTTTCTTCAACGCGAAGTTTCTCCAAAGCGGAGTTTCTACAACACGGAGTTTCTCCAACGCGGAGTTTCTCCAACGCGGACCTTCTCCGACGCGGACTTTCTCCAACGCGGAGTTTCTCCAGCGCGGAGTTTATCCAACGCGGAGTTTCTCCAGCGCGGACTTTCTCCAACGCGGACATTCTCCAACGCGGACTTTCTCCAACGCGGAGTTTCTCCAGCGCGGTGTGTTTCAAGCGCGGAGTTTCTCCAACGCGGAGTTTCTCCAGCGCGGAGTTTCTCCATCGCGGAGTTTCTCCAGTTCGGAGTTTCTCAAACGCGGAGTTTCTCCAGCGCGAAATTTTTCCATCGCGGACTCTCCCCAACGCGGACTTTCTCCAACGCGGAGTTTCTCCAACGCGGAGTTTCTCCAACGCGCAGTTTCTCCAACGCGAAGTTTCTCCAGCGCGGAGTTTCTCCAGCGCGGACTTTCTCCAACGCGGACTTTCTTCAACGCGAAGTTTCTCCAACGCGGACTTTCTCCAACGCGGACTTTCTCCAACGCGGATCTTCTCCAACGCGGACTTTCTCCAACGCGGAGTGTCTCCATCGCGGAGTTTCTAGAGTTCGGAGTTTCTCAAACGCGGAGTTTCTCCAGCGCGGAATTTCTCCATCGCAGACTCTCTCCAACGCGGAATTTCTCCAACCGCGGACTTTCTCCAACGCGGAGTTTCTCCAACGCGGAGTTTCTCCAACGCGAAGTTTCTCCAACGCGGAGTATGTCCAGCACGGAGTTTCTCCAGCGCGGAGTTTCTCCAGCCCGGAGTTTCTCCAGCGCAGATTTTATGCAGCACGGAGTTTCTCCAGCGCGGAGTTTCTCCAACGCGGAGTTGCTCCAGCGCGGAGTTTCTTCAGCGTAGAGTTTCTCCAGCGCGGAGTTTATACAACGCGGAGTTTCTCCAGCGCGGACTTTCTCCAACGCGGACTTTCTCCAACGCGGACCTTCTCCAACGCGGACTTTCTCCAACGCGGAGTTTCTCCAGCGCGGTGTGTTTCAAGTGCAGAGTTTCTCCAACGCGGAGAATCTCCAACGCGCCGTTTCTTTAACGCGAAGTTTCTCCAAAGCGGAGTTTCTACAACACGGAGTTTCTCCAACGCGGAGTTTCTCCAACGCGGACCTTCTCCGACGCGGACTTTCTCCAACGCGGAGTTTCTCCAGCACGGTGTGTTTCAAGTGCAGAGTTTCTCCAACGCGGAGAATCTCCAACGCGCCGTTTCTTTAACGCGAAGTTTCTCCAAAGCGGAGTTTCTACAACACGGAGTTTCTCCAACGCGGAGTTTCTCCAACGCGGACCTTCTCCGACGCGGACTTTCTCCAACGCGGAGTTTCTCCAGCGCGGTGTGTTTCAAGCGCGGAGTTTCTCGAACGCGGAGTTTCTCCAACGCGCCGTTTCTTCAACGCGAAGTTTCTCCAAGGCGGAGTTTCTACATCACGGATTTTCTCCAACGCGGACTTTCTCCAACGCGGACCTTCTCCGACGCGGCGTTTCTCCAACGCGAAGTTTCTCCAGCGCGGAGTTTCTCCAACACGGAGTTTCTCCAGCGCGGAGTTTGTCCAGCACGGAGTTTCTCCAGCGCGGAGTTTCTCCAACGCGGAGTTGCTACAGCGCGGAGTTTCTCCAGTATAGAGTTTCTCCAGAGCGGACTTTTCTCCAACGCGGAGTTTCTCCATCGCGGAGTTTGTCCGTCGCGGACTTTCTTCATCGCGGAGTTTATACAACGCGGAGTTTCTCCAGCGCGGACTTTCTCCATCGCGGACTTTCTTCAACGCGGAGTTTCTCCAACGCGGACTTTCTCCAACGCGGACTTTCTCCAACGCGGACCTTCTCCAACGCGGACTTTCTCCAACGCGGAGTTTCTCCAGCGCGGTGTGTTTCAAGTGCGGAGTTTCTCCAACGCGGAGAATCTCCGACGCGCCGTTTCTTCAACGCGAAGTTTCTCCAACGCGGACCTTCTCCGACGCGGATTTTCTCCAACACGGACTTTCTCCAACGCGGAGTTTCTCCAACGCGCAGTTTCTTCAACGCGATTTTTCTCCAGCGCGGAGTTTCTCCAACGCGGAGTTTCTCCAGCGCGGAGTGTCTCCATCGCGGAGTTTCTAGAGTTCGGAGTTTCTCAAACGCGGAGTTTCTCCAGCGCGGAATTTCTCCATCGCAGACTCTCTCCAACGCGGAATTTCTCCAACGCGGACTTTCTCCAACGCGGAGTTTCTCCAACGCGGAGTTTCTCCAACGCGCAGTTTCTCCAACGCGAAGTTTCTCCACCGCGGAGTTTGTCCAGCACGGAGTTTCTCCACCGCGGAGTTTCTCCAACGCGGAGTTGCTCCAGCGCGGAGTTTCTCCAGCGTAGTTTCTCCAGAGCGGACTTTTCTCCAACGCGGAGTTTCTCCATCGCGGAGTTTGTCCGTCGCAGACTTTCTTCATCGCAGAGTTTCTCCAGCGCGGAGTTTATACAACGCGGAGTTTCTCCAGCGCGGACTTTCTCCAACGCGGACTTTCTCCAACGCGGACTTTCTCCAACGCGGACTTTCTCCAACGCGGAGTTTCTCCAACACGCAGTTTCTTCAACGCGAAGTTTCTCCAGCGCGGAGTTTCTCCAACACGGAGTTTCTCCAGCCCGGAGTTTCTCCAGCGCAGATTTTATGCAGCACGGAGTTTCTCCAGCGCGGAGTTTCTCGAACGCGGAGTTGCTCTAGCGCGGAGTTTCTTCAGCGTAGAGTTTCTCCAGAGCTGACTTTTCTCCGACGCGGAGTTTCTCCATCGCGGAGTTTGTCCGTCGCGGAGGTTCTCCATCGCGGAGTTTCTCCAGCGCGGAGTTTATACAACGCGGAGTTTCTCCAGCGCGGACTTTCTCCAACGCGGACTTTCTTCAACGCGGAGTTTCTCCAACGCGGACTTTCTCCAACGCGGACCTTCTCCAACGCGGACTTTCTCCAACGCGGAGTTTCTCCAGCGCGGTGTGTTTCAAGCGCGTAGTTTCTCCAACGCGGAGTATATCCAACGCGCCGTTTCTTCAACGCGAAGTTTCTCCAAGGCGGAGTTTCTACATCACGGATTTTCTCCAACGCGGACTTTCTCCAACGCGGACCTTCTCCGACGCGGACTTTCTCCAACGCGGAGTTTCTCCAGCGCGGTGTGTTTCAAGCGCGGAGTTTCTCTAACGCGGAGTTTCTCCAACGCGCCGTTTCTTCAAAGCGAAGTTTCTCCAACGCGCAGTTTCTCCAACGCGAAGTTTCTCCAGCGCGGAGTTTCTCCAACACGGAGTTTCTCCAGCGCGGAGTTTGTCCAGCACGGAGTTTCTCCAGCGCGGAGTTGCTCCAACGCGGAGTTGCTACAGCGCGGAGTTTCTCCAGTGTAGAGTTTCTCCAGAGCGGTCTTTTCTCCAACGCGGAGTTTCTCCATCGCGGAGTTTGTCCGTCGCGGACTTTCTTCATCGCGGAGTTTATACAACGCGGAGTTTCTCCAGCGCGGACTTTCTCCAACGCGGACTTTCTTCAACGCGGAGTTTCTCCAACGCGGAGTTTCTCCAACGCGGACTTTCTCCAACGCGGATCTTCTCCAAAGCGGACTTTCTCCAACGCGGAGTTTCTCCAGCGCGGAGTGTCTCCATCGCGGAGTTTCTAGAGTTCGGAGTATCTCAAACGCGGAGTTTCTCCAGCGCGGAATTTCGCCATCGCAGACTCTCTCCAACGCGGAATTTCTCCAACGCGGACTTTCTCCAACGCGGAGTTTCTCCAACGCGCAGTTTCTCCAACGCGAAGTTTCTCCAGCGCGGAGTTTGTCCAGCACGGAGTTTCTCCAGCGCGGAGTTTCTCCAGCCCGGAGTTTCTCCAGCGCAGATTTTATGCAGCACGGAGTTTCTCTAGCGCGGAGTTTCTCCAACGCGGAGTTGCTCCAGCGCGGAGTTTCTCCAGCGTAGAGTTTCTCCAGAGCGGACTTTTCTCCAACGCGGAGTTTCTCCATCGCGGAGTTTGTCCGTCGCGGACTTTCTTCATCGCGGAGTTTCTCCAGCGCGGAGTTTATACAAGGCGGAGTTTCTCCAGCGCGGACTTTCTCCAACGCGGACTTTCTCCAACGCGGACCTTCTCCAACGCGGACTTTCTCCAACGCGGAGTGTTTCATGTGCGGAGTTTCTCCAACGCGGATAATCTCCAACGCGCCGTTTCTTCAACGCGAAGTTTCTCCAAAGCGGAGTTTCTACAACACGGAGTTTCTCCAACGCGGAGTTTCTCCAACGCGGACCTTCTCCGACGCGGACTTTCTCCAACGCGGAGTTTCTCCAGCGCGGTGTGTTTCAAGCGCGGAGTTTCTCGAACGCGGAGTTTCTCCAACGCGCCGTTTCTTCAACGCGAAGTTTCTCCAAGGCGGAGCTTCTACAACACGGATTTTCTCCAACGCGGACTTTCTCCAACGCGGACCTTCTGCGACGCGGACTTTGTCTAACGCGGAGTTTCTCCAGCGCGGTGTGTTTCAAGCGCGGAGTTTCTCTAACGCGGAGTTTCTCCAACGCGCCATTTCTTCAAAGCGAACTTTCTCCAAGGCGGAATTTCTCCAACACAGAGTTTTTCCAACACGGAGTTTCTCCAGCGCGGAGTTTCTCCACCGCGGAGTATCTCGAGCGCGGAGCTTCTCCAGTTCGGAGAATCTCCGACGCGCCGTTTCTTCAATGCGAAGTTTCTCCAACGCGGACTTTCTCCACCGCGGACCTTCCCTGACGCGGACTTTCTCCAACGCGGAGTTTCTCCAGCGCGGAGTGTCTCCATCGCGGAGTTTCTAGAGTTCGGAGTTTCTCAAACGCGGAGTTTCTCCAGCGCGGAATTTCTCCATCGCAGACTCTCTCCAACGCGGAATTTCTCCAACGCCGACTTTCTCCAACGCGGACTTTCTCCAACGCGGATCTTCTCCAAAGCGGACTTTCTCCAACGCGGAGTTTCTCCAGCGCGGAGTGTCTCCATCGCGGAGTTTCTAGAGTTCGGAGTATCTCAAACGCGGAGTTTCTCCAGCGCGGAATTCCCCATCGCAGACTCTCTCCAACGCGGAATTTCTCCAACGCGGACTTTCTCCAACGCGGAGTTTCTCCAACGCGGAGTTTCTCCAACGCGGAGTTTCTCCAACGCGCAGTTTCTCCAACGCGAAGTTTCTCCAGCGCGGAGTTTGTCCAGCACGGAGTTTCTCCAGCGCGGAGTTTCTCCAGCCCGGAGTTTCTCCAGCGCAGATTTTATGCAGCACGGAGTTTCTCCAGCTCGGAGTTTCTCCAACGCGGAGTTGCTCCAGCGCGGAGTTTCTCCAGAGCGGACTTTTCTCCAACGCGGAGTTTCTCCATCGCGGAGTTTGTCCGTCGCGGACTTTCTGCATCGCGGAGTTTCTCCAGCGCGGAGTTTATACAACGCGGAGTTTCTCCAGCGCGGACTTTATCCAACGCGGAGTTCTCCAACGCGCAGTTTCTCCAACGCGAAGTTTCTCCAGCGCGGAGTTTCTCCAACACGGAGTTTCTCCAGCGCGGAGTTTGTCCAGCACGGAGTTTCTCCAGCGCGGAGTTGCTCCAACGCGGAGTTGCTACAGCGCGGAGTTTCTCCAGTGTAGAGTTTCTCCAGAGCGGTCTTTTCTCCAACGTGGAGTTTCTCCATCGCGGAGTTTTTCCGTCGCGGACTTTCTTCATCGCGGAGTTTATACAACGCGGAGTTTCTCCAGCGCGGACTTTCTCCAACGCGGACTTTCTTCAACGCGGAGTTTCTCCAACGCGGACTTTCTCCAACGCGGACTTTCTCCAACGCGGATCTTCTCCAAAGCGGACTTTCTCCAACGCGGAGTTTCTCCAGCGCGGAGTGTCTCCATCGCGGAGTTTCTAGAGTTCGGAGTATCTCAAACGCGGAGTTTCTCCAGCGCGGAATTTCGCCATCGCAGACTCTCTCCAACGCGGAATTTCTCCAACGCGGACTTTCTCCAACGCGGAGTTTCTCCAACGCGCAGTTTCTCCAACGCGAAGTTTCTCCAGCGCGGAGTTCGTCCAGCACGGAGTTTCTCCAGCGCGGACTTTCTCCAGCCCGGAGTTTCTCCAGCGCAGATTTTATGCAGCACGGAGTTTCTCCAGCGCGGAGTTTCTCCAACGCGGAGTTGCTCCAGCGCGGAGTTTCTCCAGCGTAGAGTTTCTCCATAGCGGACTTTTCTCCAACGCGGAGTTTCTCCATCGCGGAGTTTGTCCGTCGCGGACTTTCTTCATCGCGGAGTTTCTCCAGCGCGGAGTTTATACAACGCGGAGTTTCTCCAGCGCGGACTTTCTCCAACGCGGACTTTCTCCAACGCGGACCTTCTCCAACGCGGACTTTCTCCAACGCGGAGTGTTTCAAGTGCGGAGTTTCTCCAACGCGGATAATCTCCAACGCGCCGTTTCTTCAACGCGAAGTTTCTCCAAAGCGGAGTTTCTATAACACGGAGTTTCTCCAACGCGGAGTTTCTCCAACGCGGACCTTCTCCGACGCGGATTTTCTCCAACGCGGAGTTTCTCCAGCGCGGTGTGTTTCAAGCGCGGAGTTTCTCGAACGCGGAGTTTCTCCAACGCGCCGTTTCTTCAACGCGAAGTTTCTCCAAGGCGGAGCTTCTACAACACGGATTTTCTCCAACGCGGACTTTCTCCAACGCGGACCTTCTCCGACGCGGACTTTCTCTAACGCGGAGTTTCTCCAGCGCGGTGTGTTTCAAGCGCGGAGTTTCTCTAACGCGGAGTTTCTCCAACGCGCCGTTTCTTCAAAGCGAACTTTCTCCAAGGCGGAATTTCTCCAACACAGAGTTTTTCCAACACGGAGTTTCTCCAGCGCGGAGTTTCTCCACCGCGGAGTATCTCGAGCGCGGAGCTTCTCCAGTTCGGAGTTTCTCAAACGCGGACTTTCTCCAACGCGGAGTTTCTCCAGCGCGGTGTGTTTCAAGTGCGGAGTTTCTCCAACGCGGAGAATCTCCGACGCGCCGTTTCTTCAATGCGAAGTTTCTCCAACGCGGACTTTCTCCAACGCGGAGTTTCTCCAGCGCGGAGTGTCTCCATCGCGGAGTTTCTAGAGTTCGGAGTTTCTCAAACGCGGAGTTTCTCCAGCTCGGAATTTCTCCATCGCAGACTCTCTCCAACGCGGAATTTCTCCAACGCGGACTTTCTCCAACGCGGACTTTCTCCAACGCGGATCTTCTCCAAAGCGGACTTTCTCCAACGCGGAGTTTCTCCAGCGCGGAGTGTCTCCATCGCGGAGTTTCTAGAGTTCGGAGTATCTCAAACGCGGAGTTTCTCCAGCGCGGAATTTCGCCATCGCAGACTCTCTCCAACGCGGAATTTCTCCAACGCGGAGTTTCTCCAACGCGCAGTTTCTCCAACGCGAAGTTTCTCCAGCGCGGAGTTTGTCCAGCACGGAGTTTCTCCAGCGCGGAGTTTCTCCAGCCCGGAGTTTCTCCAGCGCAGATTTTATGCAGCACGGAGTTTCTCCAGCGCGGAGTTTCTCCAACGCGGAGTTGCTCCAGCGCGGAGTTTCTCCAGAGCGAACTTTTCTCCAACGCGGAGTTTCTCCATCGCGGAGTTTGTCCGTCGCGGACTTTCTGCATCGCGGAGTTTCTCCAGCGCGGAGTTTATACAACGCGGAGTTTCTCCAGCGCAGACTTTCTCCAACGCGGAGTTTCTCCAACGCGGACCTTCTCCAACGCGGACTTTCTCCAACGCGGAGTTTCTCCAGTGTGGTGTGTTTAAAGCGCGGAGTTTCTCCAACGCGGAGCTTCTCCAACGCACCGTTTCTCCAACGCGAAGTTTCCCCAACACGGAGTTTCTCCAGCGCGGAGTTTCTCCAGCGCGGAGTGTCTCCATCGCGGAGTTTCTCCAGCGTAGAGTTTCTCCAGAGCGGACTTTTCTCCAACGCGGAGTTTCTCCATCGCGGAGTTTGTCCATCGCGGACTTTCTTCATCGCGGAGTTTATACAACGCGGAGTTTCTCCAGCGCGGACTTTCTCCAACGCGGACTTTCTTCAACGCGGAGTTTCTCCAACGCGGACTTTCTCCAACGCCGACTTTCTCCAACGCGGACCTTCTCCAACGCGGACTTTCTCCAACGCGGAGTTTCTCCAGCGCGGTGTGTTTCAAGTGCGGAGTTCCTCCAACGCGGATAATCTCCAACGTGCCGTTTCTTCAACGCGAAGTTTCTCCAAAGCGGAGTTTCTACAACACGGAGTTTCTCCAAGGCGGAGTTTCTCCAACGCGGACCTTCTCCGACGCGGACTTTCTCCAACGCGGAGTTTCTCCAGCGCGGTGTGTTTCAAGCGCGGAGTTTCTCGAACGCAAAGTTTCTCCAACGCGCCGTTTCTTCAACGCGAAGTTTCTCCAAGGCGGAGCTTCTACAACACGGATTTTCTCCAACGCGGACTTTCTCCAACGCGGACCTTCTCCGACGCGGACTTTCTCTAACGCGGAGTTTCTCCAGCGCGGTGTGTTTCAAGCGCGGAGTTTCTCTAACGCGGAGTTTCTCCAACGCGCCGTTTCTTCAAACCGAAGTTTCTCCAAGGCGGAATTCCTCCAACACAGAGTTTTTCCAACACGGAGTTTCTCCAGCGCGGAGTTTCTCCACCGCGGAGTATCTCGAGCGCGGAGCTTCTCCAGTTCGGAGTTTCTCAAACGCGGACTTTCTCCAACGCGGAGTTTCTCCAGCGCGGTGTGTTTCAAGCGCGGAGTTTCTCGAACGCGGAGTTTCTCCAGCGCGGAATTTCTCCATCGCAGACTCTCTCCAACGCGGAATTTCTCCAACGCGGACTTTCTCCAACGCGGAGTTTCTCCAACGCGGAGTTTCTCCAACGCGAAGTTTCTCCAGCGCGGAGTATGTCCAGCACGGAGTTTCTCCAGCGCGGAGTTTCTCCAGCCCGGAGTTTCTCCAGCGCAGATTTTATGCAGCACGGAGTTTCTCCAGCGCGGAGTTTCTCCAACGCGGAGTTGCTCCAGCGCGGAGTTTCTTCAGCGTAGAGTTTCTCCAGAGGGGACTTTTCTCCAACGCAGAGTTTCTCCATCGCGGAGTTTGTCCGTCGCGGACTTTCTTCATCGCGGAGTTTCTCCAGCGCGGAGTTTATACAACGCGGAGTTTCTCCAGCGCGGACTTTCTCCAACGCGGACTTTCTCCAACGCGGACCTTCTCCAACGCGGACTTTCTCCAACGCGGTGTGTTTCAAGTGCAGAGTTTCTCCAACGCGGAGAATCTCCAACGCGCCGTTTCTTTAACGCGAAGTTTCTCCAAAGCGGAGTTTCTACAACACGGAGTTTCTCCAACGCGGAGTTTCTCCAACGCGGACCTTCTCCGACGCGGACTTTCTCCAACGCGGAGTTTCTCCAGCGCGGTGTGTTTCAAGTGCAGAGTTTCTCCAACGCGGAGAATCTCCAACGCGCCGTTTCTTTAACGCGAAGTTTCTCCAAAGCGGAGTTTCTACAACACGGAGTTTCTCCAACGCGGAGTTTCTCCAACGCGGACCTTCTCCGACGCGGACTTTCTCCAACGCGGAGTTTCTCCAGCGCGGTGTGTTTCAAGCGCGGAGTTTCTCGAACGCGGAGTTTCTCCAACGCGCCGTTTCTTCAACGCGAAGTTTCTCCAAGGCGGAGTTTCTACATCACGGATTTTCTCCAACGCGGACTTTCTCCAACGCGGACCTTCTCCGACGCGGCGTTTCTCCAACGCGAAGTTTCTCCAGCGCGGAGTTTCTCCAACACGGAGTTTCTCCAGCGTGGAGTTTGTCCAGCACGGAGTTTCTCCAGCGCGGAGTTTCTCCAACGCGGAGTTGCTACAGCGCGGAGTTTCTCCAGTATAGAGTTTCTCCAGAGCGGACTTTTCTCCAACGCGGAGTTTCTCCATCGCGGAGTTTTTCCGTCGCGGACTTTCTTCATCGCGGAGTTTATACAACACGGAGTTTCTCCAGCGCGGACTTTCTCCAACGCGGACTTTCTTCAACGCGGAGTTTCTCCAACGCGGACTTTCTCCAACGCGGACTTTCTCCAACGCGGACCTTCTCCAACGCGGACTTTCTCCAACGCGGAGTTTCTCCAGCGCGGTGTGTTTCAAGTGCGGAGTTTCTCCAACGCGGAGAATCTCCGACGCGCCGTTTCTTCAACGCGAAGTTTCTCCAACGCGGACTTTCTCCAACGCGGACGTTCTCCGACGCGGACTTTCTCCAACGCGGAGTTTCTCCAGCGCGGAGTGTCTCCATCGCGGAGTTTCTAGAGTTCGGAGTTTCTCAAACGCGGAGTTTCTCCAGCGCGGAATTTCTCCATCGCAGACTCTCTCGAACGCGGAATTTCTCCAACGCGGACTTTCTCCAACGCGGAGTTTCTCCAACGCGGAGTTTCTCCAACGCGCAGTTTCTCCAATGCGAAGTTTCTCCAGCGCGGAGTTTGTCCAGCACGGAGTTTCTCCAGCGCGGAGTTTCTCCAGCCCGGAGTTTCTCCAGCGCAGATTTTATGCAGCACAGAGTTTCTCCAGCGCGGACTTTCTCCAACGCGGACTTTCTCCAACGCGGACCTTCTCCAACGCGGACTTTCTCCAACGCGGATTTTCTCCAGCGCGGTGTGTTTCAAGTGCGGAGTTTCTCCAACGCGGAGAATCTCCAACGCGCCGTTTCTTCAACGCGAAGTTTCTCCAAAGCGGAGTTTCTACAACACGGAGTTTCTCCAACGCGGAGTTTCTCCAACGCGGACCTTCTCCGACGCGGACTTTCTCCAACGCGGAGTTTCTCCAGCGCGGAGTTTATCCAACGCGGAGTTTCTCCAGCGCGGACTTTCTTCATCGCGGAGTTTATACAACGCGGAGTTTCTCCAGCGCGGACTTTCTCCAACGCGGACTTTCTTCAACGCGGAGTTTCTCCAACGCGGACTTTCTCCAACGCCGACTTTCTCCAACGCGGACCTTCTCCAACGCGGACTTTCTCCAACGCGGAGTTTCTCCAGCGCGGTGTGTTTCAAGTGCGGAGTTCCTCCAACGCGGATAATCTCCAACGTGCCGTTTCTTCAACGCGAAGTTTCTCCAAAGCGGAGTTTCTACAACACGGAGTTTCTCCAATGCGGAGTTTCTCCAACGCGGACCTTCTCCGACGCGGACTTTCTCCAACGCGGAGTTTCTCCAGCGCGGTGTGTTTCAAGCGCGGAGTTTCTCGAACGCGGAGTTTCTCCAACGCGCCGTTTCTTCAACGCGAAGTTTCTCCAAGGCGGAGCTTCTACAACACGGATTTTCTCCAACGCGGACTTTCTCCAACGCGGACCTTCTCCGACGCGGACTTTCTCTAACGCGGAGTTTCTCCAGCGCGGTGTGTTTCAAGCGCGGAGTTTCTCTAACGCGGAGTTTCTCCAACGCGCCGTTTCTTCAAACCGAAGTTTCTCCAAGGCGGAATTCCTCCAACACAGAGTTTTTCCAACACGGAGTTTCTCCAGCGCGGAGTTTCTCCACCGCGGAGTATCTCGAGCGCGGAGCTTCTCCAGTTCGGAGTTTCTCAAACGCGGACTTTCTCCAACGTGGAGTTTCTCCAGCGCGGTGTGTTTCAAGCGCGGAGTTTCTCCAACGCGGAGAATCTCCAACGCGCCGTTTCTTTAACGCGAAGTTTCTCCAAAGCGGAGTTTCTACAACACGGAGTTTCTCCAACGCGGAGTTTCTCCAACGCGGACCTTCTCCGACGCGGACTTTCTCCAACGCGGAGTTTCTCCAGCGCGGTGTGTTTCAAGTGCAGAGTTTCTCCAACGCGGAGAATCTCCAACGCGCCGTTTCTTTAACGCGAAGTTTCTCCAAAGCGGAGTTTCTACAACACGGAGTTTCTCCAACGCGGAGTTTCTCCAACGCGGACCTTCTCCGACGCGGACTTTCTCCAACGCGGAGTTTCTCCAGCGCGGTGTGTTTCAAGCGCGGAGTTTCTCGAACGCGGAGTTTCTCCAACGCGCCGTTTCTTCAACGCGAAGTTTCTCCAAGGCGGAGTTTCTACATCACGGATTTTCTCCAACGCGGACTTTCTCCAACGCGTACCTTCTCCGACGCGGCGTTTCTCCAACGCGAAGTTTCTCCAGCGCGGAGTTTCTCCAACACGGAGTTTCTCCAGCGTGGAGTTTGTCCAGCACGGAGTTTCTCCAGCGCGGAGTTTCTCCAACGCGGAGTTGCTACAGCGCGGAGTTTCTCCAGTATAGAGTTTCTCCAGAGCGGACTTTTCTCCAACGCGGAGTTTCTCCATCGCGGAGTTTTTCCGTCGCGGACTTTCTTCATCGCGGAGTTTATACAACGCGGAGTTTCTCCAGCGCGGACTTTCTCCAACGCGGACTTTCTTCAACGCGGAGTTTCTCCAACGCGGACTTTCTCCAACGCGGACTTTCTCCAACGCGGACCTTCTCCAACGCGGACTTTCTCCAACGCGGAGTTTCTCCAGCGCGGTGTGTTTCAAGTGCGGAGTTTCTCCAACGCGGAGAATCTCCGACGCGCCGTTTCTTCAACGCGAAGTTTCTCCAACGCGGACTTTCTCCAACGCGGACGTTCTCCGACGCGGACTTTCTCCAACGCGGAGTTTCTCCAGCGCGGAGTGTCTCCATCGCGGAGTTTCTAGAGTTCGGAGTTTCTCAAACGCGGAGTTTCTCCAGCGCGGAATTTCTCCATCGCAGACTCTCTCGAACGCGGAATTTCTCCAACGCGGACTTTCTCCAACGCGGAGTTTCTCCAACGCGGAGTTTCTCCAACGCGCAGTTTCTCCAATGCGAAGTTTCTCCAGCGCGGAGTTTGTCCAGCACGGAGTTTCTCCAGCGCGGAGTTTCTCCAGCCCGGAGTTTCTCCAGCGCAGATTTTATGCAGCACAGAGTTTCTCCAGCGCGGACTTTCTCCAACGCGGACTTTCTCCAACGCGGACCTTCTCCAACGCGGACTTTCTCCAACGCGGATTTTCTCCAGCGCGGTGTGTTTCAAGTGCGGAGTTTCTCCAACGCGGAGAATCTCCAACGCGCCGTTTCTTCAACGCGAAGTTTCTCCAAAGCGGAGTTTCTACAACACGGAGTTTCTCCAACGCGGAGTTTCTCCAACGCGGACCTTCTCCGACGCGGACTTTCTCCAACGCGGAGTTTCTCCAGCGCGGAGTTTATCCAACGCGGAGTTTCTCCAGCGCGGACTTTCTTCATCGCGGAGTTTATACAACGCGGAGTTTCTCCAGCGCGGACTTTCTCCAACGCGGACTTTCTTCAACGCGGAGTTTCTCCAACGCGGACTTTCTCCAACGCCGACTTTCTCCAACGCGGACCTTCTCCAACGCGGACTTTCTCCAACGCGGAGTTTCTCCAGCGCGGTGTGTTTCAAGTGCGGAGTTCCTCCAACGCGGATAATCTCCAACGTGCCGTTTCTTCAACGCGAAGTTTCTCCAAAGCGGAGTTTCTACAACACGGAGTTTCTCCAAGGCGGAGTTTCTCCAACGCGGACCTTCTCCGACGCGGACTTTCTCCAACGCGGAGTTTCTCCAGCGCGGTGTGTTTCAAGCGCGGAGTTTCTCGAACGCGGAGTTTCTCCAACGCGCCGTTTCTTCAACGCGAAGTTTCTCCAAGGCGGAGCTTCTACAACACGGATTTTCTCCAACGCGGACTTTCTCCAACGCGGACCTTCTCCGACGCGGACTTTCTCTAACGCGGAGTTTCTCCAGCGCGGTGTGTTTCAAGCGCGGAGTTTCTCTAACGCGGAGTTTCTCCAACGCGCCGTTTCTTCAAACCGAAGTTTCTCCAAGGCGGAATTCCTCCAACACAGAGTTTTTCCAACACGGAGTTTCTCCAGCGCGGAGTTTCTCCACCGCGGAGTATCTCGAGCGCGGAGCTTCTCCAGTTCGGAGTTTCTCAAACGCGGACTTTCTCCAACGCGGAGTTTCTCCAGCGCGGTGTGTTTCAAGCGCGGAGTTTCTCGAACGCGGAGTTTCTCCAGCGCGGAATTTCTCCATCGCAGACTCTCTCCAACGCGGAATTTCTCCAACGCGGACTTTCTCCAACGCGGAGTTTCTCCAACGCGGAGTTTCTCCAACGCGAAGTTTCTCCAGCGCGGAGTATGTCCAGCACGGAGTTTCTCCAGCGCGGAGTTTCTCCAGCCCGGAGTTTCTCCAGCGCAGTTTTTATGCAGCACGGAGTTTCTCCAGCGCGGAGTTTCTCCAACGCGGAGTTGCTCCAGCGCGGAGTTTCTTCAGCGTAGAGTTTCTCCAGAGGGGACTTTTCTCCAACGCGGAGTTTCTCCATCGCGGAGTTTGTCCGTCGCGGACTTTCTTCATCGCGGAGTTTCTCCAGCGCGGAGTTTATACAACGCGGAGTTTCTCCAGCGCGGACTTTCTCCAACGCGGACTTTCTCCAACGCGGACCTTCTCCAACGCGGACTTTCTCCAACGCGGTGTGTTTCAAGTGCAGAGTTTCTCCAACGCAGAGAATCTCCAACGCGCCGTTTCTTTAACGCAAAGTTTCTCCAAAGCGGAGTTTCTACAACACGGAGTTTCTCCAACGCGGAGTTTCTCCAACGCGGACCTTCTCCGACGCGGACTTTCTCCAACGCGGAGTTTCTCCAGCGCGGTGTGTTTCAAGTGCAGAGTTTCTCCAACGCGGAGAATCTCCAACGCGCCGTTTCTTTAACGCGAAGTTTCTCCAAAGCGGAGTTTCTACAACACGGAGTTTCTCCAACGCGGAGTTTCTCCAACGCGGACCTTCTCCGACGCGGACTTTCTCCAACGCGGAGTTTCTCCAGCGCGGTGTGTTTCAAGCGCGGAGTTTCTCGAACGCGGAGTTTCTCCAACGCGCCGTTTCTTCAACGCGAAGTTTCTCCAAGGCGGAGTTTCTACATCACGGATTTTCTCCAACGCGGACTTTCTCCAACGCGGACCTTCTCCGACGCGGCGTTTCTCCAACGCGAAGTTTCTCCAGCGCGGAGTTTCTCCAACACGGAGTTTCTCCAGCGCGGAGTTTGTCCAGCACGGAGTTTCTCCAGCGCGGAGTTTCTCCAACGCGGAGTTGCTACAGCGCGGAGTTTCTCCAGTATAGAGTTTCTCCAGAGCGGACTTTTCTCCAACGCGGAGTTTCTCCATCGCGGAGTTTTTCCGTCGCGGACTTTCTTCATCGCGGAGTTTATACAACGCGGAGTTTCTCCAGCGCGGACTTTCTCCAACGCGGACTTTCTTCAACGCGGAGTTTCTCCAACGCGGACTTTCTCCAACGCGGACTTTCTCCAACGCGGACCTTCTCCAACGCGGACTTTCTCCAACGCGGAGTTTCTCCAGCGCGGTGTGTTTCAAGTGCGGAGTTTCTCCAACGCGGAGAATCTCCGACGCGCCGTTTCTTCAACGCGAAGTTTCTCCAACGCGGACTTTCTCCAACGCGGACGTTCTCCGACGCGGACTTTCTCCAACGCGGAGTTTCTCCAGCGCGGAGTGTCTCCATCGCGGAGTTTCTAGAGTTCGGAGTTTCTCAAACGCGGAGTTTCTCCAGCGCGGAATTTCTCCATCGCAGACTCTCTCGAACGCGGAATTTCTCCAACGCGGACTTTCTCCAACGCGGAGTTTCTCCAACGCGGAGTTTCTCCAACGCGCAGTTTCTCCAATGCGAAGTTTCTCCAGCGCGGAGTTTGTCCAGCACGGAGTTTCTCCAGCGCGGAGTTTCTCCAGCCCGGAGTTTCTCCAGCGCAGATTTTATGCAGCACAGAGTTTCTCCAGCGCGGACTTTCTCCAACGCGGACTTTCTCCAACGCGGACCTTCTCCAACGCGGACTTTCTCCAACGCGGATTTTCTCCAGCGCGGTGTGTTTCAAGTGCGGAGTTTCTCCAACGCGGAGAATCTCCAACGCGCCGTTTCTTCAACGCGAAGTTTCTCCAAAGCGGAGTTTCTACAACACGGAGTTTCTCCAACGCGGAGTTTCTCCAACGCGGACCTTCTCCGACGCGGACTTTCTCCAACGCGGAGTTTCTCCAGCGCGGAGTTTATCCAACGCGGAGTTTCTCCAGCGCGGACTTTCTCCAACGCGGACATTCTCCAACGCGGACTTTCTCCAACGCGGAGTTTCTCCAGCGCGGTGTGTTTCAAGCGCGGAGTTTCTCCAACGCGGAGTTTCTCCAGCGCGGAGTTTCTCCATCGCGGAGTTTCTCCAGTTCGGAGTTTCTCAAACGCGGAGTTTCTCCAGCGCGAAATTTTTCCATCGCGGACTCTCCCCAACGCGGACTTTCTCCAACGCGGAGTTTCTCCAACGCGGAGTTTCTCCAACGCGCAGTTTCTCCAACGCGAAGTTTCTCCAGCGCGGAGTTTCTCCAGCGCGGACTTTCTCCAACGCGGACTTTCTTCAACGCGAAGTTTCTCCAACGCGGACTTTCTCCAACGCGGACTTTCTCCAACGCGGATCTTCTCCAACGCGGACTTTCTCCAACGCGGAGTGTCTCCATCGCGGAGTTTCTAGAGTTCGGAGTTTCTCAAACGCGGAGTTTCTCCAGCGCGGAATTTCTCCATCGCAGACTCTCTCCAACGCGGAATTTCTCCAACCGCGGACTTTCTCCAACGCGGAGTTTCTCCAACGCGGAGTTTCTCCAACGCGAAGTTTCTCCAACGCGGAGTATGTCCAGCACGGAGTTTCTCCAGCGCGGAGTTTCTCCAGCCCGGAGTTTCTCCAGCGCAGATTTTATGCAGCACGGAGTTTCTCCAGCGCGGAGTTTCTCCAACGCGGAGTTGCTCCAGCGCGGAGTTTCTTCAGCGTAGAGTTTCTCCAGCGCGGAGTTTATACAACGCGGAGTTTCTCCAGCGCGGACTTTCTCCAACGCGGACTTTCTCCAACGCGGACCTTCTCCAACGCGGACTTTCTCCAACGCGGAGTTTCTCCAGCGCGGTGTGTTTCAAGTGCAGAGTTTCTCCAACGCGGAGAATCTCCAACGCGCCGTTTCTTTAACGCGAAGTTTCTCCAAAGCGGAGTTTCTACAACACGGAGTTTCTCCAACGCGGAGTTTCTCCAACGCGGACCTTCTCCGACGCGGACTTTCTCCAACGCGGAGTTTCTCCAGCACGGTGTGTTTCAAGTGCAGAGTTTCTCCAACGCGGAGAATCTCCAACGCGCCGTTTCTTTAACGCGAAGTTTCTCCAAAGCGGAGTTTCTACAACACGGAGTTTCTCCAACGCGGAGTTTCTCCAACGCGGACCTTCTCCGACGCGGACTTTCTCCAACGCGGAGTTTCTCCAGCGCGGTGTGTTTCAAGCGCGGAGTTTCTCGAACGCGGAGTTTCTCCAACGCGCCGTTTCTTCAACGCGAAGTTTCTCCAAGGCGGAGTTTCTACATCACGGATTTTCTCCAACGCGGACTTTCTCCAACGCGGACCTTCTCCGACGCGGCGTTTCTCCAACGCGAAGTTTCTCCAGCGCGGAGTTTCTCCAACACGGAGTTTCTCCAGCGCGGAGTTTGTCCAGCACGGAGTTTCTCCAGCGCGGAGTTTCTCCAACGCGGAGTTGCTACAGCGCGGAGTTTCTCCAGTATAGAGTTTCTCCAGAGCGGACTTTTCTCCAACGCGGAGTTTCTCCATCGCGGAGTTTGTCCGTCGCGGACTTTCTTCATCGCGGAGTTTATACAACGCGGAGTTTCTCCAGCGCGGACTTTCTCCATCGCGGACTTTCTTCAACGCGGAGTTTCTCCAACGCGGACTTTCTCCAACGCGGACTTTCTCCAACGCGGACCTTCTCCAACGCGGACTTTCTCCAACGCGGAGTTTCTCCAGCGCGGTGTGTTTCAAGTGCGGAGTTTCTCCAACGCGGAGAATCTCCGACGCGCCGTTTCTTCAACGCGAAGTTTCTCCAACGCGGACCTTCTCCGACGCGGACTTTCTCCAACACGGACTTTCTCCAACGCGGAGTTTCTCCAACGCGCAGTTTCTTCAACGCGATTTTTCTCCAGCGCGGAGTTTCTCCAACGCGGAGTTTCTCCAGCGCGGAGTGTCTCCATCGCGGAGTTTCTAGAGTTCGGAGTTTCTCAAACGCGGAGTTTCTCCAGCGCGGAATTTCTCCATCGCAGACTCTCTCCAACGCGGAATTTCTCCAACGCGGACTTTCTCCAACGCGGAGTTTCTCCAACGCGGAGTTTCTCCAACGCGCAGTTTCTCCAACGCGAAGTTTCTCCACCGCGGAGTTTGTCCAGCACGGAGTTTCTCCACCGCGGAGTTTCTCCAACGCGGAGTTGCTCCAGCGCGGAGTTTCTCCAGCGTAGTTTCTCCAGAGCGGACTTTTCTCCAACGCGGAGTTTCTCCATCGCGGAGTTTGTCCGTCGCAGACTTTCTTCATCGCAGAGTTTCTCCAGCGCGGAGTTTATACAACGCGGAGTTTCTCCAGCGCGGACTTTCTCCAACGCGGACTTTCTCCAACGCAGACTTTCTCCAACGCGGAGTTTCTCCAGCGCGGAGTTTCTCCAACGCGGAGTTTCTCCAACGCGCAGTTTCTCCAATGCGAAGTTTCTCCAGCGCGGAGTTTGTCCAGCACGGAGTTTCTCCAGCGCGGAGTTTCTCCAGCCCGGAGTTTCTCCAGCGCAGATTTTATGCAGCACGGAGTTTCTCCAGCGCGGAGTTTATACAATGCGGAGTTTCTCCAGCGCGGACTTTCTCCAACGCGGACTTTCTCCAACGCGGACCTTCTCCAACGCGGACTTTCTCCAACGCGGAGAATCTCCAACGCGCCGTTTCTTCAACGCGAAGTTTCTCCAAAGCGGAGTTTCTACAACACGGAGTTTCTCCAACGCGGAGTTTCTCCAACGCGGACCTTCTCCGACGCGGACTTTCTCCAACGCGGAGTTTCTCCAGCGCGGAGTTTATCCAACGCGGAGTTTCTCCAGCGCGGACTTTCTCCAACGCGGACATTCTCCAACGCGGACTTTCTCCAACGCGGAGTTTCTCCAGCGCGGTGTGTTTCAAGCGCGGAGTTTCTCCAACGCGGAGCTTCTCCAACGCGCCGTTTCTCAAACGCGAATTTTCCCGAACACGCAGTTTCTCCAGCGCGGAGTGTCTCCATCGCGGAGTTTCTCCAGCGCGGAGTTTCTCCATCGCGGAGTTTCTCCAGTTCGGAGTTTCTCAAACGCGGAGTTTCTCCAGCGCGAAATTTCTCCATCGCAGACTCTCTCCAACGCGGAATTTCTCCAACCGCGGACTTTCTCCAACGCGGAGTTTCTCCAACGCGGAGTTTCTCCAACGCGAAGTTTCTCCAGCGCGGAGTATGTCCAGCACGGAGTTTCTCCAGCGCGGAGTTTCTCCAGCCCGGAGTTTCTCCAGCGCAGATTTTATGCAGCACGGAGTTTCTCCAGCGCGGAGTTTCTCCAACGCGGTGTTGCTCCAGCGCGGAGTTTCTTCAGCGTAGAGTTTCTCCAGAGGGGACTTTTCTCCAACGCGGAGTTTCTCCATCGCGGAGTTTGTCCGTCGCGGACTTTCTTCATCGCGGAGTTTCTCCAGCGCGGAGTTTATACAACGCGGAGTTTCTCCAGCGCGGACTTTCTCCAACGCGGACTTTCTCCAACGCGGACCTTCTCCAACGCGGACTTTCTCCAACGCGGAGTTTCTCCAGCGCGGTGTGTTTCAAGTGCAGAGTTTCTCCAACGCGGAGAATCTCCAACGCGCCGTTTCTTTAACGCGAAGTTTCTCCAAAGCGGAGTTTCTACAACACGGAGTTTCTCCAACGCGGAGTTTCTCCAACGCGGACCTTCTCCGACGCGGACTTTCTCCAACGCGGAGTTTCTCCAGCGCGGTGTGTTTCAAGTGCAGAGTTTCTCCAACGCGGAGAATCTCCAACGCGCCGTTTCTTTAACGCGAAGTTTCTCCAAAGCGGAGTTTCTACAACACGGAGTTTCTCCAACGCGGAGTTTCTCCAACGCGGACCTTCTCCGACGCGGACTTTCTCCAACGCGGAGTTTCTCCAGCGCGGTGTGTTTCAAGCGCGGAGTTTCTCGAACGCGGAGTTTCTCCAACGCGCCGTTTCTTCAACGCGAAGTTTCTCCAAGGCGGAGTTTCTACATCACGGATTTTCTCCAACGCGGACTTTCTCCAACGCGGACCTTCTCCGACGCGGCGTTTCTCCAACGCGAAGTTTCTCCAGCGCAGAGTTTCTCCAACACGGAGTTTCTCCAGCGCGGAGTTTGTCCAGCACGGAGTTTCTCCAGCGCGGAGTTTCTCCAACGCGGAGTTGCTACAGCGCGGAGTTTCTCCAGTATAGAGTTTCTCCAGAGCGGACTTTTCTCCAACGCGGAGTTTCTCCATCGCGGAGTTTGTCCGTCGCGGACTTTCTTCATCGCGGAGTTTATACAACGCGGAGTTTCTCCAGCGCGGACTTTCTCCATCGCGGACTTTCTTCAACGCGGAGTTTCTCCAACGCGGACTTTCTCCAACGCAGACTTTCTCCAACGCGGACCTTCTCCAACGCGGACTTTCTCCAACGCGGAGTTTCTCCAGCGCGGTGTGTTTCAAGTGCGGAGTTTCTCCAACGCGGAGAATCTCCGACGCGCCGTTTCTTCAACGCGAAGTTTCTCCAACGCGGACCTTCTCCGACGCGGACTTTCTCCAACACGGACTTTCTCCAACGCGGAGTTTCTCCAACGCGCAGTTTCTTCAACGCGATTTTTCTCCAGCGCGGAGTTTCTCCAACGCGGAGTTTCTCCAGCGCGGAGTGTCTCCATCGCGGAGTTTCTAGAGTTCGGAGTTTCTCAAACGCGGAGTTTCTCCAGCGCGGAATTTCTCCATCGCAGACTCTCTCCAACGCGGAATTTCTCCAACGCGGACTTTCTCCAACGCGGAGTTTCTCCAACGCGGAGTTTCTCCAACGCGCAGTTTCTCCACCGCGGAGTTTGTCCAGCACGGAGTTTCTCCACCGCGGAGTTTCTCCAACGCGGAGTTGCTCCAGCGCGGAGTTTCTCCAGCGTAGTTTCTCCAGAGCGGACTTTTCTCCAACGCGGAGATTCTCCATCGCGGAGTTTGTCCGTCGCAGACTTTCTTCATCGCAGAGTTTCTCCAGCGCGGAGTTTATACAACGCGGAGTTTCTCCAGCGCGGACTTTCTCCAACGCGGACTTTCTCCAACGCGGACTTTCTCCAACGCGGAGTTTCTCCAGCGCGGAGTTTCTCCAACGCGGAGTTTCTCCAACGCGCAGTTTCTCCAATGCGAAGTTTCTCCAGCGCGGAGTTTGTCCAGCACGGAGTTTCTCCAGCGCGGAGTTTCTCCAGCCCGGAGTTTCTCCAGCGCAGATTTTATGCAGCACGGAGTTTCTCCAGCGCGGAGTTTATACAATGCGGAGTTTCTCCAGCGCGGACTTTCTCCAACGCGGACTTTCTCCAACGCGGACCTTCTCCAACGCGGACTTTCTCCAACGCGGAGAATCTCCAACGCGCCGTTTCTTCAACGCGAAGTTTCTCCAAAGAGGAGTTTCTACAACACGGAGTTTCTCCAACGCGGAGTTTCTCCAACGCGGACCTTCTCCGACGCGGACTTTCTCCAACGCGGAGTTTCTCCAGCGCGGAGTTTATCCAACGCGGAGTTTCTCCAGCGCGGACTTTCTCCAACGCGGACATTCTCCAACGCGGACTTTCTCCAACGCGGAGTTTCTCCAGCGCGGTGTGTTTCAAGCGCGGAGTTTCTCCAACGCGGAGCTTCTCCAACGCGCCGTTTCTCAAACGCGAATTTTCCCGAACACGCAGTTTCTCCAGCGCGGAGTGTCTCCATCGCGGAGTTTCTCCAGCGCGGAGTTTCTCCATCGCGGAGTTTCTCCAGTTCGGAGTTTCTCAAACGCGGAGTTTCTCCAGCGCGAAATTTTTCCATCGCGGACTCTCCCCAACGCGGACTTTCTCCAACGCGGAGTTTCTCCAACGCGGAGTTTCTCCAACGCGCAGTTTCTCCAACGCGAAGTTTCTCCAGCGCGGAGTTTCTCCAGCATGGACTTTCTCCAACGCGGACTTTCTTCAACGCGGAGTTTCTCCAACGCGGACTTTCTCCAACGCGGACTTTCTCCAACGCGGATCTTCTCCAACGCGGACTTTCTCCAACGCGGAGTGTCTCCATCGCGGAGTTTCTAGAGTTCGGAGTTTCTCAAACGCGGAGTTTCTCCAGCGCGGAATTTCTCCATCGCAGACTCTCTCCAACGCGGAATTTTTCCAACGCGGACTTTCTCCAACGCGGAGTTTCTCCAACGCGGAGTTTCTCCAACGCGAAGTTTCTCCAGCGCGGAGTATGTCCAGCACGGAGTTTCTCCAGCGCGGAGTTTCTCCAGCCCGGAGTTTCTCCAGCGCAGATTTTATGCAGCACGGAGTTTCTCCAACGCGGAGTTTCTCCAACGCGGAGTTGCTCCAGCGCGGAGTTTCTTCAGCGTAGAGTTTCTCCAGAGGGGACTTTTCTCCAACGCGGAGTTTCTCCATCGCGGAGTTTGTCCGTCGCGGACTTTCTTCATCGCGGAGTTTCTCCAGCGCGGAGTTTATACAACGCGGAGTTTCTCCAGCGCGGACTTTCTCCAACGCGGACTTTCTCCAACGCGGACCTTCTCCAACGCGGACTTTCTCCAACGCGGTGTGTTTCAAGTGCAGAGTTTCTCCAACGCGGAGAATCTCCAACGCGCCGTTTCTTTAACGCGAAGTTTCTCCAAAGCGGAGTTTCTACAACACGGAGTTTCTCCAACGCGGAGTTTCTCCAACGCGGACCTTCTCCGACGCGGACTTTCTCCAACGCGGAGTTTCTCCAGCGCGGTGTGTTTCAAATGCAGAGTTTCTCCAACGCGGAGAATCTCCAACGCGCCGTTTCTTTAACGCGAAGTTTCTCCAAAGCGGAGTTTCTACAACACGGAGTTTCTCCAACGCGGAGTTTCTCCAACGCGGACCTTCTCCGACGCGGACTTTCTCCAACGCGGAGTTTCTCCAGCGCGGTGTGTTTCAAGCGCGGAGTTTCTCGAACGCGGAGTTTCTCCAACGCGCCGTTTCTTCAACGCGAAGTTTCTCCAAGGCGGAGTTTCTACATCACGGATTTTCTCCAACGCGGACTTTCTCCAACGCGGACCTTCTCCGACGCGGACTTTCTCCAACGCGGAGTTTCTCCAGCGCGGAGTTTATCCAACGCGGAGTTTCTCCAGCGCGGACTTTCTCCAACGCGGACATTCTCCAACGCGGACTTTCTCCAACGCGGAGTTTCTCCAGCGCGGTGTGTTTCAAGCGCGGAGTTTCTCCAACGCGGAGTTTCTCCAGCGCGGAGTTTCTCCATCGCGGAGTTTCTCCAGTTCGGAGTTTCTCAAACGCGGAGTTTCTCCAGCGCGAAATTTTTCCATCGCGGACTCTCCCCAACGCGGACTTTCTCCAACGCGGAGTTTCTCCAACGCGGAGTTTCTCCAACGCGCAGTTTCTCCAACGCGAAGTTTCTCCAGCGCGGAGTTTCTCCAGCGCGGACTTTCTCCAACGCGGACTTTCTTCAACGCGAAGTTTCTCCAACGCGGACTTTCTCCAACGCGGACTTTCTCCAACGCGGATCTTCTCCAACGCGGACTTTCTCCAACGCGGAGTGTCTCCATCGCGGAGTTTCTCCAACGCGGAGTTTCTCCAACGCGAAGTTTCTCCAGCGCGGAGTATGTCCAGCACGGAGTTTCTCCAGCGCGGAGTTTCTCCAGCCCGGAGTTTCTCCAGCGCAGATTTTATGCAGCACGGAGTTTCTCCAGCGCGGAGTTTCTCCAACGCGGAGTTGCTCCAGCGCGGAGTTTCTTCAGCGTAGAGTTTCTCCAGAGGGGACTTTTCTCCAACGCGGAGTTTCTCCATCGCGGAGTTTGTCCGTCGCGGACTTTCTTCATCGCGGAGTTTCTCCAGCGCGGAGTTTATACAACGCGGAGTTTCTCCAGCGCGGACTTTCTCCAACGCGGACTTTCTCCAACGCGGACCTTCTCCAACGCGGACTTTCTCCAACGCGGTGTGTTTCAAGTGCAGAGTTTCTCCAACGCGGAGAATCTCCAACGCGCCGTTTCTTTAACGCGAAGTTTCTCCAAAGCGGAGTTTCTACAACACGGAGTTTCTCCAACGCGGAGTTTCTCCAACGCGGACCTTCTCCGACGCGGACTTTCTCCAACGCGGAGTTTCTCCAGCGCGGTGTGTTTCAAGCGCGGAGTTTCTCGAACGCGGAGTTTCTCCAACGCGCCGTTTCTTCAACGCGAAGTTTCTCCAAGGCGGAGTTTCTACATCACGGATTTTCTCCAACGCGGACTTTCTCCAACGCGGACCTTCTCCGACGCGGCGTTTCTCCAACGCGAAGTTTCTCCAGCGCGGAGTTTCTCCAACACGGAGTTTCTCCAGCGCGGAGTTTGTCCAGCACGGAGTTTCTCCAGCGCGGAGTTTCTCCAACGCGGAGTTGCTACAGCGCGGAGTTTCTCCAGTATAGAGTTTCTCCAGAGCGGACTTTTCTCCAACGCGGAGTTTCTCCATCGCGGAGTTTGTCCGTCGCGGACTTTCTTCATCGCGGAGTTTATACAACGCGGAGTTTCTCCAGCGCGGACTTTCTCCAACGCGGACTTTCTTCAACGCGGAGTTTCTCCAACGCGGACTTTCTCCAACGCGGACTTTCTCCAACGCGGACCTTCTCCAACGCGGACTTTCTCCAACGCGGAGTTTCTCCAGCGCGGTGTGTTTCAAGTGCGCAGTTTCTCCAACGCGGAGAATCTCCGACGCGCCGTTTCTTCAACGCGAAGTTTCTCCAACGCGGACTTTCTCCAACGCGGACGTTCTCCGACGCGGACTTTCTCCAACGCGGAGTTTCTCCAGCGCGGAGTGTCTCCATCGCGGAGTTTCTAGAGTTCGGAGTTTCTCAAACGCGGAGTTTCTCCAGCGCGGAATTTCTCCATCGCAGACTCTCTCGAACGCGGAATTTCTCCAACGCGGACTTTCTCCAACGCGGAGTTTCTCCAACGCGGAGTTTCTCCAACGCGCAGTTTCTCTAATGCGAAGTTTCTCCAGCGCGGAGTTTGTCCAGCACGGAGTTTCTCCAGCGCGGAGTTTCTCCAGCCCGGAGTTTCTCCAGCGCAGATTTTCTCCAACGCGGACTTTCTCCAACGCGGACCTTCTCCAACGCGGACTTTCTCCAACGCGGATTTTCTCCAGCGCGGTGTGTTTCAAGTGCGGAGTTTCTCCAACGCGGAGAATCTCCAACGCGCCGTTTCTTCAACGCGAAGTTTCTCCAAAGCGGAGTTTCTACAACACGGAGTTTCTCCAACGCGGAGTTTCTCCAACGCGGACCTTCTCCGACGCGGACTTTCTCCAACGCGGAGTTTCTCCAGCGCGGAGTTTATCCAACGCGGAGTTTCTCCAGCGCGGACTTTCTCCAACGCGGACATTCTCCAACGCGGACTTTCTCCAACGCGGAGTTTCTCCAGCGCGGTGTGTTTCAAGCGCGGAGTTTCTCCAACGCGGAGTTTCTCCAGCGCGGAGTTTCTCCATCGCGGAGTTTCTCCAGTTCGGAGTTTCTCAAACGCGGAGTTTCTCCAGCGCGAAATTTTTCCATCGCGGACTCTCCCCAACCCGGACTTTCTCCAACGCGGAGTTTCTCCAACGCGGAGTTTCTCCAACGCGGAGTTTCTCCAACGCGCAGTTTCTCCAATGCGAAGTTTCTCCAGCGCGGAGTTTGTCCAGCACGGAGTTTCTCCAGCGCGGAGTTTCTCCAGCCCGGAGTTTCTCCAGCGCAGATTTTATGCAGCACGGAGTTTCTCCAGCGCGGAGTTTATACAATGCGGAGTTTCTCCAGCGCGGACTTTCTCCAACGCGGACTTTCTCCAACGCGGACCTTCTCCAACGCGGACTTTCTCCAACGCGGAGAATCTCCAACGCGCCGTTTCTTCAACGCGAAGTTTCTCCAAAGAGGAGTTTCTACAACACGGAGTTTCTCCAACGCGGAGTTTCTCCAACGCGGACCTTCTCCGACGCGGACTTTCTCCAACGCGGAGTTTCTCCAGCGCGGAGTTTATCCAACGCGGAGTTTCTCCAGCGCGGACTTTCTCCAACGCGGACATTCTCCAACGCGGACTTTCTCCAACGCGGAGTTTCTCCAGCGCGGTGTGTTTCAAGCGCGGAGTTTCTCCAACGCGGAGCTTCTCCAACGCGCCGTTTCTCAAACGCGAATTTTCCCGAACACGCAGTTTCTCCAGCGCGGAGTGTCTCCATCGCGGAGTTTCTCCAGCGCGGAGTTTCTCCATCGCGGAGTTTCTCCAGTTCGGAGTTTCTCAAACGCGGAGTTTCTCCAGCGCGAAATTTTTCCATCGCGGACTCTCCCCAACGCGGACTTTCTCCAACGCGGAGTTTCTCCAACGCGGAGTTTCTCCAACGCGCAGTTTCTCCAACGCGAAGTTTCTCCAGCGCGGAGTTTCTCCAGCATGGACTTTCTCCAACGCGGACTTTCTTCAACGCGGAGTTTCTCCAACGCGGACTTTCTCCAACGCGGACTTTCTCCAACGCGGATCTTCTCCAACGCGGACTTTCTCCAACGCGGAGTGTCTCCATCGCGGAGTTTCTAGAGTTCGGAGTTTCTCAAACGCGGAGTTTCTCCAGCGCGGAATTTCTCCATCGCAGACTCTCTCCAACGCGGAATTTTTCCAACGCGGACTTTCTCCAACGCGGAGTTTCTCCAACGCGGAGTTTCTCCAACGCGAAGTTTCTCCAGCGCGGAGTATGTCCAGCACGGAGTTTCTCCAGCGCGGAGTTTCTCCAGCCCGGAGTTTCTCCAGCGCAGATTTTATGCAGCACGGAGTTTCTCCAACGCGGAGTTTCTCCAACGCGGAGTTGCTCCAGCGCGGAGTTTCTTCAGCGTAGAGTTTCTCCAGAGGGGACTTTTCTCCAACGCGGAGTTTCTCCATCGCGGAGTTTGTCCGTCGCGGACTTTCTTCATCGCGGAGTTTCTCCAGCGCGGAGTTTATACAACGCGGAGTTTCTCCAGCGCGGACTTTCTCCAACGCGGACTTTCTCCAACGCGGACCTTCTCCAACGCGGACTTTCTCCAACGCGGTGTGTTTCAAGTGCAGAGTTTCTCCAACGCGGAGAATCTCCAACGCGCCGTTTCTTTAACGCGAAGTTTCTCCAAAGCGGAGTTTCTACAACACGGAGTTTCTCCAACGCGGAGTTTCTCCAACGCGGACCTTCTCCGACGCGGACTTTCTCCAACGCGGAGTTTCTCCAGCGCGGTGTGTTTCAAATGCAGAGTTTCTCCAACGCGGAGAATCTCCAACGCGCCGTTTCTTTAACGCGAAGTTTCTCCAAAGCGGAGTTTCTACAACACGGAGTTTCTCCAACGCGGAGTTTCTCCAACGCGGACCTTCTCCGACGCGGACTTTCTCCAACGCGGAGTTTCTCCAGCGCGGTGTGTTTCAAGCGCGGAGTTTCTCGAACGCGGAGTTTCTCCAACGCGCCGTTTCTTCAACGCGAAGTTTCTCCAAGGCGGAGTTTCTACATCACGGATTTTCTCCAACGCGGACTTTCTCCAACGCGGACCTTCTCCGACGCGGACTTTCTCCAACGCGGAGTTTCTCCAGCGCGGAGTTTATCCAACGCGGAGTTTCTCCAGCGCGGACTTTCTCCAACGCGGACATTCTCCAACGCGGACTTTCTCCAACGCGGAGTTTCTCCAGCGCGGTGTGTTTCAAGCGCGGAGTTTCTCCAACGCGGAGTTTCTCCAGCGCGGAGTTTCTCCATCGCGGAGTTTCTCCAGTTCGGAGTTTCTCAAACGCGGAGTTTCTCCAGCGCGAAATTTTTCCATCGCGGACTCTCCCCAACGCGGACTTTCTCCAACGCGGAGTTTCTCCAACGCGGAGTTTCTCCAACGCGCAGTTTCTCCAACGCGAAGTTTCTCCAGCGCGGAGTTTCTCCAGCGCGGACTTTCTCCAACGCGGACTTTCTTCAACGCGAAGTTTCTCCAACGCGGACTTTCTCCAACGCGGACTTTCTCCAACGCGGATCTTCTCCAACGCGGAATTTCTCCAACGCGGAGTGTCTCCATCGCGGAGTTTCTCCAACGCGGAGTTTCTCCAACGCGAAGTTTCTCCAGCGCGGAGTATGTCCAGCACGGAGTTTCTCCAGCGCGGAGTTTCTCCAGCCCGGAGTTTCTCCAGCGCAGATTTTATGCAGCACGGAGTTTCTCCAGCGCGGAGTTTCTCCAACGCGGAGTTGCTCCAGCGCGGAGTTTCTTCAGCGTAGAGTTTCTCCAGAGGGGACTTTTCTCCAACGCGGAGTTTCTCCATCGCGGAGTTTGTCCGTCGCGGACTTTCTTCATCGCGGAGTTTCTCCAGCGCGGAGTTTATACAACGCGGAGTTTCTCCAGCGCGGACTTTCTCCAACGCGGACTTTCTCCAACGCGGACCTTCTCCAACGCGGACTTTCTCCAACGCGGTGTGTTTCAAGTGCAGAGTTTCTCCAACGCGGAGAATCTCCAACGCGCCGTTTCTTTAACGCGAAGTTTCTCCAAAGCGGAGTTTCTACAACACGGAGTTTCTCCAACGCGGAGTTTCTCCAACGCGGACCTTCTCCGACGCGGACTTTCTCCAACGCGGAGTTTCTCCAGCGCGGTGTGTTTCAAGCGCGGAGTTTCTCGAACGCGGAGTTTCTCCAACGCGCCGTTTCTTCAACGCGAAGTTTCTCCAAGGCGGAGTTTCTACATCACGGATTTTCTCCAACGCGGACTTTCTCCAACGCGGACCTTCTCCGACGCGGCGTTTCTCCAACGCGAAGTTTCTCCAGCGCGGAGTTTCTCCAACACGGAGTTTCTCCAGCGCGGAGTTTGTCCAGCACGGAGTTTCTCCAGCGCGGAGTTTCTCCAACGCGGAGTTGCTACAGCGCGGAGTTTCTCCAGTATAGAGTTTCTCCAGAGCGGACTTTTCTCCAACGCGGAGTTTCTCCATCGCGGAGTTTGTCCGTCGCGGACTTTCTTCATCGCGGAGTTTATACAACGCGGAGTTTCTCCAGCGCGGACTTTCTCCAACGCGGACTTTCTTCAACGCGGAGTTTCTCCAACGCGGACTTTCTCCAACGCGGACTTTCTCCAACGCGGACCTTCTCCAACGCGGACTTTCTCCAACGCGGAGTTTCTCCAGCGCGGTGTGTTTCAAGTGCGCAGTTTCTCCAACGCGGAGAATCTCCGACGCGCCGTTTCTTCAACGCGAAGTTTCTCCAACGCGGACTTTCTCCAACGCGGACGTTCTCCGACGCGGACTTTCTCCAACGCGGAGTTTCTCCAGCGCGGAGTGTCTCCATCGCGGAGTTTCTAGAGTTCGGAGTTTCTCAAACGCGGAGTTTCTCCAGCGCGGAATTTCTCCATCGCAGACTCTCTCGAACGCGGAATTTCTCCAACGCGGACTTTCTCCAACGCGGAGTTTCTCCAACGCGGAGTTTCTCCAACGCGCAGTTTCTCTAATGCGAAGTTTCTCCAGCGCGGAGTTTGTCCAGCACGGAGTTTCTCCAGCGCGGAGTTTCTCCAGCCCGGAGTTTCTCCAGCGCAGATTTTCTCCAACGCGGACTTTCTCCAACGCGGACCTTCTCCAACGCGGACTTTCTCCAACGCGGATTTTCTCCAGCGCGGTGTGTTTCAAGTGCGGAGTTTCTCCAACGCGGAGAATCTCCAACGCGCCGTTTCTTCAACGCGAAGTTTCTCCAAAGCGGAGTTTCTACAACACGGAGTTTCTCCAACGCGGAGTTTCTCCAACGCGGACCTTCTCCGACGCGGACTTTCTCCAACGCGGAGTTTCTCCAGCGCGGAGTTTATCCAACGCGGAGTTTCTCCAGCGCGGACTTTCTCCAACGCGGACATTCTCCAACGCGGACTTTCTCCAACGCGGAGTTTCTCCAGCGCGGTGTGTTTCAAGCGCGGAGTTTCTCCAACGCGGAGTTTCTCCAGCGCGGAGTTTCTCCATCGCGGAGTTTCTCCAGTTCGGAGTTTCTCAAACGCGGAGTTTCTCCAGCGCGAAATTTTTCCATCGCGGACTCTCCCCAACCCGGACTTTCTCCAACGCGGAGTTTCTCCAACGCGGAGTTTCTCCAACGCGCAGTTTCTCCAACGCGAAGTTTCTCCAGCGCGGAGTTTCTCCAGCGCGGACTTTCTCCAACGCGGACTTTCTTCAACGCGAAGTTTCTCCAACGCGGACTTTCTCCAACGCGGACTTTCTCCAACGCGGATCTTCTCCAACGCGGACTTTCTCCAACGCGGAGTGTCTCCATCGCGGAGTTTCTAGAGTTCGGAGTTTCTCAAACGCGGAGTTTCTCCAGCGCGGAATTTCTCCATCGCAGACTCTCTCCAACGCGGAATTTCTCCAACCGCGGACTTTCTCCAACGCGGAGTTTCTCCAACGCGGAGTTTCTCCAACGCGAAGTTTCTCCAGCGCGGAGTATGTCCAGCACGGAGTTTCTCCAGCGCGGAGTTTCTCCAGCCCGGAGTTTCTCCAGCGCAGATTTTATGCAGCACGGAGTTTCTCCAGCGCGGAGTTTCTTCAGCGTAGAGTTTCTCCAGAGGGGACTTTTCTCCAACGCGGAGTTTCTCCATCGCGGAGTTTGTCCGTCGCGGACTTTCTTCATCGCGGAGTTTCTCCAGCGCGGAGTTTATACAACGCGGAGTTTCTCCAGCGCGTACTTTCTCCAACGCGGACTTTCTCCAACGCGGACCTTCTCCAACGCGGACTTTCTCCAACGCGGAGTTTCTCCAGCGCGGTGTGTTTCAAGTGCAGAGTTTCTCCAAAGCGGAGAATCTCCAACGCGCCGTTTCTTTAACGCGAAGTTTCTCCAAAGCGGAGTTTCTACAACACGGAGTTTCTCCAACGCGGAGTTTCTCCAACGCGGACCTTCTCCGACGCGGACTTTCTCCAACGCGGAGTTTCTCCAGCGCGGTGTGTTTCAAGTGCAGAGTTTCTCCAACGCGGAGAATCTCCAACGCGCCGTTTCTTTAACGCGAAGTTTCTCCAAAGCGGAGTTTCTACAACACGGAGTTTCTCCAACGCGGAGTTTCTCCAACGCGGACCTTCTCCGACGCGGACTTTCTCCAACGCGGAGTTTCTCCAGCGCGGTGTGTTTCAAGCGCGGAGTTTCTCGAACGCGGAGTTTCTCCAACGCGCCGTTTCTTCAACGCGAAGTTTCTCCAAGGCGGACTTTCTCCAACGCGGACCTTCTCCGACGCGGCGTTTCTCCAACGCGAAGTTTCTCCAGCGCGGAGTTTCTCCAACACGGAGTTTCTCCAGCGCGGAGTTAGTCCAGCACGGAGTTTCTCCAGCGCGGAGTTTCTCCAACGCGGAGTTGCTACAGCGCGGAGTTTCTCCAGTATAGAGTTTCTCCAGAGCGGACTTTTCTCCAACGCGGAGTTTCTCCATCGCGGAGTTTGTCCGTCGCGGACTTTCTTCATCGCGGAGTTTATACAACGCGGAGTTTCTCCAGCGCGGACTTTCTCCAACGCGGACTTTCTTCAACGCGGAGTTTCTCCAACGCGGACTTTCTCCAACGCGGACTTTCTCCAACGCGGACCTTCTCCAACGCGGACTTTCTCCAACGCGGAGTTTCTCCAGCGCGGTGTGTTTCAAGTGCGCAGTTTCTCCAACGCGGAGAATCTCCGACGCGCCGTTTCTTCAACGCGAAGTTTCTCCAACGCAGACTTTCTCCAACGCGGACGTTCTCCGACGCGGACTTTCTCCAACGCGGAGTTTCTCCAGCGCGGAGTGTCTCCATCGCGGAGTTTCTAGAGTTCGGAGTTTCTCAAACGCGGAGTTTCTCCAGCGCGGAATTTCTCCATCGCAGACTCTCTCGAACGCGGAATTTCTCCAACGCGGACTTTCTCCAACGCGGAGTTTCTCCAACGCGGAGTTTCTCCAACGCGCAGTTTCTCTAATGCGAAGTTTCTCCAGCGCGGAGTTTGTCCAGCACGGAGTTTCTCCAGCGCGGAGTTTCTCCAGCCCGGAGTTTCTCCAGCGCAGATTTTCTCCAACGCGGACTTTCTCCAACGCGGACCTTCTCCAACGCGGACTTTCTCCAACGCGGATTTTCTCCAGCGCGGTGTGTTTCAAGTGCGGAGTTTCTCCAACGCGGAGAATCTCCAACGCGCCGTTTCTTCAACGCGAAGTTTCTCCAAAGCGGAGTTTCTACAACACGGAGTTTCTCCAACGCGGAGTTTCTCCAACGCGGACCTTCTCCGACGCGGACTTTCTCCAACGCGGAGTTTCTCCAGCGCGGAGTTTATCCAACGCGGAGTTTCTCCAGCGCGGACTTTCTCCAACGCGGACATTCTCCAACGCGGACTTTCTCCAACGCGGAGTTTCTCCAGCGCGGTGTGTTTCAAGCGCGGAGTTTCTCCAACGCGGAGTTTCTCCAGCGCGGAGTTTCTCCATCGCGGAGTTTCTCCAGTTCGGAGTTTCTCAAACGCGGAGTTTCTCCAGCGCGAAATTTTTCCATCGCGGACTCTCCCCAACCCGGACTTTCTCCAACGCGGAGTTTCTCCAACGCGGAGTTTCTCCAACGCGCAGTTTCTCCAACGCGAAGTTTCTCCAGCGCGGAGTTTCTCCAGCGCGGACTTTCTCCAACGCGGACTTTCTTCAACGCGAAGTTTCTCCAACGCGGACTTTCTCCAACGCGGACTTTCTCCAACGCGGATCTTCTCCAACGCGGACTTTCTCCAACGCGGAGTGTCTCCATCGCGGAGTTTCTAGAGTTCGGAGTTTCTCAAACGCGGAGTTTCTCCAGCGCGGAATTTCTCCATCGCAGACTCTCTCCAACGCGGAATTTCTCCAACCGCGGACTTTCTCCAACGCGGAGTTTCTCCAACGCGGAGTTTCTCCAACGCGAAGTTTCTCCAGCGCGGAGTATGTCCAGCACGGAGTTTCTCCAGCGCGGAGTTTCTCCAGCCCGGAGTTTCTCCAGCGCAGATTTTATGCAGCACGGAGTTTCTCCAGCGCGGAGTTTCTCCAACGCGGAGTTGCTCCAGCGCGGAGTTTCTTCAGCGTAGAGTTTCTCCAGAGGGGACTTTTCTCCAACGCGGAGTTTCTCCATCGCGGAGTTTGTCCGTCGCGGACTTTCTTCATCGCGGAGTTTCTCCAGCGCGGAGTTTATACAACGCGGAGTTTCTCCAGCGCGTACTTTCTCCAACGCGGACTTTCTCCAACGCGGACCTTCTCCAACGCGGACTTTCTCCAACGCGGAGTTTCTCCAGCGCGGTGTGTTTCAAGTGCAGAGTTTCTCCAAAGCGGAGAATCTCCAACGCGCCGTTTCTTTAACGCGAAGTTTCTCCAAAGCGGAGTTTCTACAACACGGAGTTTCTCCAACGCGGAGTTTCTCCAACGCGGACCTTCTCCGACGCGGACTTTCTCCAACGCGGAGTTTCTCCAGCGCGGTGTGTTTCAAGTGCAGAGTTTCTCCAACGCGGAGAATCTCCAACGCGCCGTTTCTTTAACGCGAAGTTTCTCCAAAGCGGAGTTTCTACAACACGGAGTTTCTCCAACGCGGAGTTTCTCCAACGCGGACCTTCTCCGACGCGGACTTTCTCCAACGCGGAGTTTCTCCAGCGCGGTGTGTTTCAAGCGCGGAGTTTCTCGAACGCGGAGTTTCTCCAACGCGCCGTTTCTTCAACGCGAAGTTTCTCCAAGGCGGACTTTCTCCAACGCGAACCTTCTCCGACGCGGCGTTTCTCCAACGCGAAGTTTCTCCAGCGCGGAGTTTCTCCAACACGGAGTTTCTCCAGCGCGGAGTTAGTCCAGCACGGAGTTTCTCCAGCGCGGAGTTTCTCCAACGCGGAGTTGCTACAGCGCGGAGTTTCTCCAGTATAGAGTTTCTCCAGAGCGGACTTTTCTCCAACGCGGAGTTTCTCCATCGCGGAGTTTGTCCGTCGCGGACTTTCTTCATCGCGGAGTTTATACAACGCGGAGTTTCTCCAGCGCGGACTTTCTCCATCGCGGACTTTCTTCAACGCGGAGTTTCTCCAACGCGGACTTTCTCCAACGCGGACTTTCTCCAACGCGGACCTTCTCCAACGCGGACTTTCTCCAACGCGGAGTTTCTCCAGCGCGGTGTGTTTCAAGTGCGGAGTTTCTCCAACGCGGAGAATCTCCGACGCGCCGTTTCTTCAACGCGAAGTTTCTCCAACGCGGACTTTCTCCAACGCGGACGTTCTCCGACGCGGACTTTCTCCAACGCGGAGTTTCTCCAGCGCGGAGTGTCTCCATCGCGGAGTTTCTAGAGTTCGGAGTTTCTCAAACGCGGAGTTTCTCCAGCGCGGAATTTCTCCATCGCAGACTCTCTCGAACGCGGAATTTCTCCAACGCGGACTTTCTCCAACGCGGAGTTTCTCCAACGCGGAGTTTCTCCAACGCGCAGTTTCCCCAATGCGAAGTTTCTCCAGCGCGGAGTTTGTCCAGCACGGAGTTTCTCCAGCGCGGAGTTTCTCCAGCCCGGAGTTTCTCCAGCGCAGATTTTATGCAGCACAGAGTTTCTCCAGCGCGGACTTTCTCCAACGCGGACTTTCTCCAACGCGGACCTTCTCCAACGCGGACTTTCTCCAACGCGGATTTTCTCCAGCGCGGTGTGTTTCAAGTGCGGAGTTTCTCCAACGCGGAGAATCTCCAACGCGCCGTTTCTTCAACGCGAAGTTTCTCCAAAGCGGAGTTTCTACAACACGGAGTTTCTCCAACGCGGAGTTTCTCCAACGCGGACCTTCTCCGACGCGGACTTTCTCCAACGCGGAGTTTCTCCAGCGAGGAGTTTATCCAACGCGGAGTTTCTCCAGCGCGGACTTTCTCCAACGCGGACATTCTCCAACGCGGACTTTCTCCAACGCGGAGTTTCTCCAGCGCGGTGTGTTTCAAGCGCGGAGTTTCTCCAACGCGGAGCTTCTCCAACGCGCCATTTCCCCAACGCGAATTTTCCCGAACACGCAGTTTCTCCAGCGCGGAGTGTCTCCATCGCGGAGTTTCTCCAGCGCGGAGTTTCTCCATCGCGGAGTTTCTCCAGTTCGGAGTTTCTCAAACGCGGAGTTTCTCCAGCGCGAAATTTTTCCATCGCGGACTCTCCCCAACGCGGACTTTCTCCAACGCGGAGTTTCTCCAACGCGGAGTTTCTCCAACGCGCAGTTTCTCCAACGCGAAGTTTCTCCAGCGCGGAGTTTCTCCAGCGCGGACTTTCTCCAACGCGGACTTTCTTCAACGCGGAGTTTCTCCAACGCGGACTTTCTCCATCGCGGAGTTTGTCCGTCGCAGACTTTCTTCATCGCGGAGTTTCTCCAGCGCGGAGTTTATACAACGCGGAGTTTCTCCAGCGCGGACTTTCTCCAACGCGGACTTTCTCCAACGCGGACTTTCTCCAACGCGGAGTTTCTCCAGCGTGGAGTTTCTCCAACGCGGAGTTTCTCCAACGCGCAGTTTCTCCAACGCGAAGTTTCTCCAGCGCGGAGTTTCTCCAACACGGAGTTTCTCCAGCGCGGAGTTTGTCCAGCACGGAGTTTCTCCAGCGCGGAGTTTCTCCAGCCCGGAGTTTCTCCAGCGCAGATTTTATGCAGCACGGAGTTTCTCCAGCGCGGAGTTTCTCCAACGCGGAGTTGCTATAGCGCGGAGTTTTTCCAGCGTAGAGTTTCTCCAGAGCGGACTTTTCTCCAACGCGGAGTTTCTCCATCGCGGAGTTTGTTCGTCGCGGACTTTCTTCATCGCGAAGTTTCTCCACCGCGGAGTTTATACAACGCGGAGTTTCTACAGCGCGGACCTTCTCCAACGCAGACTTTCTCCAACGCGGACCTTCTCCAACGCGGACTTTCTCCAACGCGGAGTTTCTCCAGTGCGGTGTGTTTCAAGCGCGGTGTTTCTCCAACGCGGAGCTTCTCCAACGCGCCGTTTCTCCAACGCGAAGTTTCCCCACCACGGAGTTTCTCCAGCGCGGAGTTTCTCCATCGCGGACACTTTCCAACGCGGACTTTCTCCAACGCGGACTTTCTCCAACGCGGAGTTTCTCCAACGCGGAGTTTCTCCAACGCGCAGTTTCTCCAACGCGAAGTTTCTCCAGCGCGGAGTTTCTCCAACACGGAGTTTCTCCAGCCCGGAGTTTCTCCAGCGCAGATTTTATGCAGCACGGAGTTTCTCCAGCGCGGAGTTTCTCGAACGCGGAGTTGCTCTAGCGCGGAGTTTCTTCAGCGTAGAGTTTCTCCAGAGCGGACTTTTCTCCAACGCGGAGTTTCTCCATCGCGGAGTTTGTCCGTCGCGGAGGGAGTTTCTCCAGCGCGGAGTTTATACAACGCGGAGTTTCTCCAGCGCGGACTTTCTCCAACGCGGACTTTCTTCAACGCGGAGTTTCTCCAACGCGGAATTTCTCCAACGCGGACTTTCTCCAACGCGGACCTTCTCCAACGCGGACTTTCTCCAACGCGGAGTTTCTCCAGCGCGGTGTGTTTCAAGCGCGTAGTTTCTCCAACGCGGAGTATCTCCAACGCGCCGTTTCTTCAACGCGAAGTTTCTCCAAGGCGGAGTTTCTACATCACGGATTTTCTCCAACGCGGACTTTCTCCAACGCGGACCTTCTCCGACGCGGACTTTCTCCAACGCGGAGTTTCTCCAGCGCGGTGTGTTTCAAGCGCGGAGTTTCTCTAACGCGGAGTTTCTCCAACGCGCCGTTTCTTCAAAGCGAAGTTTCTCCAACGCGCAGTTTCTCCAACGCGAAGTTTCTCCAGCGCGGAGTTTCTCCAACACGGAGTTTCTCCAGCGCGGAGTTTGTCCAGCACAGAGTTTCTCCAGCGCGGAGTTTCTCCAACGCGGAGTTGCTACAGCGCGGAGTTTCTCCAGTGTAGAGTTTCTCCAGAGCGGACTTTTCTCCAACGCGGAGTTTCTCCATCGCGGAGTTTGTCCGTCGCGGAATTTCTTCATCGCGGAGTTTATACAACGCGGAGTTTCTCCAGCGCGGACTTTCTCCAACGCGGACTTTCTTCAACGCGGAGTTTCTCCAACGCGGACTTTCTCCAACGCGGATCTTCTCCAACGCGGACTTTCTCCAACGCGGAGTTTCTCCAGCGCGGTGTGTTTCAAGTGCGGAGTTTCTCCAACGCGGAGAATCTCCGACGCGCCGTTTCTTCAACGCGAAGTTTCTCCAACGCGGACCTTCTCCGACGCGGACTTTCTCCAACACGGACTTTCTCCAGCGCGGAGTTTCTCCAACGCGGAGTTTCTCCAGCGCGGAGTGTCTCCATCGCGGAGTTTCTAGAGTTCGGAGTTTCTCAAACGCGGAGTTTCTCCAGCGCGGAATTTCTCCATCGCAGACTCTCTCCAACGCCGAATTTCTCCAACGCCGAATTTCTCCAACGCGGACTTTCTCCAACGCGGAGTTTCTCCAACGCGCAGTTTCTCCAACGCAAAGTTTCTCCACCGCGGAGTTTGTGCAGCACGGAGTTTCTCCACCGCGGAGTTTCTCCAACGCGGAGTTGCTCCAGCGCGGAGTTTCTCCAGCGTAGTTTCTCCAGAGCGGACTTTTCTCCAACGCGGAGTTTCTCCATCGCGGAGTTTGTCCGTCGCAGACTTTCTTCATCGCAGAGTTTCTCCAGCGCGGAGTTTATACAACGCGGAGTTTCTCCAGCGCGGACTTTCTCCAACGCGGACTTTCTCCAACGCGGACTTTCTCCAACGCGGAGTTTCTCCAGCGCGGAGTTTCTCCAACGCGGAGTTTCTCCAACGCGCAGTTTCTCCAATGCGAAGTTTCTCCAGCGCGGAGTTTGTCCAGCACGGAGTTTCTCCAGCGCGGAGTTTCTCCAGCCCGGAGTTTCTCCAGCGCAGATTTTATGCAGCACGGAGTTTCTCCAGCGCGGAGTTTATACAATGCGGAGTTTCTCCAGCGCGGACTTTCTCCAACGCGGACTTTCTCCAACGCGGACTTTCTCCAACGCGGACTTTCTCCAACGCGGATTTTCTCCAGCGCGGTGTGTTTCAAGTGCGGAGTTTCTCCAACGCGGAGAATCTCCAACGCGCCGTTTCTTCAACGCGAAGTTTCTCCAAAGCGGAGTTTCTACAACACGGAGTTTCTCCAACGCGGAGTTTCTCCAACGCGGACCTTCTCCGACGCGGACTTTCTCCAACGCGGAGTTTCTCCAGCGCGGAGTTTATCCAACGCGGAGTTTCTCCAGCGCGGACTTTCTCCAACGCGGACATTCTCCAACGCGGACTTTCTCCAACGCGGAGTTTCTCCAGCGCGGTGTGTTTCAAGCGCGGAGTTTCTCCAACGCGGAGCTTCTCCAACGCGCCGTTTCTCCAACGCGAATTTTCCCGAACACGCAGTTTCTCCAGCGCGGAGTGTCTCCATCGCGGAGTTTCTCCATCGCGGAGTTTCTCCAGTTCGGAGTTTCTTAAACGCGGAGTTTCTCCAGCGCGAAATTTTTCCATCGCGGACTCTCCCCAACGCGGACTTTCTCCAACGCGGAGTTTCTCCAACGCGGAGTTTCTCCAACGCGCAGTTTCTCCAACGCGAAGTTTCTCCAGCGCGGAGTTTCTCCAGCGCGGACTTTCTCCAGCGCGGAGTTTCTCCAGCGCGGACTTTCTCCAACGCGGACTTTCTTCAACGCGGAGTTTCTCCAACGCGGACTTTCTCCAACGCGGACTTTCTCCAACGCGGAGTGTCTCCATCGCGGAGTTTCTAGAGTTCGGAGTTTCTCAAGCGCGGAGTTTCTCAAGCGCGGAATTTCTCCATCGCAGACTCTCTCCAACGCGGAATTTCTCCAACGCGGACTTTCTCCAACGCGGAGTTTCTCCAACGCGGAGTTTCTCCAACGCGAAGTTTCTCCAGCGCGGAGTATGTCCAGCACGGAGTTTCTCCAGCGCGGAGTTTCTCCAGCCCGGAGTTTCTCCAGCGCAGATTTTATGCAGCACGGAGTTTCTCCAGCGCGGAGTTTCTCCAACGCGGAGTTGCTCCAGCGCGGAGTTTCTTCAGCGTAGAGTTTCTCCAGAGGGGACTTTTCTCCAACGCGGAGTTTCTCCATCGCGGAGTTTGTCCGTCGCGGACTTTCTTCATCGCGGAGTTTCTCCAGCGCAGAGTTTATACAACGCGGAGTTTCTCCAGCGCGGACTTTCTCCAACGCGGACTTTCTCCAACGCGGACCTTCTCCAACGCGGACTTTCTCCAACGCGGAGTTTCTCCAGCGCGGTGTGTTTCAAGTGCAGAGTTTCTCCAACGCGGAGAATCTCCAACGCGCCGTTTCTTTAACGCGAAGTTTCTCCAAAGCGGAGTTTCTACAACACGTAGTTTCTCCAACGCGGAGTTTCTCCAACGCGGACCTTCTCCGACGCGGACTTTCTCCAACGTGGAGTTTCTCCAGCGCGGTGTGTTTCAAGCGCGGAGTTTCTCGAACGCGGAGTTTCTCCAACGCGCCGTTTCTTCAACGCGAAGTTTCTCCAAGGCGGAGTTTCTACAACACGGATTTTCTCCAACGCGGACTTTCTCCAACGCGGACCTTCTCCGACGCGGACTTTCTCTAACGCGGAGTTTCTCCAGCGCGGTGTGTTTCAAGCGCGGAGTTTCTCTAACGCGGAGTTTCTCCAACGCGCCGTTTCTTCAAAGCGAAGTTTCTCCAAGGCGGAATTTCTCCAACACAGAGTTTCTCCAACACGGAGTTTCTCCAGCGCGGAGTTTCTCCAACGCGGAGTTTCTCCGACACGGAGTTTCTCCTACACGGAGTTTCTTCAGCGCGGAGTTTCTCCAGCGCGGATTGTCTCCATCGCGGAGTTTCTCCAGTTCGGAGTTTCTCAAACGCGTAGTTTCTCCAGCGCGGAGTTTCTCCATCGCGGACTCTCACCAACGCGGACTTTCTCCAACGCGGACTTTCTCCAACGCAGAGTTTCTCCAACGCGGAGTTTCTCCAACGCGCAGTTTCTCCAACGCGCAGTTTCTCCAGCGCGGACTTTCTCCAACGCAGACCTTCTCCAACGCGGACTTTCTCCAACGCGGAGTTTCTCCAGCGCGGTGTGTTTCAAGCGCGGTGTTTCTCCAACGCAGAGCTTCTCCAACGCGCCGTTTCTCCTACGCGAAGTTTCCCCACCACGGAGTTTCTCCATCGCGGAGTTTCTCCATCGCGGACACTCTCCAACGCGGACTTTCTCCAACGCGGACTTTCTCCAACGCGGAGTTTCTCCAACGCGCAGTTTCTCCAACGCGAAGTTTCTCCAGCGCGGAGTTTCTCCAACACGGAGTTTCTCCAGCCCGGAGTTTCTCCAGCGCAGATTTTATGCAGCACGGAGTTTCTCCAGCGCGGAGTTTCTCGAACGCGGAGTTGCTCTAGCGCGGAGTTTCTTCAGCGTAGAGTTTCTCCAGAGCGGACTTTTCTCCAACGCGGAGTTTCTCCATCGCGGAGTTTGTCCGTCGCGGAGGGAGTTTCTCCAGCGCGGAGTTTATACAACGCGGAGTTTCTCCAGCGCGGACTTTCTCCAACGCGGACTTTCTTCAACGCGGAGTTTCTCCAACGCGGAATTTCTCCAACGCGGACTTTCTCCAACGCGGACCTTCTCCAACGCGGACTTTCTCCAACGCGGAGTTTCTCCAGCGCGGTGTGTTTCAAGCGCGTAGTTTCTCCAACGCGGAGTATTTCCAACGCGCCGTTTCTTCAACGCGAAGTTTCTCCAAGGCGGAGTTTCTACATCACGGATTTTCTCCAACGCGGACTTTCTCCTAAGCGGACCTTCTCCGACGCGAACTTTCTCCAACGCGGAGTTTCTCCAGCGCGGTGTGTTTCAAGTGCGGAGTTTCTCCAACGCGGAGAATCTCCGACGCGCCGTTTCTTCAACGCGAAGTTTCTCCAACGCGCAGTTTCTCCAACGCGAAGTTTCTCCAGCGCGGAGTTTCTCCAACACGGAGTTTCTCCAGCGCGGAGTTTGTCCAGCACGGAGTTTCTCCAGCGCGGAGTTTCTCCAACGCGGAGTTTCTCCATCGCGGAGTTTGTCCGTCGCGGAATTTCTTCATCGCGGAGTTTATACAACGCGGACTTTCTCCAGCGCGGACTTTCTCCAACGCGGACTTTCTTCAACGCGGAGTTTCTCCAACGCGGACTTTCTCCAACGCGGACTTTCTCCAACGCGGATCTTCTCCAACGCGGACTTTCTCCAACGCGGAGTTTCTCCAGCGCGGTGTGTTTCAAGTGCGGAGTTTCTCCAACGCGGAGAATCTCCGACGCGCCGTTTCTTCAACGCGAAGTTTCTCCAACGCGGACCTTCTCCGACGCGGACTTTCTCCTACGCGGAGTTTCTCCAGCGCGGAGTGTCTCCATCGCGGAGTTTCTAGAGTTCGGAGTTTCTCAAACGCAAAGTTTCTCCAGCGCGGAATTTCTCCATCGCAGACTCTCTCCAACGCGGAATTTCTCCAACGCGGACTTTCTCCAACGCGGAGTTTCTCCAACGCGCAGTTTCTCCAACGCGAAGTTTCTCCAGCGCGGAGTTTGTCCAGCACGGAGTTTCTCAAGCGCGGACTTTCTCCAGCCCGGAGTTTCTCCAGCGCAGATTTTATGCAGCACGGAGTTTCTCCACCGCGGAGTTTCTCCAACGCGGAGTTGCTCCAGCGCGGAGTTTCTCCAGCGTAGTTTCTCCAGAGCGGACTTTTCTCCAACGCGGAGTTTCTCCATCGCGGAGTCTGTCCGTCGCAGACTTTCTTCATCGCGGAGTTTCTCCAGCGCGGAGTTTATACAACGCGGAGTTTCTCCAGCGCGGACTTTCTCCAACGTGGACTTTCTCCAACGCGGACCTTCTCCAACGCGGACTTTCTCCAACGCGGATTTTCTCCAGCGCGGTGTGTTTCAAGTGCGGAGTTTCTCCAACGCGGAGAATCTCCAACGCGCCGTTTCTTCAACGCGAATTTTCCCGAACACGCAGTTTCTCCAGCGCGGAGTGTCTCCATCGCGGAGTTTCTCCAGCGCGGAGTTTCTCCATCGCGGACTCTCCCCAACGCGGACTTTCTCCAACGCGGAGTTTCTCCAACGCGGAGTTTCTCCAACGCGCAGTTTCTCCAACGCGAAGTTTCTCCAGCGCGGAGTTTCTCCAGCGCGGACTTTCTCCAACACGGACTTTCTTCAACGCGGAGTTTCTCCAACGCGGACTTTCTCCAACGCGGACTTTCTCCAACGCGGATCTTCTCCAACGCGGACTTTCGCCAACGCGGAGTGTCTCCATCGCGGAGTTTCTAGAGTTCGGAGTTTCTCAAACGCGGAGTTTCTCCAGCGCGGAATTTCTCCATCGCAGACTCTCTCCAACGCGGAATTTCTCCAACGCGGACTTTCTCCAACGCGGAGTTTCTCCAACGCGGAGTTTCTCCAACGCGAAGTTTCTCCAGCGCGGAGTTTGTCCAGCACGGAGTTTCTCCAGAGCGGAGTTTCTCCAGCCCGGAGTTTCTCCAGCGCAGATTTTATGCAGCACGGAGTTTCTCCAGCGCGGAGTTTCTCCAACGCGGAGTTGCTCCTGCGCGGAGTTTCTCCAGCGTAGAGTTTCTCCAGAGGGGACTTTTCTCCAACGCGGAGTTTCTCCATCGCGGAGTTTGTCCGTCGCGGACTTTCTTCATCGCGGAGTTTCTCCAGCGCGGAGTTTATACAACGCGGAGTTTCTCCAGCGCGGACTTTCTCCAACGCGGACTTTCTCCAACGCGGACATTCTCCAACGCGGACTTTCTCCAACGCGGAGTTTCTCCAGCGCGGTGTGTTTCAAGTGCAGAGTTTCTCCAACGCGGAGAATCTCCAACGCGCCGTTTCTTTAACGCGAAGTTTCTCCAAAGCGGAGTTTCTACAACACGGAGTTTCTCCAACGCGGAGTTTCTCCAACGCGGACCTTCTCCGACGCGGACTTTCTCCAACGCGGAGTTTCTCCTGCGCGGTGTGTTTCAAGCGCGGAGTTTCTCGAACGCGGAGTTTCTCCAACGCGCCGTTTCTTCAACGCGAAGTTTCTCCAAGGCGGAGTTTCTACAACACGGATTTTCTCCAACGCGGACTTTCTCCAACGCGGACCTTCTCCGACGCGGACTTTCTCTAACGCGGAGTTTCTCCAGCGCGGTGTGTTTCAAGCGCGGAGTTTAACGCGGAGTTTCTCCAACGCGCCGTTTCTTCAAAGCGAAGTTTCTCCAAGGCGGAATTTCTCCAATACAGAGTTTCTCCAACACGGAGTTTCTCCAGCGCGGAGTTTCTCCACCGCGGAGAATCTCCAGCGCGGAGCTTCTCCAGTTCGGAGTTTCTCAAACGCGGAGTTTCTCCAACACGGAGTTTCTCCAGCCCGATTTTTCTCCAGCGCGGAGTTTCTCCATCGCGGACTCTCCAACGCGGACTTTCTCCAACGCGGACTTTCTCCAAAGCGGAGTTTCTCCAACGCGGAGTTTCTCCAACACGGAGTTTCTCCTACACGGAGTTTCTTCAGCGCGGAGTTTCTCCAGCGCGGATTGTCTCCATCGCGGAGTTTCTCCAGTTCGGAGTTTCTCAAACGCGTAGTTTCTCCAGCGCGGAGTTTCTCCATCGCGGACTCTCACCAACGCGGACTTTTTCCAACGCGGACTTTCTCCAACGCAGAGTTTCTCCAACGCGGAGTTTCTCCAACGCGCAGTTTCTCCAACGCGCAGTTTCTCCAGCGCGGACTTTCTCCAACGCGGACTTTCTCCAACGCGGACCTTCTCCAACGCGGACTTTCTCCAACGCGGAGTTTCTCCAGCGCGGTGTGTTTCAAGCGCGGTGTTTCTCCAACGCGGAGCTTCTCCAACGCGCCGTTTCTCCTACGCGAAGTTTCCCCACCACGGAGTTTCTCCAGCGCGGAGTTTCTCCATCGCGGACACTCTCCAACGCGGACTTTCTCCAACGCGGACTTTCTCCAACGCGGAGTTTCTCCAACGCGGAGTTTCTCCAACGCGCAGTTTCTCCAACGCAAAGTTTCTCCAGCGCGGAGTTTCTCCAACACGGACTTTCTCCAGCCCGGAGTTTCTCCAGCGCAGATTTTATGCAGCACGGAGTTTCTCCAGCGCGGAGTTTCTCGAACGCGGAGTTGCTCTAGCGCGGAGTTTCTTCGGCGTAGAGTTTCTCCAGAGCGGACTTTTCTCCAACGCGGAGTTTCTCCATCGCGGAGTTTGTCCGTCGCGGAGGTTCTCCATCGCGGAGTTTCTCCAGCGCGGAGTTTATACAACGCGGAGTTTCTCCAGCGCGGACTTTCTCCAACGCGGACCTTCTTCAACGCGGAGTTTCTCCAACGCGGACTTTCTCCAATGTGGACTTTCTCCAACGCGGACCTTCTCCGACGCGGACTTTCTCCAACGCGGAGTTTCTCCAGCGCGGTGTGTTTCAAGCGCGGAGTTTCTCTAACGCGGAGTTTCTCCAACGCGCCGTTTCTTCAAAGCGAAGTTTCTCCAAAGCGCAGTTTCTCCAACGCGAAGTTTCTCCAGCGCGGAGTTTCTCCAACACGGAGTTTCTCCAGCGTGGAGTTTGTCCAGCACGGAGTTTCTCCAGCGCGGAGTTTCTCCAACGCGGAGTTGCTACAGCGCGGAGTTTCTCCAGTGTAGAGTTTCTCCAGAGCGGTCTTTTCTCCAACGCGGAGTTTCTCCATCGCGGAGTTTGTCCGTCGCGGACTTTCTTCATCGCGGAGTTTATACAACGCGGAGTTTCTCCAGCGCGGACTTTTTCCAACGCGGACTTTCTTCAACGCGGAGTTTCTCCAACGCGGACTTTCTTCAACGCGGAGTTTCTCCAACGCGGACTTTCTCCAACGCGGACTTTCTCCAACGCGGATCTTCTCCAACGCGGACTTTCTCCAACGCGGAGTTTCTCCAGCGCGGAGTGTCTCCATCGCGGAGTTTCTAGAGTTCGGAGTTTCTCAAACGCGGAGTTTCTCCAGCGCGGAATTTCTCCATCGCGGACTCTCTCCAACGCGGAATTTCTCCAGCGCGGAGTTTGTCCAGCACGGAGTTTCTCCAGCGCGGAGTTTCTCCAGCCCGGAGTTTCTCCAGCGCAGATTTTATGCAGCAAGGAGTTTCTCCAGCGCGGAGTTTCTCCAACGCGGAGTTGCTCCAGCGCGGAGTTTCTCCAGCGTAGAGTTTCTCCAGAGCGGACTTTTCTCCAACGCGGAGATTCTCCATCGCGGAGTTTGTTTGTCGTGGATTTTCTTCATCGCGGAGTTTCTCCAGCGCGGAGTTTATACAACGCGGAGTTTCTCCAGCGCGGACTTTCTCCAACGCGGACTTTCTCCAACGCGGACCTTCTCCAACGCGGACTTTCTCCAACGCGGAGTTTCTCCACCGTGGTGTGTTTCAAGCGCGGAGTTTCTCCAACGCGGAGCTTCTCCAACGCACCGTTTCTCCAACGCGAAGTTTCCCCAACACGGAGTTTCTCCAGCGCGGAGTTTCTCCAGCGCGGAGTGTCTCCATCGCGGAGTTTCTCCAGCGTAGAGTTTCTTCAGAGCGGACTTTTCTCCAACGAGGAGTTTCTCCATCGCGGAGTTTGTCCGTCGCGGACTTTCTTCATCGCGGAGTTTATACAACGCGGAGTTTCTCCAGCGCGGACTTTCTCCAACGCGGACTTTCTTCAACGCGGAGTTTCTCCAACGCGGACTTTCTCCAACGCGGACTTTCTCCAACGCGGACCTTCTCCAACGCGGACTTTCTCCAACGCGGAGTTTCTGCAGCGAGTTGTTTCAAGTGCGGAGTTTCTCCAACGCGGAGAATCTCCAACGCGCCGTTTCTTCAACGCGAAGTTTCTCTAAAGCGCAGTTTCTACAACACGGAGTTTCTCCAACGCGGACTTTCTCCAACGCGGACCTTCTCCGACGCGGACTTTCTCCAACGCGGAGTTTCTCCAGCGCGGTGTGTTTCAAGCGCGGATTTTCTCGAACGCGGAGTTTTTCCAACGCGCCGTTTCTTCAACGCGAAGTTTCTCCAAGGCGGAGTTTCTACAACACGGATTTTCTCCAACGCGGACTTTCTCCAACGCGGACCTTCTCCGACGCGGACTTTCTCTAACGCGGAGTTTCTCCAGCGCGGTGTGTTTCAAGCGCGGAGTTTCTCTAACGCGGAGTTTCTCCAACGCGCCGTTTCTTAAAAGCGAAGTTTCTCCAAGGCGAAATTTCTCCAACACAGAGTTTCTGCAACACGGAGTTTCTCCAGCGCGGAGTTTCTCCACCGCGGAGAATCTCCAGCGCGGAGCTTCTCCAGTTCGGAGTTTCTCAAACGCGGAGTTTCTCCAACATGGAGTTTCTCCAGCCCGATTTTTCTCCAGCGCGGAGTTTCTCCATCGCGGACTCTCCAACGCGGACTTTCTCAAACGCGTACTTTCTCCAAAGCGGAGTTTCTCCAACGCGGAGTTTCTCCAACACGGAGTTTCTCCTACACGGAGTTTCTTCAGCGCGGAGTTTCTCCAGCGCGGATTGTCTCCATCGCGGAGTTTCTCCAGTTCGGAGTTTCTCAAACGCGTAGTTTCTCCAGCGCGGAGTTTCTCCATCGCGGACTCCCACCAACGCGGACTTTCTCCAACGCAGAGTTTCTCCAACGCGGAGTTTCTCCAACGCGCAGTTTCTCCAACGCGCAGTTTCTCCAGCGCGGACTTTCTCCAACGCGGACTTTCTCCAACGCGGACCTTCTCCAAAGCGGACTTTCTCCAACGCGGAGTTTCTCCAGCGCGGTGTGTTTCAAGCGCGGTGTTTCTCCAACGCGGAGCTTCTCCAACGCGCCGTTTCTCCTACGCGAAGTTTCCCCACCACGGAGTTTCTCCAGCGCGGAGTTTCTCCATCGCGGACCCTCTCCAACGCGGACTTTCTCCAACGCGGACTTTCTCCAACGCGGACTTTCTCCAACGCGCAGTTTCTCCAACGCGAAGTTTCTCCAGCGCGGAGTTTCTCCAACACGGAGTTTCTCCAGCCAGGAGTTTCTCCAGCGCAGATTTTATGCAGCACGGAGTTTCTCCAGCGCGGAGTTTCTCGAACGCGGAGTTGCTCTAGCGCGGAGTTTCTTCAGCGTAGAGTTTCTCCAGAGCTGACTTTTCTCCATCGCGGAGTTTCTCCAGCGCGGCGTTTATACAACGCGGAGTTTCTCCAGCGCGGACTTTCTCCAACGCGGACTTTCTTCAACGCGGAGTTTCTCCAACGCGGACTTTCTCCAACGCGGACTTTCTCCAACGCGGACCTTCTCCAACGCGGACTTTCTCCAACGCGGAGTTTCTCCAGCGCGGTGTGTTTCAAGCGCGTAGTTTCTCCAACGCGGAGTATCTCCAACGCGCCGTTTCTTCAACGCGAAATTTCTCCAAGGCGGAGTTTCTACATCACGGATTTTCTCCAACGCGGACTTTCTCCAACGCGGACCTTCTCCGACGCGGACTTTCTCCAACGCGGAGTTTCTCCAGCGCGGTGTGTTTCAAGCGCGGAGTTTCTCCAACGCGAAGTTTCTCCAGCGCGGAGTTTCTCCAACACGGAGTTTCTCCAGCGCGGAGTTTGTCCAGCACGGAGTTTCTCCAGCGCGGAGTTTCTCCAACGCGGAGTTGCTACAGCGCGGAGTTTCTCCAGTATAGAGTTTCTCCAGAGCGGACTTTTCTCCAACGCGGAGTTTCTCCATCGCGGAGTTTGTCCGTCGCGGACTTTCTTCATCGCGGAGTTTATACAACGCGGAGTTTCTCCAGCGCGGACTTTCTCCAACGCGGACTTTCTTCAACGCGGAGTTTCTCCAACGCGGACTTTCTCCAACGCGGACTTTCTCCAACGCGGACCTTCTCCAACGCGGACTATCTCCAACGCGGAGTTTCTCCAGCACGGTGTGTTTCAAGTGCGGAGTTTCTAGAGTTCGGAGTTTCTCAAACGCGGAGTTTCTCCAGCGCGGAATTTCTCCATCGCAGACTCTCTCCAACGCGGAATTTCTCCAACGCGGACTTTCTCCAACGCGGAGTTTCTCCAACGCGGAGTTTCTCCAACGCGCAGTTTCTCCAACGCGAAGTTTCTCCAGCGCGGAGTTTGTCCAGCACGGAGTTTCTCCAGCCCGGAGTTTCTCCAGCGCAGATTTTATGCAGCACGGAGTTTCTCCAGCGCGGAGTTTATACAACGCGGAGTTTCTCCAGCGCGGACTTTCTCCAACGCGGACTTTCTCCAACGCGGACCTTCTCCAACGCGGACTTTCTCCAATGCGGAGTTTCTCCAGCGCGGTGTGTTTCAAGCGCGGAGTTTCTCCAACGCGGAGCTTCTCCAACGCACCGTTTCTCCAACGCGAAGTTTCCCCAACACGGAGTTTCTCCAGCGCGGAGTTTCTCCAGCGCGGAGTTTCTCCAGCGCGGAGTTTCTCCAGCGCGGAGTGTCTCCATCGCGGAGTTTCTCCAGCGTAGAGTTTCTCCAGAGCGGACTTTTCTCCAACGCGGAGTTTCTCCATCGCGGAGTTTGTCCGTCGCGGACTTTCTTCATCGCGGAGTTTATACAACGCGGAGTTTCTCCAGCGCGGACTTTCTCCAACGCGGACTTTCTTCAACGCGGAGTTTCTCCAACGCGGACTTTCTCCAACGCGGACTTTCTCCAACGCGGACCTGCTCCAACGCGGACTTTCTCCAACGCGGAGTTTCTCGAGCGCGGTGTGTTTCAAGTGCGGAGTTTCTCCAACGCGCCGTTTCTTCAACGCGAAGTTTCTCCAAAGCGGAGTTTCTACAACACGGAGTTTCTCCAACGCGGAGTTTCTCCAACGCGGACCTTCTCCGACGCGGACTTTCTCCAACGCGGAGTTTCTCCAGCGCGGAGTTTATCCAACGCAGAGTTTCTCCAACGCGGACTTTCTCCAACGCGGACCTTCTCCGACGCGGACTTTCTCCAACGCGGAGTTTCTCCAGCGCGGAGTGTCTCCATCGCGGAGTTTCTAGAGTTCGGAATTTCTCAAACGCGGAGTTTCTCCAGCGCGGAATTTCTCCATCGCAGACTCTCTCCAACGCGGAATTTCTCCAACGCGGACTTTCTCCAACGCGGAGTTTCTCCAACGCGGAGTTTCTCCAACGCGAAGTTTCTCCAGCGCGGAGTTTGTCCTGCACGGAGTTTCTCCAGCGCGGAGTTTCTCCAGCCCGGAGTTTCTCCAGCGCAGATTTTATGCAGCACGGAGTTTCTCCAGCGCGGAGTTTCTCCAACGCGGAGTTGCTCCAGCGCGGAGTTTCTCCAGCGTAGAGTTTCTCCAGAGCGGACTTTTCTCCAACGCGGAGTTTCTCCATCGCGGAGTTTGTCCGTCGCGGACTTTCTTCATCGCGGAGTTTCTCCAGCGCGGAGTTTATACAACGCGGAGTTTCTCCAGCGCGGACTTTCTCCAACGCGGACTTTCTCCAACGCGGACCTTCTCCAACGCGGACTTTCTCCAACGCGGACTTTCTCCAGCGCGGTGTGTTTCAAGCGCGGAGTTTCTCCAACGCGGAGCTTCTCCAACGCACCGTTCCTCCAACGCGAAGTTTCCCCAACACCGAGTTTCTCCAGCGCGGAGTTTCTCCAGCGCGGAGTTTCTCCAGCGCGGAGTGTCTCCATCGCGGAGTTTCTCCAGCGTAGAGTTTCTCCAGAGCGGACTTTTCTCCAACGCGGAGTTTCTCCATCGCGGAGTTTGTCCGTCGCGGACTTTCTTCATCGCGGAGTTTATACAACGCGGAGTTTCTCCAGCGCGGACTTTCTCCAACGCGGACTTTCTTCAACGCGGAGTTTCTCCAACGCGGACTTTCTCCAACGCGGACCTTCTCCAACGCGGACTTTCTCCAACGCGGAGTTTCTCCAGCGCGGTGTGTTTCAAGTGCGGAGTTTCTCCAACGCGGAGAATCTCCAACGCGCCGTTTCTTCAACGCGAAGTTTCTCCAAAGCGGAGTTTCTACAACACGGAGTTTCTCCAACGCGGAGTTTCTCCAACGCGGACCTTCTCCGACGCGGACTTTCTCCAACGCGGAGTTTCTCCAGCGCGGTGTGTTTCAAGCGCGGAGTTTCTCGAACGCGGAGTTTCTCCAACGCGCCGTTTCTTCAACGCGAAGTTTCTCCAAGGCGGAGTTTCTACAACACGGATTTTCTCCAACGCGGACTTTCTCCAACGCGGACCTTCTCCGACGCGGACTTTCTCTAACGCGGAGTTTCTCCAGCGCGGTGTGTTTCAAGCGCGGAGTTTCTCTAACGCGGAGTTTCTCCAACGCGCCGTTTCATCAAAGCGAAGTTTCTCCAAGGCGGAATTTCTCCAACACAGAGTTTCTCCAACACGGAGTTTCTCCAGCGCGGAGTTTCTCCACCGCGGAGAATCTCCAGCGCGGAGCTTCTCCAGTTCGGAGTTTCTCAAACGCGGAGTTTCTCCAACACGGAGTTTCTCCAGCCCGATTTTTCTCCAGCGCGGAGTTTCTCCATCGCGGACTCTCCAACGCGGACTTTCTCCAACGCGGACTTTCTCCAAAGCGGAGTTTCTCCAACGCGGAGTTTCTCCAACACGGAGTTTCTCCTACACGGAGTTTCTTCAGCGCGGAGTTTCTCCAGCGCGGATTGTCTCCATCGCGGAGTTTCTCCAGTTCGGAGTTTCTCAAACGCGTAGTTTCTCCAGCGCGGAGTTTCTCCATCGCGGACTCTCACCAACGCGGACTTTCTCCAACGCGGACTTTCTCCAACGCAGAGTTTCTCCAACGCGGTGTGTTTCAAGCGCGGTGTTTCTCCAAAGCGGAGCTTCTCCAACGCGCCGTTTCTCCTACGCGAAGTTTCCCCACCACGGAGTTTCTCCAGCGCGGAGTTTCTCCATCGCGGACACTCTCCAACGCGGACTTTCTCCAACGCGGACTTTCTCCAACGCGGAGTTTCTCCAACGCGGAGTTTCTCCAACGCGCAGTTTCTCCAACACGGAGTTTCTCCAGCCCGGAGTTTCTCCAGCGCAGATTTTATGCAGCACGGAGTTTCTCCAGCGCGGAGTTTCTCCAGCGCGGAGTTTATACAACGCGGAGTTTCTCCAACGCGGACTTTCTCCAACGTGGACTTTCTCCAACGCGGACCTTCTCCAACGCGGACTTTCTCCAACGCGGAGTTTCTCCAGCGCGGTGTGTTTCAAGCGCGTAGTTTCTCCAACGCGAAGTATCTCCAACGCGCCGTTTCTTCAACGCGAAGTTTCTCCAAGGCGGAGTTTCTACATCACGGATTTTCTCCAACGCGGACTTTCTCCAACGCGGACCTTCTCCGACGCGGACTTTCTCCAACGCGGAGTTTCTCCAGCGCGGTGTGTTTCAAGCGCGGAGTTTCTCTAACACGGAGTTTCTCCAACGCGCCGTTTCTTCAAAGCGAAGTTTCTCCAACGCGCAGTTTCCCCAACGCGAAGTTTCTCCAGCGCGGAGTTTCTCCAACACGGAGTTTCTCCAGCGCGGAGTTTGTCCAGCACGGAGTTTCTCCAGCGCGGAGTTTCTCCAACGCGGAGTTGCTACAGCGCGGAGTTTCTCCAGTGTAGAGTTTCTCCAGAGCGGTCTTTTCTCCAACGCGGAGTTTCTCCATCGCGGAGTTTGTCCGTCGCGGACTTTCTTCATCGCGGAGTTTATACAACGCGGAGTTTCTCCAGCGCGGACATTCTCCAACGCGGACTTTCTTCAACGCGGAGTTTCTCCAACGCGGACTTTCTCCAACGCGGACTTTCTCCAACGCGGATCTTCTCCAACGCGGACTTTCTCCAACGCGGAGTTTCTCCAGCGGGGAATTTCTCCATCGCAGACTCTCTCCAACGCGGAATTTCTCCAACGCGGACTTTCTCCAACGCGGAGTTTCTCCAACGCGGAGTTTCTCCAACGCGCAGTTTCTCCAACGCGAAGTTTCTCCAGCGGGGAGTTTGTCCAGCACGGAGTTTCTCCAGCGCGGAGTTTCTCCAGCCCGGAGTTTCTCCAGCGCAGATTTTATGCAGCACGAAGTTTCTCCAGCGCGGAGTTTCTCCAACGCGGAGTTGCTCCAGCGCGGAGTTTCTCCAGCGTAGAGTTTCTCCAGAGCGGACTTTTCTCCAACGCGGAGTTTCTCCATCGCGGAGTTTGTCCGTCGCGGATTTTCTTCATCGCGGAGTTTCTCCAGCGCGGAGTTTATACAAAGCGGAGTTTCTCCAGCGCGGACTTTCTCCAACGCGGACTTTCTCCAACGCGGACCTTCTCCAAAGCGGACTTTCTCCAACGCGGAGTTTCTCCACCGTGGTGTGTTTCAAGCGCGGAGTTTCTCTAACGCGGAGCTTCTCCAACGCACCGTTTCTCCAACGCGAAGTTTCCCCAACAAGGAGTTTCTCCAGCGCGGAGTTTCTCCAGCGCGGAGTTTCTCCAGCGCGGAGTGTCTCCATCGCGGAGTTTCTCCAGCGTAGAGTTTCTCCAGAGCGGACTTTTCTCCAACGCGGAGTTTCTCCATCGCGGAGTTTGTCCGTCGCGGACTTTCTTCATCGCGGAGTTTATACAACGCGGAGTTTCTCCAGCGCGGACTTTCTCCAACGCGGACTTTCTTCAACGCGGAGTTTCTCCAACGCGGACTTTCTCCAACGCGGACTTTCTCCAACGCGGACCTTCTCCAACGCGGACTTTCTCCAACGCGGAGTTTCTCCAGCGCGGTGTGTTTCAAGTGCGGAGTTTCTCCAACGCGGAGAATCTCCAACGCGCCGTTTCTTCAACGCGAAGTTTCTCCAAAGCGGAGTTTCTCCAACGCGGACCTTCTCCGACGCGGACTTTCTCCAACGCGGAGTTTCTCCAGCGCGGTGTGTTTCAAGCGCGGAGTTTCTCGAACGCGGAGTTTCTCCAACGCGCCGTTTCTTCAACGCGAAGTTTCTCCAAGGCGGAGTTTCTACAACACGGATTTTCTCCAACGCGGACTTTCTCCAAGGCGGAATTTCTCCAACACAGATTTTCTCCAACACGGAGTTTCTCCAGCGCGGAGTTTCTCCACCGCGGAGAATCTCCAGCGCGGAGCTTCTCCAGTTCGGAGTTTCTCAAACGCGGAGTTTCTCCAACACGGAGTTTCTCCAGCCCGATTTTTCTCCAGCGCGGAGTTTCTCCTACGCGGACTCTCCAACGCGGACTTTCTCCAACGCGGACTTTCTCCAAAGCGGAGTTTCTCCAACGCGGAGTTTCTCCAACACGGAGTTTCTCCTACACGGAGTTTCTTCAGCGCGGAGTTTCTCCAGCGCGGATTGTCTCCATCGCGGAGTTTCTCCAGTTCGGAGTTTCTCAAACGCGTAGTTTCTCCAGCGCGGAGTTTCTCCATCGCGGACTCTCACCAACGCGGACTTTCTCCAACGCGGACTTTCTCCAACGCGCAGTTTCTCCAACGCGAAGTTTCTCCAGCGCGGAGTTTCTCCAGCGCGGACTTTCTCCAACGAGGACTTTCTTCAACGCGGAGTTTCTCCAACGCGGACTTTCTCCAACGCGGACTTTCTCCAACGCGGATCTTCTCCAACGCGGACTTTCTCCAACGCGGAGTTTCTCCAACGCGGAGTTTCTCCAACGCGCAGTTTCTCCAACGCGCAGTTTCTCCAGCGCGGACTTTCTCCAACGCGGACTTTCTCCAACGCGGACCTTCTCCAACGCGGACTTTCTCCAACGCAGAGTTTCTCCAACGCGGAGTTTCTCCAACGCGCAGTTTCTCCAACGCGAAGTTTCTCCAGCGCGGAGTTTCTCCAGCGCGGACTTTCTCCAACGCGGACTTTCTTCAACGCGGAGTTTCTCCAACGCGGAGTTTCTCCAACGCACAGTTTCTCCAACACGGAGTTTCTCCAGCCCGGAGTTTCTCCAGCGCAGATTTTATGCAGCACGGAGTTTCTCCAGCGCGGAGTTTCTCCAGCGCGGAGTTTATACAACGCGGAGTTTCTCCAACGCGGACTTTCTCCAACGTGGACTTTCTCCAACGCGGACCTTCTCCAACGCGGACTTTCTCCAACGCGGAGTTTCTCCAGCGCGGTGTGTTTCAAGCGCGTAGTTTCTCCAACGCGAAGTATCTCCAACGCGCCGTTTCTTCAACGCGAAGTTTCTCCAAGGCGGAGTTTCTACATCACGGATTTTCTCCAACGCGGACTTTCTCCAACGCGGACCTTCTCCGACGCGGACTTTCTCCAACGCGGAGTTTCTCCAGCGCGGTGTGTTTCAAGCGCGGAGTTTCTCTAACACGGAGTTTCTCCAACGCGCCGTTTCTTCAAAGCGAAGTTTCTCCAACGCGCAGTTTCCCCAACGCGAAGTTTCTCCAGCGCGGAGTTTCTCCAACACGGAGTTTCTCCAGCGCGGAGTTTGTCCAGCACGGAGTTTCTCCAGCGCGGAGTTTCTCCAACGCGGAGTTGCTACAGCGCGGAGTTTCTCCAGTGTAGAGTTTCTCCAGAGCGGTCTTTTCTCCAACGCGGAGTTTCTCCATCGCGGAGTTTGTCCGTCGCGGACTTTCTTCATCGCGGAGTTTATACAACGCGGAGTTTCTCCAGCGCGGACATTCTCCAACGCGGACTTTCTTCAACGCGGAGTTTCTCCAACGCGGACTTTCTCCAACGCGGACTTTCTCCAACGCGGATCTTCTCCAACGCGGACTTTCTCCAACGCGGAGTTTCTCCAGCGCGGAATTTCTCCATCGCAGACTCTCTCCAACGCGGAATTTCTCCAACGCGGACTTTCTCCAACGCGGAGTTTCTCCAACGCGGAGTTTCTCCAACGCGCAGTTTCTCCAACGCGAAGTTTCTCCAGCGGGGAGTTTGTCCAGCACGGAGTTTCTCCAGCGCGGAGTTTCTCCAGCCCGGAGTTTCTCCAGCGCAGATTTTATGCAGCACGAAGTTTCTCCAGCGCGGAGTTTCTCCAACGCGGAGTTGCTCCAGCGCGGAGTTTCTCCAGCGTAGAGTTTCTCCAGAGCGGACTTTTCTCCAACGCGGAGTTTCTCCATCGCGGAGTTTGTCCGTCGCGGATTTTCTTCATCGCGGAGTTTCTCCAGCGCGGAGTTTATACAAAGCGGAGTTTCTCCAGCGCGGACTTTCTCCAACGCGGACTTTCTCCAACGCGGACCTTCTCCAAAGCGGACTTTCTCCAACGCGGAGTTTCTCCACCGTGGTGTGTTTCAAGCGCGGAGTTTCTCTAACGCGGAGCTTCTCCAACGCACCGTTTCTCCAACGCGAAGTTTCCCCAACACGGAGTTTCTCCAGCGCGGAGTTTCTCCAGCGCGGAGTTTCTCCAGCGCGGAGTGTCTCCATCGCGGAGTTTCTCCAGCGTAGAGTTTCTCCAGAGCGGACTTTTCTCCAACGCGGAGTTTCTCCATCGCGGAGTTTGTCCGTCGCGGACTTTCTTCATCGCGGAGTTTATACAACGCGGAGTTTCTCCAGCGCGGACTTTCTCCAACGCGGACTTTCTTCAACGCGGAGTTTCTCCAACGCGGACTTTCTCCAACGCGGACTTTCTCCAACGCGGACCTTCTCCAACGCGGACTTTCTCCAACGCGGAGTTTCTCCAGCGCGGTGTGTTTCAAGTGCGGAGTTTCTCCAACGCGGAGAATCTCCAACGCGCCGTTTCTTCAACGCGAAGTTTCTCCAAAGCGGAGTTTCTCCAACGCGGACCTTCTCCGACGCGGACTTTCTCCAACGCGGAGTTTCTCCAGCGCGGTGTGTTTCAAGCGCGGAGTTTCTCGAACGCGGAGTTTCTCCAACGCGCCGTTTCTTCAACGCGAAGTTTCTCCAAGGCGGAGTTTCTACAACACGGATTTTCTCCAACGCGGACTTTCTCCAAGGCGGAATTTCTCCAACACAGATTTTCTCCAACACGGAGTTTCTCCAGCGCGGAGTTTCTCCACCGCGGAGAATCTCCAGCGCGGAGCTTCTCCAGTTCGGAGTTTCTCAAACGCGGAGTTTCTCCAACACGGAGTTTCTCCAGCCCGATTTTTCTCCAGCGCGGAGTTTCTCCTACGCGGACTCTCCAACGCGGACTTTCTCCAACGCGGACTTTCTCCAAAGCGGAGTTTCTCCAACGCGGAGTTTCTCCAACACGGAGTTTCTCCTACACGGAGTTTCTTCAGCGCGGAGTTTCTCCAGCGCGGATTGTCTCCATCGCGGAGTTTCTCCAGTTCGGAGTTTCTCAAACGCGTAGTTTCTCCAGCGCGGAGTTTCTCCATCGCGGACTCTCACCAACGCGGACTTTCTCCAACGCGGACTTTCTCCAACGCGCAGTTTCTCCAACGCGAAGTTTCTCCAGCGCGGAGTTTCTCCAGCGCGGACTTTCTCCAACGAGGACTTTCTTCAACGCGGAGTTTCTCCAACGCGGACTTTCTCCAACGCGGACTTTCTCCAACGCGGATCTTCTCCAACGCGGATCTTCTCCAACGCGGACTTTCTCCAACGCGGAGTTTCTCCAACGCGCAGTTTCTCCAACGCGCAGTTTCTCCAGCGCGGACTTTCTCCAACGCGGACTTTCTCCAACGCGGACCTTCTCCAACGCGGACTTTCTCCAACGCAGAGTTTCTCCAACGCGGAGTTTCTCCAACGCGCAGTTTCTCCAACGCGAAGTTTCTCCAGCGCGGAGTTTCTCCAGCGCGGACTTTCTCCAACGCGGACTTTCTTCAACGCGGAGTTTCTCCAACGCGGAGTTTCTCCAACGCACAGTTTCTCCAACACGGAGTTTCTCCAGCCCGGAGTTTCTCCAGCGCAGATTTTATGCAGCACGGAGTTTCTCCAGCGCGGAGTTTCTCGAACGCGGAGTTGCTCTAGCGCGGAGTTTCTTCAGCGTAGAGTTTCTCCAGAGCGGACTTTTCTCCAACGCGGAGTTTCTCCATCGCGGAGTTTGTCCGTCGCGGAGGTTCTCCATCGCGGAGTTTCTCCAGCGCGGAGTTTATACAACGCGGAGTTTCTCCAACGCGGACTTTCTCCAACGTGGACTTTCTCCAACGCGGACCTTCTCCAACGCGGACTTTCTCCAACGCGGAGTTTCTCCAGCGCGGTGTGTTTCAAGCGCGTAGTTTCTCCAACGCGAAGTATCTCCAACGCGCCGTTTCTTCAACGCGAAGTTTCTCCAAGGCGGAGTTTCTACATCACGGATTTTCTCCAACGCGGACTTTCTCCAACGCGGACCTTCTCCGATGCGGACTTTCTCCAACGCGGAGTTTCTCCAGCGCGGTGTGTTTCAAGCGCGGAGTTTCTCTAACGCGGAGTTTCTCCAACGCGCCGTTTCTTCAAAGCGAAGTTTCTCCAACGCGCAGTTTCCCCAACGCGAAGTTTCTCCAGCGCGGAGTTTCTCCAACACGGAGTTTCTCCAGCGCGGAGTTTGTCCAGCACGGAGTTTCTCCAGCGCGGAGTTTCTCCAACGCGGAGTTGCTACAGCGCGGAGTTTCTCCAGTGTAGAGTTTCTCCAGAGCGGTCTTTTCTCCAACGCGGAGTTTCTCCATCGCGGAGTTTGTCCGTCGCGGACTTTCTTCATCGCGGAGTTTATACAACGCGGAGTTTCTCCAGCGCGGAATTTCTCCATCGCAGACTCTCTCCAACGCGGAATTTCTCCAACGCGGACTTTCTCCAACGCGGAGTTTCTCCAACGCGGAGTTTCTCCAACGCGCAGTTTCTCCAACGCGAAGTTTCTCCAGCGGGGAGTTTGTCCAGCACGGAGTTTCTCCAGCGCGGAGTTTCTCCAGCCCGGAGTTTCTCCAGCGCAGATTTTATGCAGCACGGAGTTTCTCCAGCGCGGAGTTTCTCGAACGCGGAGTTGCTCTAGCGCGGAGTTTCTTCAGCGTAGAGTTTCTCCAGAGCGGACTTTTCTCCAACGCGGAGTTTCTCCATCGCGGAGTTTGTCCGTCGCGGAGGTTCTCCATCGCGGAGTTTCTCCAGCGCGGAGTTTATACAACGCGGAGTTTCTCCAACGCGGACTTTCTCCAACGTGGACTTTCTCCAACGCGGACCTTCTCCAACGCGGACTTTCTCCAACGCGGAGTTTCTCCAGCGCGGTGTGTTTCAAGCGCGTAGTTTCTCCAACGCGAAGTATCTCCAACGCGCCGTTTCTTCAACGCGAAGTTTCTCCAAGGCGGAGTTTCTACATCACGGATTTTCTCCAACGCGGACTTTCTCCAACGCGGACCTTCTCCGACGCGGACTTTCTCCAACGCGGAGTTTCTCCAGCGCGGTGTGTTTCAAGCGCGGAGTTTCTCGAACGCGGAGTTTCTCCAACGCGCCGTTTCTTCAACGCGAAGTTTCTCCAAGGCGGAGTTTCTACAACACGGATTTTCTCCAACGCGGACTTTCTCCAAGGCGGAATTTCTCCAACACAGATTTTCTCCAACACGGAGTTTCTCCAGCGCGGAGTTTCTCCACCGCGGAGAATCTCCAGCGCGGAGCTTCTCCAGTTCGGAGTTTCTCAAACGCGGAGTTTCTCCAACACGGAGTTTCTCCAGCCCGATTTTTCTCCAGCGCGGAGTTTCTCCTACGCGGACTCTCCAACGCGGACTTTCTCCAACGCGGACTTTCTCCAAAGCGGAGTTTCTCCAACGCGGAGTTTCTCCAACACGGAGTTTCTCCTACACGGAGTTTCTTCAGCGCGGAGTTTCTCCAGCGCGGATTGTCTCCATCGCGGAGTTTCTCCAGTTCGGAGTTTCTCAAACGCGTAGTTTCTCCAGCGCGGAGTTTCTCCATCGCGGACTCTCACCAACGCGGACTTTCTCCAACGCGGACTTTCTCCAACGCGCAGTTTCTCCAACGCGAAGTTTCTCCAGCGCGGAGTTTCTCCAGCGCGGACTTTCTCCAACGAGGACTTTCTTCAACGCGGAGTTTCTCCAACGCGGACTTTCTCCAACGCGGACTTTCTCCAACGCGGATCTTCTCCAACGCGGACTTTCTCCAACGCGGAGTTTCTCCAACGCGGAGTTTCTCCAACGCGCAGTTTCTCCAACGCGCAGTTTCTCCAGCGCGGACTTTCTCCAACGCGGACTTTCTCCAACGCGGACCTTCTCCAACGCGGACTTTCTCCAACGCAGAGTTTCTCCAACGCGGAGTTTCTCCAACGCGCAGTTTCTCCAACGCGAAGTTTCTCCAGCGCGGAGTTTCTCCAGCGCGGACTTTCTCCAACGCGGACTTTCTTCAACGCGGAGTTTCTCCAACGCGGACTTTCTCCAACGCGGACTTTCTCCAACGCGGATCTTCTCCAACGCGGACTTTCTCCAACGCGGAGTTTCTCCAGCGCGGTGTGTTTCAAGTGCGGAGTTTCTCCAACGCGGAGAATCTCCAACGCGCCGTTTCTTCAACGCGAAGTTTCTCCAAAGCGGAGTTTCTACAACACGGAGTTTCTCCAACGCGGAGTTTCTCCAACGCGGACCTTCTCCGACGCGGACTTTCTCCAACGCGGAGTTTCTCCAGCGCGGTGTGTTTCAAGCGCGGAGTTTCTCGAACGCGGAGTTTCTCCAACGCGCCGTTTCTTCAACGCGAAGTTTCTCCAAGGCGGAGTTTCTACAACACGGATTTTCTCCAACGCGGACTTTCTCCAAGGCGGAATTTCTCCAACACAGATTTTCTCCAACACGGAGTTTCTCCAGCGCGGAGTTTCTCCACCGCGGAGAATCTCCAGCGCGGAGCTTCTCCAGTTCGGAGTTTCTCAAACGCGGAGTTTCTCCAACACGGAGTTTCTCCAGCCCGATTTTTCTCCAGCGCGGAGTTTCTCCATCGCGGACTCTCCAACGCGGACTTTCTCCAACGCGGACTTTCTCCAAAGCGGAGTTTCTCCAACGCGGAGTTTCTCCAACACGGAGTTTCTCCTACACGGAGTTTCTTCAGCGCGGAGTTTCTCCAGCGCGGATTGTCTCCATCGCGGAGTTTCTCCAGTTCGGAGTTTCTCAAACGCGTAGTTTCTCCAGCGCGGAGTTTCTCCATCGCGGAGTCTCACCAACGCGGACTTTCTCCAACGCGGACTTTCTCCAACGCGCAGTTTCTCCAACGCGAAGTTTCTCCAGCGCGGAGTTTCTCCAGCGCGGACTTTCTCCAACGCGGACTTTCTTCAACGCGGAGTTTCTCCAACGCGGACTTTCTCCAACGCGGACTTTCTCCAACGCGGATCTTCTCCAACGCGGACTTTCTCCAACGCGGAGTTTCTCCAACGCGGAGTTTCTCCAACGCGCAGTTTCTCCAACGCGCAGTTTCTCCAGCGCGGACTTTCTCCAACGCGGACTTTCTCCAACGCGGACCTTCTCCAACGCGGACTTTCTCCAACGCGGAGTTTCTCCAACGCGGAGTTTCTCCAACGCGCAGTTTCTCCAACGCGAAGTTTCTCCAGCGCGGAGTTTCTCCAGCGCGGACTTTCTCCAACGCGGACTTTCTTCAACGCGGAGTTTCTCCAACGCGGCCTTTCTCCAACGCGGACTTTCTCCAACGCGGATCTTCTCCAACGCGGAATTTCTCCAACGCGGAGTTTCTCCAGCGCGGTGTGTTTCAAGTGCGGAGTTTCTCCAACGCGGAGAATCTGCGACACGCCGTTTCTTCAACGCGAAGTTTCTCCAACGCGGAGTTTCTCCAACGCGGACCTTCTCCGACGCGGACTTTCTCCAACGCGGAGTTTCTCCAGCGCGGAGTTTATCCAACGCGGAGTTTCTCCAGCGCGGACTTTCTCCAACGCGGACATTCTCCAACGCGGACTTTCTCCAACGCGGAGTTTCTCCAGCGCGGTGTGTTTCAAGCGCGGAGTTTCTCCAACGCGGAGCTTCTCCAACGCGCCGTTTCTCCAACGCGAATTTTCCCGAACACGCAGTTTCTCCAGCGCGGAGTGTCTCCATCGCGGAGTTTCTCCAGCGCGGAGTTTCTCCATCGCGGACTCTCCCCAACGCGGACTTTCTCCAACGCGGAGTTTCTCCAACGCGGAGTTTCTCCAACGCGCAGTTTCTCCAACGCGAAGTTTCTCCAGCGCGGAGTTTCTCCAGCGCGGACTTTCTCCAACGCGGACTTTCTTCAACGCGGAGTTTCTCCAACGCGGACTTTCTCCAACGCGGACTTTCTCCAACGCGGATCTTCTCCAACGCGGACTTTCTCCAACGCGGAGTGTCTCCATCGCGGAGTTTCTAGAGTTCGGAGTTTCTCAAACGCGGAGTTTCTCCAGCGCGGAATTTCTCCATCGCAGACTCTCTCCAACGCGGAATTTCTCCAACGCGGACTTTTTTCCAACGCGGAGTTTCTCCAACGCGGAGTTTCTCCAACGCGAAGTTTCTCCAGCGCGGAGTTTGTCCAGCACGGAGTTTCTCCAGAGCGGAGTTTCTCCAGCCCGGAGTTTCTCCAGCGCAGATTTTATGCAGCATGGAGTTTCTCCAGCGCGGAGTTTCTCCAACGCGGAGTTGCTCCAGCGCGGAGTTTCTCCAGCGTAGAGTTTATCCAGAGGGGACTTTTCTCCAACGCGGAGTTTCTCCATCGCGGAGTTTGTCCGTCGCGGACTTTCTTCATCGCGGAGTTTCTCCAGCGCGGAGTTTATACAACGCGGAGTTTCTCCAGCGCGGACTTTCTCCAACGCGGACTTTCTCCAACGCGGACCTTCTCCAACGCGGACTTTCTCCAACGCGGAGTTTCTCCAGCGCGGTGTGTTTCAAGTGCAGAGTTTCTCCAACGCGGAGAATCTCCAACGCGCCGTTTCTTTAACGCGACGTTTCTCCAAAGCGGAGTTTCTACAACACGGAGTTTCTTCAACGCGGAGTTTCTCCAACGCGGACCTTCTCCGACGCGGACTTTCTCTAACGCGGAGGTTCTCCAGCGCGGTGTATTTCAAGCGCGGAGTTTCTCTAACGCGGAGTTTCTCCAACGCGCCGTTTCTTCAAAGCGAAGTTTCTCCAAGGCGGAATTTCTCCAACACAGAGTTTCTCCAACACGGAGTTTCTCCAGCGCGGAGTTTCTCCACCGCGGAGAATCTCCAGCGCGGAGCTTCTCCAGTTCGGAGTTTCTCAAACGCGGAGTTTCTCCAACACGGAGTTTCTCCAGCCCGATTTTTCTCCAGCGCGGAGTTTCTCCATCGCGGACTCTCCAACGCGGACTTTCTCCAACGCGGACTTTCTCCAAAGCGGAGTTTCTCCAACGCGGAGTTTCTCCAACACGGAGTTTCTCCTACACGGAGTTTCTTCAGCGCGGAGTTTCTCCAGCGCGGATTGTCTCCATCGCGGAGTTTCTCCAGTTCGGAGTTTCTCAAACGCGTAGTTTCTCCAGCGCGGAGTTTCTCCATCGCGGACTCTCACCAACGCGGACTTTCTCCAACGCGGACTTTCTCCAACGCAGAGTGTCTCCAACGCGGAGTTTCTCCAACGCGCAGTTTCTCCAACGCGCAGTTTCTCCAGCGCGGACTTTCTCCAACGCGGACTTTCTCCAACGCGGACCTTCTCCAACGCGGACTTTCTCCAACGCGGAGTTTCTCCAGCGCGGTGTGTTTCAAGCGCGGTGTTTCTCCAACGCGGAGCTTCTCCAACGCGCCGTTTCTCCTACGCGAAGTTTCCCCACCACGGAGTTTCTCCAGCGCGGAGTTTCTCCATCGCGGACACTCTCCAACGCGGACTTTCTCCAACGCGGAGTTTCTCCAACGCGGAGTTTCTCCAACGCGCAGTTTCTCCAACGCGAAGTTTCTCCAGCGCGGAGTTTCTCCAACACGGACTTTCTCCAGCCCGGAGTTTCTCCAGCGCAGATTTTATGCAGCACGGAGTTTCTCCAGCGCGGAGTTTCTCGAACGCGGAGTTGCTCTAACGCGGAGTTTCTTCGGCGTAGAGTTTCTCCAGAGCGGACTTTTCTCCAACGCGGAGTTTCTGCATCGCGGAGTTTGTCCGTCGCGGAGGTTCTCCATCGCGGAGTTTCTCCAGCGCGGAGTTTATACAACGCGGAGTTTCTCCAGCGCGGACTTTCTCCAACGCGGACTTTCTTCAACGCGGAGTTTCTCCAACGCGGACTTTCTCCAATGTGGACTTTCTCCAACGCGGACCTTCTCCGACGCGGACTTTCTCCAACGCGGAGTTTCTCCAGCGCGGTGTGTTTCAAGCGCGGAGTTTCTCCAACGCGCCGTTTCTTCAAAGCGAAGTTTCTCCAAAGCGCAGTTTCTCCAACGCGAAGTTTCTCCAGTGCGGAGTTTCTCCAACACGGAGTTTCTCCAGCGTGGAGTTTGTCCAGCACGGAGTTTCTCCAGCGCGGAGTTTCTCCAACGCGGAGTTGCTACAGCGCGGAGTTTCTCCAGTGTAGAGTTTCTCCAGAGCGGTCTTTTCTCCAACGCGGAGTTTCTCCATCGCGGAGTTTGTCCGTCGCGGACTTTCTTCATCGCGGAGTTTATACAACGCGGAGTTTCTCCAGCGCGGACTTTTTCCAACGCGGACTTTCTTCAACGCGGAGTTTCTCCAACGCGGACTTTCTCCAACGCGGACTTTCTCCAACGCGGATCTTCTCCAACGCGGACTTTCTCCAACGCGGAGTTTCTCCAGCGCGGAGTGTCTCCATCGCGCAGTTTCTAGAGTTCGGAGTTTCTCAAACGCGGAGTTTCTCCAGCCCGGAATTTCTCCATCGCAGACTCTCTCCAACGCGGAATTTCTCCAACGCGGACTTTCTCCAACGCGGAGTTTCTCCAACGCGGAGTTTCTCCAACGCGCAGTTTCTCCAACGCGACGTTTCTCCAGCGCGGAGTTTGTCCAGCACGGAGTTTCTCCAGCGCGGAGTTTCTCCAGCCCGGAGTTTCTCCAGCGCAGATTTTATGCAGCAAGGAGTTTCTCCAGCGCGGAGTTTCTCCAAAGCGGAGTTGCTCCAGCGCGGAGTTTCTCCAGCGTAGAGTTTCTCCAGAGCGGACTTTTCTCCAACGCGGAGATTCTCCATCGCGGAGTTTGTTTGTCGTGGATTTTCTTCATCGCGGAGTTTCTCCAGCGCGGAGTTTATACAACGCGGAGTTTCTCCAGCGCGGACTTTCTCCAACGCGGACTTTCTCCAACGCGGACCTTCTCCAACGCGGACTTTCTCCAACGCGGAGTTTCTCCACCGTGGTGTGTTTCAAGCGCGGAGTTTCTCCAACGCGGAGCTTCTCCAACGCACCGTTTCTCCAACGCGAAGTTTCCCCAACACGGAGTTTCTCCAGCGCGGAGTTTCTCCAGCGCGGAGTTTCTCCAGCGCGGAGTGTCTCCATCGCGGAGTTTCTCCTGCGTAGAGTTTCTCCAGAGCGGACTTTTCTCCAACGAGGAGTTTCTCCATCGCGGAGTTTGTCCGTCGCGGACTTTCTTCATCGCGGAGTTTATACAACGCGGAGTTTCTCCAGCGCGGACTTTCTCCAACGCGGACTTTCTTCAACGCGGAGTTTCTCCAACGCGGACTTTCTCCAACGCGGACTTTCTCCAACGCGGACCTTCTCCAACGCGGACTTTCTCCAACGCGGAGTTTCTGCAGCGAGGTGTGTTTCAAGTGCGGAGTTTCTCCAACGCGGAGAATCTCCAACGCGCCGTTTCTTCAACGCGAAGTTTCTCTAAAGCGGAGTTTCTACAACACGGAGTTTCTCCAACGCGGAGTTTCTCCAACGCGGACCTTCTCCGACGCGGACTTTCTCCAACGCGGAATTTCTCCAGCGCGGTGTGTTTCAAGCGCGGAGTTTCTCGAACGCGGAGTTTTTCCAACGCGCCGTTTCTTCAACGCGAAGTTTCTCCAAGGCGGAGTTTCTACAACACGGATTTTCTCCAACGCGGACTTTCTCCAACGCGGACCTTCTCCGACGCGGACTTTCTCCAACGCGGAGTTTCTCCAACACGGAGTTTCTCCAGCGCGGAGTTTCTCCATCGCGGACACTCTCCAACGCGGACTTTCTCCAACGCGGACTTTCTCCAACGCGCAGTTTCTCCAACGCGAAGTTTCTCCAGCGCGGAGTTTCTCCAACACGGAGTTTCTCCAGCCCGGAGTTTCTCCAGCGCAGATTTTATGCAGCACGGAGTTTCTCCAGCGCGGAGTTTCTCGAACGCGGAGTTGCTCTAGCGCGGAGTTTCTTCAGCGTAGAGTTTCTCCAGAGCTGACTTTTCTCCATCGCGGAGTTTCTCCAGCGCGGAGTTTATACAACGCGGAGTTTCTCCAGCGCGGACTTTCTCCAACGCGGACTTTCTTCAACGCGGAGTTTCTCCAACGCGGACTTTCTCCAACGCGGACTTTCTCCAACGCGGACCTTCTCCAACGCGGACTTTCTCCAACGCGGAGTTTCTCCAGCGCGGTGTGTTTCAAGCGCGTAGTTTCTCCAACGCGGAGTATCTCCAACGCGCCGTTTCTTCAACGCGAAGTTTCTCCAAGGCGGAGTTTCTACATCACGGATTTTCTCCAACGCGGACTTTCTCCAACGCGGACCTTCTCCGACGCGGACTTTCTCCAACGCGGAGTTTCTCCAGCGCGGTGTGTTTCGAGCGCGGAGTTTCTCCAACGCGAAGTTTCTCCAGCACGGAGTTTCTCCAACACGGAGTTTCTCCAGCGCGGAGTTTGTCCAGCACGTTGTTTCTCCAGCGCGGAGTTTCTCCAACGCGGAGTTGCTACAGCGCGGAGTTTCTCCAGTATAGAGTTTCTCCAGAGCGGACTTTTCTCCAACGCGGAGTTTCTCCATCGCGGAGTTTGTCCGTCGCGGACTTTCTTCATCGCGGAGTTTATACAACGCGGAGTTTCTCCAGCGCGGACTTTCTCCAACGCGGACTTTCTCCAACGCGGACCTTCTCCAACGCGGACTATCTCCAACGCGGAGTTTCTCCAGCACGGTGTGTTTCAAGTGCGGAGTTTCTAGAGTTCGGAGTTTCTCAAACGCGGAGTTTCTCCAGCGCGGAATTTCTCCATCGCAGACTCTCTCCAACGCGGAATTTCTCCAACGCGGACTTTCTCCAACGCGGAGTTTCTCCAACGCGGAGTTTCTCCAACGCGCAGTTTCTCCAACGCGAAGTTTCTCCAGCGCGGAGTTTGTCAAGCACGGAGTTTCTCCAGCCCGGAGTTTCTCCAGCGCAGATTTTATGCAGCACGGAGTTTCTCCAGCGCGGAGTTTATACAACGCGGAGTATCTCCAGCGCGGACTTTCTCCAACGCGGACTTTCTCCAACGCGGACCTTCTCCAACGCGGACTTTCTCCAACGCGGAGTTTCTCCAGCGCGGTGTATTTCAAGCGCGGAGTTTCTCCAACGCGGAGCTTCTCCAACGCACCGTTTCTCCAACGCGAAGTTTCCCCAACACGGAGTTTCTCCAGCGCGGAGTTTCTCCAGCGCGGAGTTTCTCCAGCGCGGAGTTTCTCCAGCGCGGAGTGTCTCCATCGCGGAGTTTCTCCAGCGTAGAGTTTCTCCAGAGCGGACTTTTCTCCAACGCGGAGTTTCTCTATCGCGGAGTTTGTCCGTCGCGGACTTTCTTCATCGCGGAGTTTATACAACGCGGAGTTTCTCCAGCGCGGTCTTTCTCCAACGCGGACTTTCTTCAACGCGGAGTTTCTCCAACGCGGACTTTCTCCAACGCGGACTTTCTCCAACGCGGACCTTCTCCAACGCGGACTTTCTCCAACGCGGAGTTTATCGAGCGCGGTGTGTTTCAAGTGCGGAGTTTCTCCAACGCGGAGAATCTCCAACGCGCCGTTTCTTCAACGCGAAGTTTCTCCAAAGCGGAGTTTCTACAACACGGAGTTTCTCTAACGCGGAGTTTCTCCAACGCGGACCTTCTCCGACGCGGACTTTCTCCAACGCGGAGTTTCTCCAGCGCGGAGTTTATCCAACGCGGAGTTTCTCCAGCGCGGACTTTCTCCAACGCGGACATTCTCCAACGCGGACTTTCTCCAAAGCGGAGTTTCTCCAGCGCGGTGTGTTTCAAGCGCGGAGTTTCTCCAACGCGGAGAATCTCCGACACGCCGTTTCTTCAACGCGAAGTTTCTCCAACGCGGACTTTCTCCAACGCGGACCTTCTCCGACGAGGACTTTCTCCAACGCGGAGTTTCTCCAGCGCGGAGTGTCTCCATCGCGGAGTTTCTAGAGTTCGGAGTTTCTCAAACGCGGAGTTTCTCCAGCGCGGAATTTCTCCATCGCAGACTCTCTCCAACGCGGAATTTCTCCAACGCGGACTTTCTCCAACGCGGAGTTTCTCCAACGCGAAGTTTCTCCAGCGCGGAGTTTGTCCAGCACGGAGTTTCTCCAGCGCGGAGTTTCTCCAGCCCGGAGTTTCTCCAGCGCAGATTTTATGCAGCACGGAGTTTCTCCAGCGCGGAGTTTCTCCAACGCGGAGTTGCTCAAGCGCGGAGTTTCTCCAGCGTAGAGTTTCTCCAGAGCGGACTTTTCTCCAACGCGGAGTTTCTCCATCGCGGAGTTTGTCCGTCGCGGACTTTATTCATCGCGGAGTTTCTCCAGCGCGGAGTTTATAAAACGCGGAGTTTCTCCAGCGCGGACTTTCTCCAACGCGGACTTTCTCCAACGCGGACCTTCTCCAACGCGGACTTTCTCCAACGCGGACTTTCTCCAGCGCGGTGTGTTTCAAGCGCGGAGTTTCTCCAACGCGGAGCTTCTCCAACGCACCGTTTCTCAACGCGAAGTTTCCCCAACACCGAGTTTCTCCAGCGCGGAGTTTCTCCAGCGCGGAGTGTCTCCATCGCGGAGTTTCTCCAGCGTAGAGTTTCTCCAGAGCGGACTTTTCTCCAACGCCGAGTTTCTCCATCGCGGAATTTGTCCGTCGCGGACTTTCTTCATCGCGGAGTTTATACAACGCGGAGTTTCTCCAGCGCGGACTTTCTCCAACGCGGACTTTCTTCAACGCGGAGTTTCTCCAACGCGGACTTTCTCCAACGCGGACCTTCTCCAACGCGGACTTTCTCCAACGCGGAGTTTCTCCAGCGCGGTGTGTTTCAAGTGCGGAGTTTCTCCAACGCGGAGAATCTCCAACGCACCGTTTCTTCAACGCGAAGTTTCTCCAAAGCGGAGTTTCTACAACACGGAGTTTCTCCAACGCGGAGTTTCTCCAACGCGGACCTTCTCCGACGCGGACTTTCTCTAACGCGGAGTTTCTCCAGCGCGGTGTGTTTCAAGCGCGGAGTTTCTCTAACGCGGAGTTTCTCCAACGCGCCGTTTCTTCAAAGCGAAGTTTCTCCAAGGCGGAATTTCTCCAACACAGAGTTTCTCCAACACGGAGTTTCTCCAGCGCGGAGTTTCTCCACCGCGGAGAATCTCCAGCGCGGAGCTTCTCCAGTTCGGAGTTTCTCAAACGCGGAGTTTCTCCAACACGGAGTTTCTCCAGCCCGATTTTTCTCCAGCGCGGAGTTTCTCCATTGCGGACTCTCCAACGCGGACTTTCTCCAACGCGGACTTTCTCCAAAGCGGAGTTTCTCCAACGCGGAGTTTCTCCAACACGGAGTTTCTCCTACACGGAGTTTCTTCAGCGCGGAGTTTCTCCAGCGCGGATTGTCTCCATCGCGGAGTTTCTCCAGTTCGGAGTTTCTCAAACGCGTAGTTTCTCCAGCGCGGAGTTTCTCCATCGCGGACTCTCACCAACGCGGACTTTCTCCAACGCGGACTTTCTCCAACGCAGAGTTTCTCCAACGCGGAGTTTCTCCAACGCGCAGTTTCTCCAACGCGCAGTTTCTCCAGCGCGGACTTTCTCCAACGCGGACTTTCTCCAACGCGGACCTTCTCCAACGCGGACTTTCTCCAACGCGGAGTTTCTCCAGCGCGGTGTGTTTCAAGCGCGGTGTTTCTCCAACGCGGAGCTTCTCCAACGCGCCGTTTCTCCTACGCGAAGTTTCCCCACCACGGAGTTTCTCCAGCGCGGAGTTTCTCCATCGCGGACACTCTCCAACGCGGACTTTCTCCAACGCGGACTTTCTCCAACGCGGAGTTTCTCCAACGCGGAGTTTCTCCAACGCGCAGTTTCTCCAACACGGAGTTTCTCCAGCCCGGAGTTTCTCCAGCGCAGATTTTATGCAGCACGGAGTTTCTCCAGCGCGGAGTTTCTCGAACGCGGAGTTGCTCTAGCGCGGAGTTTCTTCAGCGTAGAGTTTCTCCAGAGCGGACTTTTCTCCAACGCGGAGTTTCTCCATCGCGGAGTTTGTCCGTCGCGGAGGTTCTCCATCGCGGAGTTTCTCCAGCGCGGAGTTTATACAACGCGGAGTTTCTCCAACGCGGACTTTCTCCAACGTGGACTTTCTCCAACGCGGACCTTCTCCAACGCGGACTTTCTCCAACGCGGAGTTTCTCCAGCGCGGTGTGTTTCAAGCGCGTAGTTTCTCCAACGCGAAGTATCTCCAACGCGCCGTTTCTTCAACGCGAAGTTTCTCCAAGGCGGAGTTTCTACATCACGGATTTTCTCCAACGCGGACTTTCTCCAACGCGGACCTTCTCCGACGCGGACTTTCTCCAACGCGGAGTTTCTCCAGCGCGGTGTGTTTCAAGCGCGGAGTTTCTCTAACGCGGAGTTTCTCCAACGCGCCGTTTCTTCAAAGCGAAGTTTCTCCAACGCGCAGTTTCTCCAACGCGAAGTTTCTCCAGCGCGGAGTTTCTCCAACACGGAGTTTCTCCAGCGCGGAGTTTGTCCAGCACGGAGTTTCTCCAGCGCGGAGTTTCTCCAACGCGGAGTTGCTACAGCGCGGAGTTTCTCCAGTGTAGAGTTTCTCCAGAGCGGTCTTTTCTCCAACGCGGAGTTTCTCCATCGCGGAGTTTGTCCGTCGCGGACTTTCTTCATCGCGGAGTTTATACAACGCGGAGTTTCTCCAGCGCGGACATTCTCCAACGCGGACTTTCTTCAACGCGGAGTTTCTCCAACGCGGACTTTCTCCAACGCGGACTTTCTCCAACGCGGATCTTCTCCAACGCGGACTTTCTCCAACGCGGAGTTTCTCCAGCGCGGAATTTCTCCATCGCAGACTCTCTCCAACGCGGAGTTTCTCCAACGCGGACTTTCTCCAACGCGGAGTTTCTCCAACGCGGAGTTTCTCCAACGCGCAGTTTCTCCAACGCGAAGTTTCTCCAGCGCGGAGTTTGTCCAGCACGGAGTTTCTCCAGCGCGGAGTTTCTCCAGCCCGGAGTTTCTCCAGCGCAGATTTTATGCAGCACGAAGTTTCTCCAGCGCGGAGTTTCTCCAACGCGGAGTTGCTCCAGCGCGGAGTTTCTCCAGCGTAGAGTTTCTCCAGAGCGGACTTTTCTCCAACGCGGAGTTTCTCCATCGCGGAGTTTGTCCGTCGCGGATTTTCTTCATCGCGGAGTTTCTCCAGCGCGGAGTTTATACAAAGCGGAGTTTCTCCAGCGCGGACTTTCTCCAACGCGGACCTTCTCCAAAGCGGACTTTCTCCAACGCGGAGTTTCTCCACCGTGGTGTGTTTCAAGCGCGGAGTTTCTCCAACCCGGAGCTTCTCCAACGCACCGTTTCTCCAACGCGAAGTTTCCCCAACACGGAGTTTCTCCAGCGCGGAGTTTCTCCAGCGCGGAGTGTCTCCATCGCGGAGTTTCTCCAGCGTAGAGTTTCTCCAGAGCGGACTTTCTTCATCGCGGAGTTTATACAACGCGGAGTTTCTCCAGCGCGGACTTTCTCCAACGCGGACTTTCTTCAACGCGGAGTTTCTCCAACGCGGACTTTCTCCAACGTGGACTTTCTCCAACGCGGACCTTCTCCAACGCGGACTTTCTCCAACGCGGAGTTTCTCCAGCGCGGTGTGTTTCAAGTGCGGAGTTTCTCCAACGCGGAGAATCTCCAACGCGCCGTTTCTTCAACGCGAAGTTTCTCCAAAGCGGAGTTTCTACAACACGGAGTTTCTCCAACGCGGAGTTTCTCCAACGCGGACCTTCTCCGACGCGGACTTTCTCCAACGCGGAGTTTCTCCAGCGCGGTGTGTTTCAAGCGCGGAGTTTCTCGAACGCGGAGTTTCTCCAACGCGCCGTTTCTTCAACGCGAAGTTTCTCCAAGGCGGAGTTTCTACAACACGGATTTTCTCCAACGCGGACTTTCTCCAAGGCGGAATTTCTCCAATACAGATTTTCTCCAACACGGAGTTTCTCCAGCGCGGAGTTTCTCCAACGCGGAGTTTCTCCGACGCGGAGTTTCTCCAACGCGCAGTTTCTCCAACGCGAAGTTTCTCCAGCGCGGAGTTTGTCCAGCACGGAGTTTCTCCAGCGCGGAGTTTCTCCAGCCCGGAGTTTCTCCAGCGCAGATTTTATGCAGCACGAAGTTTCTCCAGCGCGGAGTTTCTCCAACGCGGAGTTGCTCCAGCGCGGAGTTTCTCCAGCGTAGAGTTTCTCCAGAGCGGACTTTTCTCCAACGCGGAGTTTCTCCATCGCGGAGTTTGTCCGTCGCGGATTTTCTCCATCGCGGAGTTTCTCCAGCGCGGAGTTTATACAAAGCGGAGTTTCTCCAGCGCGGACTTTCTCCAACGCGGACCTTCTCCAAAGCGGACTTTCTCCAACGCGGAGTTTCTCCACCGTGGTGTGTTTCAAGCGCGGAGTTTCTCCAACGCGGAGCTTCTCCAACGCACCGTTTCTCCAACGCGAAGTTTCCCCAACACGGAGTTTCTCCAGCGCGGAGTTTCTCCAGCGCGGAGTTTCTCCAGCGCGGAGTGTCTCCATCGCGGAGTTTCTCCAGCGTAGAGTTTCTCCAGAGCGGACTTTTCTCCAACGCGGAGTTTCTCCATCGCGGAGTTTGTCCGTCGCGGACTTTCTTCATCGCGGAGTTTATACAACGCGGAGTTTCTCCAGCGCGGACTTTCTCCAGCGCGGACTTTCTTCAACGCGGAGTTTCTCCAACGCGGACTTTCTCCAACGTGGACTTTCTCCAACGCGGATCTTCTCCAACGCGGACTTTCTCCAACGCGGAGTTTCTCCAGCGCGGTGTGTTTCAAGTGCGGAGTTTCTCCAACGCGGAGAATCTCCAACGCGCCGTTTCTTGAACGCGAAGTTTCTCCAAAGCGGAGTTTCTACAACACGGAGTTTCTCCAACGCGGAGTTTCTCCAACGCGGACCTTCTCCGACGCGGACTTTCTCCAACGCGGAGTTTCTCCAGCGCGGTGTGTTTCAAGCGCGGAGTTTCTCGAACGCGGAGTTTCTCCAACGCGCCGTTTCTTCAACGCGAAGTTTCTCCAAGGCGGAGTTTCTACAACACGGATTTTCTCCAACGCGGACTTTCTCCAAGGCGGAATTTCTCCAACACAGATTTTCTCCAACACGGAGTTTCTCCAGCGCGGAGTTTCTCCACCGCGGAGAATCTCCAGCGCGGAGCTTCTCCAGTTCGGAGTTTCTCAAACGCGGAGTTTCTCCAACACGGAGTTTCTCCAGCCCGATTTTTCTCCAGCGCGGAGTTTCTCCATCGCGGACTCTCCAACGCGGACTTTCTCCAACGCGGACTTTCTCCAAAGCGGAGTTTCTCCAACGCGGAGTTTCTCCAACACGGAGTTTCTCCTACACGGAGTTTTCTTCAGCGCGGAGTTTCTCCAGCGCGGATTGTCTCCATCGCGGAGTTTCTCCAGTTCGGAGTTTCTCAAACGCGTAGTTTCTCCAGCGCGGAGTTTCTCCATCGCGGACTCTCACCAACGCGGACTTTCTCCAACGCGGACTTTCTCCAACGCGCAGTTTCTCCAACGCGAATTTTCTCCAGCGCGGAGTTTCTCCAGCGCGGACTTTCTCCAACGCGGACTTTCTTCAACGCGGAGTTTCTCCAACGCGGACTTTCTCCAACGCGGACTTTCTCCAACGCGGATCTTCTCCAACGCGGACTTTCTCCAACGCGGAGTTTCTCCAACGCGGAGTTTCTCCAACGCGCAGTTTCTCCAACGCGCAGTTTCTCCAGCGCGGACTTTCTCCAACGCGGACTTTCTCCAACGCGGACCTTCTCCAACGCGGACTTTCTCCAACGCGGAGTTTCTCCAACGCGGAGTTTCTCCAACGCGCAGTTTCTCCAACGCGAAATTTCTCCAGCGCGGAGTTTCTCCAGCGCGGACTTTCTCCAACGCGGACTTTCTTCAACGCGGAGTTTCTCCAACGCGGACTTTCTCCAACGCGGACTTTCTCCAACGCGGATCTTCTCCAACGCGGACTTTCTCCAACGCGGAGTTTCTCCAGCGCGGTGTGTTTCAAGTGCGGAGTTTCTCCAACGCGGAGAATCTCCGACACGCCGTTTCTTCAACGCGAAGTTTCTCCAACGCGGACTTTCTCCAACGCGGACCTTCTCCGACGCGGACTTTCTCCAACGCGGAGTTTCTCCAGCGCGGAGTGTCTCCATCGCGGAGTTTCTAGAGTTCGGAGTTTCTCAAACGCGGAGTTTCTCCAGCGCGGAATTTCTCCATCGCAGACTCTCTCCAACGCGGAATTTCTCCAACGCGGACTTTCTCCAACGCGGAGTTTCTCCAACGCGGAGTTTCTCCAACGCGAAATTTCTCCAGCGCGGAGTTTGTCCAGCACGGAGTTTCTCCAGCGCGGAGTTTCTCCAGCCCGGAGTTTCTCCAGCGCAGATTTTATGCAGCACGGAGTTTCTCCAGCGCGGAGTTTCTCCAACGCGGAGTCGCTCCAGCGCGGAGTTTCTCCAGCGTAGAGTTTCTCCAGAGCGGACTTTTCTCCAACGCGGAGTTTCTCCATCGCGGAGTTTGTCCGTCGCGGACTTTCTTCATCGCGGAGTTTCTCCAGCGCGGAGTTTATACAACGCGGAGTTTCTCCAGCGCGGACTTTCTCCAACGCGGACTTTCTCCAACGCGGACCTTCTCCAACGCGGACTTTCTCCAACGCGGAGTTTCTCCAGCGCGGTGTGTTTCAAGCGCGGAGTTTCTCCAACGCGGAGCTTCTCCAACGCACCGTTTCTCTAACGCGAAGTTTCCCCAACACCGAGTTTCTCCAGCGCAGAGTTTCTCCAGCGCGGAGTTTCTCCAGCGTAGAGTTTCTCCAGAGCGGACTTTTTTCCAACGCGGTGTTTCTCCATCGCGGAGTTTGTCCGTCGCGGACTTTCTTCATCGCGGAGTTTATACAACGCGGAGTTTCTCCAGCGCGGACTTTCTCCAACGCGGACTTTCTTCAACGCGGAGTTTCTCCAACGCGGACTTTCTCCAACGCGGACCTTCTCCAACGCGGACTTTCTCCAACGCGGAGTTTCTCCAGCGCGGTGTGTTTCAAGTGCGGAGTTTCTCCAACGCGGAAAATCTCCAACGCGCCGTTTCTTCAACGCGAAGTTTCTCCAAAGCGGAGTTTCTACAACACGGAGTTTCTCCAACGCGGAGTTTCTCCAACGCTGACCTTCTCCGACGCGGACTTTCTCCAACGCGGAGTTTCTCCAGCGCGGTGTGTTTCAAGCGCGGAGTTTCTCTAACGCGGAGTTTCTCCAACGCGCCGTTTCTTCAAAGCGAAGTTTCTCCAAGGCGGAATTTCTCCAACACAGAGTTTCTCCAACACGTAGTTTCTCCAGCGCGGAGTTTCTCCACCGCGGAGAATCTCCAGCGCGGAGCTTCTCCAGTTCGGAGTTTCTCAAACGCGGAGTTTCTCCAACACGGAGTTTCTCCAGCCCGATTTTTCTCCAGCGCGGAGTTTCTCCATCGCGGACTCTCCAACGCGGACTTTCTCCAACGCGGACTTTCTCCAAAGCGGAGTTTCTCCAACGCGGAGTTTCTCCAACACGGAGTTTCTCCTACACGGAGTTTCTTCAGCGCGGAGTTTCTCCAGCGCGGATTGTCTCCATCGCGGAGTTTCTCCAGTTCGGAGTTTCTCAAACGCGTAGTTTCTCCAGCGCGGAGTTTCTCCATCGCGGACTCTCACCAACGCGGACTTTCTCCAACGCGGACTTTCTCCAACGCGCAGTTTCTCCAGCGCGGACTTTCTCCAACGCGGACTTTCTCCAACGCGGACCTTCTCCAACGCGGACTTTCTCCAACGCGGAGTTTCTCCAGCGCGGTGTGTTTCAAGCGCGGTGTTTCTCCAACGCGAAGTTTCCCCACCACGGAGTTTCTCCAGCGCGGAGTTTCTCCATCGCGGACACTCTCCAACGCGGACTTTCTCCAACGCGGACTTTCTCCAACGCGGAGTTTCTCCAACGCGGATTTTCTCCAACGCGCAGTTTCTCAAACGCGGAGTTTCTCCAACACGGAGTTTCTCCAGCCCGATTTTTCTCCAGCGCGGAGTTTCTCCATTGCGGACTCTCCAACGCGGACTTTCTCCAACGCGGACTTTCTCCAAAGCGGAGTTTCTCCAACGCGGAGTTTCTCCAACACGGAGTTTCTCCTACACGGAGTTTCTCCAGCGCGGATTGTCTCCATCGCGGAGTTTCTCCAGTTCGGAGTTTCTCAAACGCGTAGTTTCTCCAGCGCGGAGTTTCTCCATCGCGGACTCTCACCAACGCGGACTTTCTCCAACGCGGACTTTCTCCAACGCAGAGTTTCTCCAACGCGGAGTTTCTCCAACGCGCAGTTTCTCCAACGCGCAGTTTCTCCAGCGCGGACTTTCTCCAACGCGGACTTTCTCCAACGCGGACCTTCTCCAACGCGGACTTTCTCCAACGCGGAGTTTCTCCAGCGCGGTGTGTTTCAAGCGCGGTGTTTCTCCAACGCGGAGCTTCTCCAACGCGCCGTTTCTCCTACGCGAAGTTTCCCCACCACGGAGTTTCTCCAGCGCGGAGTTTCTCCATCGCGGACACTCTCCAACGCGGACTTTCTCCAACGCGGACTTTCTCCAACGCGGAGTTTCTCCAACGCGGAGTTTCTCCAACGCGCAGTTTCTCCAACACGGAGTTTCTCCAGCCCGGAGTTTCTCCAGCGCAGATTTTATGCAGCACGGAGTTTCTCCAGCGCGGAGTTTCTCGAACGCGGAGTTGCTCTAGCGCGGAGTTTCTTCAGCGTAGAGTTTCTCCAGAGCGGACTTTTCTCCAACGCGGAGTTTCTCCATCGCGGAGTTTGTCCGTCGCGGAGGTTCTCCATCGCGGAGTTTCTCCAGCGCGGAGTTTATACAACGCGGAGTTTCTCCAACGCGGACTTTCTCCAACGTGGACTTTCTCCAACGCGGACCTTCTCCAACGCGGACTTTCTCCAACGCGGAGTTTCTCCAGCGCGGTGTGTTTCAAGCGCGTAGTTTCTCCAACGCGAAGTATCTCCAACGCGCCGTTTCTTCAACGCGAAGTTTCTCCAAGGCGGAGTTTCTACATCACGGATTTTCTCCAACGCGGACTTTCTCCAACGCGGACCTTCTCCGACGCGGACTTTCTCCAACGCGGAGTTTCTCCAGCGCGGTGTGTTTCAAGCGCGGAGTTTCTCTAACGCGGAGTTTCTCCAACGCGCCGTTTCTTCAAAGCGAAGTTTCTCCAACGCGCAGTTTCTCCAACGCGAAGTTTCTCCAGCGCGGAGTTTCTCCAACACGGAGTTTCTCCAGCGCGGAGTTTGTCCAGCACGGAGTTTCTCCAGCGCGGAGTTTCTCCAACGCGGAGTTGCTACAGCGCGGAGTTTCTCCAGTGTAGAGTTTCTCCAGAGCGGTCTTTTCTCCAACGCGGAGTTTCTCCATCGCGGAGTTTGTCCGTCGCGGACTTTCTTCATCGCGGAGTTTATACAACGCGGAGTTTCTCCAGCGCGGACATTCTCCAACGCGGACTTTCTTCAAAGCGGAGTTTCTCCAACGCGGACTTTCTCCAACGCGGACTTTCTCCAACGCGGATCTTCTCCAACGCGGACTTTCTCCAACGCGGAGTTTCTCCAGCGCGGAATTTCTCCATCGCAGACTCTCTCCAACGCGGAGTTTCTCCAACGCGGACTTTCTCCAACGCGGAGTTTCTCCAACGCGGAGTTTCTCCAACGCGCAGTTTCTCCAACGCGAAGTTTCTCCAGCGCGGAGTTTGTCCAGCACGGAGTTTCTCCAGCGCGGAGTTTCTCCAGCCCGGAGTTTCTCCAGCGCAGATTTTATGCAGCACGAAGTTTCTCCAGCGCGGAGTTTCTCCAACGCGGAGTTGCTCCAGCGCGGAGTTTCTCCAGCGTAGAGTTTCTCCAGAGCGGACTTTTCTCCAACGCGGAGTTTCTCCATCGCGGAGTTTGTCCGTCGCGGATTTTCTTCATCGCGGAGTTTCTCCAGCGCGGAGTTTATACAAAGCGGAGTTTCTCCAGCGCGGACTTTCTCCAACGCGGACCTTCTCCAAAGCGGACTTTCTCCAACGCGGAGTTTCTCCACCGTGGTGTGTTTCAAGCGCGGAGTTTCTCCAACCCGGAGCTTCTCCAACGCACCGTTTCTCCAACGCGAAGTTTCCCCAACACGGAGTTTCTCCAGCGCGGAGTTTCTCCAGCGCGGAGTGTCTCCATCGCGGAGTTTCTCCAGCGTAGAGTTTCTCCAGAGCGGACTTTCTTCATCGCGGAGTTTATACAACGCGGAGTTTCTCCAGCGCGGACTTTCTCCAACGCGGACTTTCTTCAACGCGGAGTTTCTCCAACGCGGACTTTCTCCAACGTGGACTTTCTCCAACGCGGACCTTCTCCAACGCGGACTTTCTCCAACGCGGAGTTTCTCCAGCGCGGTGTGTTTCAAGTGCGGAGTTTCTCCAACGCGGAGAATCTCCAACGCGCCGTTTCTTCAACGCGAAGTTTCTCCAAAGCGGAGTTTCTACAACACGGAGTTTCTCCAACGCGGAGTTTCTCCAACGCGGACCTTCTCCGACGCGGACTTTCTCCAACGCGGAGTTTCTCCAGCGCGGTGTGTTTCAAGCGCGGAGTTTCTCGAACGCGGAGTTTCTCCAACGCGCCGTTTCTTCAACGCGAAGTTTCTCCAAGGCGGAGTTTCTACAACACGGATTTTCTCCAACGCGGACTTTCTCCAAGGCGGAATTTCTCCAACACAGATTTTCTCCAACACGGAGTTTCTCCAGCGCGGAGTTTCTCCAACGCGGAGTTTCTCCAACGCGGAGTTTCTCCAACGCGCAGTTTCTCCAACGCGAAGTTTCTCCAGCGCGGAGTTTGTCCAGCACGGAGTTTCTCCAGCGCGGAGTTTCTCCAGCCCGGAGTTTCTCCAGCGCAGATTTTATGCAGCACGAAGTTTCTCCAGCGCGGAGTTTCTCCAACGCGGAGTTGCTCCAGCGCGGAGTTTCTCCAGCGTAGAGTTTCTCCAGAGCGGACTTTTCTCCAACGCGGAGTTTCTCCATCGCGGAGTTTGTCCGTCGCGGATTTTCTCCATCGCGGAGTTTCTCCAGCGCGGAGTTTATACAAAGCGGAGTTTCTCCAGCGCGGACTTTCTCCAACGCGGACCTTCTCCAAAGCGGACTTTCTCCAACGCGGAGTTTCTCCACCGTGGTGTGTTTCAAGCGCGGAGTTTCTCCAACGCGGAGCTTCTCCAACGCACCGTTTCTCCAACGCGAAGTTTCCCCAACACGGAGTTTCTCCAGCGCGGAGTTTCTCCAGCGCGGAGTTTCTCCAGCGCGGAGTGTCTCCATCGCGGAGTTTCTCCAGCGTAGAGTTTCTCCAGAGCGGACTTTTCTCCAACGCGGAGTTTCTCCATCGCGGAGTTTGTCCGTCGCGGACTTTCTTCATCGCGGAGTTTATACAACGCGGAGTTTCTCCAGCGCGGACTTTCTCCAGCGCGGACTTTCTTTAACGCGGAGTTTCTCCAACGCGGACTTTCTCCAACGTGGACTTTCTCCAACGCGGATCTTCTCCAACGCGGACTTTCTCCAACGCGGAGTTTCTCCAGCGCGGTGTGTTTCAAGTGCGGAGTTTCTCCAACGCGGAGAATCTCCAACGCGCCGTTTCTTGAACGCGAAGTTTCTCCAAAGCGGAGTTTCTACAACACGGAGTTTCTCCAACGCGGAGTTTCTCCAACGCGGACCTTCTCCGACGCGGACTTTCTCCAACGCGGAGTTTCTCCAGCGCGGTGTGTTTCAAGCGCGGAGTTTCTCGAACGCGGAGTTTCTCCAACGCGCCGTTTCTTCAACGCGAAGTTTCTCCAAGGCGGAGTTTCTACAACACGGATTTTCTCCAACGCGGACTTTCTCCAAGGCGGAATTTCTCCAACACAGATTTTCTCCAACACGGAGTTTCTCCAGCGCGGAGTTTCTCCACCGCGGAGAATCTCCAGCGCGGAGCTTCTCCAGTTCGGAGTTTCTCAAACGCGGAGTTTCTCCAACACGGAGTTTCTCCAGCCCGATTTTTCTCCAGCGCGGAGTTTCTCCATCGCGGACTCTCCAACGCGGACTTTCTCCAACGCGGACTTTCTCCAAAGCGGAGTTTCTCCAACGCGGAGTTTCTCCAACACGGAGTTTCTCCTACACGGAGTTTTCTTCAGCGCGGAGTTTCTCCAGCGCGGATTGTCTCCATCGCGGAGTTTCTCCAGTTCGGAGTTTCTCAAACGCGTAGTTTCTCCAGCGCGGAGTTTCTCCATCGCGGACTCTCACCAACGCGGACTTTCTCCAACGCGGACTTTCTCCAACGCGCAGTTTCTCCAACGCGAATTTTCTCCAGCGCGGAGTTTCTCCAGCGCGGACTTTCTCCAACGCGGACTTTCTTCAACGCGGAGTTTCTCCAACGCGGACTTTCTCCAACGCGGACTTTCTCCAACGCGGATCTTCTCCAACGCGGACTTTCTCCAACGCGGAGTTTCTCCAACGCGGAGTTTCTCCAACGCGCAGTTTCTCCAACGCGCAGTTTCTCCAGCGCGGACTTTCTCCAACGCGGACTTTCTCCAACGCGGACCTTCTCCAACGCGGACTTTCTCCAACGCGGAGTTTCTCCAACGCGGAGTTTCTCCAACGCGCAGTTTCTCCAACGCGAAATTTCTCCAGCGCGGAGTTTCTCCAGCGCGGACTTTCTCCAACGCGGACTTTCTTCAACGCGGAGTTTCTCCAACGCGGACTTTCTCCAACGCGGACTTTCTCCAACGCGGATCTTCTCCAACGCGGACTTTCTCCAACGCGGAGTTTCTCCAGCGCGGTGTGTTTCAAGTGCGGAGTTTCTCCAACGCGGAAAATCTCCGACACGCCGTTTCTTCAACGCGAAGTTTCTCCAACGCGGACTTTCTCCAACGCGGACCTTCTCCGACGCGGACTTTCTCCAACGCGGAGTTTCTCCAGCGCGGAGTGTCTCCATCGCGGAGTTTCTAGAGTTCGGAGTTTCTCAAACGCGGAGTTTCTCCAGCGCGGAATTTCTCCATCGCAGACTCTCTCCAACGCGGAATTTCTCCAACGCGGACTTTCTCCAACGCGGAGTTTCTCCAACGCGGAGTTTCTCCAACGCGAAGTTTCTCCAGCGCGGAGTTTGTCCAGCACGGAGTTTCTCCAGCGCGGAGTTTCTCCAGCCCGGAGTTTCTCCAGCGCAGATTTTATGCAGCACGGAGTTTCTCCAGCGCGGAGTTTCTCCAACGCGGAGTCGCTCCAGCGCGGAGTTTCTCCAGCGTAGAGTTTCTCCAGAGCGGACTTTTCTCCAACGCGGAGTTTCTCCATCGCGGAGTTTGTCCGTCGCGGACTTTCTTCATCGCGGAGTTTCTCCAGCGCGGAGTTTATACAACGCGGAGTTTCTCCAGCGCGGACTTTCTCCAACGCGGACTTTCTCCAACGCGGACCTTCTCCAACGCGGACTTTCTCCAACGCGGAGTTTCTCCAGCGCGGTGTGTTTCAAGCGCGGAGTTTCTCCAACGCGGAGCTTCTCCAACGCACCGTTTCTCTAACGCGAAGTTTCCCCAACACCGAGTTTCTCCAGCGCAGAGTTTCTCCAGCGCGGAGTTTCTCCAGCGCGGAGTGTCTCCATCGCGGAGTTTCTCCACCGTAGAGTTTCTCCAGAGCGGACTTTTTTCCAACGCGGTGTTTCTCCATCGCGGAGTTTGTCCGTCGCGGACTTTCTTCATCGCGGAGTTTATACAACGCGGAGTTTCTCCAGCGCGGACTTTCTCCAACGCGGACTTTCTTCAACGCGGAGTTTCTCCAACGCGGACTTTCTCCAACGCGGACCTTCTCCAACGCGGACTTTCTCCAACGCGGAGTTTCTCCAGCGCGGTGTGTTTCAAGTGCGGAGTTTCTCCAACGCGGAAAATCTCCAACGCGCCGTTTCTTCAACGCGAAGTTTCTCCAAAGCGGAGTTTCTACAACACGGAGTTTCTCCAACGCGGAGTTTCTCCAACGCTGACCTTCTCCGACGCGGACTTTCTCCAACGCGGAGTTTCTCCAGCGCGGTGTGTTTCAAGCGCGGAGTTTCTCTAACGCGGAGTTTCTCCAACGCGCCGTTTCTTCAAAGCGAAGTTTCTCCAAGGCGGAATTTCTCCAACACAGAGTTTCTCCAACACGTAGTTTCTCCAGCGCGGAGTTTCTCCACCGCGGAGAATCTCCAGCGCGGAGCTTCTCCAGTTCGGAGTTTCTCAAACGCGGAGTTTCTCCAACACGGAGTTTCTCCAGCCCGATTTTTCTCCAGCGCGGAGTTTCTCCATCGCGGACTCTCCAACGCGGACTTTCTCCAACGCGGACTTTCTCCAAAGCGGAGTTTCTCCAACGCGGAGTTTCTCCAACACGGAGTTTCTCCTACACGGAGTTTCTTCAGCGCGGAGTTTCTCCAGCGCGGATTGTCTCCATCGCGGAGTTTCTCCAGTTCGGAGTTTCTCAAACGCGTAGTTTCTCCAGCGCGGAGTTTCTCCATCGCGGACTCTCACCAACGCGGACTTTCTCCAACGCGGACTTTCTCCAACGCGCAGTTTCTCCAGCGCGGACCTTCTCCAACGCGGACTTTCTCCAACGCGGAGTTTCTCCAGCGCGGTGTGTTTCAAGCGCGGTGTTTCTCCAACGCGAAGTTTCCCCACCACGGAGTTTCTCCAGCGCGGAGTTTCTCCATCGCGGACACTCTCCAACGCGGACTTTCTCCAACGCGGACTTTCTCCAACGCGGAGTTTCTCCAACGCGGATTTTCTCCAACGCGCAGTTTCTCCAACTCGAAGTTTCTCCAGCGCGGAGTTTCTCCAACACGGAGTTTCTCCAGCCCGGAGTTTCTCCAGCGCAGATTTTATGCAGCACAGAGTTTCTCCAGCGCGGAGTTTCTCGAACGCGGAGTTGCTCTAGCGCGGAGTTTCTTCAGCGTAGAGTTTCTCCAGAGCGGACTTTTCTCCAACGCGGAGTTTCTCCATCGCGGAGTTTGTCCGTCGCGGAGGTTCTTCATCGCGGAGTTTCTCCAGCGCGGAGTTTATACAACGCGGAGTTTCTCCAGCGCGGACTTTCTCCAACGCGGACTTTCTTGAACGCGGAGTTTCTCCAACGCGGATTTTCTCCAACGCGGACTTTCTCCAACGCGGACCTTCTCCGACGCGGACTTTCTCCAACGCGGAGTTTCTCCAGCGCGGTGTGTTTCAAGCGCGGAGTTTCTCTAACGCGGAGTTTCTCCAACGCGCCGTTTCTTCAAAGCGAAGTTTCTCCAACGCGCAGTTTCTCCAACGCGAAGTTTCTCCAGCGCGGAGTTTCTCCAACACGGAGTTTCTCCAGCGCGGACTTTCTCCAACGCGGACTTTCTTCAACGCGGAGTTTCTCCAACGCGGACTTTCTCCAACGCGGACCTTCCCCAACGCGGACTTTCTCAAACGCGGAGTTTCTCCAGCGCGGTGTGTTTCAAGTGCAGAGTTTCTCCAACGCGGAGAATCTCCAACGCGCCGTTTCTTCAACGCGAAGTTTCTCCAAAGCGGAGTTTCTACAACACGGAGTTTCTCCAACGCGGAGTTTCTCCAACGCGGACCTTCTCCGACGCGGACTTTCTCCAACGCGGAGTTTCTCCAGCGCGGTGTGTTTCAAGCGCGGAGTTTCTCGAACGCGGAGTTTCTCCAACGCGCCGTTTCTTCAACGCGAAGTTTCTCCAAGGCGGAGTTTCTACAACACGGATTTTCTCCAACGCGGACTTTCTCCAACGCGGACCTTCTCCGACGCGGACTTTCTCTAACGCGGAGTTTCTCCAGCGCGGTGTGTTTCAAGCGCGGAGTTTCTCTAACGCGGAGTTTCTCCAACGCGCCGTTTCTTCAAAGCGAAGTTTCTCCAAGGCGGAATTTCTCCAACACAGAGTTTCTCCAACACGGAGTTTCTCCAGCGCGGAGTTTCTCCACCGCGGAGAATCTCCAGCGCGGAGCTTCTCCAGTTCGGAGTTTCTCAAACGCGGAGTTTCTCCAACACGGAGTTTCTCCAGCCCGATTTTTCTCCAGCGCGGAGTTTCTCCATCGCGGACTCTCCAACGCGGACTTTCTCCAACGCGGACTTTCTCCAAAGCGGAGTTTCTCCAACGCGGAGTTTCTCCAACACGGAGTTTCTCCTACACGGAGTTTCTTCAGCGCGGAGTTTCTCCAGCGCGGATTGTCTCCATCGCGGAGTTTCTCCAGTTCGGAGTTTCTCAAACGCGTAGTTTCTCCAGCGCGGAGTTTCTTCATCGCGGACTCTCACCAACGCGGACTTTCTCCAACGCGGACTTTCTCCAACGCAGAGTTTCTCCAACGCGGAGTTTCTCCAACGCGCAGTTTCTCCAACGCGCAGTTTTTCCAGCGCGGACTTTCTCCAACGCGGACTTTCTCCAACGCGGACCTTCTCCAACGCGGACTTTCTCCAACGCGGAGATTCTCCAGCGCGGTGTGTTTCAAGCGCGGTGTTTCTCCAACGCGGAGCTTCTCCAACGCGCCGTTTCTCCTATGCGAAGTTTCCCCACCACGGAGTTTCTCCAGCGCGGAGTTTCTCCATCGCGGACACTCTCCAACGCGGACTTTCTCCAACGCGGACTTTCTCCAACGCGGAGTTTCTCCAACGCGGAGTTTCTCCAACGCGCAGTTTCTCCAACGCGAAGTTTCTCCAGCGCGGAGTTTCTCCAACACGGAGTTTCTCCAGGGCAGATTTTATGCAGCACGGAGTTTCTCCAGCGCGGAGTTTCTCGAACGCGGAGTTGCTCTAGCGCGGAGTTTCTTCAGCGTAGAGTTTCTCCAGAGCGGACTTTTCTCCAACGCGGAGTTTCTCCATCGCGGAGTTTGTACGTCGCGGAGGTTCTCCATCGCGGAGTTTCTCCAGCGCGGAGTTTATACAACGCGGAGTTTCTCCAGCGCGGACTTTCTCCAACGCGGACTTTCTTGAACGCGGAGTTTCTCCAACGCGGACTTTCTCCAACGTGGACTTTCTCCAACGCGGACCTTCTCCAACGCGGACTTTCTCCAACGCGGAGTTTCTCCAGCGCGGTGTGTTTCAAGCGCGTAGTTTCTCCAACGCGAAGTATCTCCAACGCGCCGTTTCTTCAACGCGAAGTTTCTCCAAGGCGGAGTTTCTACATCAGGGATTTTCTCCAACGCGGACTTTCTCCAACGCGGACCTTCTCCGACGCGGACTTTCTCCAACGCGGAGTTTCTCCAGCGCGGTGTGTTTCAAGCGCGGAGTTTCTCTAACGCGGAGTTTCTCCAACGCGCCGTTTCTTCAAAGCGAAGTTTCTCCAACGCGCAGTTTCTCCAACGCGAAGTTTCTCCAGCGCGGAGTTTATACAACGCGGAGTTTCTCCAGCGCGGACTTTCTCCAACGCGGACTTTCTTTCTTCAACGCGGAGTTTCTCCAACGCGGACTTTCTCCAACGCGGACTTTCTCCAACGCGGATCTTCTCCAACGAGGACTTTCTCCAACGCGGAGTTTCTCCAGCGCGGAGTGTCTCCATCGCGGAGTTTCTAGAGTTCGGAGTTTATCAAACGCGGAGTTTCTCCAGCGCGGAATTTCTCCATCGCAGACTCTCTCCAACGCGGAATTTCTCCAACGCGGACTTTCTCCAACGCGGAGTTTCTCCAACGCAGAGTTTCTCCAACGCGCAGTTTCTCCAACGCGAAGTTTCTCCAGCGCGGAGTTTGTCCAGCACGGAGTTTCTCCAGCGCGGAGTTTCTCCAGCGCAGATTTTATGCAGCACGAAGTTTCTCCAGCGTAGAGTTTCTCCAGAGCGGACTTTTCTCCAACGCGGAGTTTCTCCATCGCGGAGTTTTTCCGTCGCGGATTTTCTTCATCGCGGAGTTTCTCCAGCGCGGAGTTTATACAACGCGGAGTTTCTCCAGCGCGGACTTTCTCCAACGCGGACTTTCTCCAACGCGGACCTTCTCCAAAGCGGACTTTCTCCAACGCGGAGTTTCTCCACCGTGGTGTGTTTAAAGCGCGGAGTTTCTCCAACGCGGAGCTTCTCCAACGCACCGTTTCTCCAACGCGAAGTTTCCCCAACACGGAGTTTCTCCAGCGCGGAGTTTCTCCAGCGCGGAGTTTCTCCAGCGCGGAGTGTCTCCATCGCGGAGTTTCTCCAGCGTAGAGTTTCTCCAGAGCGGACTTTTCTCCAACGCGGAGTTTCTCCATCGCGGAGTTTGTCCGTCGCGGACTTTCTTCATCGCGGAGTTTATACAACGCGGAGTTTCTCCAGCGCGGAATTTCTCCAACGCGGACTTTCTTCAACGCGGACTTTCTCCAACGCGGACTTTCTCCAACGCGGACTTTCTCCAACGCGGACCTTCTCCAACGCGGACTTTCTCCAACGCGGAGTTTCTCCAGCGCGGTGTGTTTCAAGTGCGGAGTTTCTCCAACGCGGAGAATCTCCAACGCGCCGTTTCTTCAACGCGAAGTTTCTCCAAGGCGGAGTTTCTACAACACGGATTTTCTCCAACGCGGACTTTCTCCAACGCGGACCTTCTCCGACGCGGACTTTCTCCAACGCGGAGTTTCTCCAGCGCGGTGTGTTTCAAGCGCGGAGTTTCTCTAACGCGGAGTTTCTCCAACGCGCCGTTTCTTCAAAGCGAAGTTTCTCCAAGGCGGAATTTCTCCAACACAGAGTTTCTCCAACACAGAGTTTCTCCAGCGCGGAGTTTCTCCACCGCGGAGAATCTCCAGCGCGGAGCTTCTCCAGTTCGGAGTTTCTCAAACGCGGAGTTTCTCCAACACGGAGTTTCTCCAGCCCGAGTTTTCTCCAGCGCGGAGTTTCTCCATCGCGGACTCTCCAACGCGGACTTTCTCCAACGCGGACTTTCTCCAAAGCGGAGTTTCTCCAACGCGGAGTTTCTCCAACACGGAGTTTCTCCTACACGGAGTTTCTTCAGCGCGGAGTTTCTCCAGCGCGGATTGTCTCCATCGCGGAGTTTCTCCAGTTCGGAGTTTCTCAAACGCGTAGTTTCTCCAGCGCGGAGTTTCTCCATCGCGGACTCTCACCAACGCGGACTTTCTCCAACGCGGACTTTCTCCAACGCGCAGTTTCTCCAACGCGAAGTTTCTCCAGCGCGGAGTTTCTCCAGCGCGGACTTTCTCCAACGCGGACTTTCTTCAACGCGGAGTTTCTCCAACGCGGACTTTCTCCACCGCGGACTTTCTCCAACGCGGATCTTCTCCAACGCGGACTTTCTCCAACGCGGAGTTTCTCCAACGCGGAGTTTCTCCAACGCGCAGTTTCTCCAACGCGCAGTTTCTCCAGCGCGGACTTTCTCCAACGCGGACTTTCTCCAACGCGGACCTTCTCAAACGCGGACTTTCTCCAACGCGGAGTTTCTCCAACGCGGAGTTTCTCCAACGCGCAGTTTCTCCAACGCGAAGTTTCTCCAGCGCGGAGTTTCTCCAGCGCGGACTTTCTCCAACGCGGACTTTCTTCAACGCGGAGTTTCTCCAACGCGGACTTTCTCCAACGCGGAGTTTCTCCAACACTGAGTTTCTCCTACACGGAGTTTCTTCAGCGCGGAGTTTCTCCAGCGCGGATTGTCTCCATCGCGGAGTTTCTCCAGTTCGGAGTTTCTCAAACGCGTATTTTCTCCAGCGCGGAGTTTCTCCATCGCGGACTCTCACCAACGCGGACTTTCTCCAACGCGGACTTTCTCCAACGCGCAGTTTCTCCAACGCGAAGTTTCTCCAGCGCGGAGTTTCTCCAGCGCGGACTTTCTCCAACGCGGACTTTCTTCAACGCGGAGTTTCTCCAACGCGGACTTTCTCCAACGCGGACTTTCTCCAACGCGGATCTTCTCCAACGCGGACTTTCTCCAACGCGGAGTTTCTCCAACGCGGAGTTTCTCCAACGCGCAGTTTCTCCAACGCGCAGTTTCTCCACCGCGGACTTTCTCCAACGCGGACTTTCTCCAACGCGGACCTTCTCAAACGCGGACTTTCTCCAACGCGGAGTTTCTCCAACGCGGAGTTTCTCCAACGCGCAGTTTCTCCAACGCGAAGTTTCTCCAGCGCGGAGTTTCTCCAGCGCGGACTTTCTCCAACGCGGACTTTCTTCAACGCGGAGTTTCTCCAACGCGGACTTTCTCCAATGCGGACTTTCTCCAACGCGGACCTTCTCCGACGCGGACTTTCTCCAACGCGGAGTTTCTCCAGCGCGGAGTGTCTCCATCGTGGAGTTTCTAGAGTTCGGAGTTTCTCAAACGCGGAGTTTCTCCAGCGCGGAATTTCTCCATCGCAGACTCTCTCCAACGCGGAATTTCTCCAACGCGGACTTTCTCCAACGCGGAGTTTCTCCAACGCGGAGTTTCTCCAACGCGAAGTTTCTCCAGCGCGGAGTTTGTCCAGCACGGAGTTTCTCCAGCGCGGAGTTTCTCCAGCCCAGAGTTTCTCCAGCGCAGATTTTATGCAGCACGGAGTTTCTCCAGCGCGGAGTTTCTCCAACGCGGAGTTGCTCCAGCGCGGAGTTTCTCCAGAGCGGACTTTTCTCCAACGCGGAGTTTCTCCATCGCGGAGTTTGTCCGTCGCGGACTTTCTTCATCGCGGAGTTTCTCCAGCGCGGAGTTTATACAACGCGGAGTTTCTCCAGCGCGGACATTCTCCAACGCGGACTTTCTTCAACGCGGAGTTTCTCCAACGCGGACATTCTCCAACGCGGACCTTCTCCAACGCGGACTTTCTCCAACGCGGAGTTTCTCCAGCGCGGTGTGTTTCAAGTGCGGAGTTTCTCCAACGCGGAGAATCTCCAACGCGCCGTTTCTTCAACGCGAAGTTTCTCCAAAGCGGAGTTTCTACAACACGGAGTTTCTCCAACGCGGAGTTTCTCCAACGCGGACCTTCTCCGAGGCGGACTTTCTCCAACGCGGAGTTTCTCCAGCGCGGTGTGTTTCAAGCGCGGAGTTTCTCGAACGCGGAGTTTCTCCAACGCGCCGTTTCTTCAACGCGAAGTTTCTCTAAGGCGGAGTTTCTACAACACGGATTTTCTCCAACGCGGACTTTCTCCAACGCGGACCTTCTCCGACGCGGAATTTCTCTAACGCGGAGTTTCTCCAGCGCGGTGTGTTTCAAGCGCGGAGTTTCTCTAACGCGGAGTTTCTCCAACGCGCCGTTTCTTCAAAGCGAAGTTTCTCCAAGGCGGAATTTCTCCAACACAGAGTTTCTCCAACACGGAGTTTCTCCAGCGCGGAGTTTCTCCACCGCGGAGAATCTCCAGCGCGGAGCTTCTCCAGTTCGGAATTTCTCAAACGCGGAGTTTCTCCAACACGGAGTTTCTCCAGCCCGATTTTTCTCCAGCGCGGAGTTTCTCCATCGCGGACTCTCCAACGCGGACTTTCTCCAACGCGGACTTTCTCCAAAGCGGAGTTTCTCCAACGCGGAGTTTCTCCAACACGGAGTTTCTCCTACACGGAGTTTCTTCAGCGCGGAGTTTCTCCAGCGCGGATTGTCTCCATCGCGGATTTTCTCCAGTTCGGAGTTTCTCAAACGCGTAGTTTCTCCAGCGCGGAGTTTCTCCATCGCGGACTCTCACCAACGCGGACTTTCTCCAACGCGGACTTTCTCCAACGCAGAGTTTCTCCAACGCGGAGTTTCTCCAACGCGGAGTTTGTCCGTCGCGGACTTTCTTCATCGCGGAGTTTATACAACGCGGAGTTTCTCCAGCGCGGAATTTCTCCAACGCGGACTTTCTTCAACGCGGACTTTCTCCAACGCGGACTTTCTCCAACGCGGACTTTCTCCAACGCGGACCTTCTCCAACGCGGACTTTCTCCAACGCGGAGTTTCTCCAGCGCGGTGTGTTTCAAGTGCGGAGTTTCTCCAACGCGGAGAATCTCCAACGCGCCGTTTCTTCAACGCGAAGTTTCTCCAAGGCGGAGTTTCTACAACACGGATTTTCTCCAACGCGGACTTTCTCCAACGCGGACCTTCTCCGACGCGGACTTTCTCCAACGCGGAGTTTCTCCAGCGCGGTGTGTTTCAAGCGCGGAGTTTCTCTAACGCGGAGTTTCTCCAACGCGCCGTTTCTTCAAAGCGAAGTTTCTCCAAGGCGGAATTTCTCCAACACAGAGTTTCTCCAACACAGAGTTTCTCCAGCGCGGAGTTTCTCCACCGCGGAGAATCTCCAGCGCGGAGCTTCTCCAGTTCGGAGTTTCTCAAACGCGGAGTTTCTCCAACACGGAGTTTCTCCAGCCCGAGTTTTCTCCAGCGCGGAGTTTCTCCATCGCGGACTCTCCAACGCGGACTTTCTCCAACGCGGACTTTCTCCAAAGCGGAGTTTCTCCAACGCGGAGTTTCTCCAACACGGAGTTTCTCCTACACGGAGTTTCTTCAGCGCGGAGTTTCTCCAGCGCGGATTGTCTCCATCGCGGAGTTTCTCCAGTTCGGAGTTTCTCAAACGCGTAGTTTCTCCAGCGCGGAGTTTCTCCATCGCGGACTCTCACCAACGCGGACTTTCTCCAACGCGGACTTTCTCCAACGCGCAGTTTCTCCAACGCGAAGTTTCTCCAGCGCGGAGTTTCTCCAGCGCGGACTTTCTCCAACGCGGACTTTCTTCAACGCGGAGTTTCTCCAACGCGGACTTTCTCCACCGCGGACTTTCTCCAACGCGGATCTTCTCCAACGCGGACTTTCTCCAACGCGGAGTTTCTCCAACGCGGAGTTTCTCCAACGCGCAGTTTCTCCAACGCGCAGTTTCTCCAGCGCGGACTTTCTCCAACGCGGACTTTCTCCAACGCGGACCTTCTCAAACGCGGACTTTCTCCAACGCGGAGTTTCTCCAACGCGGAGTTTCTCCAACGCGCAGTTTCTCCAACGCGAAGTTTCTCCAGCGCGGAGTTTCTCCAGCGCGGACTTTCTCCAACGCGGACTTTCTTCAACGCGGAGTTTCTCCAACGCGGACTTTCTCCAACGCGGAGTTTCTCCAACACTGAGTTTCTCCTACACGGAGTTTCTTCAGCGCGGAGTTTCTCCAGCGCGGATTGTCTCCATCGCGGAGTTTCTCCAGTTCGGAGTTTCTCAAACGCGTATTTTCTCCAGCGCGGAGTTTCTCCATCGCGGACTCTCACCAACGCGGACTTTCTCCAACGCGGACTTTCTCCAACGCGCAGTTTCTCCAACGCGAAGTTTCTCCAGCGCGGAGTTTCTCCAGCGCGGACTTTCTCCAACGCGGACTTTCTTCAACGCGGAGTTTCTCCAACGCGGACTTTCTCCAACGCGGACTTTCTCCAACGCGGATCTTCTCCAACGCGGACTTTCTCCAACGCGGAGTTTCTCCAACGCGGAGTTTCTCCAACGCGCAGTTTCTCCAACGCGCAGTTTCTCCACCGCGGACTTTCTCCAACGCGGACTTTCTCCAACGCGGACCTTCTCAAACGCGGACTTTCTCCAACGCGGAGTTTCTCCAACGCGGAGTTTCTCCAACGCGCAGTTTCTCCAACGCGAAGTTTCTCCAGCGCGGAGTTTCTCCAGCGCGGACTTTCTCCAACGCGGACTTTCTTCAACGCGGAGTTTCTCCAACGCGGACTTTCTCCAATGCGGACTTTCTCCAACGCGGACCTTCTCCGACGCGGACTTTCTCCAACGCGGAGTTTCTCCAGCGCGGAGTGTCTCCATCGTGGAGTTTCTAGAGTTCGGAGTTTCTCAAACGCGGAGTTTCTCCAGCGCGGAATTTCTCCATCGCAGACTCTCTCCAACGCGGAATTTCTCCAACGCGGACTTTCTCCAACGCGGAGTTTCTCCAACGCGGAGTTTCTCCAACGCGAAGTTTCTCCAGCGCGGAGTTTGTCCAGCACGGAGTTTCTCCAGCGCGGAGTTTCTCCAGCCCAGAGTTTCTCCAGCGCAGATTTTATGCAGCACGGAGTTTCTCCAGCGCGGAGTTTCTCCAACGCGGAGTTGCTCCAGCGCGGAGTTTCTCCAGAGCGGACTTTTCTCCAACGCGGAGTTTCTCCATCGCGGAGTTTGTCCGTCGCGGACTTTCTTCATCGCGGAGTTTCTCCAGCGCGGAGTTTATACAACGCGGAGTTTCTCCAGCGCGGACATTCTCCAACGCGGACTTTCTTCAACGCGGAGTTTCTCCAACGCGGACATTCTCCAACGCGGACCTTCTCCAACGCGGACTTTCTCCAACGCGGAGTTTCTCCAGCGCGGTGTGTTTCAAGTGCGGAGTTTCTCCAACGCGGAGAATCTCCAACGCGCCGTTTCTTCAACGCGAAGTTTCTCCAAAGCGGAGTTTCTACAACACGGAGTTTCTCCAACGCGGAGTTTCTCCAACGCGGACCTTCTCCGACGCGGACTTTCTCCAACGCGGAGTTTCTCCAGCGCGGTGTGTTTCAAGCGCGGAGTTTCTCGAACGCGGAGTTTCTCCAACGCGCCGTTTCTTCAACGCGAAGTTTCTCTAAGGCGGAGTTTCTACAACACGGATTTTCTCCAACGCGGACTTTCTCCAACGCGGACCTTCTCCGACGCGGAATTTCTCTAACGCGGAGTTTCTCCAGCGCGGTGTGTTTCAAGCGCGGAGTTTCTCTAACGCGGAGTTTCTCCAACGCGCCGTTTCTTCAAAGCGAAGTTTCTCCAAGGCGGAATTTCTCCAACACAGAGTTTCTCCAACACGGAGTTTCTCCAGCGCGGAGTTTCTCCACCGCGGAGAATCTCCAGCGCGGAGCTTCTCCAGTTCGGAATTTCTCAAACGCGGAGTTTCTCCAACACGGAGTTTCTCCAGCCCGATTTTTCTCCAGCGCGGAGTTTCTCCATCGCGGACTCTCCAACGCGGACTTTCTCCAACGCGGACTTTCTCCAAAGCGGAGTTTCTCCAACGCGGAGTTTCTCCAACACGGAGTTTCTCCTACACGGAGTTTCTTCAGCGCGGAGTTTCTCCAGCGCGGATTGTCTCCATCGCGGATTTTCTCCAGTTCGGAGTTTCTCAAACGCGTAGTTTCTCCAGCGCGGAGTTTCTCCATCGCGGACTCTCACCAACGCGGACTTTCTCCAACGCGGACTTTCTCCAACGCAGAGTTTCTCCAACGCGGAGTTTCTCCAACGCGCAGTTTCTCCAACGCGCAGTTTCTCCAGCGCGGACTTTCTCCAACGCGGACTTTCTCCAACGCGGACCTTCTCCAACGCGGACTTTCTCCAACGCGGAGTTTCTCCAGCGCGGTGTGTTTCAAGCGCGGTGTTTCTCCAACGCGGAGCTTCTCCAACGCGCCGTTTCTCCTACGCGAAGTTTCCCCACCACGGAGTTTCTCCAGCGCGGAGTTTCTCCATCGCGGACACTCTCCAACGCGGACTTTCTCCAACGCGGACTTTCTCCAGCGCGGAGTTTCTCCAACACGGAGTTTCTCCAGCACGGAGTTTCTCCAGCGCAGATTTTATGCAGCACGGAGTTTCTCCAGCGCGGAGTTTCTCGAACGCGGAGTTGCTCTAGCGCGGAGTTTCTTCAGCGTAGAGTTTCTCCAGAGCGGACTTTTCTCCAACGCGGAGTTTCTCCATCGCGGAGTTTGTCCGTCGCGGAGGTTCTCCATCGCGGAGTTTCTCCAGCGCGGAGTTTATTCAACGCGGAGTTTCTCCAGCGCGGACTTTCTCCAACGCGGACTTTCTTGAACGCGGAGTTTCTCCAACGCGGATTTTCTCCAACGCGGACTTTCTCCAACGCGGACCTTCTCCGACGCGGACTTTCTCCAACGCGGAGTTTCTCCAGCACGGTGTGTTTCAAGCGCGGAGTTTCTCTAACGCGGAGTTTCTCCAACGCGCCGTTTCTTCAAAGCGAAGTTTCTCCAACGCGCAGTTTCTCCAACGCGAAGTTTCTCCAGCGCGGAGTTTCTCCAACACGGAGTTTCTCCAGCGCGGAGTTTGTCCAGCACGGAGTTTCTCCAGCGCGGAGTTTCTCCAACGCGGAGTTGCTACAGCGCGGAGTTTCTCCAGTGTAGAATTTCTCCAGAGCGGTCTTTTCTCCAACGCGGAGTTTCTCCATCGCGGAGTTTGTCCGTCGCGGACTTTCTTCATCGCGGAGTTTATACAACGCGGAGTTTCTCCAGCGCGGACTTTCTCCAACGCGGACTTTCTTCAACGCGGAGTTTCTCCAACGCGGACTTTCTCCAACGCGGATCTTTTCCAACGCGGACTTTCTCCAACGCGGAGTTTCTCCAGCGCGGAGTGTCTCCATCGCGGAGTTTCTAGAGTTCGGAGTTTCTCAAGCGCGGAGTTTCTCCAGTGCGGAATTTCTCCATCGCAGACTCTCTCCAACGCGGAATTTCTCCAACGCGGACTTTCTCCAACGCGGAGTTTCTCCAACGCGGAGTTTCTCCAACGCGGAGTTTCTCCAACGCGCAGTTTCTCCAACGCGAAGTTTCTCCAGCGCGGAGTTTGTCCAGCACGGAGTTTCTCCAGCGCGGAGTTTCTCCAGCCCGGAGTTTCTCCAGCGCAGATTTTATGCAGCACGAAGTTTCTCCAGCGCGGAGTTTCTCCAACGCGGAGTTGCTCCAGCGCAGAGTTTCTCCAGCGTAGAGTTTCTCCAGAGCGGACTTTTCTCCAACGCGGAGTTTCTCCATCGCGGAGTTTGTCCGTCGCGGATTTTCTTCATCGCGGAGTTTCTCCAGCGCGGAGTTTATACAACGCGGAGTTTCTCCAGCGCGGACTTTCTCCAACGCGGACTTTCTCCAACGCGGACCTTCTCCAAAGCGGACTTTCTCCAACGCGGAGTTTCTCCACCGTGGTGTGTTTCAAGCGCGGAGTTTCTCCAACGCGGAGCTTCTCCAACGCACCGTTTCTCCAACGCGAAGTTTCCCCAACACGGAGTTTCTCCAGCGCGGAGTTTGTCCGTCGCGGAGGTTCTCCATCGCGGAGTTTCTCAAGCGCGGAGTTTATACAACGCGGAGTTTCTCCAGCGCGGACTTTCTCCAACGCGGACTTTCTTGAACGCGGAGTTTCTCCAACGAGGGACTTTCGCCAACGTGGACTTTCTCCAACGCGGACCTTCTCCAACGCGGACTTTCTCTAACGCGGAGTTTCTCCAGCGCGGTGTGTTTCAAGCGCGTAGTTTCTCCAACGCGAAGATCTCCAACGCGCCGTTTCTTCAACGCGAAGTTTCTCCAAGGCGGAGTTTCTACATCACGGATTTTCTCCAACGCGGACTTTCTCCAACGCGGACCTTCTACGACGCGGACTTTCTCCAACGCGGAGGTTCTCCAGCGCGGTGTGTTTCAAGCTCGGAGTTTCTCTAACGCGGAGTTTCTCCAACGCGCCGTTTCTTCAAAGCGAAGTTTCTCCAACGCGCAGTTTCTCCAACGCGAAGTTTCTCCAGCGCGGAGTTTCTCCAACACGGAGTTTCTCCAGCGCGGAGTTTGTCCAGCACGGAGTTTCTCCAGCGCGGAGTTTCTCCAACGCGGAGTTGCTACAGCGCGGAGTTTCTCCAGTGTAGAGTTTCTCCAGAGCGGTCTTTTCTCCAACGCGGAGTTTCTCCATCGCGGAGTTTGCCCGTCGCGGACTTTCTTCATCGCGGAGTTTATACAACGCGGAGTTTCTCCAGCGCGGACTTTCTCCAACGCGGACTTTCTTCAACGCGGAGTTTCTCCAACGCGGACTTTCTCCAACGCGGACTTTCTCCAACGCGGATCTTCTCCAACGCGGACTTTCTCCAACGCGGAGTTTCTCCAGCGCGGAGTGTCTCCATCGCGGAGTTTCTAGAGTTTTGAGTTTATCAAACGCGGAGTTTCTCCAGCGCGGAATTTCTCCATCGCAGACTCTCTCCAACGCGGAATTTCTCCAACGCGGACTTTCTCCAACGCGGAGTTTCTCCAACGCGGAGTTTCTCCAACGCGCAGTTTCTCCAACGCGAAGTTTCTCCAGCGCGGAGTTTGTCCAGCACGGAGTTTCTCCAGCGCGGAGTTTCTCCAGCCCGGAGTTTCTCCAGCGCAGATTTTATGCAGCACGAAGTTTCTCCAGCGCGGAGTTTCTCCAACGCGGAGTTGCTCCAGCGCGGAGTTTCTCCAGCGTAGAGTTTCTCCAGAGCGGACTTTTCTCCAACGCGGAGTTTCTCCATCGCGGAGTTTGTCCGTCGCGGATTTTCATCATCGCGGAGTTTCTCCAGCGCGGAGTTTATACTACGCGGAGTTTCTCCAGCGCGGACTTTCTCCAACGCGGACTTTCTCCAACGCGGACCTTCTCCAAAGCGGACTTTCTCCAACGCGGAGTTTCTCCACCGTGGTGTGTTTCAAGCGCGGAGTTTCTCCAACGCGGAGTTTCTCCAGCGCGGAGTGTCTCCATCGCGGAGTTTCTCCAGCGTAGAGTTTCTCCAGAGCGGACTTTTCTCCAACGCGGAGTTTCTCCATCGCGGAGTTTGTCCGTCGCGGACTTTCTTCATCGCGGAGTTTATACAACGCGGAGTTTCTCCAGCGCGGACTTTCTCCAACGCGGACTTTCTTCAACGCGGAGTTTCTCCAACGCGGACTTTCTCCAACGCGAACTTTCTCCAACGCGGACCTTCTCCAACGCGGACTTTCTCCAACGCGGAGTTTCTCCAGCGCGGTGTGTTTCAAGTGCGGAGTTTCTCCAACGCGGAGAATCTCCAACGCGCCGTTTCTTCAACGCGAAGTTTCTCCAAAGCGGAGTTTCTACAACACGGAGTTTCTCCAACGCGGAGTTTCTCCAACGCGGACCTTCTCCGACGCGGACTTTCTCCAACGCGGAGTTTCTCCAGCGCGGTGTGTTTCAAGCGCGGAGTTTCTCGAACGCGGAGTTTCTCCAACGCGCCGTTTCTTCAACGCGAAGTTTCTCCAAGGCGGAGTTTCTACAACACGGATTTTCTCCAACGCGGACTTTCTCCAACGCGGACCTTCTCCGACGCGGACTTTCTCCAACGCGGAGTTTCTCCAGCGCGGTGTGTTTCAAGCGCGGAGTTTCTCTAACGCGGAGTTTCTCCACCGCGCCGTTTCTCCAAGGCGGAATTTCTCCAACACAGAGTTTCTCCAACACGGAGTTTCTCCAGCGCGGAGTTTCTCCACCGCGGAGAATCTCCAGCGCGGAGCTTCTCCAGTTCGGAGTTTCTCAAACGCGGAATTTCTCCAACACGGAGTTTCTCCAGCCCGATTTTTCTCCAGCGCGGAGTTTCTCCATCGCGGACTCTCCAACGCGGACTTTCTCCAACGCGGACTTTCTCCAAAGCGGAGTTTCTCCAACGCGGAGTTTCTCCAACACGGAGTTTCTCCTACACGGAGTTTCTTCAGCGCGGAGTTTCTCCAGCGCGGATTGTCTCCATCGCGGAGTTTCTCCAGTTCGGAGTTTCTCAAACGCGTAGTTTCTCCAGCGCGGAGTTTCTCCATCGCGGACTCTCACCAACGCGGACTTTCTCCAACGCGGACTTTCTCCAACGCGCAGTTTCTCCAACGCGAAGTTTCTCCAGCGCGGAGTTTCTCCAGCGCGGACTTTCTCCAACGCGGACTTTCTTCAACGCGGAGTTTCTCCAACGCGGACTTTCTCCAACGCGGAATTTCTCCAACGCGGATCTTCTCCAACGCGGACTTTCTCCAACGCGGAGTTTCTCCAACGCGGAGTTTCTCCAACGCGCAGTTTCTCCAACGCGCAGTTTCTCCAGCGCGGACTTTCTCCAACGCGGACTTTCTCCAACGCGGACCTTCTCCAACGCGGACTTTCTCCAACGCGGAGTTTCTCCAACGCGGAGTTTCTCCAACGCGCAGTTTCTCCAACGCGAAGTTTCTCCAGCGCGGAGTTTCTCCAGCGCGGACTTTCTTCAACGCGGAGTTTCTCCAACGCGGACTTTCTCCAACGCGGACTTTCTCCAACGCGGATCTTCTCCAACGCGGACTTTCTCCAACGCGGAGTTTCTCCAGCGCGGTGTGTTTCAAGTGCGGAGTTTCTCCAACGCGGAGAATCTCCGACACGCCGTTTCTTCAACGCGAAGTTTCTCCAGCGCGGACTTTCTCCAACGCGGACCTTCTCCGACGCGGACTTTCTCCAACGCGGAGTTTCTCCAGCGCGGAGTGTCTCCATCGTGGAGTTTCTAGAGTTCGGAGTTTCTCAAACGCGGAGTTTCTCCAGCGCGGAATTTCTCCATCGCAGACTCTCTCCAACGCGGAATTTCTCCAACGCGGACTTTCTCCAACGCGGAGTTTCTCCAACGCGGAGTTTCTCCAACGCGAAGTTTCTCCAGCGCGGAGTTTGTCCAGCACGGAGTTTCTCCAGCGCGGAGTTTCTCCAGCCCGGAGTTTCTCCAGCGCAGATTTTATGCAGCACGGAGTTTCTCCAGCGCGGAGTTTCTCCAACGCGGAGTTGCTCCAGCGCGGAGTTTCTCCAGAGCGGACTTTTCTCCAACGCGGAGTTTCTCCATCGCGGAGTTTGTCCGTCGCGGACTTTCTTCATCGCGGAGTTTCTCCAGCGCGGAGTTTATACAACGCGGAGTTTCTCCAGCGCGGACTTTCTCCAACGCGGACTTTCTCCAACGCGGACCTTCTCCAACGCGGACTTTCTCCAACGCGGAGTTTCTCCAGCGCGGTGTGTTTCAAGCGCGGAGTTTCTCCAACGCGGAGCTTCTCCAACGCACCGTTTCTCTAACGCGAAGTTTCCCCAACACCGAGTTTCTCCAGCGCGGAGTTTCTCCAGCGCGGAGTTTCTCCAGCGCGGAGTGTCTCCATCGCGGAGGTTCTCCAGCGTAGAGTTTCTCCAGAGCGGACTTTTCTCCAACGCGGTGTTTCTCCATCGCGGAGTTTGTCCGTCGCGGACTTTCTTCATCGCGGAGTTTATACAACGCGGAGTTTCTCCAGCGCGGACATTCTCCAACGCGGACTTTCTTCAACGCGGAGTTTCTCCAACGCGGACTTTCTCCAACGCGGACCTTCTCCAACGCGGACTTTCTCCAACGCGGAGAATCTCCAACGCGCCGTTTCTTCAACGCGAAGTTTCTCCAAAGCGGAGTTTCTACAACACGGAGTTTCTCCAACGCGGAGTTTCTCCAACGCGGACCTTCTCCGACGCGGACTTTCTCCAACGCGGAGTTTCTCCAGCGCGGTGTGTTTCAAGCGCGGAGTTTCTCGAACGCGGAGTTTCTCCAACGCGCCGTTTCTTCAAAGCGAAGTTTCTCCAAGGCGGAATTTCTCCAACACAGAGTTTCTCCAACACGGAGTTTCTCCAGCGCGGAGTTTCTCCACCGCGGAGAATCTCCAGCGCGGAGCTTCTCCAGTTCGGAGTTTCTCAAACGCGGAGTTTCTCCAACACGGAGTTTCTCCAGCCCGATTTTTCTCCAGCGCGGAGTTTCTCCAGCGCGGATTGTCTCCATCGCGGAGTTTCTCCAGTTCGGAGTTTCTCAAACGCGTAGTTTCTACAGCGCGGAGTTTCTCCATCGCGGACTCTCACCAACGCAGACTTTCTCCAACGCGGACTTTCTCCAACGCAGAGTTTATCCAACGCGGAGTTTCTCCAACGCGCAGTTTCTCCAACGCGCAGTTTCTCCAGCGCGGACTTTCTCCAACGCGGACTTTCTCCAACGCGGACCTTCTCCAACGCGGAGTTTCTCCATCGCGGAGTTTGTCCGTCGCGGAGGTTCTCCATCGCGGAGTTTCTCCAGCGCGGAGTTTATACAACGCGGAGTTTCTCCAGTGCGGACTTTCTCCAACGCGGACTTTCTTGAACGCGGAGTTTCTCCAACGCGGACTTTCTCCAACGCGGACTTTCTCCAACGCGGACTTTCTCCAACGCGGAGTTTCTCCAGCGCGGTGTGTTTCAAGCGCGGTGTTTCTCCAACGCGGAGCTTCTCCAACGCGCCGTTTCTCCTACGCGAAGTTTCCCCACCACGGAGTTTCTCCAGCGCGGAGTTTCTCCATCGCGGACACTCTCCAACGCGGACTTTCTCCAACGCGGACTTTCTCCAACGCGGAGTTTCTCCAACGCGGAGTTTCTCCAACGCGCAGTTTCTCCAACGCGAAGTTTCTCCAGCGCGGAGTTTCTCCAACACGGAGTTTCTCCAGCCCGGAGTTTCTCCAGCGCAGATTTTATGCAGCACGGAGTTTCTCCAGCGCGGAGTTTCTCGAACGCGGAGTTGCTCTAGCGCGGAGTTTCTTCAGCGTAGAGTTTCTCCAGAGCGGACTTTTCTCCAACGCGGAGTTTCTCCATCGCGGAGTTTGTCCGTCGCGGAGGTTCTCCATCGCGGAGTTTCTCCAGCGCGGAGTTTATACAACGCGGAGTTTCTCCAGCGCGGACTTTCTCCAACGCGGACTTTCTTGAACGCGGAGTTTCTCCAACGCGGATTTTCTCCAACGCGGACTTTCTCCAACGCGGACCTTCTCCGACGCGGACTTTCTCCAACGCGGAGTTTCTCCAGCGCGGTGTGTTTCAAGCGCGGAGTTTCTCCAACGCGCAGTTTCTCCAACGCGAAGTTTCTCCAGCGCGGAGTTTCTCCAACACAGAGTTTCTCCAGCGCGGAGTTTGTCCAGCACGGAGTTTCTCCAGCGCGGAGTTTCTCCAACGCGGAGTTGCTACAGCGCGGAGTTTCTCCAGTGTAGAGTTTCTCCAGAGCGGTCTTTTCTCCAACGCGGAGTTTCTCCATCGCGGAGTTTGTCCGTCGCGGACTTTCTTCATCGCGGAGTTTATACAACGCGGAGTTTCTCCAGCGCGGACTTTCTCCAACGCGGACTTTCTTCAACGCGGAGTTTCTCCAACGCGGACTTTCTCCAACGCGGACTTTCCCCAACGCGGATCTTCTCCAACGCGGACTTTCTCCAACGCGGAGTTTCTCCAGCGCGGAGTGTCTCCATCGCGGAGTTTCTAGAGTTCGGAGTTTCTCAAGCGCGGAGTTTCTCCAGCGCGGAATTTCTCCATCGCAGACTCTCTCCAACGCGGAATTTCTCCAACGCGGACTTTCTCCAACGCGGAGTTTCTCCAACGCGGAGTTTCTCCAACGCGGAGTTTCTCCAACGCGCAGTTTCTCCAACGCGAAGTTTCTCCAGCGCGGAGTTTGTCCAGCACGGAGTTTCTCCAGCGCGGAGTTTCTCCAGCCCGGAGTTTCTCCAGCGCAGATTTTATGCAGCGCGAAGTTTCTCCAGCGCGGAGTTTCTCCAACGCGGAGTTGCTCCAGCGCGGAGTTTCTCCAGCGTAGAGTTTCTCCAGAGCGGACTTTTCTCCAACGCGGAGTGTCTCCATCGCGGAGTTTGTCCGTCGCGGATTTTCTTCATCGCGGAGTTTCTCCAGCGCGGAGTTTATACAACGCGGAGTTTCTCCAGCGCGGACTTTCTCCAACGCGGACTTTCTCCAACGCGGACCTTCTCCAAAGCGGACTTTCTCCAACGCGGAGTTTCTCCACCGTGGTGTGTTTCAAGCGCGGAGTTTCTCCAACGCGGAGCTTCTCCAACGCACCATTTCTCCAACGCGAAGTTTCCCCAACACGGAGTTTCTCCAGCGCGGAGTTTCTCCAGCGCGGCGTTTCTCCAGCGCGGAGTGTCTCCATCGCGGAGTTTCTAAAGCGTAGAGTTTCTCCAGAGCAGACTTTTCTCCAACGCGGAGTTTCTCCATCGCGGAGTTTGTCCGTCGCGGACTTTCTTCATCGCGGAGTTTATACAACGCGGAGTTTCTCCAGCGCGGACTTTCTCCAACGCGGACTTTCTTCAACGCGGAGTTTCTCCAACGCGGACTTTCTCCAACGCGGACTTTCTCCAACGCGGACCTTCTCCAACGCGGACTTTCTCCAACGCGGAGTTTCTCCAGCGCGGTGTGTCTCCATCGCGGAGTTTCTAAAGCGTAGAGTTTCTCCAGAGCAGACTTTTCTCCAACGCGGAGTTTCTCCATCGCGGAGTTTGTCCGTCGCGGACTTTCTTCATCGCGGAGTTTATACAACGCGGAGTTTCTCCAGCGCGGACTTTCTCCAACGCGGACTTTCTCCAACGCGGAGTTTCTCCAGCGCGGTGTGTTTCAAGTGCGGAGTTTCTCCAACGCGGAGAATCTCCAACGCGCCGTTTCTTCAACGCGAAGTTTCTCCAAAGCGGAGTTTCTACAACACGGAGTTTCTCCAACGCGGAGTTTCTCCAACGCGGACCTTCTCCGACGCGGACTTTCTCCAACGCGGAGTTTCTCCAGCGCGGTGTGTTTCAAGCGCGGAGTTTCTCGAACGCCGAGCTTCTCCAACGCGCCGTTTCTTCAACGCGAAGTTTCTCCAAGGCGGAGTTTCTACAACACGGATTTTCTCCAACGCGGACTTTCTCCAACGCGGACCTTCTCCGACGCGGACTTTCTCCACCGCGGAGTTTCTCCAGCGCGGTGTGTTTCAAGCGCGGAGTTTCTCTAACGCGGAGTTTCTCCAACGCGCCGTTTCTTCAAAGCGAAGTTTCTCCAACACAGAGTTTCTCCAACACGGAGTTTCTCCAGCGCGGAGTTTCTCCACCGCGGAGAATCTCCAGCGGGGAGCTTCTCCAGTTCGGAGTTTCTCAAACGCGGACTTTCTCCAACGCGGACTTTCTCCAAAGCGGAGTTTCTCCAACGCGGAGTTTCTCCAACACGGAGTTTCTCCTACACGGAGTTTCTTCAGCGCGGAGTTTCTCCAGCGCGGATTGTCTCCATCGCGGAGTTTCTCCAGTTCGGAGTTTCTCAAACGCGTAGTTTCTCCAGCGCGGAGTTTCTCCATCGCGGACTCTCACCAACGCGGACTTTCTCCAACGCGGATTTTCTCCAACGCAGAGTTTCTCCAACGCGGAGCTTCTCCAACGCGCCGTTTCTCCTATGCGAAGTTTCCCCACCACGGAGTTTCTCCAGCGCGGAGTTTCTCGAACGCGGAGTTGCTCTAGCGCGGAGTTTCTTCAGCGTAGAGTTTCTCCAGAGCGGACTTTTCTCCAACGCGGAGTTTCTCCATCGCGGAGTTTGTCCGTCGCGGAGGTTCTCCGTCGCGGAGTTTCTCCAGCGCGGAGTTTATACAACGCGGAGTTTCTCCAGCGCGGACTTTCTCCAACGCGGACTTTTTTGAACGCGGAGTTTCTTCAACGCGGACTTTCTCCAACGCGGACCTTCTCCAACGCGGACTTTCTCCAACGCGGAGTTTCTCCAGCGCGGTGTGTTTCAAGCGCGGAGTTTCTCTAACGCGGAGTTTCTCCAACGCGCCGTTTCTTCAAAGCGAAGTTTCTCCAACGCGCAGTTTCTCCAACGCGAAGTTTCTCCAGCGCGGAGTTTCTCCAACACGGAGTTTCTCCAGCGCGGAGTTTCTCCAACGTGGAGTTGCTACAGCGCGGAGTTTCTCCAGTGTAGAGTTTCTACAGAGCGGTCTTTTCTCCAACGCGGAGTTTCTCCATCGCCGGGTTTGTCCGTCGCGGACTTTCTTCAACGCGGAGTTTCTCCAACGCGGACTTTCTCCAACGCGGACTTTCTCCAACGCGGATCTTCTCCAACGCGGACTTTCTCCAACGCGGAGTTTCTCCAGCGCGGTGTGTTTCAAGCGCGTAGTTTCTCCAACGCGGAGTATCTCCAACGCGCCGTTTCTTCAACGCGAAGTTTCTCCAAGGCGGAGTTTCTACATCACGGATTTTCTCCAACGCGGACTTTCTCCAACGCGGACCTTCTCCGACGCGGACTTTCTCCAACGCGGAGTTTCTCCAGCGCGGTGTGTTTCAAGCGCGGAGTTCCTCTAACGCGGAGTTTCTCCAACGCGCCGTTTCTTCAAAGCGAAGTTTCTCCAACGCGCAGTTTCTCCAACGCGAAGTTTCTCCAGCGCGGAGTTTCTCCAACACGGAGTTTCTCCAGCGCGGAGTTTGTCCAGCACGGAGTTTCTCCAGCGCGGAGTTTCTCCAACGCGGAGTTGCTACAGCGCGGAGTTTCTCCAGTGTAGAGTTTCTCCAGAGCGGTCTTTTCTCCAACGCGGAGTTTCTCCATCGCGGAGTTTGTCCGTCGCGGACTTTCTTCATCGCGGAGTTTCTAGAGTTCGGAGTTTCTCAAACGCGGAGTTTCTCCAGCGCGGAATTTCTCCATCGCAGACTCTCTCCAACGCGGAATTTCTCCAACGCGGGCTTTCTCCAACGCGGAGTTTCTCCAACGCGGAGTTTCTACAACGCGCAGTTTCTCCAACGCGAAGTTTCTCCAGCGCGGAGTTTGTCCAGCACTGAGTTTCTCCAGCGCGGAGTTTCTCCAGCCCGGAGTTTCTCCAGCGGAGATTTTATGCAGCACGGAGTTTCTCCAGCGCGGAGTTTCTCCAACGCGGAGTTGCTCCAGCGCGGAGTTTCTCCAGCGTAGAGTTTCTCCAGAGCGGAATTTTCTCCAACGCGGAGTTTCTCCATCGCGGAGTTTGTCCGTCGCGGATTTTCTTCATCGCGGAGTTTCTCCAGCGCGGAGTTTATACAACGCGGAGTTTCTCCAGCGCGGACTTTCTCCAACGCGGACTTTCTCCAACGCGGACCTTCTCCAACGCGGACTTTCTCCAACGCGGAGTTTCTCCACCGTGGTGTGTTTCAAGCGCGGAGTTTCTCCAACGCGGAGCTTCTCCAACGCACCATTTCTCCAACGCGAAGTTTCCCCAACACGGAGTTTCTCCAGCGCGGAGTTTCTCCAGCGCGGAGTTTCTCCAGCGCGGAGTGTCTCCATCGCGGAGTTTCTCCAGCGTAGAGTTTCTCCAGAGCGGACTTTTCTCCAACGCGGAGTTTCTCCATCGCGGAGTTTGTCCGTCGCGGACTTTCTTCAACGCGGAGTTTACACAACGCGGAGTTTCTCCAGCGCGGACTTTCTCCAACGCGGACTTTCTTCAACACGGAGTTTCTCCAACGCGGACTTTCTCCATCGCGGACTTTCTCCAACGCGGACCTTCTCCAACGCGGACTTTCTCCAACGCTTAGTTTCTCCAGCGAGGTGTGTTTCAAGTGCGGAGTTTCTCCAACGCGGAGAATCTCCAACGCGCCGTTTCTTCAACGCGAAGTTTCTCCAAAGCGGAGTTTCTACAACACGGAGTTTCTCCATCGCGGAGTTTCTCCAACGCGGACCTTCTCCGACGCGGATTTTCTCCAACGCGGAGTTTCTCCAGCGCGGTGTGTTTCAAGCGCGGAGTTTCTCTAACGCGGAGTTTCTCCAACGCGCCGTTTCTTCAAAGCGAAGTTTCTCCAAGGCGGAATTTCTCCAACACAGAGTTTCTCCAACACGAAGTTTCTCCAGCGCGGAGTTTCTCCACCGCGGAGAATCTCCAGCGCGGAGTTTCTCCAACACGGAGTTTCTCCAGCCCGATTTTTCTCCAGCGCGGAGTTTCTCCATCTCGGACTCTCCAACGCGGACTTTCTCCAACGCGGACTTTCTCCAACGCGGACTTTCTCCAAAGCGGAGTTTCTCCAACGCGGAGTTTCTCCAACACGGAGTTTCTCCTACACGGAGTTTCTTCAGCGCGGAGTTTCTCCAGCGCGGATTGTCTCCATCGCGGAGTTTCTCCAGTTCGGAGTTTCTCCATCGCGGACTCTCACCAACGCGGACTTTCTCCAACGCGGACTTTCTCCAACGCAGAGTTTCTCCAACGCGGAGTTTCTCCAACGCGCAGTTTCTCCAACGCGCAGTTTCTCCAGCGCGGACTTTCTCCAACGCGGACCTTCTCCAACGCGGACTTTCTCCAACGCGGAGTTTCTCCAGCGCGGTGTGTTTCAAGCGCGGTGTTTCTCCAACGCGGAGCTTCTCCAACGCGCCGTTTCTCCTACGCGAAGTTTCCCCACCACGTAGTTTCTCCAGCGCGGAGTTTCTCCATCGCGGACACTCTCCAACGCGGACTTTCTCCAACGCGGACTTTCTCCAACGCGGAGTTTCTCTAACGCGGAGTTTCTCCAACGCGCAGTTTCTCCAACGCGAAGTTTCTCCAGCGCGAAGTTTCTCCAACACGGAGTTTCTCCAGCCCGGATTTTCTCCAGCGCAGATTTTATGCAGCACGGAGTTTCTCCAGCGCGGAGTTGCTCTAGCGCGGAGTTTCTTCAGCGTAGAGTTTCTCCAGAGCGGACTTTTCTCCAACGCGGAGTTTCTCCATCGCGGAGTTTGTCCGTCGCGGAGGTTCTCCATCGCGGAGTTTCTCCAGCGCGGAGTTTATACAACGCGGAGTTTCTCCAGCGCGGACTTTCTCCAACGCGGACTTTCTTGAACGCGGAGTTTCTCCAACGCGGACTTTCTCCAACGTGGACTTTCTCCAACGCGGACCTTCTCCAACGCGGACATTCTCCAACGCGGACCTTCTTCGACGCGGACTTTCTCCAACGCGCAGTTTCTCCAACGCGAAGTTTCTCCAGCGCGGAGTTTCTCCAACACGGAGTTTCTCCAGCGCGGAGTTTGTCCAGCACGGAGTTTCTCCAGCGCGGAGTTTCTCCAACGCGGAGTTGCTACAGCGCGGAGTTTCTCCAGTGTAGAGTTTCTCCAGAGCGGTCTTTTCTCCAACGCGGAGTTTCTCCATCGCGGAGTTTGTCCGTCGCGGACTTTCTTCATCGCGGAGTTTATACAACGCGGAGTTTCTCCAGCGCGGACTTTCTCCAACGCGGACTTTCTTCAACGCGGAGTTTCTCCAACGCGGACTTTCTCCAACGCGGACTTTCTCCAACGCGGATCTTCTCCAACGCGGAGTTTCTCCAACGCGCAGTTTCTCCAACGCGAAGTTTCTCCAGCGCTTAGTTTGTCCAGCACGGAGTTTCTCCAGCGCGGAGTTTCTCCAGCCCGGAGTTTCTCCAGCGCACATTTTATGCAGCACGGAGTTTCTCCAGCGCGGAGTTTCTCCAACGCGGAGTTGCTCCAGCGCGGAGTTTCTCCAGCGTAGAGTTTCTCCAGAGCGGACTTTTCTCCAACGCGGAGTTTCTCCATCGCGGAGTTTGTCCGTCGCGGATTTTCTTCATCGCGGAGTTTCTCCAGCGCGGAGTTTATACAACGCGGAGTTTCTCCAGCGCGGACGTTCTCCAACGCGGACTTTCTCCAACGCGGACCTTCTCCAACGCGGACTTTCTCCAACGCGGAGTTTCTCCACCGTGGTGTGTTTCAAGCGCGGAGTTTCTCCAACGCGGAGCTTCTCCAACGCACCGTTTCTCCAACGCGAAGTTTCCCCAACACGGAGTTTCTCCAGCGCGGAGTTTCTCCAGCGCGGCGTTTCTCCAGCGCGGAGTGTCTCCATCGCGGAGTTTCTCCGACGCGGACTTTCTCCAACGCGGAGTTTCTCCAGCGCGGTGTGTTTCAAGCGCGGAGTTTCTCGAACGCGGAGTTTTTCCAACGCGCCGTTTCTTCAACGCGAAGTTTCTCCAAGGCGGAGTTTCTACAACACGAATTTTCTCCAACGCGGACTTTCTCCAACGCGGACCTTCTCCGACGCGGACTTTCTCTAACGCGGAGTTTCTCCAGAGCGGTGTGTTTCAAGCGCGGAGTTTCTCTAACGCGGAGTTTCTCCAACGCGCCGTTTCTTCAAAGCGAAGTTTCTCCAAGGCGGAATTTCTCCAACACAGAGTTTCTCCAACGCGGAGTTTCTCCAGCGCGGAGTTTCTCCACCGCGGAGAATCTCCAGCGCGGAGCTTCTCCAGTTCGGAGTTTCTCAAACGCGGAGTTTCTCCAACACGGAGTTTCTCCAGCCCGATTTTTCTCCAGCGCGGAGTTTCTCCATCGCGGACTCTCCAACACGGACTTTCTCCAACGCGGACTTTCTCCAAAGCGGAGTTTCTCCAACGCGGAGTTTCTCCAACACGGAGTTTCTCCTACACGGAGTTTCTTCAGCGCGGAGTTTCTCCAGCGCGGATTGTCTCCATCGCGGAGTTTCTCCAGTTCGGAGTTTCTCAAACGCGCAGTTTCTCCAGCGCGGAGTTTCTCCATCGCGGACTCTCACCAACGCGGACTTTCTCCGACGCGGACTTTCTCCAACGCGGACTTTCTCCAACGCGGACCTTCTCCAACGCGGACTTTCTCCAACGCGGAGTTTCTCCAGCGCGGTGTGTTTCAAGCGCGTAGTTTCTCCAACGCGGAGTATCTCCAACGCGCCGTTTCTTCAACGCGAAGTTTCTCCAAGGCGGAGTTTCTACATCACGGATTTTCTCCAACGCGGACTTTCTCCAACGCGGACCTTCTCCGACGCGGACTTTCTCCAACGCGGAGTTTCTCCAGCGCGGTGTGTTTCAAGCGCGGAGTTCCTCTAACGCGGAGTTTCTCCAACGCGCCGTTTCTTCAAAGCGAAGTTTCTCCAACGCGCAGTTTCTCCAACGCGAAGTTTCTTAGCGCGGAGTTTCTCCAACACGGAGTTTCTCCAGCGCGGAGTTTGTCCAGCACGGAGTTTCTCCAGCGCGGAGTTTCTCCAACGCGGAGTTGCTACAGCGCGGAGTTTCTCCAGTGTAGAGTTTCTCCAGAGCGGTCTTTTCTCCAACGCGGAGTTTCTCCATCGCGGAGTTTGTCCGTCGCGGACTTTCTTCATCGCGGAGTTTCTAGAGTTCGGAGTTTCTCAAACGCGGAGTTTCTCCAGCGCGGAATTTCTCCATCGCAGACTCTCTCCAACGCGGAATTTCTCCAACGCGGACTTTCTCCAACGCGGAGTTTCTCCAACGCGGAGTTTCTACTACGCGCAGTTTCTCCAACGCGAAGTTTCTCCAGCGCGGAGTTTGTCCAGCACTGAGTTTCTCCAGCGCGGAGTTTCTCCAGCCCGGAGTTTCTCCAGCGGAGATTTTATGCAGCACGGAGTTTCTCCAGCGCGGAGTTTCTCCAACGCGGAGTTGCTCCAGCGCGGAGTTTCTCCAGCGTAGAGTTTCTCCAGAGCGGACTTTACTCCAACGCGGAGTTTCTCCATCGCGGAGTTTGTCCGTCGCGGATTTTCTTCATCGCGGAGCTTCTCCAGCGCGGAGTTTATACAACGCGGAGTTTCTCCAGCGCGGACTTTCTCCAACGCGGACTTTCTCCAACGCGGACCTTCTCCAACGCGGAGTTTCTCCACCGTGGTGTGTTTCAAGCGCGGAGTTTCTCCAACGCGGAGCTTCTCCAACGCACCGTTTCTCCAACGCGAAGTTTCCCCAACACGGAGTTTCTCCAGCGCGGAGTTTCTCCAGCGCGGAGTTTCTCCAGCGCGGAGTGTCTCCATCGCGGAGTTTCTCCAGCGCGGACTTTCTCCAACGCGGACTTTCTTCAACGCGGAGTTTCTCCAACGCGGACTTTCTCCAACGCGGACTTTCTCCAACGCGGACTTTCTCCAACGCGGACTTTCTCCAAAGCGGAGTTTCTCCAACGCGGAGTTTCTCCTACACGGAGTTTCTTCAGCGCGGAGTTTCTCCAGCGCGGATTGTCTCCATCGCGGAGTTTCTCCAGTTCGGAGTTTCTCCATCGCGGACTCTCACCAACGCGGACTTTCTCCAACGCGGACTTTCTCCAACGCAGAGTTTCTCCAACGCGGAGTTTCTCCAACGCGCAGTTTCTCCAACGCGCAGTTTCTCCAGCGCGGACTTTCTCCAACGCGGACTTTCTCCAACGCGGACCTTCTCCAACGCGGACTTTCTCCAACGCGGAGTTTCTCCAGCGCGGTGTGTTTCAAGCGCGGTGTTTCTCCAACGCGGAGCTTCTCCAACGCGCCGTTTCTCCTACGCGAAGTTTCCCCACCACGGAGTTTCTCCAGCGCGGAGTTTCTCCATCGCGGACACTCTCCAACGCGGACTTTCTCCAACGCGGACTTTCTCCAACGCGGAGTTTCTCCAACGCGGAGTTTCTCCAACGCGCAGTTTCTCCAACGCGAAGTTTTTCCAGCGCGGAGTTTCTCCAACACGGAGTTTCTCCAGCCCGGATTTTTTCCAGCGCAGATTTTATGCAGCACGGAGTTTCTCCAGCGCGGAGTTTCTCGAACGCGGAGTTGCTCTAGCGCGGAGTTTCTTCAGCGTAGAGTTTCTCCAGAGCGGACTTTTCTCCAACGCGGAGTTTCTCCATCGCGGAGTTTGTCCGTCGCGGAGGTTCTCCATCGCGGAGTTTCTCCAGCGCGGAGTTTATACAACGCGGAGTTTCTCCAGCGCGGACTTTCTCCAACGCGGACTTTCTTGAACGCGGAGTTTCTCCAACGCGGACTTTCTCCAACGTGGACTTTCTCCAACGCGGACCTTCTCCAACGCGGACATTCTCCAACGCGGACCTTCTCCGACGCGGACTTTCTCCAACGCGCAGTTTCTCCAACGCGAAGTTTCTCCAGCGCGGAGTTTCTCCAACACGGAGTTTCTCCAGCGCGGAGTTTGTCCAGCACGGAGTTTCTCCAGCGCGGAGTTTCTCCAACGCGGAGTTGCTACAGCGCGGAGTTTCTCCAGTGTAGAGTTTCTCCAGAGCGGTCTTTTCTCCAACGCGGAGTTTCTCCATCGCGGAGTTTGTCCGTCGCGGACTTTCTTCATCGCGGAGTTTATACAACGCGGAGTTTCTCCAGCGCGGACTTTCTCCAACGCGGACTTTCTTCAACGCGGAGTTTCTCCAACGCGGACTTTCTCCCACGCGGACTTTCTCCAACGCGGATCTTCTCGAACGCGGAGTTTCTCCAACGCGCAGTTTCTCCAACGCGAAGTTTCTCCAGCGCGGAGTTTGTCCAGCACGGAGTTTCTCCAGCGCGGAGTTTCTCCAGCCCGGAGTTTCTCCAGCGCACATTTTATGCAGCACGGAGTTTCTCCAGCGCGGAGTTTCTCCAACGCGGAGTTGCTCCAGCGCGGAGTTTCTCCAGCGTAGAGTTTCTCCAGAGCGGACTTTTCTCCAACGCGGAGTTTCTCCATCGCGGAATTTGTCCGTCGCGGATTTTCTTCATCGCGGAGTTTCTCCAGCGCGGAGTTTATACAACGCGGTGTTTCTCCAGCGCGGACGTTCTCCAACGCGGACTTTCTCCAACGCGGACCTTCTCCAACGCGGACTTTCTCCAACGCGGAGTTTCTCTACCGTGGTGTGTTTCAAGCGCGGAGTTTCTCCAACGCGGAGCTTCTCCAACGCACCGTTTCTCCAACGCGAAGTTTCCCCAACACGGAGTTTCTCCAGCGCGGAGTTTCTCCTGCGCGGAGTGTCTCCATCGCGGAGTTTCTCCAGCGTAGAGTTTCTCCAGAGCGGACTTTTCTCCAACGCGGAGTTTCTCCATCGCGGAGTTTGTCCGTCGCGGACTTTCTTCATCGCGGAGTTTATACAACGCGGAGTTTCTCCAGCGCGGACTTTCTCCAACGCGGACTTTCTTCAACGCGGAGTTTCTCCAACGCCGGGTTTCTCCGTCGCGGACTTTCTTCAAATCGGAGTTTCTCCAACGCGGACTTTCTCCAACGCGGATTTTCTCCAACGCGGATCTTCTCCAACGCGGACTTTCTCCAACGCGGAGTTTCTCCAGCGCGGAGTGTCTCCATCGCGGAGTTTCTAGAGTTCGGAGTTTCTCAAACGCGGAGTTTCTCCAGCGCGGAATTTCTCCATCGCAGACTTTTTTGAACGCGGAGTTTCTTCAACACGGAGTTTCTCCATCGCGGAGTTTCTCCAACGCGGACCTTCTCCGACGCGGATTTTCTCCAACGCGGAGTTTCTCCAGCGCGGTGTGTTTCAAGCGCGGAGTTTCTCTAACGCGGAGTTTCTCCAACGCGCCGTTTCTTCAAAGCGAAGTTTCTCCAAGGCGGAATTTCTCCAACACAGAGTATCTCCAACACGAACTTTCTCCAGCGCGGAGTTTCTCCACCGCGGAGCATCTCCAGCGCGGAGCTTCTCCAGTTCGGAGTTTCTCAAACGCGGAGTTTCTCCAACACGGAGTTACTCCAGCCCGATTTTTCTCCAGCGCGGAGTTTCTCCATCGCGGACTCTCCAACGCGGACTTTCTCCAACGCGGACTTTCTCCAACGCGGACTTTCTCCAAAGCGGAGTTTCTCCAACGCGGAGTTTCTCCAACACGGAGTTTCTCCTACACGGAGTTTCTTCAGCGCGGAGTTTCTCCAGCGCGGATTGTCTCCATCGCGGAGTTTCTCCAGTTCGGAGTTTCTCCATCGCGGACTCTCACCAACGCGGACTTTCTCCAACGCGGACTTTCTCCAACGCAGAGTTTCTCCAACGCGGAGTTTCTCCAACGCGCAGTTTCTCCAACGCGCAGTTTCTCCAGCGCGGACTTTCTCCAACGCGGACTTTCTCCAACGAGGACCTTCTCCAACGCGGACTTTCTCCAACGCGGAGTTTCTCCAGCGCGGTGTGTTTCAAGCGCGGTGTTTCTCCAACGCGGAGCTTCTCCAACGCGCCGTTTATCCTACGCGAAGTTTCCCCACCACGTAGTTTCTCCAGCGCGGAGTTTCTCCATCGCGGACACTCTCCAACGCGGACTTTCTCCAACGCGGACTTTCTCCAACGCGGAGTTTCTCTAACGCGGAGTTTCTCCAACGCGCAGTTTCTCCAACGCGAAGTTTCTCCAGCGCGGAGTTTCTCCAACACGGAGTTTCTCCAGCCCGGATTTTCTCCAGCGCAGATTTTATGCAGCACGGAGTTTCTCCAGAGCGGACTTTTCTCCAACGCGGAGTTTCTCCATCGCGGAGTTTGTCCGTCGCGGAGGTTCTCCATCGCGGAGTTTCTCCAGTGCGGAGTTTATACAACGCGGAGTTTCTCCAGCGCGGACTTTCTCCAACGCGGACTTTCTTGAACGCGGAGTTTCTCCAACGCGGACTTTCTCCAACGTGGACTTTCTCCAACGCGGACCTTCTCCAACGCGGACATTCTCCAACGCGGACCTTCTCCGACGCGGACTTTCTCCAACGCGCAGTTTCTCCAACGCGAAGTTTCTCCAGCGCGGAGTTTCTCCAACACGGAGTTTCTCCAGCGCGGAGTTTGTCCAGCACGGAGTTTCTCCAGCGCGGAGTTTCTCCAACGCGGAGTTGCTACAGCGCGGAGTTTCTCCAGTGTAGTTTCTCCAGAGCGGTCTTTTCTCCAACGCGGAGTTTCTCCATCGCGGAGTTTGTCCGTCGCGGACTTTCTTCATCGCGGAGTTTATACAACGCGGAGTTTCTCCAGCGCGGACTTTCTCCAACGCGGACTTTCTTCAACGCGGAGTTTCTCCAACGCGGACTTTCTCCAACGCGGACTTTCTCCAACGCGGATCTTCTCCAACGCGGAGTTTCTCCAACGCGCAGTTTCTCCAACGCGAAGTTTCTCCAGCGCGGAGTTTGTCCAGCACGGAGTTTCTCCAGCGCGGAGTTTCTCCAGCGCGGAGTTTCTCCAGCCCGGAGTTTCTCCAGCGCACATTTTATGCAGCACGGAGTTTCTCCAGCGCGGAGTTTCTCCAACGCGGAGTTGCTCCAGCGCGGAGTTTCTCCAGCGTAGAGTTTCTCCAGAGCGGACTTTTCTCCAACGCGCAGTTTCTCCATCGCGGAGTTTGTCCGTCGCGGATTTTCTTCATCGCGGAGTTTCTCCAGCGCGGAGTTTATACAACGCGGAGTTTCTCCAGCGCGGACGTTCTCCAACGCGGACTTTCTCCAACGCGGACCTTCTCCAACGCGGACTTTCTCCAACGCGGAGTTTCTCCACCGTGGTGTGTTTCAAGCGCGGAGTTTCTCCAACGCGGAGCTTCTCCAACGCACCGTTTCTCCAACGCGAAGTTTCCCCAACACGGAGTTTCTCCAGCGCGGAGTTTCTCCAGCGCGGAGTTTCTCCAGCGCGGAGTGTCTCCATCGCGGAGTTTCTCCAGCGTAGAGTTTCTCCAGAGCGGACTTTTCTCCAACGCGGAGTTTCTCCATCGCGGAGTTTGTCCGTCGCGAACTTTCTTCATCGCGGAGTTTATACAACGCGGAGTTTCTCCAGCGCGGACTTTCTCCAACGCGGACTTTCTTCAACGCGGAGTTTCTCCAACGCGGACTTTCTCCAACGCGGACTTTCTCCAACGCGGACCTTCTCCAACGCGGACTTTCTCCAACGCGGAGTTTCTCCAGCGAGGTGTGTTTCAAGTGCGGAGTTTCTCCAACGCGGAGAATCTCCAACGCGCCGTTTCTTCAACGCTAAGTTTCTCCAAAGCGGAGTTTCTACAACACGGAGTTTCTCCAACGCGGAGTTTCTCCAACGCGGACCTTCTCCGACGCGGACTTTCTCCAACGCGGAGTTTCTCCAGCGCGGTGTGTTTCAAGCGCGGAGTTTCTCGAACGCGGAGTTTTTCCAACGCGCCGTTTCTTCAACGCGAAGTTTCTCCAAGGCGGAGTTTCTACAACACGAATTTTCTCCAACGCGGACTTTCTCCAACGCGGACCTTCTCCGACGCGGACTTTCTCTAACGCGGAGTTTCTCCAGCGCGGTGTATTTCAAGCGCGGAGTTTCTCTAACGCGGAGTTTCTCCAACGCGCCGTTTCTTCAAAGCGATGTTTCTCCAAGGCGGAATTTCTCCAACACAGAGTTTCTCCAACACGGAGTTTCTCCAGCGCGGAGTTTCTCCACCGCGGAGAATCTCCAGCGCGGAGCTTCTCCAGTTCGGAGTTTATCAAACGCGGAGTTTCTCCAACACGGAGTTTCTCCAGCCCGATTTTTCTCCAACGCGGAGTTTCTCCATCGCGGACTCTCCAACGCGGACTTTCTCCAACGCGGACTTTCTCCAAAGCGGAGTTTCTCCAACGCGGAGTTTCTCCAACACGGAGTTTCTCCTACACGGAGTTTCTTCAGCGCGGAGTTTCTCCAGCGCGGATTGTCTCCATCGCGGAGTTTCTCCAGTTCGGAGTTTCTCAAACGCGCAGTTTCTCCAGCGCGGAGTTTCTCCATCGCGGACTCTCACCAACGCGGACTTTCTCCAACGCGGACTTTCTCCAACGCAGAGTTTCTCCAACGCGGAGTTTCTCCAACGCGCAGTTTCTCCAACGCGCAGTTTCTCCAGCGCGGACTTTCTCCAACGCGGACTTTCTCCAACGCGGACCTTCTCCAACGCGGACTTTCTCCAACGCGGAGTTTCTCCAGCGCGGTGTGTTTCAAGCGCGGTGTTTCTCCAACGCGGAGCTTCTCCAACGCGCCGTTTCTCCTACGCGAAGTTTCCCCACCACGGAGTTTCTCCAGCGCGGAGTTTCTCCATCGCGGACACTCTCCAACGCGGACTTTCTCCAACGCGGACTTTCTCCAACGCGGAGTTTCTCCAACGCGCAGTTTCTCCAACGCGAAGTTTCTCCAGCGCGGAGTTTCTCCAACACGGAGTTTCTCCAGCGCAGATTTTACGCAGCACGGAGTTTCTCCAGCGCGGAGTTTCTCGAACGCGGAGTTGCTCTAGCGCGGAGTTTCTTCAGCGTAGAGTTTCTCCAGAGCTGACTTTTCTCCAACGCGGAGTTTCTCCATCGCGGAGTTTGTCCGTCGCGGAGGTTCTCCATCGCGGAGTTTCTCCAGCGCGGAGTTTATACAACGCGGAGTTTCTCCAGCGCGGACTTTCTCCAACGCGGACTTTCTTGAACGCGGAGTTTCTCCAACGCGGACTTTCTCCAACGTGGACTTTCTCCAACGCGGACCTTCTCCAACCCGGACTTTCTCCAACGCGGAGTTTCTCCAGCGCGGTGTGTTTCAAGCGCATAGTTTCTCCAACGCGGAGTATCTCCAACGCGCCGTTTCTTCAACGCGAAGTTTCTCCAAGGCGGAGTTTCTACATCACGGATTTTCTCCAACGCGGACTTTCTCCAACGCGGACCTTCTCCGACGCGGACTTTCTCCAACGCGGAGTTTCTCCAGCGCGGACTCTCCAACGCGGACTTTCTCCAACGCGGACTTTCTCCAACGCGGACTTTCTCCAAAGCGGAGTTTCTCCAACGCGGAGTTTCTCCAACACGGAGTTTCTCCTACACGGAGTTTCTTCAGCGCGGAGTTTCTCCAGCGCGGATTGTCTCCATCGCGGAGTTTCTCCAGTTCGGAGTTTCTCCATCGCGGACTCTCACCAACGCGGACTTTCTCCAACGCGGACTTTCTCCAACGCAGAGTTTCTCCAACGCGGAGTTTCTCCAACGCGCAGTTTCTCCAACACGCAGTTTCTCCAGCGCGGACTTTCTCCAACGCGGACTTTCTCCAACGCGGACCTTCTCCAACGCGGACTTTCTCCAACGCGGAGTTTCTCCAGCGCGGTGTGTTTCAAGCGCGGTGTTTCTCCAACGCGGAGCTTCTCCAACGCGCCGTTTCTCCTACGCGAAGTTTCCCCACCACGGAGTTTCTCCAGCGCGGAGTTTCTCCATCGCGGACACTCTCCAACGCGGACTTTCTCCAACTCGGAGTTTCTCCAACGCGGAGTTTCTCCAACGCGCAGTTTCTCCAACGCGAAGTTTCTCCAGCGCGGAGTTTCTCCAACACGGAGTTTCTCCAGCCCGGATTTTCTCCAGCGCAGATTTTATGCAGCACGGAGTTTCTCCAGCGCGGAGTTTCTCGAACGCGGAGTTGCTCTAGCGCGGAGTTTCTTCGGCGTAGAGTTTCTCCAGAGCGGACTTTTCTCCAACGCGGAGTTTCTCCATCGCGGAGTTTGTCCGTCGCGGAGGTTCTCCATCGCGGAGTTTCTCCAGCGCGGAGTTTATACAACGCGGAGTTTCTCCAGCGCGGACTTTCTCCAACGCGGACTTTCTTGAACGCGGAGTTTCTCCAACGCGGACTTTCTCCAACGTGGACTTTCTCCAACGCGGACCTTCTCCAACGCGGACATTCTCCAACGCGGACCTTCTCCGACGCGGACTTTCTCCAACGCGCAGTTTCTCCAACGCGAAGTTTCTCCAGCGCGGAGTTTCTCCAACACGGAGTTTCTCCAGCGCGGAGTTTGTCCAGCACGGAGTTTCTCCAGCGCGGAGTTTCTCCAACGCGGAGTTGCTACAGCGCGGAGTTTCTCCAGTGTAGAGTTTCTCCAGAGCGGTCTTTTCTCCAACGCGGAGTTTCTCCATCGCGGAGTTTGTCCGTCGCGGACTTTCTTCATCGCGGAGTTTATACAACGCGGAGTTTCTCCAGCGCGGACTTTCTCCAACGCGGACTTTCTTCAACGCGGAGTTTCTCCAACGCGGACTTTCTCCAACGCGGACTTTCTCCAACGCGGATCTTCTCCAACGCGGAGTTTCTCCAACGCGCAGTTTCTCCAACGCGAAGTTTCTCCAGCGCGGAGTTTGTCCAGCACGGAGTTTCTCCAGCGCGGAGTTTCTCCAGCCCGGAGTTTCTCCAGCGCACATTTTATGCAGCACGGAGTTTCTCCAGCGCGGAGTTTCTCCAACGCGGAGTTGCTCCAGCGCGGAGTTTCTCCAGCGTAGAGTTTCTCCAGAGCGGACTTTTCTCCAACGCGGAGTTTCTCCATCGCGGAGTTTGTCCGTCGCGGATTTTCTTCATCGCGGAGTTTCTCCAGCGCGGAGTTTATACAACGCGGAGTTTCTCCAGCGCGGACGTTCTCCAACGCGGACTTTCTCCAACGCGGACCTTCTCCAACGCGGACTTTCTCCAACGCGGAGTTTCTCCACCGTGGTGTGTTTCAAGCGCGGAGTTTCTCCAGCGCGGAGTTTCTCCACCGCGGAGAATCTCCAGCGCGGAGCTTCTCCAGTTCGGAGTTTCTCAAACGCGGAGTTTCTCCAACACGGAGTTTCTCCATCCCGATTTTTCTCCAGCGCGGAGTTTCTCCATCGCGGACTCTCCAACGCGGACTTTCTCCAACGCGGACTTTCTCCAAAGCGGAGTTTCTCCAACGCGGAGTTTCTCCAACACGGAGTTTCTCCTACACGGAGTTTCTTCAGCGCGGAGTTTCTCCAGCGCGGAGTTTCTCCATCGCGGACTCTCACCAACGCGGACTTTCTCCAACGCGGACTTTCTCCAACGCAGAGTTTCTCCAACGCGGAATTTCTCCAACGCGCAGTTTCTCCAACGCGCAGTTTCTCCAGCGCGGACTTTCTCCAACGCGGACTTTCTCCAACGCGGACCTTCTCCAACGCGGACTTTCTCCAACGCGGAGTTTCTCCAGCGCGGTGTGTTTCAAGCGCGGTGTTTCTCCAACGCGGAGCTTCTCCAACGCGCCGTTTCTCCTACGCGAAGTTTCCCCACCACGGAGTTTCTCCAGCGCGGAGTTTCTCCATCGCGGACACTCTCCAACGCGGACTTCCTCCAACGCGGACTTTCTCCAACGCGGAGTTTCTCCAACGCGCAGTTTCTCCAACGCGAAGTTTCTCCAGCGCGGAGTTTCTCCAACACGGAGTTTCTCCAGCCCAGAGTTTCTCCAGCGCAGATTTTACGCAGCAAGGAGTTTCTCCAGCGCGGAGTTTCTCGAACGCGGAGTTGCTCTAGCGCGGAGTTTCTTCAGCGTAGAGTTTCTCCAGAGCTGACTTTTCTCCAACGCGGAGTTTCTCCATCGCGGAGTTTGTCCGTCGCGGAGGTTCTCCATCGCGGAGTTTCTCCAGCGCGGAGTTTATACAACGCGGAGTTTCTCCAGTGCGGACTTTCTCCAACGCGGACTTTCTTGAACGCGGAGTTTCTCCAACGCGGACTTTCTCCAACGTGGACTTTCTCCAACGCAGACTTTCTCCAACGCGGAGTTTCTCCAGCGCGGTGTGTTTCAAGCGCGGTGTTTCTCCAACGCGGAGCTTCTCCAACGCGCCGTTTCGCCTACGCGAAGTTTCCCCACCACGGAGTTTCTCCAGCGCGGAGTTTCTCCATCGCGGACACTCTCCAACGCGGACTTTTTCCAACGCGGACTTTCTCCAACGCGGAGTTTCTCCAACGCGGAGTTTCTCCAACGCGCAGTTTCTCCAACGCGAAGTTTCTCCAGCGCGGAGTTTCTCCAACACGGAGTTTCTCCAGCCCGGATTTTCTCCAGCGCAGATTTTATGCAGCACGGAGTTTCTCCAGCGCGGAGTTTCTCGAACGCGGAGTTGCTCTAGCGCGGAGTTTCTTCAGCATAGAGTTTCTCCAGAGCGGACTTTTCTCCAACGCGGAGTTTCTCCATCGCGGAGTTTGTCCGTCGCGGAGGTTCTCCATCGCGGAGTTTCTCCAGCGCGGAGTTTATACAACGCGGAGTTTCTCCAGCGCGGACTTTCTCCAACGCGGATTTCTTGAACGAGGAGTTTCTCCAACGCGGACTTTCTCCAACGTGGACTTTCTCCAAGGCGGACCTTCTCCAACGCGGACATTCTCCAACGCGGACCTTCTCCGACGCGGACTTTCTCCAACGCGCAGTTTCTCCAACGCGAAGTTTCTCCAGCGCGGAGTTTCTCCAACACGGAGTTTCTCCAGCGCGGAGTTTGTCCAGCACGGAGTTTCTCCAGCGCGGAGTTTCTCCAACGCGGAGTTGCTACAGCGCGGAGTTTCTCCAGTGTAGAGTTTCTCCAGAGCGGTCTTTTCTCCAACGCGGAGTTTCTCCATCGCGGAGTTTGTCCGTCGCGGACTTTCTTCATCGCGGAGTTTATACAACGCGGAGTTTCTCCAGCGCGGACTTTCTCCAACGCGGACTTTCTTCAACGCGGAGTTTCTCCAACGCGGACTTTCTCCAACGCGGACTTTCTCCAACGCGGATCTTCTCCAACGCGGACTTTCTCCAACGCGGAGTTTCTCCAGCGCGGAGTGTCTCCATCGCGGAGTTTCTCCAGTTCGGAGTTTCTCAAACGCGCAGTTTCTCCAGCGCGGAGTTTCTCCATCGCGGACTCTCACCAACGCGGACTTTCTCCAACGCGGACTTTCTCCAACGCAGAGTTTCTCCAACGCGGAGTTTCTCCAACGCGCAGTTTCTCCAACGCGCAGTTTCTCCAGCGCGGACTTTCTCCAACGCGGACTTTCTCCAACGCGGACCTTCTCCAACGCGGACTTTCTCCAACGCGGAGTTTCTCCAGCGCGGTGTGTTTCAAGCGCGGTGTTTCTCCAACGCGGAGCTTCTCCAACGCGCCGTTTCTCCTACGCGAAGTTTCCCCACCACGGAGTTTCTCCAGCGCGGAGTTTCTCCATCGCGGACACTCTCCAACGCGGACTTCCTCCAACGCGGACTTTCTCCAACGCGGAGTTTCTCCAACGCGCAGTTTCTCCAACGCGAAGTTTCTCCAGCGCGGAGTTTCTCCAACACGGAGTTTCTCCAGCCCAGAGTTTCTCCAGCGCAGATTTTACGCAGCACGGAGTTTCTCCAGCGCGGAGTTTCTCGAACGCGGAGTTGCTCTAGCGCGGAGTTTCTTCAGCGTAGAGTTTCTCCAGAGCTGACTTTTCTCCAACGCGGAGTTTCTCCATCGCGGAGTTTGTCCGTCGCGGAGGTTCTCCATCGCGGAGTTTCTCCAGCGCGGAGTTTATACAACGCGGAGTTTCTCCAGTGCGGACTTTCTCCAACGCGGACTTTCTTGAACGCGGAGTTTCTCCAACGCGGACTTTCTCCAACGTGGACTTTCTCCAACGCGGACTTTCTCCAACGCGGAGTTTCTCCAGCGCGGTGTGTTTCAAGCGCGGTGTTTCTCCAACGCGGAGCTTCTCCAACGCGCCGTTTCGCCTACGCGAAGTTTCCCCACCACGGAGTTTCTCCAGCGCGGAGTTTCTCCATCGCGGACACTCTCCAACGCGGACTTTCTCCAACGCGGACTTTCTCCAACGCGGAGTTTCTCCAACGCGGAGTTTCTCCAACGCGCAGTTTCTCCAACGCGAAGTTTCTCCAGCGCGGAGTTTCTCCAACACGGAGTTTCTCCAGCCCGGATTTTCTCCAGCGCAGATTTTATGCAGCACGGAGTTTCTCCAGCGCGGAGTTTCTCGAACGCGGAGTTGCTCTAGCGCGGAGTTTCTTCAGCGTAGAGTTTCTCCAGAGCGGACTTTTCTCCAACGCGGAGTTTCTCCATCGCGGAGTTTGTCCGTCGCGGAGGTTCTCCATCGCGGAGTTTCTCCAGCGCGGAGTTTATACAACGCGGAGTTTCTCCAGCGCGGACTTTCTCCAACGCGGATTTCTTGAACGAGGAGTTTCTCCAACGCGGACTTTCTCCAACGTGGACTTTCTCCAAGGCGGACCTTCTCCAACGCGGACATTCTCCAACGCGGACCTTCTCCGACGCGGACTTTCTCCAACGCGAAGTTTCTCCAGCGCGGAGTTTCTCCAACACGGAGTTTCTCCAGCGCGGAGTTTGTCCAGCACGGAGTTTCTCCAGCGCGGAGTTTCTCCAACGCGGAGTTGCTACAGCGCGGAGTTTCTCCAGTGTAGAGTTTCTCCAGAGCGGTCTTTTCTCCAACGCGGAGTTTCTCCATCGCGGAGTTTGTCCGTCGCGGACTTTCTTCATCGCGGAGTTTATACAACGCGGAGTTTCTCCAGCGCGGACTTTCTCCAACGCGGACTTTCTTCAACGCGGAGTTTCTCCAACGCGGACTTTCTCCAACGCGGACTTTCTCCAACGCGGATCTTCTCCAACGCGGACTTTCTCCAACGCGGAGTTTCTCCAGCGCGGAGTGTCTCCATCGCGGAGTTTCTAGAGTTCGGAGTTTCTCAAACGCGGAGTTTCTCCAGCGCGGAATTTCTCCATCGCAGACTCTCTCCAACGCGGAATTTCTCCAACGCGGACTTTCTCCAACGCGGAGTTTCTCCAACGCGGAGTTTCTCCAACGCGCAGTTTCTCCAACGCGAAGTTTCTCCAGCGCGGAGTTTGTCCAGCACGGAGTTTCTCCAGCGCGGAGTTTCTCCAGCCCGGAGTTTCTCCAGCGCACATTTTATGCAGCACGGAGTTTCTCCAGCGCGGAGTTTCTCCAACGCGGAGTTGCTCCAGCGCGGAGTTTCTCCAGCGTAGAGTTTCTCCACAGCGGACTTTTCTCCAACGCGGAGTTTCTCCATCGCGGAGTTTGTCCGTCGCGGATTTTCTTCATCGCGGAGTTTCTCCAACACGGAGTTTCTCCAGCGCGGAGTTTCTCCAGCGCGGAGTTTCTCCTGCGCGGAGTGTCTCCATCGCGGAGTTTCTCCAGCGTAGAGTTTCTCCAGAGCGGACTTTTCTCCAGCGCGGAGTTTCTCCAGCGCGGAGTTTCTCCAGCGCGGAGTGTCTCCATCGCGGAGTTTCTCCAGCGTAGAGTTTCTCCAGAGCGGACTTTTCTCCAACGCGGAGTTTCTCCATCGCGGAGTTTGTCCGTCGCGGACTTTCTTCATCGCGGAGTTTATACAACGCGGAGTTTCTCCAGCGCGGACTTTCTCCAACGCGGACTTTCTTCAACGCGGAGTTTCTCCAACGCGGACTTTCTCCAACGCGGACTTTCTCCAATGCGGACCTTCTCCAACGCGGACTTTCTCCAACGCGGAGTTTCTCCAGCGAGGTGTGTTTCAAGTGCGGAGTTTCTCCAACGCGGAGAATCTCCAACGCGCCGTTTTTTCAACGCGAAGTTTCTCCAAAGCGGAGTTTCTACAACACGGAGTTTCTCCAACGCGGAGTTTCTCCAACGCGGACCTTCTCCGACGCGGATTTTCTCCAACGCGGAGTTTCTCCAGCGTGGTGTGTTTCAAGCGCGGAGTTTCTCTAACGCCTAGTTTCTCCAACGCGCCGTTTCTTCAAAGCGAAGTTTCTCCAAGGCGGAATTTCTCCAACACAGAGTTTCTCCAACACGAAGTTTCTCCAGCGCGGAGTTTCTCCACCGCGGAGAATCTCCAGCGCGGAGCTTCTCCAGTTCGGAGTTTCTCAAACACGGAGTTTCTCCAACACGGAGTTTCTCCAGCCCGATTTTTCTCCAGCGCGGAGTTTCTCCATCGCGGACTCTCCAACGCGGACTTTCTCCAACGCGGACTTTCTCCAACGCGGACTTTCTCCAAAGCGGAGTTTCTCCAACGCGGAGTTTCTCCAACACGGAGTTTCTCCTACACGGAGTTTCTTCAGCGCGGAGTTTCTCCAGCGCGGATTGTCTCCATCGCGGAGTTTCTCCAGTTCGGAGTTTCTCCATCGCGGACTCTCACCAACGCGGACTTTCTCCAACGCAGAGTTTCTCCAACGCGGAGTTTCTCCAACGCGCAGTTTCTCCAGCGCGGACTTTCTCCAACGCGGACTTTCTCCAACGCGGACCTTCTCCAACGCGGACTTTCTCCAACGCGGAGTTTCTCCAGCGCGGTGTGTTTCAAGCGCGGTGTTTCTCCAACGCGGAGCTTCTCCAACGCTCCGTTTCTCCTACGCGAAGTTTCCCCACCACGGAGTTTCTCCAGCGCGGAGTTTCTCCATCGCGGACACTCTCCAACGCGGACTTTCTCCAACGCGGACTTTCTCCAACGCGGAGTTTCTCCAACGCGGAGTTTCTCCAACGCGCAGTTTCTCCAACGCGAAGTTTCTCCAGCGCGGAGTTTCTCCAACACGGAGTTTCTCCAGCCCGGATTTTCTCCAGCGCAGATTTTATGCAGCACGGAGTTTCTCCAGCGCGGAGTTTCTCGAACGCGGAGTTGCTCTAGCGCGGAGTTTCTTCAGCGTAGAGTTTCTCCAGAGCGGACTTTTCTCCAACGCGGAGTTTCTCCATCGCGGAGTTTGTCCGTCGCGGAGGTTCTCCATCGCGGAGTTTCTCCAGCGCGGAGTTTATACAACGCGGAGTTTCTCCAGCGCGGACTTTCTCCAACGCGGACTTTCTTGAACGCGGAGTTTCTCCAACGCGGACTTTCTCCAACGTGGACTTTCTCCAACGCGGACCTTCTCCAACGCGGACATTCTCCAATGCGGACCTTCTCCGACGCGGACTTTCTCCAACGCGCAGTTTCTCCAACGCGAAGTTTCTCCAGCGCGGAGTTTCTCCAACACGGAGTTTCTCCAGCGCGGAGTTTGTCCAGCACGGAGTTTCTCCAGCGCGGAGTTTCTCCAACGCGGAGTTGCTACAGCGCGGAGTTTCTCCAGTGTAGAGTTTCTCCAGAGCGGTCTTTTCTCCAACGCGGAGTTTCTCCATCGCGGAGTTTGTCCGTCGCGGACTTTCTTCATCGCGGAGTTTATACAACGCGGAGTTTCTCCAGCGCGGACTTTCTCCAACGCGGACTTTCTTCAACGCGGAGTTTCTCCAACGCGGACTTTCTCCAACGCGGACTTTCTCCAACGCGGATCTTCTCCAACGCGGAGTTTCTCCAACGCGCAGTTTCTCCAACGCAAAGTTTCTCCAGCGCGGAGTTTGTCCAGCACGGAGTTTCTCCAGCGCGGAGTTTCTCCAGCCCGGAGTTTCTCCAGCGCACATTTTATGCAGCACGGAGTTTCTCCAGCGCGGAGTTTCTCCAACGCGGAGTTGCTCCAGCGCGGAGTTTCTCCAGCGTAGAGTTTCTCCAGAGCGGACTTTTCTCCAACGCGGAGTTTCTCCATCGCGGAGTTTGTCCGTCGCGGATTTTCTTCATCGCGGAGTTTCTCCAGCGCGGAGTTTATACAACGCGGAGTTTCTCCAGCGCGGACGTTCTCCAACGCGGACTTTCTCCAACGCGGACCTTCTCCAACGCGGACTTTCTCCAACGCGGAGTTTCTCCACCGTGGTGTGTTTCAAGCGCGGAGTTTCTCCAACGCGGAGCTTCTCCAACGCACCGTTTCTCCAACGCGAAGTTTCCCCAACACGGAGTTTCTCCAGCGCGGAGTTTCTCCAGCGCGGAGTTTCTCCTGCGCGGAGTGTCTCCATCGCGGAGTTTCTCCAGCGTAGAGTTTCTCCAGAGCGGACTTTTCTCCAACGCGGAGTTTCTCCATCGCGGAGTTTGTCCGTCGCGGACTTTCTTCATCGCGGAGTTTATACAACGCGGAGTTTCTCCAGCGCGGACTTTCTCCAACGCGGACTTTCTTCAACGCGGAGTTTCTCCAACGCGGACTTTCTCCAACGCGGACTTTCTCCAACGCGGACCTTCTCCATCGCGGACTTTCTCCAACGCGGAGTTTCTCCAGCGCGGAGTTTCTCGAACGCGGAGTTGCTCTAGCGCGGAGTTTCTTCAGCGTAGAGTTTCTCCAGAGCTGACTTTTCTCCAACGCGGAGTTTCTCCATCGCGGAGTTTGTCCGTCGCGGAGGTTCTCCATCGCGGAGTTTCTCCAGCGCGGAGTTTATACAACGCGGAGTTTCTCCAGCGCGGACTTTCTCCAACGCGGACTTTCTTGAACGCGGAGTTTCTCCAACGCGGACTTTCTCCAACGTGGACTTTCTCCAACGCGGACCTTCTCCAACCCGGACTTTCTCCAACGCGGAGTTTCTCCAGCGCGGTGTGTTTCAAGCGCATAGTTTCTCCAACGCGGAGTATCTCCAACGCGCCGTTTCTTCAACGCGAAGTTTCTCCAAGGCGGAGTTTCTACATCACGGATTTTCTCCAACGCGGACTTTCTCCAACGCGGACCTTCTCCGACGCGGACTTTCTCCAACGCGGAGTTTCTCCAGCGCGGACTCTCTAACGCGGACTTTCTCCAACGCGGACTTTCTCCAACGCGGACTTTCTCCAAAGCGGAGTTTCTCCAACGCGGAGTTTCTCCAACACGGAGTTTCTCCTACACGGAGTTTCTTCAGCGCGGAGTTTCTCCAGCGCGGATTGTCTCCATCGCGGAGTTTCTCCAGTTCGGAGTTTCTCCATCGCGGACTCTCACCAACGCGGACTTTCTCCAACGCGGACTTTCTCCAACGCAGAGTTTCTCCAACGCGGAGTTTCTCCAACGCGCAGTTTCTCCAACACGCAGTTTCTCCAGCGCGGACTTTCTCCAACGCGGACTTTCTCCAACGCGGACCTTCTCCAACGCGGACTTTCTCCAACGCGGAGTTTCTCCAGCGCGGTGTGTTTCAAGCGCGGTGTTTCTCCAACGCGGAGCTTCTCCAACGCGCCGTTTCTCCTACGCGAAGTTTCCCCACCACGGAGTTTCTCCAGCGCGGAGTTTCTCCATCGCGGACACTCTCCAACGCGTACTTTCTCCAACGCGGAGTTTCTCCAACGCGGAGTTTCTCCAACGCGCAGTTTCTCCAACGCGAAGTTTCTCCAGCGCGGAGTTTCTCCAACACGGAGTTTCTCCAGCCCGGATTTTCTCCAGCGCAGATTTTATGCAGCACGGAGTTTCTCCAGCGCGGAGTTTCTCGAACGCGGAGTTGCTCTAGCGCGGAGTTTCTTCAGCGTAGAGTTTCTCCAGAGCGGACTTTTCTCCAACGCGGAGTTTCTCCATCGCGGAGTTTGTCCGTCGCGGAGGTTCTCCATCGCGGAGTTTCTCCAGCGCGGAGTTTATACAACGCGGAGTTTCTCCAGCGCGGACTTTTCCAACGCGGACTTTCTTGAACGCGGAGTTTCTCCAACGCGGACTTTCTCCAACGTGGACTTTCTCCAACGCGGACCTTCTCCAACGCGGACATTCTCCAACGCGGACCTTCTCCGACGCGGACTTTCTCCAACGCGCAGTTTCTCCAACGCGAAGTTTCTCCAGCGCGGAGTTTCTCCAACACGGAGTTTCTCCAGCGCGGAGTTTGTCCAGCACGGAGTTTCTCCAGCGCGGAGTTTCTCCAACGTGGAGTTGCTACAGCGCGGAGTTTCTCCAGTGTAGAGTTTCTCCAGAGCGGTCTTTTCTCCAACGCGGAGTTTCTCCATCGCGGAGTTTGTCCGTCGCGGACTTTCTTCATCGCGGAGTTTATACAACGCGGAGTTTCTCCAGCGCGGACTTTCTCCAACGCGGACTTTCTTCAACGCGGAGTTTCTCCAACGCGGACTTTCTCCAACGCGGACTTTCTCCAACGCGGATCTTCTCCAACGCGGAGTTTCTCCAACGCGCAGTTTCTCCAACGCGAAGTTTCTCCAGCGCGGAGTTTGTCCAGCACGGAGTTTCTCCAGCGCGGAGTTTCTCCAGCCCGGAGTTTCTCCAGCGCACATTTTATGCAGCACGGAGTTTCTCCAGCGCGGAGTTTCTCCAACGCGGAGTTGCTCCAGCGCGGAGTTTCTCCAGCGTAGAGTTTCTCCAGAGCGGTCTTTTCTCCAACGCGGAGTTTCTCCATCGCGGAGTTTGTCCGTCGCGGATTTTCTTCATCGCGGAGTTTCTCCAGCGCGGAGTTTATACAACGCGGAGTTTCTCCAGCGCGGACGTTCTCCAACGCGGACTTTCTCCAACGCGGACCTTCTCCAACGCGGACTTTCTCCAACGCGGAGTTTCTCCACCGTGGTGTGTTTCAAGCGCGGAGTTTCTCCAGCGCGGAGTTTCTCCACCGCGGAGAATCTCCAGCGCGGAGCTTCTCCAGTTCGGAGTTTCTCAAACGCGGAGTTTCTCCAACACGGAGTTTCTCCAGCCCGATTTTTCTCCAGCGCGGAGTTTCTCCATCGCGGACTCTCCAACGCGGACTTTCTCCAACGCGGACTTTCTCCAAAGCGGAGTTTCTCCAACGCGGAGTTTCTCCAACACGGAGTTTCTCCTACACGGAGTTTCTTCGGCGCGGAGTTTCTCCAGCGCGGATTGTTTCCATCGCGCAGTTTCTCCAGTTCGGAGTTTCTCAAACGCGCAGTTTCTCCAGCGCGGAGTTTCTCCATCGCGGACTCTCACCAACGCGGACTTTCTCCAACGCGGACTTTCTCCAACGCAGAGTTTCTCCAACGCGGAGTTTCTCCAACGCGCAGTTTCTCCAACGCGCAGTTTCTCCAGCGCGGACTTTCTCCAACGCGGACTTTCTCCAACGCGGACCTTCTCCAACGCGGACTTTCTCCAACGCGGAGTTTCTCCAGCGCGGTGTGTTTCAAGCGCGGTGTTTCTCCAACGCGGAGCTTCTCCAACGCGCCGTTTCTCCTACGCGAAGTTTCCCCACCACGGAGTTTCTCCAGCGCGGAGTTTCTCCATCGCGGACACTCTCCAACGCGGACTTTCTCCAACGCGGACTTTCTCCAACGCGGAGTTTCTCCAACGCGCAGTTTCTCCAACGCGAAGTTTCTCCAGCGCGGAGTTTCTCCAACACGGAGTTTCTCCAGCCCAGAGTTTCTCCAGCGCAGATTTTACGCAGCACGGAGTTTCTCCAGCGCGGAGTTTCTCGAACGCGGAGTTGCTCTAGCGCGGAGTTTCTTCAGCGTAGAGTTTCTCCAGAGCTGACTTTTCTCCAACGCGGAGTTTCTCCATCGCGGAGTTTGTCCGTCGCGGAGGTTCTCCATCGCGGAGTTTCTCCAGCGCGGAGTTTATACAACGCGGAGTTTCTCCAGTGCGGACTTTCTCCAACGCGGACTTTCTTGAACGCGGAGTTTCTCCAACGCGGACTTTCTCCAACGCGGACTTTCTCCAACGCGGACTTTCTCCAACGCGGAGTTTCTCCAGCGCGGTGTGTTTCAAGCGCGGTGTTTCTCCAACGCGGAGCTTCTCCAACGCGCCGTTTCGCCTACGCGAAGTTTCCCCACCACGGAGTTTCTCCAGCGCGGAGTTTCTCCATCGCGGACACTCTCCAACGCGGACTTTCTCCAACGCGGACTTTCTCCAACGCGGAGTTTCTCCAACGCGGAGTTTCTCCAACGCGCAGTTTCTCCAACGCGAAGTTTCTCCAGCGCGGAGTTTCTCCAACACGGAGTTTCTCCAGCCCGGATTTTCTCCAGCGCAGATTTTATGCAGCACGGAGTTTCTCCAGCGCGGAGTTTCTCGAACGCGGAGTTGCTCTAGCGCGGAGTTTCTTCAGCGTAGAGTTTCTCCAGAGCGGACTTTTCTCCAACGCGGAGTTTCTCCATCGCGGAGTTTGTCCGTCGCGGAGGTTCTCCATCGCGGAGTTTCTCCAGCGCGGAGTTTCTCCAACACGGAGTTTCTCCAGCGCGGAGTTTGTCCAGCACGGAGTTTCTCCAGCGCGGAGTTTCTCCAACGCGGAGTTGCTACAGCGCGGAGTTTCTCCAGTGTAGAGTTTCTCCAGAGCGGTCTTTTCTCCAACGCGGAGTTTCTCCATCGCGGAGTTTGTCCGTCGCGGACTTTCTTCATCGCGGAGTTTATACAACGCGGAGTTTCTCCAGCGCGGACTTTCTCCAACGCGGACTTTCTTCAACGCGGAGTTTCTCCAACGCGGACTTTCTCCAACGCGGACTTTCTCCAACGCGGATCTTCTCCAACGCGGACTTTCTCCAACGCGGAGTTTCTCCAGCGCGGAGTGTCTCCATCGCGGAGTTTCTAGAGTTCGGAGTTTCTCAAACGCGGAGTTTCTCCAGCGCGGAATTTCTCCATCGCAGACTCTCTCCAACGCGGAATTTCTCCAACGCGGACTTTCTCCAACGCGGAGTTTCTCCAACGCGGAGTTTCTCCAACGCGCAGTTTCTCCAACGCGAAGTTTCTCCAGCGCGGAGTTTGTCCAGCACGGAGTTTCTCCAGCGCGGAGTTTCTCCAGCCCGGAGTTTCTCCAGCGCACATTTTATGCAGCACGGAGTTTCTCCAACGCGGAGTTGCTCCAGCGCGGAGTTTCTCCAGCGTAGAGTTTCTCCAGAGCGGACTTTTCTCCAACGCGGAGTTTCTCCATCGCGGAGTTTGTCCGTCGCGGATTTTTCTTCATCGCGGAGTTTCTCCAACACGGAGTTTCTCCAGCGCGGAGTTTCTCCAGCGCGGAGTTTCTCCTGCGCGGAGTGTCTCCATCGCGGAGTTTCTCCAGCGTAGAGTTTCTCCAGAGCGGACTTTTCTCCAGCGCGGAGTTTCTCCAGCGCGGAGTTTCTCCAGCGCGGAGTGTCTCCATCGCGGAGTTTCTCCAGCGTAGAGTTTCTCCAGAGCGGACTTTTCTCCAACGCGGAGTTTCTCCATCGCGGAGTTTGTCCGTCGCGGACTTTCTTCATCGCGGAGTTTATACAACGCGGAGTTTCTCCAGCGCGGACTTTCTCCAACGCGGACTTTCTTCAACGCGGAGTTTCTTCAACGCGGACTTTCTCCAACGCGGACTTTCTCCAACGCGGACCTTCTCCAACGCGGACTTTCTCCAACGCGGAGTTTCTCCAGCGAGGTGTGTTTCAAGTGCGGAGTTTCTCCAACGCGGAGAATCTCCAACGCGCCGTTTTTTCAACGCGAAGTTTCTCCAAAACGGAGTTTCTACAACACGGAGTTTCTCCAACGCGGAGTTTCTCCAACGCGGACCTTCTCCGACGCGGATTTTCTCCAACGCGGAGTTTCTCCAGCGTGGTGTGTTTCAAGCGCGGAGTTTCTCTAACGCCTAGTTTCTCCAACGCGCCGTTTCTTCAAAGCGAAGTTTCTCCAAGGCGGAATTTCTCCAACACAGAGTTTCTCCAACACGAAGTTTCTCCAGCGCGGAGTTTCTCCACCGCGGAGAATCTCCAGCGCGGAGCTTCTCCAGTTCGGAGTTTCTCAAACACGGAGTTTCTCCAACACGGAGTTTCTCCAGCCCGATTTTTCTCCAGCGCGGAGTTTCTCCATCGCGGACTCTCCAACGCGGACTTTCTCCAACGCGGACTTTCTCCAACGCGGACTTTCTCCAACGCGGACTTTCTCCAAAGCGGAGTTTCTCCAACGCGGAGTTTCTCCAACACGGAGTTTCTCCTACACGGAGTTTCTTCAGCGCGGAGTTTCTCCAGCGCGGATTGTCTCCATCGCGGAGTTTCTCCAGTTCGGAGTTTCTCCATCGCGGACTCTCACCAACGCGGACTTTCTCCAACGCGGACTTTCTCCAACGCAGAGTTTCTCCAACGCGGAGTTTCTCCAACGCGCAGTTTCTCCAACGCGCAGTTTCTCCAGCGCGGACTTTCTCCAACGCGGACTTTCTCCAACGCGGACCTTCTCCAACGCGGACTTTCTCCAACGCGGAGTTTCTCCAGCGCGGTGTGTTTCAAGCGCGGTGTTTCTCCAACGCGGAGCTTCTCCAACGCGCCGTTTCTCCTACGCGAAGTTTCCCCACCACGGAGTTTCTCCAGCGCGAAGTTTCTCCATCGCGGACACTCTCCAACGCGGACTTTCTCCAACGCGGACTTTCTCCAACGCGGAGTTTCTCCAACGCGGACTTTCTCCAACGCGCAGTTTCTCAGACGCGAAGTTTCTCCAGCGCGGAGTTTCTCCAACACGGAGTTTCTGCAGCCCGGATTTTCTCCAGCGCAGATTTTATGCAGCACGGAGTTTCTCCAGCGCGGAGTTTCTCGAACGCGGAGTTGCTCTAGCGCGGAGTTTCTTCAGCGTAGAGTTTCTCCAGAGCGGACTTTTCTCCAACGCGGAGTTTCTCCATCGCGGAGTTTGTCCGTCGCGGAGGTTCTCCATCGCGGAGTTTCTCCAGCGCGGAGTTTATACAACGCGGAGTTTCTCCAGCGCGGACTTTCTCCAACGCGGACTTTCTTGAACGCGGAGTTTCTCCAACGCGGACTTTCTCCAACGTGGACTTTCTCCAACGCGGACCTTCTCCAACGCGGACATTCTCCAATGCGGACCTTCTCCGACGCGGACTTTCTCCAACGCGCAGTTTCTCCAACGCGAAGTTTCTCCAGCGCGGAGTTTCTCCAACACGGAGTTTCTCCAGCGCGGAGTTTGTCCAGCACGGAGTTTCTCCAGCGCGGAGTTTCTCCAACGCGGAGTTGCTACAGCGCGGAGTTTCTCCAGTGTAGAGTTTCTCCAGAGCGGTCTTTTCTCCAACGCGGAGTTTCTCCATCGCGGAGTTTGTCCGTCGCGGACTTTCTTCATCGCGGAGTTTATACAACGCGGAGTTTCTCCAGCGCGGACTTTCTCCAACGCGGACTTTCTTCAACGCGGAGTTTCTCCAACGCGGACTTTCTCCAACGCGGACTTTCTCCGACGCGGATCTTCTCCAACGCGGAGTTTCTCCAACGCGCAGTTTCTCCAACGCGAAGTTTCTCCAGCGCGGAGTTTGTCCAGCACGGAGTTTCTCCAGCGCGGAGTTTCTCCAGCCCGGAGTTTCTCCAGCGCACATTTTATGCAGCACGGAGTTTCTCCAGCGCGGAGTTTCTCCAACGCGGAGTTGCTCCAGCGCGGAGTTTCTCCAGCGTAGAGTTTCTCCAGAGCGGACTTTTCTCCAACGCGGAGTTTCCCCATCGCGGAGTTTGTCCGTCGCGGATTTTCTTCATCGCGGAGTTTCTCCAGCGCGGAGTTTATACAACGCGGAGTTTCTCCAGCGCGGACGTTCTCCAATGCGGACTTTCTCCAACGCGGACCTTCTCCAACGCGGACTTTCTCCAACGCGGAGTTTCTCCACCGTGGTGTGTTTCAAGCGCGGAGTTTCTCCAACGCGGAGCTTCTCCAACGCACCGTTTCTCCAACGCGAAGTTTCCCCAACACGGAGTTTCTCCAGCGCGGAGTTTCTCCAGCGCGGAGTTTCTCCTGCGCGGAGTGTCTCCATCGCGGAGTTTCTCCAGCGTAGAGTTTCTCCAGAGCGGACTTTTCTCCAACGCGGAGTTTCTCCATCGCGGAGTTTGTCCGTCGCGGACTTTCTTCATCGCGGAGTTTATACAACGCGGAGTTTCTCCAGCGCGGACTTTCTCCAACGCGGACTTTCTTCAACGCGGAGTTTCTCCAACGCGGACTTTCTCCAACGCGGACTTTCTCCAACGCGGACCTTCTCCAACGCGGACTTTCTCCAACGCGGAGTTTCTCCAGCGAGGTGTGTTTCAAGTGCGGAGTTTCTCCAACGCGGAGAATCTCCAACGCGCCGTTTCTTCAACGCGAAGTTTCTCCAAAGCGGAGTTTCTACAACACGGAGTTTCTCCAACGCGGAGTTTCTCCAACGCGGAGTTTCTCCAACGCGGACCTTCTCCGACGCGGACTTTCTCCAACGCGGAGTTTCTCCAGCGCGGTGTGTTTCAAGCGCGGAGTTTCTCGAACGCGGAGTTTCTCCAACGCGCCGTTTCTTCAAAGCGAAGTTTCTCCAAGGCGGAATTTCTCCAACACAGAGTTTCTCCAACACGGAGTTTCTCCAGCGCGGAGTTTCTCCACCGCGGAGAATCTCCAGCGCGGAGCTTCTCCAGTTCGGAGTTTCTCAAACGCGGAGTTTCTCCAACACGGAGTTTCTCCAGCCCGATTTTTCTCCAGCGCGGAGTTTCTCCATCGCGGACTCTCCAACGCGGACTTTCTCCAACGCGGACTTTCTCCAAAGCGGAGTTTCTCCAACGCGGAGTTTCTCCAACACGAAGTTTCTCCTACACGGAGTTTCTTCAGCGCGGAGTTTCTCCAGCGCGGATTGTCTCCATCGCGGAGTTTCTCCAGTTCGGAGTTTCCCAAACGCGCAGTTTCTCCAGCGCGGAGTTTCTCCATCGCGGACTCTCACCAACGCGGACTTTCTCCAACGCGGACTTTCTCCAACGCAGAGTTTCTCCAACGCGGAGTTTCTCCAACGCGCAGTTTCTCCAACGCGCAGTTTCTCCAGCGCGGACTTTCTCCAACGCGGACTTGCTCCAACGCGGACCTTCTCCAACGCGGACTTTCTCCAACGCGGAGTTTCTCCAGCGCGGTGTGTTTCAAGCGCGGTGTTTCTCCAACGCGGAGCTTCTCCAACGCGCCGTTTCTCCTACGCGAAGTTTCCCCACCACGGAGTTTCTCCAGCGCGGAGTTTCTCCATCGCGGACACTCTCCAACGCGGACTTTCTCCAACGCGGACTTTCTCCAACGCGGAGTTTCTCCAACGCGCAGTTTCTCCAACGCGAAGTTTCTCCAGCGCGGAGTTTCTCCAACACGGAGTTTCTCCAGCCCAGAGTTTCTCCAGCGCAGATTTTACGCAGCACGGAGTTTCTCCAGCGCGGAGTTTCTCGAACGCGGAGTTGCTCTAGCGCGGAGTTTCTTCAGCGTAGAGTTTCTCCAGAGCTGACTTTTCTCCAACGCGGAGATTCTCCATCGCGGAGTTTGTCCGTCGCGGAGGTTCTCCATCGCGGAGTTTCTCCAGCGCGGAGTTTATACAACGCGGAGTTTCTCCAGCGCGGACTTTCTCCAACGCGGACTTTCTTGAACGCGGAGTTTCTCCAACGCGGACTTTCTCCAACGTGGACTTTCTCCAACGCGGACCTTCTCCAACGCGGACTTTCTCCAACGCGGAGTTTCTCCAGCGCGGTGTGTTTCAAGCGCGTAGTTTCTCCAACGCGGAGTATCTCCAACGCGCCGTTTCTTCAACGCGAAGTTTCTCCAAGGCGGAGTTTCTACATCACGGATTTTCTCCAACGCGGACTTTCTCCAACGCGGACCTTCTCCGACGCGGACTTTCTTCAACGCGGAGCTTCTCCAGCGCAGTGTGTTTCAAGCGCGGAGTTTCTCTAACGCGGAGTTTCTCCAACGCGCCGTTTCTTCAAAGCGAAGTTTCTCCAACGCGCAGTTTCTCCAACGCGAAGTTTCTCCAGCGCGGAGTTTCTCCAACACGGAGTTTCTCCAGCGCGGAGTTTGTCCAGCACGGAGTTTCTCCAGCGCGGAGTTTTTCCAACGCGGAGTTGCTACAGCGCGGAGTTTCTCCAGTGTAGAGTTTCTCCAGAGCGGTCTTTTCTCCAACGCGGAGTTTCTCCATCGCGGAGTTTGTCCGTCGCGGACTTTCTTCATCGAGGAGTTTCTAGAGTTCGGAGTTTCTCAAACGCGGAGTTTCTCCAGCGCGGAATTTCTCCATCGCACTCTCTCCAACGCGGAATTTCTCCAACGCGGACTTTCTCCAACGCGGAGTTTTTCCAACGCGGAGTTTCTACAACGCGCAGTTTCTCCAACGCGAAGTTTCTCCAGCGCGGAGTTTGTCCAGCACGGAGTTTCTCCAGCGCGGAGTTTCTCCAGCCCGGAGTTTCTCCAGCGCAGATTTTATGCAGCACGGAGTTTCTCCAGCGCGGAGTTTCTCCAACGCGGAGTTGCTCCAGCGCGGAGTTTCTCCAGCGTAGAGTTTCTCCAGAGCGGACTTTACTCCAACGCGGAGTTTCTCCATCGCGGAGTTTGTCCGTCGCGGATTTTCTTCATCGCGGAGCTTCTCCAGCGCGGAGTTTATACAACGCGGAGTTTCTCCAGCGCGGACTTTCTCCAACGCGGACTTTCTCCAACGCGGACCTTCTCCAACGCGGAGTTTCTCCACCGTGGTGTTTCAAGCGCGGAGTTTCTCCAACGCGGAGCTTCTCCAACGCACCGTTTCTCCAACGCGAAGTTTCCCCAACACGGAGTTTCTCCAGCGCGGAGTTTCTCCAGCGCGGAGTGTCTCCATCGCGGAGTTTCTCCAGCGTAGAGTTTCTCCAGAGCGGACTTTTCTCCAACGCGGAGTTTCTCCATCGCGGAGTTTGTCCGTCGCGGACTTTCTTCATCGCGGAGTTTATACAACGCGGAGTTTCTCCAGCGCGGACTTTCTCCAACGCGGACTTTCTTCAACGCGGAGTTTCTCCAACGCGGACTTTCTCCAACGCGGACTTTCTCCAAAGCGGACCTTCTCCAACGCGGACTTTCTCCAACGCGGAGTTTCTCCAGCGAGGTGTGTTTCAAGTGCGGAGTTTCTCCAACGCGGAGAATCTCCAACGCGCCGTTTTTTCAACGCGAAGTTTCTCCAAAGCGGAGTTTCTACAACACGGAGTTTCTCCAACGCGGAGTTTCTCCAACGCGGACCTTCTCCGACGCGGATTTTCTCCAACGCGGAGTTTCTCCAGCGTGGTGTGTTTCAAGCGCGGAGTTTCTCTAACGCGGAGTTTCTCCAACGCGCCGTTTCTTCAAAGCGAAGTTTCTCCAAGGCGGAATTTCTCCAACACAGAGTTTCTCCAACACGAAGTTTCTCCAGCGCGGTGTTTCTCCACCGCGGAGAATCTCCAGCGCGGAGCTTCTCCAGTTCGGAGTTTCTCAAACGCGGAGTTTCTCCAACACGGAGTTTCTCCAGCCCGACTTTTCTCCAGCGCGGAGTTTCTCCATCCCGGACTCTCCAACGCAGACTTTCTCCAACGCGGACTTTCTCCAAAGCGGAGTTTCTCCAACGCGGAGTTTCTCCAACACGGAGTTTCTCCTACACATAGTTTCTTCAGCGCGGAGTTTCTCCAGCGCGGATTGTCTCCATCGCGGAGTTTCTCCAGTTCGGAGTTTCTCCATCGCGGACTCTCACCAACGCGGACTTTCTCCAACGCGGACTTTCTCCAACGCAGAGTTTCTCCAAGGCGGAGTTTCTCCAACGCGCAGTTTCTCCAACGCGCAGTTTCTCCAGCGCGGACTTTCTCCAACGCGGACCTTCTCCAACGCGGACTTTCTCCAACGCGGAGTTTCTCCAGCGCGGTGTGTTTCAAGCGCGGTGTTTCTCCAACGCGGAGCTTCTCCAACGCGCCGTTTCTCCTACGCGAAGTTTCCCCACCACGGAGTTTCTCCAGCGCGGAGTTTCTCCATCGCGGACACTCTCCAACGCGGACTTTGTCCAACGCGGACTTTCTCCAACGCGGAGTTTCTCCAACGCGGAGTTTCTCCAACGCGCAGTTTCTCCAACGCGAAGTTTCTCCAGCGCGGAGTTTCTCCAACACGGAGTTTCTCCAGCCCGGATTTTCTCCAGCGCAGATTTTATGCAGCACGGAGTTTCTCCAGCGCGGAGTTTCTCGAACGCGGAGTTGCTCTAGCGCGGAGTTTCTTCAGCGTAGAGTTTCTCCAGAGCGGACTTTTCTCCAGCGCGGAGTTTCTCCATCGCGGAGTTTGTCCGTCGCGGAGGTTCTCCATCGCGGAGTTTCTCCAGCGCGGAGTTTATACAACGCGGAGTTTCTCCAGCGCGGACTTTCTCCAACGCGGACTTTCTTGAACGCGGAGTTTCTCCAACGCGGACTTTCTCCAACGTGGACTTTCTCCAACGCGGACCTTCTCCAACGCGGACATTCTCCAACGCGGACCTTCTCCGACGCGGACTTTCTCCAACGCGCAGTTTCTCCAACGCGAAGTTTCTCCAGCGCGGAGTTTCTCCAACACGGAGTTTCTCCAGCGCGGAGTTTGTCCAGCACGGAGTTTCTCCAGCGCGGAGATTCTCCAACTCGGAGTTGCTACAGCGCGGAGTTTCTCCAGTGTAGAGTTTCTCCAGAGCGGTCTTTTCTCCAACGCGGAGTTTCTCCATCGCGGAGTTTGTCCGTCGCGGACTTTCTTCATCGCGGAGTTTATACAACGCGGAGTTTCTCCAGCGCGGACTTTCTCCAACGCGGACTTTCTTCAACGCGGAGTTTCTCCAACGCGGACTTTCTCCAACGCGGACTTTCTCCAACGCGGATCTTCTCCAACGCGGACTTTTTCCAACGCGGAGTTTCTCCAGCGCGGAGTGTCTCCATCGCGGAGTTTCTAGAGTTCGGAGTTTCTCAAACGCGGAGTTTCTCCAGCGCGGAATTTCTCCATCGCAGACTCTCTCCAACGCGGAATTTCTCCAACGCGGACTTTCTCCAACGCGGAGTTTCTCCAACGCGGAGTTTCTCCAACGCGCAGTTTCTCCAACGCGAAGTTTCTCCAGCGCGGAGTTTGTCCAGCACGGAGTTTCTCCAGCGCGGAGTTTCTCCAGCCCGGAGTTTCTCCAGCGCACATTTTATGCAGCACGGAGTTTCTCCAGCGCGGAGTTTCTCCAACGCGGAGTTGCTCCAGCGCGGAGTTTCTCCAGCGTAGAGTTTCTCCAGAGCGGACTTTTCTCCAACGCGGAGTTTCTCCATCGCGGAGTTTGTCCGTCGCGGATTTTCTTCATCGCGGAGTTTCTCCAGCGCGGAGTTTATACAACGCGGAGTTTCTCCAGCGCGGACGTTCTCCAACGCGGACTTTCTCCAACGCGGACCTTCTCCAACGCGGACTTTCTCCAACGCGGAGTTTCTCCACCGTGGTGTGTTTCAAGCGCGGAGTTTCTCCAACGCGGAGCTTCTCCAACGCACCGTTTCTCCAACGCGAAGTTTCCCCAACACGGAGTTTCTCCAGCGCGGAGTTTCTCCAGCGCGGAGTTTCTCCAACGCGGAGTTGCTCCAGCGCGGAGTTTCTCCAGCGTAGAGTTTCTCCAGAGCGGACTTTTCTCCAACGCGGAGTTTCTCCATCGCGGAGTTTGTCCGTCGCGGATTTTCTTCATCGCGGAGTTTCTCCAGCGCGGAGTTTATACAACGCGGAGTTTCTCCAGCGCGGACGTTCTCCAACGCGGACTTTCTCCAACGCGGACCTTCTCCAACGCGGACTTTCTCCAACGCGGAGTTTCTCCACCGTGGTGTGTTTCAAGCGCGGAGTTTCTCCAACGCGGAGCTTCTCCAACGCACCGTTTCTCCAACGCGAAGTTTCCCCAACACGGAGTTTCTCCAGCGCGGAGTTTCTCCAGCGCGGAGTTTCTCCTGCGCGGAGTGTCTCCATCGCGGAGTTTCTCCAGCGTAGAGTTTCTCCAGAGCGGACTTTTCTCCAACGCGGAGTTTCTCCATCGCGGAGTTTGTCCGTCGCGGACTTTCTTCATCGCGGAGTTTATACAACGCGGAGTTTCTCCAGCGCGGACTTTCTCCAACGCGGACTTTCTTCAACGCGGAGTTTCTCCAACGCGGACTTTCTCCAACGCGGACTTTCTCCAACGCGGACCTTCTCCAACGCGGACTTTCTCCAACGCGGAGTTTCTCCAGCGCGGAGTTTCTCGAACGCGTAGTTGCTCTAGCGCGGAGTTTCTTCAGCGTAGAGTTTCTCCAGAGCTGACTTTTCTCCAACGCGGAGTTTCTCCATCGCGGAGTTTGTCCGTCGCGGAGGTTCTCCATCGCGGAGTTTCTCCAGCGCGGAGTTTATACAACGCGGAGTTTCTCCAGCGCGGACTTTCTCCAACGCGGACTTTCTTGAACGCGGAGTTTCTCCAACGCGGACTTTCTCCAACGTGGACTTTCTCCAACGCGGACCTTCTCCAACCCGGACTTTCTCCAACGCGGAGTTTCTCCAGCGCGGTGTGTTTCAAGCGCATAGTTTCTCCAACGCGGAGTATCTCCAACGCGCCGTTTCTTCAACGCGAAGTTTCTCCAAGGCGGAGTTTCTACATCACGGATTTTCTCCAACGCGGACTTTCTCCAACGCGGACCTTCTCCGACGCGGACTTTCTCCAACGCGGAGTTTCTCCAGCGCGGACTCTCCAACGCGGACTTTCTCCAACGCGGACTTTCTCCAACGCGGACTTTCTCCAAAGCGGAGTTTCTCCAACGCGGAGTTTCTCCAACACGGAGTTTCTCCTACACGGAGTTTCTTCAGCGCGGAGTTTCTCCAGCGCGGATTGTCTCCATCGCGGAGTTTCTCCAGTTCGGAGTTTCTCCATCGCGGACTCTCACCAACGCGGACTTTCTCCAACGCGGACTTTCTCCAACGCAGAGTTTCTCCAACGCGGAGTTTCTCCAACGCGCAGTTTCTCCAACACGCAGTTTCTCCAGCGCGGACTTTCTCCAACGCGGACTTTCTCCAACGCGGACCTTCTCCAACGCGGACTTTCTCCAACGCGGAGTTTCTCCAGCGCGGTGTGTTTCAAGCGCGGTGTTTCTCCAACGCGGAGCTTCTCCAACGCGCCGTTTCTCCTACGCGAAGTTTCCCCACCACGGAGTTTCTCCAGCGCGGAGTTTCTCCATCGCGGACACTCTCCAACGCGGACTTTCTCCAACGCGGAGTTTCTCCAACGCGGAGTTTCTCCAACGCGCAGTTTCTCCAACGCGAAGTTTCTCCAGCGCGGAGTTTCTCCAACACGGAGTTTCTCCAGCCCGGATTTTCTCCAGCGCAGATTTTATGCAGCACGGAGTTTCTCCAGCGCGGAGTTTCTCGAACGCGGAGTTGCTCTAGCGCGGAGTTTCTTCAGCGTAGAGTTTCTCCAGAGCGGACTTTTCTCCAACGCGGAGTTTCTCCATCGCGGAGTTTGTCCGTCGCGGAGGTTCTCCATCGCGGAGTTTCTCCAGCGCGGAGTTTATACAACGCGGAGTTTCTCCAGCGCGGACTTTTCCAACGCGGACTTTCTTGAACGCGGAGTTGCTCCAACGCGGACTTTCTCCAACGTGGACTTTCTCCAACGCGGACCTTCTCCAACGCGGACATTCTCCAACGCGGACCTTCTCCGACGCGGACTTTCTCCAACGCGCAGTTTCTCCAACGCGAAGTTTCTCCAGCGCGGAGTTTCTCCAACACGGAGTTTCTCCAGCGCGGAGTTTGTCCAGCACGGAGTTTCTCCAGCGCGGAGTTTCTCCAACGCGGAGTTGCTACAGCGCGGAGTTTCTCCAGTGTAGAGTTTCTCCAGAGCGGTCTTTTCTCCAACGCGGAGTTTCTCCATCGCGGAGTTTGTCCGTCGCGGACTTTCTTCATCGCGGAGTTTATACAACGCGGAGTTTCTCCAGCGCGGACTTTCTCCAACGCGGACTTTCTTCAACGCGGAGTTTCTCCAACGCGGACTTTCTCCAACGCGGACTTTCTCCAACGCGGATCTTCTCCAACGCGGAGTTTCTCCAACGCGCAGTTTCTCCAACGCGAAGTTTCTCCAGCGCGGAGTTTGTCCAGCACGGAGTTTCTCCAGCGCGGAGTTTCTCCAGCCCGGAGTTTCTCCAGCGCACATTTTATGCAGCACGGAGTTTCTCCAGCGCGGAGTTTCTCCAACGCGGAGTTGCTTCAGCGCGGAGTTTCTCCAGCGTAGAGTTTCTCCAGAGCGGACTTTTCTCCAACGCGGAGTTTCTCCATCGCGGAGTTTGTCCGTCGCGGATTTTCTTCATCGCGGAGTTTCTCCAGCGCGGAGTTTATACAACGCGGAGTTTCTCCAGCGCGGACGTTCTCCAACGCGGACTTTCTCCAACGCGGACCTTCTCCAACGCGGACTTTCTCCAACGCGGAGTTTCTCCACCGTGGTGTGTTTCAAGCGCGGAGTTTCTCCAGCGCGGAGTTTCTCCACCGCGGAGAATCTCCAGCGCGGAGCTTCTCCAGTTCGGAGTTTCTCAAACGCGGAGTTTCTCCAACACGGAGTTTCTCCAGCCCGATTTTTCTCCAGCGCGGAGTTTCTCCATCGCGGACTCTCCAACGCGGACTTTCTCCAACGCGGACTTTCTCCAAAGCGGAGTTTCTCCAACGCGGAGTTTCTCCAACACGGAGTTTCTCCTACACGGAGTTTCTTCAGCGCGGAGTTTCTCCAGCGCGGATTGTTTCCATCGCGCAGTTTCTCCAGTTCGGAGTTTCTCAAACGCGCAGTTTCTCCAGCGCGGAGTTTCTCCATCGCGGACTCTCACCAACGCGGACTTTCTCCAACGCGGACTTTCTCCAACGCAGAGTTTCTCCAACGCGGAGTTTCTCCAACGCGCAGTTTCTCCAACGCGCAGTTTCTCCAGCGCGGACTTTCTCCAACGCGGACTTTCTCCAACGCGGACCTTCTCCAACGCGGACTTTCTCCAACGCGGAGTTTCTCCAGCGCGGTGTGTTTCAAGCGCGGTGTTTCTCCAACGCGGAGCTTCTCCAACGCGCCGTTTCTCCTACGCGAAGTTTCCCCACCACGGAGTTTCTCCAGCGCGGAGTTTCTCCATCGCGTACACTCTCCAACGCGGACTTTCTCCAACGCGGACTTTCTCCAACGCGGAGTTTCTCCAACGCGCAGTTTCTCCAACGCGAAGTTTCTCCAGCGCGGAGTTTCTCCAACACGGAGTTTCTCCAGCCCAGAGTTTCTCCAGCGCAGATTTTACGCAGCACGGAGTTTCTCCAGCGCGGAGTTTCTCGAACGCGGAGTTGCTCTAGCGCGGAGTTTCTTCAGCGTAGAGTTTCTCCAGAGCTGACTTTTCTCCAACGCGGAGTTTCTCCATCGCGGAGTTTGTCCGTCGCGGAGGTTCTCCATCGCGGAGTTTCTCCAGCGCGGAGTTTATACAACGCGGAGTTTCTCCAGTGCGGACTTTCTCCAACGCGGACTTTCTTGAACGCGGAGTTTCTCCAACGCGGACTTTCTCCAACGCGGACTTTCTCCAACGCGGACTTTCTCCAACGCGGAGTTTCTCCAGCGCGGTGTGTTTCAAGCGCGGTGTTTCTCCAACGCGGAGCTTCTCCAACGCGCCGTTTCGCCTACGCGAAGTTTCCCCACCACGGAGTTTCTCCAGCGCGGAGTTTCTCCATCGCGGACACTCTCCAACGCGGACTTTCTCCAACGCGGACTTTCTCCAACGCGGAGTTTCTCCAACGCGGAGTTTCTCCAACGCGCAGTTTCTCCAACGCGAAGTTTCTCCAGCGCGGAGTTTCTCCAACACGGAGTTTCTCCAGCCCGGATTTTCTCCAGCGCAGATTTTATGCAGCACGGAGTTTCTCCAGCGCGGAGTTTCTCGAACGCGGAGTTGCTCTAGCGCGGAGTTTCTTCAGCGTAGAGTTTCTCCAGAGCGGACTTTTCTCCAACGCGGAGTTTCTCCATCGCGGAGTTTGTCCGTCGCGGAGGTTCTCCATCGCGGAGTTTCTCCAGCGCGGAGTTTCTCCAACACGGAGTTTCTCCAGCGCGGAGTTTGTCCAGCACGGAGTTTCTCCAGCGCGGAGTTTCTCCAACGCGGAGTTGCTACAGCGCGGAGTTTCTCCAGTGTAGAGTTTCTCCAGAGCGGTCTTTTCTCCAACGCGGAGTTTCTCCATCGCGGAGTTTGTCCGTCGCGGACTTTCTTCATCGCGGAGTTTATACAACGCGGAGTTTCTCCAGCGCGGACTTTCTCCAACGCGGACTTTCTTCAACGCGGAGTTTCTCCAACGCGGACTTTCTCCAACGCGGACTTTCTCCAACGCGGATCTTCTCCAACGCGGACTTTCTCCAACGCGGAGTTTCTCCAGCGCGGAGTGTCTCCATCGCGGAGTTTCTAGAGTTCGGAGTTTCTCAAACGCGGAGTTTCTCCAGCGCGGAATTTCTCCATCGCAGACTCTCTCCAACGCGGAATTTCTCCAACGCGGACTTTCTCCAACGCGGAGTTTCTCCAACGCGGAGTTTCTCCAACGCGCAGTTTCTCCAACGCGAAGTTTCTCCAGCGCGGAGTTTGTCCAGCACGGAGTTTCTCCAGCGCGGAGTTTCTCCAGCGCGGATTGTCTCCATCGCGGAGTTTCTCCAGTTCGGAGTTTCTCCATCGCGGACTCTCACCAACGCGGACTTTCTCCAACGCGGACTTTCTCCAACGCAGAGTTTCTCCAACGCGGAGTTTCTCCAACGCGCAGTTTCTCCAACGCGCAGTTTCTCCAGCGCGGACTTTCTCCAACGCGGACTTTCTCCAACGCGGACCTTCTCCAACGCGGACTTTCTCCAACGCGGAGTTTCTCCAGCGCGGTGTGTTTCAAGCGCGGTGTTTCTCCAACGCGGAGCTTCTCCAACGCGCCGTTTCTCCTACGCGAAGTTTCCCCACCACGGAGTTTCTCCAGCGCGAAGTTTCTCCATCGCGGACACTCTCCAACGCGGACTTTCTCCAACGCGGACTTTCTCCAACGCGGAGTTTCTCCAACGCGGAGTTTCTCCAACGCGCAGTTTCTCCAACGCGAAGTTTCTCCAGCGCGGAGTTTCTCCAACACGGAGTTTCTCCAGCCCGGATTTTCTCCAGCGCAGATTTTATGCAGCACGGAGTTTCTCCAGCGCGGAGTTTCTCGAACGCGGAGTTGCTCTAGCGCGGAGTTTCTTCAGCGTAGAGTTTCTCCAGAGCGGACTTTTCTCCAACGCGGAGTTTCTCCATCGCGGAGTTTGTCCGTCGCGGAGGTTCTCCATCGCGGAGTTTCTCCAGCGCGGAGTTTATACAACGCGGAGTTTCTCCAGCGCGGACTTTCTCCAACGCGGACTTTCTTGAACGCGGAGTTTCTCCAACGCGGACTTTCTGCAACGTGGACTTTCTCCAACGCGGACCTTCTCCAACGCGGACATTCTCCAATGCGGACTTTCTCCGACGCGGACTTTCTCCAACGCGCAGTTTCTCCAACGCGAAGTTTCTCCAGCGCGGAGTTTCTCCAACACGGAGTTTCTCCAGCGCGGAGTTTGTCCAGCACGGAGTTTCTCCAGCGCGGAGTTTCTCCAACGCGGAGTTGCTACAGCGCGGAGTTTCTCCAGTGTAGAGTTTCTCCAGAGCGGTCTTTTCTCCAACGCGGAGTTTCTCCATCGCGGAGTTTGTCCGTCGCGGACTTTCTTCATCGCGGAGTTTATACAACGCGGAGTTTCTCCAGCGCGGACTTTCTCCAACGCGGACTTTCTTCAACGCGGAGTTTCTCCAACGCGGACTTTCTCCAACAGGGACTTTCTCCAACGCGGATCTTCTCCAACGCGGAGTTTCACCAACGCGCAGTTTCTCCAACGCGAAGTTTCTCCAGCGCGGAGTTTGTCCAGCACGGAGTTTCTCCAGCGCGGAGTTTCTCCAGCCCGGAGTTTCTCCAGCGCACATTTTATGCAGCACGGAGTTTCTCCAGCGCGGAGTTTCTCCAACGCGGAGTTGCTCCAGCGCGGAGTTTCTCCAGCGTAGAGTTTCTCCAGAGCGGACTTTTCTCCAACGCGGAGTTTCTCCATCGCGGAGTTTGTCCGTCGCGGATTTTCTTCATCGCGGAGTTTCTCCAGCGCGGAGTTTATACAACGCGGAGTTTCTCCAGCGCGGACGTTCTCCAACGCGGACTTTCTCCAACGCGGACCTTCTCCAACGCGGACTTTCTCCAACGCGGAGTTTCTCCACCGTGGTGTGTTTCAAGCGCGGAGTTTCTCCAACGCGGAGCTTCTCCAACGCACCGTTTCTCTAACGCGAAGTTTCCCCAACACGGAGTTTCTCCAGCGCGGAGTTTCTCCAGCGCGGAGTTTCTCCTGCGCGGAGTGTCTCCATCGCGGAGTTTCTCCAGCGTAGAGTTTCTCCAGAGCGGACTTTTCTCCAACGCGGAGTTTCTCCATCGCGGAGTTTGTCCGTCGCGGACTTTCTTCATCGCGGAGTTTATACAACGCGGAGTTTCTCCAGCGCGGACTTTCTCCAACGCGGACTTTCTTCAACGCGGAGTTTCTCCAACGCGGACTTTCTCCAACGCGGACTTTCTCCAACGCGGACCTTCTCCAACGCGGACTTTCTCCAACGCGGAGTTTCTCCAGCGAGGTGTGTTTCAAGTGCGGAGTTTCTCCAACGCGGAGAATCTCCAACGCGCCGTTTCTTCAACGCGAAGTTTCTCCAAAGCGGAGTTTCTACAACACGGAGTTTCTCCAACGCGGAGTTTCTCCAACGCGGACCTTCTCCGACGCGGACTTTCTCCAACGCGGAGTTTCTCCAGCGCGGTGTGTTTCAAGCGCGGAGTTTCTCGAACGCGGAGTTTCTCCAACGCGCCGTTTCTTCAAAGCGAAGTTTCTCCAAGGCGGAATTTCTCCAACACAGAGTTTCTCCAACACGGAGTTTCTCCAGCGCGGAGTTTCTCCACCGCGGAGAATCTCCAGCGCGGAGCTTCTCCAGTTCGGAGTTTCTCAAACGCGGAGTTTCTCCAACACGGAGTTTCTCCAGCCCGATTTTTCTCCAGCGCGGAGTTTCTCCATCGCGGACTCTCCAACGCGGACTTTCTCCAACGCGGACTTTCTCCAAAGCGGAGTTTCTCCAACGCGGAGTTTCTCCAACACGGAGTTTCTCCTACACGGAGTTTCTTCAGCGCGGAGTTTCTCCAGCGCGGATTGTCTCCATCGCGGAGTTTCTCCAGTTCGGAGTTTCCCAAACGCGCAGTTTCTCCAGCGCGGAGTTTCTCCATCGCGGACTCTCACCAACGCGGACTTTCTCCAACGCGGACTTTCTCCAACGCAGAGTTTCTCCAACGCGGAGTTTCTCCAACGCGCAGTTTCTCCAACGCGCAGTTTCTCCAGCGGGGACTTTCTCCAACGCGGACTTTCTCCAACGCGGACCTTCTCCAACGCGGACTTTCTCCAACGCGGAGTTTCTCCAGCGCGGTGTGTTTCAAGCGCGGTGTTTCTCCAACGCGGAGCTTCTCCAACGCGCCGTTTCTCCTACGCGAAGTTTCCCCACCACGGAGTTTCTCCAGCGCGGAGTTTCTCCATCGCGGACACTCTCCAACGCGGACTTTCTCCAACGCGGACTTTCTCCAACGCGGAGTTTCTCCAACGCGCAGTTTCTCCAACGCGAAGTTTCTCCAGCGCGGAGTTTCTCCAACACGGAGTTTCTCCAGCCCAGAGTTTCTCCAGCGCAGATTTTACGCAGCACGGAGTTTCTCCAGCGCGGAGTTTCTCGAACGCGGAGTTGCTCTAGCGCGGAGTTTCTTCAGCGTAGAGTTTCTCCAGAGCTGACTTTTCTCCAACGCGGAGATTCTCCATCGCGGAGTTTGTCCGTCGCGGAGGTTCTCCATCGCGGAGTTTCTCCAGCGCGGAGTTTATACAACGCGGAGTTTCTCCAGCGCGGACTTTCTCCAACGCGGACTTTCTTGAACGCGGAGTTTCTCCAACGCGGACTTTCTCCAACGTGGACTTTCTCCAACGCGGACCTTCTCCAACGCGGACTTTCTCCAACGCGGAGTTTCTCCAGCGCGGTGTGTTTCAAGCGCGTAGTTTCTCCAACGCGGAGTATCTCCAACGCGCCGTTTCTTCAACGCGAAGTTTCTCCAAGGCGGAGTTTCTACATCACGGATTTTCTCCAACGCGGACTTTCTCCAACGCGGACCTTCTCCGACGCGGACTTTCTCCAACGCGGAGTTTCTCCAGCGCGGTGTGTTTCAAGCGCGGAGTTTCTCTAACGCGGAGTTTCTCCAACGCGCCGTTTCTTCAAAGCGAAGTTTCTCCAACGCGCAGTTTCTCCAACGCGAAGTTTCTCCAGCGCGGAGTTTCTCCAACACGGAGTTTCTCCAGCGCGGAGTTTGTCCAGCACGGAGTTTCTCCAGCGCGGAGTTTCTCCAACGCGGAGTTGCTACAGCGCGGAGTTTCTCCAGTGTAGAGTTTCTCCAGAGCGGTCTTTTCTCCAACGCGGAGATTCTCCATCGCGGAGTTTGTCCGTCGCGGACTTTCTTCATCGAGGAGTTTCTAGAGTTCGGAGTTTCTCAAACGCAGAGTTTCTCCAGCGCGGAATTTCTCCATCGCACTCTCTCCAACGCGGAATTTCTCCAACGCGGACTTTCTCCAACGCGGAGTTTTTCCAACGCGGAGTTTCTACAACGCGCAGTTTCTCCAACGCGAAGTTTCTCCAGCGCGGAGTTTGTCCAGCACGGAGTTTCTCCAGCGCGGAGTTTCTCCAGCCCGGAGTTTCTCCAGCGCAGATTTTATGCAGCACGGAGTTTCTCCAGCGCGGAGTTTCTCCAACGCGGAGTTGCTCCAGCGCGGAGTTTCTCCAGCGTAGAGTTTCTCCAGAGCGGACTTTACTCCAACGCGGAGTTTCTCCATCGCGGAGTTTGTCCGTCGCGGATTTTCTTCATCGCGGAGCTTCTCCAGCGCGGAGTTTATACAACGCGGAGTTTCTCCAGCGCGGACTTTCTCCAACGCGGACTTTCTCCAACGCGGACCTTCTCCAACGCGGAGTTTCTCCACCGTGGTGTGTTTCAAGCGCGGAGTTTCTCCAACGCGGAGCTTCTCCAACGCACCGTTTCTCCAACGCGAAGTTTCCCCAACACGGAGTTTCTCCAGCGCGGAGTTTCTCCAGCGCGGAGTGTCTCCATCGCGGAGTTTCTCCAGCGTAGAGTTTCTCCAGAGCGGACTTTTCTCCAACGCGGAGTTTCTCCATCGCGGAGTTTGTCCGTCGCGGACTTTCTTCATCGCGGAGTTTACACAACGCGGAGTTTCTCCAGCGCGGACTTTCTCCAACGCGGACTTTCTTCAACGCGGAGTTTCTCCAACGCGGACTTTCTCCAACGCGGACTTTCTCCAAAGCGGACCTTCTCCAACGCGGACTTTCTCCAACGCGGAGTTTCTCCAGCGAGGTGTGTTTCAAGTGCGGAGTTTCTCCAACGCGGAGAATCTCCAACGCGCCGTTTTTTCAACGCGAAGTTTCTCCAAAGCGGAGTTTCTACAACACGGAGTTTCTCCAACGCGGAGTTTCTCCAACGCGGACCTTCTCCGACGCGGATTTTCTCCAACGCGGAGTTTCTCCAGCGTGGTGTGTTTCAAGCGCGGAGTTTCTCTAACGCGGAGTTTCTCCAACGCGCCGTTTCTTCAAAGCGAAGTTTCTCCAAGGCGGAATTTCTCCAACACAGAGTTTCTCCAACACGAAGTTTCTCCAGCGCGGAGTTTCTCCACCGCGGAGAATCTCCAGCGCGGAGCTTCTCCAGTTCGGAGTTTCTCAAACGCGGAGTTTCTCCAACACGGAGTTTCTCCAGCCCGACTTTTCTCCAGCGCGGAGTTTCTCCATCCCGGACTCTCCAACGCAGACTTTCTCCAACGCGGACTTTCTCCAAAGCGGAGTTTCTCCAACGCGGAGTTTCTCCAACACGGAGTTTCTCCTACACGGAGTTTCTTCAGCGCGGAGTTTCTCCAGCGCGGATTGTCTCCATCGCGGAGTTTCTCCAGTTCGGAGTTTCCCAAACGCGCAGTTTCTCCAGCGCGGAGTTTCTCCATCGCGGACTCTCACCAACGCGGACTTTCTCCAACGCGGACTTTCTCCAACGCAGAGTTTCTCCAACGCGGAGTTTCTCCAACGCGCAGTTTCTCCAACGCGCAGTTTCTCCAGCGGGGACTTTCTCCAACGCGGACTTTCTCCAACGCGGACCTTCTCCAACGCGGACTTTCTCCAACGCGGAGTTTCTCCAGCGCGGTGTGTTTCAAGCGCGGTGTTTCTCCAACGCGGAGCTTCTCCAACGCGCCGTTTCTCCTACGCGAAGTTTCCCCACCACGGAGTTTCTCCAGCGCGGAGTTTCTCCATCGCGGACACTCTCCAACGCGGACTTTCTCCAACGCGGACTTTCTCCAACGCGGAGTTTCTCCAACGCGCAGTTTCTCCAACGCGAAGTTTCTCCAGCGCGGAGTTTCTCCAACACGGAGTTTCTCCAGCCCAGAGTTTCTCCAGCGCAGATTTTACGCAGCACGGAGTTTCTCGAACGCGGAGTTGCTCTAGCGCGGAGTTTCTTCAGCGTAGAGTTTCTCCAGAGCTGACTTTTCTCCAACGCGGAGATTCTCCATCGCGGAGTTTGTCCGTCGCGGAGGTTCTCCATCGCGGAGTTTCTCCAGCGCGGAGTTTATACAACGCGGAGTTTCTCCAGCGCGGACTTTCTCCAACGCGGACTTTCTTGAACGCGGAGTTTCTCCAACGCGGACTTTCTCCAACGTGGACTTTCTCCAACGCGGACCTTCTCCAACGCGGACTTTCTCCAACGCGGAGTTTCTCCAGCGCGGTGTGTTTCAAGCGCGTAGTTTCTCCAACGCGGAGTATCTCCAACGCGCCGTTTCTTCAACGCGAAGTTTCTCCAAGGCGGAGTTTCTACATCACGGATTTTCTCCAACGCGGACTTTCTCCAACGCGGACCTTCTCCGACGCGGACTTTCTCCAACGCGGAGTTTCTCCAGCGCGGTGTGTTTCAAGCGCGGAGTTTCTCTAACGCGGAGTTTCTCCAACGCGCCGTTTCTTCAAAGCGAAGTTTCTCCAACGCGCAGTTTCTCCAACGCGAAGTTTCTCCAGCGCGGAGTTTCTCCAACACGGAGTTTCTCCAGCGCGGAGTTTGTCCAGCACGGAGTTTCTCCAGCGCGGAGTTTCTCCAACGCGGAGTTGCTACAGCGCGGAGTTTCTCCAGTGTAGAGTTTCTCCAGAGCGGTCTTTTCTCCAACGCGGAGATTCTCCATCGCGGAGTTTGTCCGTCGCGGACTTTCTTCATCGAGGAGTTTCTAGAGTTCGGAGTTTCTCAAACGCAGAGTTTCTCCAGCGCGGAATTTCTCCATCGCACTCTCTCCAACGCGGAATTTCTCCAACGCGGACTTTCTCCAACGCGGAGTTTTTCCAACGCGGAGTTTCTACAACGCGCAGTTTCTCCAACGCGAAGTTTCTCCAGCGCGGAGTTTGTCCAGCACGGAGTTTCTCCAGCGCGGAGTTTCTCCAGCCCGGAGTTTCTCCAGCGCAGATTTTATGCAGCACGGAGTTTCTCCAGCGCGGAGTTTCTCCAACGCGGAGTTGCTCCAGCGCGGAGTTTCTCCAGCGTAGAGTTTCTCCAGAGCGGACTTTACTCCAACGCGGAGTTTCTCCATCGCGGAGTTTGTCCGTCGCGGATTTTCTTCATCGCGGAGCTTCTCCAGCGCGGAGTTTATACAACGCGGAGTTTCTCCAGCGCGGACTTTCTCCAACGCGGACTTTCTCCAACGCGGACCTTCTCCAACGCGGAGTTTCTCCACCGTGGTGTGTTTCAAGCGCGGAGTTTCTCCAACGCGGAGCTTCTCCAACGCACCGTTTCTCCAACGCGAAGTTTCCCCAACACGGAGTTTCTCCAGCGCGGAGTTTCTCCAGCGCGGAGTGTCTCCATCGCGGAGTTTCTCCAGCGTAGAGTTTCTCCAGAGCGGACTTTTCTCCAACGCGGAGTTTCTCCATCGCGGAGTTTGTCCGTCGCGGACTTTCTTCATCGCGGAGTTTATACAACGCGGAGTTTCTCCAGCGCGGACTTTCTCCAACGCGGACTTTCTTCAACGCGGAGTTTCTCCAACGCGGACTTTCTCCAACGCGGACTTTCTCCAAAGCGGACCTTCTCCAACGCGGACTTTCTCCAACGCGGAGTTTCTCCAGCGAGGTGTGTTTCAAGTGCGGAGTTTCTCCAACGCGGAGAATCTCCAACGCGCCGTTTTTTCAACTCGAAGTTTCTCCAAAGCGGAGTTTCTACAACACGGAGTTTCTCCAACGCGGAGTTTCTCCAACGCGGACCTTCTCCGACGCGGATTTTCTCCAACGCGGAGTTTCTCCAGCGTGGTGTGTTTCAAGCGCGGAGTTTCTCTAACGCGGAGTTTCTCCAACGCGCCGTTTCTTCAAAGCGAAGTTTCTCCAAGGCGGAATTTCTCCAACACAGAGTTTCTCCAACACGAAGTTTCTCCAGCGCGGAGTTTCTCCACCGCGGAGAATCTCCAGCGCGGAGCTTCTCCAGTTCGGAGTTTCTCAAACGCGGAGTTTCTCCAACACGGAGTTTCTCCAGCCCGACTTTTCTCCAGCGCGGAGTTTCTCCATCCCGGACTCTCCAACGCAGACTTTCTCCAACGCGGACTTTCTCCAAAGCGGAGTTTCTCCAACGCGGAGTTTCTCCAACACGGAGTTTCTCCTACACATAGTTTCTTCAGCGCGGAGTTTCTCCAGCGCGGATTGTCTCCATCGCGGAGTTTCTCCAGTTCGGAGTTTCTCCATCGCGGACTCTCACCAACGCGGACTTTCTCCAACGCGGACTTTCTCCAACGCAGAGTTTCTCCAAGGCGGAGTTTCTCCAACGCGCAGTTTCTCCAACGCGCAGTTTCTCCAGCGCGGACTTTCTCCAACGCGGACTTTCTCCAACGCGGACCTTCTCCAACGCGGACTTTCTCCAACGCGGAGTTTCTCCAGCGCGGTGTGTTTCAAGCGCGGTGTTTCTCCAACGCGGAGCTTCTCCAACGCGCCGTTTCTCCTACGCGAAGTTTCCCCACCACGGAGTTTCTCCAGCGCGGAGTTTCTCCATCGCGGACACTCTCCAACGCGGACTTTCTCCAACGCGGACTTTCTCCAACGCGGAGTTTCTCCAACGCGGAGTTTCTCCAACGCGCAGTTTCTCCAACGCGAAGTTTCTCCAGCGCGGAGTTTCTCCAACACGGAGTTTCTCCAGCCCGGATTTTCTCCAGCGCAGATTTTATGCAGCACGGAGTTTCTCCAGCGCGGAGTTTCTCGAACGCGGAGTTGCTCTAGCGCGGAGTTTCTTCAGCGTAGAGTTTCTCCAGAGCGGACTTTTCTCCAGCGCGGAGTTTCTCCATCGCGGAGTTTGTCCGTCGCGGAGGTTCTCCATCGCGGAGTTTCTCCAGCGCGGAGTTTATACAACGCGGAGTTTCTCCAGCGCGGACTTTCTCCAACGCGGACTTTCTTGAACGCGGAGTTTCTCCAACGCGGACTTTCTCCAACGTGGACTTTCTCCAACGCGGACCTTCTCCAACGCGGACATTCTCCAACGCGGACCTTCTCCGACGCGGACTTTCTCCAACGCGCAGTTTCTCCAACGCGAAGTTTCTCCAGCGCGGAGTTTCTCCAACACGGAGTTTCTCCAGCGCGGAGTTTGTCCAGCACGGAGTTTCTCCGGCGCGGAGATTCTCCAACTCGGAGTTGCTACAGCGCGGAGTTTCTCCAGTGTAGAGTTTCTCCAGAGCGGTCTTTTCTCCAACGCGGAGTTTCTCCATCGCGGAGTTTGTCCGTCGCGGACTTTCTTCATCGAGGAGTTTCTAGAGTTCGGAGTTTCTCAAACGCGGAGTTTCTCCAGCGCGGAATTTCTCCATCGCACTCTCTCCAACGCGGAATTTCTCCAACGCGGACTTTCTCCAACGCGGAGTTTTTCCAACGCGGAGTTTCTACAACGCGCAGTTTCTCCAACGCGAAGTTTCTCCAGCGCGGAGTTTGTCCCGCACGGAGTTTCTCCAGCGCGGAGTTTCTCCAGCCCGGAGTTTCTCCAGCGCAGATTTTATGCAGCACGGAGTTTCTCCAGCGCGGAGTTTCTCCAACGCGGAGTTGCTCCAGCGCGGAGTTTCTCCAGCGTAGAGTTTCTCCAGAGCGGACTTTACTCCAACGCGGAGTTTCTCCATCGCGGAGTTTGTCCGTCGCGGATTTTCTTCATCGCGGAGCTTCTCCAGCGCGGAGTTTATACAACGCGGAGTTTCTCCAGCGCGGACTTTCTCCAACGCGGACTTTCTCCAACGCGGACCTTCTCCAACGCGGAGTTTCTCCACCGTGGTGTGTTTCAAGCGCGGAGTTTCTCCAACGCGGAGCTTCTCCAACGCACCGTTTCTCCAACGCGAAGTTTCCCCAACACGGAGTTTCTCCAGCGCGGAGTTTCTCCAGCGCGGAGTGTCTCCATCGCGGAGTTTCTCCAGCGTAGAGTTTCTCCAGAGCGGACTTTTCTCCAACGCGGAGTTTCTCCATCGCGGAGTTTGTCCGTCGCGGACTTTCTTCATCGCGGAGTTTATACAACGCGGAGTTTCTCCAGCGCGGACTTTCTCCAACGCGGACTTTCTTCAACGCGGAGTTTCTCCAACGCGGACTTTCTCCAACGCGGACTTTCTCCAAAGCGGACCTTCTCCAACGCGGACTTTCTCCAACGCGGAGTTTCTCCAGCGAGGTGTGTTTCAAGTGCGGAGTTTCTCCAACGCGGAGAATCTCCAACGCGCCGTTTTTTCAACGCGAAGTTTCTCCAAAGCGGAGTTTCTACAACACGGAGTTTCTCCAACGCGGAGTTTCTCCAACGCGGACCTTCTCCGACGCGGATTTTCTCCAACGCGGAGTTTCTCCAGCGTGGTGTGTTTCAAGCGCGGAGTTTCTCTAACGCGGAGTTTCTCCAACGCGCCGTTTCTTCAAAGCGAAGTTTCTCCAAGGCGGAATTTCTCCAACACAGAGTTTCTCCAACACGAAGTTTCTCCAGCGCGGAGTTTCTCCACCGCGGAGAATCTCCAGCGCGGAGCTTCTCCAGTTCGGAGTTTCTCAAACGCGGAGTTTCTCCAACACGGAGTTTCTCCAGCCCGACTTTTCTCCAGCGCGGAGTTTCTCCATCCCGGACTCTCCAACGCAGACTTTCTCCAACGCGGACTTTCTCCAAAGCGGAGTTTCTCCAACGCGGAGTTTCTCCAACACGGAGTTTCTCCTACACATAGTTTCTTCAGCGCGGAGTTTCTCCAGCGCGGATTGTCTCCATCGCGGAGTTTCTCCAGTTCGGAGTTTCTCCATCGCGGACTCTCACCAACGCGGACTTTCTCCAACGCGGACTTTCTCCAACGCAGAGTTTCTCCAAGGCGGAGTTTCTCCAACGCGCAGTTTCTCCAACGCGCAGTTTCTCCAGCGCGGACTTTCTCCAACGCGGACTTTCTCCAACGCGGACCTTCTCCAACGCGGACTTTCTCCAACGCGGAGTTTCTCCAGCGCGGTGTGTTTCAAGCGCGGTGTTTCTCCAACGCGGAGCTTCTCCAACGCGCCGTTTCTCCTACGCGAAGTTTCCCCACCACGGAGTTTCTCCAGCGCGGAGTTTCTCCATCGCGGACACTCTCCAACGCGGACTTTCTCCAACGCGGACTTTCTCCAACGCGGAGTTTCTCCAACGCGGAGTTTCTCCAACGCGCAGTTTCTCCAACGCGAAGTTTCTCCAGCGCGGAGTTTCTCCAACACGGAGTTTCTCCAGCCCGGATTTTCTCCAGCGCAGATTTTATGCAGCACGGAGTTTCTCCAGCGCGGAGTTTCTCGAACGCGGAGTTGCTCTAGCGCGGAGTTTCTTCAGCGTAGAGTTTCTCCAGAGCGGACTTTTCTCCAGCGCGGAGTTTCTCCATCGCGGAGTTTGTCCGTCGCGGAGGTTCTCCATCGCGGAGTTTCTCCAGCGCGGAGTTTATACAACGCGGAGTTTCTCCAGCGCGGACTTTCTCCAACGCGGACTTTCTTGAACGCGGAGTTTCTCCAACGCGGACTTTCTCCAACGTGGACTTTCTCCAACGCGGACCTTCTCCAACGCGGACATTCTCCAACGCGGACCTTCTCCGACGCGGACTTTCTCCAACGCGCAGTTTCTCCAACGCGAAGTTTCTCCAGCGCGGAGTTTCTCCAACACGGAGTTTCTCCAGCGCGGAGTTTGTCCAGCACGGAGTTTCTCCAGCGCGGAGATTCTCCAACTCGGAGTTGCTACAGCGCGGAGTTTCTCCAGTGTAGAGTTTCTCCAGAGCGGTCTTTTCTCCAACGCGGAGTTTCTCCATCGCGGAGTTTGTCCGTCGCGGACTTTCTTCATCGCGGAGTTTATACAACGCGGAGTTTCTCCAGCGCGGACTTTCTCCAACGCGGACTTTCTTCAACGCAGAGTTTCTCCAACGCGGACTTTCTCCAACGCGGACTTTCTCCAACGCGGATCTTCTCCAACGCGGACTTTCTCCAACGCGGAGTTTCTCCAGCGCGGAGTGTCTCCATCGCGGAGTTTCTAGAGTTCGGAGTTTCTCAAACGCGGAGTTTCTCCAGCGCGGAATTTCTCCATCGCAGACTCTCTCCAACGCGGAATTTCTCCAACGCGGACTTTCTCCAACGCGGAGTTTCTCCAACGCGGAGTTTCTCCAACGCGCAGTTTCTCCAACGCGAAGTTTCTCCAGCGCGGAGTTTGTCCAGCACGGAGTTTCTCCAGCGCGGAGTTTCTCCAGCCCGGAGTTTCTCCAGCGCACATTTTATGCAGCACGGAGTTTCTCCAGCGCGGAGTTTCTCCAACGCGGAGTTGCTCCAGCGCGGAGTTTCTCCAGCGTAGAGTTTCTCCAGAGCGGACTTTTCTCCAACGCGGAGTTTCTCCATCGCGGAGTTTGTCCGTCGCGGATTTTCTTCATCGCGGAGTTTCTCCAGCGCGGAGTTTATACAACGCGGAGTTTCTCCAGCGCGGACGTTCTCCAACGCGGACTTTCTCCAACGCGGACCTTCTCCAACGCGGACTTTCTCCAACGCGGAGTTTCTCCACCGTGGTGTGTTTCAAGCGCGGAGTTTCTCCAACGCGGAGCTTCTCCAACGCACCGTTTCTCCAACGCGAAGTTTCCCCAACACGGAGTTTCTCCAGCGCGGAGTTTCTCCAGCGCGGAGTTTCTCCAGCGCGGAGTGTCTCCATCGCGGAGTTTCTCCAGCGTAGAGTTTCTCCAGAGCGGACTTTTCTCCAACGCGGAGTTTCTCCATCGCGGAGTTTGTCCGTCGCGGACTTTCTTCATCGCGGAGTTTATACAACGCGGAGTTTCTCCAGCGCGGACTTTCTCCAACGCGGACTTTCTTCAACGCGGAGTTTCTCCAACGCGGACTTTCTCCAACGCGGACTTTCTCCAACGCGGACCTTCTCCAACGCGGACGTTCTCCAACGCGGAGTTTCTCCAGCGAGGTGTGTTTCAAGTGCGGAGTTTCTCCAACGCGGAGAATCTCCAACGCGCCGTTTCTTCAACGCGAAGTTTCTCCAAAGCGGAGTTTCTACAACACGGAGTTTCTCCAACGCGGAGTTTCTCCAACGCGGACCTTCTCCGACGCGGACTTTCTCCAACGCGGAGTTTCTCCAGCGCGGTGTGTTTCAAGCGCGGAGTTTCTCGAACGCGGAGTTTTTCCAACGCGCCGTTTCTTCAACGCGAAGTTTCTCCAAGGCGGAGTTTCTACATCACGAATTTTCTCCAACGCGGACTTTCTCCAACGCGGACCTTCTCCGACGCGGACTTTCTCTAACGCGGAGTTTCTCCAGCGCGGTGTGTTTCAAGCGCGGAGTTTCTCTAACGCGGAGTTTCTCCAACGCGCTGTTTCTTCAAAGCGAAGTTTCTCCAAGGCGGAATTTCTCCAACACAGAGTTTCTCCAACACGGAGTTTCTCCAGCGCGGAGTTTCTCCACCGCGGAGAATCTCCAGCGCGGAGCTTCTCCAGTTCGGAGTTTCTCAAACGCGGAGTTTCTCCAACACGGAGTTTCTCCAGCCCGATTTTTCTCCAGCGCGGAGTTTCTCCATCGCGGACTCTCCAACGCGGACTTTCTCCAACGCGGACTTTCTCCAAAGCGGATTGTCTCCATCGCGGAGTTTCTCCAGTTCGGAGTTTCTCAAACGCGCAGTTTCTCCAGCGCGGAGTTTCTCCATCGCGGACTCACACCAACGCGGACTTTCTCCAACGCGGACTTTCTCCAACGCAGAGTTTCTCCAACGCGGAGTTTCTCCAACGCGCAGTTTCTCCAACGCGCAGTTTCTCCAGCGCGGACTTTCTCCAACGCGGACTTTCTCCAACGCGGACCTTCTCCAACGCGGACTTTCTCCAACGCGGAGTTTCTCCAGCGCGGAGTGTTTCAAGCGCGGTGTTTCTCCAACGCGGAGCTTCTCCAACGCGCCGTTTCTCCTACGCGAAGTTTCCCCACCACGGAGTTTCTCCAGCGCGGAGTTTCTCCATCGCGGACACTCTCCAACGCGGACTTTCTCCAACGCGGACTTTCTCCAACGCGGAGTTTCTCCAACGCGCAGTTTCTCCAACGCGAAGTTTCTCCAGCGCGGAGTTTCTCCAACACGGAGTTTCTCCAGCCCGGAGTTTCTCCAGCCCAGATTTTATGCAGCACCTAGTTTCTCCAGCGCGGAGTTTCTCGAACGCGGAGTTGCTCTAGCGCGGAGTTTCTTCAGCGTAGAGTTTCTCCAGAGCTGACTTTTCTCCAACGCGGAGTTTCTCCATCGCGGAGTTTGTCCGTCGCGGAGGTTCTCCATCGCGGAGTTTCTCCAGCGCGGAGTTTATACAACGCGGAGTTTCTCCAGCGCGGACTTTCTCCAACGCGGACTTTCTTCAAAGCGAAGTTTCTCCAAGGCGGAGTTTCTACATCACGGATTTTCTCCAACGCGGACTTTCTCCAACGCGGACCTTCTCCAACGCGGACTTTCTCCAACGCGGAGTTTCTCCAGCGCGGTGTGTTTCAAGCGCGGTGTTTCTCCAACGCGGAGCTTCTCCAACGCGCCGTTTCTCCTACGCGAAGTTTCCCCACCACGGAGTTTCTCCAGCGCGGAGTTTATACAACGCGGAGTTTCTCCAGCGCGGACGTTCTCCAACGCGGACTTTCTCCAACGCGGACCTTCTCCAACGCGGACTTTCTCCAACGCGGAGTTTCTCCACCGTGGTGTGTTTCAAGCGCGGAGTTTCTCCAACGCGGAGCTTCTCCAACGCACCGTTTCTCCAACGCGAAGTTTCCCCAACACGGAGTTTCTCCAGCGCGGAGTTTCTCCAGCGCGGAGTGTCTCCATCGCGGAGTTTCTCCAGCGTAGAGTTTCTCCAGAGCGGACTTTTCTCCAACGCGGAGTTTCTCCATCGCGGAGTTTGTCCGTCGCGGACTTTCTTCATCGCGGAGTTTATACAACGCGGAGTTTCTCCAGCGCGGACTTTCTCCAACGCGGATTTTCTTCAACGCGGAGTTTCTCCAACGCGGACTTTCTCCAACGCGGACTTTCTCCAACGCGGACCTTCTCCAACGCGGACTTTCTCCAACGCGGAGTTTCTCCAGCGAGGTGTGTTTCAAGTGCGGAGTTTCTCCAACGCGGAGAATCTCCAACGCGCCGTTTCTTCAACGCGAAGTTTCTCCAAAGCGGAGTTTCTACAACACGGAGTTTCTCCAACGCGGAGTTTCTCCAACGCGGACCTTCTCCGACGCGGACTTTCTCCAACGCGGAGTTTCTCCAGCGCGGTGTGTTTCAAGCGCGGAGTTTCTCGAACGCGGAGTTTTTCCAACGCGCCGTTTCTTCAACGCGAAGTTTCTCCAAGGCGGAGTTTCTACATCACGAATTTTCTCCAACGCGGACTTTCTCCAACGCGGACCTTCTCCGACGCGGACTTTCTCTAACGCGGAGTTTCTCCAGCGCGGTGTGTTTCAAGCGCGGAGTTTCTCTAACGCGGAGTTTCTCCAACGCGCTGTTTCTTCAAAGCGAAGTTTCTCCAAGGCGGAATTTCTCCAACACAGAGTTTCTCCAACACGGAGTTTCTCCAGCGCGGAGTTTCTCCACCGCGGAGAATCTCCAGCGCGGAGCTTCTCCAGTTCGGAGTTTCTCAAACGCGGAGTTTCTCCAACACGGAGTTTCTCCAGCCCGATTTTTCTCCAGCGCGGAGTTTCTCCATCGCGGACTCTCCAACGCGGACTTTCTCCAACGCGGACTTTCTCCAAAGCGGATTGTCTCCATCGCGGAGTTTCTCCAGTTCGGAGTTTCTCAAACGCGCAGTTTCTCCAGCGCGGAGTTTCTCCATCGCGGACTCTCACCAACGCGGACTTTCTCCAACGCGGACTTTCTCCAACGCAGAGTTTCTCCAACGCGGAGTTTCTCCAACGCGCAGTTTCTCCAACGCGCAGTTTCTCCAGCGCGGACTTTCTCCAACGCGGACTTTCTCCAACGCGGACCTTCTCCAACGCGGACTTTCTCCAACGCGGAGTTTCTCCAGCGCGGAGTGTTTCAAGCGCGGTGTTTCTCCAACGCGGAGCTTCTCCAACGCGCCGTTTCTCCTACGCGAAGTTTCTCCAGCGCGGAGTTTCTCCAACACGGAGTTTCTCCAGCCCGGAGTTTCTCCAGCCCAGATTTTATGCAGCACGGAGTTGCTCTAGCGCGGAGTTTCTTCAGCGTAGAGTTTCTCCAGAGCTGACTTTTCTCCAACGCGGAGTTTCTCCATCGCGGAGTTTGTCCGTCGCGGAGGTTCTCCATCGCGGAGTTTCTCCAGCGCGGAGTTTATACAACGCGGAGTTTCTCCAGCGCGGACTTTCTCCAACGCGGACTTTCTTCAAAGCGAATTTTCTCCAAGGCGGAGTTTCTACATCACGGATTTTCTCCAACGCGGACTTTCTCCAACGCGGACCTTCTCCAACGCGGACTTTCTCCAACGCGGAGTTTCTCCAGCGCGGTGTGTTTCAAGCGCGGTGTTTCTCCAACGCGGAGCTTCTCCAACGCGCCGTTTCTCCTACGCGAAGTTTCCCCACCACGGAGTTTCTCCAGCGCGGAGTTTCTCCATCGCGGACACTCTCCAACGCGGACTTTCTCCAACGCGGACTTTCTCCAACGCGGAGTTTCTCCAACGCGGAGTTTCTCCAACGCGCAGTTTCTCCAACGCGAAGTTTCTCCAGCGCGGAGTTTCTCCAACACGGAGTTTCTCCAGCCCGGATTTTCTCCAGCGCAGATTTTATGCAGCACGGAGTTTCTCCAGCGCGGAGTTTCTCGAACGCGGAGTTGCTCTAGCGCGGAGTTTCTTCAGCGTAGAGTTTCTCCAGAGCGGACTTTTCTCCAACGCGGAGTTTCTCCATCGCGGAGTTTGTCCGTCGCGGAGGTTCTCCATCGCGGAGTTTCTCCAGCGCGGAGTTTATACAACGCGGAGTTTCTCCAGCGCGGACTTTCTCCAACGCGGACTTTCTTGAACGCGGAGTTTCTCCAACGCGGACTTTCTCCAACGTGGACTTTCTCCAACGCGGACCTTCTCCAACGCGGACATTCTCCAACGCGGACCTTCTCCGACGCGGACTTTCTCCAACGCGCAGTTTCTCCAACGCGAAGTTTCTCCAGCGCGGAGTTTCTCCAACACGGAGTTTCTCCAGCGCGGAGTTTGTCCAGCACGGAGTTTCTCCAGCGCGGAGATTCTCCAACGCGGAGTTGCTACAGCGCGGAGTTTCTCCAGTGTAGAGTTTCTCCAGAGCGGTCTTTTCTCCAACGCGGAGTTTCTCCATCGCGGAGTTTGTCCGTCGCGGACTTTCTTCATCGCGGAGTTTATACAACGCGGAGTTTCTCCAGCGCGGACTTTCTCCAACGCGGACTTTCTTCAACGCGGAGTTTCTCCAACGCGGACTTTCTCCAACGCGGACTTTCTCCAACGCGGATTTCTCCAACGCGGACTTTCTCCAACGCGGAGTTTCTCCAGCGCGGATTGTCTCCATCGCGGAGTTTCTAGAGTTCGGAGTTTCTCAAACGCGGAGTTTCTCCAGCGCGGAATTTCTCCATCGCAGACTCTCTCCAACGCGGAATTTCTCCAACGCGGACTTTCTCCAACGCGGAGTTTCTCCAACGCGGAGTTTCTCCAACGCGCAGTTTCTCCAACGCGAAGTTTCTCCAGCGCGGAGTTTGTCCAGCACGGAGTTTCTCCAGCGCGGAGTTTCTCCAGCCCGGAGTTTCTCCAGCGCATATTTTATGCAGCACGGAGTTTCTCCAGCGCGGAGTTTCTCCAACGCGGAGTTGCTCCAGCGCGGAGTTTCTCCAGCGTAGAGTTTCTCCAGAGCGGACTTTTCTTCAACGCGGAGTTTCTCCATCGCGGAGTTTGTCCGTCGCGGATTTTCTTCATCGCGGAGTTTCTCCAGCGCGCAGTTTATACAACGCGGAGTTTCTCCAGCGCGGACGTTCTCCAACGCGGACTTTCTCCAACGCGGACCTTCTCCAACGCGGACTTTCTCCAACGCTTAGTTTCTCCACCGTGGTGTGTTTCAAGCGCGGAGTTTCTCCAACGCGGAGCTTCTCCAACGCACCGTTTCTCCAACGCGAAGTTTCCCCAACACGGAGTTTCTCCAGCGCGGAGTTTCTCCAGCGCGGAGTTTCTCCAACGCGGAGTTTCTCCATCGCGGAGTTTGTCCGTCGCGGACTTTCTTCATCGCGGAGTTTATACAACGCGGAGTTTCTCCAGCGCGGACTTTCTCCAACGCGGACTTTCTTCAACGCGGAGTTTCTCCAACGCGGACTTTCTCCAACGCGGACTTTCTCCAACGCGGACCTTCTCCAACGCGGACTTTCTCCAACGCGGAGTTTCTCCAGCGAGGTGTGTTTCAAGTGCGGAGTTTCTCCAACGCGGAGAATCTCCAACGCGCCGTTTCTTCAACGCGAAGTTTCTCCAAAGCGGAGTTTCTACAACACGGAGTTTCTCCAACGCGGAGTTTCTCCAACGCGGACCTTCTCCGACGCGGACTTTCTCCAACGCGGAGTTTCTCCAGCGCGGTGTGTTTCAAGCGCGGAGTTTCTCGAACGCGGAGTTTTTCCAACCCGCCGTTTCTTCAACGCGAAGTTTCTCCAATGCGGAGTTTCTACAACACGAATTTTCTCCAACGCGGACTTTCTCCAACGCGGACCTTCTCCGACGCGGACTTTCTCTAACGCGGAGTTTCTCCAGCGCGGTGTGTTTCAAGCGCGGAGTTTCTCTAACGCGGAGTTTCTCCAACGCGCTGTTTCTTCAAAGCGAAGTTTCTCCAAGGCGGAATTTCTCCAACACAGAGTTTCTCCAACACGGAGTTTCTCCAGCGCGGAGTTTCTCCACCGCGGAGAATCTCCAGCGCGGAGCTTCTCCAGTTCGGAGTTTCTCAAACGCGGAGTTTCTCCAACACGGAGTTTCTCCAGCCCGATTTTTCTCCAGCGCGGAGTTTCTCCATCGCGGACTCTCACCAACGCGGACTTTCTCCAACGCGGACTTTCTCCAACGCAGAGTTTCTCCAACGCGGAGTTTCTCCAACGCGCAGTTTCTCCAACGCGCAGTTTCTCCAGCGCGGACTTTCTCCAACGCGGACTTTCTCCAACGCGGACCTTCTCCAACGCGGACTTTCTCCAACGCGGAGTTTCTCCAGCGCGGTGTGTTTCAAGCGCGGTGTTTCTCCAACGCGGAGCTTCTCCAACGCGCCGTTTCTCCTACGCGAAGTTTCCCCACCACGGAGTTTCTCCAGCGCGGAGTTTCTCCATCGCGGACACTCTCCAACGCGGACTTTCTCCAACGCGGACTTTCTCCAACGCGGAGTTTCTCCAACGCGCAGTTTCTCCAACGCGAAGTTTCTCCAGCGCGGAGTTTCTCCAACACGGAGTTTCTCCAGCCCGGAGTTTCTCCAGCCCAGATTTTATGCAGCACGGAGTTGCTCTAGCGCGGAGTTTCTTCAGCGTAGAGTTTCTCCAGAGCTGACTTTTCTCCAACGCGGAGTTTCTCCATCGCGGAGTTTGTCCGTCGCGGAGGTTCTCCATCGCGGAGTTTCTCCAGCGCGGAGTTTATACAACGCGGAGTTTCTCCAGCGCGGACGTTCTCCAACGCGGACTTTCTTCAAAGCGAAGTTTCTCCAAGGCGGAGTTTCTACATCACGGATTTTCTCCAACGCGGACTTTCTCCAACGCGGACCTTCTCCGACGCGGGCTTTCTCCAACGCGGAGTTTCTCCAGCGCGGTGTGTTTCAAGCGCGGAGTTTCTCTAACGCGGAGTTTCTCCAACGCGCCGTTTCTTCAAAGCGAAGTTTGTCCAACGCGCAGTTTCTCCAACGCGAAGTTTCTCCAGCGCGGAGTTTCTCCAGTGTAGAGTTTCTCCAGAGCGGTCTTTTCTCCAACGCGGAGTTTCTCCATCGCGGAGTTTGTCCGTCGCGGACTTTCTTCATCGCGGAGTTTATACAACGCGGAGTTTCTCCAGCGCGGACTTTCTCCAACGCGGACTTTCTCCAACGCGGACCTTCTCCAACGCGGACTTTCTCCAACGCGGAGTTTCTCCAGCGCGGTGTGTTTCAAGCGCGGTGTTTCTCCAACGCGGAGCTTCTCCAACGCGCCGTTTCTCCTACGCGAAGTTTCCCTACCACGGAGTTTCTCCAGCGCGGAGTTTCTCCATCGCGGACACTCTCCAACGCGGACTTTCTCCAACGCGGACTTTCTCCAACGCGGAGTTTCTCCAACGCGCAGTTTCTCCAACGCGAAGTTTCTCCAGCGCGGAGTTTCTCCAACACGGAGTTTCTCCAGCCCGGAGTTTCTCCAGCCCAGATTTTATGCAGCACGGAGTTTCTCCAGCGCGGAGTTTCTCGAACGCGGAGTTGCTCTAGCGCGGAGTTTCTTCAGCGTAGAGTTTCTCCAGAGCTGACTTTTCTCCAACGCGGAGTTTCTCCATCGCGGAGTTTGTCCGTCGCGGAGGTTCTCCATCGCGGAGTTTCTCCAGCGCGGAGTTTATACAACGCGGAGTTTCTCCAGCGCGGACGTTCTCCAACGCGGACTTTCTTCAAAGCGAAGTTTCTCCAAGGCGGAGTTTCTACATCACGGATTTTCTCCAACGCGGACTTTCTCCAACGCGGACCTTCTCCGACGCGGGCTTTCTCCAACGCGGAGTTTCTCCAGCGCGGTGTGTTTCAAGCGCGGAGTTTCTCTAACGCGGAGTTTCTCCAACGCGCCGTTTCTTCAAAGCGAAGTTTGTCCAACGCGCAGTTTCTCCAACGCGAAGTTTCTCCAGCGCGGAGTTTCTCCAGTGTAGAGTTTCTCCAGAGTGGTCTTTTCTCCAACGCGGAGTTTCTCCATCGCGGAGTTTGTCCGTCGCGGACTTTCTTCATCGCGGAGTTTATACAACGCGGAGTTTCTCCAGCGCGGACTTTCTCCAACGCGGACTTTCTTCAACGCGGAGTTTCTCCAACTCGGACTTTCTCCAACGCGGACTTTCTCCAACGCGGATCTTCTCCAAAGCGGACTTTCTCCAACGCGGAGTTTCTCCAGCGCGGAGTGTCTCCATCGCGGAGTTTCTAGAGTTCGGAGTTTCTCAAACGCGGAGTTTCTCCAGCGCGGAATTTCTCCATCGCAGACTCTCTCCAACGCGGAATTTCTCCAACGCGGAGTTTCTCCAACGCGGAGTTTCTCCAACGCGCAGTTTCTCCAACGCGAAGTTTCTCCAGCGCGGAGTTTGTCCAGCACGGAGTTTCTCCAGCGCGGAGTTTCTCCAGCCCGGAGTTTCTCCAGCGCAGATTTTATGCAGCACGGAGTTTCTCCAGCGCGGAGTTTCTCCAACGCGGAGTTGCTAGAGCGCGGAGTTTCTCCAGCGTAGAGTTTCTCCAGAGCGGACTTTTCTCCAACGCGGAGTTTCTCCATCGCGGAGTTTGTCCGTCGCGGACTTTCTTCATCGCGGAGTTTCTCCAGCGCGGACTTTCTCCAACGCAGACTTTCTCCAACGCGGACCTTCTCCAACGCGGACTTTCTCCAACGCGGAGTTTCTCCAGCGTGGTGTGTTTCAAACGCGGAGTTTCTCCAACGCGGAGCTTCTCCAACGCACCGTTTCTCCTACGCGAAGTTTCCCCAACACGGAGTTTCTCCAGCGCGGAGTTTCTCCAGCGCGGAGTTTCTCCAGCGCGGAGTTTCTCCAGCGCGGAGTGTCTCCATCGCGGAGTTTCTCCACCGTAGAGTTTCTCCAGAGCGGACTTTTCTCCAACGCGGAGTTTCTCCATCGCGGAGTTTGTCCGTCGCGGACTTTCTTCATCGCGGAGTTTATACAACGCGGAGTTTCTCCAGCGCGGACTTTCTCCAACGCGGACTTTCTTCAACGCGGAGTTTCTCCAACGCGGACTTTCTCCAACGCGGACCTTCTCCGACGCGGACTTTCTCCAACGCGGAGTTTCTCCAGCGCGGTGTGTTTCAAGTGCGGAGTTTCTCCAACGCGGATAATCTCCAACGCGCCGTTTCTTCAACGCGAAGTTTCTCCAAAGCGGAGTTTCTACAACACGGAGTTTCTCCAACGCGGAGTTTCTCCAACGCGGACCTTCTCCGACGCGGACTTTCTCCAACGCGGAGTTTCTCCAGCGCGGTGTGTTTCAAGTGCGGAGTTTCTCCAACGCGGATAATCTCCAACGCGCCGTTTCTTCAACGCGAAGTTTCTCCAAAGCGGAGTTTCTACAACACGGAGTTTCTCCAACGCGGAGTTTCTCCAACGCGGACCTTCTCCGACGCGGACTTTCTCTAACGCGGAGTTTCTCCAGCGCGGTGTGTTTCAAGCGCGGAGTTTCTCTAACACGGAGTTTCTCCAGCGCGGAGTTTCTCCACCGCAGAGAATCTCCAGCGCGGAGCTTCTCCAGTTCGGAGTTTCTCAAACGCGGAGTTTCTCCAACACGGAGTTTCTCCAGCCCGATTTTTCTCCAGCGCGGAGTTTCTCCATCGCGGACTCTCCAACGCGGACTTTCTCCAACGCGGACTTTCTCCAAAGCGGAGTTTCTCCAACGCGGAGTTTCTCCAACACGGAGTTTCTCCAGCCCGGAGTTTCTCCAGCCCAGATTTTATGCAGCACGGAGTTTCTCCAGCGCGGAGTTTCTCGAACGCGGAGTTGCTCTAGCGCGGAGTTTCTTCAGCGTAGAGTTTCTCCAGAGCTGACTTTTCTCCAACGCGGAGTTTCTCCATCGCGGAGTTTGTCCGTCGCGGAGGTTCTCCATCGCGGAGTTTCTCCAGCGCGGAGTTTATACAACGCGGAGTTTCTCCAGCGCGGACGTTCTCCAACGCGGACTTTCTTCAAAGCGAAGTTTCTCCAAGGCGGAGTTTCTACATCACGGATTTTCTCCAACGCGGACTTTCTCCAACGCGGACCTTCTCCGACGCGGGCTTTCTCCAACGCGGAGTTTCTCCAGCGCGGTGTGTTTCAAGCGCGGAGTTTCTCTAACGCGGAGTTTCTCCAACGCGCCGTTTCTTCAAAGCGAAGTTTGTCCAACGCGCAGTTTCTCCAACGCGAAGTTTCTCCAGCGCGGAGTTTCTCCAGTGTAGAGTTTCTCCAGAGTGGTCTTTTCTCCAACGCGGAGTTTCTCCATCGCGGAGTTTGTCCGTCGCGGACTTTCTTCATCGCGGAGTTTATACAACGCGGAGTTTCTCCAGCGCGGACTTTCTCCAACGCGGACTTTCTTCAACGCGGAGTTTCTCCAACTCGGACTTTCTCCAACGCGGACTTTCTCCAACGCGGATCTTCTCCAAAGCGGACTTTCTCCAACGCGGAGTTTCTCCAGCGCGGAGTGTCTCCATCGCGGAGTTTCTAGAGTTCGGAGTTTCTCAAACGCGGAGTTTCTCCAGCGCGGAATTTCTCCATCGCAGACTCTCTCCAACGCGGAATTTCTCCAACGCGGAGTTTCTCCAACGCGGAGTTTCTCCAACGCGCAGTTTCTCCAACGCGAAGTTTCTCCAGCGCGGAGTTTGTCCAGCACGGAGTTTCTCCAGCGCGGAGTTTCTCCAGCCCGGAGTTTCTCCAGCGCAGATTTTATGCAGCACGGAGTTTCTCCAGCGCGGAGTTTCTCCAACGCGGAGTTGCTAGAGCGCGGAGTTTCTCCAGCGTAGAGTTTCTCCAGAGCGGACTTTTCTCCAACGCGGAGTTTCTCCATCGCGGAGTTTGTCCGTCGCGGACTTTCTTCATCGCGGAGTTTCTCCAGCGCGGACTTTCTCCAACGCAGACTTTCTCCAACGCGGACCTTCTCCAACGCGGACTTTCTCCAACGCGGAGTTTCTCCAGCGTGGTGTGTTTCAAACGCGGAGTTTCTCCAACGCGGAGCTTCTCCAACGCACCGTTTCTCCTACGCGAAGTTTCCCCAACACGGAGTTTCTCCAGCGCGGAGTTTCTCCAGCGCGGAGTTTCTCCAGCGCGGAGTTTCTCCAGCGCGGAGTGTCTCCATCGCGGAGTTTCTCCACCGTAGAGTTTCTCCAGAGCGGACTTTTCTCCAACGCGGAGTTTCTCCATCGCGGAGTTTGTCCGTCGCGGACTTTCTTCATCGCGGAGTTTACACAACGCGGAGTTTCTCCAGCGCGGACTTTCTCCAACGCGGACTTTCTTCAACGCGGAGTTTCTCCAACGCGGACTTTCTCCAACGCGGACCTTCTCCGACGCGGACTTTCTCCAACGCGGAGTTTCTCCAGCGCGGTGTGTTTCAAGTGCGGAGTTTCTCCAACGCGGATAATCTCCAACGCGCCGTTTCTTCAACGCGAAGTTTCTCCAAAGCGGAGTTTCTACAACACGGAGTTTCTCCAACGCGGAGTTTCTCCAACGCGGACCTTCTCCGACGCGGACTTTCTCCAACGCGGAGTTTCTCCAGCGCGGTGTGTTTCAAGTGCGGAGTTTCTCCAACGCGGATAATCTCCAACGCGCCGTTTCTTCAACGCGAAGTTTCTCCAAAGCGGAGTTTCTACAACACGGAGTTTCTCCAACGCGGAGTTTCTCCAACGCGGACCTTCTCCGACGCGGACTTTCTCTAACGCGAAGTTTCTCCAGCGCGGTGTGTTTCAAGCGCGGAGTTTCTCTAACACGGAGTTTCTCCAGCGCGGAGTTTCTCCACCGCAGAGAATCTCCAGCGCGGAGCTTCTCCAGTTCGGAGTTTCTCAAACGCGGAGTTTCTCCAACACGGAGTTTCTCCAGCCCGATTTTTCTCCAGCGCGGAGTTTCTCCATCGCGGACTCTCCAACGCGGACTTTCTCCAACGCGGACTTTCTCCAAAGCGGAGTTTCTCCAACGCGGAGTTTCTCCAACACGGAGTTTCTCCTACACGGAGTTTCTTCAGCGCGGAGTTTCTCCAGCGCGGATTGTCTCCATCGCGGAGTTTCTCCAGTTCGGAGTTTCTCAAACGCGTAGTTTCTCCAGCGCGGAGTTTCTCCATCGCGGACTCTCACCAACGCGGACTTTCTCCAACGCGGACTTTCTCCAACGCAGAGTTTCTCCAACGCGGAGTTTCTCCAACGCGCAGTTTCTCCAACGCGCAGTTTCTCCAGCGCGGACTTTCTCCAACGCGGACTTTCTCCAACGCGGACCTTCTCCAACGCGGACTTTCTCCTACGCGGAGTTTCTCCAGCGCGGTGTGTTTCAAGCGCGGTGTTTCTCCAACGCGGAGCTTTCCAACGCGCCGTTTCTCCTACGCGAAGTTTCCCCACCACGGAGTTTCTCCAGCGCGGAGTTTCTCCATCGCGGACACTCTCCAACGCGGACTTTCTCCAACGCGGACCTTCTCCGACGCGGACTTTCTCTAACGCTGAGTTTCTCCAGCGCGGTGTTTCAAGCGCGGAGTTTCTCTAACGCGGAGTTTCTCCAACGCGCCGTTTCTTCAAAGCGAAGTTTCTCCAAGGCGGAATTTCTCCAACACAGAGTTTCTCCAACACGGAGTTTCTCCAGCGCGGAGTTTCTCCACCGCGGAGAATCTCCAGCGCGGAGCTTCTCCAGTTCGGAGTTTCTCAAACGCGGAGTTTCTCCAACACGGATTTTCTCCAGCCCGATTTTTCTCCAGCGCGGAGTTTCTCCATCGCGGACTCTCCAACGCGGACTTTCTCCAACGCGGACTTTCTCCAAAGCGGAGTTTCTCCAACGCGGAGTTTCTCCAACACGGAGTTTCTCCTACACGGAGTTTCTTCAGTGCGGAGTTTCTCCAGCGCGGATTGTCTCCATCGCGTAGTTTCTCCAGCGCGGAGTTTCTACATCGCGGACTCTCACCAACGCGGACTTTCTCCAACGCGGACTTTCTCCAACGCAGAGTTTCTCCAACGCGGAGTTTCTCCAACGCGCAGTTTCTCCAACGCGCAGTTTCTCCAGCGCGGACTTTCTCCAGCGCGGACTTTCTCCAACGCGGACCTTCTCCAAAGCGGACTTTCTCCTACGCTGAGTTTCTCCAGCGCGGTGTGTTTCAAGCGCGGTGTTTCTCCAACGCGGAGCTTCTCCAACGCGCCGTTTCTCCTACGCGAAGTTTCCCCACCACGGAGTTTCTCCAGCGCGGAGTTTCTCCATCGCGGACACTCTTTAACGCGGACTTTCTCCAACGCGGACTTTCTCCAACGCGGAGTTTCTCCAACGCGGAGTTTCTCCAACGCGCAGTTTCTCCAACGCGAAGTTTCTCCAGCGCGGAGTTTCTCCAACACGGAGTTTCTCCAGCCCGGAGTTTCTCCAGCGCAGATTTTATGCAGCACGGAGTTTCTCCAGCGCGGAGTTTCTCGAACGCGGAGTTGCTCTAGCGCGGAGTTTCTTCAGCGTAGAGTTTCTCCAGAGCGGACTTTTCTCCAACGCGGAGTTTCTCCATCGCGGAGTTTGTCCGTCGCGGAGGTTCTCCATCGCGGAGTTTCTCCAGCGCGGAGTTTATACAACGCGGAGTTTCTCCAGCGCGGACTTTCTCCAACGCGGACTTTCTTGAACGCGGAGTTTCTCCAACGCGGACTTTCTCCAACGTGGACTTTCTCCAACGTGGACTTTCTCCAACGCGGACCTTCTCCAACGCGGACTTTCACCAACGCGGAGTTTCTCCAGCGCGGTGTGTTTCAAGCGCGGAGTTTCTCTAACGCGGAGTTTCTCCAACGCGCCGTTTCTTCAAAGCGAAGTTTCTCCAACGCGCACTTTCTCCAACGCGAAGTTTCTCCAGCGCGGAGTTTCTCCAACACGGAGTTTCTCCAGCGCGGAGTTTGTCCAGCACGGAGTTTCTCCAGCGCGGAGTTTCTCCAACGCGGAGTTGCTACAGCGCGGAGTTTCTCCAGTGTAGAATTTCTCCAGAGCGGTCTTTTCTCCAACGCGGAGTTTCTCCATCGCGGAGTTTGTCCGTCGCGGACTTTCTTCATCGCGGAGTTTATACAACGCGGAGTTTCTCCAGCGCGGACTTTCTCCAACGCGGACTTTCTTCAACGCGGAGTTTCTCCAACGCGGACTTTCTCCAACGCGGACTTTCTCCAACGCGGATCTTCTCCAACGCGGACTTTCTCCAACGCGGAGTTTCTCCAGCGCGGAGTGTCTCCATCGCGGAGTTTCTAGAGTTCGGAGTTTCTCAAACGCGGAGTTTCTCCAGCGCGGAATTTCTCCATCGCAGACTCTCTCCAACGCGGAATTTCTCCAACGCGGACTTTCTCCAACGCGGATCTTCTCCAACGCGGAGTTTCTCCAACGCGCAGTTTCTCCAACGCGAAGTTTCTCCAGCGCGGAGTTTGTCCAGCACGGAGTTTCTCCAGCGCGGAGTTTCTCCAGCCCGGAGTTTCTCCAGCGCACATTTTATGCAGCACGGAGTTTCTCCAGCGCGGAGTTTCTCCAACGCGGAGTTGCTCCAGCGCGGAGTTTCTCCAGCGTAGAGTTTCTCCAGAGCGGACTTTTCTCCAACGCGGAGTTTCTCCATCGCGGAGTTTGTCCGTCGCGGATTTTCTTCATCGCGGAGTTTCTCCAGCGCGGAGTTTATACAACGCGGAGTTTCTCCAGCGCGGACGTTCTCCAACGCGGACTTTCTCCAACGTGGACCTTCTCCAACGCGGACTTTCTCCAACGCGGAGTTTCTCCACCGTGGTGTGTTTCAAGCGCGGAGTTTCTCCAACGCGGAGCTTCTCCAACGCACCGTTTCTCCAACGCGAAGTTTCCCCAACACGGAGTTTCTCCAGCGCGGAGTTTCTCCAGCGCGGAGTTTCTCCAGCGCGGAGTGTCTCCATCGCGGAGTTTCTCCAGCGTAGAGTTTCTCCAGAGCGGAGTTTTCTCCAACGCGGAGTTTCTCCATCGCGGAGTTTGTCCGTCGCGGACTTTCTTCATCGCGGAGTTTATACAACGCGGAGTTTCTCCAGCGCGGACTTTCTCCAACGCGGATTTTCTTCAACGCGGAGTTTCTCCAACGCGGACTTTCTCCAACGCGGACTTTCTCCAACGCGGACCTTCTCCAACGCGGACTTTCTCCAACGCGGAGTTTCTCCAGCGAGGTGTGTTTCAAGTGCGGAGTTTCTCCAACGCGGAGAATCTCCAACGCGCCGTTTCTTCAACGCGAAGTTTCTCCAAAGCGGAGTTTCTACAACACGAAGTTTCTCCAACGCGGAGTTTCTCCAACGCGGACCTTCTCCGACGCGGACTTTCTCCAACGCGGAGTTTCTCCAGCGCGGTGTGTTTCAAGCGCGGAGTTTCTCGAACGCGGAGTTTTTCCAACGCGCCGTTTCTTCAACGCGAAGTTTCTCCAAGGCGGAGTTTCTACAACACGAATTTTCTCCAACGCGGACTTTCTCCAACGCGGACCTTCTCCGACGCGGACTTTCTCTAACGCGGAGTTTCTCCAGCGCGGTGTGTTTCAAGCGCGGAGTTTCTCTAACGCGGAGTTTCTCCAACGCGCCGTTTCTTCAACGCGAAGTTTCTCCAAGGCGGAGTTTCTACAACACGAATTTTCTCCAACGCGGACTTTCTCCAACGCGGACCTTCTCCGACGCGGACTTTCTCTAACGCGGAGTTTCTCCAGCGCGGTGTGTTTCAAGCGCGGAGTTTCTCCAACACGGAGTTTCTCCAGCGCGGAGTTTCTCCACCGCGGAGAATCTCCAGCGCGGAGCTTCTCCAGTTCGGAGTTTCTCAAACGCGGAGTTTCTCCAACACGGAGTTTCTCCAGCCCGATTTTTCTCCAGCGCGGAGTTTCTCCATCGCGGACTCTCCAACGCGGACTTTCTCCAACGCGGACTTTCTCCAAAGCGGAGTTTCTCCAACGCGGAGTTTCTCCAACACGGAGTTTCTCCTACACGGAGTTTCTTCAGCGCGGAGTTTCTCCAGCGCGGATTGTCTCCATCGCGGAGTTTCTCCAGTTCGGAGTTTCTCAAACGCGCAGTTTCTCCAGCGCGGAGTTTCTCCATCGCGGACTCTCACCAACGCGGACTTTCTCCAACGCGGACTTTCTCCAACGCAGAGTTTCTCCAACGCGGAGTTTCTCCAACGCGCAGTTTCTCCAACGCGCAGTTTCTCCAGCGCGGACTTTCTCCAACGCGGACTTTCTCCAACGCGGACCTTCTCCAACGCGGACTTTCTCCAACGCGGAGTTTCTCCAGCGCGGTGTGTTTCAAGCGCGGTGTTTCTCCAACGCGGAGCTTCTCCAACGCGCCGTTTCTCCTACGCGAAGTTTCCCCACCACGGAGTTTCTCCAGCGCGGAGTTTCTCCATCGCGGACACTCTCCAACGCGGACTTTCTCCAACGCGGACTTTCTCCAACGCGGAGTTTCTCCAACGCGCAGTTTCTCCAACGCGAAGTTTCTCCAGCGCGGAGTTTCTCCAACACGGAGTTTCTCCAGCCCAGAGTTTCTCCAGCGCAGATTTTACGCAGCACGGAGTTTCTCCAGCGCGGAGTTTCTCGAACGCGGAGTTGCTCTAGCGCGGAGTTTCTTCAGCGTAGAGTTTCTCCAGAGCTGACTTTTCTCCAACGCGGAGTTTCTCCATCGCGGAGTTTGTCCGTCGCGGAGGTTCTCCATCGCGGAGTTTCTCCAGCGCGGAGTTTATACAACGCGGAGTTTCTCCAGCGCGGACTTTCTCCAACGCGGACTTTCTTGAACGCGGAGTTTCTCCAACGCGGACTTTCTCCAACGTGGACTTTCTCCAACGCGGACTTTCTCCAACGCGGAGTTTCTCCAGCGCGGTGTGTTTCAAGCGCGGTGTTTCTCCAACGCGGAGCTTCTCCAACGCGCCGTTTCTCCTACGCGAAGTTTCCCCACCACGGAGTTTCTCCAGCGCGGAGTTTCTCCATCGCGGACACTCTCCAACGCGGACTTTCTCCAACGCGGACTTTCTCCAACGCGGAGTTTCTCAAACGCGGAGTTTCTCCAACGCGCAGTTTCTCCAACGCGAAGTTTCTCCAGCGCGGAGTTTCTCCAACACGGAGTTTCTCCAGCCCGGATTTTCTCCAGCGCAGATTTTATGCAGCACGGAGTTTCTCCAGCGCGGAGTTTCTCGAACGCGGAGTTGCTCTAGCGCGGAGTTTCTTCAGCGTAGAGTTTCTCCAGAGCGGACTTTTCTCCAACGCGGAGTTTCTCCATCGCGGAGTTTGTCCGTCGCGGAGGTTCTCCATCGCGGAGTTTCTCCAGCGCGGAGTTTATACAACGCGGAGTTTCTCCAGCGCGGACTTTCTCCAACGCGGATTTCTTGAACGCGGAGTTTCTCCAACGCGGACTTTCTCCAACGTGGACTTTCTCCAACGCGGACCTTCTCCAACGCGGACTTTCTCCAACGCGGAGTTTCTCCAGCGAGGTGTGTTTCAAGTGCGGAGTTTCTCCAACGCGGAGAATCTCCAACGCGCCGTTTCTTCAACGCGAAGTTTCTCCAAAGCGGAGTTTCTACAACACGGAGTTTCTCCAACGCGGAGTTTCTCCAACGCGGACCTTCTCCGACGCGGACTTTCTCCAACGCGGAGTTTCTCCAGCGCGGTGTGTTTCAAGCGCGGAGTTTCTCGAACGCGGAGTTTTTCCAACGCGCCGTTTCTTCAACGCGAAGTTTCTCCAAGGCGGAGTTTCTACAACACGAATTTTCTCCAACGCGGACTTTCTCCAACGCGGACCTTCTCCGACGCGGACTTTCTCTAACGCGGAGTTTCTCCAGCGCGGTGTGTTTCAAGCGCGGAGTTTCTCTAACGCGGAGTTTCTCCAACGCGCCGTTTCTTCAAAGCGAAGTTTCTCCAAGGCGGAATTTCTCCAACACAGAGTTTCTCCAACATGGAGTTTCTCCAGCGCGGAGTTTCTCCACCGCGGAGAATCTCCAGCGCGGAGCTTCTCCAGTTCGGAGTTTCTCAAACGCGGAGTTTCTCCAACACGGAGTTTCTCCAGCCCGATTTTTCTCCAGCGCGGAGTTTCTCCATCGCGGACTCTCCAACGCGGACTTTCTCCAACGCGGACTTTCTCCAAAGCGGAGTTTCTCCAACGCGGAGTTTCTCCAACACGGAGTTTCTCCTACACGGAGTTTCTTCAGCGCGGAGTTTCTCCAGCGCGGATTGTCTCCATCTCGGAGTTTCTCCAGTTCGGAGTTTCTCAAACGCGCAGTTTCTCCAGCGCGGAGTTTCTCCATCGCGGACTCTCACCAACGCGGACTTTCTCCAACGCGGACTTTCTCCAACGCAGAGTTTCTCCAACGCGGAGTTTCTCCAACGCGCAGTTTCTCCAACGCGCAGTTTCTCCAGCGCGGACTTTCTCCAACGCGGACTTTCTCCAACGCGGACCTTCTCCAACGCGGACTTTCTCCAACGCGGAGTTTCTCCAGCGCGGTGTGTTTCAAGCGCGGTGTTTCTCCAACGCGGAGCTTCTCCAACGCGCCGTTTCTCCTACGCGAAGTTTCCCCACCACGGAGTTTCTCCAGCGCGGAGTTTCTCCATCGCGGACACTCTCCAACGCGGACTTTCTCCAACGCGGACTTTCTCCAACGCGGAGTTTCTCCAACGCGCAGTTTCTCCAACGCGAAGTTTCTCCAGCGCGGAGTTTCTCCAACACGGAGTTTCTCCAGCCCAGAGTTTCTCCAGCGCAGATTTTACGCAGCACGGAGTTTCTCCAGCGCGGAGTTTCTCGAACGCGGAGTTGCTCTAGCGCGGAGTTTCTTCAGCGTAGAGTTTCTCCAGAGCTGACTTTTCTCCAACGCGGAGTTTCTCCATCGCGGAGTTTGTCCGTCGCGGAGGTTCTCCATCGCGGAGTTTCTCCAGCGCGGAGTTTATACAACGCTGAGTTTCTCCAGCGCGGACTTTCTCCAACGCGGACTTTCTTGAACGCGGAGTTTCTCCAACGCGGACTTTCTCCAACGTGGACTTTCTCCAACGCGGACCTTCTCCAACGCGGACTTTCTCCAACGCGGAGTTTCTCCAGCGCGGTGTGTTTCAAGCACGTAGTTTCTCCAACGCGGAGTATCTCCAACGCGCCGTTTCTTCAACGCGAAGTTTCTCCAAGGCGGAGTTTCTACATCACGGATTTTCTCCAACGCGGACTTTCTCCAACGCGGACCTTCTCCGACGCGGACTTTCTCCAACGCGGAGTTTCTCCAGCGCGGTGTGTTTCAAGCGCGGAGTTTCTCTAACGCGGAGTTTCTCCAACGCGCCGTTTCTTCAAAGCGAAGTTTCTCCAACGCGCAGTTTCTCCAACGCGAAGTTTCTCCAGCGCGGAGTTTCTCCAACACGGAGTTTCTCCAGCGCGGAGTTTGTCCAGCACGGAGTTTCTCCAGCGCGGAGTTTCTCCAACGCGGAGTTGCTACAGCGCGGAGTTTCTCCAGTGTAGAGTTTCTCCAGAGCGGTCTTTTCTCCAACGCGGAGTTTCTCCATCGCGGAGTTTGTCCGTCGCGGACTTTCTTGATCGCGGAGTTTCTAGAGTTCGGAGTTTCTCAAACGCGGAGTTTCTCCAGCGCGGAATTTCTCCATCGCACTCTCTCCAACGCGGAATTTCTCCAACGCGGACTTTCTCCAACGCGGAGTTTTTCCAACGCGGAGTTTCTACAACGCGCAGTTTCTCCAACGCGAAGTTTCTCCAGCGCGGAGTTTGTCCAGCACGGAGTTTCTCCAGCGCGGAGTTTCTCCAGCCCGGAGTTTCTCCAGCGCAGATTTTATGCAGCGTAGAGTTTCTCCAGAGCGGACTTTACTCCAACGCGGAGTTTCTCCATCGCGGAGTTTGTCCGTCGCGGATTTTCTTCATCGCGGAGCTTCTCCAGCGCGGAGTTTATACAACGCGGAGTTTCTCCAGCGCGGACTTTCTCCAACGCGGACTTTCTCCAACGCGGACCTTCTCCAACGCGGAGTTTCTCCACCGTGGTGTGTTTCAAGCGCGGAGTTTCTCCAACGCGGAGCTTCTCCAACGCACCGTTTCTCCAACGCGAAGTTTCCCCAACACGGAGTTTCTCCAGCGCGGAGTTTCTCCAGCGCGGAGTTTCTCCAGCGCGGAGTGTCTCCATCACGGAGTTTCTCCAGCGTAGAGTTTCTCCAGAGCGGACTTTTCTCCAACGCGGAGCTTCTCCATCGCGGAGTTTGTCCGTCGCGGACTTTCTTCATCGCGGAGTTTATACAACGCGGAGATTCTCCAGCGCGGACTTTCTCCAACGCGGACTTTCTTCAACGCGGAGTTTCTCCAACGCGGACTTTCTCCAACGCGGACTTTCTCCAACGCGGACCTTCTCCAACGCGGACTTTCTCCAACGCGGAGTTTCTCCAGCGAGGTGTGTTTCAAGTGCGGAGTTTCTCCAACGCGGAGAATCTCCAACGCGCCGTTTTTTCAACGCGAAGTTTCTCCAAAGCGGAGTTTCTACAACACGGAGTTTCTCCAACGCGGAGTTTCTCCAACGCGGACCTTCTCCGACGCGGATTTTCTCCAACGCGGAGTTTCTCCAGCGTGGTGTGTTTCAAGCGCGGAGTTTCTCTAACGCGGAGTTTCTCCAACGCGCCGTTTCTTCAAAGCGAAGTTTCTCTAAGGCGGAATTTCTCCAACACAGAGTTTCTCCAACACGAAGTTTCTCCAGCGCGGAGTTTCTCCACCGCGGAGAATCTCCAGCGCGGAGCTTCTCCAGTTCGGAGTTTCTCAAACGCGGAGTTTCTCCAACACGGAGTTTCTCCAGCCCGACTTTTCTCCAGCGCGGAGTTTCTCCATCCCGGATTCTCCAACGCGGACTTTCTCCAACGCGGACTTTCTCCAAAGCGGAGTTTCTCCAACGCGGAGTTTCTCCAACACGGAGTTTCTCCTACACGGAGTTTCTTCAGCGCGGAATTTCTCCAGCGCGGATTGTCTCCATCGCGGAGTTTCTCCAGTTCGGAGTTTCTCCATCGCGGACTCTCACCAACGCGGACTTTCTCCAACGCGGACTTTCTCCAACGCAGAGTTTCTCCAAGGCGGAGTTTCTCCAACGCGCAGTTTCTCCAACGCGCAGTTTCTCCAGCGCGGACTTTCTCCAACGCGGACTTTCTCCAACGCGGACCTTCTCCAACGCGGACTTTCTCCAACGCGGAGTTTCTCCAGCGCGGTGTGTTTCAAGCGCGGTGTTTCTCCAACGCGGAGCTTCTCCAACGCGCCGTTTCTCCTACGCGAAGTTTCCCCACCACGGAGTTTCTCCAGCGCGGAGTTTCTCCATCGCGGACACTCTCCAACGCGGACTTTCTCCAACGCGGACTTTCTCCAACGCGGAGTTTCTCCAACGCGGAGTTTCTCCAACGCGCAGTTTCTCCAACGCGAAGTTTCTCCAGCGCGGAGTTTCTCCAACACGGAGTTTCTCCAGCCCGGATTTTCTCCAGCGCAGATTTTATGCAGCACGGAGTTTCTCCAGCGCGGAGTTTCTCGAACGCGGAGTTGCTCTAGCGCGGAGTTTCTTCAGCGTAGAGTTTCTCCAGAGCGGACTTTTCTCCAACGCGGAGTTTCTCCATCGCGGAGTTTGTCCGTCGCGGAGGTTCTCCATCGCGGAGTTTCTCCAGCGCGGAGTTTATACAACGCGGAGTTTCTCCAGCGCGGACTTTCTCCAACGCGGACTTTCTTGAACGCGGAGTTTCTCCAACGCGGACTTTCTCCAACGTGGACTTTCTCCAACGCGGACCTTCTCCAACGCGGACATTCTCCAACGCGGACCTTCTCCGACGCGGACTTTCTCCAACGCGCAGTTTCTCCAACGCGAAGTTTCTCCAGCGCGGAGTTTCTCCAACACGGAGTTTCTCCAGCGCGGAGTTTGTCCAGCACGGAGTTTCTCCAGCGCGGAGATTCTCCAACGCGGAGTTGCTACAGCGCGGAGTTTCTCCAGTGTAGAGTTTCTCCAGAGCGGTCTTTTCTCCAACGCGGAGTTTCTCCATCGCGGAGTTTGTCCGTCGCGGACTTTCTTCATCGCGGAGTTTATACAACGCGGAGTTTCTCCAGCGCGGACTTTCTCCAACGCGGACTTTCTTCAACGCGGAGTTTCTCCAACGCGGACTTTCTCCAACGCGGACTTTCTCCAACGCGGATCTTCTCCAACGCGGACTTTCTCCAACGCGGAGTTTCTCCAGCGCGGAGTGTCTCCATCGCGGAGTTTCTAGAGTTCGGAGTTTCTCAAACGCGGAGTTTCTCCAGCGCGGAATTTCTCCATCGCAGACTCTCTCCAACGCGGAATTTCTCCAACGCGGACTTTCTCCAACGCGGAGTTTCTCCAACGCGGAGTTTCTCCAACGCGCAGTTTCTCCAACGCGAAGTTTCTCCAGCGCGGAGTTTGTCCAGCACGGAGTTTCTCCAGCGCGGAGTTTCTCCAGCCCGGAGTTTCTCCAGCGCACATTTTATGCAGCACGGAGTTTCTCCAGCGCGGAGTTTCTCCAACGCGGAGTTGCTCCAGCGCGGAGTTTCTCCAGCGTAGAGTTTCTCCAGAGTGGACTTTTCTCCAACGCGGAGTTTCTCCATCGCGGAGTTTGTCCGTCGCGGATTTTCTTCATCGCGGAGTTTCTCCAGCGCGGAGTTTATACAACGCGGAGTTTCTCCAGCGCGGACGTTCTCCAACGCGGACTTTCTCCAACGCGGACCTTCTCCAACGCGGACTTTCTCCAACGCGGAGTTTCTCCACCGTGGTGTGTTTCAAGCGCGGAGTTTCTCCAACGCGGAGCTTCTCCAACGCACCGTTTCTCCAACGCGAAGTTTCCCCAACACGGAGTTTCTCCAGCGCGGAGTTTCTCCAGCGCGGAGTTTCTCCAGCGCGGAGTGTCTCCATCGCGGAGTTTCTCCAGCGTAGAGTTTCTCCAGAGCGGACTTTTCTCCAACGCGGAGTTTCTCCATCGCGGAGTTTGTCCGTCGCGGACTTTCTTCATCGCGGAGTTTATACAACGCGGAGTTTCTCCAGCGCGGACTTTCTCCAACGCGGACTTTCTTCAACGCGGAGTTTCTCCAACGCGGACTTTCTCCAACGCGGACTTTCTCCAACGCGGACCTTCTCCAACGCGGACTTTCTCCAACGCGGAGTTTCTCCAGCGAGGTGTGTTTCAAGTGCGGAGTTTCTCCAACGCGGAGAATCTCCAACGCGCCGTTTCTTCAACGCGAAGTTTCTCCAAAGTGGAGTTTCTACAACACGGAGTTTCTCCAACGCGGAGTTTCTCCAACGCGGACCTTCTCCGACGCGGACTTTCTCCAACGCGGAGTTTCTCGAACGCGGAGTTTTTCCAACGCGCTGTTTCTTCAAAGCGAAGTTTCTCCAAGGCGGAATTTCTCCAACACAGAGTTTCTCCAACACGGAGTTTCTCCAGCGCGGAGTTTCTCCACCGCGGAGAATCTCCAGCGCGGAGCTTCTCCAGTTCGGAGTTTCTCAAACGCGGAGTTTCTCCAACACGGAGTTTCTCCAGCCCGATTTTTCTCCAGCGCGGAGTTTCTCCATCGCGGACTCTCCAACGCGGACTTTCTCCAACGCGGACTTTCTCCAAAGCGGATTGTCTCCATCGCGGAGTTTCTCCAGTTCGGAGTTTCTCAAACGCGCAGTTTCTCCAGCGCGGAGTTTCTCCATCGCGGACTCTCACCAACGCGGACTTTCTCCAACGCGGACCTTCTCCAACGCGGACTTTCTCCAACGCGGAGTTTCTCCAGCGCGGTGTGTTTCAAGCGCGGTGTTTCTCCAACGCGGAGCTTCTCCAACGCGCCGTTTCTCCTACGCGAAGTTTCCCCACCACGGAGTTTCTCCAGCGCGGAGTTTCTCCATCGCGGACACTCTCCAACGCGGACTTTCTCCAACGCGGACTTTCTCCAACGCGGAGTTTCTCCAACGCGCAGTTTCTCCAACGCGAAGTTTCTCCAGCGCGGAGTTTCTCCAACACGGAGTTTCTCCAGCCCGGAGTTTCTCCAGCCCAGATTTTATGCAGCACGGAGTTTCTCCAGCGCGGAGTTTCTCGAACGCGGAGTTGCTCTAGCGCGGAGTTTCTTCAGCGTAGAGTTTCTCCAGAGCTGACTTTTCTCCAACGCGGAGCTTCTCCATCGCGGAGTTTGTCCGTCGCGGAGGTTCTCCATCGCGGAGTTTCTCCAGCGCGGAGTTTATACAACGCGGAGTTTCTCCAGCGCGGACTTTCTCCAACGCGGACTTTCTTCAAAGCGAAGTTTCTCCAAGGCGGAGTTTCTACATCACGGATTTTCTCCAACGCGGACTTTCTCCAACGCGGACCTTCTCCGACGCGGACTTTCTCCAACGCGGAGTTTCTCCAGCGCGGTGTGTTTCAAGCGCGGAGTTTCTCTAACGCGGAGTTTCTCCAACGCGCCGTTTCTTCAAAGCGAAGTTTGTCCAACGCGCAGTTTCTCCAACGCGAAGTTTCTCCAGCGCGGAGTTTCTCCAGTGTAGAGTTTCTCCAGAGCGGTCTTTTCTCCAACGCGGAGTTTCTCCATCGCGGAGTTTGTCCGTCGCGGACTTTCTTCATCGCGGAGTTTATACAACGCGGAGTTTCTCCAGCGCGGACTTTCTCCAACGCGGACTTTCTTCAACGCGGAGTTTCTCCAACGCGGACTTTCTCCAACGCGGACTTTCTCCAACGCGGATCTTCTCCAAAGCGGACTTTCTCCAACGCGGAGTTTCTCCAGCGCGGAGTGTCTCCATCGCGGAGTTTCTAGAGTTCGGAGTTTCTCAAACGCGGAGTTTCTCCAGCGCGGAATTTCTCCATCGCAGACTCTCTCCAACGCGGAATTTCTCCAACGCGGAGTTTCTCCAACGCGGAGTTTCTCCAACGCGCAGTTTCTCCAACGCGAAGTTTCTCCAGCGCGGAGTTTGTCCAGCACGGAGTTTCTCCAGCGCGGAGTTTCTCCAGCCCGGAGTTTCTCCAGCGCAGATTTTATGCAGCACGGAGTTTCTCCAGCGCGGAGTTTCTCCAACGCGGAGTTGCTCCAGCGCGGAGTTTCTCCAGCGTAGAGTTTCTCCAGAGCGGACTTTTCTCCAACGCGGAGTTTCTCCATCGCGGAGTTTGTCCGTCGCGGACTTTCTTCATCGCGGAGTTTCTCCAGCGCGGAGTTTATACAACGCGGAGTTTCTCCAGCGCGGACTTTCTCCAACGCAGACTTTCTCCAACGCGGACCTTCTCCAACGCGGACTTTCTCCAACGCGGAGTTTCTCCAGCGTGGTGTGTTTCAAACGCGGAGTTTCTCCAACGCGGAGCTTCTCCAACACACCGTTTCTCCTACGCGAAGTTTCCCCAACACGGAGTTTCTCCAGCGCGGAGGTTCTCCAGCGCGGAGTTTCTCCAGCGCGGAGTTTCTCCAGCGCGGAGTGTCTCCATCGCGGAGTTTTTCCACCGTAGAGTTTCTCCAGAGCGGACTTTTCTCCAACGCGGAGTTTCTCCATCGCGGAGTTTGTCCGTCGCGGACTTTCTTCATCGCGGAGTTTATAAAACGCGGAGTTTCTCCAGCGCGGACTTTCTCCAACGCGGACTTTCTTCAACGCGGAGTTTCTCCAACGCGGACTTTCTCCACCGCGGAGAATCTCCAGCGCGGAGCTTCTCTAGTTCGGAGTTTCTCAAACGCGGAGTTTCTCAAACACGGAGTTTCTCCAGCCCGATTTTTCTCCAGCGCGGAGTTTCTCCATCGCGGACTCTCCAACGCGGACTTTCTCCAACGCGGACTTTCTCCAAAGCGGAGTTTCTCCAACGCGGAGTTTCTCCAACACGGAGTTTCTCCTACACGGAGTTTCTTCAGCGCGGAGTTTCTCCAGCGCGGATTGTCTCCATCGCGGAGTTTCTCCAGTTCGGAGTTTCTCAAACGCGTAGTTTCTCCAGCGCGGAGTTTCTCCATCGCGGACTCTCACCAACGCGGACTTTCTCCAACGCGGACTTTCTCCAACGCAGAGTTTCTCCAACGCGGAGTTTCTCCAACGCGCAGTTTCTCCAACGCGCAGTTTCTCCAGCGCGGACTTTCTCCAACGCGGACTTTCTCCAACGCGGACCTTCTCCAACGCGGACTTTCTCCTACGCGGAGTTTCTCCAGCGCGGTGTGTTTCAAGCGCGGTGTTTCTCCAACGCGGAGCTTTCCAACGCGCCGTTTCTCCTACGCGAAGTTTCCCCACCACGGAGTTTCTCCAGCGCGGAGTTTCTCCATCGCGGACACTCTCCAACGCGGACTTTCTCCAACGCGGACCTTCTCCGACGCGGACTTTCTCTAACGCTGAGTTTCTCCAGCGCGGTGTGTTTCAAGCGCGGAGTTTCTCTAACGCGGAGTTTCTCCAACGCGCCGTTTCTTCAAAGCGAAGTTTCTCCAAGGCGGAATTTCTCCAACACAGAGTTTCTCCAACACGGAGTTTCTCCAGCGCGGAGAATCTCCAGCGCGGAGCTTCTCCAGTTCGGAGTTTCTCAAACGCGGAGTTTCTCCAACACGGATTTTCTCCAGCCCGATTTTTCTCCAGCGCGGAGTTTCTCCATCGCGGACTCTCCAACGCGGACTTTCTCCAACGCGGACTTTCTCCAAAGCGGAGTTTCTCCAACGCGGAGTTTCTCCAACGCGCAGTTTCTCCAACGCGCAGTTTCTCCAGCGCGGACTTTCTCCAACGCGGACTTTCTCCAACGCGGACCTTCTCCAACGCGGACTTTCTCCTACGCGGAGTTTCTCCAGCGCGGTGTGTTTCAAGCGCGGTGTTTCTCCAACGCGGAGCTTTCCAACGCGCCGTTTCTCCTACGCGAAGTTTCCCCACCACGGAGTTTCTCCAGCGCGGAGTTTCTCCATCGCGGACACTCTCCAACGCGGACTTTCTCCAACGCGGACCTTCTCCGACGTGGACTTTCTCTAACGCTGAGTTTCTCCAGCGCGGTGTGTTTCAAGCGCGGAGTTTCTCTAACGCGGAGTTTCTCCAACGCGCCGTTTCTTCAAAGCGAAGTTTCTCCAAGGCGGAATTTCTCCAACACAGAGTTTCTCCAACACGGAGTTTCTCCAGCGCGGAGTTTCTCCACCGCGGAGAATCTCCAGCGCGGAGCTTCTCCAGTTCGGAGTTTCTCAAACGCGGAGTTTCTCCAACACGGAGTTTCTCCAGCCCGATTTTTCTCCAGCGCGGAGTTTCTCCATCGCGGACTCTCCAACGCGGACTTTCTCCAACGCGGACTTTCTCCAAAGCGGAGTTTCTCCAACGCGGAGTTTCTCCAACACGGAGTTTCTCCTACACGGAGTTTCTTCAGCGCGGAGTTTCTCCAGCGCGGATTGTCTCCATCTCGGAGTTTCTCCAGTTCGGAGTTTCTCAAACGCGCAGTTTCTCCAGCGCGGAGTTTCTCCATCGCGGACTCTCACCAACGCGGACTTTCTCCAACGCGGACTTTCTCCAACGCAGAGTTTCTCCAACGCGGAGTTTCTCCAACGCGCAGTTTCTCCAACGCGCAGTTTCTCCAGCGCGGACTTTCTCCAACGCGGACTTTCTCCAACGCGGACCTTCTCCAACGCGGACTTTCTCCAACGCGGAGTTTCTCCAGCGCGGTGTGTTTCAAGCGCGGTGTTTCTCCAACGCGGAGCTTCTCCAACGCGCCGTTTCTCCTACGCGAAGTTTCCCCACCACGGAGTTTCTCCAGCGCGGAGTTTCTCCATCGCGGACACTCTCCAACGCGGACTTTCTCCAACGCGGACTTTCTCCAACGCGGAGTTTCTCCAACGCGCAGTTTCTCCAACGCGAAGTTTCTCCAGCGCGGAGTTTCTCCAACACGGAGTTTCTCCAGCCCAGAGTTTCTCCAGCGCATATTTTACGCAGCACGGAGTTTCTCCAGCGCGGAGTTTCTCGAACGCGGAGTTGCTCTAGCGCGGAGTTTCTTCAGCGTAGAGTTTCTCCAGAGCTGACTTTTCTCCAACGCGGAGTTTCTCCATCGCGGAGTTTGTCCGTCGCGGAGGTTCTCCATCGCGGAGTTTCTCCAGCGCGGAGTTTATACAACGCTGAGTTTCTCCAGCGCGGACTTTCTCCAACGTGGACTTTCTCCAACGCGGACCTTCTCCAACGCGGACTTTCTCCAACGCGGAGTTTCTCCAGCGCGGTGTGTTTCAAGTGCGGAGTTTCTCCAACGCGGAGAATCTCCAACGCGCCGTTTTTTCAACGCGAAGTTTCTCCAAAGCGGAGTTTCTACAACACGGAGTTTCTCCAACGCGGAGTTTCTCCAACGCGGACTTTCTCCAACGCGGACTTTCTCCAACGCGGACCTTCTCCAACGCGGACTTTCTCCAACGCGGAGTTTCTCCAGCGAGGTGTGTTTCAAGTGCGGAGTTTCTCCAACGCGGAGAATCTCCAACGCGCCGTTTTTTCAACGCGAAGTTTCTCCAAAGCGGAGTTTCTACAACACGGAGTTTCTCCAACGCGGAGTTTCTCCAACGCGGACCTTCTCCGACGCGGATTTTCTCCAACGCGGAGTTTCTCCAGCGTGGTGTGTTTCAAGCGCGGAGTTTCTCTAACGCGGAGTTTCTCCAACGCGCCGTTTCTTCAAAGCGAAGTTTCTCTAAGGCGGAATTTCTCCAACACAGAGTTTCTCCAACACGAAGTTTCTCCAGCGCGGAGTTTCTCCACCGCGGAGAATCTCCAGCGCGGAGCTTCTCCAGTTCGGAGTTTCTCAAACGCGGAGTTTCTCCAACACGGAGTTTCTCCAGCCCGACTTTTCTCCAGCGCGGAATTTCTCCATCCCGGATTCTCCAACGCGGACTTTCTCCAACGCGGACTTTCTCCAAAGCGGAGTTTCTCCAACGCGGAGTTTCTCCAACACGGAGTTTCTCCTACACGGAGTTTCTTCAGCGCGGAATTTCTCCAGCGCGGATTGTCTCCATCGCGGAGTTTCTCCAGTTCGGAGTTTCTCCATCGCGGACTCTCACCAATGCGGACTTTCTCCAACGCGGACTTTCTCCAACGCAGAGTTTCTCCAAGGCGGAGTTTCTCCAACGCGCAGTTTCTCCAACGCGCAGTTTCTCCAGCGCGGACTTTCTCCAACGCGGACTTTCTCCAACGCGGACCTTCTCCAACGCGGACTTTCTCCAACGCGGAGTTTCTCCAGCGCGGTGTGTTTCAAGCGCGGTGTTTCTCCAACGCGGAGCTTCTCCAACGCGCCGTTTCTCCTACGCGAAGTTTCCCCACCACGGAGTTTCTCCAGCGCGGAGTTTCTCCATCGCGGACACTCTCCAACGCGGACTTTCTCCAACGCGGACTTTCTCCAACGCGGAGTTTCTCCAACGCGGAGTTTCTCCAACGCGCAGTTTCTCCAACGCGAAGTTTCTCCAGCGCGGAGTTTCTCCAACACGGAGTTTCTCCAGCCCGGATTTTCTCCAGCGCAGATTTTATGCAGCACGGAGTTTCTCCAGCGCGGAGTTTCTCGAACGCGGAGTTGCTCTAGCGCGGAGTTTCTTCAGCGTAGAGTTTCTCCAGAGCGGACTTTTCTCCAACGCGGAGTTTCTCCATCGCGGAGTTTGTCCGTCGCGGAGGTTCTCCATCGCGGAGTTTCTCCAGCGCGGAGTTTATACAACGCGGAGTTTCTCCAGCGCGGACTTTCTCCAACGCGGACTTTCTTGAACGCGGAGTTTCTCCAACGCGGACTTTCTCCAACGTGGACTTTCTCAACGCGGACCTTCTCCAACGCGGACATTCTCCAACGCGGACCTTCTCCGACGCGGACTTTCTCCAACGCGCAGTTTCTCCAACGCGAAGTTTCTCCAGCGCGGAGTTTCTCCAACACGGAGTTTCTCCAGCGCGGAGTTTGTCCAGCACGGAGTTTCTCCAGCGCGGAGATTCTCCAACGCGGAGTTGCTACAGCGCGGAGTTTCTCCAGTGTAGAGTTTCTCCAGAGCGGTCTTTTCTCCAACGCGGAGTTTCTCCATCGCGGAGTTTGTCCGTCGCGGACTTTCTTCATCGCGGAGTTTATACAACGCGGAGTTTCTCCAGCGCGGACTTTCTCCAACGCGGACTTTCTTCAACGCGGAGTTTCTCCAACGCGGACTTTCTCCAACGCGGACTTTCTCCAACGCGGATCTTCTCCAACGCGGACTTTCTCCAACGCGGAGTTTCTCCAGCGCGGAGTGTCTCCATCGCGGAGTTTCTAGAGTTCGGAGTTTCTCAAACGCGGAGTTTCTCCAGCGCGGAATTTCTCCATCGCAGACTCTCTCCAACGCGGAATTTCTCCAACGCGGACTTTCTCCAACGCGGAGTTTCTCCAACGCGGAGTTTCTCCAACGCGCAGTTTCTCCAACGCGAAGTTTCTCCAGCGCGGAGTTTGTCCAGCACGGAGTTTCTCCAGCGCGGAGTTTCTCCAGCCCGGAGTTTCTCCAGCGCACATTTTATGCAGCACGGAGTTTCTCCAGCGCGGAGTTTCTCCAACGCGGAGTTGCTCCAGCGCGGAGTTTCTCCAGCGTAGAGTTTCTCCAGAGTGGACTTTTCTCCAACGCGGAGTTTCTCCATCGCGGAGTTTGTCCGTCGCGGATTTTCTTCATCGCGGAGTTTCTCCAGCGCGGAGTTTATACAACGCGGAGTTTCTCCAGCGCGGACGTTCTCCAACGCGGACTTTCTCCAACGCGGACCTTCTCCAACGCGGACTTTCTCCAACGCGGAGTTTCTCCACCGTGGTGTGTTTCAAGCGCGGAGTTTCTCCAACGCGGAGCTTCTCCAACGCACCGTTTCTCCAACGCGAAGTTTCCCCAACACGGAGTTTCTCCAGCGCGGAGTTTCTCCAGCGCGGAGTTTCTCCAGCGCGGAGTGTCTCCATCGCGGAGTTTCTCCAGCGTAGAGTTTCTCCAGAGCGGACTTTTCTCCAACGCGGAGTTTCTCCATCGCGGAGTTTGTCCGTCGCGGACTTTCTTCATCGCGAAGTTTATACAACGCGGAGTTTCTCCAGCGCGGACTTTCTCCAACGCGGACTTTCTCCAACGCGGTGTGTTTCAAGTGCAGAGTTTCTCCAACGCGGAGAATCTCCAACGCGCCGTTTCTTTACCGCGAAGTTTCTCCAAAGCGGAGTTTCTACAACACGGAGTTTCTCCAACGCGGAGTTTCTCCAACGCGGACCTTCTCCGACGCGGACTTTCTCCAACGCGGAGTTTCTCCAGCGCGGTGTGTTTCAAGTGCAGAGTTTCTCCAACGCGGAGAATCTCCAACGCGCCGTTTCTTTAACGCGAAGTTTCTCCAAAGCGGAGTTTCTACAACACGGAGTTTCTCCAACGCGGAGTTTCTCCAACGCGGACCTTCTCCGACGCGGACTTTCTCCAACGCGGAGTTTCTCCAGCGCGGTGTGTTTCAAGCGCGGAGTTTCTCGAACGCGGAGTTTCTCCAACGCGCCGTTTCTTCAACGCGAAGTTTCTCCAAGGCGGAGTTTCTACATCACGGATTTTCTCCAACGCGGACTTTCTCCAACGCGGACCTTCTCCGACGCGGACTTTCTCCAACGCGGAGTTTCTCCAGCGCGGTGTGTTTCAAGCGCGGAGTTTCTCTAACGCGGAGTTTCTCCAACGCGCCGTTTCTTCAAAGCGAAGTTTCTCCAACGCGCAGTTTCTCCAACGCGAAGTTTCTCCAGCGCGGAGTTTCTCCAACACGGAGTTTCTCCAGCGCGGAGTTTGTCCAGCACGGAGTTTCTCCAGCGCGGAGTTTCTCCAACGCGGAGTTGCTACAGCGCGGAGTTTCTCCAGTGTAGAGTTTCTCCAGAGCGGTCTTTTCTCCAACGCGGAGTTTCTCCATCGCGGAGTTTGTCCGTCGCGGACTTTCTTCATCGCGGAGCTTCTCCAGCGCGGAGTTTATACAACGCGGAGTTTCTCCAGCGCGGACTTTCTCCAACGCGGACTTTCTCCAACGCGGACCTTCTCCAACGCGGAGTTTCTCCACCGTGGTGTGTTTCAAGCGCGGAGTTTCTCCAACGCGGAGCTTCTCCAACGCACCGTTTCTCCAACGCGAAGTTTCCCCAACACGGAGTTTCTCCAGCGCGGAGTTTCTCCAGCGCGGAGTTTCTCCAGCGCGGAGTGTCTCCATCACGGAGTTTCTCCAGCGTAGAGTTTCTCCAGAGCGGACTTTTCTCCAACGCGGAGCTTCTCCATCGCGGAGTTTGTCCGTCGCGGACTTTCTTCATCGCGGAGTTTATACAACGCGGAGTTTCTCCAGCGCGGACTTTCTCCAACGCGGACTTTCTTCAACGCGGAGTTTCTCCAACGCGGACTTTCTCCAACGCGGACTTTCTCCAACGCGGACCTTCTCCAACGCGGACTTTCTCCAACGCGGAGTTTCTCCAGCGAGGTGTGTTTCAAGTGCGGAGTTTCTCCAACGCGGAGAATCTCCAACGCGCCGTTTTTTCAACGCGAAGTTTCTCCAAAGCGGAGTTTCTACAACACGGAGTTTCTCCAACGCGGAGTTTCTCCAACGCGGACCTTCTCCGACGCGGATTTTCTCCAACGCGGAGTTTCTCCAGCGTGGTGTGTTTCAAGCGCGGAGTTTCTATAACGCGGAGTTTCTCCAACGCGCCGTTTCTTCAAAGCGAAGTTTCTCTAAGGCGGAATTTCTCCAACACAGAGTTTCTCCAACACGAAGTTTCTCCAGCGCGGAGTTTCTCCACCGCGGAGAATCTCCAGCGCGGAGCTTCTCCAGTTCGGAGTTTCTCAAACGCGGAGTTTCTCCAACACGGAGTTTCTCCAGCCCGACTTTTCTCCAGCGCGGAATTTCTCCATCCCGGATTCTCCAACGCGGACTTTCTCCAACGCGGACTTTCTCCAAAGCGGAGTTTCTCCAACGCGGAGTTTCTCCAACACGGAGTTTCTCCTACACGGAGTTTCTTCAGCGCGGAATTTCTCCAGCGCGGATTGTCTCCATCGCGGAGTTTCTCCAGTTCGGAGTTTCTCCATCGCGGACTCTCACCAATGCGGACTTTCTCCAACGCGGACTTTCTCCAACGCAGAGTTTCTCCAAGGCGGAGTTTCTCCAACGCGCAGTTTCTCCAACGCGCAGTTTCTCCAGCGCGGACTTTCTCCAACGCGGACTTTCTCCAACGCGGACCTTCTCCAACGCGGACTTTCTCCAACGCGGAGTTTCTCCAGCGCGGTGTGTTTCAAGCGCGGTGTTTCTCCAACGCGGAGCTTCTCCAACGCGCCGTTTCTCCTACGCGAAGTTTCCCCACCACGGAGTTTCTCCAGCGCGGAGTTTCTCCATCGCGGACACTCTCCAACGCGGACTTTCTCCAACGCGGACTTTCTCCAACGCGGAGTTTCTCCAACGCGGAGTTTCTCCAACGCGCAGTTTCTCCAACGCGAAGTTTCTCCAGCGCGGAGTTTCTCCAACACGGAGTTTCTCCAGCCCGGATTTTCTCCAGCGCAGATTTTATGCAGCACGGAGTTTCTCCAGCGCGGAGTTTCTCGAACGCGGAGTTGCTCTAGCGCGGAGTTTCTTCAGCGTAGAGTTTCTCCAGAGCGGACTTTTCTCCAACGCGGAGTTTCTCCATCGCGGAGTTTGTCCGTCGCGGAGGTTCTCCATCGCGGAGTTTCTCCAGCGCGGAGTTTATACAACGCGGAGTTTCTCCAGCGCGGACTTTCTCCAACGCGGACTTTCTTGAACGCGGAGTTTCTCCAACGCGGACTTTCTCCAACGTGGACTTTCTCAACGCGGACCTTCTCCAACGCGGACATTCTCCAACGCGGACCTTCTCCGACGCGGACTTTCTCCAACGCGCAGTTTCTCCAACGCGAAGTTTCTCCAGCGCGGAGTTTCTCCAACACGGAGTTTCTCCAGCGCGGAGTTTGTCCAGCACGGAGTTTCTCCAGCGCGGAGATTCTCCAACGCGGAGTTGCTACAGCGCGGAGTTTCTCCAGTGTAGAGTTTCTCCAGAGCGGTCTTTTCTCCAACGCGGAGTTTCTCCATCGCGGAGTTTGTCCGTCGCGGACTTTCTTCATCGCGGAGTTTATACAACGCGGAGTTTCTCCAGCGCGGACTTTCTCCAACGCGGACTTTCTTCAACGCGGAGTTTCTCCAACGCGGACTTTCTCCAACGCGGACTTTCTCCAACGCGGATCTTCTCCAACGCGGACTTTCTCCAACGCGGAGTTTCTCCAGCGCGGAGTGTCTCCATCGCGGAGTTTCTAGAGTTCGGAGTTTCTCAAACGCGGAGTTTCTCCAGCGCGGAATTTCTCCATCGCAGACTCTCTCCAACGCGGAATTTCTCCAACGCGGACTTTCTCCAACGCGGAGTTTCTCCAACGCGGAGTTTCTCCAACGCGCAGTTTCTCCAACGCGAAGTTTCTCCAGCGCGGAGTTTGTCCAGCACGGAGTTTCTCCAGCGCGGAGTTTCTCCAGCCCGGAGTTTCTCCAGCGCACATTTTATGCAGCACGGAGTTTCTCCAGCGCGGAGTTTCTCCAACGCGGAGTTGCTCCAGCGCGGAGTTTCTCCAGCGTAGAGTTTCTCCAGAGTGGACTTTTCTCCAACGCGGAGTTTCTCCATCGCGGAGTTTCTCCAGCGCGGAGTTTATACAACGCGGAGTTTCTCCAGCGCGGACGTTCTCCAACGCGGACTTTCTCCAACGCGGACCTTCTCCAACGCGGACTTTCTCCAACGCGGAGTTTCTCCACCGTGGTGTGTTTCAAGCGCGGAGTTTCTCCAACGCGGAGCTTCTCCAACGCACCGTTTCTCCAACGCGAAGTTTCCCCAACACGGAGTTTCTCCAGCGCGGAGTTTCTCCAGCGCGGAGTTTCTCCAGCGCGGAGTGTCTCCATCGCGGAGTTTCTCCAGCGTAGAGTTTCTCCAGAGCGGACTTTTCTCCAACGCGGAGTTTCTCCATCGCGGAGTTTGTCCGTCGCGGACTTTCTTCATCGCGAAGTTTATACAACGCGGAGTTTCTCCAGCGCGGACTTTCTCCAACGCGGACTTTCTTCAACGCGGAGTTTCTCCAACGCGGACTTTCTCCAACGCGGACTTTCTCCAACGCGGACCTTCTCCAACGCGGACTTTCTCCAACGCGGAGTTTCTCCAGCGAGGTGTGTTTCAAGTGCGGAGTTTCTCCAACGCGGAGAATCTCCAACGCGCCGTTTCTTCAACGCGAAGTTTCTCCAAAGTGGAGTTTCTACAACACGGAGTTTCTCCAACGCGGAGTTTCTCCAACGCGGACCTTCTCCGACGCGGACTTTCTCCAACGCGGAGTTTCTCGAACGCGGAGTTTTTCCAACCCGCCGTTTCTTCAACGCGAAGTTTCTCCAAGGCGGAGTTTCTACAACACGAATTTTCTCCAACGCGGACTTTCTCCAACGCGGACCTTCTCCGACGCGGACTTTCTCTAACGCGGAGTTTCTCCAGCGCGGTGTGTTTCAAGCGCGAAGTTTCTCTAACGCGGAGTTTCTCCAACGCGCTGTTTCTTCAAAGCGAAGTTTCTCCAAGGCGGAATTTCTCCAACACAGAGTTTCTCCAACACGGAGTTTCTCCAGCGCGGAGTTTCTCCACCGCGGAGAATCTCCAGCGCGGAGCTTCTCCAGTTCGGAGTTTCTCAAACGCGGAGTTTCTCCAACACGGAGTTTCTCCAGCCCGATTTTTCTCCAGCGCGGAGTTTCTCCATCGCGGACTCTCCAACGCGGACTTTCTCCAACGCGGACTTTCTCCAAAGCGGATTGTCTCCATCGCGGAGTTTCTCCAGTTCGGAGTTTCTCAAACGCGCAGTTTCTCCAGCGCGGAGTTTCTCCATCGCGGACTCTCACCAACGCGGACTTTCTCCAACGCGGACTTTCTCCAACGCAGAGTTTCTCCAACGCGGAGTTTCTCCAACGCGGACTTTCTCCAACGCGGACCTTCTCCAACGCGGACTTTCTCCAACGCGGAGTTTCTCCAGCGCGGTGTGTTTCAAGCGCGGTGTTTCTCCAACGCGGAGCTTCTCCAACGCGCCGTTTCTCCTACGCGAAGTTTCCCCACCACGGAGTTTCTCCAGCGCGGAGTTTCTCCATCGCGGACACTCTCCAACGCGGACTTTCTCCAACGCGGACTTTCTCCAACGCGGAGTTTCTCCAACGCGCAGTTTCTCCAACGCGAAGTTTCTCCAGCGCGGAGTTTCTCCAACACGGAGTTTCTCCAGCCCGGAGTTTCTCCAGCCCAGATTTTATGCAGCACGGAGTTTCTCCAGCGCGGAGTTTCTCGAACGCGGAGTTGCTCTAGCGCGGAGTTTCTTCAGCGTAGAGTTTCTCCAGAGCTGACTTTTCTCCAACGCGGAGCTTCTCCATCGCGGAGTTCGTCCGTCGCGGAGGTTCTCCATCGCGGAGTTTCTCCAGCGCGGAGTTTATACAACGCGGAGTTTCTCCAGCGCGGACTTTCTCCAACGCGGACTTTCTTCAAAGCGAAGTTTCTCCAAGGCGGAGTTTCTACATCACGGATTTTCTCCAACGCGGACTTTCTCCAACGCGGACCTTCTCCGACGCGGACTTTCTCCAACGCGGAGTTTCTCCAGCGCGGTGTGTTTCAAGCGCGGAGTTTCTCTAACGCGGAGTTTCTCCAACGCGCCGTTTCTTCAAAGCGAAGTTTGTCCAACGCGCAGTTTCTCCAACGCGAAGTTTCTCCAGCGCGGAGTTTCTCCAGTGTAGAGTTTCTCCAGAGCGGTCTTTTCTCCAACGCGGAGTTTCTCCATCGCGGAGTTTGTCCGTCGCGGACTTTCTTCATCGCGGAGTTTATACAACGCGGAGTTTCTCCAGCGCGGACTTTCTCCAACGCGGACTTTCTTCAACGCGGAGTTTCTCCAACGCGGACTTTCTCCAACGCGGACTTTCTCCAACGCGGATCTTCTCCAAAGCGGACTTTCTCCAACGCGGAGTTTCTCCAGCGCGGAGTGTCTCCATCGCGGAGTTTCTAGAGTTCGGAGTTTCTCAAACGCGGAGTTTCTCCAGCGCGGAATTTCTCCATCGCAGACTCTCTCCAACGCGGAATTTCTCCAACGCGGAGTTTCTCCAACGCGGAGTTTCTCCAACGCGCAGTTTCTCCAACGCGAAGTTTCTCCAGCGCGGAGTTTGTCCAGCACGGAGTTTCTCCAGCGCGGAGTTTCTCCAGCCCGGAGTTTCTCCAGCGCAGATTTTATGCAGCACGGAGTTTCTCCAGCGCGGAGTTTCTCCAACGCGGAGTTGCTCCAGCGCGGAGTTTCTCCAGCGTAGAGTTTCTCCAGAGCGGACTTTTCTCCAACGCGGAGTTTCTCCATCGCGGAGTTTGTCCGTCGCGGACTTTCTTCATCGCGGAGTTTCTCCAGCGCGGAGTTTATACAACGCGGAGTTTCTCCAGCGCGGACTTTCTCCAACGCAGACTTTCTCCAACGCGGACCTTCTCCAACGCGGACTTTCTCCAACGCGGAGTTTCTCCAGCGTGGTGTGTTTCAAACGCGGAGTTTCTCCAACGCGGAGCTCCTCCAACGCACCGTTTCTCCTACGCGAAGTTTCCCCAACACGGAGTTTCTCCAGCGCGGAGTTTCTCCAGCGCGGAGTTTCTCCAGCGCGGAGTTTCTCCAGCGCGGAGTGTCTCCATCGCGGAGTTTTTCCACCGTAGAGTTTCTCCAGAGCGGACTTTTCTCCAACGCGGAGTTTCTCCATCGCGGAGTTTGTCCGTCGCGGACTTTCTTCATCGCGGAGTTTATAAAACGCGGAGTTTCTCCAGCGCGGACTTTCTCCAACGCGGACTTTCTTCAACGCGGAGTTTCTCCAACGCGGACTTTCTCCACCGCGGAGAATCTCCAGCGCGGAGCTTCTCTAGTTCGGAGTTTCTCAAACGCGGAGTTTCTCAAACACGGAGTTTCTCCAGCCCGATTTTTCTCCAGCGCGGAGTTTCTCCATCGCGGACTCTCCAACGCGGACTTTCTCCAACGCGGACTTTCTCCAAAGCGGAGTTTCTCCAACGCGGAGTTTCTCCAACACGGAGTTTCTCCTACACGGAGTTTCTTCAGCGCGGAGTTTCTCCAGCGCGGATTGTCTCCATCGCGGAGTTTCTCCAGTTCGGAGTTTCTCAAACGCGTAGTTTCTCCAGCGCGGAGTTTCTCCATCGCGGACTCTCACCAACGCGGACTTTCTCCAACGCGGACTTTCTCCAACGCAGAGTTTCTCCAACGCGGAGTTTCTCCAACGCGCAGTTTCTCCAACGCGCAGTTTCTCCAGCGCGGACTTTCTCCAACGCGGACTTTCTCCAACGCGGACCTTCTCCAACGCGGACTTTCTCCTACGCGGAGTTTCTCCAGCGCGGTGTGTTTCAAGCGCGGTGTTTCTCCAACGCGGAGCTTTCCAACGCGCCGTTTCTCCTACGCGAAGTTTCCCCACCACGGAGTTTCTCCAGCGCGGAGTTTCTCCATCGCGGACACTCTCCAACGCGGACTTTCTCCAACGCGGACCTTCTCCGAAGCGGACTTTCTCTAACGCTGAGTTTCTCCAGCGCGGTGTGTTTCAAGCGCGGAGTTTCTCTAACGCGGAGTTTCTCCAACGCGCCGTTTCTTCAAAGCGAAGTTTCTCCAAGGCGGAATTTCTCCAACACAGAGTTTCTCCAACACGGAGTTTCTCCAGCGCGGAGTTTCTCCACCGCGGAGAATCTCCAGCGCGGAGCTTCTCCAGTTCGGAGTTTCTCAAACGCGGAGTTTCTCCAACACGGATTTTCTCCAGCCCGATTTTTCTCCTGCGCGGAGTTTCTCCATCGCGGACTCTCCAACGCGGACTTTCTCCAACGCGGACTTTCTCCAAAGCGGAGTTTCTCCAACGCGGAGTTTCTCCAACGCGCAGTTTCTCCAACGCGCAGTTTCTCCAGCGCGGACTTTCTCCAACGCGGACCTTCTCCAACGCGGACTTTCTCCTACGCGGAGTTTCTCCAGCGCGGTGTGTTTCAAGCGCGGTGTTTCTCCAACGCGGAGCTTTCCAACGCGCCGTTTCTCCTACGCGAAGTTTCCCCACCACGGAGTTTCTCCAGCGCGGAGTTTCTCCATCGCGGACACTCTCCAACGCGGACTTTCTCCAACGCAGACCTTCTCCGACGCGGACTTTCTCTAACGCTGAGTTTCTCCAGCGCGGTGTGTTTCAAGCGCGGAGTTTCTCTAACGCGGAGTTTCTCCAACGCGCCGTTTCTTCAAAGCGAAGTTTCTCCAAGGCGGAATTTCTCCAACACAGAGTTTCTCCTACACGGAGTTTCTTCAGTGCGGAGTTTCTCCAGCGCGGATTGTCTCCATCGCGGAGTTTCTCCAGTTCGGAGTTTCTCAAACGCGTAGTTTCTCCAGCGCGGAGTTTCTACATCGCGGACTCTCACCAACGCGGACTTTCTCCAACGCGGACTTTCTCCAACGCAGAGTTTCTCCAACGCGGAGTTTCTCCAACGCGCAGTTTCTCCAACGCGCAGTTTCTCCAGCGCGGACTTTCTCCAACGCGGACTTTCTCCAACGCGGACCTTCTCCAACGCGGACTTTCTCCTACGCGGAGTTTCTCCAGCGCGGTGTGTTTCAAGCGCGGTGTTTCTCCAACGCGGAGCTTCTCCTACGCGCCGTTTCTCCTACGCTAAGTTTCCCCACCACGGAGTTTCTCCAGCGCGGTGTTTCTCCATCGCGGACACTCTCCAACGCGGACTTTCTCCAACGCGGACTTTCTCCAACGCGGAGTTTCTCCAACGCGGAGTTTCTCCAACGCGCAGTTTCTCCAACGCGAAGTTTCTCCAGCGCGGAGTTTCTCCAACACGGAGATTCTCCAGCCCGGAGTTTCTCCAGCGCAGATTTTATGCAGCACGGAGTTTCTCAAGCGCGGAGTTTCTCGAACGCGGAGTTGCTCTAGCGCGGAGTTTCTTCAGCGTAGAGTTTCTCCAGAGCGGACTTTTCTCCAACGCGGAGTTTCTCCATCGCGGAATTTGTCCGTCGCGGAGGTTCTCCATCGCGGAGTTTCTCCAGCGCGGAGTTTATACAACGCGGAGTTTCTCCAGCGCGGACTTTCTCCAACGCGGACTTTCTTGAACGCGGAGTTTCTCCAACGCGGACTTTCTCCAACGTGGACTTTCTCCAACGCGGACCTTCTCCAACGCGGACTTTCTCCAACGCGGAGTTTCTCCAGCGCGGTGTGTTTCAAGCGCGGAGTTTCTCTAACGCGGAGTTTCTCCAACGCGCCGTTTCTTCAAAGCGATGTTTCTCCAACGCGCAGTTTCTCCAACGCGAAGTTTCTCCAGCGCGGAGTTTCTCCAACACGGAGTTTCTCCAGCGCGGAGTTTGTCCAGCACGGAGTTTCTCCAGCGCGGAGTTTCTCCAACGCGGAGTTGCTACAGCGCGGAGTTTCTCCAGTGTAGAATTTCTCCAGAGCGGTCTTTTCTCCAACGCGGAGTTTCTCCATCGCGGAGTTTGTCCGTCGCGGACTTTCTTCATCGCGGAGTTTATACAACGCGGAGTTTCTCCAGCGCGGACTTTCTCCAACGCGGACTTTCTTCAACGCGGAGTTTCTCCAACGCGGACTTTCTCCAACGCGGACTTTCTCCAACGCGGATCTTCTCCAACGCGGACTTTCTCCAACGCGGAGTTTCTCCAGCGCGGAGTGTCTCCATCGCGGAGTTTCTAGAGTTCGGAGTTTCTCAAACTC